>NC_091471.1:293257769-294457769 GCF_036971445.1 Narcine bancroftii | reverse complement strand
AGAAGCGGGGAATCAGAGACCGGGAATCAGAGGCCGGGAATCAGAGGCCGGGAATCAGAGGCCGGGTATCAGAGGTGGGGAATCAGAGTCCGGGGATCAGAGATGGGGAATCAGAGGCGGGGAATCAGATGTGGGGAATCAGAGGCGGGGAATCAGAGGTTGCGAATCAGAGGCAGTGAATCAGAGATGGGGAAGCAGAGGTGGGGAATCAGATGTGATGAATTAGAGATGGGGAATCAGAGGCGGGGTATCAGAGGCGGCGAATCAGAGGCAGGGAAACAGAGGCGGGGAATCAGATATGGGGAATCTGAGGTGGGGAATCAGGGGCGGGGAATCAGTGGCAGGGAATCAGAGGCCGGGAATCAGAGGCCGGGAATCAGATGCCGGGAATAAGAGGACTCGGAATCTGAGGTGGGGAATCAGAGTCCGGAAATCAGAGATGGGGAATCAGAGGCAGGGACTGAGATATGGGAAATCAGAGGCGGGGAATCAGAGGCGGGGAAACAGAGGCGCGGAATCAGATATGGGGAATCAGAGTTGGCGAATCAAAGGCGGTGAATCAGAGATGGGGAATCAGAGGCGGTGAATCAGAGATGGGGAATCAGAGGCGGGGAATCAGAGGCAGGAAATCAAACATGGGGAATCAGAGCAGGGGAATCAGAGGCGGGGAATCAGAGCTGGGGAATCAGAGGCGGGGAATCAGAGTTGGGGAATCAGAGGCGGGTAATTAGATATGGGGAATAGAGGCGGGGAAACAGAGGCGGGGAATCAGATATGGGGAATCAGAGGTGGGGAATCAGAGGCAGGGAATCAGATGTGCGGAATCAGAGATGGGGAATCAGAGGCAGGGAATCAGAATCAGAAGCGGGGAATCAGAGGCCGGGATCAGAGGCCGTGAATCAGATGCCGGGAATAAGAGGCCAGGAATCAGAGTCCGGGAATCAGAGATGGGGAATCATAGGCGGGGAATGAGATATGGTGAATCAGAGGCGGGGAATCAGAGGCGGGGAAACAGAGGCGGGGAATCTGATATGGGGAATCAGAGGTGGCGAATCAAAGGCGGTGAATCAGTGGCGGGGAATCATAGCTGGGGAATCAGAGTTGGGGAATCAGAGGCGGGGAATCAGATATGGGGAAACAGTGGCGGGGAATCAGAGGCGGGGAAACAGAGGCGGGGATTCAGATATAGGGAATCAGAGGTGGGGAATCAGAGGTTGGGAATCAGAGGCAGGGAATCAGAGGCGGGGAGTCAGAGGCGGGGAATCAGAGGCCGGGAATCAGAGGCCGGGAATCAGAGGCCGGGAAAAGAGGCCGGGAATCAGAGGCCGGGAATCAGAGATGGGGAATCAGAGGCGGGAAATCAGCGGTTGTGAATCAGACGTGGGGATTCGGAGGTTGTAAATCAGAGATGGTGAATCAGAGGCGGGGAATCAGAGGTGGGGAAAGAGAGGTGGGGAATCAGATATGGGGAATCAGAGGTGGGGAATATCAGAGGCAGGGAATCAGAGGCGGGGAATCAGAGGCCAGGAATAAGAAGCCAGGAATCAGAGGCCGGGAATCAGATGCGGGGAATCAGAGGCGGGGAATCAGAGCTGGAGAACCAGAGGCGGGGAATCAGAGTTGGGGAATCAGAGGCGGGGAATTAGATATGGGGAAACAGAGGCGGGGTATAGAGGCGGGGAAACACAGGAGGGGAATCAGATATGGGGAATCAGAGGTGGGGAATCAGAGGCAGGGAATCAGATATGCGGAATCAGAGATGGGGAATCAGAGGCAGGGAATGAGATATGGGGAATCAGAGGCGGGGAATCAGAGGCGGGGAAACAGAGGCGGGGAATCAGATATGGGGAATCATAGTTGGCGAATCAGAGGCGGGGAATTAGATATGGGGAAACAGAGGCGGGGTATAGAGGCGGGGAAACAGAGGCGGGGAATCAGATATGGGGAATCAGAGGTGGGGAATCAAAGGCAGGGAATCAGATGTGCGGAATCAGAGATGGGGAATCAGAGGCAGGGAATCAGAATCAGAAGCGGGGAATCATAGGCCGGGATCAGAGGCCGGGAATCAGATGCCGGGAATAAGAGGCCGGGAATCAGAGACCGGGAATCAGAGGCGGGGAATCAGAGGCGGGGAAACTGAGGCGGGGTATCTGATATGGGGAATCATAGGTGGCGAATCAAAGGCGGTGAATCAGAGATGGGGAATCAGAGGCAGGGAATCAGAGGCAGGGAATCAAATACGGGGAATAAGAGGCGGGGAATCAGAGCTGGGGAATCAGAGGCGGGGAATCAGAGTTGGGGAATCAGAGGCGGGGAATCAGATATGGGGAAACAGAGGCGGGGAATCAGAGGCGGGGAAACAGAGGCGGGGAATCAGATATGGGGAATCAGAGGTGGGGAATCAGAGGTTGGGAATCAGAGGCAGGGAATCAGAGGCGGGGAGACAGTGGCGGGGAATCAGAGGCAGGGAATCAGATGTGCGGAATCAGAGATTGGGAATCAGAGGCGGGGAATCAGAGGCGGGGAATCAGAGGCCTGGAATCAGAGGCCGGGAATGAGAGGCCGGGAATGAGAGGCCGGGAATCAGAGGCCGGGAATCAGAGATGGGGAATCAGAGATGGGGAATCAGAGGCGGGGAATCAGAGGTGGGGAAAGAGAGGTGGGGAATCAGATATGGGGAATCAGAGGTGGGGAATATCAGAGGCAGGAAATCAGAGGCGGGGAATCAGAGGTGGGGAAACAGAGGTGGGGAATCAGATATGGGGAATCAGAGGTGGGGAATAAGAGGCGGTGTATCAGAGGCAGGGAATCAGAGGCGGGGAATCAGAGGCCAGGAATAAGAAGCCAGGAATCAGAGGCCGGGAATCAGAGGTGGGAATCAGAGGCCAGGAATCAGAGATGGGGAATCAGAGGTGGTGAATCAGAGATGGGGAATCAGAGGAAGGGACTCAGAGGCGGGGAATCAGTCGCGGGGAATCAGTGGCGGGGAATCAGAGCTGGGGAGTCAGAGGCGGGGAATCAGAGATGGGGAATCAGAGGCGGGGAATCTGAGATGGGGAATCAGAGGCGGGGAATCAGAGGCAGGGAAGCAGAGGCGGAGAATCCGATATGGGGAATCAGTGGTGGGGAATCATAGGTTGGGAATCAGAGGCAGGGAATCAGACGCAGGGAATCAGAGGCGGGAAATCAGAGGCAGGGAATCGGATGTGCAAATCAGAGATGGGGAATCAGAGGTGGGGAATCAGAGACGGGGAATCAGATATGGGGAAACAGAGGCGGGGAATCAGATATGGGGAATCAGAGGTGGGGAATCAGAGGTTGGGAATCAGAGGCAGGGAATCAGAGGTGGGGAATCAGAGGTAGGAAATCAGAGGCAGGGAATCAGATGTGCGGAATCAGAGATGGGGAATCAGAGGCAGGGAATCAGAATTAGAAGCGGGGAATCAGAGACCGGGAATCAGACGCCGGGAATCAGAGGCCGGGAATCAGAGGCCGGGTATCAGAGGTGGGGAATCAGAGTCCGGGGATCAGAGATGGGGAATCAGAGGCGGGGAATCAGATGTGGGGAATCAGAGGCGGGGAATCAGAGGTTGCGAATCAGAGGCAGTGAATCAGAGATGGGGAAGCAGAGGTGGGGAATCAGATGTGATGAATTAGAGATGGGGAATCAGAGGCGGGGTATCAGAGGCGGCGAATCAGAGGCAGGGAAACAGAGGCGGGGAATCAGATATGGGGAATCTGAGGTGGGGAATCAGGGGCGGGGAATCAGTGGCAGGGAATCAGAGGCCGGGAATCAGAGGCCGGGAATCAGATGCCGGGAATAAGAGGACTCGGAATCTGAGGTGGGGAATCAGAGTCCGGGAATCAGAGATGGGGAATCAGAGGCAGGGACTGAGATATGGGAAATTAGAGGCGGGGAATCAGAGGCGGGGAAACAGAGGCGCGGAATCAGATATGGGGAATCAGAGTTGGCGAATCAAAGGCGGTGAATCAGAGATGGGGAATCAGAGGCGGTGAATCAGAGATGGGGATTCAGAGGCGGGGAATCAGAGGCAGGAAATCAAACATGGGGAATCAGAGCAGGGGAATCAGAGGCGGGGAATCAGAGCTGGGGAATCAGAGGCGGGGAATCAGAGTTGGGGAATCAGAGGCGGGGAATTAGATATGGGGAAACAGAGGCGGGGAATAGAGGCGGGGAAACAGAGGCGGGGAATCAGATATGGGGAATCAGAGGTGGGGAATCAGAGGCAGGGAATCAGATGTGCGGAATCAGAGATGGGGAATCAGAGGCAGGGAATCAGAATCAGAAGCGGGGAATCAGAGGACGGGATCAGAGGCCGTGAATCAGATGCCGGGAATAAGAGGCCAGGAATCAGAGTCCGGGAATCAGAGATGGGGAATCATAGGCGGGGAATGAGATATGGTGAATCAGAGGCGGGGAATCAGAGGCGGGGAAACAGAGGCGGGGAATCTGATATGGGGAATCAGAGGTGGCGAATCAAAGGCGGTGAATCAGTGGCGGGGAATCATAGCTGGGGAATCAGAGTTGGGGAATCAGAGGCGGGGAATCAGATATGGGGAAACAGTGGCGGGGAATCAGAGGCGGGGAAACAGAGGCGGGGATTCAGATATAGGGAATCAGAGGTGGGGAATCAGAGGTTGGGAATCAGAGGCAGGGAATCAGATGTGCGGAATCAGAGATTGGGAATCAGAGGCGGGGAATCAGAGGCGGGGAATCAGAGGCCTGGAATCAGAGGCCGGGAATCAGAGGCCGGGAATCAGAGGCCGGGAATCAGACTCGGGGAATCAGAGGCTGGGTATCAGAGGCAGGGAATCGGATGTGTGGAATCAGAGATGGGGAATCAGAGGTGGGGAATCAGAGTCCGGGAATCAGATATGGGGAAACAGAGGCGGGGAATCAGAGGCGGGGAAACAGAGGCGGGGAATCAGATATGGGGAATCAGAGGCGGGGAATCAGAGCTGGGGAAACAGAGGCAGGGAATCAGAGCTGGGGATTCAGAGGCGGGGAATCAGACGCGGGGAATCAGTGGCGGGGAATCAGAGCTGGGGAGTCAGAGGCGGGGAATCACAGATGGGGAATCAGAGGCGGGGAATTTGAGATGGGGAATCAGAGGCGGGGAATCAGAGGCGGGGAAACAGAGGCGGAGAATCAGATACGGGGAATCAGTGGTGGGGAATCATAGGTTGGGAATCAGAGGCAGGGAATCAGACGCGGGGAATCAGAGGCGGGGAATGAGATATGGGGAAACAGAGGCGGGGAATCAGATATGGGGAATAAGAGGTGGGGAATCAGAGGTTGGGAATCAGCGGCAGGGAATCAGAGGTGGGGAATCAGAGGCAGGGAATCAGAATCAGAAAGCGGGGAATCAGAGGCCGGGATCAGAGGCCGGGAATGAGATGCCGGGAATAAGAGGCCGGGAATCAGAGTTCGGGAATCAGAGATGGGGAATGATAGGCGGGGAATGAGATATGGGGAATCAGAGGTGGGGAATCAGAGGTAGTGAATCAGAGATGGGGAATCACAGGCGGGGATTCAGAGGCAGGGAATCAGACACGGGGTATCAGAGGCGGGTATCAGAGCTGGGGTATCAGAGGCGGGGAATCAGAGTTGGGGAATCAGAGCCGGGGAATCAGATATGGGGAAACAGAGGCGGGGAATCAGAGGCGGGGAAACAGAGGCGGGGAATCAGATAGGGGATTCAGAGGTGGGGAATCAGAGGTTGGGAATCAGAGGCAGGGAATCAGAGGCGGGGAATCAGAGGCAGGGAATCAGATGCGGGGAATCAGAGGCGGGGAATCAGAGCTGGGGAACCAGAGGCGGGGAATCAGAGTTGGGGAATCAGAGGCGGGGAATTAGATATGGGGAAACAGAGGCGGGGTATAGAGGCGGGTAAACAGAGGCGGGGAATCAGATATGGGGAATCAGAGGCGGGGAATCAGAGCTGGGGAAACAGAGGCAGGGAATCAGAGCTGGGGATTCAGAGGCGGGGAATCAGAGATGGGGAATCAGAGGCGGGGAATTTGAGATGGGGAATCAGAGGCGGGGAATCAGAGGCGGGGAAACAGGCGGAGAATCAGATACGGGGAATCAGTGGTGGGGAATCATAGGTTGGGATTCAGAGGCAGGGAATCAGACGCGGGGAATCAGAGGCGGGGAATCAGAGGCAGGGAATCGGATGTGCGGAATCAGAGATGGGGAATCAGAGGTGGGGAATCAGAGTCCGGGAATCAGATATGGGGAAACAGAGGCGGGGAATCAGATATGGGGAATCAGAGGTGGGGATTCAGAGGTTGGGAATCAGCGGCAGGGAATCAGAGGTGGGTAATCAGAGGCAGGGAATCAGAATCAGAAAGCGGGGAATCAGAGGCCGGGATCAGAGGCCGGGAATCAGATGCCGGGAATAAGAGGCCGGGAATCAGAGTCCGGGAATCAGAGATGGGGAATGATAGGCGGGGAATGAGATATGGGGAATCAGAGGTGGGGAATCAGAGGTTGTGAATCAGAGATGGGGAATCACAGGCGGGGAATCAGAGGCAGGGAATCAGACACGGGGAATCAGAGGCGGGTATCAGAGCTGGGGAATCAGAGGTGGGGAATCAGAGTTGGGGAATCAGAGGCGGGGAATCAGATATGGGGAAACAGAGGCGGGGAATCAGAGGCGTGGAAACAGAGGCGGGGAATCAGATAGGGGATTCAGAGGTGGGGAATCAGAGGTTGGGAATCAGAGGCAGGGAATCAGAGGCGGGGAATCAGAGGCAGGGAATCAGATGCGGGGAATCAGAGGCGGGGTATCAGAGCTGGGGAACCAGAGGCGGGGAATCAGAGTTGGGGAATCAGAGGCGGGGAATTAGATATGGGGAAACAGAGGCGGGGTATAGAGGCGGGGAAACAGAGGCGGGGAATCAGATATGGGGAATCAGAGGTGGGGAATCAAAGGCAGGGAATCAGATGTGCGGAATCAGAGATGGGGAATCAGAGGCAGGGAATCAGAATCAGAAGCGGGGAATCAGAGGCCGGGATCAGAGGCCGGGAATCAGATGCCGGGAATAAGAGGCCGGGAATCAGAGACCGGGAATCAGAGGCGGGGAATCAGAGGCGGGGAAACAGAGGCGGGGTATCTGATATGGGGAATCATAGGTGGCGAATCAAAGGCGGTGAATCAGAGATGGGGAATCAGAGGCAGGGAATCAGAGGCAGGGAATCAAATACGGGGAATAAGAGGCGGGGAATCAGAGCTGGGGAATCAGAGGCGGGGAATCAGAGTTGGGGAATCAGAGGCGGGGAATCAGATATGGGGAAACAGAGGCGGGGAATCAGAGGCGGGGAAACAGAGGCGGGGAATCAGATATGGGGAATCAGAGGTGGGGAATCAGAGGTTGGGAATAAGAGGCAGGGAATCAGAGGCGGGGAGACAGTGGCGGGGAATCAGAGGCAGGGAATCAGATGTGCGGAATCAGAGATTGGGAATCAGAGGCGGGGAATCAGAGGCGGGGAATCAGAGGCCTGGAATCAGAGGCCGGGAATGAGAGGCCGGGAATCAGAGGCCGGGAATCAGAGGCCGGGAATCAGAGATGGGGAATCAGAGGCGGGGAATCAGAGGTGGGGAAACAGAGGTGGGGAATCAGATATGGGGAATCAGAGGTGGGGAATAAGAGGCGGTGTATCAGAGGCAGGGAATCAGAGGCGGGGAATCAGAGGCCAGGAATAAGAAGCCAGGAATCAGAGGCCAGGAATCAGAGGTGGGAATCAGAGGCCGGGAATCAGAGATGGGGAATCAGAGGTGGTGAATCAGAGATGGGGAATCAGAGGAAGGGACTCAGAGGCGGGGAATCAGTCGCGGGGAATCAGTGGCGGGGAATCAGAGCTGGGGAGTCAGAGGCGGGGAATCAGAGATGGGGAATCAGAGGCGGGGAATCTGAGATGGGGAATCAGAGGCGGGGAATCAGAGGCAGGGAAGCAGAGGCGGAGAATCAGATATGGGGAATCAGTGGTGGGGAATCATAGGTTGGGAATCAGAGGCAGGGAATCAGACGCAGGGAATCAGAGGCGGGAAATCAGAGGCAGGGAATCGGATGTGCAAATCAGAGATGGGGAATCAGAAGTGGGGAATCAGAGACCGGGAATCAGATATGGGGAAACAGCGGCGGGGAATCAGATATGGGGAATCAGAGGTGGGGAATCAGAGGTTGGGAATCAGAGGCAGGGAATCAGAGGTGGGGAATCAGAGGTAGGAAATCAGAGGCAGGGAATCAGATGTGCGGAATCAGAGATGGGGAATCAGAGGCAGGGAATCAGAATCAGAAGCGGGGAATCAGAGACCGGGAATCAGAGGCCGGGAATCAGAGGCCGGGAATCAGAGGCCGGGTATCAGAGGTGGGGAATCAGAGTCCGGGGATCAGAGATGGGGAATCAGAGGCGGGGAATCAGATGTGGGGAATCAGAGGCGGGGAATCAGAGGTTGCGAATCAGAGGCAGTGAATCAGAGATGGGGAAGCAGAGGTGGGGAATCAGATGTGATGAATTAGAGATGGGGAATCAGAGGCGGGGTATCAGAGGCGGCGAATCAGAGGCAGGGAAACAGAGGCGGGGAATCAGATATGGGGAATCTGAGGTGGGGAATCAGGGGCGGGGAATCAGTGGCAGGGAATCAGAGGCCGGGAATCAGAGGCCGGGAATCAGATGCCGGGAATAAGAGGACTCGGAATCTGAGGTGGGGAATCAGAGTCCGGGAATCAGAGATGGGGAATCAGAGGCAGGGACTGAGATATGGGAAATCAGAGGCGGGGAATCAGAGGCGGGGAAACAGAGGCGCGGAATCAGATATGGGGAATCAGAGTTGGCGAATCAAAGGCGGTGAATCAGAGATGGGGAATCAGAGGCGGTGAATCAGAGATGGGGAATCAGAGGCGGGGAATCAGAGGCAGGAAATCAAACATGGGGAATCAGAGCAGGGGAATCAGAGGCGGGGAATCAGAGCTGGGGAATCAGAGGCGGGGAATCAGAGTTGGGGAATCAGAGGCGGGTAATTAGATATGGGGAATAGAGGCGGGGAAACAGAGGCGGGGAATCAGATATGGGGAATCAGAGGTGGGGAATCAGAGGCAGGGAATCAGATGTGCGGAATCAGAGATGGGGAATCAGAGGCAGGGAATCAGAATCAGAAGCGGGGAATCAGAGGCCGGGATCAGAGGCCGTGAATCAGATGCCGGGAATAAGAGGCCAGGAATCAGAGTCCGGGAATCAGAGATGGGGAATCATAGGCGGGGAATGAGATATGGTGAATCAGAGGCGGGGAATCAGAGGCGGGGAAACAGAGGCGGGGAATCTGATATGGGGAATCAGAGGTGGCGAATCAAAGGCGGTGAATCAGTGGCGGGGAATCATAGCTGGGGAATCAGAGTTGGGGAATCAGAGGCGGGGAATCAGATATGGGGAAACAGTGGCGGGGAATCAGAGGCGGGGAAACAGAGGCGGGGATTCAGATATAGGGAATCAGAGGTGGGGAATCAGAGGTTGGGAATCAGAGGCAGGGAATCAGAGGCGGGGAGTCAGAGGCGGGGAATCAGAGGCCGGGAATCAGAGGCCGGGAATCAGAGGCCGGGAAAAGAGGCCGGGAATCAGAGGCCGGGAATCAGAGATGGGGAATCAGAGGCGGGAAATCAGCGGTTGTGAATCAGACGTGGGGATTCGGAGGTTGTAAATCAGAGATGGGGAATCAGAGGCGGGGAATCAGAGGTGGGGAAAGAGAGGTGGGGAATCAGATATGGGGAATCAGAGGTGGGGAATATCAGAGGCAGGGAATCAGAGGCGGGGAATCAGAGGCCAGGAATAAGAAGCCAGGAATCAGAGGCCGGGAATCAGATGCGGGGAATCAGAGGCGGGGAATCAGAGCTGGAGAACCAGAGGCGGGGAATCAGAGTTGGGGAATCAGAGGCGGGGAATTAGATATGGGGAAACAGAGGCGGGGTATAGAGGCGGGGAAACACAGGAGGGGAATCAGATATGGGGAATCAGAGGTGGGGAATCAGAGGCAGGGAATCAGATATGCGGAATCAGAGATGGGGAATCAGAGGCAGGGAATGAGATATGGGGAATCAGAGGCGGGGAATCAGAGGCGGGGAAACAGAGGCGGGGAATCTGATATGGGGAATCATAGTTGGCGAATCAGAGGCGGGGAATTAGATATGGGGAAACAGAGGCGGGGTATAGAGGCGGGGAAACAGAGGCGGGGAATCAGATATGGGGAATCAGAGGTGGGGAATCAAAGGCAGGGAATCAGATGTGCGGAATCAGAGATGGGGAATCAGAGGCAGGGAATCAGAATCAGAAGCGGGGAATCATAGGCCGGGATCAGAGGCCGGGAATCAGATGCCGGGAATAAGAGGCCGGGAATCAGAGACCGGGAATCAGAGGCGGGGAATCAGAGGCGGGGAAACAGAGGCGGGGTATCTGATATGGGGAATCATAGGTGGCGAATCAAAGGCGGTGAATCAGAGATGGGGAATCAGAGGCAGGGAATCAGAGGCAGGGAATCAAATACGGGGAATAAGAGGCGGGGAATCAGAGCTGGGGAATCAGAGGCGGGGAATCAGAGTTGGGGAATCAGAGGCGGGGAATCAGATATGGGGAAACAGAGGCGGGGAATCAGAGGCGGGGAAACAGAGGCGGGGAATCAGATATGGGGAATCAGAGGTGGGGAATCAGAGGTTGGGAATCAGAGGCAGGGAATCAGAGGCGGGGAGACAGTGGCGGGGAATCAGAGGCAGGGAATCAGATGTGCGGAATCAGAGATTGGGAATCAGAGGCGGGGAATCAGAGGCGGGGAATCAGAGGCCTGGAATCAGAGGCCGGGAATGAGAGGCCGGGAATGAGAGGCCGGGAATCAGAGGCCGGGAATCAGAGATGGGGAATCAGAGATGGGGAATCAGAGGCGGGGAATCAGAGGTGGGGAAAGAGAGGTGGGGAATCAGATATGGGGAATCAGAGGTGGGGAATATCAGAGGCAGGAAATCAGAGGCGGGGAATCAGAGGTGGGGAAACAGAGGTGGGGAATCAGATATGGGGAATCAGAGGTGGGGAATAAGAGGCGGTGTATCAGAGGCAGGGAATCAGAGGCGGGGAATCAGAGGCCAGGAATAAGAAGCCAGGAATCAGAGGCCGGGAATCAGAGGTGGGAATCAGAGGCCAGGAATCAGAGATGGGGAATCAGAGGTGGTGAATCAGAGATGGGGAATCAGAGGAAGGGACTCAGAGGCGGGGAATCAGTCGCGGGGAATCAGTGGCGGGGAATCAGAGCTGGGGAGTCAGAGGCGGGGAATCAGAGATGGGGAATCAGAGGCGGGGAATCTGAGATGGGGAATCAGAGGCGGGGAATCAGAGGCAGGGAAGCAGAGGCGGAGAATCCGATATGGGGAATCAGTGGTGGGGAATCATAGGTTGGGAATCAGAGGCAGGGAATCAGACGCAGGGAATCAGAGGCGGGAAATCAGAGGCAGGGAATCGGATGTGCAAATCAGAGATGGGGAATCAGAGGTGGGGAATCAGAGACGGGGAATCAGATATGGGGAAACAGAGGCGGGGAATCAGATATGGGGAATCAGAGGTGGGGAATCAGAGGTTGGGAATCAGAGGCAGGGAATCAGAGGTGGGGAATCAGAGGTAGGAAATCAGAGGCAGGGAATCAGATGTGCGGAATCAGAGATGGGGAATCAGAGGCAGGGAATCAGAATTAGAAGCGGGGAATCAGAGACCGGGAATCAGAGGCCGGGAATCAGAGGCCGGGAATCAGAGGCCGGGTATCAGAGGTGGGGAATCAGAGTCCGGGGATCAGAGATGGGGAATCAGAGGCGGGGAATCAGATGTGGGGAATCAGAGGCGGGGAATCAGAGGTTGCGAATCAGAGGCAGTGAATCAGAGATGGGGAAGCAGAGGTGGGGAATCAGATGTGATGAATTAGAGATGGGGAATCAGAGGCGGGGTATCAGAGGCGGCGAATCAGAGGCAGGGAAACAGAGGCGGGGAATCAGATATGGGGAATCTGAGGTGGGGAATCAGGGGCGGGGAATCAGTGGCAGGGAATCAGAGGCCGGGAATCAGAGGCCGGGAATCAGATGCCGGGAATAAGAGGACTCGGAATCTGAGGTGGGGAATCAGAGTCCGGGAATCAGAGATGGGGAATCAGAGGCAGGGACTGAGATATGGGAAATTAGAGGCGGGGAATCAGAGGCGGGGAAACAGAGGCGCGGAATCAGATATGGGGAATCAGAGTTGGCGAATCAAAGGCGGTGAATCAGAGATGGGGAATCAGAGGCGGTGAATCAGAGATGGGGATTCAGAGGCGGGGAATCAGAGGCAGGAAATCAAACATGGGGAATCAGAGCAGGGGAATCAGAGGCGGGGAATCAGAGCTGGGGAATCAGAGGCGGGGAATCAGAGTTGGGGAATCAGAGGCGGGGAATTAGATATGGGGAAACAGAGGCGGGGAATAGAGGCGGGGAAACAGAGGCGGGGAATCAGATATGGGGAATCAGAGGTGGGGAATCAGAGGCAGGGAATCAGATGTGCGGAATCAGAGATGGGGAATCAGAGGCAGGGAATCAGAATCAGAAGCGGGGAATCAGAGGACGGGATCAGAGGCCGTGAATCAGATGCCGGGAATAAGAGGCCAGGAATCAGAGTCCGGGAATCAGAGATGGGGAATCATAGGCGGGGAATGAGATATGGTGAATCAGAGGCGGGGAATCAGAGGCGGGGAAACAGAGGCGGGGAATCTGATATGGGGAATCAGAGGTGGCGAATCAAAGGCGGTGAATCAGTGGCGGGGAATCATAGCTGGGGAATCAGAGTTGGGGAATCAGAGGCGGGGAATCAGATATGGGGAAACAGTGGCGGGGAATCAGAGGCGGGGAAACAGAGGCGGGGATTCAGATATAGGGAATCAGAGGTGGGGAATCAGAGGTTGGGAATCAGAGGCAGGGAATCAGAGGCGGGGAGTCAGAGGCGGGGAATCAGAGGCCGGGAATCAGAGGCCGGGAATCAGAGGCCGGGAAAAGAGGCCGGGAATCAGAGGCCGGGAATCAGAGATGGGGAATCAGTGGCGGGAAATCAGCGGTTGTGAATCAGACGTGGGGATTCGGAGGTTGTAAATCAGAGATGGGGAATCAGAGGCGGGGAATCAGAGGTGGGGAAAGAGAGGTGGGGAATCAGATATGGGGAATCAGAGGTGGGGAATATCAGAGGCAGGGAATCAGAGGCGGGGAATCAGAGGCCAGGAATAAGAAGCCAGGAATCAGAGGCCGGGAATCAGATGCGGGGAATCAGAGGCGGGGAATCAGAGCTGGAGAACCAGAGGCGGGGAATCAGAGTTGGGGAATCAGAGGCGGGGAATTAGATATGGGGAAACAGAGGCGGGGTATAGAGGCGGGGAAACACAGGAGGGGAATCAGATATGGGGAATCAGAGGTGGGGAATCAGAGGCAGGGAATCAGATATGCGGAATCAGAGATGGGGAATCAGAGGCAGGGAATGAGATATGGGGAATCAGAGGCGGGGAATCAGAGGCGGGGAAACAGAGGCGGGGAATCTGATATGGGGAATCATAGTTGGCGAATCAAAGGCGGTGAATCAGAGATGGGGAATCAGAGGCAGGGAATCAGAGGCAGGGAATCAAATATGGGGAATCAGAGGCGGGGAATCAGAGCTGGGGAATCAGAGGCGGGGAATCAGAGTTGGGGAATCAGAGGCGGGGAATCAGATATGGGGAAACAGAGGCGGGGAATGAGAGGCGGGGAAACAGAGGCGGGGAAACAGAGGCGGGGAATCAGATATGGGGAATCAGAGGTGGGGAATCAGAGGTTGGGAATCAGAGGCAGGGAATCAGAGGCGGGGAATCAGAGGTGGGGAAACAGAGGTGGGGAATCAGATATGGGGAATCAGAGGTGGGGAATAAGAGGCGGAGTATCAGAGGCAGGGTATCAGAGGCGGGGAATCAGAATCAGGAATAAGAAGCCAGGAATCAGAGGCCGGGAAACAGAGGTGGGGAATCAGAGGCCGGGAATCAGAGATGGGGAATCAGAGGTGGTGAATCAGAGAATGGGAATCAGAGGAAGGGACTCAGAGGCGGGGAATCAGACGCGGGGAATCAGTGGCGGGGAATCAGAGCTGGGGAGTCAGAGGCGGGGAATCAGAGATGGGGAATCAGAGGCGGGGAATCTGAGATGGGGAATCAGAGGCGGGGAATCAGAGGCAGGGAAACAGAGGCGGAGAATCAGATATGGGGAATCAGTGGTGGGGAATCATAGGTTGGGAATCAGAGGCAGGGAATCAGACGCGGGGAATCAGAGGCGGGAAATCAGTGGCAGGGAATCGGATGTGCGGAATCAGAGATGGGGAATCAGAGGTGGGGAATCAGAGTCCGGGAATCAGATATTGGGAAACAGAGGCGGGGAATCAGAGACGGGGAATCTGAGGCAGGGAATCAGAATCAGAAGCGGGGAATCAGAGACCGGGAATCAGAGTCCGGGAATCAGAGGCCGGGAATAAGAGGCCGGGTATCAGAGGTGGGGAATCAGAGTGCGGGGATCAGAGATGGGGAATCAGAGGCGGGGAATCAAATATGGGGAATCAGAGGCGGGGAATCAGAGGTTGCGAATCAGAGGCAGTGAATCAGAGATGGGGAAGCAGAGGTGGGGAATCAGATGTGATGAATTAGAGATGGGGAATCAGATATGGGGAATCAGAGGTGGGGAATCAGGGTCGGGGAATCAGTGGCAGGGAATCAGAGGCCGGGAATCAGAGGCCTGGAATCAGATGCCGGGAATAAGAGGACTCGGAATCAGAGGTGGGGAATCAGAGTCCGGGAATCAGAGATGGGGAATCAGAGGCAGGGACTGAGATATGGGAAATCAGAGGCGGGGAATCAGAGGCGGGGAAACAGAGGCGTGGAATCAGATATGGGAATCAGAGTTGGCGAATCAAAGGCGGTGAATCAGAGATGGGGAATCAGAGGCGGTGAATCAGAGATGGGGAATCAGAGGCGGGGAATCAGAGGCAGGAAATCAAACATGGGGATTCAGAGCTGGGGAATCAGAGGCGGGGAATCAGAGTTGGGGAATCAGAGGTGGGGAATCAGATATGGGGAAAGAGAGGCGGGGAATCTGAGGTGGGGAAACAGATGCGAGGAATCAGATATGGGAAATCAGAGGTGGGGAATCAGAGGTTGGGAATCAGAGGCAGGGAATCAGAGGCGAGGAATCAGAGCTGGGGAATCAGAGGCGGGGTATCAGAATTGGGGAATCAGAGATGGGGAATCAGTAATGGGGAGTCAGAGGCGGGGAATCAGACGCTGGGAATCAGAGGTGGTGAATCAGAGATGGGGAATCTGAGGCGGGGAATCAGAGGCAGGGAGTCAGATGCGGGGAATCAGAGGCGGGGAATCATAGCTGGCGAATCAGAGGCGGGGAATCAGAGGTGGGGAATCAGAGGCGGGGAATCAGATATGGGGAATCAGAGGCGGGGAATCAGAGGCGGGGAAACAGAGGCGGGGAATCAGATATGGGGAATCAGAGGTGGCGAATCAGACGCAGTGAATCAGAGATGGGGAAGCAGAGGTTGGGAAACGGATGTGATGAATTAGAGATGGGGAATCAGAGGCGGGTTATCAGAGGCGGGGAATCAGAGGCAGGGAAACAGAGGCGGAGAATCAGATATAGGGAATCAGAGGTGGGGAGTCATAGGTTGGGAATCAGAGGCTGGGAATCAGAGGCAGGGAATCGGATGTGCGGAATCAGAGATGGGGAATCAGAGGTGGGGAATCAGAGTCCGGGAATCAGATATGGGGAAACAGAGGCGGGGAATCAGAGGCGGGGAAACAGAGGCGGGGAATCAGATATGGGGAATCAGAGGCGGGGAATCAGAGCTGGGGAAAGAGAGGCAGGGAATCAGAGCTGGGGATACAGAGGCGGGGAATCAGACGCGGGGAATCAGTGGCGGGGAATCAGAGCTGGGGAGTCAGAGGCGGGGAATCAGAGATGGGGAATCAGAGGCGGGGAATTTGAGATGGGGAATCAGAGGCGGGGAATCAGAGGCGGGGAAACAGAGGCGGAGAATCAGATACGGGGAATCAGTGGTGGGGAATCATAGGTTGGGAATCAGAGGCAGGGAATCAGACGCGGGGAATCAGAGGCGGGGAATCAGAGGCAGGGAATCGGATGTGCGGAATCAGAGATGGGGAATCAGAGGTGGGGAATCAGAGTCCGGGAATCAGATATGGGGAAACAGAGGCGGGGAATCAGATATGGGGAATCAGAGGTGGGGAATCAGAGGTTGGGAATCAGCGGCAGGGAATCAGAGGTGGGGAATCAAAGGCAGGGAATCAGAATCAGAAAGCGGGGAATCAGAGGCCGGGATCAGAGGCCGGGAATCAGATGCCGGGAATAAGAGGCCGGGAATCAGAGTCCGGGAATCAGAGATGGGGAATGATAGGCGGGGAATGAGATATGGGGAATCAGAGGTGGGGAATCAGAGGTTGTGAATCAGAGATGGGGAATCACAGGCGGGGAATCAGAGGCAGGAAATCAGACACGGGGAATCAGAGGCGGGTATCAGAGCTGGGGAATCAGAGGCGGGGAATCAGAGTTGGGGAATCAGAGGCGGGGAATCAGATATGGGGAAACAGAGGCGGGGAATCAGAGGCGGGGAAACAGAGGCGGGGAATCAGATAGGGGATTCAGAGGTGGGGAATCAGAGGTTGGGAATCAGAGGCAGGGAATCAGAGGCGGGGAATCAGAGGCAGGGAATCAGATGCGGGGAATCAGAGGCGGGGAATCAAAGCTGGGGAACCAGAGGCGGGGAATCAGAGTTGGGGAATCAGAGGCGGGGAATTAGATATGGGGAAACAGAGGCGGGGTATAGAGGCGGGGAAACAGAGGCGGGGAATCAGATATGGGGAATCAGAGGTGGGGAATCAAAGGCAGGGAATCAGATGTGCGGAATCAGAGATGGGGAATCAGAGGCAGGGAATCAGAATCAGAAGCGGGGAATCAGAGGCCGGGATCAGAGGCCGGGAATCAGATGCCGGGAATAAGAGGCCGGGAATCAGAGACCAGATATGGGGAATCAGTGGTGGGGAATCATAGGTTGGGAATCAGAGGCAGGGAATCAGACGCGGGGAATCAGAGGCGGGAAATCAGAGGCAGGGAATCGGATGTGCAAATCAGAGATGGGGAATCAGAGGTGGGGAATCAGAGTCCGGGAATCAGATATGGGGAATCAGAGGCGGGGAATCATATATGGGGAATCAGAGGTGGGGAATCAGAGGTTGGGAATCAGAGGCAGGGAATCAGAGGTGGGGAATCAGAGGTAGAAAATCAGAGGCAGGGAATCAGATGTGGGGAATCAGAGATGGGGAATCAGAGGCAGGGAATCAGAATCAGAAGCGGGGAATCAGAGACCGGGAATCAGAGGCTGGGAATCAGAGGCCGGGAATCAGAGGCCGGGTATCAGAGGTGGGGAATCAGAGTCCGGGGATCAGAGGAATCAGATGCCGGGAATAAGAGGACTCGGAATCTGAGGTGGGGAATCAGAGTCCGGGAATCAGAGATGGGGAATCAGAGGCAGGGACTGAGATATGGGAAATCAGAGGCGGGGAATCAGAGGCGGGGAAACAGAGGCGCGGAATCAGATATGGGGAATCAGAGTTGGCGAATCAAAGGCGGTGAATCAGAGATGGGGAATCAGAGGCGGTGAATCAGAGATGGGGAATCAGAGGCGGGGAATCAGAGGCAGGAAATCAAACATGGGGAATCAGAGCAGGGGAATCAGAGGCGGGGAATCAGAGTTGGGGAATCAGAGTTGGGGAATCAGAGGCGGGGAATTAGATATGGGGAAACAGAGGCGGGGAATAGAGGCGGGGAAACAGAGGCGGGGAATCAGATATGGGGAATCAGAGGTGGGGAATCAGAGGCAGGGAATCAGATGTGCGGAATCAGAGATGGGGAATCAGAGGCAGGGAATCAGAATCAGAAGCGGGGAATCAGAGGCCGGGATCAGAGGCCGGGAATCAGATGCCGGGAATAAGAGGCCAGGAATCAGAGTCCGGGAATCAGAGATGGGGAATCATAGGCGGGGAATGAGATATGGGGAAACAGAGGCGGGGAATCAGAGGCGGGGAAACAGAGGCGGGGAATCAGATATGGGGAATCAGAGGTGGGGAATCAGAGGTTGGGAATAAGAGGCAGGGAATCAGAGGCGGGGAGACAGTGGCGGGGAATCAGAGGCAGGGAATCAGATGTGCGGAATCAGAGATTGGGAATCAGAGGCGGGGAATCAGAGGCGGGGAATCAGAGGCCTGGAATCAGAGGCCGGGAATGAGAGGCCGGGAATGAGAGGCCGGGAATCAGAGGCCGGGAATCAGAGATGGGGAATCAGAGGCGGGGAATCAGAGGTGGGGAAACAGAGGTGGGGAATCAGATATGGGGAATCAGAGGTGGGGAATAAGAGGCGGTGTATCAGAGGCAGGGAATCAGAGGCGGGGAATCAGAGGCCAGGAATAAGAAGCCAGGAATCAGAGGCCGGGAATCAGAGGTGGGAATCAGAGGCCGGGAATCAGAGATGGGGAATCAGAGGTGGTGAATCAGAGATGGGGAATCAGAGGAAGGGACTCAGAGGCGGGGAATCAGTCGCGGGGAATCAGTGGCGGGGAATCAGAGCTGGGGAGTCAGAGGCGGGGAATCAGAGATGGGGAATCAGAGGCGGGGAATCTGAGATGGGGAATCAGAGGCGGGGAATCAGAGGCAGGGAAGCAGAGGCGGAGAATCAGATGTGGGGAATCAGTGGTGGGGAATCATAGGTTGGGAATCAGAGGCAGGGAATCAGACGCAGGGAATCAGAGGCGGGAAATCAGAGGCAGGGAATCGGATGTGCAAATCAGAGATGGGGAATCAGAAGTGGGGAATCAGAGACCGGGAATCAGATATGGGGAAACAGCGGCGGGGAATCAGATATGGGGAATCAGAGGTGGGGAATCAGAGGTTGGGAATCAGAGGCAGGGAATCAGAGGTGGGGAATCAGAGGTAGGAAATCAGAGGCAGGGAATCAGATGTGCGGAATCAGAGATGGGGAATCAGAGGCAGGGAATCAGAATCAGAAGCGGGGAATCAGAGACCGGGAATCAGAGGCCGGGAATCAGAGGCCGGGAATCAGAGGCCGGGTATCAGAGGTGGGGAATCAGAGTCCGGGGATCAGAGATGGGGAATCAGAGGCGGGGAATCAGATGTGGGGAATCAGAGGCGGGGAATCAGAGGTTGCGAATCAGAGGCAGTGAATCAGAGATGGGGAAGCAGAGGTGGGGAATCAGATGTGATGAATTAGAGATGGGGAATCAGAGGCGGGGTATCAGAGGCGGCGAATCAGAGGCAGGGAAACAGAGGCGGGGAATCAGATATGGGGAATCTGAGGTGGGGAATCAGGGGCGGGGAATCAGTGGCAGGGAATCAGAGGCCGGGAATCAGAGGCCGGGAATCAGATGCCGGGAATAAGAGGACTCGGAATCTGAGGTGGGGAATCAGAGTCCGGGAATCAGAGATGGGGAATCAGAGGCAGGGACTGAGATATGGGAAATCAGAGGCGGGGAATCAGAGGCGGGGAAACAGAGGCGCGGAATCAGATATGGGGAATCAGAGTTGGCGAATCAAAGGCGGTGAATCAGAGATGGGGAATCAGAGGCGGTGAATCAGAGATGGGGAATCAGAGGCGGGGAATCAGAGGCAGGAAATCAAACATGGGGAATCAGAGCAGGGGAATCAGAGGCGGGGAATCAGAGCTGGGGAATCAGAGGCGGGGAATCAGAGTTGGGGAATCAGAGGCGGGTAATTAGATATGGGGAATAGAGGCGGGGAAACAGAGGCGGGGAATCAGATATGGGGAATCAGAGGTGGGGAATCAGAGGCAGGGAATCAGATGTGCGGAATCAGAGATGGGGAATCAGAGGCAGGGAATCAGAATCAGAAGCGGGGAATCAGAGGCCGGGATCAGAGGCCGTGAATCAGATGCCGGGAATAAGAGGCCAGGAATCAGAGTCCGGGAATCAGAGATGGGGAATCATAGGCGGGGAATGAGATATGGTGAATCAGAGGCGGGGAATCAGAGGCGGGGAAACAGAGGCGGGGAATCTGATATGGGGAATCAGAGGTGGCGAATCAAAGGCGGTGAATCAGTGGCGGGGAATCATAGCTGGGGAATCAGAGTTGGGGAATCAGAGGCGGGGAATCAGATATGGGGAAACAGTGGCGGGGAATCAGAGGCGGGGAAACAGAGGCGGGGATTCAGATATAGGGAATCAGAGGTGGGGAATCAGAGGTTGGGAATCAGAGGCAGGGAATCAGAGGCGGGGAGTCAGAGGCGGGGAATCAGAGGCCGGGAATCAGAGGCCGGGAATCAGAGGCCGGGAAAAGAGGCCGGGAATCAGAGGCCGGGAATCAGAGATGGGGAATCAGAGGCGGGAAATCAGCGGTTGTGAATCAGACGTGGGGATTCGGAGGTTGTAAATCAGAGATGGGGAATCAGAGGCGGGGAATCAGAGGTGGGGAAAGAGAGGTGGGGAATCAGATATGGGGAATCAGAGGTGGGGAATATCAGAGGCAGGGAATCAGAGGCGGGGAATCAGAGGCCAGGAATAAGAAGCCAGGAATCAGAGGCCGGGAATCAGATGCGGGGAATCAGAGGCGGGGAATCAGAGCTGGAGAACCAGAGGCGGGGAATCAGAGTTGGGGAATCAGAGGCGGGGAATTAGATATGGGGAAACAGAGGCGGGGTATAGAGGCGGGGAAACACAGGAGGGGAATCAGATATGGGGAATCAGAGGTGGGGAATCAGAGGCAGGGAATCAGATATGCGGAATCAGAGATGGGGAATCAGAGGCGGGGAAACAGAGGCGGGGAATCTGATATGGGGAATCATAGTTGGCGAATCAGAGGCGGGGAATTAGATATGGGGAAACAGAGGCGGGGTATAGAGGCGGGGAAACAGAGGCGGGGAATCAGATATGGGGAATCAGAGGTGGGGAATCAAAGGCAGGGAATCAGATGTGCGGAATCAGAGATGGGGAATCAGAGGCAGGGAATCAGAATCAGAAGCGGGGAATCAGAGGCCGGGATCAGAGGCCGGGAATCAGATGCCGGGAATAAGAGGCCGGGAATCAGAGACCGGGAATCAGAGGCGGGGAATCAGAGGCGGGGAAACAGAGGCGGGGTATCTGATATGGGGAATCATAGGTGGCGAATCAAAGGCGGTGAATCAGAGATGGGGAATCAGAGGCAGGGAATCAGAGGCAGGGAATCAAATACGGGGAATAAGAGGCGGGGAATCAGAGCTGGGGAATCAGAGGCGGGGAATCAGAGTTGGGGAATCAGAGGCGGGGAATCAGATATGGGGAAACAGAGGCGGGGAATCAGAGGCGGGGAAACAGAGGCGGGGAATCAGATATGGGGAATCAGAGGTGGGGAATCAGAGGTTGGGAATCAGAGGCAGGGAATCAGAGGCGGGGAGACAGTGGCGGGGAATCAGAGGCAGGGAATCAGATGTGCGGAATCAGAGATTGGGAATCAGAGGCGGGGAATCAGAGGCGGGGAATCAGAGGCCTGGAATCAGAGGCCGGGAATGAGAGGCCGGGAATGAGAGGCCGGGAATCAGAGGCCGGGAATCAGAGATGGGGAATCAGAGATGGGGAATCAGAGGCGGGGAATCAGAGGTGGGGAAAGAGAGGTGGGGAATCAGATATGGGGAATCAGAGGTGGGGAATATCAGAGGCAGGAAATCAGAGGCGGGGAATCAGAGGTGGGGAAACAGAGGTGGGGAATCAGATATGGGGAATCAGAGGTGGGGAATAAGAGGCGGTGTATCAGAGGCAGGGAATCAGAGGCGGGGAATCAGAGGCCAGGAATAAGAAGCCAGGAATCAGAGGCCGGGAATCAGAGGTGGGAATCAGAGGCCAGGAATCAGAGATGGGGAATCAGAGGTGGTGAATCAGAGATGGGGAATCAGAGGAAGGGACTCAGAGGCGGGGAATCAGTCGCGGGGAATCAGTGGCGGGGAATCAGAGCTGGGGAGTCAGAGGCGGGGAATCAGAGATGGGGAATCAGAGGCGGGGAATCTGAGATGGGGAATCAGAGGCGGGGAATCAGAGGCAGGGAAGCAGAGGCGGAGAATCCGATATGGGGAATCAGTGGTGGGGAATCATAGGTTGGGAATCAGAGGCAGGGAATCAGACGCAGGGAATCAGAGGCGGGAAATCAGAGGCAGGGAATCGGATGTGCAAATCAGAGATGGGGAATCAGAGGTGGGGAATCAGAGACGGGGAATCAGATATGGGGAAACAGAGGCGGGGAATCAGATATGGGGAATCAGAGGTGGGGAATCAGAGGTTGGGAATCAGAGGCAGGGAATCAGAGGTGGGGAATCAGAGGTAGGAAATCAGAGGCAGGGAATCAGATGTGCGGAATCAGAGATGGGGAATCAGAGGCAGGGAATCAGAATTAGAAGCGGGGAATCAGAGACCGGGAATCAGAGGCCGGGAATCAGAGGCCGGGAATCAGAGGCCGGGTATCAGAGGTGGGGAATCAGAGTCCGGGGATCAGAGATGGGGAATCAGAGGCGGGGAATCAGATGTGGGGAATCAGAGGCGGGGAATCAGAGGTTGCGAATCAGAGGCAGTGAATCAGAGATGGGGAAGCAGAGGTGGGGAATCAGATGTGATGAATTAGAGATGGGGAATCAGAGGCGGGGTATCAGAGGCGGCGAATCAGAGGCAGGGAAACAGAGGCGGGGAATCAGATATGGGGAATCTGAGGTGGGGAATCAGGGGCGGGGAATCAGTGGCAGGGAATCAGAGGCCGGGAATCAGAGGCCGGGAATCAGATGCCGGGAATAAGAGGACTCGGAATCAGAGTCCGGGAATCAGAGATGGGGAATCAGAGATGGGGAATCAGAGGCAGGGACTGAGATATGGGAAATTAGAGGCGGGGAATCAGAGGCGGGGAAACAGAGGCGCGGAATCAGATATGGGGAATCAGAGTTGGCGAATCAAAGGCGGTGAATCAGAGATGGGGAATCAGAGGCGGTGAATCAGAGATGGGGATTCAGAGGCGGGGAATCAGAGGCAGGAAATCAAACATGGGGAATCAGAGCAGGGGAATCAGAGGCGGGGAATCAGAGCTGGGGAATCAGAGGCGGGGAATCAGAGTTGGGGAATCAGAGGCGGGGAATTAGATATGGGGAAACAGAGGCGGGGAATAGAGGCGGGGAAACAGAGGCGGGGAATCAGATATGGGGAATCAGAGGTGGGGAATCAGAGGCAGGGAATCAGATGTGCGGAATCAGAGATGGGGAATCAGAGGCAGGGAATCAGAATCAGAAGCGGGGAATCAGAGGACGGGATCAGAGGCCGTGAATCAGATGCCGGGAATAAGAGGCCAGGAATCAGAGTCCGGGAATCAGAGATGGGGAATCATAGGCGGGGAATGAGATATGGTGAATCAGAGGCGGGGAATCAGAGGCGGGGAAACAGAGGCGGGGAATCTGATATGGGGAATCAGAGGTGGCGAATCAAAGGCGGTGAATCAGTGGCGGGGAATCATAGCTGGGGAATCAGAGTTGGGGAATCAGAGGCGGGGAATCAGATATGGGGAAACAGTGGCGGGGAATCAGAGGCGGGGAAACAGAGGCGGGGATTCAGATATAGGGAATCAGAGGTGGGGAATCAGAGGTTGGGAATCAGAGGCAGGGAATCAGAGGCGGGGAGTCAGAGGCGGGGAATCAGAGGCCGGGAATCAGAGGCCGGGAATCAGAGGCCGGGAAAAGAGGCCGGGAATCAGAGGCCGGGAATCAGAGATGGGGAATCAGTGGCGGGAAATCAGCGGTTGTGAATCAGACGTGGGGATTCGGAGGTTGTAAATCAGAGATGGGGAATCAGAGGCGGGGAATCAGAGGTGGGGAAAGAGAGGTGGGGAATCAGATATGGGGAATCAGAGGTGGGGAATATCAGAGGCAGGGAATCAGAGGCGGGGAATCAGAGGCCAGGAATAAGAAGCCAGGAATCAGAGGCCGGGAATCAGATGCGGGGAATCAGAGGCGGGGAATCAGAGCTGGAGAACCAGAGGCGGGGAATCAGAGTTGGGGAATCAGAGGCGGGGAATTAGATATGGGGAAACAGAGGCGGGGTATAGAGGCGGGGAAACACAGGAGGGGAATCAGATATGGGGAATCAGAGGTGGGGAATCAGAGGCAGGGAATCAGATATGCCGAATCAGAGATGGGGAATCAGAGGCAGGGAATGAGATATGGGGAATCAGAGGCGGGGAATCAGAGGCGGGGAAACAGAGGCGGGGAATCTGATATGGGGAATCATAGTTGGCGAATCAAAGGCGGTGAATCAGAGATGGGGAATCAGAGGCAGGGAATCAGAGGCAGGGAATCAAATATGGGGAATCAGAGGCGGGGAATCAGAGCTGGGGAATCAGAGGCGGGGAATCAGAGTTGGGGAATCAGAGGCGGGGAATCAGATATGGGGAAACAGAGGCGGGGAATGAGAGGCGGGGAAACAGAGGCGGGGAAACAGAGGCGGGGAATCAGATATGGGGAATCAGAGGTGGGGAATCAGAGGTTGGGAATCAGAGGCAGGGAATCAGAGGCGGGGAATCAGAGGTGGGGAAACAGAGGTGGGGAATCAGATATGGGGAATCAGAGGTGGGGAATAAGAGGCGGAGTATCAGAGGCAGGGTATCAGAGGCGGGGAATCAGAATCAGGAATAAGAAGCCAGGAATCAGAGGCCGGGAAACAGAGGTGGGGAATCAGAGGCCGGGAATCAGAGATGGGGAATCAGAGGTGGTGAATCAGAGAATGGGAATCAGAGGAAGGGACTCAGAGGCGGGGAATCAGACGCGGGGAATCAGTGGCGGGGAATCAGAGCTGGGGAGTCAGAGGCGGGGAATCAGAGATGGGGAATCAGAGGCGGGGAATCTGAGATGGGGAATCAGAGGCGGGGAATCAGAGGCAGGGAAACAGAGGCGGAGAATCAGATATGGGGAATCAGTGGTGGGGAATCATAGGTTGGGAATCAGAGGCAGGGAATCAGACGCGGGGAATCAGAGGCGGGAAATCAGTGGCAGGGAATCGGATGTGCGGAATCAGAGATGGGGAATCAGAGGTGGGGAATCAGAGTCCGGGAATCAGATATTGGGAAACAGAGGCGGGGAATCAGAGACGGGGAATCTGAGGCAGGGAATCAGAATCAGAAGCGGGGAATCAGAGACCGGGAATCAGAGTCCGGGAATCAGAGGCCGGGAATAAGAGGCCGGGTATCAGAGGTGGGGAATCAGAGTGCGGGGATCAGAGATGGGGAATCAGAGGCGGGGAATCAAATATGGGGAATCAGAGGCGGGGAATCAGAGGTTGCGAATCAGAGGCAGTGAATCAGAGATGGGGAAGCAGAGGTGGGGAATCAGATGTGATGAATTAGAGATGGGGAATCAGATATGGGGAATCAGAGGTGGGGAATCAGGGTCGGGGAATCAGTGGCAGGGAATCAGAGGCCGGGAATCAGAGGCCTGGAATCAGATGCCGGGAATAAGAGGACTCGGAATCAGAGGTGGGGAATCAGAGTCCGGGAATCAGAGATGGGGAATCAGAGGCAGGGACTGAGATATGGGAAATCAGAGGCGGGGAATCAGAGGCGGGGAAACAGAGGCGTGGAATCAGATATGGGAATCAGAGTTGGCGAATCAAAGGCGGTGAATCAGAGATGGGGAATCAGAGGCGGTGAATCAGAGATGGGGAATCAGAGGCGGGGAATCAGAGGCAGGAAATCAAACATGGGGATTCAGAGCTGGGGAATCAGAGGCGGGGAATCAGAGTTGGGGAATCAGAGGTGGGGAATCAGATATGGGGAAAGAGAGGCGGGGAATCTGAGGTGGGGAAACAGATGCGGGGAATCAGATATGGGAAATCAGAGGTGGGGAATCAGAGGTTGGGAATCAGAGGCAGGGAATCAGAGGCGAGGAATCAGAGCTGGGGAATCAGAGGCGGGGTATCAGAATTGGGGAATCAGAGATGGGGAATCAGTAATGGGGAGTCAGAGGCGGGGAATCAGACGCTGGGAATCAGAGGTGGTGAATCAGAGATGGGGAATCTGAGGCGGGGAATCAGAGGCAGGGAGTCAGATGCGGGGAATCAGAGGCGGGGAATCATAGCTGGCGAATCAGAGGCGGGGAATCAGAGGTGGGGAATCAGAGGCGGGGAATCAGATATGGGGAATCAGAGGCGGGGAATCAGAGGCGGGGAAACAGAGGCGGGGAATCAGATATGGGGAATCAGAGGTGGCGAATCAGACGCAGTGAATCAGAGATGGGGAAGCAGAGGTTGGGAAACGGATGTGATGAATTAGAGATGGGGAATCAGAGGCGGGTTATCAGAGGCGGGGAATCAGAGGCAGGGAAACAGAGGCGGAGAATCAGATATAGGGAATCAGAGGTGGGGAGTCATAGGTTGGGAATCAGAGGCTGGGAATCAGAGGCAGGGAATCGGATGTGCGGAATCAGAGATGGGGAATCAGAGGTGGGGAATCAGAGTCCGGGAATCAGATATGGGGAAACAGAGGCGGGGAATCAGAGGCGGGGAAACAGAGGCGGGGAATCAGATATGGGGAATCAGAGGCGGGGAATCAGAGCTGGGGAAAGAGAGGCAGGGAATCAGAGCTGGGGATACAGAGGCGGGGAATCAGACGCGGGGAATCAGTGGCGGGGAATCAGAGCTGGGGAGTCAGAGGCGGGGAATCAGAGATGGGGAATCAGAGGCGGGGAATTTGAGATGGGGAATCAGAGGCGGGGAATCAGAGGCGGGGAAACAGAGGCGGAGAATCAGATACGGGGAATCAGTGGTGGGGAATCATAGGTTGGGAATCAGAGGCAGGGAATCAGACGCGGGGAATCAGAGGCGGGGAATCAGAGGCAGGGAATCGGATGTGCGGAATCAGAGATGGGGAATCAGAGGTGGGGAATCAGAGTCCGGGAATCAGATATGGGGAAACAGAGGCGGGGAATCAGATATGGGGAATCAGAGGTGGGGAATCAGAGGTTGGGAATCAGCGGCAGGGAATCAGAGGTGGGGAATCAAAGGCAGGGAATCAGAATCAGAAAGCGGGGAATCAGAGGCCGGGATCAGAGGCCGGGAATCAGATGCCGGGAATAAGAGGCCGGGAATCAGAGTCCGGGAATCAGAGATGGGGAATGATAGGCGGGGAATGAGATATGGGGAATCAGAGGTGGGGAATCAGAGGTTGTGAATCAGAGATGGGGAATCACAGGCGGGGAATCAGAGGCAGGAAATCAGACACGGGGAATCAGAGGCGGGTATCAGAGCTGGGGAATCAGAGGCGGGGAATCAGAGTTGGGGAATCAGAGGCGGGGAATCAGATATGGGGAAACAGAGGCGGGGAATCAGAGGCGGGGAAACAGAGGCGGGGAATCAGATAGGGGATTCAGAGGTGGGGAATCAGAGGTTGGGAATCAGAGGCAGGGAATCAGAGGCGGGGAATCAGAGGCAGGGAATCAGATGCGGGGAATCAGAGGCGGGGAATCAAAGCTGGGGAACCAGAGGCGGGGAATCAGAGTTGGGGAATCAGAGGCGGGGAATTAGATATGGGGAAACAGAGGCGGGGTATAGAGGCGGGGAAACAGAGGCGGGGAATCAGATATGGGGAATCAGAGGTGGGGAATCAAAGGCAGGGAATCAGATGTGCGGAATCAGAGATGGGGAATCAGAGGCAGGGAATCAGAATCAGAAGCGGGGAATCAGAGGCCGGGATCAGAGGCCGGGAATCAGATGCCGGGAATAAGAGGCCGGGAATCAGAGACCAGATATGGGGAATCAGTGGTGGGGAATCATAGGTTGGGAATCAGAGGCAGGGAATCAGACGCGGGGAATCAGAGGCGGGAAATCAGAGGCAGGGAATCGGATGTGCAAATCAGAGATGGGGAATCAGAGGTGGGGAATCAGAGTCCGGGAATCAGATATGGGGAATCAGAGGCGGGGAATCAGATATGGGGAATCAGAGGTGGGGAATCAGAGGTTGGGAATCAGAGGCAGGGAATCAGAGGTGGGGAATCAGAGGTAGAAAATCAGAGGCAGGGAATCAGATGTGGGGAATCAGAGATGGGGAATCAGAGGCAGGGAATCAGAATCAGAAGCGGGGAATCAGAGACCGGGAATCAGAGGCCGGGAATCAGAGGCCGGGAATCAGAGGCCGGGTATCAGAGGTGGGGAATCAGAGTCCGGGGATCAGAGGAATCAGATGCCGGGAATAAGAGGACTCGGAATCTGAGGTGGGGAATCAGAGTCCGGGAATCAGAGATGGGGAATCAGAGGCAGGGACTGAGATATGGGAAATCAGAGGCGGGGAATCAGAGGCGGGGAAACAGAGGCGCGGAATCAGATATGGGGAATCAGAGTTGGCGAATCAAAGGCGGTGAATCAGAGATGGGGAATCAGAGGCGGTGAATCAGAGATGGGGAATCAGAGGCGGGGAATCAGAGGCAGGAAATCAAACATGGGGAATCAGAGCAGGGGAATCAGAGGCGGGGAATCAGAGTTGGGGAATCAGAGTTGGGGAATCAGAGGCGGGGAATTAGATATGGGGAAACAGAGGCGGGGAATAGAGGCGGGGAAACAGAGGCGGGGAATCAGATATGGGGAATCAGAGGTGGGGAATCAGAGGCAGGGAATCAGATGTGCGGAATCAGAGATGGGGAATCAGAGGCAGGGAATCAGAATCAGAAGCGGGGAATCAGAGGCCGGGATCAGAGGCCGGGAATCAGATGCCGGGAATAAGAGGCCAGGAATCAGAGTCCGGGAATCAGAGATGGGGAATCATAGGCGGGGAATGAGATATGGTGAATCAGAGGCGGGGAATCAGAGGCGGGGAAACAGAGGAGGGGAATCTGATTTGGGGAATCAGAGGTGGCGAATCAAAGGCGGTGAATCAGAGGCGGGGAATCATAGCTGGGGAATCAGAGTTGGGGAATCAGAGGCGGGGAATCAGATATGGGGAAACAGTGGCGGGGAATCAGAGGCGGGGAAACAGAGGCGGGGATTCAGATATAGGGAATCAGATGTGGGGAATCAGAGGTTGGGAATCAGAGGCAGGGAATCAGAGGCGGAGAGTCAGAGGCGGGGAATCAGAGGCAGGGAATCAGATGTGCGGAATCAGAGATGGGGAATCAGAGGCAGGGAATCAGAGGCGGGGAATCAGAGGCGGGGATTCAGAGGCCGGGAATCAGAGGCCGGGAATGAGAGGCCGGGAATCAGAGGCCGGGAATCAGAGGCCGGGAATAAGAGGCCGGGAATCAGAGGCCGGGAATCAGAGATGGGGAATCAGAGGCGGGGAATCAGCGGTGGTGAATCAGACGCGGGGATTCGGAGGTTGTAAATCAGAGATGGGGAATCAGAGGCGGGAATCAGAGGTGGGGAAAGAGAGGTGGGGAATCAGATATGGGGAATCAGAGGTGGGGAATATCAGAGGCAGGGAATCAGAGGCGGGGAATCAGAGGCCAGGAATAAGAAGCCAGGAATCAGAGGCCGGGAATCAGATGCGGGGAATCAGAGGCGGGGAATCAGAGCTGGAGAACCAGAGGCGGGGAATCAGAGTTGGGGAATCAGAGGCAGGGAATCAGAGGCAGGGAATCAAATACGGGGAATCAGAGGCGGGGAATCAGAGCTGGGGAATCAGAGGCGGGGAATCAGAGTTGGGGAATCAGAGGCGGGGAATCAGATATGGGGAAACAGAGGCGGGGAATGAGAGGCGGGGAAACAGAGGTGGGGAATCAGATATGGGGAATCAGAGGTGGGGAATCAGAGGTTGGGAATCAGAGGCAGGGAATCAGAGGCGGGGAGTCAGTGGCGGGGAATCAGAGGCAGGGAATCAGATGTGCGGAATCAGAGATTGGGAATCAGAGGCGGGGAATCAGAGGCGGGGAATCAGAGGCGGGGAATCAGAGGTGGAGAAACAGAGGTGGGGAATCAGATATGGGGAATCAGAGGTGGGGAAAAAGAGGCGGAGTATCAGAGGCAGGGAATCAGAGGCGGGGAATCAGAATCAGGAATAAGAAGCCAGGAATCAGAGGCCGGGAATCAGAGGTGGGGAATCAGAGGCCGGGAATCAGAGATGGGGAATCAGAGGTGGTGAATCAGAGATGGGGAATCAGAGGAAGGGTCTCAGAGGCGGGGAATCAGACGCGGGGAATCAGTGGTGGGGAATCAGAGCTGGGGAGTCAGAGGCAGGAATTCAAACATGGGGAATCAGAGCTGGGGAATCAGAGGCGGGGAATCAGAGTTGGGGAATCAGAGGTGGGGAATCAGATATGGGGAAAGAGAGGCGGGGAATCTGAGGTGGGGAAACAGATGCGGGGAATCAGATATGGGAAATCAGAGGTGGGGAATCAAAGGTTGGGAATCAGAGGCAGGGAATCAGAGGCGAGGAATCAGAGCTGGGGATTCAGAGGCGGGGTATCAGAATTGGGGAATCAGAGATGGGGAATCAGTAATGGGGAATCAGAGGCGGGGAATCAGACGCGGGGAATCAGAGGTGGTGAATCAGAGATGGGTAATCAGAGGCGGGGAATCAGAGGCAGGGAATCAGATGCGGGGAATCAGAGGCGGGGAATCATAGCTGGCGAATCAGAGGCGGGGAATCAGAGGTGGGGAATCAGAGGCGGGGAATCAGATATGGGGAATCAGAGGCGGGGAATCAGAGGCGGGGAAACAGAGGCGGGGAATCAGATATGGGGAATCAGAGTTGGCGAATCAGACGCAGTGAATCAGAGATGGGGAAGCAGAGGTGGGGAAACGGATGTGATGAATTAGAGATGGGGAATCAGAGGCGGGGTATCAGAGGCGGGGAATCAGAGGCAGGGATACAGAGGCGGAGAATCAGATATAGGGAAACAGAGGTGGGGAGTCATAGGTTGGGAATCAGAGGCAGGGAATCAGACGCGGGGAATCAGAGGCTGGGAATCAGAGGCAGGGAATCGGATGTGCGGAATCAGAGATGGGGAATCAGAGGTGGGGAATCAGAGTCCGGGAATCAGATATGGGGAAACAGAGGCGGGGAATCAGAGGCGGGCAAACAGAGGCAGGGAATGAGATATGGGGAATCAGAGGAGGGGAATCAGAGGTTGTGAATCAGAGATGGGGAATCACAGGCGGGGAATCAGAGGCAGGGAATCAGACACGGGGAATTAGAGGCGGGGATTCAGAGCTGGGGAATCAGAGGCGGGGAATCAGAGTTGGGGAATCAGAGGCGGGGAATCAGATATGGGGAAACAGAGGCGGGGAATCAGAGGCGGGGAAACTGAGGCGGGGAATCAGATAGGGGATTCAGAGGTGGGGAATCAGAGGTTGGGAATCAGAGGCAGGGAATCAGAGGCGGGGAATCAGAGGCAGGGAATCAGATGCGGGGAATCAGAGGCGGGGAATCAGAGCTGGGGAATCAGAGGCGGGGAATCAGAGTTGGGGAATCAAAGGCGGGGAATTAGATATGGGGAAACAGAGGCGGGGAATAGAGGCGGGTAAACAGAGGCGGGGAATCAGATATGGGGAATCAGAGGTGGGGAATCAGAGGCAGGGAATCAGATGTGCGGAATCAGAGATGGGGAATCAGAGGCAGGGAATCAGAATAAGAAGCGGGGAATCAGAGGCCGGATCAGAGGCCGGTAATCAGATGCCGGGAATAAGAGCCAGGAATCTGAGTCCGGGAATCAGAGATGGGGAATCATAGGCGGGGAATGAGATATGGTGAATTAGAGGCGGGGAATCAGAGGCGGGGAAACAGAGGCGGGGAATCTGATATGGGGAATCAGAGGTGGCGAATCAAAGGCGGTGAATCAGAGGCGGGGAATCATAGCTGGGGAATCAGAGGTGGGGAATCAGAGTTGGGGAATCAGAGGAGGGGAATCAGATATGGGGAAACAGAGGCAGGGAATCAGAGGTGGGGAAACAGAGGCGGGGATTCAGATATGGGGAATCAGAGGTGGGGAATCAGAGGTTGGGAATCAGAGGCAGGGAATCAGAGGCGGGGAGTCAGAGGCGGGGAATCAGAGGCAGGGAATCAGAGATGGGGAATCAGAGGCAGGGACTGAGATATGGGAAATCAGAGGCGGGGAATCAGAGGCGGGGAAACAGAGGCGCGGAATCAGATATGGGGAATCAGAGTTGGCGAATCAAAGGCGGTGAATCAGAGATGGGGAATCAGAGGCGGTGAATCAGAGATGGGGAATCAGAGGCGGGGAATCAGAGGCAGGAAATCAAACATGGGGAATCAGAGCAGGGGAATCAGAGGCGGGGAATCAGAGTTGGGGAATCAGAGTTGGGGAATCAGAGGCGGGGAATTAGATATGGGGAAACAGAGGCGGGGAATAGAGGCGGGGAAACAGAGGCGGGGAATCAGATATGGGGAATCAGAGGTGGGGAATCAGAGGCAGGGAATCAGATGTGCGGAATCAGAGATGGGGAATCAGAGGCAGGGAATCAGAATCAGAAGCGGGGAATCAGAGGCCAGGATCAGAGGCCGGGAATCAGATGCCGGGAATAAGAGGCCAGGAATCAGAGTCCGGGAATCAGAGATGGGGAATCATAGGCGGGGAATGAGATATGGTGAATCAGAGGCGGGGAATCAGAGGCGGGGAAACAGAGGAGGGGAATCTGATTTGGGGAATCAGAGGTGGCGAATCAAAGGCGGTGAATCAGAGGCGGGGAATCATAGCTGGGGAATCAGAGTTGGGGAATCAGAGGCGGGGAATCAGATATGGGGAAACAGTGGCGGGGAATCAGAGGCGGGGAAACAGAGGCGGGGATTCAGATATAGGGAATCAGATGTGGGGAATCAGAGGTTGGGAATCAGAGGCAGGGAATCAGAGGCGGAGAGTCAGAGGCGGGGAATCAGAGGCAGGGAATCAGATGTGCGGAATCAGAGATGGGGAATCAGAGGCAGGGAATCAGAGGCGGGGAATCAGAGGCGGGGATTCAGAGGCCGGGAATCAGAGGCCGGGAATGAGAGGCCGGGAATCAGAGGCCGGGAATCAGAGGCCGGGAATAAGAGGCCGGGAATCAGAGGCCGGGAATCAGAGATGGGGAATCAGAGGCGGGGAATCAGCGGTGGTGAATCAGACGCGGGGATTCGGAGGTTGTAAATCAGAGATGGGGAATCAGAGGCGGGGAATGAGAGGTGGGGAAAGAGAGGTGGGGAATCAGATATGGGGAATCAGAGGTGGGGAATATCAGAGGCAGGAAATCAGAGGCGGGGAATCAGAGGCCAGGAATAAGAAGCCAGGAATCAGAGGCCGGGAATCAGATGCGGGGAATCAGAGGCGGGGAATCAGAGCTGGAGAACCAGAGGCGGGGAATCAGAGTTGGGGAATCAGAGGCAGGGAATCAGAGGCAGGGAATCAAATACGGGGAATCAGAGGCGGGGAATCAGAGCTGGGGAATCAGAGGCGGGGAATCAGAGTTGGGGAATCAGAGGCGGGGAATCAGATATGGGGAAACAGAGGCGGGGAATGAGAGGCGGGGAAACAGAGGTGGGGAATCAGATATGGGGAATCAGAGGTGGGGAATCAGAGGTTGGGAATCAGAGGCAGGGAATCAGAGGCGGGGAGTCAGTGGCGGGGAATCAGAGGCAGGGAATCAGATGTGCGGAATCAGAGATTGGGAATCAGAGGCGGGGAATCAGAGGCGGGGAATCAGAGGCGGGGAATCAGAGGTGGGGAAACAGAGGTGGGGAATCAGATATGGGGAATCAGAGGTGGGGAAAAAGAGGCGGAGTATCAGAGGCAGGGAATCAGAGGCGGGGAATCAGAATCAGGAATAAGAAGCCAGGAATCAGAGGCCGGGAATCAGAGGTGGGGAATCAGAGGCCGGGAATCAGAGATGGGGAATCAGAGGTGGTGAATCAGAGATGGGGAATGAGAGGAAGGGACTCAGAGGCGGGGAATCAGACGCGGGGAATCAGTGGTGGGGAATCAGAGCTGGGGAGTCAGAGGCAGGAATTCAAACATGGGGAATCAGAGCTGGGGAATCAGAGGCGGGGAATCAGAGTTGGGGAATCAGAGGTGGGGAATCAGATATGGGGAAAGAGAGGCGGGGAATCTGAGGTGGGGAAACAGATGCGGGGAATCAGATATGGGAAATCAGAGGTGGGGAATCAAAGGTTGGGAATCAGAGGCAGGGAATCAGAGGCGAGGAATCAGAGCTGGGGATTCAGAGGCGGGGTATCAGAATTGGGGAATCAGAGATGGGGAATCAGTAATGGGGAATCAGAGGCGGGGAATCAGACGCGGGGAATCAGAGGTGGTGAATCAGAGATGGGTAATCAGAGGCGGGGAATCAGAGGCAGGGAATCAGATGCGGGGAATCAGAGGCGGGGAATCATAGCTGGCGAATCAGAGGCGGGGAATCAGAGGTGGGGAATCAGAGGCGGGGAATCAGATATGGGGAATCAGAGGCGGGGAATCAGAGGCGGGGAAACAGAGGCGGGGAATCAGATATGGGGAATCAGAGTTGGCGAATCAGACGCAGTGAATCAGAGATGGGGAAGCAGAGGTGGGGAAACGGATGTGATGAATTAGAGATGGGGAATCAGAGGCGGGGTATCAGAGGCGGGGAATCAGAGGCAGGGATACAGAGGCGGAGAATCAGATATAGGGAAACAGAGGTGGGGAGTCATAGGTTGGGAATCAGAGGCAGGGAATCAGACGCGGGGAATCAGAGGCTGGGAATCAGAGGCAGGGAATCGGATGTGCGGAATCAGAGATGGGGAATCAGAGGTGGGGAATCAGAGTCCGGGAATCAGATATGGGGAAACAGAGGCGGGGAATCAGAGGCGGGGAAACAGAGGCGGGGAATCAGATATGGGGAATCAGAGGCGGGGAATCAGAGCTGGGGAAACAGAGGCAGGGAATCATAGCTGGGGATTCAGAGGCGGGGAATCAGATATGGGGAAACAGAGGCGGGGAATAGAGGCGGGTAAACAGAGGCGGGGAATCAGATATGGGGAATCAGAGGTGGGGAATCAGAGGCAGGGAATCAGATGTGCGGAATCAGAGATGGGGAATCAGAGGCAGGGAATCAGAATAAGAAGCGGGGAATCAGAGGCCGGATCAGAGGCCGGTAATCAGATGCCGGGAATAAGAGCCAGGAATCTGAGTCCGGGAATCAGAGATGGGGAATCATAGGCGGGGAATGAGATATGGTGAATTAGAGGCGGGGAATCAGAGGCGGGGAAACAGAGGCGGGGAATCTGATATGGGGAATCAGAGGTGGCGAATCAAAGGCGGTGAATCAGAGGCGGGGAATCATAGCTGGGGAATCAGAGGTGGGGAATCAGAGTTGGGGAATCAGAGGAGGGGAATCAGATATGGGGAAACAGAGGCAGGGAATCAGAGGTGGGGAAACAGAGGCGGGGATTCAGATATGGGGAATCAGAGGTGGGGAATCAGAGGTTGGGAATCAGAGGCAGGGAATCAGAGGCGGGGAGTCAGAGGCGGGGAATCAGAGGCAGGGAATCAGAGATGGGGAATCAGAGGCAGGGACTGAGATATGGGAAATCAGAGGCGGGGAATCAGAGGCGGGGAAACAGAGGCGCGGAATCAGATATGGGGAATCAGAGTTGGCGAATCAAAGGCGGTGAATCAGAGATGGGGAATCAGAGGCGGTGAATCAGAGATGGGGAATCAGAGGCGGGGAATCAGAGGCAGGAAATCAAACATGGGGAATCAGAGCAGGGGAATCAGAGGCGGGGAATCAGAGTTGGGGAATCAGAGTTGGGGAATCAGAGGCGGGGAATTAGATATGGGGAAACAGAGGCGGGGAATAGAGGCGGGGAAACAGAGGCGGGGAATCAGATATGGGGAATCAGAGGTGGGGAATCAGAGGCAGGGAATCAGATGTGCGGAATCAGAGATGGGGAATCAGAGGCAGGGAATCAGAATCAGAAGCGGGGAATCAGAGGCCAGGATCAGAGGCCGGGAATCAGATGCCGGGAATAAGAGGCCAGGAATCAGAGTCCGGGAATCAGAGATGGGGAATCATAGGCGGGGAATGAGATATGGTGAATCAGAGGCGGGGAATCAGAGGCGGGGAAACAGAGGAGGGGAATCTGATTTGGGGAATCAGAGGTGGCGAATCAAAGGCGGTGAATCAGAGGCGGGGAATCATAGCTGGGGAATCAGAGTTGGGGAATCAGAGGCGGGGAATCAGATATGGGGAAACAGTGGCGGGGAATCAGAGGCGGGGAAACAGAGGCGGGGATTCAGATATAGGGAATCAGATGTGGGGAATCAGAGGTTGGGAATCAGAGGCAGGGAATCAGAGGCGGAGAGTCAGAGGCGGGGAATCAGAGGCAGGGAATCAGATGTGCGGAATCAGAGATGGGGAATCAGAGGCAGGGAATCAGAGGCGGGGAATCAGAGGCGGGGATTCAGAGGCCGGGAATCAGAGGCCGGGAATGAGAGGCCGGGAATCAGAGGCCGGGAATCAGAGGCCGGGAATAAGAGGCCGGGAATCAGAGGCCGGGAATCAGAGATGGGGAATCAGAGGCGGGGAATCAGCGGTGGTGAATCAGACGCGGGGATTCGGAGGTTGTAAATCAGAGATGGGGAATCAGAGGCGGGGAATCAGAGGTGGGGAAAGAGAGGTGGGGAATCAGATATGGGGAATCAGAGGTGGGGAATATCAGAGGCAGGAAATCAGAGGCGGGGAATCAGAGGCCAGGAATAAGAAGCCAGGAATCAGAGGCCGGGAATCAGATGCGGGGAATCAGAGGCGGGGAATCAGAGCTGGAGAACCAGAGGCGGGGAATCAGAGTTGGGAATCAGAGGCAGGGAATCAGAGGCAGGGAATCAAATACGGGGAATCAGAGGCGGGGAATCAGAGCTGGGGAATCAGAGGCGGGGAATCAGAGTTGGGGAATCAGAGGCGGGGAATCAGATATGGGGAAACAGAGGCGGGGAATGAGAGGCGGGGAAACAGAGGTGGGGAATCAGATATGGGGAATCAGAGGTGGGGAATCAGAGGTTGGGAATCAGAGGCAGGGAATCAGAGGCGGGGAGTCAGTGGCGGGGAATCAGAGGCAGGGAATCAGATGTGCGGAATCAGAGATTGGGAATCAGAGGCGGGGAATCAGAGGCGGGGAATCAGAGGCGGGGAATCAGAGGTGGGGAAACAGAGGTGGGGAATCAGATATGGGGAATCAGAGGTGGGGAAAAAGAGGCGGAGTATCAGAGGCAGGGAATCAGAGGCGGGGAATCAGAATCAGGAATAAGAAGCCAGGAATCAGAGGCCGGGAATCAGAGGTGGGGAATCAGAGGCCGGGAATCAGAGATGGGGAATCAGAGGTGGTGAATCAGAGATGGGGAATGAGAGGAAGGGACTCAGAGGCGGGGAATCAGACGCGGGGAATCAGTGGTGGGGAATCAGAGCTGGGGAGTCAGAGGCAGGAATTCAAACATGGGGAATCAGAGCTGGGGAATCAGAGGCGGGGAATCAGAGTTGGGGAATCAGAGGTGGGGAATCAGATATGGGGAAAGAGAGGCGGGGAATCTGAGGTGGGGAAACAGATGCGGGGAATCAGATATGGGAAATCAGAGGTGGGGAATCAAAGGTTGAGAATCAGAGGCAGGGAATCAGAGGCGAGGAATCAGAGCTGGGGATTCAGAGGCGGGGTATCAGAATTGGGGAATCAGAGATGGGGAATCAGTAATGGGGAATCAGAGGCGGGGAATCAGACGCGGGGAATCAGAGGTGGTGAATCAGAGATGGGTAATCAGAGGCGGGGAATCAGAGGCAGGGAATCAGATGCGGGGAATCAGAGGCGGGGAATCATAGCTGGCGAATCAGAGGCGGGGAATCAGAGGTGGGGAATCAGAGGCGGGGAATCAGATATGGGGAATCAGAGGCGGGGAATCAGAGGCGGGGAAACAGAGGCGGGGAATCAGATATGGGGAATCAGAGTTGGCGAATCAGACGCAGTGAATCAGAGATGGGGAAGCAGAGGTGGGGAAACGGATGTGATGAATTAGAGATGGGGAATCAGAGGCGGGGTATCAGAGGCGGGGAATCAGAGGCAGGGATACAGAGGCGGAGAATCAGATATAGGGAAACAGAGGTGGGGAGTCATAGGTTGGGAATCAGAGGCAGGGAATCAGACGCGGGGAATCAGAGGCTGGGAATCAGAGGCAGGGAATCGGATGTGCGGAATCAGAGATGGGGAATCAGAGGTGGGGAATCAGAGTCCGGGAATCAGATATGGGGAAACAGAGGCGGGGAATCAGAGGCGGGGAAACAGAGGCGGGGAATCAGATATGGGGAATCAGAGGCGGGGAATCAGAGCTGGGGAAACAGAGGCAGGGAATCATAGCTGGGGATTCAGAGGCGGGGAATCAGATATGGGGAAACAGAGGCGGGGAATCAGAGGCGGGCAAACAGAGGCAGGGAATGAGATATGGGGAATCAGAGGAGGGGAATCAGAGGTTGTGAATCAGAGATGGGGAATCACAGGCGGGGAATCAGAGGCAGGGAATCAGACACGGGGAATTAGAGGCGGGGATTCAGAGCTGGGGAATCAGAGGCGGGGAATCAGAGTTGGGGAATCAGAGGCGGGGAATCAGATATGGGGAAACAGAGGCGGGGAATCAGAGGCGGGGAAACTGAGGCGGGGAATCAGATAGGGGATTCAGAGGTGGGGAATCAGAGGTTGGGAATCAGAGGCAGGGAATCAGAGGCGGGGAATCAGAGGCAGGGAATCAGATGCGGGGAATCAGAGGCGGGGAATCAGAGCTGGGGAATCAGAGGCGGGGAATCAAAGGCGGGGAATTAGATATGGGGAAACAGAGGCGGGGAATAGAGGCGGGTAAACAGAGGCGGGGAATCAGATATGGGGAATCAGAGGTGGGGAATCAGAGGCAGGGAATCAGATGTGCGGAATCAGAGATGGGGAATCAGAGGCAGGGAATCAGAATAAGAAGCGGGGAATCAGAGGCCGGATCAGAGGCCGGTAATCAGATGCCGGGAATAAGAGCCAGGAATCTGAGTCCGGGAATCAGAGATGGGGAATCATAGGCGGGGAATGAGATATGGTGAATTAGAGGCGGGGAATCAGAGGCGGGGAAACAGAGGCGGGGAATCTGATATGGGGAATCAGAGGTGGCGAATCAAAGGCGGTGAATCAGAGGCGGGGAATCATAGCTGGGGAATCAGAGGTGGGGAATCAGAGTTGGGGAATCAGAGGAGGGGAATCAGATATGGGGAAACAGAGGCAGGGAATCAGAGGCGGGGAAACAGAGGCGGGGATTCAGATATGGGGAATCAGAGGTGGGGAATCAGAGGTTGGGAATCAGAGGCAGGGAATCAGAGGCGGGGAGTCAGAGGCGGGGAATCAGAGGCAGGGAATCAGAGGTGGGGAAACAGAGGTGGGGAATCAGATATGGGGAATCAGAGGTGGGGAATAAGAGGCGGTGTATCAGAGGCAGGGAATCAGAGGCGGGGAATCAGAGGCCAAGAATAAGAAGCCAGGAATCAGAGGCCGGGAATCAGAGGTGGGAATCAGAGGCCGGGAATCAGTGATGGGGAATCAGAGGTGGTGAATCAGAGATGGGGAAGCAGAGGAAGGGACTCAGAGGCGGGGAATCAGTCGCGGGGAATCAGTGGCGGGGAATCAGAGCTGGGGAGTCAGAGGCGGGGAATCAGAGATGGGGAATCAGAGGCGGGGAATCTGAGATGGGGAATCAGAGGCGGGGAATCAGAGGCAGGGAAGCAGAGGCGGAGAATCAGATATGGGGAATCAGTGGTGGGGAATCATAGGTTGGGAATCAGAGGCAGGGAATCAGACGCGGGGAATCAGAGGCGGGAAATCAGAGGCAGGGAATGGGATGTGCAAATCAGAGATGGGGAATCAGAGGTGGGGAATCAGAGACCGGGAATCAGATATGGGGAAACAGAGGCGGGGAATCAGATATGGGGAATCAGAGGTGGGGAATCAGAGGTTGGGAATCAGAAGCAGGGAATCAGAGGTGGGGAATCAGAGGTAGGAAATCAGAGGCAGGGAATCAGATGTGCGGAATCAGAGATGGGGAATCAGAGGCAGGGAATCAGAATCAGAAGCGGGGAATCAGAGACCGGGAATCAGAGGCCGGGAATCAGAGGCGGGGAATCAGAGTCCGGGGATCAGAGATGGGGAATCAGAGGCGGGGAATCAGATGTGGGGAATCAGAGGCGGGGAATCAGAGGTTGCGAATCAGAGGCAGTGAATCAGAGATGGGGAAGCAGAGGTGGGGAATCAGATGTGATGAATTAGAGATGGGGAATCAGAGGCGGGGTATCAGAGGCGGCGAATCAGAGGCAGGGAAACAGAGGCGGGGAATCAGATATGGGGAATCTGAGGTGGGGAATCAGGGGCGGGGAATCAGTGGCAGGGAATCAGAGGCCGGGAATCAGAGGCCGGGAATCAGATGCCGGGAATAAGAGGACTCGGAATCTGAGGTGGGGAATCAGAGTCCGGGAATCAGAGATGGGGAATCAGAGGCAGGGACTGAGATATGGGAAATCGGAGGCGGGGAATCAGAGGCGGAGAAACAGAGGCGCGGAGTCAGATATGGGGAATCAGAGTTGGCGAATCAAAGGCGGTGAATCAGAGATGGGGAATCAGAGGCGGTGAATCAGAGATGGGGAATCAGAGGCGGGGAATCAGAGGCAGGAAATCAAACATGGGGAATCAGAGCAGGGGAATCAGAGGCGGGGAATCAGAGCTGGGGAATCAGAGGCGGGGAATCAGAGTTGGGGAATCAGAGGCGGGGAATTAGATATGGGGAAACAGAGGCGGGGAATAGAGGCGGGGAAACAGAGGCGGGGAATCAGATATGGGGAATCAGAGGTGGGGAATCAGAGGCAGGGAATCAGATGTGCGGAATCAGAGGCCGGGATCAGAGGCCGTGAATCAGATGCCGGGAATAAGAGGCCAGGAATCAGAGTCCGGGAATCAGAGATGGGGAATCATAGGCGGGGAATGAGATATGGTGAATCAGAGGCGGGGAATCAGAGGCGGGGAAACAGAGGCGGGGAATCTGATATGGGGAATCAGAGGTGGCGAATCAAAGGCGGTGAATCAGAGGCGGGGAATCATAGCTGGGGAATCAGAGTTGGGGAATCAGAGGCGGGGAATCAGATATGGGGAAACAGTGGCGGGGAATCAGAGGCGGGGAAACAGAGGCGGGGATTCAGATATAGGGAATCAGAGGTGGGGAATCAGAGGTTGGGAATCAGAGGCAGGGAATCAGAGGCGGGGAGTCAGAGGCGGGGAATCAGAGGCCGGGAATCAGAGGCCGGGAATCAGAGGCTGGGAAAAGAGGCCGGGAATCAGAGGCCGGGAATCAGAGATGGGGAATCAGAGGCGGGAAATCAGCGGTTGTGAATCAGACGTGGGGATTCGGAGGTTGTAAATCAGAGATGGGGAATCAGAGGCGGGGAATCAGAGGTGGGGAAAGAGAGGTGGGGAATCAGATATGGGGAATCAGAGGTGGGGAATATCAGAGGCAGGGAATCAGAGGCGGGGAATCAGAGGCCAGGAATAAGAAGCCAGGAATCAGAGGCCGGGAATCAGATGCGGGGAATCAGAGGCGGGGAATCAGAGCTGGAGAACCAGAGGCGGGGAATCAGAGTTGGGGAATCAGAGGCGGGGAATTAGATATGGGGAAACAGAGGCGGGGTATAGAGGCGGGGAAACACAGGAGGGGAATCAGATATGGGGAATCAGAGGTGGGGAATCAGAGGCAGGGAATCAGATATGCGGAATCAGAGATGGGGAATCAGAGGCAGGGAATGAGATATGGGGAATCAGAGGCGGGGAATCAGAGGCGGGGAAACAGAGGCGGGGAATCTGATATGGGGAATCATAGGTGGCGAATCAAAGGCGGTGAATCAGAGATGGGGAATCAGAGGCAGGGAATCAGAGGCAGGGAATCAAATATGGGGAATCAGAGGCGGGGAATCAGAGCTGGGGAATCAGAGGCGGGGAATCAGAGTTGGGGAATCAGAGGCGGGGAATCAGATATGGGGAAACAGAGGCGGGGAATGAGAGGCGGGGAAACAGAGGCGGGGAATCAGATATGGGGAATCAGAGGTGGGTAATCAGAGGTTGGGAATCAGAGGCAGGGAATCAGAGGCGGGGAATCAGAGGTGGGGAAACAGAGGTGGGGAATCAGATATGGGGAATCAGAGGTGGGGAATAAGAGGCGGAGTATCAGAGGCAGGGAATCAGAGGCGGGGAATCAGAATCAGGAATAAGAAGCCAGGAATCAGAGGCCGGGAAACAGAGGTGGGGAATCAGAGGCCGGGAATCAGAGATGGGGAATCAGAGGTGGTGAATCAGAGAATGGGAATCAGAGGAAGGGACTCAGAGGCGGGGAATCAGACGCGGGGAATCAGTGGCGGGGAATCAGAGCTGGGGAGTCAGAGGCGGGGAATCAGAGATGGGGAATCAGAGGCGGGGAATCTGAGATGGGGAATCAGAGGCGGGGAATCAGAGGCAGGGAAACAGAGGCGGAGAATCAGATATGGGGAATCAGTGGTGGGGAATCATAGGTTGGGAATCAGAGGCAGGGAATCAGACGCGGGGAATCAGAGGCGGGAAATCAGTGGCAGGGAATCGGATGTGCGGAATCAGAGATGGGGAATCAGAGGTGGGGAATCAGAGTCCGGGAATCAGATATTGGGAAACAGAGGCGGGGAATCAGAGACGGGGAATCTGAGGCAGGGAATCAGAATCAGAAGCGGGGAATCAGAGACCGGGAATCAGAGTCCGGGAATCAGAGGCCGGGAATCAGAGGCCGGGTATCAGAGGTGGGGAATCAGAGTGCGGGGATCAGAGATGGGGAATCAGAGGCGGGGAATCAGATATGGGGAATCAGAGGCGGGGAATCAGAGGTTGCGAATCAGAGGCAGTGAATCAGAGATGGGGAAGCAGAGGTGGGGAATCAGATGTGATGAATTAGAGATGGGGAATCAGATATGGGGAATCAGAGGTGGGGAATCAGGGTCGGGGAATCAGTGGCAGGGAATCAGAGGCCGGGAATCAGAGGCCTGGAATCAGATGCCGGGAATAAGAGGACTCGGAATCAGAGGTGGGGAATCAGAGTCCGGGAATCAGAGATGGGGAATCAGAGGCAGGGACTGAGATATGGGAAATCAGAGGCGGGGAATCAGAGGCGGGGAAACAGAGGCGTGGAATCAGATATGGGAATCAGAGTTGGCGAATCAAAGGCGGTGAATCAGAGATGGGGAATCAGAGGCGGTGAATCAGAGATGGGGAATCAGAGGCGGGGAATCAGAGGCAGGAAATCAAACATGGGGATTCAGAGCTGGGGAATCAGAGGCGGGGAATCAGAGTTGGGGAATCAGAGGTGGGGAATCAGATATGGGGAAAGAGAGGCGGGGAATCTGAGGTGGGGAAACAGATGCGGGGAATCAGATATGGGAAATCAGAGGTGGGGAATCAGAGGTTGGGAATCAGAGGCAGGGAATCAGAGGCGAGGAATCAGAGCTGGGGAATCAGAGGCGGGGTATCAGAATTGGGGAATCAGAGATGGGGAATCAGTAATGGGGAGTCAGAGGCGGGGAATCAGACGCTGGGAATCAGAGGTGGTGAATCAGAGATGGGGAATCTGAGGCGGGGAATCAGAGGCAGGGAGTCAGATGCGGGGAATCAGAGGCGGGGAATCATAGCTGGCGAATCAGAGGCGGGGAATCAGAGGTGGGGAATCAGAGGCGGGGAATCAGATATGGGGAATCAGAGGCGGGGAATCAGAGGCGGGGAAACAGAGGCGGGGAATCAGATATGGGGAATCAGAGGTGGCGAATCAGACGCAGTGAATCAGAGATGGGGAAGCAGAGGTTGGGAAACGGATGTGATGAATTAGAGATGGGGAATCAGAGGCGGGTTATCAGAGGCGGGGAATCAGAGGCAGGGAAACAGAGGCAGAGAATCAGATATAGGGAATCAGAGGTGGGGAGTCATAGGTTGGGAATCAGAGGCTGGGAATCAGAGGCAGGGAATCGGATGTGCGGAATCAGAGATGGGGAATCAGAGGTGGGGAATCAGAGTCCGGGAATCAGATATGGGGAAACAGAGGCGGGGAATCAGAGGCGGGGAAACAGAGGCGGGGAATCAGATATGGGGAATCAGAGGCGGGGAATCAGAGCTGGGGAAAGAGAGGCAGGGAATCAGAGCTGGGGATACAGAGGCGGGGAATCAGACGCGGGGAATCAGTGGCGGGGAATCAGAGCTGGGGAGTCAGAGGCGGGGAATCAGAGATGGGGAATCAGAGGCGGGGAATTTGAGATGGGGAATCAGAGGCGGGGAATCAGAGGCGGGGAAACAGAGGCGGAGAATCAGATACGGGGAATCAGTGGTGGGGAATCATAGGTTGGGAATCAGAGGCAGGGAATCAGACGCGGGGAATCAGAGGCGGGGAATCAGAGGCAGGGAATCGGATGTGCGGAATCAGAGATGGGGAATCAGAGGTGGGGAATCAGAGTCCGGGAATCAGATATGGGGAAACAGAGGCGGGGAATCAGATATGGGGAATCAGAGGTGGGGAATCAGAGGTTGGGAATCAGCGGCAGGGAATCAGAGGTGGGGAATCAAAGGCAGGGAATCAGAATCAGAAAGCGGGGAATCAGAGGCCGGGATCAGAGGCCGGGAATCAGATGCCGGGAATAAGAGGCCGGGAATCAGAGTCCGGGAATCAGAGATGGGGAATGATAGGCGGGGAATGAGATATGGGGAATCAGAGGTGGGGAATCAGAGGTTGTGAATCAGAGATGGGGAATCACAGGCGGGGAATCAGAGGCAGGGAATCAGACACGGGGAATCAGAGGCGGGTATCAGAGCTGGGAAATCAGAGGCGGGGAATCAGAGTTGGGGAATCAGAGGCGGGGAATCAGATATGGGGAAACAGAGGTGGGGAATCAGAGGCGGGGAAACAGAGGCGGGGAATCAGATAGGGGATTCAGAGGTGGGGAATCAGAAGTTGGGAATCAGAGGCAGGGAATCAGAGGCGGGGAATCAGAGGCAGGGAATCAGATGCGGGGAATCAGAGGCGGGGAATCAGAGCTGGGGAACCAGAGGCGGGGAATCAGAGTTGGGGAATCAGAGGCGGGGAATTAGATATGGGGAAACAGAGGCGGGGTATAGAGGCGGGGAAACAGAGGCGGGGAATCAGATATGGGGAATCAGAGTTGGGGAATCAAAGGCAGGGAATCAGATGTGCGGAATCAGAGATGGGGAATCAGAGGCAGGGAATCAGAATCAGAAGCGGGGAATCAGAGGCCGGGATCAGAGGCCGGGAATCAGATGCCGGGAATAAGAGGCCGGGAATCAGAGACCAGATATGGGGAATCAGTGGTGGGGAATCATAGGTTGGGAATCAGAGGCAGGGAATCAGACGCGGGGAATCAGAGGCGGGAAATCAGAGGCAGGGAATCGGATTTGCAAATCAGAGATGGGGAATCAGAGGTGGGGAATCAGAGTCCGGGAATCAGATATGGGGAATCAGAGGCGGGGAATAAGATATGGGGAATCAGAGGTGGGGAATCAGAGGTTGGGAATCTGAGGCAGGGAATCAGAGGTGGGGAATCAGAGGTAGAAAATCAGAGGCAGGGAATCAGATGTGGGGAATCAGAGATGGGGAATCAGAGGCAGGGAATCAGAATCAGAAGCGGGGAATCAGAGACCGGGAATCAGAGGCCGGGAATCAGAGGCCGGGAATCAGAGGCCGGGTATCAGAGGTGGGGAATCAGAGTCCGGGGATCAGAGGAATCAGATGCCGGGAATAAGAGGACTCGGAATCTGAGGTGGGGAATCAGAGTCCGGGAATCAGAGATGGGGAATCAGAGGCAGGGACTGAGATATGGGAAATCAGAGGCGGGGAATCAGAGGCGGGGAAACAGAGGCGCGGAATCAGATATGGGGAATCAGAGTTGGCGAATCAAAGGCGGTGAATCAGAGATGGGGAATCAGAGGCGGTGAATCAGAGATGGGGAATCAGAGGCGGGGAATCAGAGGCAGGAAATCAAACATGGGGAATCAGAGCAGGGGAATCAGAGGCGGGGAATCAGAGTTGGGGAATCAGAGTTGGGGAATCAGAGGCGGGGAATTAGATATGGGGAAACAGAGGCGGGGAATAGAGGCGGGGAAACAGAGGCGGGGAATCAGATATGGGGAATCAGAGGTGGGGAATCAGAGGCAGGAAATCAGACACGGGGAATCAGAGGCGGGGAATCAGATATGGGGAATCAGATGTGCGGAATCAGAGATGGGGAATCAGAGGCAGGGAATCAGACACGGGGAATCAGAGGCGGGGAATCAGATATGGGGAATCAGATGTGCGGAATCAGAGATGGGGAATCAGAGGCAGGGAATCAGAATCAGAAGCGGGGAATCAGAGGCCGGGATCAGAGGCCGGGAATCAGATGCCGGGAATAAGAGGCCAGGAATCAGAGTCCGGGAATCAGAGATGGGGAATCATAGGCGGGGAATGAGATATTGTGGATCAGAGGCGGGGAATCAGACGCGGGGAAACAGAGGAGGGGAATCTGATTTGGGGAATCAGAGGTGGCGAATCAAAGGCGGTGAATCAGAGGCGGGGAATCATAGCTGGGGAATCAGAGTTGGGGAATCAGAGGCGGGGAATCAGATATGGGGAAACAGTGGCGGGGAATCAGAGGCGGGGAAACAGAGGCGGGGATTCAGATATAGGGAATCAGATGTGGGGAATCAGAGGTTGGGAATCAGAGGGAGGGAATCAGAGGCGGAGAGTCAGAGGCGGGGAATCAGAGGCAGGGAATCAGATGTGCGGAATAAGAGATGGGGAATCAGAGGCAGGGAATCAGAGGCGGGGAATCAGAGGCGGGGATTCAGAGGCCGGGAATCAGAGGCCGGGAATGAGAGGCCGGGAATCAGAGGCCGGGAATCAGAGGCCGGGAATAAGAGGCCGGGAATCAGAGGCCGGGAATCAGAGATGGGGAATCAGAGGCGGGGAATCAGCGGTGGTGAATCAGACGCGGGGATTCGGAGGTTGTAAATCAGAGATGGGGAATCAGAGGCGGGGAATCAGAGGCCAAGAATAAGAAGCCAGGAATCGGAGGCCGGGAATCAGAGGTGGGAATCAGAGGCCGGGAATCAGAGATGGGGAATCAGAGGTGGTGAATCAGAGATGGGGAATCAGAGGAAGGGACTCAGAGGCGGGGAATCAGTCGCGGGGAATCAGTGGCGGGGAATCAGAGCTGGGGAGTCAGAGGCGGGGAATCAGAGATGGGGAATCAGTGGTGGGGAATCATAGGTTGGGAATCAGAGGCAGGGAATCAGACGCGGGGAATCAGAGGCGGGAAATCAGAGGCAGGGAATGGGATGTGCAAATCAGAGATGGGGAATCAGAGGTGGGGAATCAGAGACCGGGAATCAGATATGGGGAAACAGAGGCGGGGAATCAGATATGGGAAATCAGAGGTGGGGAATCAGAGGTTGGGAATCAGAGGCAGGGAATCAAAGGTGGGGAATCAGAGGCAGGAAATCAGAGGCAGGGAATCAGATGTGCGGAATCAGAGATGGGGAATCAGAGGCAGGGAATCAGAATCAGAAGCGGGGAATCAGAGACCGGGAATCAGAGGCCGGGAATCAGAGGCCGGGAATCAGAGGCCGGGTATCAGAGGTGGGGAATCAGAGTCCGGGGATCAGAGATGGGGAATCAGAGGCGGGGAATCAGATGTGGGGAATCAGAGGCGGGGAATCAGAGGTTGCGAATCAGAGGCAGTGAATCAGAGATGGGGAAGCAGAGGTGGGGAATCAGATGTGATGAATTAGAGATGGGGAATCAGAGGCGGGGTATCAGAGGCGGCGAATCAGAGGCAGGGAAACAGAGGCGGGGAATCAGATATGGGGAATCTGAGGTGGGGAATCAGGGGCGGGGAATCAGTGGCAGGGAATCAGAGGCCGGGAATCAGAGGCCGGGAATCAGATGCCGGGAATAAGAGGACTCGGAATCTGAGGTGGGGAATCAGAGTCCGGGAATCAGAGATGGGGAATCAGAGGCAGGGACTGAGATATGGGAAATCAGAGGCGGGGAATCAGAGGCGGAGAAACAGAGGCGCGGAGTCAGATATGGGGAATCAGAGTTGGCGAATCAAAGGCGGTGAATCAGAGATGGGGAATCAGAGGCGGTGAATCAGAGATGGGGAATCAGAGGCGGGGAATCAGAGGCAGGAAATCAAACATGGGGAATCAGAGCAGGGGAATCAGAGGCGGGGAATCAGAGCTGGGGAATCAGAGGCGGGGAATCAGAGTTGGGGAATCAGAGGCGGGGAATTAGATATGGGGAAACAGAGGCGGGGAATAGAGGCGGGGAAACAGAGGCGGGGAATCAGATATGGGGAATCAGAGGTGGGGAATCAGAGGCAGGGAATCAGATGTGCGGAATCAGAGGCCGGGATCAGAGGCCGTGAATCAGATGCCGGGAATAAGAGGCCAGGAATCAGAGTCCGGGAATCAGAGATGGGGAATCATAGGCGGGGAATGAGATATGGTGAATCAGAGGCGGGGAATCAGAGGCGGGGAAACAGAGGCGGGGAATCTGATTTGGGGAATCAGAGGTGGCGAATCAAAGGCGGTGAATCAGAGGCGGGGAATCATAGCTGGGGAATCAGAGTTGGGGAATCAGAGGCGGGGAATCAGATATGGGGAAACAGTGGCGGGGAATCAGAGGCGGGGAAACAGAGGCGGGGATTCAGATATTGAGAATCAGAGGTGGGGAATCAGAGGTTGGGAATCAGAGGCAGGGAATCAGAGGCGGGGAGTCAGAGGCGGGGAATCAGAGGCCGGGAATCAGAGGCCGGGAATCAGAGGCTGGGAAAAGAGGCCGGGAATCAGAGGCCGGGAATCAGAGATGGGGAATCAGATATGGGGAATCAGAGGTGGGGAATAAGAGGCGGTGTATCAGAGGCAGGGAATCAGAGGCAGGGAATCAGAGGCCAAGAATAAGAAGCCAGGAATCAGAGGCCGGGAATCAGAGGTGGGAATCAGAGGCCGGGAATCAGAGATGGGGAATCAGAGGTGGTGAATCAGAGATGGGGAATCAGAGGAAGGGACTCAGAGGCGGGGAATCAGTCGCGGGGAATCAGTGGCGGGGAATCAGAGCTGGGGAGTCAGAGGCGGGGAATCAGAGATGGGGAATCAGAGGCCGTGAATCTGAGATGGGGAATCAGAGGCGGGGAATCAGAGGCAGGGAAGCAGAGGCGGAGAATCAGATATGGGGAATCAGTGGTGGGGAATCATAGGTTGGGAATCAGAGGCAGGGAATCAGACGCGGGGAATCAGAGGCGGGAAATCAGAGGCAGGGAATGGGATGTGCAAATCAGAGATGGGGAATCAGAGGTGGGGAATCAGAGACCGGGAATCAGATATGGGGAAACAGAGGCGGGGAATCAGATATGGGGAATCAGAGGTGGGGAATCAGAGGTTGGGAATCAGAGGCAGGGAATCAGAGGTGGGGAATCAGAGATAGGAAATCAGAGGCAGGGAATCAGATGTGCGGAATCAGAGATGGGGAATCAGAGGCAGGTAATCAGAATCAGAAGCGGGGAATCAGAGACCGGGAATCAGAGGCCGGGAATCTGAGGCCGGGAATCAGAGGCCGGGTATCAGAGGTGGGGAATCAGAGTCCGGGGATCAGAGATGGGGAATCAGAGGCGGGGAATCAGATGTGGGGAATCAGAGGCGGGGAATCAGAGGTTGCGAATCAGAGGCAGTGAATCAGAGATGGGGAAGCAGAGGTGGGGAATCAGATGTGATGAATTAGAGATGGGGAATCAGAGGCGGGGTATCAGAGGCGGCGAATCAGAGGCAGGGAAACAGAGGCAGGGAATCAGATATGGGGAATCTGAGGTGGGGAATAAGGGGCGGGGAATCAGTGGCAGGGAATCAGAGGCCGGGAATCAGAGGCCGGGAATCAGATGCCGGGAATAAGAGGACTCGGAATCTGAGGTGGGGAATCAGAGTCCGGGAATCAGAGATGGGGAATCAGAGGCAGGGACTGAGATATGGGAAATCAGAGGCGGGGAATCAGAGGCGGAGAAACAGAGGCGCGGAGTCAGATATGGGGAATCAGAGTTGGCGAATCAAAGGCGGTGAATCAGAGATGGGGAATCAGAGGCGGTGAATCAGAGATGGGGAATCAGAGGCGGGGAATCAGAGGCAGGAAATCAAACATGGGGAATCAGAGCAGGGGAATCAGAGGCGGGGAATCAGAGCTGGGGAATCAGAGGCGGGGAATCAGAGTTGGGGAATCAGAGGCGGGGAATTAGATATGGGGAAACAGAGGCGGGGAATAGAGGCGGGGAAACAGAGGCGGGGAATCAGATATGGGGAATCAGAGGTGGGGAATCAGAGGCAGGGAATCAGATGTGCGGAATCAGAGGCCGGGATCAGAGGCCGTGAATCAGATGCTGGGAATAAGAGGCCAGGAATCAGAGTCCGGGAATCAGAGATGGGGAATCATAGGCGGGGAATGAGATATGGTGAATCAGAGGCGGGGAATCAGAGGCGGGGAAACAGAGGCGGGGAATCTGATATGGGGAATCAGAGGTGGCGAATCAAAGGCGGTGAATCAGAGGCGGGGAATCATAGCTGGGGAATCAGAGTTGGGGAATCAGAGGCGGGGAATCAGATATGGGGAAACAGTGGCGGGGAATCAGAGGCGGGGAAACAGAGGCGGGGATTCAGATATAGGGAATCAGAGGTGGGGAATCAGAGGTTGGGAATCAGAGGCAGGGAATCAGAGGCGGGGAGTCAGAGGCGGGGAATCAGAGGCCGGGAATCAGAGGCCGGGAATCAGAGGCTGGGAAAAGAGGCCGGGAATCAGAGGCCGGGAATCAGAGATGGGGAATCAGAGGCGGGAAATCAGCGGTTGTGAATCAGACGTGGGGATTCGGAGGTTGTAAATCAGAGATGGGGAATCAGAGGCGGGGAATCAGAGGTGGGGAAAGAGAGGTGGGGAATCAGATATGGGGAATCAGAGGTGGGGAATATCAGAGGCAGGGAATCAGAGGCGGGGAATCAGAGGCCAGGAATAAGAAGCCAGGAATCAGAGGCCGGGAATCAGATGCGGGGAATCAGAGGCCGGGAATCAGAGGCCGGGTATCAGAGGTGGGGAATCAGAGTCCGGGGATCAGAGGAATCAGATGCCGGGAATAAGAGGACTCGGAATCTGAGGTGGGGAATCAGAGTCCGGGAATCAGAGATGGGGAATCAGAGGCAGGGACTGAGATATGGGAAATCAGAGGCGGGGAATCAGAGGCGGGGAAACAGAGGCGCGGAATCAGATATGGGGAATCAGAGTTGGCGAATCAAAGGCGGTGAATCAGAGATGGGGAATCAGAGGCGGTGAATCAGAGATGGGGAATCAGAGGCGGGGAATCAGAGGCAGGAAATCAAACATGGGGAATCAGAGCAGGGGAATCAGAGGCGGGGAATCAGAGTTGGGGAATCAGAGTTGGGGAATCAGAGGCGGGGAATTAGATATGGGGAAACAGAGGCGGGGAATAGAGGCGGGGAAACAGAGGCGGGGAATCAGATATGGGGAATCAGAGGTGGGGAATCAGAGGCAGGAAATCAGACACGGGGAATCAGAGGCGGGGAATCAGATATGGGGAATCAGATGTGCGGAATCAGAGATGGGGAATCAGAGGCAGGGAATCAGACACGGGGAATCAGAGGCGGGGAATCAGATATGGGGAATCAGATGTGCGGAATCAGAGATGGGGAATCAGAGGCAGGGAATCAGAGGCGGGGAAACAGAGGCGGGGAATCTGATATGGGGAATCAGAGGTGGCGAATCAAAGGCGGTGAATCAGAGGCGGGGAATTATAGCTGGGGAATCAGAGTTGGGGAATCAGAGGCGGGGAATCAGATATGGGGAAACAGTGGCGGGGAATCAGAGGCGGGGAAACAGAGGCGGGGATTCAGATATAGGGAATCAGAGGTGGGGAATCAGAGGCGGGGAAACAGAGGCGGGGAATCTGATATGGGGAATCAGAGGTGGCGAATCAAAGGCGGTGAATCAGAGGCGGGGAATCATAGCTGGGGAATCAGAGTTGGGGAATCAGAGGCGGGGAATCAGATATGGGGAAACAGTGGCGGGGAATCAGAGGCGGGGAAACAGAGGCGGGGATTCAGATATAGGGAATCAGAGGTGGGGAATCAGAGGTTGGGAATCAGAGGCAGGGAATCAGAGGCGGGGAGTCAGAGGCGGGGAATCAGAGGCCGGGAATCAGAGGCCGGGAATCAGAGGCTGGGAAAAGAGGCCGGGAATCAGAGGCCGGGAATCAGAGATGGGGAATCAGAGGCGGGAAATCAGCGGTTGTGAATCAGACGTGGGGATTCGGAGGTTGTAAATCAGAGATGGGGAATCAGAGGCGGGGAATCAGAGGTGGGGAAAGAGACGTGGGGAATCAGATATGGGGAATCAGAGGTGGGGAATATCAGAGGCAGGGAATCAGAGGCGGGGAATCAGAGGCCAGGAATAAGAAGCCAGGAATCAGAGGCCGGGAATCAGATGCGGGGAATCAGAGGCGGGGAATCAGAGCTGGAGAACCAGAGGAGGGGAATCAGAGTTGGGGAATCAGAGGCGGGGAATTAGATATGGGGAAACAGAGGCGGGGTATAGAGGCGGGGAAACACAGGAGGGGAATCAGATATGGGGAATCAGAGGTGGGGAATCAGAGGCAGGGAATCAGATATGCGGAATCAGAGATGGGGAATCAGAGGCAGGGAATGAGATATGGGGAATCAGAGGCGGGGAATCAGAGGCGGGGAAACAGAGGCGGGGAATCTGATATGGGGAATCATAGGTGGCGAATCAAAGGCGGTGAATCAGAGATGGGGAATCAGAGGCAGGGAATCAGAGGCAGGGAATCAAATATGGGGAATCAGAGGCGGGGAATCAGAGCTGGGGAATCAGAGGCGGGGAATCAGAGTTGGGGAATCAGAGGCGGGGAATCAGATATGGGGAAACAGAGGCGGGGAATGAGAGGCGGGGAAACAGAGGCGGGGAATCAGATATGGGGAATCAGAGGTGGGGAATCAGAGGTTGGGAATCAGAGGCAGGGAATCAGAGGCGGGGAATCAGAGGTGGGGAAACAGAGGTGGGGAATCAGATATGGGGAATCAGAGGTGGGGAATAAGAGGCGGAGTATCAGAGGCAGGGAATCAGAGGCGGGGAATCAGAATCAGGAATAAGAAGCCAGGAATCAGAGGCCGGGAAACAGAGGTGGGGAATCAGAGGCCGGGAATCAGAGATGGGGAATCAGAGGTGGTGAATCAGAGAATGGGAATCAGAGGAAGGGACTCAGAGGCGGGGAATCAGACGCGGGGAATCAGTGGCAGGGAATCAGAGCTGGGGAGTCAGAGGCGGGGAATCAGAGATGGGGAATCAGAGGCGGGGAATCTGAGATGGGGAATCAGAGGCGGGGAATCAGAGGCAGGGAAACAGAGGCGGAGAATCAGATATGGGGAATCAGTGGTGGGGAATCATAGGTTGGGAATCAGAGGCAGGGAATCAGACGCGGGGAATCAGAGGCGGGAAATCAGTGGCAGGGAATCGGATGTGCGGAATCAGAGATGGGGAATCAGAGGTGGGGAATCAGAGTCCGGGAATCAGATATTGGGAAACAGAGGCGGGGAATCAGAGACGGGGAATCTGAGGCAGGGAATCAGAATCAGAAGCGGGGAATCAGAGACCGGGAATCAGAGTCCGGGAATCAGAGGCCGGGAATCAGAGGCCGGGTATCAGAGGTGGGGAATCAGAGTGCGGGGATCAGAGATGGGGAATCAGAGGCGTGGAATCAGATATGGGGAATCAGAGGCGGGGAATCAGAGGTTGCGAATCAGAGGCAGTGAATCAGAGATGGGGAAGCAGAGGTGGGGAATCAGATGTGATGAATTAGAGATGGGGAATCAGATATGGGGAATCAGAGGTGGGGAATCAGGGTCGGGGAATCAGTGGCAGGGAATCAGAGGCCGGGAATCAGAGGCCTGGAATCAGATGCCGGGAATAAGAGGACTCGGAATCAGAGGTGGGGAATCAGAGTCCGGGAATCAGAGATGGGGAATCAAAGGCAGGGACTGAGATATGGGAAATCAGAGGCGGGGAATCAGAGGCGGGGAAACAGAGGCGTGGAATCAGATATGGGAATCAGAGTTGGCGAATCAAAGGCGGTGAATCAGAGATGGGGAATCAGAGGCGGTGAATCAGAGATGGGGAATCAGAGGCGGGGAATCAGAGGCAGGAAATCAAACATGGGGATTCAGAGCTGGGGAATCAGAGGCGGGGAATCAGAGTTGGGGAATCAGAGGTGGGGAATCAGATATGGGGAAAGAGAGGCGGGGAATCAGGTGGGGAAACAGATGCGGGGAATCAGATATGGGAAATCAGAGGTGGGGAATCAGAGGTTGGGAATCAGAGGCAGGGAATCAGAGGCGAGGAATCAGAGCTGGGGAATCAGAGGCGGGGTATCAGAATTGGGGAATCAGAGATGGGGAATCAGTAATGGGGAGTCAGAGGCGGGGAATCAGACGCTGGGAATCAGAGGTGGTGAATCAGAGATGGGGAATCTGAGGCGGGGAATCAGAGGCAGGGAGTCAGATGCGGGGAATCAGAGGCGGGGAATCATAGCTGGCGAATCAGAGGCGGGGAATCAGAGGTGGGGAATCAGAGGCGGGGAATCAGATATGGGGAATCAGAGGCGGGGAATCAGAGGCGGGGAAACAGAGGCGGGGAATCAGATATGGGGAATCAGAGGTGGCGAATCAGACGCAGTGAATCAGAGATGGGGAAGCAGAGGTTGGGAAACGGATGTGATGAATTAGAGATGGGGAATCAGAGGCGGGTTATCAGAGGCGGGGAATCAGAGGCAGGGAAACAGAGGCGGAGAATCAGATATAGGGAATCAGAGGTGGGGAGTCATAGGTTGGGAATCAGAGGCTGGGAATCAGAGGCAGGGAATCGGATGTGCGGAATCAGAGATGGGGAATCAGAGGTGGGGAATCAGAGTCCGGGAATCAGATATGGGGAAACAGAGGCGGGGAATCAGAGGCGGGGAAACAGAGGCGGGGAATCAGATATGGGGAATCAGAGGCGGGGAATCAGAGCTGGGGAAAGAGAGGCAGGGAATCAGAGCTGGGGATACAGAGGCGGGGAATCAGACGCGGGGAATCAGTGGCGGGGAATCAGAGCTGGGGAGTCAGAGGCGGGGAATTTGAGATGGGGAATCAGAGGCGGGGAATCAGAGGCGGGGAAACAGAGGCGGAGAATCAGATACGGGGAATCAGTGGTGGGGAATCATAGGTTGGGAATCAGAGGCAGGGAATCAGACGCGGGGAATCAGAGGCGGGGAATCAGAGGCAGGGAATCGGATGTGCGGAATCAGAGATGGGGAATCAGAGGTGGGGAATCAGAGTCCGGGAATCAGATATGGGGAAACAGAGGCGGGGAATCAGATATGGGGAATCAGAGGTGGGGAATCAGAGGTTGGGAATCAGCGGCAGGGAATCAGAGGTGGGGAATCAAAGGCAGGGAATCAGAATCAGAAAGCGGGGAATCAGAGGCCGGGATCAGAGGCCGGGAATCAGATGCCGGGAATAAGAGGCCGGGAATCAGAGTCCGGGAATCAGAGATGGGGAATGATAGGCGGGGAATGAGATATGGGGAATCAGAGGTGGGGAATCAGAGGTTGTGAATCAGAGATGGGGAATCACAGGCGGGGAATCAGAGGCAGGGAATCAGACACGGGGAATCAGAGGCGGGTATCAGAGCTGGGAAATCAGAGGCGGGGAATCAGAGTTGGGGAATCAGAGGCGGGGAATCAGATATGGGGAAACAGAGGTGGGGAATCAGAGGCGGGGAAACAGAGGCGGGGAATCAGATAGGGGATTCAGAGGTGGGGAATCAGAGGTTGGGAATCAGAGACAGGGAATCAGAGGCGGGGAATCAGAGGCAGGGAATCAGATGCGGGGAATCAGAGGCGGGGAATCAGAGCTGGGGAACCAGAGGCGGGGAATCAGAGTTGGGGAATCAGAGGCGGGGAATTAGATATGGGGAAACAGAGGCGGGGTATAGAGGCGGGGAAACAGAGGCGGGGAATCAGATATGGGGAATCAGAGGTGGGGAATCAAAGGCAGGGAATCAGATGTGCGGAATCAGAGATGGGGAATCAGAGGCAGGGAATCAGAATCAGAAGCGGGGAATCAGAGGCCGGGATCAGAGGCCGGGAATCAGATGCCGGGAATAAGAGGCCGGGAATCAGAGACCAGATATGGGGAATCAGTGGTGGGGAATCATAGGTTGGGAATCAGAGGCAGGGAATCAGACGCGGGGAATCAGAGGCGGGAAATCAGAGGCAGGGAATCGGATGTGCAAATCAGAGATGGGGAATCAGAGGTGGGGAATCAGAGTCCGGGAATCAGATATGGGGAATCAGAGGCGGGGAATCAGATATGGGGAATCAGAGGTGGGGAATCAGAGGTTGGGAATCAGAGGCAGGGAATCAGAGGTGGGGAATCAGAGGTAGAAAATCAGAGGCAGGGAATCAGATGTGGGGAATCAGAGATGGGGAATCAGAGGCAGGGAATCAGAATCAGAAGCGGGGAATCAGAGACCGGGAATCAGAGGCCGGGAATCAGAGGCCGGGAATCAGAGGCCGGGTATCAGAGGTGGGGAATCAGAGTCCGGGGATCAGAGGAATCAGATGCCGGGAATAAGAGGACTCGGAATCTGAGGTGGGGAATCAGAGTCCGGGAATCAGAGATGGGGAATCAGAGGCAGGGACTGAGATATGGGAAATCAGAGGCGGGGAATCAGAGGCGGGGAAACAGAGGCGCGGAATCAGATATGGGGAATCAGAGTTGGCGAATCAAAGGCGGTGAATCAGAGATGGGGAATCAGAGGCGGTGAATCAGAGATGGGGAATCAGAGGCGGGGAATCAGAGGCAGGAAATCAAACATGGGGAATCAGAGCAGGGGAATCAGAGGCGGGGAATCAGAGTTGGGGAATCAGAGTTGGGGAATCAGAGGCGGGGAATTAGATATGGGGAAACAGAGGCGGGGAATAGAGGCGGGGAAACAGAGGCGGGGAATCAGATATGGGGAATCAGAGGTGGGGAATCAGAGGCAGGAAATCAGACACGGGGAATCAGAGGCGGGGAATCAGATATGGGGAATCAGATGTGCGGAATCAGAGATGGGGAATCAGAGGCAGGGAATCAGACACGGGGAATCAGAGGCGGGGAATCAGATATGGGGAATCAGATGTGCGGAATCAGAGATGGGGAATCAGAGGCAGGGAATCAGAATCAGAAGCGGGGAATCAGATGCCGGGAATAAGAGGCCAGGAATCAGAGTCCGGGAATCAGAGATGGGGAATCATAGGCGGGGAATGAGATATGGTGAATCAGAGGCGGGGAATCAGAGGCGGGGAAACAGAGGAGGGGAATCTGATTTGGGGAATCAGAGGTGGCGAATCAAAGGCGGTGAATCAGAGGCGGGGAATCATAGCTGGGGAATCAGAGTTGGGGAATCAGAGGCGGGGAATCAGATATGGGGAAACAGTGGCGGGGAATCAGAGGCGGGGAAACAGAGGCGGGGATTCAGATATAGGGAATCAGATGTGGGGAATCAGAGGTTGGGAATCAGAGGCAGGGAATCAGAGGCGGAGAGTCAGAGGCGGGGAATCAGAGGCAGGGAATCAGATGTGCGGAATCAGAGATGGGGAATCAGAGGCAGGGAATCAGAGGCGGGGAATCAGAGGCGGGGATTCAGAGGCCGGGAATCAGAGGCCGGGAATGAGAGGCCGGGAATCAGAGGCCGGGAATCAGAGGCCGGGAATAAGAGGCCGGGAATCAGAGGCCGGGAATCAGAGATGGGGAATCAGAGGCGGGGAATCAGCGGTGGTGAATCAGACGCGGGGATTCGGAGGTTGTAAATCAGAGATGGGGAATCAGAGGCGGGGAATCAGAGGTGGGGAAAGAGAGGTGGGGAATCAGATATGGGGAATCAGAGGTGGGGAATATCAGAGGCAGGGATTCAGAGGCGGGGAATCAGAGGCCAGGAATAAGAAGCCAGGAATCAGAGGCCGGGAATCAGATTCGGGGAATCAGAGGCGGGGAATCAGAGCTGGAGAACCAGAGGCGGGGAATCAGAGTTGGGGAATCAGAGGCAGGGAATCAGAGGCAGGGAATCAAATACGGGGAATCAGAGGCGGGGAATCAGAGCTGGAGAATCAGAGGTGGGGAATCAGAGTTGGGGAATCAGAGGCGGGGAATCAGATATGGGGAAACAGAGGCGGGGAATGAGAGGCGGGGAAACAGAGGTGGGGAATCAGATATGGGGAATCAGAGGTGGGGAATCAGAGGTTGGGAATCGGAGGCAGGGAATCAGAGGCGGGGAGTCAGTGGCGGGGAATCAGAGGCAGGGAATCAGATGTGTGGAATCAGAGATTGGGAATCAGAGGTGGGGAATCAGAGTCCGGGAATCAGATATTGGGAAACAGAGGCGGGGAATCAGATATGGGGAATCAGAGGTGGGGAATCAGAGGTTGGGAATCAGAGGCAGGAAATCAGAGGTGGGGAATCAGAGGTAGGAAATCAGAGGCAGGGAATCAGATGTGGGGAATCATAGATGGGGAATCTGAGGCAGGGAATCAGAATCAGAAGCGGGGAATCTGAGACCGGGAATCAGAGTCCGGGAATCAGAGGCCGGGAATCAGAGGCCGGGTATCAGAGGTGGGGAATCAGAGTGCGGGGATCAGAGATGGGGAATCAGAGGCGGGGAATCAGATATGGGGAATCAGAGGCGGGGAATCAGAGGTTGAAAATCAGAGGCAGTGAATCAGAGATGGGGAAGCAGAGGTGGGGAATAAGATGTGATGAATTAGAGATGGGGAATCAGATATGGGGAATCAGAGGTGGGGAATCAGGGTCGGGGAATCAGTGGCAGGGAATCAGAGGCCGGGAATCAGAGGCTGGGAATCAGATGCCGGGAATAAGAGGACTCGGAATCAGAGGTGGGGAATCAGAGTCCGGGAATCAGAGATGGGGAATCAGAGGCAGGGACTGAGATATGGGAAATCAGAGGCGGGGAATCAGAGGCGGGGAAACAGAGGCGTGGAATCAGATATGGGGAATCAGAGTTGGCGAATAAAAGGCGGTGAATCAGAGATGGGGAATCAGAGGCGGTGAATCAGAGATGGGGAATCAGAGGCGGGGAATCAGAGGCAGGAAATTAAACATGGGGAATCAGAGCTGGGGAATTAGAGGCGGGGAATCAGAGTTGGGGAATCAGAGGTGGGGAATCAGATATGGGGAAAGAGAGGCGGGGAATCTGAGGTGGGGAAACAGATGCGGGGAATCAGATATGGGAAATCAGAGGTGGGGAATCAAAGGTTGGGAATCAGAGGCAGGGAATCAGAGGCGAGGAATCAGAGCTGGGGATTCAGAGGCGGGGTATCAGAATTGGGGAATCAGAGATGGGGAATCAGTAATGGGGAATCAGAGGCGGGGAATCAGACGCGGGGAATCAGAGGTGGTGAATCAGAGATGGGTAATCAGAGGCGGGGAATGAGAGGCAGGGAATCAGATGCGGGGAATCAGAGGCGGGGAATCATAGCTGGCGAATCAGAGGCGGGGAATCAGAGGTGGGGAATCAGAGGCGGGGAATCAGATATGGGGAATCAGAGGCGGGGAATCAGAGGCGGGGAAACAGAGGCGGGGAATCAGATATGGGGAATCAGAGTTGGCGAATCAGATGCAGTGAATCAGAGATGGGGAAGCAGAGGTGGGGAAACGGATGTGATGAATTAGAGATGGGGAATCAGAGGCGGGGTATCAGAGGCGGGGAATCAGAGGCAGGGATACAGAGGCGGAGAATCAGATATAGGGAAACAGAGGTGGGGAGTCATAGGTTGGGAATCAGAGGCAGGGAATCAGACGCGGGGAATCAGAGGCTGGGAATCAGAGGCAGGGAATCGGATGTGCGGAATCAGAGATGGGGAATCAGAGGTGGGGAATCAGAGTCCGGGAATCAGATATGGGGAAACAGAGGCGGGGAATCAGAGGCGGGGAAACAGAGGCGGGGAATCAGATATGGGGAATCAGAGGCGGGGAATCAGAGCTGGGGAAACAGAGGCAGGGAATCATAGCTGGGGATTCAGAGGCGGGGAATCAGATATGGGGAAACAGAGGCGGGGAATCAGAGGCGGGCAAACAGAGGCAGGGAATGAGATATGGGGAATCAGAGGAGGGGAATCAGAGGTTGTGAATCAGAGATGGGGAATCACAGGCGGGGAATCAGAGGCAGGGAATCAGACACGGGGAATTAGAGGCGGGGATTCAGAGCTGGGGAATCAAAGGCGGGGAATCAGAGTTGGGGAATCAGAGGCGGGGAATCAGATATGGGGAAACAGAGGCGGGGAATCAGAGGCGGGGAAACTGAGGCGGGGAATCAGATAGGGGATTCAGAGGTGGGGAATCAGAGGTTGGGAATCAGAGGCAGGGAATCAGAGGCGGGGAATCAGAGGCAGGGAATCAGATGCGGGGAATCAGAGGCGGGGAATCAGAGCTGGGGAATCAGAGGCGGGGAATCAGAGTTGGGGAATCAAAGACGGGGAATTAGATATGGGGAAACAGAGGCGGGGAATAGAGGCGGGTAAACAGAGGCGGTGAATCAGATATGGGGAATCAGAGGTGGGGAATCAGAGGCAGGGAATCAGATGTGCGGAATCAGAGATGGGGAATCAGAGGCAGGGAATCAGAATCAGAAGCGGGGAATCAGAGGCCGGATCAGAGGCCGGTAATCAGATGCCGGGAATAAGAGCCAGGAATCTGAGTCCGGGAATCAGAGATGGGGAATCATAGGCGGGGAATGAGATATGGTGAATTAGAGGCGGGGAATCAGAGGCGGGGAAACAGAGGCGGGGAATCTGATATGTGGAATCAGAGGTGGCGAATCAAAGGCGGTGAATCAGAGGCGGGGAATCATAGCTGGGGAATCAGAGGTGGGGAATCAGAGTTGGGGAATCAGAGGAGGGGAATCAGATATGGGGAAACAGAGGCGGGGAATCAGAGGCGGGGAAACAGAGGCGGGGATTCAGATATGGGGAATCAGAGGTGGGGAATCAGAGGTTGGGAATCAGAGGCAGGGAATCAGAGGCGGGGAGTCAGAGGCGGGGAATCAGAGGCAGGGAATCAGATGTGCGGAATGAGAGATGGGGAATCAGAGGCAGGGAATCAGAGGCCGGGAATCAGAGGCGGGGAATCAGAGGCCGGGAATCAGAGGCCGGGAATCAGAGGCCGGGAATCAGAGGCCGGGAATCAGAGGCCGGGAATAAGAGGCCGGGAATCAGAGGCCGGGAATCAGAGATGGGGAATCAGAGGCGGGGAATCAGCGGTGGTGAATCAGACGCGGGGATTCAGAGGTTGTAAATCAGAGATGGAGAATCAGAGGCGGGGAATCAGAGGTGGGGAAACAGAGGTGGGGAATCAGAGTCCGGGAATCAGATATGGGGAAACAGAGGCGGGGAATCAGATATGGGGAATCAGAGGCCAGGAATAAGAAGCCAGGAATCAGAGGCCGGGAATCTGATATGGGGAATCATAGGTGGCGAATCAAAGGCGGTGAATCAGAGATGGGGAATCAGAGGCAGGGAATCAGAGGCAGGGAATCAAATACACGGAATCAGAGGCGGGGAATCAGAGTTGGGGAATCAGAGGCGGGGAATCAGAGTTGGGGAATCAGAGGCGGGGAATCAGATATGGGGAAACAGAGGCGGGGAATGAGAGGCGGGGAAACAGAGGCGGGGAATCAGATATGGTGAATCAGAGGTGGGGAATCAGAGATTGGGAAACAGAGGCAGGGAATCAGAGGCGGGGAGTCAGTGGCGGGGAATCAGAGGCAGGGAATCAGATGTGCGGAATCAGAGATTGGGAATCAGAGGCGGGGAATCAGAGGCGGGGAATCAGAGGCCGGGAATCAGAGGCCGGGTATCAGAGGTGGGGAATCAGAGTGCGGGGATCAGAGATGGGGAATAAGAGGCGGGGAATCAGATATGGGGAATCAGAGGCGGGGAATCAGAGGTTGCGAATCAGAGGCAGTGAATCAGAGATGGGGAAGCAGAGGTGGGGAATCAGATATGATGAATTAGAGATGGGGAATCAGATATGGGGAATCAGAGGTGGGGAATCAGGGGCGGGGAATCAGTGGAATGGAATCAGAGGCCGGGAATCAGAGGCCGGGAATCAGATGCCGGGAATAAGAGGACTCGGAATCAGAGGTGGGGAATCAGAGTCCGGGAATCAGAGATGGGGAATCAGAGGCAGGGACTGAGATATGGGAAATCAGAGGAGGGAATCAGAGGCGGGGAAACAGAGGCGTGGAATCAGATATGGGGAATCAGAGTTGGCGAATCAAAGGCGGTGAATCAGAGATGGGGAATCAGAGGCGGTGAATCAGAGATGGGGAATCAGAGGCGGGGAATCAGAGGCAGGAAATCAGAGTTGGGGAATCAGAGGTGGGGAATCAGATATGGGGAAAGAGAGGCGGGGAATCTGAGGCCGGGAATCAGAGGCCGGGAATCAGAGGACGGGAATCAGAGGCCGGGAATCAGAGATGGGGAAGCAGAGGCGGGGAATCAGAGGTGGGGAAACAGAGGTGGGGAATCAGATATGGGGAATCAGAGGTGGGGAATAAGAGGCGGAGTATCAGAGGCAGGGAATCAGAGGCGGGGAATCAGAGGCCAGGAATAAGAAGCCAGGAATCAGAGGCCGGGAATCAGAGGTGGGAATCAGAGGCCGGGAATCAGAGATGGGGAATCAGAGGTGGTGAATCAGAGATGGGGAATCATGGAAGGGACTCAGAGGCGAGGAATCAGACGCGGGGAATCAGTGGCGGGGAATCAGAGCTGGGGAGTCAGAGGCGGGGAATCAGAGATGGGGAATCAGAGGCGGGGAATCTGAGATGGGGAATCAGAGGCGGGGAATCAGAGGCAGGGAAACAGAGGCGGAGAATCAGATATGGGGAATCAGTGGTGGGGAATCATAGGTTGGGAATCAGAGGCAGGGAATCAGAAGCGGGGAATCAGAGACCAGGAATCAGAGGCCGGGAATCAGAGGCCGGGAATCAGAGGCCGGGTATCAGAGGTGGGGAATCAGAGTCCGGGGATCAGAGCTTGCGAATCAGAGGCAGTGAATCAGAGATGGGGAAGCAGAGGTGGGGAATCAGATATGGGGAATCAGAGGTGGGGAATCAGGGGCGGGGAATCAGTGGCAGGGAATCAGAGGCCGGGAATCAGAGGCCGGGAATCATATGCCGGGAATAAGAGGACTCGGAATCTGAGGTGGGGAATCAGAGTCCGGGAATCAGAGATGGGGAATCAGAGGCAGGGACTGAGATATGGGAAATACGAGGCGGGGAATCAGAGGCGGGGAAACAGAGGCGCGGAATCAGATATGGGGATTCAGAGTTGGCGAATCAAAGGTGGTGAATCAGAGATGGGGAATCAGAGGCGGTGAATCAGAGATGGGGAATCAGAGGCGGGGAATCAGAGGCAGGAAATCAAACATCGGGAATCAGAGCAGGGGAATCAGAGGCGGGGAATCAGAGGCGGGGAATTAGATATGGGGAAACAGAGGCAGGGAATAGAGGCGGGGAAACAGAGGCGGGGAATCAGATATGGGGAATCAGAGGTGGGGAATCAGAGGCAGGTAATCAGATGTGCGGAATCAGAGATGGGGAATCAGAGGCAGGGAATCAGAATCAGAAGCGGGGAATCAGAGGCCGGGATCAGAGGCCGGGAATCAGATGCCGGGAATAAGAGGCCAGGAATCAGAGTCCGGGAATCAGAGATGGGGAATCATAGGCGGGGAATGAGATATGGTGAATCAGAGGCGGGGAATCAGAGGCGGGGAAACAGAGGCGGGGAATCTGATATGGGGAATCAGAGGTGGCGAATCAAAGGCGGTGAATCAGAGGCGGGGAATCATAGCTGGGGAATCAGAGTTGGGGAATCAGAGGCGGGGAATCAGATATGGGGAAACAGTGGCGGGGAATCAGAGGCGGGGAAACAGAGGCGGGGATTCAGATATAGGGAATCAGAGGTGGGGAATCAGAGGTTGGGAATCAGAGGCAGGGAATCAGAGGAGGAGAGTCAGAGGCGGGGAATCAGAGGCAGGGAATCAGATGTGCGGAATCAGAGATGGGGAATCAGAGGCAGGGAATCAGAGGCGGGGAATCAGAGGCGGGGATTCAGAGGCCGGGAATCAGAGGCCGGGAATGAGAGGCCGGGAATCAGAGGCCGGGAATCAGAGGCCGGGAATAAGAGGCCGGGAATCAGAGGCCGGGAATCAGAGATGGGGAATCAGAGGCGGGGAATCAGCGGTGGTGAATCAGACGCGGGGATTCGGAGGTTGTAAATCAGAGATGGGGAATCAGAGGCGGGGAATCAGAGGTGGGGAAAGAGAGGTGGGGAATCAGATATGGGGAATCAGAGGTGGGGAATATCAGAGGCAGGGAATCAGAGGCGGGGAATCAGAGGCCAGGAATAAGAAGCCAGGAATCAGAGGCCGGGAATCAGATGCGGGGAATCAGAGGCGGGGAATCAGAGCTGGAGAACCAGAGGCGGGGAATCAGAGTTGGGGAATCAGAGGCGGGGAATTAGATATGGGGAAACAGAGGCGGGGTATAGAGGCGGGGAAACAGAGGCGGGGAATCATATATGGGGAATCAGAGGTGGGGAATCAGAGGCGGGGAAACAGAGGCGGGGAATCTGATATGGGGAATCATAGGTGGCGAATCAAAGGTGGTGAATCAGAGATGGGGAATCAGAGGCAGGGAATCAGAGGCAGGGAATCAAATACGGGGAATCAGAGGCGGGGAATCAGAGCTGGGGAATCAGAGGTGGGGAATCAGAGGCGGGGAAACAGAGGCGGGGAATCTGATATGGGGAATCATAGGTGGCGAATCAAAGGCGGTGAATCAGAGATGGGGAAGCAGAGGTGGGGAAACGGATGTGATGAATTAGAGATGGGGAATCAGAGGCGGGGTATCAGAGGCGGGGAATCAGAGGCAGGGATACAGAGGCGGAGAATCAGATATAGGGAAACAGAGGTGGGGAGTCATAGGTTGGGAATCAGAGGCAGGGAATCAGACGCGGGGAATCAGAGGCTGGGAATCAGAGGCAGGGAATCGGATGTGCGGAATCAGAGATGGGGAATCAGAGGTGGGGAATCAGAGTCCGGGAATCAGATATGGGGAAACAGAGGCGGGGAATCAGAGGCGGGGAAACAGAGGCGGGGAATCAGATATGGGGAATCAGAGGCGGGGAATCAGAGCTGGGGAAACAGAGGCAGGGAATCATAGCTGGGGATTCAGAGGCGGGGAATCAGATATGGGGAAACAGAGGCGGGGAATCAGAGGCGGGCAAACAGAGGCAGGGAATGAGATATGGGGAATCAGAGGAGGGGAATCAGAGGTTGTGAATCAGAGATGGGGAATCACAGGCGGGGAATCAGAGGCAGGGAATCAGACACGGGGAATTAGAGGCGGGGATTCAGAGCTGGGGAATCAGAGGCGGGGAATCAGAGTTGGGGAATCAGAGGCGGGGAATCAGATATGGGGAAACAGAGGCGGGGAATCAGAGGCGGGGAAACTGAGGCGGGGAATCAGATAGGGGATTCAGAGGTGGGGAATCAGAGGTTGGGAATCAGAGGCAGGGAATCAGAGGCGGGGAATCAGAGGCAGGGAATCAGATGCGGGGAATCAGAGGCGGGGAATCAGAGCTGGGGAATCAGAGGCGGGGAATCAGAGTTGGGGAATCAAAGACGGGGAATTAGATATGGGGAAACAGAGGCGGGGAATAGAGGCGGGTAAACAGAGGCGGTGAATCAGATATGGGGAATCAGAGGTGGGGAATCAGAGGCAGGGAATCAGATGTGCGGAATCAGAGATGGGGAATCAGAGGCAGGGAATCAGAATCAGAAGCGGGCAATCAGAGGCCGGATCAGAGGCCGGTAATCAGATGCCGGGAATAAGAGCCAGGAATCTGAGTCCGGGAATCAGAGATGGGGAATCATAGGCGGGGAATGAGATATGGTGAATTAGAGGCGGGGAATCAGAGGCGGGGAAACAGAGGCGGGGAATCTGATATGTGGAATCAGAGGTGGCGAATCAAAGGCGGTGAATCAGAGGCGGGGAATCATAGCTGGGGAATCAGAGGTGGGGAATCAGAGTTGGGGAATCAGAGGAGGGGTATCAGATATGGGGAAACAGAGGCGGGGAATCAGAGGCGGGGAAACAGAGGCGGGGATTCAGATATGGGGAATCAGAGGTGGGGAATCAGAGGTTGGGAATCAGAGGCAGGGAATCAGAGGCGGGGAGTCAGAGGCGGGGAATCAGAGGCAGGGAATCAGATGTGCGGAATGAGAGATGGGGAATCAGAGGCAGGGAATCAGAGGCCGGGAATCAGAGGCGGGGAATCAGAGGCCGGGAATCAGAGGCCGGGAATCAGAGGCCGGGAATCAGAGGCCGGGAATCAGAGGCCGGGAATAAGAGGCCGGGAATCAGAGGCCGGGAATCAGAGATGGGGAATCAGAGGCGGGGAATCAGCGGTGGTGAATCAGACGCGGGGATTCAGAGGTTGTAAATCAGAGATGGAGAATCAGAGGCGGGGAATCAGAGGTGGGGAAACAGAGGTGGGGAATCAGAGTCCGGGAATCAGATATGGGGAAACAGAGGCGGGGAATCAGATATGGGGAATCAGAGGTGGGGAATCAGAGGTTGGGAATCAGAGGTAGGGAATCAGAGGTGGGGAATCAGAGGTAGGAAATCAGAGGCAGGGAATCAGATGTGGGGAATCAGAGATGGGGAATCAGAGGCAGGGAATCAGAATCAGAAGCGGGGAATCAGAGACCGGGAATCAGAGGCCGGGAATCAGAGGCCGGGAATCAGAGGCCGGGTATCAGAGGTGGGGAATCAGAGTCCGGGGATCAGAGATGGGGAATCAGAGGCGGGGAATCAGATGTGGGGAATCAGAGGCGGGAAATCAGAGGTTGCGAATCAGAGGCAGTGAATCAGAGATGGGGAAGAAGAGGTGGGGAATCAGATGTGATGAATTAGAGATGGGGAATCAGAGGTGGGGTGTCAGAGGCGGCGAATCGGAGGCAGGGAAACAGAGGCGGTGAATCAGATATGGGGAATCAGAGGTGGGGAATCAGGGGCGGTGAATCAGAGGCGGGGAATCATAGATGGGGAATCAGAGTTGGGGAATCAGAGGCGGGGAATCAGATATGGGGAAACAGAGGTGGGGAATCAGAGGCGGGGAAACAGAGGCGGGGATTCAGATATAGGGAATCAGAGGTGGGGAATCAGAGGTTGGGAATCAGAGGCAGGGAATCAGAGGCGGGAAGTCAGAGGCGGGGAATCAGAGGCAGGGAATCAGATGTGCGGAATCAGAGATGGGGAATCAGAGGCAGGGAATCAGAGGCGGGGAATCAGAGGCGGAGAATCAGAGGCCGGGAATCAGAGGCCGGGAATGAGAGGCCGGGAATGAGAGGCCGGGAATCAGAGGCCGGGAATAAGAGGCCGGGATTCAGAGGCCGGAAATCAGAGATGGGGAATCAGAGGCGGGGAAGCAGCGGTGGTGAATCAGACGCGGGGATTCAGAGGTTGTAAATCAGAGATGGGGAATCAGAGGCGGGGAATCAGAGGTGGGGAAAGAGAGGTGGGGAATCATATATGGGGAATCAGAGGTGGGGAATATCAGAGGCAGGGAATCAGAGGCGGGGAATCAGAGGCCAGGAATAAGAAGCCAGGAATCAGAGGCCGGGAATCTGATATGGGGAATCATAGGTGGCGAATCAAAGGCGGTGAATCAGAGATGGGGAATCAGAGGCAGGGAATCAGAGGCAGGGAATCAAATACAGGGAATCAGAGGCGGGGAATCAGAGTTGGGGAATCAGAGGCGGGGAATCAGAGTTGGGGAATCAGAGGCGGGGAATCAGATATGGGGAAACAGAGGCGGGGAATGAGAGGCGGGGAAACAGAGGCGGGGAATCAGATATGGTGAATCAGAGGTGGGGAATCTGAGATTGGGAAACAGAGGCAGGGAATCAGAGGCGGGGAGTCAGTGGCGGGGAATCAGAGGCAGGGAATCAGATGTGCGGAATCAGAGATTGGGAATCAGAGGCGGGGAATCAGAGGCGGGGAATCAGAGGCCGGGAATCAGAGGCCGGGTATCAGAGGTGGGGAATCAGAGTGCGGGGATCAGAGATGGGGAATAAGAGGCGGGGAATCAGATATGGGGAATCAGAGGCGGGGAATCAGAGGTTGCGAATCAGAGGCAGTGAATCAGAGATGGGGAAGCAGAGGTGGGGAATCAGATATGATGAATTAGAGATGGGGAATCAGATATGGGGAATCAGAGGTGGGGAATCAGGGGCGGGGAATCAGTGGAATGGAATCAGAGGCCGGGAATCAGAGGCCGGGAATCAGATGCCGGGAATAAGAGGACTCGGAATCAGAGGTGGGGAATCAGAGTCCGGGAATCAGAGATGGGGAATCAGAGGCAGGGACTGAGATATGGGAAATCAGAGGAGGGAATCAGAGGCGGGGAAACAGAGGCGTGGAATCAGATATGGGGAATCAGAGTTGGCGAATCAAAGGCGGTGAATCAGAGATGGGGAATCAGAGGCGGTGAATCAGAGATGGGGAATCAGAGGCGGGGAATCAGAGGCAGGAAATCAAACATGGGGAATCAGAGCTGGGGAATCAGAGGCGGGGAATCAGAGTTGGGGAATCAGAGGTGGGGAATCAGATATGGGGAAAGAGAGGCGGGGAATCTGAGGCCGGGAATCAGAGGCCGGGAATCAGAGGACGGGAATCAGAGGCCGGGAATCAGAGATGGGGAAGCAGAGGCGGGGAATCAGAGGTGGGGAAACAGAGGTGGGGAATCAGATATGGGGAATCAGAGGTGGGGAATAAGAGGCGGAGTATCAGAGGCAGGGAATCAGAGGCGGGGAATCAGAGGCCAGGAATAAGAAGCCAGGAATCAGAGGCCGGGAATCAGAGGTGGGAATCAGAGGCCGGGAATCAGAGATGGGGAATCAGAGGTGGTGAATCAGAGATGGGGAATCATGGAAGGGACTCAGAGGCGAGGAATCAGACGCGGGGAATCAGTGGCGGGGAATCAGAGCTGGGGAGTCAGAGGCGGGGAATCAGAGATGGGGAATCAGAGGCGGGGAATCTGAGATGGGGAATCAGAGGCGGGGAATCAGAGGCAGGGAAACAGAGGCGGAGAATCAGATATGGGGAATCAGTGGTGGGGAATCATAGGTTGGGAATCAGAGGCAGGGAATCAGAAGCGGGGAATCAGAGACCAGGAATCAGAGGCCGGGAATCAGAGGCCGGGAATCAGAGGCCGGGTATCAGAGGTGGGGAATCAGAGTCCGGGGATCAGAGCTTGCGAATCAGAGGCAGTGAATCAGAGATGGGGAAGCAGAGGTGGGGAATCAGATGTGATGAATTAGAGATGGGGAATCAGAGGCGGGGTATCAGAGGCGGCGAATCAGAGGCAGGGAAACAGAGGCGGGGAATCAGATATGGGGAATCAGAGGTGGGGAATCAGGGGCGGGGAATCAGTGGCAGGGAATCAGAGGCCGGGAATCAGAGGCCGGGAATCAGATGCCGGGAATAAGAGGACTCGGAATCTGAGGTGGGGAATCAGAGTCCGGGAATCAGAGATGGGGAATCAGAGGCAGGGACTGAGATATGGGAAATACGAGGCGGGGAATCAGAGGCGGGGAAACAGAGGCGCGGAATCAGATATGGGGATTCAGAGTTGGCGAATCAAAGGTGGTGAATCAGAGATGGGGAATCAGAGGCGGTGAATCAGAGATGGGGAATCAGAGGCGGGGAATCAGAGGCGGGGAATCAGAGGCAGGAAATCAAACATCGGGAATCAGAGCAGGGGAATCAGAGGCGGGGAATCAGAGTTGGGGAATCAGAGTTGGGGAATCAGAGGCGGGGAATTAGATATGGGGAAACAGAGGCAGGGAATAGAGGTGGGGAAACAGAGGCGGGGAATCAGATATGGGGAATCAGAGGTGGGGAATCAGAGGCAGGTAATCAGATGTGCGGAATCAGAGATGGGGAATCAGAGGCAGGGAATCAGAATCAGAAGCGGGGAATCAGAGGCCGGGATCAGAGGCCGGGAATCAGATGCCGGGAATAAGAGGCCAGGAATCAGAGTCCGGGAATCAGAGATGGGGAATCATAGGCGGGGAATGAGATATGGTGAATCAGAGGCGGGGAATCAGAGGCGGGGAAACAGAGGCGGGGAATCTGATATGGGGAATCAGAGGTGGCGAATCAAAGGCGGTGAATCAGAGGCGGGGAATCATAGCTGGGGAATCAGAGTTGGGGAATCAGAGGCGGGGAATCAGATATGGGGAAACAGTGGCGGGGAATCTGAGGCGGGGAAACAGAGGCGGGGATTCAGATATAGGGAATCAGAGGTGGGGAATCAGAGGTTGGGAATCAGAGGCAGGGAATCAGAGGAGGAGAGTCAGAGGCGGGGAATCAGAGGCAGGGAATCAGATGTGCGGAATCAGAGATGGGGAATCAGAGGCAGGGAATCAGAGGCGGGGAATCAGAGGCGGGGATTCAGAGGCCGGGAATCAGAGGCCGGGAATGAGAGGCCGGGAATCAGAGGCCGGGAATCAGAGGCCGGGAATAAGAGGCCGGGAATCAGAGGCCGGGAATCAGAGATGGGGAATCAGAGGCGGGGAATCAGCGGTGGTGAATCAGACGCGGGGATTCGGAGGTTGTAAATCAGAGATGGGGAATCAGAGGCGGGGAATCAGAGGTGGGGAAAGAGAGGTGGGGAATCAGATATGGGGAATCAGAGGTGGGGAATATCAGAGGCAGGGAATCAGAGGCGGGGAATCAGAGGCCAGGAATAAGAAGCCAGGAATCAGAGGCCGGGAATCAGATGCGGGGAATCAGAGGCGGGGAATCAGAGCTGGAGAACCAGAGGCGGGGAATCAGAGTTGGGGAATCAGAGGCGGGGAATTAGATATGGGGAAACAGAGGCGGGGTATAGAGGCGGGGAAACAGAGGCGGGGAATCATATATGGGGAATCAGAGGTGGGGAATCAGAGGCGGGGAAACAGAGGCGGGGAATCTGATATGGGGAATCATAGGTGGCGAATCAAAGGCGGTGAATCAGAGATGGGGAATCAGAGGCAGGGAATCAGAGGCAGGGAATCAAATACGGGAATTAGAGGCGGGGAATCAGAGCTGGGGAATCAGAGGTGGGGAATCAGAGGCGGGGAAACAGAGGCGGGGAATCTGATATGGGGAATCATAGGTGGCGAATCAAAGGCGGTGAATCAGAGATGGGGAAGCAGAGGTGGGGAAACGGATGTGATGAATTAGAGATGGGGAATCAGAGGCGGGGTATCAGAGGCGGGGAATCAGAGGCAGGGATACAGAGGCGGAGAATCAGATATAGGGAAACAGAGGTGGGGAGTCATAGGTTGGGAATCAGAGGCAGGGAATCAGACGCGGGGAATCAGAGGCTGGGAATCAGAGGCAGGGAATCGGATGTGCGGAATCAGAGATGGGGAATCAGAGGTGGGGAATCAGAGTCCGGGAATCAGATATGGGGAAACAGAGGCGGGGAATCAGAGGCGGGGAAACAGAGGTGGGGAATCAGATATGGGGAATCAGAGGCGGGGAATCAGAGCTGGGGAAACAGAGGCAGGGAATCATAGCTGGGGATTCAGAGGCGGGGAATCAGATATGGGGAAACAGAGGCGGGGAATCAGAGGCGGGCAAACAGAGGCAGGGAATGAGATATGGGGAATCAGAGGAGGGGAATCAGAGGTTGTGAATCAGAGATGGGGAATCACAGGCGGGGAATCAGAGGCAGGGAATCAGACACGGGGAATTAGAGGCGGGGATTCAGAGCTGGGGAATCAGAGGCGGGGAATCAGAGTTGGGGAATCAGAGGCGGGGAATCAGATATGGGGAAACAGAGGCGGGGAATCAGAGGCGGGGAAACTGAGGCGGGGAATCAGATAGGGGATTCAGAGGTGGGGAATCAGAGGTTGGGAATCAGAGGCAGGGAATCAGAGGCGGGGAATCAGAGGCAGGGAATCAGATGCGGGGAATCAGAGGCGGGGAATCAGAGCTGGGGAATCAGAGGCGGGGAATCAGAGTTGGGGAATCAAAGACGGGGAATTAGATATGGGGAAACAGAGGCGGGGAATAGAGGCGGGTAAACAGAGGCGGTGAATCAGATATGGGGAATCAGAGGTGGGGAATCAGAGGCAGGGAATCAGATGTGCGGAATCAGAGATGGGGAATCAGAGGCAGGGAATCAGAATCAGAAGCGGGGAATCAGAGGCCGGATCAGAGGCCGGTAATCAGATGCCGGGAATAAGAGCCAGGAATCTGAGTCCGGGAATCAGAGATGGGGAATCATAGGCGGGGAATGAGATATGGTGAATTAGAGGCGGGGAATCAGAGGCGGGGAAACAGAGGCGGGGAATCTGATATGTGGAATCAGAGGTGGCGAATCAAAGGCGGTGAATCAGAGGCGGGGAATCATAGCTGGGGAATCAGAGGTGGGGAATCAGAGTTGGGGAATCAGAGGAGGGGAATCAGATATGGGGAAACAGAGGCGGGGAATCAGAGGCGGGGAAACAGAGGCGGGGATTCAGATATGGGGAATCAGAGGTGGGGAATCAGAGGTTGGGAATCAGAGGCAGGGAATCAGAGGCGGGGAGTCAGAGGCGGGGAATCAGAGGCAGGGAATCAGATGTGCGGAATGAGAGATGGGGAATCAGAGGCAGGGAATCAGAGGCCGGGAATCAGAGGCGGGGAATCAGAGGCCGGGAATCAGAGGCCGGGAATCAGAGGCCGGGAATCAGAGGCCGGGAATCAGAGGCCGGGAATAAGAGGCCGGGAATCAGAGGCCGGGAATCAGAGATGGGGAATCAGAGGCGGGGAATCAGCGGTGGTGAATCAGACGCGGGGATTCAGAGGTTGTAAATCAGAGATGGAGAATCAGAGGCGGGGAATCAGAGGTGGGGAAACAGAGGTGGGGAATCAGAGTCCGGGAATCAGATATGGGGAAACAGAGGCGGGGAATCAGATATGGGGAATCAGAGGTGGGGAATCAGAGGTTGGGAATCAGAGGTAGGGAATCAGAGGTGGGGAATCAGAGGTAGGAAATCAGAGGCAGGGAATCAGATGTGGGGAATCAGAGATGGGGAATCAGAGGCAGGGAATCAGAATCAGAAGCGGGGAATCAGAGACCGGGAATCAGAGGCCGGGAATCAGAGGCCGGGAATCAGAGGCCGGGTATCAGAGGTGGGGAATCAGAGTCCGGGGATCAGAGATGGGGAATCAGAGGCGGGGAATCAGATGTGGGGAATCAGAGGCGGGAAATCAGAGGTTGCGAATCAGAGGCAGTGAATCAGAGATGGGGAAGAAGAGGTGGGGAATCAGATGTGATGAATTAGAGATGGGGAATCAGAGGTGGGGTGTCAGAGGCGGCGAATCGGAGGCAGGGAAACAGAGGCGGTGAATCAGATATGGGGAATCAGAGGTGGGGAATCAGGGGCGGTGAATCAGAGGCGGGGAATCATAGATGGGGAATCAGAGTTGGGGAATCAGAGGCGGGGAATCAGATATGGGGAAACAGAGGTGGGGAATCAGAGGCGGGGAAACAGAGGCGGGGATTCAGATATAGGGAATCAGAGGTGGGGAATCAGAGGTTGGGAATCAGAGGCAGGGAATCAGAGGCGGGAAGTCAGAGGCGGGGAATCAGAGGCAGGGAATCAGATGTGCGGAATCAGAGATGGGGAATCAGATGCAGGGAATCAGAGGCGGGGAATCAGAGGCGGAGAATCAGAGGCCGGGAATCAGAGGCCGGGAATGAGAGGCCGGAAATGAGAGGCCGGGAATCAGAGGCCGGGAATAAGAGGCCGGGATTCAGAGGCCGGAAATCAGAGATGGGGAATCAGAGGCGGGGAAGCAGCGGTGGTGAATCAGACGCGGGGATTCAGAGGTTGTAAATCAGAGATGGGGAATCAGAGGCGGGGAATCAGAGGTGGGGAAAGAGAGGTGGGGAATCATATATGGGGAATCAGAGGTGGGGAATATCAGAGGCAGGGAATCAGAGGCGGGGAATCAGAGGCCAGGAATAAGAAGCCAGGAATCAGAGGCCGGGAATCTGATATGGGGAATCATAGGTGGCGAATCAAAGGCGGTGAATCAGAGATGGGGAATCAGAGGCAGGGAATCAGAGGCAGGGAATCAAATACAGGGAATCAGAGGCGGGGAATCAGAGTTGGGGAATCAGAGGCGGGGAATCAGAGTTGGGGAATCAGAGTCGGGGAATCAGATATGTGGAAACAGAGGCGGGGAATGAGAGGCGGGGAAACAGAGGCGGGGAATCAGATATGGTGAATCAGAGGTGGGGAATCAGAGATTGGGAAACAGAGGCAGGGAATCAGAGGCGGGGAGTCAGTGGCGGGGAATCAGAGGCAGGGAATCAGATGTGCGGAATCAGAGATTTGGAATCAGAGGCGGGGAATCAGAGGCGGGGAATCAGAGGCCGGGAATCAGAGGCCGGGTATCAGAGGTGGGGAATCAGAGTGCGGGGATCAGAGATGGGGAATAAGAGGCGGGGAATCAGATATGGGGAATCAGAGGCGGGGAATCAGAGGTTGCGAATCAGAGGCAGTGAATCAGAGATGGGGAAGCAGAGGTGGGGAATCAGATATGATGAATTAGAGATGGGGAATCAGATATGGGGAATCAGAGGTGGGGAATCAGGGGCGGGGAATCAGTGGAATGGAATCAGAGGCCGGGAATCAGAGGCCGGGAATCAGATGCCGGGAATAAGAGGACTCGGAATCAGAGGTGGGGAATCAGAGTCCGGGAATCAGAGATGGGGAATCAGAGGCAGGGACTGAGATATGGGAAATCAGAGGAGGGAATCAGAGGCGGGGAAACAGAGGCGTGGAATCAGATATGGGGAATCAGAGTTGGCGAATCAAAGGCGGTGAATCAGAGATGGGGAATCAGAGGCGGTGAATCAGAGATGGGGAATCAGAGGCGGGGAATCAGAGGCAGGAAATCAAACATGGGGAATCAGAGCTGGGGAATCAGAGGCGGGGAATCAGAGTTGGGGAATCAGAGGTGGGGAATCAGATATGGGGAAAGAGAGGCGGGGAATCTGAGGCCGGGAATCAGAGGCCGGGAATCAGAGGACGGGAATCAGAGGCCGGGAATCAGAGATGGGGAAGCAGAGGCGGGGAATCAGAGGTGGGGAAACAGAGGTGGGGAATCAGATATGGGGAATCAGAGGTGGGGAATAAGAGGCGGAGTATCAGAGGCAGGGAATCAGAGGCGGGGAATCAGAGGCCAGGAATAAGAAGCCAGGAATCAGAGGCCGGGAATCAGAGGTGGGAATCAGAGGCCGGGAATCAGAGGCAGGGAATCAAATACAGGGAATCAGAGGCGGGGAATCAGAGTTGGGGAATCAGAGGCGGGGAATCAGAGTTGGGGAATCAGAGGCGGGGAATCAGATATGGGGAAACAGAGGCGGGGAATGAGAGGCGGGGAAACAGAGGCGGGGAATCAGATATGGTGAATCAGAGGTGGGGAATCAGAGATTGGGAAACAGAGGCAGGGAATCAGAGGCGGGGAGTCAGTGGCGGGGAATCAGAGGCAGGGAATCAGATGTGCGGAATCAGAGATTGGGAATCAGAGGCGGGGAATCAGAGGCGGGGAATCAGAGGCCGGGAATCAGAGGCCGGGTATCAGAGGTGGGGAATCAGAGTGCGGGGATCAGAGATGGGGAATAAGAGGCGGGGAATCAGATATGGGGAATCAGAGGCGGGGAATCAGAGGTTGCGAATCAGAGGCAGTGAATCAGAGATGGGGAAGCAGAGGTGGGGAATCAGATATGATGAATTAGAGATGGGGAATCAGATATGGGGAATCAGAGGTGGGGAATCAGGGGCGGGGAATCAGTGGAATGGAATCAGAGGCCGGGAATCAGAGGCCGGGAATCAGATGCCGGGAATAAGAGGACTCGGAATCAGAGGTGGGGAATCAGAGTCCGGGAATCAGAGATGGGGAATCAGAGGCAGGGACTGAGATATGGGAAATCAGAGGAGGGAATCAGAGGCGGGGAAACAGAGGCGTGGAATCAGATATGGGGAATCAGAGTTGGCGAATCAAAGGCGGTGAATCAGAGATGGGGAATCAGAGGCGGTGAATCAGAGATGGGGAATCAGAGGCGGGGAATCAGAGGCAGGAAATCAAACATGGGGAATCAGAGCTGGGGAATCAGAGGCGGGGAATCAGAGTTGGGGAATCAGAGGTGGGGAATCAGATATGGGGAAAGAGAGGCGGGGAATCTGAGGCCGGGAATCAGAGGCCGGGAATCAGAGGACGGGAATCAGAGGCCGGGAATCAGAGATGGGGAAGCAGAGGCGGGGAATCAGAGGTGGGGAAACAGAGGTGGGGAATCAGATATGGGGAATCAGAGGTGGGGAATAAGAGGCGGAGTATCAGAGGCAGGGAATCAGAGGCGGGGAATCAGAGGCCAGGAATAAGAAGCCAGGAATCAGAGGCCGGGAATCAGAGGTGGGAATCAGAGGCCGGGAATCAGAGATGGGGAATCAGAGGTGGTGAATCAGAGATGGGGAATCATGGAAGGGACTCAGAGGCGAGGAATCAGACGCGGGGAATCAGTGGCGGGGAATCAGAGCTGGGGAGTCAGAGGCGGGGAATCAGAGATGGGGAATCAGAGGCGGGGAATCTGAGATGGGGAATCAGAGGCGGGGAATCAGAGGCAGGGAAACAGAGGCGGAGAATCAGATATGGGGAATCAGTGGTGGGGAATCATAGGTTGGGAATCAGAGGCAGGGAATCAGAAGCGGGGAATCAGAGACCAGGAATCAGAGGCCGGGAATCAGAGGCCGGGAATCAGAGGCCGGGTATCAGAGGTGGGGAATCAGAGTCCGGGGATCAGAGCTTGCGAATCAGAGGCAGTGAATCAGAGATGGGGAAGCAGAGGTGGGGAATCAGATGTGATGAATTAGAGATGGGGAATCAGAGGCGGGGTATCAGAGGCGGCGAATCAGAGGCAGGGAAACAGAGGCGGGGAATCAGATATGGGGAATCAGAGGTGGGGAATCAGGGGCGGGGAATCAGTGGCAGGGAATCAGAGGCCGGGAATCAGAGGCCGGGAATCATATGCCGGGAATAAGAGGACTCGGAATCTGAGGTGGGGAATCAGAGTCCGGGAATCAGAGATGGGGAATCAGAGGCAGGGACTGAGATATGGGAAATACGAGGCGGGGAATCAGAGGCGGGGAAACAGAGGCGCGGAATCAGATATGGGGATTCAGAGTTGGCGAATCAAAGGTGGTGAATCAGAGATGGGGAATCAGAGGCGGTGAATCAGAGATGGGGAATCAGAGGCGGGGAATCAGAGGCAGGAAATCAAACATCGGGAATCAGAGCAGGGGAATCAGAGGCGGGGAATCAGAGTTGGGGAATCAGAGTTGGGGAATCAGAGGCGGGGAATTAGATATGGGGAAACAGAGGCAGGGAATAGAGGCGGGGAAACAGAGGCGGGGAATCAGATATGGGGAATCAGAGGTGGGGAATCAGAGGCATGTAATCAGATGTGCGGAATCAGAGATGGGGAATCAGAGGCAGGGAATCAGAATCAGAAGCGGGGAATCAGAGGCCGGGATCAGAGGCCGGGAATCAGATGCCGGGAATAAGAGGCCAGGAATCAGAGTCCGGGAATCAGAGATGGGGAATCATAGGCGGGGAATGAGATATGGTGAATCAGAGGCGGGGAATCAGAGGCGGGGAAACAGAGGCGGGGAATCTGATATGGGGAATCAGAGGTGGCGAATCAAAGGCGGTGAATCAGAGGCGGGGAATCATAGCTGGGGAATCAGAGTTGGGGAATCAGAGGCGGGGAATCAGATATGGGGAAACAGTGGCGGGGAATCAGAGGCGGGGAAACAGAGGCGGGGATTCAGATATAGGGAATCAGAGGTGGGGAATCAGAGGTTGGGAATCAGAGGCAGGGAATCAGAGGAGGAGAGTCAGAGGCGGGGAATCAGAGGCAGGGAATCAGATGTGCGGAATCAGAGATGGGGAATCAGAGGCAGGGAATCAGAGGCGGAGAATCAGAGGCGGGGATTCAGAGGCCGGGAATCAGAGGCCGGGAATGAGAGGCCGGGAATCAGAGGCCGGGAATCAGAGGCCGGGAATAAGAGGCCGGGAATCAGAGGCCGGGAATCAGAGATGGGGAATCAGAGGCGGGGAATCAGCGGTGGTGAATCAGACGCGGGGATTCGGAGGTTGTAAATCAGAGATGGGGAATCAGAGGCGGGGAATCAGAGGTGGGGAAAGAGAGGTGGGGAATCAGATATGGGGAATCAGAGGTGGGGAATATTTGAGGCAGGGAATCAGAGGCGGGGAATCAGAGGCCAGGAATAAGAAGCCAGGAATCAGAGGCCGGGAATCAGATGCGGGGAATCAGAGGCGGGGAATCAGAACTGGAGAACCAGAGGCGGGGAATCAGAGTTGGGGAATCAGAGGCGGGGAATTAGATATGGGGAAACAGAGGCGGGGTATAGAGGCGGGGAAACAGAGGCGGGGAATCATATATGGGGAATCAGAGGTGGGGAATCAGAGGCGGGGAAACAGAGGCGGGGAATCTGATATGGGGAATCATAGGTGGCGAATCAAAGGCGGTGAATCAGAGATGGGGAATCAGAGGCAGGGAATCAGAGGCAGGGAATCAAATACGGGGAATCAGAGGCGGGGAATCAGAGCTGGGGAATCAGAGGCGGGGAATCAGAGTTGGGGAATCAGAGGCGGGGATTCAGATATGGGGAAACAGAGGCGGGGAATGAGAGGCGGGGAAACAAAGGCGGGGAATCAGATATGGGGAATCAGAGGTGGGGAATCAGAGTTTGGGAATCAGAGGCAGGGAATCAGAGGCGGGGAGTCAGTGGCGGGGAATCAGAGGCAGGGAATCAGAGGCGGGGAATCAGAGGCGGAGAATCAGAGGCCGGGAATCAGAGGCCGGGAATGAGAGGCCGGAAATGAGAGGCCGGGAATCAGAGGCCGGGAATAAGAGGCCGGGATTCAGAGGCCGGAAATCAGAGATGGGCAATCAGAGGCGGGGAAGCAGCGGTGGTGAATCAGACGCGGGGATTCAGAGGTTGTAAATCAGAGATGGGGAATCAGAGGCGGGGAATCAGAGGTGGGGAAAGAGAGGTGGGGAATCATATATGGGGAATCAGAGGTGGGGAATATCAGAGGCAGGGAATCAGAGGCGGGGAATCAGAGGCCAGGAATAAGAAGCCAGGAATCAGAGGCCGGGAATCTGATATGGGGAATCATAGGTGGCGAATCAAAGGCGGTGAATCAGAGATGGGGAATCAGAGGCAGGGAATCAGAGGCAGGGAATCAAATACAGGGAATCAGAGGCGGGGAATCAGAGTTGGGGAATCAGAGGCGGGGAATCAGAGTTGGGGAATCAGAGGCGGGGAATCAGATATGGGGAAACAGAGGCGGGGAATGAGAGGCGGGGAAACAGAGGCGGGGAATCAGATATGGTGAATCAGAGGTGGGGAATCAGAGATTGGGAAACAGAGGCAGGGAATCAGAGGCGGGGAGTCAGTGGCGGGGAATCAGAGGCAGGGAATCAGATGTGCGGAATCAGAGATTGGGAATCAGAGGCGGGGAATCAGAGGCGGGGAATCAGAGGCCGGGAATCAGAGGCCGGGTATCAGAGGTGGGGAATCAGAGTGCGGGGATCAGAGATGGGGAATAAGAGGCGGGTAATCAGATATGGGGAATCAGAGGCGGGGAATCAGAGGTTGCGAATCAGAGGCAGTGAATCAGAGATGGGGAAGCAGAGGTGGGGAATCAGATATGATGAATTAGAGATGGGGAATCAGATATGGGGAATCAGAGGTGGGGAATCAGGGGCGGGGAATCAGTGGAATGGAATCAGAGGCCGGGAATCAGAGGCCGGGAATCAGATGCCGGGAATAAGAGGACTCGGAATCAGAGGTGGGGAATCAGAGTCCGGGAATCAGAGATGGGGAATCAGAGACAGGGACTGAGATATGGGAAATCAGAGGAGGGAATCAGAGGCGGGGAAACAGAGGCGTGGAATCAGATATGGGGAATCAGAGTTGGCGAATCAAAGGCGGTGAATCAGAGATGGGGAATCAGAGGCGGTGAATCAGAGATGGGGAATCAGAGGCGGGGAATCAGAGGCAGGAAATCAAACATGGGGAATCAGAGCTGGGGAATCAGAGGCGGGGAATCAGAGTTGGGGAATCAGAGGTGGGGAATCAGATATGGGGAAAGAGAGGCGGGGAATCTGAGGCCGGGAATCAGAGGCCGGGAATCAGAGGACGGGAATCAGAGGCCGGGAATCAGAGATGGGGAAGCAGAGGCGGGGAATCAGAGGTGGGGAAACAGAGGTGGGGAATCAGATATGGGGAATCAGAGGTGGGGAATAAGAGGCGGAGTATCAGAGGCAGGGAATCAGAGGCGGGGAATCAGAGGCCAGGAATAAGAAGCCAGGAATCAGAGGCCGGGAATCAGAGGTGGGAATCAGAGGCCGGGAATCAGAGGCAGGGAATCAAATACAGGGAATCAGAGGCGGGGAATCAGAGTTGGGGAATCAGAGGCGGGGAATCAGAGTTGGGGAATCAGAGGCGGGGAATCAGATATGGGGAAACAGAGGCGGGGAATGAGAGGCGGGGAAACAGAGGCGGGGAATCAGATATGGTGAATCAGAGGTGGGGAATCAGAGATTGGGAAACAGAGGCAGGGAATCAGAGGCGGGGAGTCAGTGGCGGGGAATCAGAGGCAGGGAATCAGATGTGCGGAATCAGAGATTGGGAATCAGAGGCGGGGAATCAGAGGCGGGGAATCAGAGGCCGGGAATCAGAGGCCGGGTATCAGAGGTGGGGAATCAGAGTGCGGGGATCAGAGATGGGGAATAAGAGGCGGGGAATCAGATATGGGGAATCAGAGGCGGGGAATCAGAGGTTGCGAATCAGAGGCAGTGAATCAGAGATGGGGAAGCAGAGGTGGGGAATCAGATATGATGAATTAGAGATGGGGAATCAGATATGGGGAATCAGAGATGGGGAATCAGGGGCGGGGAATCAGTGGAATGGAATCAGAGGCCGGGAATCAGAGGCCGGGAATCAGATGCCGGGAATAAGAGGACTCGGAATCAGAGGTGGGGAATCAGAGTCCGGGAATCAGAGATGGGGAATCAGAGGCAGGGACTGAGATATGGGAAATCAGAGGAGGGAATCAGAGGCGGGGAAACAGAGGCGTGGAATCAGATATGGGGAATCAGAGTTGGCGAATCAAAGGCGGTGAATCAGAGATGGGGAATCAGAGGCGGTGAATCAGAGATGGGGAATCAGAGGCGGGGAATCAGAGGCAGGAAATCAAACATGGGGAATCAGAGCTGGGGAATCAGAGGCGGGGAATCAGAGTTGGGGAATCAGAGGTGGGGAATCAGATATGGGGAAAGAGAGGCGGGGAATCTGAGGCCGGGAATCAGAGGCCGGGAATCAGAGGACGGGAATCAGAGGCCGGGAATCAGAGATGGGGAAGCAGAGGCGGGGAATCAGAGGTGGGGAAACAGAGGTGGGGAATCAGATATGGGGAATCAGAGGTGGGGAATAAGAGGCGGAGTATCAGAGGCAGGGAATCAGAGGCGGGGAATCAGAGGCCAGGAATAAGAAGCCAGGAATCAGAGGCCGGGAATCAGAGGTGGGAATCAGAGGCCGGGAATCAGAGGACGGGAATCAGAGGCCGGGAATCAGAGGCCGGGAATCAGAGGACGGGAATCAGAGGCCGGGAATCAGAGCTTGCGAATCAGAGGCAGTGAATCAGAGATGGGGAAGCAGAGGTGGGGAATCAGATGTGATGAATTAGAGATGGGGAATCAGAGGCGGGGTATCAGAGGCGGCGAATCAGAGGCAGGGAAACAGAGGCGGGGAATCAGATATGGGGAATCAGAGGTGGGGAATCAGGGGCGGGGAATCAGTGGCAGGGAATCAGAGGCCGGGAATCAGAGGCCGGGAATCAGATGCCGGGAATAAGAGGACTCGGAATCTGAGGTGGGGAATCAGAGTCCGGGAATCAGAGATGGGGAATCAGAGGCAGGGACTGAGATATGGGAAATACGAGGCGGGGAATCAGAGGCGGGGAAACAGAGGCGCGGAATCAGATATGGGGATTCAGAGTTGGCGAATCAAAGGTGGTGAATCAGAGATGGGGAATCAGAGGCGGTGAATCAGAGATGGGGAATCAGAGGCGGGGAATCAGAGGCAGGAAATCAAACATCGGGAATCAGAGCAGTGGAATCAGAGGCGGGGAATCAGAGTTGGGGAATCAGAGTTGGGGAATCAGAGGCGGGGAATTAGATATGGGGAAACAGAGGCAGGGAATAGAGGCGGGGAAACAGAGGCGGGGAATCAGATATGGGGAATCAGAGGTGGGGAATCAGAGGCATGTAATCAGATGTGCGGAATCAGAGATGGGGAATCAGAGGCAGGGAATCAGAATCAGAAGCGGGGAATCAGAGGCCGGGATCAGAGGCCGGGAATCAGATGCCGGGAATAAGAGGCCAGGAATCAGAGTCCGGGAATCAGAGATGGGGAATCATAGGCGGGGAATGAGATATGGTGAATCAGAGGCGGGGAATCAGAGGCGGGGAAACAGAGGCGGGGAATCTGATATGGGGAATCAGAGGTGGCGAATCAAAGGCGGTGAATCAGAGGCGGGGAATCATAGCTGGGGAATCAGAGTTGGGGAATCAGAGGCGGGGAATCAGATATGGGGAAACAGTGGCGGGGAATCAGAGGCGGGGAAACAGAGGCGGGGATTCAGATATAGGGAATCAGAGGTGGGGAATCAGAGGTTGGGAATCAGAGGCAGGGAATCAGAGGAGGAGAGTCAGAGGCGGGGAATCAGAGGCAGGGAATCAGATGTGCGGAATCAGAGATGGGGAATCAGAGGCAGGGAATCAGAGGCGGAGAATCAGAGGCGGGGATTCAGAGGCCGGGAATCAGAGGCCGGGAATGAGAGGCCGGGAATCAGAGGCCGGGAATCAGAGGCCGGGAATAAGAGGCCGGGAATCAGAGGCCGGGAATCAGAGATGGGGAATCAGAGGCGGGGAATCAGCGGTGGTGAATCAGACGCGGGGATTCGGAGGTTGTAAATCAGAGATGGGGAATCAGAGGCGGGGAATCAGAGGTGGGGAAAGAGAGGTGGGGAATCAGATATGGGGAATCAGAGGTGGGGAATATCAGAGGCAGGGAATCAGAGGCGGGGAATCAGAGGCCAGGAATAAGAAGCCAGGAATCAGAGGCCGGGAATCAGATGCGGGGAATCAGAGGCGGGGAATCAGAGCTGGAGAACCAGAGGCGGGGAATCAGAGTTGGGGAATCAGAGGCGGGGAATTAGATATGGGGAAACAGAGGCGGGGTATAGAGGCGGGGAAACAGAGGCGGGGAATCATATATGGGGAATCAGAGGTGGGGAATCAGAGGCGGGGAAACAGAGGCGGGGAATCTGATATGGGGAATCATAGGTGGCGAATCAAAGGCGGTGAATCAGAGATGGGGAATCAGAGGCAGGGAATCAGAGGCAGGGAATCAAATACGGGGAATCAGAGGCGGGGAATCAGAGCTGGGGAATCAGAGGCGGGGAATCAGAGTTGGGGAATCAGAGGCGGGGATTCAGATATGGGGAAACAGAGGCGGGGAATGAGAGGCGGGGAAACAAAGGCGGGGAATCAGATATGGGGAATCAGAGGTGGGGAATCAGAGTTTGGGAATCAGAGGCAGGGAATCAGAGGCGGGGAGTCAGTGGCGGGGAATCAGAGGCAGGGAATCAGATGTGCGGAATCAGAGATTGGGAATCAGAGGCGGGGAATCAGAGGCGGGGAATCAGAGGCGGGGAATCAGAGGTGGGGAAACAGAGGTGGGGAATCAGATATGGGGAATCAGAGGTGGGGAATAAGAGGCGGAGTATCAGAGGCAGGGAATCAGAGGCGGGGAATCAGAATCAGGAATAAGAAGCCAGGAATCAGAGGCCGGGAATCAGAGGTGGGGAATCAGAGGCCGGGAATCAGAGATGGGGAATCAGAGGTGGTGAATCAGAGATGGGGAATCAGAGGAAGGGACTCAGAGGCAGGGAATCAGACGCGGGGAATCAGTGGCGGGGAATCAGAGCTGGGGAGTCAGAGGCGGGGAATCAGTGATGGGGAATCAGAGGCGGGGAATGTGAGATGGGGAATCAGAGGCGGGGAATCAGAGGCAGGGAAACAGAGGCGGAAAATCAGATATGGGGAATCAGTGGTGGGGAATCATAGGTTTGGAATCAGAGGCAGGGAATCAGACGCGGGGAATCAGAGGCGGGAAATCAGAGGCAGGGAATCGGATGTGCGGAATCAGAGATGGGGAATCAGAGGTGGGGAATCAGAGTCCGGGAATCAGATATTGGGAAACAGAGGCGGGGAATCAGATATGGGGATTCAGAGGTGGGGAATCAGAGGTTGGGAATCAGAGGCAGGGAATGAGAGGTGGGGAATCAGAGGTAGGAAATCAGAGGCAGGGAATCAGATGTGGGGAATCAGAGATGGGGAATCTGAGGCAGGGAATCAGAATCAGAAGCGGGGAATCAGAGACCGGGAATCAGAGTCCGGGAATCAGAGGCCGGGAATCAGAGGCCGGGTATCAGAGGTGGGGAATCAGAGTGCGGGGATCAGAGATGGGGAATCAGAGGCGGGGAATCAGATATGGGGAATCAGAGGCGGGGAATCAGAGATAGGGAAGCAGAGGTGGGGAATCAGATGTGATGAATTAGAGATGGGGAATCAGATATGGGGAATCAGGGTCGGGGAATCAGAGGCGGGGAATCTGATATGGGGAATCATAGGTGGCGAATCAAAGGTGGTGAATCAGAGATGGGGAATCAGAGGCAGGGAATCAGAGGCAGGGAATCAAATACAGGGAATCAGAGGCAGGGAATCAGATGTGCGGAATCAGAGATGGGGAATCAGAGGCAGGGAATCAGAATCAGAAGCGGGGAATCAGAGGCCGGATCAGAGGCCGGTAATCAGATGCCGGGAATAAGAGCCAGGAATCTGAGTCCGGGAATCAGAGATGGGGAATCATAGGCGGGGAATGAGATATGGTGAATTAGAGGCGGGGAATCAGAGGCGGGGAAACAGAGGCGGGGAATCTGATATGGGGAATCAGAGGTGGCGAATCAAAGGCGGTGAATCAGAGGCGGGGAATCATAGCTGGGGAATCAGAGGTGGGGAATCAGAGTTGGGGAATCAGAGGAGGGGAATCAGATATGGGGAAACAGAGGCGGGGAATCAGAGGCGGGGAAACAGAGGCGGGGATTCAGATATGGGGAATCAGAGGTGGGGAATCAGAGGTTGGGAATCAGAGGCAGGGAATCAGAGGCGGGGAGTCAGAGGCGGGGAATCAGAGGCAGGGAATCAGATGTGCGGAATGAGAGATGGGGAATCAGAGGCAGGGAATCAGAGGCCGGGAATCAGAGGCGGGGAATCAGAGGCCGGGAATCAGAGGCCGGGAATCAGAGGCCGGGAATCAGAGGCCGGGAATCAGAGGCCGGGAATAAGAGGCCGGGAATCAGAGGCCGGGAATCAGAGATGGGGAATCAGAGGCGGGGAATCAGCGGTGGTGAATCAGACGCGGGGATTCAGAGGTTGTAAATCAGAGATGGAGAATCAGAGGCGGGGAATCAGAGGTGGGGAAACAGAGGTGGGGAATCAGAGTCCGGGAATCAGATATGGGGAAACAGAGGCGGGGAATCAGATATGGGGAATCAGAGGTGGGGAATCAGAGGTTGGGAATCAGAGGTAGGGAATCAGAGGTGGGGAATCAGAGGTAGGAAATCAGAGGCAGGGAATCAGATGTGGGGAATCAGAGATGGGGAATCAGAGGCAGGGAATCAGAATCAGAAGCGGGGAATCAGAGACCGGGAATCAGAGGCCGGGAATCAGAGGCCGGGAATCAGAGGCCGGGTATCAGAGGTGGGGAATCAGAGTCCGGGGATCAGAGATGGGGAATCAGAGGCGGGGAATCAGATGTGGGGAATCAGAGGCGGGAAATCAGAGGTTGCGAATCAGAGGCAGTGAATCAGAGATGGGGAAGAAGAGGTGGGGAATCAGATGTGATGAATTAGAGATGGGGAATCAGAGGTGGGGTGTCAGAGGCGGCGAATCGGAGGCAGGGAAACAGAGGCGGTGAATCAGATATGGGGAATCAGAGGTGGGGAATCAGGGGCGGTGAATCAGAGGCGGGGAATCATAGATGGGGAATCAGAGTTGGGGAATCAGAGGCGGGGAATCAGATATGGGGAAACAGAGGTGGGGAATCAGAGGCGGGGAAACAGAGGCGGGGATTCAGATATAGGGAATCAGAGGTGGGGAATCAGAGGTTGGGAATCAGAGGCAGGGAATCAGAGGCGGGAAGTCAGAGGCGGGGAATCAGAGGCAGGGAATCAGATGTGCGGAATCAGAGATGGGGAATCAGAGGCAGGGAATCAGAGGCGGGGAATCAGAGGCGGAGAATCAGAGGCCGGGAATCAGAGGCCGGGAATGAGAGGCCGGGAATGAGAGGCCGGGAATCAGAGGCCGGGAATAAGAGGCCGGGATTCAGAGACCGGAAATCAGAGATGGGGAATCAGAGGCGGGGAAGCAGCGGTGGTGAATCAGACGCGGGGATTCAGAGGTTGTAAATCAGAGATGGGGAATCAGAGGCGGGGAATCAGAGGTGGGGAAAGAGAGGTGGGGAATCATATATGGGGAATCAGAGGTGGGGAATATCAGAGGCAGGGAATCAGAGGCGGGGAATCAGAGGCCAGGAATAAGAAGCCAGGAATCAGAGGCCGGGAATCTGATATGGGGAATCATAGGTGGCGAATCAAAGGCGGTGAATCAGAGATGGGGAATCAGAGGCAGGGAATCAGAGGCAGGGAATCAAATACAGGGAATCAGAGGCGGGGAATCAGAGTTGGGGAATCAGAGGCGGGGAATCAGAGTTGGGGAATCAGAGGCGGGGAATCAGATATGGGGAAACAGAGGCGGGGAATGAGAGGCGGGGAAACAGAGGCGGGGAATCAGATATGGTGAATCAGAGGTGGGGAATCAGAGATTGGGAAACAGAGGCAGGGAATCAGAGGCGGGGAGTCAGTGGCGGGGAATCAGAGGCAGGGAATCAGATGTGCGGAATCAGAGATTGGGAATCAGAGGCGGGGAATCAGAGGCGGGGAATCAGAGGCCGGGAATCAGAGGCCGGGTATCAGAGGTGGGGAATCAGAGTGCGGGGATCAGAGATGGGGAATAAGAGGCGGGGAATCAGATATGGGGAATCAGAGGCGGGGAATCAGAGGTTGCGAATCAGAGGCAGTGAATCAGAGATGGGGAAGCAGAGGTGGGGAATCAGATATGATGAATTAGAGATGGGGAATCAGATATGGGGAATCAGAGGTGGGGAATCAGGGGCGGGGAATCAGTGGAATGGAATCAGAGGCCGGGAATCAGAGGCCGGGAATCAGATGCCGGGAATAAGAGGACTCGGAATCAGAGGTGGGGAATCAGAGTCCGGGAATCAGAGATGGGGAATCAGAGGCAGGGACTGAGATATGGGAAATCAGAGGAGGGAATCAGAGGCGGGGAAACAGAGGCGTGGAATCAGATATGGGGAATCAGAGTTGGCGAATCAAAGGCGGTGAATCAGAGATGGGGAATCAGAGGCGGTGAATCAGAGATGGGGAATCAGAGGCGGGGAATCAGAGGCAGGAAATCAAACATGGGGAATCAGAGCTGGGGAATCAGAGGCGGGGAATCAGAGTTGGGGAATCAGAGGTGGGGAATCAGATATGGGGAAAGAGAGGCGGGGAATCTGAGGCCGGGAATCAGAGGCCGGGAATCAGAGGACGGGAATCAAAGGCCGGGAATCAGAGATGGGGAAGCAGAGGCGGGGAATCAGAGGTGGGGAAAAAGAGGTGGGGAATCAGATATGGGGAATCAGAGGTGGGGAATAAGAGGCGGAGTATCAGAGGCAGGGAATCAGAGGCGGCGAATCAGAGGCCAGGAATAAGAAGCCAGGAATCAGAGGCCGGGAATCAGAGGTGGGAATCAGAGGCCGGGAATCAGAGATGGGGAATCAGAGGTGGTGAATCAGAGATGGGGAATCATGGAAGGGACTCAGAGGCGAGGAATCAGACGCGGGGAATCAGTGGCGGGGAATCAGAGCTGGGGAGTCAGAGGCGGGGAATCAGAGATGGGGAATCAGAGGCGGGGAATCTGAGATGGGGAATCAGAGGCGGGGAATCAGAGGCAGGGAAACAGAGGCGGAGAATCAGATATGGGGAATCAGTGGTGGGGAATCATAGGTTGGGAATCAGAGGCAGCGAATCAGAAGCGGGGAATCAGAGACCAGGAATCAGAGGCCGGGAATCAGAGGCCGGGAATCAGAGGCCGGGTATCAGAGGTGGGGAATCAGAGTCCGGGGATCAGAGCTTGCGAATCAGAGGCAGTGAATCAGAGATGGGGAAGCAGAGGTGGGGAATCAGATGTGATGAATTAGAGATGGGGAATCAGAGGCGGGGTATCAGAGGCGGCGAATCAGAGGCAGGGAAACAGAGGCGGGGAATCAGATATGGGGAATCAGAGGTGGGGAATCAGGGGCGGGGAATCAGTGGCAGGGAATCAGAGGCCGGGAATCAGAGGCTGGGAATCAGATGCCGGTAATAAGAGGACTCGGAATCTGAGGTGGGGAATCAGAGTCCGGGAATCAGAGATGGGGAATCAGAGGCAGGGACTGAGATATGGGAAATCAGAGGCGGGGAATCAGAGGCGGGGAAACAGAGGCGCGGAATCAGATATGGGGATTCAGAGTTGGCGAATCAAAGGTGGTGAATCAGAGATGGGGAATCAGAGGCGGTGAATCAGAGATGGGGAATCAGAGGCGGGGAATCAGAGGCAGGAAATCAAACATCGGGAATCAGAGCAGGGGAATCAGAGGCGGGGAATCAGAGTTGGAGAATCAGAGTTGGGGAATCAGAGGCGGGGAATTAGATATGGGGAAACAGAGGCAGGGAATAGAGGCGGGGAAACAGAGGCGGGGAATCAGATATGGGGAATCAGAGGTGGGGAATCAGAGGCAGGTAATCAGATGTGCGGAATCAGAGATGGGGAATCAGAGGCAGGGAATCAGAATCAGAAGCGGGGAATCAGAGGCCGGGATCAGAGGCCGGGAATCAGATGCCGGGAATAAGAGGCCAGGAATCAGAGTCCGGGAATCAGAGATGGGGAATCATAGGCGGGGAATGAGATATGGTGAATCAGAGGCGGGGAATCAGAGGCGGGGAAACAGAGGCGGGGAATCTGATATGGGGAATCAGAGGTGGCGAATCAAAGGCGGTGAATCAGAGGCGGGGAATCATAGCTGGGGAATCAGAGTTGGGGAATCAGAGGCGGGGAATCAGATATGGGGAAACAGTGGCGGGGAATCAGAGGCGGGGAAACAGAGGCGGGGATTCAGATATAGGGAATCAGAGGTGGGGAATAAGAGGTTGGGAATCAGAGGCAGGGAATCAGAGGAGGAGAGTCAGAGGCGGGGAATCAGAGGCAGGGAATCAGATGTGCGGAATCAGAGATGGGGAATCAGAGGCAGGGAATCAGAGGCGGGGAATCAGAGGCGGGGATTCAGAGGCCGGGTATCAGAGGCCGGGAATGAGAGGCCGGGAATCAGAGGCCGGGAATCAGAGGCCGGGAATAAGAGGCCGGGAATCAGAGGCCGGGAATCAGAGATGGGGAATCAGAGGCGGGGAATCAGCGGTGGTGAATCAGACGCGGGGATTCGGAGGTTGTAAATCAGAGATGGGGAATCAGAGGCGGGGAATCAGAGGTGGGGAAAGAGAGGTGAGGAATCAGATATGGGGAATCAGAGGTGGGGAATATCAGAGGCAGGGAATCAGAGGCGGGGAATCAGAGGCCAGGAATAAGAAGCCAGGAATCTGAGGCCGGGAATCAGATGCGGGGAATCAGAGGCGGGGAATCAGAGCTGGAGAACCAGAGGCGGGGAATCAGAGTTGGGGAATCAGAGGCGGGGAATTAGATATGGGGAAACAGAGGCGGGGTATAGAGGCGGGGAAACAGAGGCGGGGAATCATATATGGGGAATCAGAGGTGGGGAATCAGAGGCGGGGAAACAGAGGCGGGGAATCTGATATGGGGAATCATAGGTGGCGAATCAAAGGCGGTGAATCAGAGATGGGGAATCAGAGGCAGGGAATCAGAGGCAGGGAATCAAATACGGGGAATCAGAGGCGGGGAATCAGAGCTGGGGAATCAGAGGCGGGGAATCAGAGGCGGGGAATCAGAGGCGGGGAATCAGATATGGGGAAACAGAGGCGGGGAATGAGAGGCGGGGAAACAAAGGCGGGGAATCAGATATGGGGAATCAGAGGTGGGGAATCAGAGTTTGGGAATCAGAGGCAGGGAATCAGAGGCGGGGAGTCAGTGGCGGGGAATCAGAGGCAGGGAATCAGATGTGCGGAATCAGAGATTGGGAATCAGAGGCGGGGAATCAGAGGCGGGGAATCAGAGGCGGGGAATCAGAGGTGGGGAAACAGAGGTGGGGAATCAGATATGGGGAATCAGAGGTGGGGAATAAGAGGCGGAGTATCAGAGGCAGGGAATCAGAGGCGGGGAATCAGAATCAGGAATAAGAAGCCAGGAATCAGAGGCCGGGAATCAGAGGTGGGGAATCAGAGGCCGGGAATCAGAGATGGGGAATCAGAGGTGGTGAATCAGAGATGGGGAATCAGAGGAAGGGACTCAGAGGCAGGGAATCAGACGCGGGGAATCAGTGGCGGGGAATCAGAGCTGGGGAGTCAGAGGCGGGGAATCAGTGATGGGGAATCAGAGGCGGGGAATGTGAGATGGGGAATCAGAGGCGGGGAATCAGAGGCAGGGAAACAGAGGCGGAAAATCAGATATGGGGAATCAGTGGTGGGGAATCATAGGTTTGGAATCAGAGGCAGGGAATCAGACGCGGGGAATCAGAGGCGGGAAATCAGAGGCAGGGAATCGGATGTGCGGAATCAGAGATGGGGAATCAGAGGTGGGGAATCAGAGTCCGGGAATCAGATATTGGGAAACAGAGGCGGGGAATCAGATATGGGGATTCAGAGGTGGGGAATAAGAGGTTGGGAATCAGAGGCAGGGAATCAGAGGTGGGGAATCAGAGGTAGGAAATCAGAGGCAGGGAATCAGATGTGGGGAATCAGAGATGGGGAATCTGAGGCAGGGAATCAGAATCAGAAGCGGGGAATCAGAGACCGGGAATCAGAGTCCGGGAATCAGAGGCCGGGAATCAGAGGCCGGGTATCAGAGGTGGGGAATCAGAGTGCGGGGATCAGAGATGGGGAATCAGAGGCGGGGAATCAGATATGGGGAATCAGAGGCGGGGAATCAGAGATAGGGAAGCAGAGGTGGGGAATCAGATGTGATGAATTAGAGATGGGGAATCAGATATGGGGAATCAGGGTCGGGGAATCAGTGGCAGGGAATCAGAGGCCGGGAATCAGAGGCCGGGAATCAGATGCCGGGAATAAGAGGACTCGGAATCAGAGGTGGGGAATCAGAGTCCGGGAATCAGAGATGGGAAATCAGAGGCAGGGTCTGAGATATGGGAAATAAGAGGCGGGGAATCAGAGGCGGGGAAACAGAGGCGTGGAATCAGATATGGGGAATCAGAGTTGGCGAATCAAAGGCGGTGAATCAGAGATGGGGAATCAGAGGCGGTGAATCAGAGATGGGGAATAAGAGGCGGGGAATCAGAGGCAGGAAATCAAACATGGGGAATCAGAGCTGGGGAATCAGAGGCGGGGAATCAGAGTTGGGGAATCAGAGGTGGGGAATCAGATATGGGGAAAGAGAGGCGTGGAATCTGAGGTGGGGAAACAGATGCGGGGAATCAGATATGGGAAATCAGAGGTGGGGAATCAGAGGTTGGGAATCAGAGGCAGGGAATCAGAGGCGAGGAATCAGAGCTGGGGATTCAGAGGTGGTGAATCAGAGATGGGGAATCAGAGGCGGGGAATCAGAGGCAGGGAATCAGATGCGGGGAATCAGAGGCGGGGAATCATAGCTGGCGAATCAGAGGCGGGGAATCAGAGGTGGGGAATCAGAGGCGGGGAATCAGATATGGGGAATCAGAGGCGGGGAATCAGAGGCGGGGAAACAGAGGCGGGGAATCAGATATGGGGAATCAGAGTTGGCGAATCCGACGCAGTGAATCAGAGATGGGGAAGCAGAGGTGGGGAAACGGATGTGATGAATTAGAGATGGGGAATCAGAGGCGGGGTATCAGAGGCGGGGAATCAGAGGCAGGGATACAGAGGCGGAGAATCAGATATAGGGAATCAGAGGTGGGGAGTCATAGGTTGGGAATCAGAGGCAGGGAATCAGACGCGGGGAATCAGAGGCTGGGAATCAGAGGCAGGGAATCGGATGTACGGAATCAGAGATGGGGAATCAGAGGTGGGGAATCAGAGTCCGGGAATCAGATATGGGGAAACAGAGGCGGGGAATCAGAGGCGGGGAAACAGAGGCGGGGAATCAGATATGGGGAATCAGAGGCGGGGAATCAGAGCTGGGGAAACAGAGGCAGGGAATCAGAGGTGGGGATTCAGAGGCGGGGAATCAGATATGGGGAAACAGAGGCGGGGAATCAGAGGCGGGCAAACAGAGGCAGGGAATGAGATATGGGGAATCAGAGGTGGAGAATCAGAGGTTGTGAATCAGAGATGGGGAATCACAGGCGGGGAATCAGAGGCAGGGAATCAGACACGGGGAATCAGAGGCGGGGATTCAGAGCTGGGGAATCAGAGGCGGGGAATAAGAGTTGGGGAATCAGAGGCGGGGAATCAGATATGGGGAAACAGAGGCGGGGAATCAGAGGCGGGGAAACAGAGGCGGGGTATCAGATAGGGGATTCAGAGGTGGGGAATCAGAGATTGGGAATCAGAGGCAGGGAATCAGAGGCGGGGAATCAGAGGCAGGGAATCAGATGCGGGGAATCAGAGGCGGGGAATCAGTGCTGGGGAATCAGAGGCGGGGAATCAGAGTTGGGGAATCAGAGGCGGGGAATTAGATATGGGTAAACAGAGGCGGGGAATAGAGGCGGGGAAACAGAGGCGGGGAATCAGATATGGGGAATCAGATGTGGGGAATCAGAGGCAGGGAATCAGATGTGCAGAATCAGAGATGGGGAATCAGAGGCAGGGAATCAGAATCAGAATCGGGGAATCAGAGGCCGGGAATCAGAGGACGGGAATCAGAGGCCGGGAATCAGAGATGGGGAAGCAGAGGCGGGGAATCAGAGGTGGGGAAAAAGAGGTGGGGAATCAGATATGGGGAATCAGAGGTGGGGAATAAGAGGCGGAGTATCAGAGGCAGGGAATCAGAGGCGGGGAATCAGAGGCCAGGAATAAGAAGCCAGGAATCAGAGGCCGGGAATCAGAGGTGGGAATCAGAGGCCGGGAATCAGAGATGGGGAATCAGAGGTGGTGAATCAGAGATGGGGAATCATGGAAGGGACTCAGAGGCGAGGAATCAGACGCGGGGAATCAGTGGCGGGGAATCAGAGCTGGGGAGTCAGAGGCGGGCAATCAGAGATGGGGAATCAGAGGCGGGGAATCTGAGATGGGGAATCAGAGGCGGGGAATCAGAGGCAGGGAAACAGAGGCGGAGAATCAGATATGGGGAATCAGTGGTGGGGAATCATAGGTTGGGAATCAGAGGCAGGGAATCAGAAGCGGGGAATCAGAGACCAGGAATCAGAGGCCGGGAATCAGTGGCCGGGAATCAGAGGCCGGGTATCAGAGGTGGGGAATCAGAGTCCGGGGATCAGAGCTTGCGAATCAGAGGCAGTGAATCAGAGACGGGGAAGCAGAGGTGGGGAATCAGATGTGATGAATTAGAGATGGGGAATCAGAGGCGGGGTATCAGAGGCGGCGAATCAGAGGCAGGGAAACAGAGGCGGGGAATCAGATATGGGGAATCAGAGGTGGGGAATCAGGGGCGGGGAATCAGTGGCAGGGAATCAGAGGCCGGGAATCAGAGGCTGGGAATCAGATGCCGGGAATAAGAGGACTCGGAATCTGAGGTGGGGAATCAGAGTCCGGGAATCAGAGATGGGGAATCAGAGGCAGGGACTGAGATATGGGAAATCAGAGGCGGGGAATCAGAGGCGGGGAAACAGAGGCGCGGAATCAGATATGGGGATTCAGAGTTGGCGAATCAAAGGTGGTGAATCAGAGATGGGGAATCAGAGGCGGTGAATCAGAGATGGGGAATCAGAGGCGGGGAATCAGAGGCAGGAAATCAAACATCGGGAATCAGAGCAGGGGAATCAGAGGCGGGGAATCAGAGTTGGAGAATCAGAGTTGGGGAATCAGAGGCGGGGAATTAGATATGGGGAAACAGAGGCAGGGAATAGAGGCGGGGAAACAGAGGCGGGGAATCAGATATGGGGAATCAGAGGTGGGGAATCAGAGGCAGGTAATCAGATGTGCGGAATCAGAGATGGGGAATCAGAGGCAGGGAATCAGAATCAGAAGCGGGGAATCAGAGGCCGGGATCAGAGGCCGGGAATCAGATGCCGGGAATAAGAGGCCAGGAATCAGAGTCCGGGAATCAGAGATGGGGAATCATAGGCGGGGAATGAGATATGGTGAATCAGAGGCGGGGAATCAGAGGCGGGGAAACAGAGGCGGGGAATCTGATATGGGGAATCAGAGGTGGCGAATCAAAGGCGGTGAATCAGAGGCGGGGAATCATAGCTGGGGAATCAGAGTTGGGGAATCAGAGGCGGGGAATCAGATATGGGGAAACAGTGGCGGGGAATCAGAGGCGGGGAAACAGAGGCGGGGATTCAGATATAGGGAATCAGAGGTGGGGAATAAGAGGTTGGGAATCAGAGGCAGGGAATCAGAGGAGGAGAGTCAGAGGCGGGGAATCAGAGGCAGGGAATCAGATGTGCGGAATCAGAGATGGGGAATCAGAGGCAGGGAATCAGAGGCGGGGAATCAGAGGCGGGGATTCAGAGGCCGGGTATCAGAGGCCGGGAATGAGAGGCCGGGAATCAGAGGCCGGGAATCAGAGGCCGGGAATAAGAGGCCGGGAATCAGAGGCCGGGAATCAGAGATGGGGAATCAGAGGCGGGGAATCAGCGGTGGTGAATCAGACGCGGGGATTCGGAGGTTGTAAATCAGAGATGGGGAATCAGAGGCGGGGAATCAGAGGTGGGGAAAGAGAGGTGAGGAATCAGATATGGGGAATCAGAGGTGGGGAATATCAGAGGCAGGGAATCAGAGGCGGGGAATCAGAGGCCAGGAATAAGAAGCCAGGAATCTGAGGCCGGGAATCAGATGCGGGGAATCAGAGGCGGGGAATCAGAGCTGGGGAATCAGAGGCGGGGAATCAGAGTTGGGGAATCAGAGGCGGGGAATCAGATATGGGGAAACAGAGGCGGGGAATGAGAGGCGGGGAAACAAAGGCGGGGAATCAGATATGGGGAATCAGAGGTGGGGAATCAGAGTTTGGGAATCAGAGGCAGGGAATCAGAGGCGGGGAGTCAGTGGTGGGGAATCAGAGGCAGGGAATCAGATGTGCGGAATCAGAGATTGGGAATCAGAGGCGGGGAATCAGAGGCGGGGAATCAGAGGCGGGGAATCAGAGGTGGGGAAACAGAGGTGGGGAATCAGATATGGGGAATCAGAGGTGGGGAATAAGAGGCGGAGTATCAGAGGCAGGGAATCAGAGGCGGGGAATCAGAATCAGGAATAAGAAGCCAGGAATCAGAGGCCGGGAATCAGAGGTGGGGAATCAGAGGCCGGGAATCAGAGATGGGGAATCAGAGGTGGTGAATCAGAGATGGGGAATCAGAGGAAGGGACTCAGAGGCAGGGAATCAGACGCGGGGAATCAGTGGCGGGGAATCAGAGCTGGGGAGTCAGAGGCGGGGAATCAGTGATGGGGAATCAGAGGCGGGGAATGTGAGATGGGGAATCAGAGGCGGGGAATCAGAGGCAGGGAAACAGAGGCGGAAAATCAGATATGGGGAATCAGTGGTGGGGAATCATAGGTTTGGAATCAGAGGCAGGGAATCAGACGCGGGGAATCAGAGGCGGGAAATCAGAGGCAGGGAATCGGATGTGCGGAATCAGAGATGGGGAATCAGAGGTGGGGAATCAGAGTCCGGGAATCAGATATTGGGAAACAGAGGCGGGGAATCAGATATGGGGATTCAGAGGTGGGGAATCAGAGGTTGGGAATCAGAGGCAGGGAATCAGAGGTGGGGAATCAGAGGTAGGAAATCAGAGGCAGGGAATCAGATGTGGGGAATCAGAGATGGGGAATCTGAGGCAGGGAATCAGAATCAGAAGCGGGGAATCAGAGACCGGGAATCAGAGTCCGGGAATCAGAGGCCGGGAATCAGAGGCCGGGTATCAGAGGTGGGGAATCAGAGTGCGGGGATCAGAGATGGGGAATCAGAGGCGGGGAATCAGATATGGGGAATCAGAGGCGGGGAATCAGAGATAGGGAAGCAGAGGTGGGGAATCAGATGTGATGAATTAGAGATGGGGAATCAGATATGGGGAATCAGGGTCGGGGAATCAGTGGCAGGGAATCAGAGGCCGGGTATCAGAGGCCGGGAATCAGATGCCGGGAATAAGAGGACTCGGAATCAGAGGTGGGGAATCAGAGTCCGGGAATCAGAGATGGGAAATCAGAGGCAGGGACTGAGATATGGGAAATAAGAGGCGGGGTATCAGAGGCGGGGAAACAGAGGCGTGGAATCAGATATGGGGAATCAGAGTTGGCGAATCAAAGGCGGTGAATCAGAGATGGGGAATCAGAGGCGGTGAATCAGAGATGGGGAATAAGAGGCGGGGAATCAGAGGCAGGAAATCAAACATGGGGAATCAGAGCTGGGGAATCAGAGGCGGGGAATCAGAGTTGGGGAATCAGAGGTGGGGAATCAGATATGGGGAAAGAGAGGCGGGGAATCTGAGGTGGGGAAACAGATGCGGGGAATCAGATATGGGAAATCAGAGGTGGGGAATCAGAGGTTGGGAATCAGAGGCAGGGAATCAGAGGCGAGGAATCAGAGCTGGGGATTCAGAGGTGGTGAATCAGAGATGGGGAATCAGAGGCGGGGAATCAGAGGCAGGGAATCAGATGCGGGGAATCAGAGGCGGGGAATCATAGCTGGCGAATCAGAGGCGGGGAATCAGAGGTGGGGAATCAGAGGCGGGGAATCAGATATGGGGAATCAGAGGCGGGGAATCAGAGGCGGGGAAACAGAGGCGGGGAATCAGATATGGGGAATCAGAGTTGGCGAATCCGACGCAGTGAATCAGAGATGGGGAAGCAGAGGTGGGGAAACGGATGTGATGAATTAGAGATGGGGAATCAGAGGCGGGGTATCAGAGGCGGGGAATCAGAGGCAGGGATACAGAGGCGGAGAATCAGATATAGGGAATCAGAGGTGGGGAGTCATAGGTTGGGAATCAGAGGCAGGGAATCAGACGCGGGGAATCAGAGGCTGGGAATCAGAGGCAGGGAATCGGATGTACGGAATCAGAGATGGGGAATCAGAGGTGGGGAATCAGAGTCCGGGAATCAGATATGGGGAAACAGAGGCGGGGAATCAGAGGCGGGGAAACAGAGGCGGGGAATCAGATATGGGGAATCAGAGGCGGGGAATCAGAGCTGGGGAAACAGAGGCAGGGAATCAGAGGTGGGGATTCAGAGGCGGGGAATCAGATATGGGGAAACAGAGGCGGGGAATCAGACACGGGGAATCAGAGGCGGGGAATAAGAGTTGGGGAATCAGAGGCGGGGAATCAGATATGGGGAAACAGAGGCGGGGAATCAGAGGCGGGGAAACAGAGGCGGGGTATCAGATAGGGGATTCAGAGGTGGGGAATCAGAGATTGGGAATCAGAGGCAGGGAATCAGAGGCGGGGAATCAGAGGCAGGGAATCAGATGCGGGGAATCAGAGGCGGGGAATCAGTGCTGGGGAATCAGAGGCGGGGAATCAGAGTTGGGGAATCAGAGGCGGGGAATTAGATATGGGTAAACAGAGGCGGGGAATAGAGGCGGGGAAACAGAGGCGGGGAATCAGATATGGGGAATCAGATGTGGGGAATCAGAGGCAGGGAATCAGATGTGCGGAATCAGAGATGGGGAATCAGAGGCAGGGAATCAGAATCAGAATCGGGGAATCAGAGGCCGGGATCAGAGGCCGGTAATCAGATGCCGGGAATAAGAGCCAGGAATCTGAGTCCGGGAATCAGAGATGGGGAATCATAGGCGGGGAATGAGATATGGTGAATTAGAGGCGGGGAATCAGAGGCGGGGAAACAGAGGCGGGAAATCTGATATGGGGAATCAGAGGTGGCGAATCAAAGGCGGTGAATCAGAGGTGGGGAATCATAGCTGGGGAATCAGAGGTGGGGAATCAGAGTTGGGGAATCAGAGGAGGCGAATCAGATATGGGGAAACAGAGGCGGGGAATCAGAGTTGGGGAATCAGAGGCGGGGAATCAGATATGGGGAAACAGAGGCGGGGAATGAGAGGCGGGGAAACAGAGGCGGGGAATCAGATATGGTGAATCAGAGGTGGGGAATCAGAGATTGGGAAACAGAGGCAGGGAATCAGAGGCGGGGAGTCAGTGGCGGGGAATCAGAGGCAGGGAATCAGATGTGCGGAATCAGAGATTGGGAATCAGAGGCGGGGAATCAGAGGCGGGGAATCAGAGGCCGGGAATCAGAGGCCGGGTATCAGAGGTGGGGAATCAGAGTGCGGGGATCAGAGATGGGGAATAAGAGGCGGGGAATCAGATATGGGGAATCAGAGGCGGGGAATCAGAGGTTGCGAATCAGAGGCAGTGAATCAGAGATGGGGAAGCAGAGGTGGGGAATCAGATATGATGAATTAGAGATGGGGAATCAGATATGGGGAATCAGAGGTGGGGAATCAGGGGCGGGGAATCAGTGGAATGGAATCAGAGGCCGGGAATCAGAGGCCGGGAATCAGATGCCGGGAATAAGAGGACTCGGAATCAGAGGTGGGGAATCAGAGTCCGGGAATCAGAGATGGGGAATCAGAGGCAGGGACTGAGATATGGGAAATCAGAGGAGGGAATCAGAGGCGGGGAAACAGAGGCGTGGAATCAGATATGGGGAATCAGAGTTGGCGAATCAAAGGCGGTGAATCAGAGATGGGGAATCAGAGGCGGTGAATCAGAGATGGGGAATCAGAGGCGGGGAATCAGAGGCAGGAAATCAAACATGGGGAATCAGAGCTGGGGAATCAGAGGCGGGGAATCAGAGTTGGGGAATCAGAGGTGGGGAATCAGATATGGGGAAAGAGAGGCGGGGAATCTGAGGCCGGGAATCAGAGGCCGGGAATCAGAGGACGGGAATCAAAGGCCGGGAATCAGAGATGGGGAAGCAGAGGCGGGGAATCAGAGGTGGGGAAAAAGAGGTGGGGAATCAGATATGGGGAATCAGAGGTGGGGAATAAGAGGCGGAGTATCAGAGGCAGGGAATCAGAGGCGGCGAATCAGAGGCCAGGAATAAGAAGCCAGGAATCAGAGGCCGGGAATCAGAGGTGGGAATCAGAGGCCGGGAATCAGAGATGGGGAATCAGAGGTGGTGAATCAGAGATGGGGAATCATGGAAGGGACTCAGAGGCGAGGAATCAGACGCGGGGAATCAGTGGCGGGGAATCAGAGCTGGGGAGTCAGAGGCGGGGAATCAGAGATGGGGAATCAGAGGCGGGGAATCTGAGATGGGGAATCAGAGGCGGGGAATCAGAGGCAGGGAAACAGAGGCGGAGAATCAGATATGGGGAATCAGTGGTGGGGAATCATAGGTTGGGAATCAGAGGCAGCGAATCAGAAGCGGGGAATCAGAGACCAGGAATCAGAGGCCGGGAATCAGAGGCCGGGAATCAGAGGCCGGGTATCAGAGGTGGGGAATCAGAGTCCGGGGATCAGAGCTTGCGAATCAGAGGCAGTGAATCAGAGATGGGGAAGCAGAGGTGGGGAATCAGATGTGATGAATTAGAGATGGGGAATCAGAGGCGGGGTATCAGAGGCGGCGAATCAGAGGCAGGGAAACAGAGGCGGGGAATCAGATATGGGGAATCAGAGGTGGGGAATCAGGGGCGGGGAATCAGTGGCAGGGAATCAGAGGCCGGGAATCAGAGGCTGGGAATCAGATGCCGGTAATAAGAGGACTCGGAATCTGAGGTGGGGAATCAGAGTCCGGGAATCAGAGATGGGGAATCAGAGGCAGGGACTGAGATATGGGAAATCAGAGGCGGGGAATCAGAGGCGGGGAAACAGAGGCGCGGAATCAGATATGGGGATTCAGAGTTGGCGAATCAAAGGTGGTGAATCAGAGATGGGGAATCAGAGGCGGTGAATCAGAGATGGGGAATCAGAGGCGGGGAATCAGAGGCAGGAAATCAAACATCGGGAATCAGAGCAGGGGAATCAGAGGCGGGGAATCAGAGTTGGAGAATCAGAGTTGGGGAATCAGAGGCGGGGAATTAGATATGGGGAAACAGAGGCAGGGAATAGAGGCGGGGAAACAGAGGCGGGGAATCAGATATGGGGAATCAGAGGTGGGGAATCAGAGGCAGGTAATCAGATGTGCGGAATCAGAGATGGGGAATCAGAGGCAGGGAATCAGAATCAGAAGCGGGGAATCAGAGGCCGGGATCAGAGGCCGGGAATCAGATGCCGGGAATAAGAGGCCAGGAATCAGAGTCCGGGAATCAGAGATGGGGAATCATAGGCGGGGAATGAGATATGGTGAATCAGAGGCGGGGAATCAGAGGCGGGGAAACAGAGGCGGGGAATCTGATATGGGGAATCAGAGGTGGCGAATCAAAGGCGGTGAATCAGAGGCGGGGAATCATAGCTGGGGAATCAGAGTTGGGGAATCAGAGGCGGGGAATCAGATATGGGGAAACAGTGGCGGGGAATCAGAGGCGGGGAAACAGAGGCGGGGATTCAGATATAGGGAATCAGAGGTGGGGAATAAGAGGTTGGGAATCAGAGGCAGGGAATCAGAGGAGGAGAGTCAGAGGCGGGGAATCAGAGGCAGGGAATCAGATGTGCGGAATCAGAGATGGGGAATCAGAGGCAGGGAATCAGAGGCGGGGAATCAGAGGCGGGGATTCAGAGGCCGGGTATCAGAGGCCGGGAATGAGAGGCCGGGAATCAGAGGCCGGGAATCAGAGGCCGGGAATAAGAGGCCGGGAATCAGAGGCCGGGAATCAGAGATGGGGAATCAGAGGCGGGGAATCAGCGGTGGTGAATCAGACGCGGGGATTCGGAGGTTGTAAATCAGAGATGGGGAATCAGAGGCGGGGAATCAGAGGTGGGGAAAGAGAGGTGAGGAATCAGATATGGGGAATCAGAGGTGGGGAATATCAGAGGCAGGGAATCAGAGGCGGGGAATCAGAGGCCAGGAATAAGAAGCCAGGAATCTGAGGCCGGGAATCAGATGCGGGGAATCAGAGGCGGGGAATCAGAGCTGGAGAACCAGAGGCGGGGAATCAGAGTTGGGGAATCAGAGGCGGGGAATTAGATATGGGGAAACAGAGGCGGGGTATAGAGGCGGGGAAACAGAGGCGGGGAATCATATATGGGGAATCAGAGGTGGGGAATCAGAGGCGGGGAAACAGAGGCGGGGAATCTGATATGGGGAATCATAGGTGGCGAATCAAAGGCGGTGAATCAGAGATGGGGAATCAGAGGCAGGGAATCAGAGGCAGGGAATCAAATACGGGGAATCAGAGGCGGGGAATCAGAGCTGGGGAATCAGAGGCGGGGAATCAGAGTTGGGGAATCAGAGGCGGGGAATCAGATATGGGGAAACAGAGGCGGGGAATGAGAGGCGGGGAAACAAAGGCGGGGAATCAGATATGGGGAATCAGAGGTGGGGAATCAGAGTTTGGGAATCAGAGGCAGGGAATCAGAGGCGGGGAGTCAGTGGCGGGGAATCAGAGGCAGGGAATCAGATGTGCGGAATCAGAGATTGGGAATCAGAGGCGGGGAATCAGAGGCGGGGAATCAGAGGCGGGGAATCAGAGGTGGGGAAACAGAGGTGGGGAATCAGATATGGGGAATCAGAGGTGGGGAATAAGAGGCGGAGTATCAGAGGCAGGGAATCAGAGGCGGGGAATCAGAATCAGGAATAAGAAGCCAGGAATCAGAGGCCGGGAATCAGAGGTGGGGAATCAGAGGCCGGGAATCAGAGATGGGGAATCAGAGGTGGTGAATCAGAGATGGGGAATCAGAGGAAGGGACTCAGAGGCAGGGAATCAGACGCGGGGAATCAGTGGCGGGGAATCAGAGCTGGGGAGTCAGAGGCGGGGAATCAGTGATGGGGAATCAGAGGCGGGGAATGTGAGATGGGGAATCAGAGGCGGGGAATCAGAGGCAGGGAAACAGAGGCGGAAAATCAGATATGGGGAATCAGTGGTGGGGAATCATAGGTTTGGAATCAGAGGCAGGGAATCAGACGCGGGGAATCAGAGGCGGGAAATCAGAGGCAGGGAATCGGATGTGCGGAATCAGAGATGGGGAATCAGAGGTGGGGAATCAGAGTCCGGGAATCAGATATTGGGAAACAGAGGCGGGGAATCAGATATGGGGATTCAGAGGTGGGGAATAAGAGGTTGGGAATCAGAGGCAGGGAATCAGAGGTGGGGAATCAGAGGTAGGAAATCAGAGGCAGGGAATCAGATGTGGGGAATCAGAGATGGGGAATCTGAGGCAGGGAATCAGAATCAGAAGCGGGGAATCAGAGACCGGGAATCAGAGTCCGGGAATCAGAGGCCGGGAATCAGAGGCCGGGTATCAGAGGTGGGGAATCAGAGTGCGGGGATCAGAGATGGGGAATCAGAGGCGGGGAATCAGATATGGGGAATCAGAGGCGGGGAATCAGAGATAGGGAAGCAGAGGTGGGGAATCAGATGTGATGAATTAGAGATGGGGAATCAGATATGGGGAATCAGGGTCGGGGAATCAGTGGCAGGGAATCAGAGGCCGGGAATCAGAGGCCGGGAATCAGATGCCGGGAATAAGAGGACTCGGAATCAGAGGTGGGGAATCAGAGTCCGGGAATCAGAGATGGGAAATCAGAGGCAGGGTCTGAGATATGGGAAATAAGAGGCGGGGAATCAGAGGCGGGGAAACAGAGGCGTGGAATCAGATATGGGGAATCAGAGTTGGCGAATCAAAGGCGGTGAATCAGAGATGGGGAATCAGAGGCGGTGAATCAGAGATGGGGAATAAGAGGCGGGGAATCAGAGGCAGGAAATCAAACATGGGGAATCAGAGCTGGGGAATCAGAGGCGGGGAATCAGAGTTGGGGAATCAGAGGTGGGGAATCAGATATGGGGAAAGAGAGGCGTGGAATCTGAGGTGGGGAAACAGATGCGGGGAATCAGATATGGGAAATCAGAGGTGGGGAATCAGAGGTTGGGAATCAGAGGCAGGGAATCAGAGGCGAGGAATCAGAGCTGGGGATTCAGAGGTGGTGAATCAGAGATGGGGAATCAGAGGCGGGGAATCAGAGGCAGGGAATCAGATGCGGGGAATCAGAGGCGGGGAATCATAGCTGGCGAATCAGAGGCGGGGAATCAGAGGTGGGGAATCAGAGGCGGGGAATCAGATATGGGGAATCAGAGGCGGGGAATCAGAGGCGGGGAAACAGAGGCGGGGAATCAGATATGGGGAATCAGAGTTGGCGAATCCGACGCAGTGAATCAGAGATGGGGAAGCAGAGGTGGGGAAACGGATGTGATGAATTAGAGATGGGGAATCAGAGGCGGGGTATCAGAGGCGGGGAATCAGAGGCAGGGATACAGAGGCGGAGAATCAGATATAGGGAATCAGAGGTGGGGAGTCATAGGTTGGGAATCAGAGGCAGGGAATCAGACGCGGGGAATCAGAGGCTGGGAATCAGAGGCAGGGAATCGGATGTACGGAATCAGAGATGGGGAATCAGAGGTGGGGAATCAGAGTCCGGGAATCAGATATGGGGAAACAGAGGCGGGGAATCAGAGGCGGGGAAACAGAGGCGGGGAATCAGATATGGGGAATCAGAGGCGGGGAATCAGAGCTGGGGAAACAGAGGCAGGGAATCAGAGGTGGGGATTCAGAGGCGGGGAATCAGATATGGGGAAACAGAGGCGGGGAATCAGAGGCGGGCAAACAGAGGCAGGGAATGAGATATGGGGAATCAGAGGTGGAGAATCAGAGGTTGTGAATCAGAGATGGGGAATCACAGGCGGGGAATCAGAGGCAGGGAATCAGACACGGGGAATCAGAGGCGGGGATTCAGAGCTGGGGAATCAGAGGCGGGGAATAAGAGTTGGGGAATCAGAGGCGGGGAATCAGATATGGGGAAACAGAGGCGGGGAATCAGAGGCGGGGAAACAGAGGCGGGGTATCAGATAGGGGATTCAGAGGTGGGGAATCAGAGATTGGGAATCAGAGGCAGGGAATCAGAGGCGGGGAATCAGAGGCAGGGAATCAGATGCGGGGAATCAGAGGCGGGGAATCAGTGCTGGGGAATCAGAGGCGGGGAATCAGAGTTGGGGAATCAGAGGCGGGGAATTAGATATGGGTAAACAGAGGCGGGGAATAGAGGCGGGGAAACAGAGGCGGGGAATCAGATATGGGGAATCAGATGTGGGGAATCAGAGGCAGGGAATCAGATGTGCAGAATCAGAGATGGGGAATCAGAGGCAGGGAATCAGAATCAGAATCGGGGAATCAGAGGCCGGGAATCAGAGGACGGGAATCAGAGGCCGGGAATCAGAGATGGGGAAGCAGAGGCGGGGAATCAGAGGTGGGGAAAAAGAGGTGGGGAATCAGATATGGGGAATCAGAGGTGGGGAATAAGAGGCGGAGTATCAGAGGCAGGGAATCAGAGGCGGGGAATCAGAGGCCAGGAATAAGAAGCCAGGAATCAGAGGCCGGGAATCAGAGGTGGGAATCAGAGGCCGGGAATCAGAGATGGGGAATCAGAGGTGGTGAATCAGAGATGGGGAATCATGGAAGGGACTCAGAGGCGAGGAATCAGACGCGGGGAATCAGTGGCGGGGAATCAGAGCTGGGGAGTCAGAGGCGGGCAATCAGAGATGGGGAATCAGAGGCGGGGAATCTGAGATGGGGAATCAGAGGCGGGGAATCAGAGGCAGGGAAACAGAGGCGGAGAATCAGATATGGGGAATCAGTGGTGGGGAATCATAGGTTGGGAATCAGAGGCAGGGAATCAGAAGCGGGGAATCAGAGACCAGGAATCAGAGGCCGGGAATCAGAGGCCGGGAATCAGAGGCCGGGTATCAGAGGTGGGGAATCAGAGTCCGGGGATCAGAGCTTGCGAATCAGAGGCAGTGAATCAGAGACGGGGAAGCAGAGGTGGGGAATCAGATGTGATGAATTAGAGATGGGGAATCAGAGGCGGGGTATCAGAGGCGGCGAATCAGAGGCAGGGAAACAGAGGCGGGGAATCAGATATGGGGAATCAGAGGTGGGGAATCAGGGGCGGGGAATCAGTGGCAGGGAATCAGAGGCCGGGAATCAGAGGCTGGGAATCAGATGCCGGGAATAAGAGGACTCGGAATCTGAGGTGGGGAATCAGAGTCCGGGAATCAGAGATGGGGAATCAGAGGCAGGGACTGAGATATGGGAAATCAGAGGCGGGGAATCAGAGGCGGGGAAACAGAGGCGCGGAATCAGATATGGGGATTCAGAGTTGGCGAATCAAAGGTGGTGAATCAGAGATGGGGAATCAGAGGCGGTGAATCAGAGATGGGGAATCAGAGGCGGGGAATCAGAGGCAGGAAATCAAACATCGGGAATCAGAGCAGGGGAATCAGAGTCGGGGAATCAGAGTTGGAGAATCAGAGTTGGGGAATCAGAGGCGGGGAATTAGATATGGGGAAACAGAGGCAGGGAATAGAGGCGGGGAAACAGAGGCGGGGAATCAGATATGGGGAATCAGAGGTGGGGAATCAGAGGCAGGTAATCAGATGTGCGGAATCAGAGATGGGGAATCAGAGGCAGGGAATCAGAATCAGAAGCGGGGAATCAGAGGCCGGGATCAGAGGCCGGGAATCAGATGCCGGGAATAAGAGGCCTGGAATCAGAGTCCGGGAATCAGAGATGGGGAATCATAGGCGGGGAATGAGATATGGTGAATCAGAGGCGGGGAATCAGAGGCGGGGAAAAAGAGGCGGGGAATCTGATATGGGGAATCAGAGGTGGCGAATCAAAGGCGGTGAATCAGAGGCGGGGAATCATAGCTGGGGAATCAGAGTTGGGGAATCAGAGGCGGGGAATCAGATATGGGGAAACAGTGGCGGGGAATCAGAGGCGGGGAAACAGAGGCGGGGATTCAGATATAGGGAATCAGAGGTGGGGAATAAGAGGTTGGGAATCAGAGGCAGGGAATCAGAGGAGGAGAGTCAGAGGCGGGGAATCAGAGGCAGGGAATCAGATGTGCGGAATCAGAGATGGGGAATCAGAGGCAGGGAATCAGAGGCGGGGAATCAGAGGCGGGGATTCAGAGGCCGGGTATCAGAGGCCGGGAATGAGAGGCCGGGAATCAGAGGCCGGGAATCAGAGGCCGGGAATAAGAGGCCGGGAATCAGAGGCCGGGAATCAGAGATGGGGAATCAGAGGCGGGGAATCAGCGGTGGTGAATCAGACGCGGGGATTCGGAGGTTGTAAATCAGAGATGGGGAATCAGAGGCGGGGAATCAGAGGTGGGGAAAGAGAGGTGAGGAATCAGATATGGGGAATCAGAGGTGGGGAATATCAGAGGCAGGGAATCAGAGGCGGGGAATCAGAGGCCAGGAATAAGAAGCCAGGAATCTGAGGCCGGGAATCAGATGCGGGGAATCAGAGGCGGGGAATCAGAGCTGGGGAATCAGAGGCGGGGAATCAGAGTTGGGGAATCAGAGGCGGGGAATCAGATATGGGGAAACAGAGGCGGGGAATGAGAGGCGGGGAAACAAAGGCGGGGAATCAGATATGGGGAATCAGAGGTGGGGAATCAGAGTTTGGGAATCAGAGGCAGGGAATCAGAGGCGGGGAGTCAGTGGTGGGGAATCAGAGGCAGGGAATCAGATGTGCGGAATCAGAGATTGGGAATCAGAGGCGGGGAATCAGAGGCGGGGAATCAGAGGCGGGGTATCAGAGGTGGGGAAACAGAGGTGGGGAATCAGATATGGGGAATCAGAGGTGGGGAATAAGAGGCGGAGTATCAGAGGCAGGGAATCAGAGGCGGGGAATCAGAATCAGGAATAAGAAGCCAGGAATCAGAGGCCGGGAATCAGAGGTGGGGAATCAGAGGCCGGGAATCAGAGATGGGGAATCAGAGGTGGTGAATCAGAGATGGGGAATCAGAGGAAGGGACTCAGAGGCAGGGAATCAGACGCGGGGAATCAGTGGCGGGGAATCAGAGCTGGGGAGTCAGAGGCGGGGAATCAGTGATGGGGAATCAGAGGCGGGGAATGTGAGATGGGGAATCAGAGGCGGGGAATCAGAGGCAGGGAAACAGAGGCGGAAAATCAGATATGGGGAATCAGTGGTGGGGAATCATAGGTTTGGAATCAGAGGCAGGGAATCAGACGCGGGGAATCAGAGGCGGGAAATCAGAGGCAGGGAATCGGATGTGCGGAATCAGAGATGGGGAATCAGAGGTGGGGAATCAGAGTCCGGGAATCAGATATTGGGAAACAGAGGCGGGGAATCAGATATGGGGATTCAGAGGTGGGGAATCAGAGGTTGGGAATCAGAGGCAGGGAATCAGAGGTGGGGAATCAGAGGTAGGAAATCAGAGGCAGGGAATCAGATGTGGGGAATCAGAGATGGGGAATCTGAGGCAGGGAATCAGAATCAGAAGCGGGGAATCAGAGACCGGGAATCAGAGTCCGGGAATCAGAGGCCGGGAATCAGAGGCCGGGTATCAGAGGTGGGGAATCAGAGTGCGGGGATCAGAGATGGGGAATCAGAGGCGGGGAATCAGATATGGGGAATCAGAGGCGGGGAATCAGAGATAGGGAAGCAGAGGTGGGGAATCAGATGTGATGAATTAGAGATGGGGAATCAGATATGGGGAATCAGGGTCGGGGAATCAGTGGCAGGGAATCAGAGGCCGGGTATCAGAGGCCGGGAATCAGATGCCGGGAATAAGAGGACTCGGAATCAGAGGTGGGGAATCAGAGTCCGGGAATCAGAGATGGGAAATCAGAGGCAGGGACTGAGATATGGGAAATAAGAGGCGGGGTATCAGAGGCGGGGAAACAGAGGCGTGGAATCAGATATGGGGAATCAGAGTTGGTGAATCAAAGGCGGTGAATCAGAGATGGGGAATCAGAGGCGGTGAATCAGAGATGGGGAATAAGAGGCGGGGAATCAGAGGCAGGAAATCAAACATGGGGAATCAGAGCTGGGGAATCAGAGGCGGGGAATCAGAGTTGGGGAATCAGAGGTGGGGAATCAGATATGGGGAAAGAGAGGCGGGGAATCTGAGGTGGGGAAACAGATGCGGGGAATCAGATATGGGAAATCAGAGGTGGGGAATCAGAGGTTGGGAATCAGAGGCAGGGAATCAGAGGCGAGGAATCAGAGCTGGGGATTCAGAGGTGGTGAATCAGAGATGGGGAATCAGAGGCGGGGAATCAGAGGCAGGGAATCAGATGCGGGGAATCAGAGGCGGGGAATCATAGCTGGCGAATCAGAGGCGGGGAATCAGAGGTGGGGAATCAGAGGCGGGGAATCAGATATGGGGAATCAGAGGCGGGGAATCAGAGGCGGGGAAACAGAGGCGGGGAATCAGATATGGGGAATCAGAGTTGGCGAATCCGACGCAGTGAATCAGAGATGGGGAAGCAGAGGTGGGGAAACGGATGTGATGAATTAGAGATGGGGAATCAGAGGCGGGGTATCAGAGGCGGGGAATCAGAGGCAGGGATACAGAGGCGGAGAATCAGATATAGGGAATCAGAGGTGGGGAGTCATAGGTTGGGAATCAGAGGCAGGGAATCAGACGCGGGGAATCAGAGGCTGGGAATCAGAGGCAGGGAATCGGATGTACGGAATCAGAGATGGGGAATCAGAGGTGGGGAATCAGAGTCCGGGAATCAGATATGGGGAAACAGAGGCGGGGAATCAGAGGCGGGGAAACAGAGGCGGGGAATCAGATATGGGGAATCAGAGGCGGGGAATCAGAGCTGGGGAAACAGAGGCAGGGAATCAGAGGTGGGGATTCAGAGGCGGGGAATCAGATATGGGGAAACAGAGGCGGGGAATCAGAGGCCGGCAAACAGAGGCAGGGAATGAGATATGGGGAATCAGAGGTGGAGAATCAGAGGTTGTGAATCAGAGATGGGGAATCACAGGCGGGGAATCAGAGGCAGGGAATCAGACACGGGGAATCAGAGGCGGGGATTCAGAGCTGGGGAATCAGAGGCGGGGAATAAGAGTTGGGGAATCAGAGGCGGGGAATCAGATATGGGGAAACAGAGGCGGGGAATCAGAGGCGGGGAAACAGAGGCGGGGTATCAGATAGGGGATTCAGAGGTGGGGAATCAGAGATTGGGAATCAGAGGCAGGGAATCAGAGGCGGGGAATCAGAGGCAGGGAATCAGATGCGGGGAATCAGAGGCGGGGAATCAGTGCTGGGGAATCAGAGGCGGGGAATCAGAGTTGGGGAATCAGAGGCGGGGAATTAGATATGGGTAAACAGAGGCGGGGAATAGAGGCGGGGAAACAGAGGCGGGGAATCAGATATGGGGAATCAGATGTGGGGAATCAGAGGCAGGGAATCAGATGTGCGGAATCAGAGATGGGGAATCAGAGGCAGGGAATCAGAATCAGAATCGGGGAATCAGAGGCCGGGATCAGAGGCCGGTAATCAGATGCCGGGAATAAGAGCCAGGAATCTGAGTCCGGGAATCAGAGATGGGGAATCATAGGCGGGGAATGAGATATGGTGAATTAGAGGCGGGGAATCAGAGGCGGGGAAACAGAGGCGGGAAATCTGATATGGGGAATCAGAGGTGGCGAATCAAAGGCGGTGAATCAGAGGTGGGGAATCATAGCTGGGGAATCAGAGGTGGGGAATCAGAGTTGGGGAATCAGAGTAGGCGAATCAGATATGGGGAAACAGAGGCGGGGAATCAGAGGCGGGGAAACAGAGGCGGGGATTCAGACATGGGGAATCAGAGGTGGGGAATCAGAGGTTGGGAATCAGAGGCAGGGAATCAGAGGCGGGGAGTCAGAGGCGGGGAATCAGAGGCAGGGAATCAGATGTGCGGAATGAGAGATGGGGAATCAGAGGCAGGGAATCAGAGGCCGGGAATCAGAGGCGGGGAATCAGAGGCCGGGAATCAGAGGCCGGGAATCAGAGGCCGGGAATCAGAGGCCGGGAATCAGAGGCCGGGAATAAGAGGCCGGGAATCAGAGGCCGGGAATCAGAGATGGGGAATCAGAGGCGGGGAATCAGCGGTGGTGAATCAGACGCGGGGATTCAGAGGTTGTAAATCAGAGATGGAGAATCAGAGGCGGGGAATCAGAGGTGGGGAAACAGAGGTGGGGAATCAGATATGGGGAATCAGAGGTGGGGAATCAGAGGTGGGGTATCAGAGTCCGGGAATCAGATATGGGGAAACAGAGACGGGGAATCAGATATGGGGAATCAGAGGTGGGGAATCAGAGGTGGGGAATCAGAGGTAGGAAATCAGAGGCAGGGAATCAGATGTGGGGAATCAGAGATGGGGAATCAGAGGCAGGGAATCAGAATCAGAAGCGGGGAATCAGAGACCGGGAATCAGAGGCCGGGAATCAGAGGCCGGGAATCAGAGGCCGGGTATCAGAGGTGGGGAATCAGAGTCCGGGGATCAGAGATGGGGAATCAAAGGCGGGGAATCAGATGTGGGGAATCAGAGGCGGGAAATCAGAGGTTGCGAATCAGAGGCAGTGAATCAGAGATGGGGAAGCAGAGGTGGGGAATCAGATGTGATGAATTAGAGATGGGGAATCAGAGGTGGGGTGTCAGAGGCAGCGAATCGGAGGCAGGGACACAGAGGCGGCGAATCAGATATGGGGAATCAGAGGTGGGGAATCAGGGGCGGTGAATCAGAGGCGGGGAATCAGATGTGGGGAAACAGAGGTGGGGAATCAGAGGCGGGGAAACGGAGGCGGGGATTCAGATATAGGGAATCAGAGGTGGGGAATCAGAGGTTGGGAATCAGAGGCAGGGAATCAGAGGCGGGAAGTCAGACGCGGGGAATCAGAGGCAGGGAATCAGATGTGCGGAATCAGAGATGGGGAATCAGAGGCAGGGAATCAGAGGCGGGGAATCAGAGGCGGAGAATCAGAGGCCGGGAATCAGAGGCCGAGAATGAGAGGCCGGGAATCAGAGGCCGGGAATCAGAGGCCGGGAATCGGATGTACGGAATCAGAGATGGGGAATCAGAGGTGGGGAATCAGAGTCCGGGAATCAGATATGGGGAAACAGAGGCGGGGAATCAGAGGCGGGGAAACAGAGGCGGGGAATCAGATATGGGGAATCAGAGGCGGGGAATCAGAGCTGGGGAAACAGAGGCAGGGAATCAGAGGTGGGGATTCAGGGGCAGGGAATCAGATATGGGGAAACAGAGGCGGGGAATCAGAGGCGGGCAAACAGAGGCAGGGAATGAGATATGGGGAATCAGAGGTGGAGAATCAGAGGTTGTGAATCAGAGATGGGGAATCACAGGCGGGGAATCAGAGGCAGGGAATCAGACACGGGGAATCAGAGGCGGGGATTCAGAGCTGGGGAATCAGAGGCGGGGAATAAGAGTTGGGGAATCAGAGGCGGGGAATCAGATATGGGGAAACAGAGGCGGGGAATCAGAGGCGGGGAAACAGAGGCGGGGTATCAGATAGGGGATTCAGAGGTGGGGAATCAGAGATTGGGAATCAGAGGTAGGGAATCAGAGGCGGGGAATCAGAGGCAGGGAATCAGATGCGGGGAATCAGAGGCGGGGAATCAGTGCTGGGGAATCAGAGGCGGGGAATCAGAGTTGGGGAATCAGAGGCGGGGAATTAGATATGGGTAAACAGAGGCGGGGAATAGAGGCGGGGAAACAGAGGCGGGGAATCAGATATGGGGAATCAGATGTGGGGAATCAGAGGCAGGGAATCAGATGTGCGGAATCAGAGATGGGGAATCAGAGGCAGGGAATCAGAATCAGAATCGGGGAATCAGAGGCCGGGATCAGAGGCCGGTAATCAGATGCCGGGAATAAGAGCCAGGAATCTGAGTCCGGGAATCAGAGATGGGGAATCATAGGCGGGGAATGAGATATGGTGAATTAGAGGCGGGGAATCAGAGGCGGGGAAACAGAGGCGGGAAATCTGATATGGGGAATCAGAGGTGGCGAATCAAAGGCGGTGAATCAGAGGCGGGGAATCATAGCTGGGGAATCAGAGGTGGGGAATCAGAGTTGGGGAATCAGAGGAGGCGAATCAGATATGGGGAAACAGAGGCGGGGAATCAGAGGCGGGGAAACAGAGGCGGGGATTCAGACATGGGGAATCAGAGGTGGGGAATCAGAGGTTGGGAATCAGAGGCAGGGAATCAGAGGCGGGGAGTCAGAGGCGGGGAATCAGAGGCAGGGAATCAGATGTGCGGAATGAGAGATGGGGAATCAGAGGCAGGGAATCAGAGGCCGGGAATCAGAGGCCGGGAATCAGAGGCCGGGAATCAGAGGCCGGGAATCAGAGGCCGGGAATCAGAGGCCGGGAATCAGAGGCCGGGAATAAGAGGCCGGGAATCAGAGGCCGGGAATCAGAGATGGGGAATCAGAGGCGGGGAATCAGCGGTGGTGAATCAGACGCGGGGATTCAGAGGTTGTAAATCAGAGATGGAGAATCAGAGGCGGGGAATCAGAGGTGGGGAAACAGAGGTGGGGAATCAGATATGGGGAATCAGATATGGGGAAACAGAGGCGGGGAATCAGAGGTTGCGAATCAGAGGCGGTGAATCAGAGATGGGGAATCAGAGGCGGGGAATCAGAGGCAGGAAATCAAACATGGGGAATCAGAGCTGGGGAATCAGAGGCGGGGAATCAGAGTTGGGGAATCAGAGGTGGGGAATCAGATATGGGGAAAGAGAGGCGGGGAATCTGAGGTGGGGAAACAGAGGCAGGGATACAGAGGCGGAGAATCAGATATAGGGAATCAGAGGTGGGGAGTCATAGGTTGGGAATCAGAGGCAGGGAATCAGACGCGGGGAATCAGAGGCTGGGAATAAGAGGCCGGGAATCAGAGGCCGGGAATCAGAGATGGGGAATCAGAGGCGGGGAATCAGCGGTGGTGAATCAGACGCGGGGATTCAGAGGTTGTAAATCAGAGATGGAGAATCAGAGGCGGGGAATCAGAGGCGGGGAATCAGAGGCAGGAAATCAAACATGGGGAATCAGAGCTGGGGAATCAGAGGCGGGGAATCAGAGTTGGGGAATCAGAGGCCGGGAATCAGAGATGGGGAATCAGAGGCGGGGAATCAGCGGTGGTGAATCAGACGCGGGGATTCAGAGGTTGTAAATCAGAGATGGAGAATCAGAGGCGGGGAATCAGAGGCGGGGAATCAGAGGCAGGAAATCAAACATGGGGAATCAGAGCTGGGGAATCAGAGGCGGGGAATCAGAGTTGGGGAATCAGAGGTGGGGAATCAGATATGGGGAAAGAGAGGCGGGGAATCTGAGGTGGGGAAACAGACGCGGGGAATCAGATATGGGAAATCAGAGGTGGGGAATCAGAGGTTGGGAATCAGAGGCAGGGAATCAGAGGCGAGGAATCAGAGCTGGGGAATCAGAGGCTGGGAATCAGAGGCAGGGAATCGGATGTGCGGAATCAGAGATGGGGAATCAGAGGTGGGGAATCAGAGTCCGGGAATCAGATATGGGGAAACAGAGGCGGGGAATCAGAGGCGGGGAAACAGAGGCGGGGAATCAGATATGGGGAATCAGAGGTGGGGAATCAGACGCAGTGAATCAGAGATGGGGAATCACAGGCGGGGAATCCGAGGCAGGGAATCAGACATGGGGAATCAAAGGCGGGGATTCAGAGCTGGGGAATCAGAGGCGGGGAATCAGAGTTGGGGAATCAGAGGCGGGGAATCAGATATGGGGAAACAGAGGCGGGGAATCAGAGGCGGGGAAACAGAGGCGGGGAATCAGATAGGGCATTCAGAGGTGGGGCATCAGAGGTTGGGAATCAGAGGCAGGGAATCAGAGGCGGGGAATCAGAGGCAGGGAATCAGAGGTGGAGAATCTGAGTCGGCGAATCAGAGGCAGGGAATCGGATGTGCGGAATCAGAGATGGGGAATCAGAGGTGGGGAATCAGAGGCGGTGAATCAGAGATGGGGAATCAGAGGCGGGGAATCAGAGGCAGGAAATCAGACACGGGGATTCAGAGGCTGGGAATCAGACGGGGGGAATCAAAGGCGGGGAATCAGAGCTGGTGAATCAGAGGCAGGGAATCAGAGTTGGGGATTCAGAGGCGGGGAATCAGATATGGAGAAACAGAGGCGGGGAATCAGAGGCGGGCAAACAGAGGCGGGGAATGAGATATGGGGAATCAGAGGTGGGGAATCAGAGGTGGTGAATCAGAGATGGGGAATCACAGGCGGGGAATCAGAGGCAGGGAATAGAACGTGGGGAATCAGAGGCAGGGAATCAGAGCTGGGGAATCAGAGGCGGGGAATCAGATATGGGGAAACAGAGGCGGGGAATCAGAGGCGGGGAAACAGAGGCGGGGAATCAGACATGGGGAATCGGATGCGGGGAATCAGAGGCGGGGAATCAGAGCTGGGGAATCAGAGGCGGGGAATCAGAGTTGGGGCATCAGAGGTGGGGAATTAGATATGGGGAAACAGAGGCGGGGAATCAGAGGTGGGGAAACAGAGGCGGGGAATCAGATATGGGGAATCAGAGGTGGGGAATCAGAGGCAGGGAATCAGATGTGCGGAATCAAAGATGGGGAATCAGAGGCAGGGAATCAGAATCAGAAGCGGGGAATCAGAGGCCGGGAATCAGAGGCCGGGAATCAGATGCTGGGAATAAGAGGCCTGGAATCAGAGGTGGGGAATCAGAGTCCGGGAATCAGAGATGGGGATTCAGAGGCAGGGAATGAGATATGGAGAATCAGAGGCGGGGAATCAGAGGCGGGGAAACAGAGGTGGGGAATCAGATATGGGGAATCAGAGGTGGCGAATCAAAGGCGGTGAATCAGAGATGGGGAATCAGAGGCGGGGATTCAGAGGCAGGGAATCAGATGCGGGGAATCAGAGGCGGGGAATCAGAGCTGGCGAATCAGAGGCGGGGAATCAGAGGTGGGCAATCAGAGCCGGGGAATCAGATATGGGGAATCAGAGGCGGGGAATCAGAGGCGGGGAAACAGAGGCGGGGAATCAGATATGGGGAATCAGAGGTGGCGAATTAAAGGCGGTGAATCAGAGATGGGGAATCAGGGCAGGGAATCAGAGGCAGGGAATCAAACACGGGGAATCAGAGGCGGGGAATCAGAGCTGGGGAATCAGAGGCGGGGATTCAGAGTTGGGGAATCAGAGGCGGGGAATCAGAGGCGGGGAAACAGAGGCGGGGAATCAGATATGGGGAATCAGAGGTGGGGAATCAGAGGTTGGGAAACAGAAGCAGGGAATCAGAGGCGGGGAATCAGAGGCGGGGAATCAGAGGCAGGGAATCCGATGTTCGGAATCGGAGATGGGGAATCAGAGGCAGGGAATCAGAGGCGGGGAATCAGAGGCGGGGAATCAGAGGCCGGGAATCAGATATGGGGAAACAGAGGCGGGGAATCAGAGGCAGGGAAACAGAGGCGGGGAATCAGATATGGGGAATCAGAGGTGGGGAATCAGAGGTTGGGAATCAGAGGCAGGGAATCAGAGGCTGGGAATCAGATGCAGGGAATCAGATGCGGGGAATCAGAGGCGGGGAATCAGAGCTGGGGAATCAGAGGTGGGGAATTAGAGGCAGGGAATCAGATGTGCGGAATCAGAGATGGGGAATCAGAGGCAGGGAATCAGAATCAGAAGCGGGGAATCAGAGGCCGGGAATCAGAGGCCGGGAATCAGATGCTGGGAATAAGAGGCCGGGAATCAGAGGTGGGGAATCAGAGTCCGGGAATCAGAGATGGGGATTCAGAGGCGGGGAATGAGATATGGAGAATCAGAGGCGGGGAATCAGAGGCGGGGAAACAGAGGTGGGGAATCAGATATGGGGAATCAGAGGTGGCGAATCAAAGGCGGTGAATCAGAGATGGGGAATCAGAGGCGGGGAATCAGAGGCAGGGAATCAGATGCGGGGAATCGGAGGCGGGGAATCAGAGCTGCCGAATCAGAGGCGGGGAATCAGATGTGGGCAATCAGAGCCGGGGAATCAGATATGGGGAATCAGAGGCGGGGAATCAGAGGCGGGGAAACAGAGGTGGGGAATCAGATATGGGGAAAGAGAGGTGGCGAATCAAAGGCGGTGAATCAGAGATGGGGAATCAGAGGCGGGGAATCAGAGGCAGGGAATCAAAAACGGGGAATCAGAGGCGGGGAATCAGAGCTGGGGAATCAGAGGCGGGGAATCAGAGTAGGAGAATCAGAGGTGGGGAATCAGATATGGGGAAACAGGGGCGGGGAATCAGAGGCGGGGAAACAGAGGCGGGGAATCAGATATGGGGAATCAGAGGTGTGGAATCAGAGGTTGGGAATCAGAGGCGGGGAAACAGAGGCGGGGAATCAGATATGGGGAATCAGAGGTGGCGAATTAAAGGCGGTGAATCAGAGATGGGGAATCAGGGCAGGGAATCAGAGGCAGGGAATCAAACACGGGGAATCAGAGGCGGGGAATCAGAGCTGGGGAATCAGAGGCGGGGATTCAGAGTTGGGGAATCAGAGGCGGGGAAACAGAGGCGGGGAATCAGATATGGGGAATCAGAGGTGGGGAATCAGAGGTGGGGAATCAGAGGTTGGGAAACAGAAGCAGGGAATCAGAGGCGGGGAATCAGAGGCGGGGAATCAGAGGCAGGGAATCCGATGTTCGGAATCGGAGATGGGGAATCAGAGGCAGGGAATCAGAGGCGGGGAATCAGAGGCCGGGAATCAGAGGCCGGGAATCAGATATGGGGAAACAGAGGCGGGGAATCAGAGGCAGGGAAACAGAGGCGGGGAATCAGATATGGGGAATCAGAGGTGGGGAATCAGAGGTTGGGAATCAGAGGCAGGGAATCAGAGGCTGGGAATCAGATGCAGGGAATCAGATGCGGGGAATCAGAGGCGGGGAATCAGAGCTGGGGAATCAGAGGTGGGGAATTAGAGGCAGGGAATCAGATGTGCGGAATCAGAGATGGGGAATCAGAGGCAGGGAATCAGAATCAGAAGCGGGGAATCAGAGGCCGGGAATCAGAGGCCGGGAATCAGATGCTGGGAATAAGAGGCCGGGAATCAGAGGTGGGGAATCAGAGTCCGGGAATCAGAGATGGGGATTCAGAGGCGGGGAATGAGATATGGAGAATCAGAGGCGGGGAATCAGAGGCGGGGAAACAGAGGTGGGGAATCAGATATGGGGAATCAGAGGTGGCGAATCAAAGGCGGTGAATCAGAGTTGGGGAATCAGAGGCGGGAAATCAGAGGCAGGGAATCAGATGCGGGGAATCAGAGGCGGGGAATCAGAGCTGGCGAATCAGAGGCGGGGAATCAGAGGCGGGGAAACAGAGGCGGGGAATCAGACATGGGGAATCGGATGCGGGGAATCAGAGGCGGGGAGTCAGAGCTGGGGAATCAGAGGCGGGGAATCAGAGTTGGGGCATCAGAGGTGGGGAATTAGATATGGGGAAACAGAGGCGGGGAATCAGAGGCGGGGAAACAGAGGCGGGGAATCAGATATGGGGAATCAGAGGTGGGGAATCAGAGGCAGGGAATCAGAATCAGAAGCGGGGAATCAGAGGCCGGGAATCAGAGGCCGGGAATCAGATGCTGGGAAAAAGAGGCCGGGAATCAGAGGTGGGGAATCAGAGTCCTGGAATCAGAGATGGGGATTCAGAGGCAGGGAATGAGATATGGAGAATCAGAGGCGGGGAATCAGAGGCGGGGAAACAGAGGTGGGGAATCAGATATGGGGAATCAGAGGTGGCGAATCAAAGGCGGTGAATCAGAGATGGGGAATCAGAGGCGGGGATTCAGAGGCAGGGAATCAGATGCGGTGAATCAGAGATGGGGAATCAGAGGCGGGGAATCAGAGGCAGGGAATCAAAAACGGGGAATCAGAGGCGGGGAATCAGAGCTGGGGAATCAGAGGCGGGGAATCAGAGTAGGAGAATCAGAGGTGGGGAATCAGATATGGGGAAACAGGGGCGAGGAATCAGAGGCGGGGAAACAGAGGCGGGGAATCAGATATGGGGAATCAGAGGTGTGGAATCAGAGGTTGGGAATCAGAGGCGGGGAAACGGAGGCGGGGAATCAGATATGGGGAATCATAGGTGGCGAATTAAAGGCGGTGAATCAGAGATGGGGAATCAGGGCAGGGAATCAGAGGCAGGGAATCAAACACGGGGAATCAGAGGCGGGGAATCAGAGCTGGGGAATCAGAGGCGGCGATTCAGAGTTGGGGAATCAGAGGCGGGGAATCAGATATGGGGAATCAGAGGTGGGGAATCAGAGGTTGGGAAACAGAAGCAGGGAATCAGAGGCGGGGAATCAGAGGCGGGGAATCAGAGGCAGGGAATCCGCTGTTCGGAATCGGAGATGGGGAATCAGAGGCAGGGAATCAGAGGCGGGGAGTAAGAGGCGGGGAATCAGAGGCCGGGAATCAGATATGGGGAAACAGAGGCGGGGAATCAGAGGCAGGGAAACAGAGGCGGGGAATCAGATATGGGGAATCAGAGGTGGGGAATCAGAGGTTGGGAATCAGAGGCAGGGAATCAGAGGCGGGGAATCAGATGCAGGGAATCAGACGTGGGGAATCAGAGGCGGGGAATCAGAGCTGGGGAATCAGTGGTGGGGAATCAGAGGTGGGGAATCTGAGTCGGCGAAACAGAGGCAGGGAATCGGATGTGCGGAATCAGAGATGGGGAATCAGAGGTGGGGAATCAGAGGCGGTGAATCAGAGATGGGAAATCAGAGGCGGGGAATCAGAGGCAGGAAATCAGACACGGGGATTCAGAGGCTGGGAATCAGACGGGGGGAATCAAAGGCGGGGAATCAGAGCTGGTGAATCAGAGGCAGGGAATCAGAGTTGGGGATTCAGAGGCGGGGAATCAGATATGGAGAAACAGAGGCGGGGAATCAGAGGCGGGCAAACAGAGGCGGGGAATGAGATATGGGGAATCAGAGGTGGGGAATCAGAGGTGGAGAATCAGAGATGGGGAATCACAGGCGGGGAATCAGAGGCAGGGAATAGAACGTGGGGAATCACAGGCAGGGAATCAGAGCTGGGGAATCAGAGGCGGGGAATCAGATATGGGGAAACAGAGGTGCGGAATCAGAGGCGGGGAAACAGAGGTGGGGAATCAGACATGGGGAATCGGATGCGGGGAATCAGAGGCGGGGAATCAGAGCTGGGGAATCAGAGGCGGGGAATCAGAGTTGGGGCATCAGAGGTGGGGAATTAGATATGGGGAAACAGAGGCGGGGAATCAGAGGCGGGGAAACAGAGGCGGGGAATCAGATATGGGGAATCAGAGGTGGGGAATCAGAGGCAGGGAATCAGATGTGCGGAATCAAAGATGGGGAATCAGAGGCAGGGAATCAGAATCAGAAGCGGGGAATCAGAGGCCGGGAATCAGAGGCCGGGAATCAGATTCTGGGAATAAGAGGCCTGGAATCAGAGGTGGGGAATCAGAGTCCGGGAATCAGAGATGGGGATTCAGAGGCAGGGAATGAGATATGGAGAATTAGAGGCGGGGAATCAGAGGCGGGGAAACAGAGGTGGGGAATCAGATATGGGGAATCAGAGGTGGCGAATCAAAGGCGGTGAATCAGAGATGGGGAATCAGAGGCGGGGATTCAGAGGCAGGGAATCAGATGCGGGGAATCAGAGGCGGGGAATCAGAGCTGGCGAATCAGAGGCGGGGAATCAGAGGTGGGCAATCAGAGCCGGGGAATCAGATATGGGGAATCAGAGGCGGGGAATCAGAGGCGGGGAAACAGAGGCGGGGAATCAGATATGGGGAATCAGAGGTGGCGAATTAAAGGCGGTGAATCAGAGATGGGGAATCAGGGCAGGGAATCAGAGGCAGGGAATCAAACACGGGGAATCAGAGGCGGGGAATCAGAGCTGGGGAATCAGAGGCGGGGATTCAGAGTTGGGGAATCAGAGGCGGGGAATCAGAGGCGGGGAAACAGAGGCGGGGAATCAGATATGGGGAATCAGAGGTGGGGAATCAGAGGTTGGGAAACAGAAGCAGGGAATCAGAGGCGGGGAATCAGAGGTGGGGAATCAGAGGCAGGGAATCCGATGTTCGGAATCGGAGATGGGGAATCAGAGGCAGGGAATCAGAGGCGGGGAATCAGAGGCGGGGAATCAGAGGCCGGGAATCAGATATGGGGAAACAGAGGCGGGGAATCAGAGGCAGGGAAACAGAGGCGGGGAATCAGATATGGGGAATCAGAGGTGGGGAATCAGAGGTTGGGAATCAGAGGCAGGGAATCAGAGGCTGGGAATCAGATGCAGGGAATCAGATGCGGGGAATCAGAGGCGGGGAATCAGAGCTGGGGAATCAGAGGTGGGGAATTAGAGGCAGGGAATCAGATGTGCGGAATCAGAGATGGGGAATCAGAGGCAGGGAATCAGAATCAGAAGCGGGGAATCAGAGGACGGGAATCAGAGGCCGGGAATCAGATGCTGGGAATAAGAGGCCGGGAATCAGAGGTGGGGAATCAGAGTCCGGGAATCAGAGATGGGGATTCAGAGGCGGGGAATGAGATATGGAGAATCAGAGGCGGGGAATCAGAGGCGGGGAAACAGAGGTGGGGAATCAGATATGGGGAATCAGAGGTGGCGAATCAAAGGCGGTGAATCAGAGATGGGGAATCAGAGGCGGGGAATCAGAGGCAGGGAATCAGATGCGGGGAATCGGAGGCGGGGAATCAGAGCTGCCGAATCAGAGGCGGGGAATCAGAGGTGGGCAATCAGAGCCGGGGAATCAGATATGGGGAATCAGAGGCGGGGAATCAGAGGCGGGGAAACAGAGGTGGGGAATCAGATATGGGGAAAGAGAGGTGGCGAATCAAAGGCGGTGAATCAGAGATGGGGAATCAGAGGCGGGGAATCAGAGGCAGGGAATCAAAAACGGGGAATCAGAGGCGGGGAATCAGAGCTGGGGAATCAGAGGCGGGGAATCAGAGTAGGAGAATCAGAGGTGGGGAATCAGATATGGGGAAACAGGGGCGGGGAATCAGAGGCGGGGAAACAGAGGCGGGGAATCAGATATGTGGAATCAGAGGTGTGGAATCAGAGGTTGGGAATCAGAGGCGGGGAAACGGAGGCGGGGAATCAGATATGGGGAATCAGAGGTGGCGAATTAAAGGCGGTGAATCAGAGATGGGGAATCAGGGCAGGGAATCAGAGGTGGGGATTCAGAGTTGGGGAATCAGAGGCGGGGAATCAGAGGCGGGGAAACAGAGGCGGGGAATCAGATATGGGGAATCAGACGTGGGGAATCAGAGGTTGGCAATCAGAAGCAGGGAATCAGAGGCGGGGAATCAGAGGCGGGGAATCAGAGGCAGGGAATCCGATGTGCGGAATCGGAGATGGGGAATCAGAGGCAGGGAATCAGAGGCGGTGAATCAGAGGCGGGGAATCAGAGGCCGGGAATCAGATATGGGGAAACAGAGGCGGGGAATCAGAGGCGGGGAAACAGAGGCGGGGAATCAGATATGGGGAATCAGACGTGGGGAATCAGAGGTTGGGAATCAGAGGCAGGGAATCAGAGGCTGGGAATCAGATGCAGGGAATCAGATGCGGGGAATCAGAGGCGAGGAGTCAGAGCTGGGGAATCAGAGGTGGGGAATCAGAGTTGGGGAATCAGAGTCGGGGACTTAGATATGGGGAAACAGAGTTGGGGAATCAGAGGCGGGGAATCAGATATGGGGAATCAGAGGCGGGGAATCAGAGGCGGGGAAACAGAGGCAGGGAATCAGATATGGGGAATCAGAGGTGGGGTATCAGGGGCAGGGAATCAGTGGCAGGGAATCAGAGGCGGGGAATCAGAGGCGGGGAATCAGAGGCAGGGAATCAGACACGGGGAATCAGATATGGGGAAACAGAGGCGGGGAATCAGATATGGGGAATCAGAGGTGGGGAATCAGAGGTTGGGAATCAGAGGCAGGGAATCAGAGGCTGGGAATCAGATGCAGGGAATCAGATGCGGGGAATCAGAGGCGGGGAATCAGAGCTGGGGAATCAGAGGTGGGGAATTAGAGGCAGGGAATCAGATGTGCGGAATCAGAGATGGGGAATCAGAGGCAGGGAATCAGAATCAGAAGCGGGGAATCAGAGGCCGGGAATCAGAGGCCGGGAATCAGATGCTGGGAATAAGAGGCCGGGAATCAGAGGTGGGGAATCAGAGTCCGGGAATCAGAGATGGGGATTCAGAGGCGGGGAATGAGATATGGAGAATCAGAGGCGTGGAATCAGAGGCGGGGAAACAGAGGTGGGGAATCAGATATGGGGAATCAGAGGTGGCGAATCAAAGGCGGTGAATCAGAGATGGGGAATCAGAGGCGGGAAATCAGAGGCAGGGAATCAGATGCGGGGAATCAGAGGCGGGGAAACAGAGGCGGGGAATCAGACATGGGGAATCGGATGCGGGGAATCAGAGGCGGGGAATCAGACATGGGGAATCGGATGCGGGGAATCAGAGGCGGGGAATCAGAGCTGGGGAATCAGAGGCGGGGAATCAGAGTTGGGGCATCAGAGGTGGGGAATTAGATATGGGGAAACAGAGGCGGGGAATCAGAGGCGGGGAATCAGAGGCAGGGAATCAGAATCAGAAGCGGGGAATCAGAGGCCGGGAATCAGAGGCCGGGAATCAGATGCTGGGAATAAGAGGCCGGGAATCAGAGGTGGGGAATCAGAGTCCGGGAATCAGAGATGGGGATTCAGAGGCGGGGAATGAGATATGGAGAATCAGAGGCGTGGAATCAGAGGCGGGGAAACAGAGGTGGGGAATCAGATATGGGGAATCAGAGGTGGCGAATCAAAGGCGGTGAATCAGAGATGGGGAATCAGAGGCGGGAAATCAGAGGCAGGGAATCAGATGCGGGGAATCAGAGGCGGGGAAACAGAGGCGGGGAATCAGACATGGGGAATCGGATGCGGGGAATCAGAGGCGGGGAATCAGACATGGGGAATCGGATGCGGGGAATCAGAGGCGGGGAATCAGAGCTGGGGAATCAGAGGCGGGGAATCAGAGTTGGGGCATCAGAGGTGGGGAATTAGATATGGGGAAACAGAGGCGGGGAATCAGAGGCGGGGAAACAGAGGCGGGGAATCAGATATGGGGAATCAGAGGTGGGGAATCAGAGGCAGGGAATCAGATGTGCGGAATCAAAGATGGGGAATCAGAGGCAGGGAATCAGAATCAGAAGCGGGGAATCAGAGGCTGGGAATCAGAGGCCGGGAATCAGATGCTGGGAATAAGAGGCCGGGAATCAGAGGTGGGGAATCAGAGTCCGGGAATCAGAGATGGGGATTCAGAGGCAGGGAATGAGATATGGAGAATCAGAGGCGGGGAATCAGAGGCGGGGAAACAGAGGTGGGGAATCAGATATGGGGAATCAGAGGTGGCGAATCAAAGGCGGTGAATCAGAGATGGGGAATCAGAGGCGGGGATTCAGAGGCAGGGAATCAGATGCGGTGAATCAGAGATGGGGAATCAGAGGCGGGGTATCAGAGGCAGGGAATCAAAAACGGGGAATCAGAGGCGGGGAATCAGAGCTGGGGAATCAGAGGCGGGGAATCAGAGTAGGAGAATCAGAGGTGGGGAATAAGATATGGGGAAACAGGGGCGAGGAATCAGAGGCGGGGAAACAGAGGCGGGGAATCAGATACGGGGAATCAGAGGTGTGGAATCAGAGGTTGGGAATCAGAGGCGGGGAAACGGAGGCGGGGAATCAGATATGGGGAATCAGAGGTGGCGAATTAAAGGCGGTGAATCAGAGATGGGGAATCAGGGCAGGGAATCAGAGGCAGGGAATCAAACACGGGGAATCAGAGGCGGGGAATCAGAGCTGGGGAATCAGAGGCGGCGATTCAGAGTTGGGGAATCAGAGGCGGGGAATCAGAGGCGGGGAAACAGAGGCGGGGAATCAGATATGGGGAATCAGAGGTGGGGAATCAGAAGTTGGGAAACAGAAGCAGGGAATCAGAGGCGGGGAATCAGAGGCGGGGAATCAGAGGCAGGGAATCCGCTGTTCGGAATCGGAGATGGGGAATCAGAGGCAGGGAATCAGAGGCGGGGAGTAAGAGGCGGGGAATCAGAGGCCGGGAATCAGATATGGGGAAACAGAGGCGGGGAATCAGAGGCAGGGAAACAGAGGCGGGGAATCAGATATGGGGAATCAGAGGTGGGGAATCAGAGGTTGGGAATCAGAGGCAGGGAATCAGAGGCGGGGAATCAGAGGCGGGGAATCAGAGGCAGGGAATCCGCTGTTCGGAATCGGAGATGGGGAATCAGAGGCAGGGAATCAGAGGCGGGGAGTAAGAGGCGGGGAATCAGAGGCCGGGAATCAGATATGGGGAAACAGAGGCGGGGAATCAGAGGCAGGGAAACAGAGGCGGGGAATCAGATATGGGGAATCAGAGGTGGGGAATCAGAGTTTGGGAATCCGCTGTTCGGAATCGGAGATGGGGAATCAGAGGCAGGGAATCAGAGGCGGGGAGTAAGAGGCGGGGAAACAGAGGCGGGGAATCAGATATGGGGAATCAGAGGTGGGGAATCAGAGGTTGGGAATCAGAGGCGTGGAATCAGATATGGGGAATCAGAGGTGGGGAATCAGAGGTTGGGAATCAGAGGCAGGGAATCAGAGGCGGGGAATCAGATGCAGGGAATCAGACGTGGGGAATCAGAGGCGGGGAATCAGAGCTGGGGAATCAGTGGTGGGGAATCAGAGGTGGGGAATCTGAGTCGGCGAATCAGAGGCAGGGAATCGGATGTGCGGAATCAGAGATGGGGAATCAGAGGTGGGGAATCAGAGGCGGTGAATCAGAGATGGGGAATCAGAGGCGGGGAATCAGAGGCAGGAAATCAGACACGGGGATTCAGAGGCTGGGAATCAGACGGGGGGAATCAAAGGCGGGGAATCAGAGCTGGTGAATCAGAGGCAGGGAATCAGAGTTGGGGATTCAGAGGCGGGGAATCAGATATGGAGAAACAGAGGCGGGGAATCAGAGGCGGGCAAACAGAGGCGGGGAATGAGATATGGGGAATCAGAGGTGGGGAATCAGAGGTGGTGAATCAGAGATGGGGAATCACAGGCGGGGAATCAGAGGCAGGGAATAGAACGTGGGGAATCAGAGGCAGGGAATCAGAGCTGGGGAATCAGAGGCGGGGAATCAGATATGGGGAAACAGAGGCGGGGAATCAGAGGCGGGGAAACAGAGGCGGGGAATCAGAGTTGGGGCATCAGAGGTGGGGAATTAGATATGGGGAAACAGAGGTGGGGAATCAGAGGCGGGGAAACAGAGGCGGGGAATCAGATATGGGGAATCAGAGGTGGGGAATCAGAGGCAGGGAATCAGATGTGCGGAATGAAAGATGGGGAATCAGAGGCAGGGAATCAGAATCAGAAGCGGGGAATCAGAGGCCGGGAATCAGAGGCCGGGAATCAGATGCTGGGAATAAGAGGCCTGGAATCAGAGGTGGGGAATCAGAGTCCGGGAATCAGAGATGGGGATTCAGAGGCAGGGAATGAGATATGGAGAATCAGAGGCGGGGAATCAGAGGCGGGGATACAGAGGTGGGGAAATAGATATGGGGAATCAGAGGTGGCGAATCAAAGGCGGTGAATCAGAGATGGGGAATCAGAGGCGGGGATTCAGAGGCAGGGAATCAGATGCGGGGAATCAGAGGCGGGGAATCAGAGCTGGCGAATCAGAGGCGGGGAATCAGAGGTGGGCAATCAGAGCCGGGGAATCAGATATGGGGAATCAGAGACGGGGAATCAGAGGCGGGGAAACAGAGGCGGGGAATCAGATATGGGGAATCAGAGGTGGCGAATTAAAGGCGGTGAATCAGAGATGGGGAATCAGGGCAGGGAATCAGAGGCGGGGATTCAGAGTTGGGGAATCAGAGGCGGGGATTCAGAGCTGGGGAATCAGAGGCGGGGATTCAGAGTTGGGGAATCAGAGGCGGGGAATCAGAGGCGGGGAAACAGAGGCGGGGAATCAGATATGGGGAATCAGAGGTGGGGAATCAGAGGTTGGGAAACAGAAGCAGGGAATCAGAGGCGGGGAATCAGAGGCGGGGAATCAGAGGCAGGGAATCCGATGTTCGGAATCGGAGATGGGGAATCAGAGGCAGGGAATCAGAGGCAGGGAATCAGAGGCGGGGAATCAGAGGCCGGGAATCAGATATGGGGAAACAGAGGCGGGGAATCAGAGGCAGGGAAACAGAGGCGGGGAATCAGATATGGGGAATCAGAGGTGGGGAATCAGAGGTTGGGAATCAGAGGCAGGGAATCAGAGGCTGGGAATCAGATGCAGGGAATCAGATGCGGGGAATCAGAGGCGGGGAATCAGAGCTGGGGAATCAGAGGTGGGGAATTAGAGGCAGGGAATCAGATGTGCGGAATCAGAGATGGGGAATCAGAGGCAGGGAATCAGAATCAGAAGCGGGGAATCAGAGGCCGGGAATCAGAGGCCGGGAATCAGATGCTGGGAATAAGAGGCCGGGAATCAGAGGTGGGGAATCAGAGTCCGGGAATCAGAGATGGGGATTCAGAGGCGGGGAATGAGATATGGAGAATCAGAGGCGGGGAATCAGAGGCGGGGAAACAGAGGTGGGGAATCAGATATGGGGAATCAGAGGTGGCGAATCAAAGGCGGTGAATCAGAGATGGGGAATCAGAGGCGGGGAATCAGAGGCAGGGAATCAGATGCGGGGAATCGGAGGCGGGGAATCAGAGCTGCCGAATCAGAGGCGGGGAATCAGAGGTGGGCAATCAGAGCCGGGGAATCAGATATGGGGAATCAGAGGCGGGGAATCAGAGGCGGGGAAACAGAGGTGGGGAATCAGATATGGGGAAAGAGAGGTGGCGAATCAAAGGCGGTGAATCAGAGATGGGGAATCAGAGGCGGGGAATCAGAGGCAGGGAATCAAAAACGGGGAATCAGAGGCGGGGAATCAGAGCTGGGGAATCAGAGGCGGGGAATCAGAGTAGGAGAATCAGAGGTGGGGAATCAGATATGTGGAAACAGGGGCGGGGAATCAGAGGCGGGGAAACAGAGGCAGGGAATCAGATATGTGGAATCAGAGGTGTGGAATCAGAGGTTGGGAATCAGAGGCGGGGAAACGGAGGCGGGGAATCAGATATGGGGAATCAGAGCTGGCGAATTAAAGGCGGTGAATCAGAGATGGGGAATCAGGGCAGGGAATCAGAGGCAGGGAATCAAACACGGGGAATCAGAGGCGGGGAATCAGAGCTGGGGAATCAGAGGCGGGGATTCAGAGTTGGGGAATCAGAGGCGGGGAATCAGAGGCGGGGAAACAGAGGCGGGGAATCAGATATGGGGAATCAGACGTGGGGAATCAGAGGTTGGGAATCAGAAGCAGGGAATCAGAGGCGGGGAATCAGAGGCGGGGAATCAGAGGCAGGGAATCCGATGTGCGGAATCGGAGATGGGGAATCAGAGGCAGGGAATCAGAGGCGGTGAATCAGAGGCGGGGAATCAGAGGCCGGGAATCAGATATGGGGAAACAGAGGCGGGGAATCAGAGGCGGGGAAACAGAGGCGGGGAATCAGATATGGGGAATCAGACGTGGGGAATCAGAGGTTGGGAATCAGAGGCAGGGAATCAGAGGCTGGGAATCAGATGCAGGGAATCAGATGCGGGGAATCAGAGGCGAGGAATCAGAGCTGGGGAATCAGAGGTGGGGAATCAGAGTTGGGGAATCAGAGTCGGGGACTTAGATATGGGGAAACAGAGTTGGGGAATCAGAGGCGGGGAATCAGATATGGGGAATCAGAGGCGGGGAATCAGAGGCGGGGAAACAGAGGCAGGGAATCAGATATGGGGAATCAGAGGTGGGGTATCAGGGGCAGGGAATCAGTGGCAGGGAATCAGAGGCGGGGAATCAGAGGCGGGGAATCAGAGGCAGGGAATCAGACACGGGGAATCAGATATGGGGAAACAGAGGCGGGGAATCAGAGGCGGGCAAACAGAGGCGGGGAATTAGATATGGGGAATCAGAGGTGGGGAATCAGAGGTGGTGAATCAGAGATGGGGAATCACAGGCGGGGAATCAGAGGCAGGGAATAGAACGCGGGGATTCAGAGGCGGGGAATCAGAGCTGGGGAATCAGAGGCGGGGAATCATAGTTGGGAATCAAGGCGGGGAATCAGATATGGGGAAACAGAGGCGGGGAATCAAAGGCGGGGAAACAGAGGCGGGGAATCAGACATGGGGAATCGGATGCGGGGAATCAGAGGCGGGGAATCAGAGCTGGGGAATCAGAGGAGGGGAATCAGAGTTGGGGCATCAGAGGTGGGGAATTAGATATGGGGAAACAGAGGCGGGGAATCAGAGGCGGGGAAACAGAGGCGGGGAATCAGATATGCGGAATCAGAGGTGGGGAATCAGAGGCAGGGAATCAGAATCAGAAGCGGGGAATCAGAGGCCGGGAATCAGAGGCCGGGAATCAGATGCTGGGAAAAAGAGGCCGGGAATCAGAGGTGGGGAATCAGAGTCCGGGAATCAGAGATGGGGATTCAGAGGCAGGGAATGAGATATGGAGAATCAGAGGCGGGGAATCAGAGGCGGGGAAACAGAGGTGGGGAATCAGATATGGGGAATCAGAGGTGGCGAATCAAAGGCGGTGAATCAGAGATGGGGAATCAGAGGCGGGGATTCAGAGGCAGGGAATCAGATGCGGTGAATCAGAGATGGGGAATCAGAGGCGGGGAATCAGAGGCAGGGAATCAAAAACGGGGAATCAGAGGCGGGGAATCAGAGCTGGGGAATCAGAGGCGGGGAATCAGAGTAGGAGAATCAGAGGTGGGGAATCAGATATGGGGAAACAGGGGCGAGGAATCAGAGGCGGGGAAACAGAGGCGGGGAATCAGATATGGGGAATCAGAGGTGTGGATTCAGATGTTGGGAATCAGAGGCGGGGAAACGGAGGCGGGGAATCAGATATGGGGAATCAGAGGTGGCGAATTAAAGGCGGTGAATCAGAGATGGGGAATCAGGGCAGGGAATCAGAGGCAGGGAATCAAACACGGGGAATCAGAGGCGGGGAATCAGAGCTGGGGAATCAGAGGCGGCGATTCAGAGTTGGGGAATCAGAGGCGGGGAATCAGAGGCGGGGAAACAGAGGCGGGGAATCAGATATGGGGAATCAGAGGTGGGGAATCAGAGGTTGGGAAACAGAAGCAGGGAATCAGAGGCGGGGAATCAGAGGCGGGGAATCAGAGGCAGGGAATCCGCTGTTCGGAATCGGAGATGGGGAATCAGAGGCAGGGAATCAGAGGCGGGGAGTAAGAGGCGGGGAATCAGAGGCCGGGAATCAGATATGGGGAAACAGAGGCGGGGAATCAGAGGCAGGGAAACAGAGGCGGGGAATCAGATATGGGGAATCAGAGGTGGGGAATCAGAGGTTGGGAATCAGAGGCAGGGAATCAGAGGCGGGGAATCAGATGCAGGGAATCAGACGTGGGGAATCAGAGGCGGGGAATCAGAGCTGGGGAATCAGTGGTGGGGAATCAGAGGTGGGGAATCTGAGTCGGCGAATCAGAGGCAGGGAATCGGATGTGCGGAATCAGAGATGGGGAATCAGAGGTGGGGAATCAGAGGCGGTGAATCAGAGATGGGGAATCAGAGGCGGGGAATCAGAGGCAGGAAATCAGACACGGGGATTCAGAGGCTGGGAATCAGACGGGGGGAATCAAAGGCGGGGAATCAGAGCTGGTGAATCAGAGGCAGGGAATCAGAGTTGGGGATTCAGAGGCGGGGAATCAGATATGGAGAAACAGAGGCGGGGAATCAGAGGCGGGCAAACAGAGGCGGGGAATGAGATATGGGGAATCAGAGGTGGGGAATCAGAGGTGGTGAATCAGAGATGGGGAATCACAGGCGGGGAATCAGAGGCAGGGAATAGAACGTGGGGAATCAGAGGCAGGGAATCAGAGCTGGGGAATCAGAGGCGGGGAATCAGATATGGGGAAACAGAGGTGGGGAATCAGAGGCGGGGAAACAGAGGCGGGGAATCAGACATGGGGAATCGGATGCGGGGAATCAGAGGCGGGGAATCAGAGCTGGGGAATCAGAGGCGGGGAATCAGAGTTGGGGCATCAGAGGTGGGGAATTAGATATGGGGAAACAGAGGCGGGGAATCAGAGGCGGGGAAACAGAGGCGGGGAATCAGATATGGGGAATCAGAGGTGGGGAATCAGAGGCAGGGAATCAGATGTGCGGAATCAAATATGGGGAATCAGAGGCAGGGAATCAGAATCAGAAGCGGGGAATCAGAGGCCGGGAATCAGAGGCCGGGAATCAGATGCTGGGAATAAGAGGCCTGGAATCAGAGGTGGGGAATCAGAGTCCGGGAATCAGAGATGGGGATTCAGAGGCAGGGAATGAGATATGGAGAATCAGAGGCGGGGAATCAGAGGCGGGGAAACAGAGGTGGGGAATCAGATATGGGGAATCAGATGTGGCGAATCAAAGGCGGTGAATCAGAGATGGGGAATCAGAGGCGGGGATTCAGAGGCAGGGAATCAGATGCGGGGAATCAGAGGCGGGGAATCAGAGCTGGCGAATCAGAGGCGGGGAATCAGAGGTGGGCAATCAGAGCCGGGGAATCAGATATGGGGAATCAGAGGCGGGGAATCAGAGGCGGGGAAACAGAGGCGGGGAATCAGATATGGGGAATCAGAGGTGGCGAATTAAAGGCGGTGAATCAGAGATGGGGAATCAGGGCAGGGAATCAGAGGCAGGGAATCAAACACGGGGAATCAGAGGCGGGGAATCAGAGCTGGGGAATCAGAGGCGGGGATTCAGAGTTGGGGAATCAGAGGCGGGGAATCAGAGGCGGGGAAACAGAGGCGGGGAATCAGATATGGGGAATCAGAGGTGGGGAATCAGAGGTTGGGAAACAGAAGCAGGGAATCAGAGGCGGGGATTCAGAGGCGGGGAATCAGAGGCAGGGAATCCGATGTTCGGAATCGGAGATGGGGAATCAGAGGCAGGGAATCAGAGGCGGGGAATCAGAGGCGGGGAATCAGAGTCAGGGAAACAGAGGCGGGGAATCAGATATGGGGAATCAGAGGTGGGGAATCAGAGGTTGGGAATCAGAGGCAGGGAATCAGAGGCTGGGAATCAGATGCAGGGAATCAGATGCGGGGAATCAGAGGCGGGGAATCAGAGCTGGGGAATCAGAGGTGGGGAATTAGAGGCAGGGAATCAGATGTGCGGAATCAGAGATGGGGAATCAGAGGCAGGGAATCAGAATCAGAAGCGGGGAATCAGAGGACGGGAATCAGAGGCCGGGAATCAGATGCTGGGAATAAGAGGCCGGGAATCAGAGGTGGGGAATCAGAGTCCGGGAATCAGAGATGGGGATTCAGAGGCGGGGAATGAGATATGGAGAATCAGAGGCGGGGAATCAGAGGCGGGGAAACAGAGGTGGGGAATCAGATATGGGGAATCAGAGGTGGCGAATCAAAGGCGGTGAATCAGAGATGGGGAATCAGAGGCGGGGAATCAGAGGCAGGGAATCAGATGCGGGGAATCGGAGGCGGGGAATCAGAGCTGCCGAATCAGAGGCGGGGAATCAGAGGTGGGCAATCAGAGCCGGGGAATCAGATATGGGGAATCAGAGGCGGGGAATCAGAGGCGGGGAATCAGAGTTGGGGCATCAGAGGTGGGGAATTAGATATGGGGAAACAGAGGCGGGGAATCAGAGGCGGGGAAACAGAGGCGGGGAATCAGATATGGGGAATCAGAGGTGGGGAATCAGAGGCAGGGAATCAGATGTGCGGAATCAAATATGGGGAATCAGAGGCAGGGAATCAGAATCAGAAGCGGGGAATCAGAGGCCGGGAATCAGAGGCCGGGAATCAGATGCTGGGAATAAGAGGCCTGGAATCAGAGGTGGGGAATCAGAGTCCGGGAATCAGAGATGGGGATTCAGAGGCAGGGAATGAGATATGGAGAATCAGAGGCGGGGAATCAGAGGCGGGGAAACAGAGGTGGGGAATCAGATATGGGGAATCAGATGTGGCGAATCAAAGGCGGTGAATCAGAGATGGGGAATCAGAGGCGGGGATTCAGAGGCAGGGAATCAGATGCGGGGAATCAGAGGCGGGGAATCAGAGCTGGCGAATCAGAGGCGGGGAATCAGAGGTGGGCAATCAGAGCCGGGGAATCAGATATGGGGAATCAGAGGCGGGGAATCAGAGGCGGGGAAACAGAGGCGGGGAATCAGATATGGGGAATCAGAGGTGGCGAATTAAAGGCGGTGAATCAGAGATGGGGAATCAGGGCAGGGAATCAGAGGCAGGGAATCAAACACGGGGAATCAGAGGCGGGGAATCAGAGCTGGGGAATCAGAGGCGGGGATTCAGAGTTGGGGAATCAGAGGCGGGGAATCAGAGGCGGGGAAACAGAGGCGGGGAATCAGATATGGGGAATCAGAGGTGGGGAATCAGAGGTTGGGAAACAGAAGCAGGGAATCAGAGGCGGGGATTCAGAGGCGGGGAATCAGAGGCAGGGAATCCGATGTTCGGAATCGGAGATGGGGAATCAGAGGCAGGGAATCAGAGGCGGGGAATCAGAGGCGGGGAATCAGAGTCAGGGAAACAGAGGCGGGGAATCAGATATGGGGAATCAGAGGTGGGGAATCAGAGGTTGGGAATCAGAGGCAGGGAATCAGAGGCTGGGAATCAGATGCAGGGAATCAGATGCGGGGAATCAGAGGCGGGGAATCAGAGCTGGGGAATCAGAGGTGGGGAATTAGAGGCAGGGAATCAGATGTGCGGAATCAGAGATGGGGAATCAGAGGCAGGGAATCAGAATCAGAAGCGGGGAATCAGAGGACGGGAATCAGAGGCCGGGAATCAGATGCTGGGAATAAGAGGCCGGGAATCAGAGGTGGGGAATCAGAGTCCGGGAATCAGAGATGGGGATTCAGAGGCGGGGAATGAGATATGGAGAATCAGAGGCGGGGAATCAGAGGCGGGGAAACAGAGGTGGGGAATCAGATATGGGGAATCAGAGGTGGCGAATCAAAGGCGGTGAATCAGAGATGGGGAATCAGAGGCGGGGAATCAGAGGCAGGGAATCAGATGCGGGGAATCGGAGGCGGGGAATCAGAGCTGCCGAATCAGAGGCGGGGAATCAGAGGTGGGCAATCAGAGCCGGGGAATCAGATATGGGGAATCAGAGGCGGGGAATCAGAGGCGGGGAAACAGAGGTGGGGAATCAGATATGGGGAAAGAGAGGTGGCGAATCAAAGGCGGTGAATCAGAGATGGGGAATCAGAGGCGGGGAATCAGAGGCAGGGAATCAAAAACGGGGAATCAGAGGCGGGGAATCAGAGCTGGGGAATCAGAGGCGGGGAATCAGAGTAGGAGAATCAGAGGTGGGGAATCAGATATGGGGAAACAGGGGAGGGGAATCAGAGGCGGGGAAACAGAGGCGGGGAATCAGATATGTGGAATCAGAGGTGTGGAATCAGAGGTTGGGAATCAGAGGCGGGGAAACGGAGGCGTGGAATCAGATATGGGGAATCAGAGGTGGCGAATTAAAGGCGGTGAATCAGAGATGGGGAATCAGGGCAGGGAATCAGAGGCAGGGAATCAAACACGGGGAATCAGAGGCGGGGAATCAGAGCTGGGGAATCAGAGGCGGGGATTCAGAGTTGGGGAATCAGAGGCGGGGAATCAGAGGCGGGGAAACAGAGGCGGGGAATCAGATATGGGGAATCAGACGTGGGGAATCAGAGGTTGGGAATCAGAAGCAGGGAATCAGAGGCAGGGAATCAGAGGCGGGGAATCAGAGGCAGGAAATCCGATGTGCGGAATCGGAGATGGGGAATCAGAGGCAGGGAATCAGAGGCGGTGAATCAGAGGCGGGGAATCAGAGGCCGGGAATCAGATATGGGGAAACAGAGGCGGGGAATCAGAGGCGGGGAAACAGAGGCGGGGAATCAGATATGGGGAATCAGACGTGGGGAATCAGAGGTTGGGAATCAGAGGCAGGGAATCAGAGGCTGGGAATCAGATGCAGGGAATCAGATGCGGGGAATCAGAGGCGAGGAATCAGAGCTGGGGAATCAGAGGTGGGGAATCAGAGTTGGGGAATCAGAGTCGGGGACTTAAATATGGGGAAACAGAGTTGGGGAATCAGAGGCGGGGAATCAGATATGGGGAATCAGAGGCGGGGAATCAGAGGCGGGGAAACAGAGGCAGGGAATCAGATATGGGGAATCAGAGGTGGGGTATCAGGGGCAGGGAATCAGTGGCAGGGAATCAGAGGCGGGGAATCAGAGGCGGGGAATCAGAGGCAGGGAATCAGACACGGGGAATCAGATATGGGGAAACAGAGGCGGGGAATCAGATATGGGGAATCAGAGGTGGGGAATCAGAGGTTGGGAATCAGAGGCAGGGAATCAGAGGCTGGGAATCAGATGCAGGGAATCAGATGCGGGGAATCAGAGGCAGGGAATCAGAGCTGGGGAATCAGAGGTGGGGAATTAGAGTCAGGGAATCAGATGTGCGGAATCAGAGATGGGGAATCAGAGGCAGGGAATCAGAATCAGAAGCGGGGAATCAGAGGCCGGGAATCAGAGGCCGGGAATCAGATGCTGGGAATAAGAGGCCGGGAATCAGAGGTGGGGAATCAGAGTCCGGGAATCAGAGATGGGGATTCAGAGGCGGGGAATGAGATATGGAGAATCAGAGGCGTGGAATCAGAGGCGGGGAAACAGAGGTGGGGAATCAGATATGGGGAATCAGAGGTGGCGAATCAAAGGCGGTGAATCAGAGATGGGGAATCAGAGGCGGGAAATCAGAGGCAGGGAATCAGATGCGGGGAATCAGAGGCGGGGAATCAGAGCTGGCGAATCAGAGGCGGGGAATCAGAGGCGGGGAAACAGAGGCGGGGAATCAGACATGGGGAATCGGATGCGGGGAATCAGAGGCGGGGAATCAGAGCTGGGGAATCAGAGGCGGGGAATCAGAGTTGGGGCATCAGAGGTGGGGAATTAGATATGGGGAAACAGAGGCGGGGAATCAGAGGCGGGGAAACAGAGGCGGGGAATCAGATATGCGGAATCAGAGGTGGGGAATCAGAGGCAGGGAATCAGATGTGCGGAATCAAAGATGGGGAATCAGAGGCAGGGAATCAGAATCAGAAGCGGGGAATCAGAGGCCGGGAATCAGAGGCCGGGAATCAGATGCTGGGAATAAGAGGCCGGGAATCAGAGGTGGGGAATCAGAGTCCGGGAATCAGAGATGGGGATTCAGAGGCAGGGAATGAGATATGGAGAATCAGAGGCGGGGAATCAGAGGCGGGGAAACAGAGGTGGGGAATCAGATATGGGGAATCAGAGGTGGCGAATCAAAGGCGGTGAATCAGAGATGGGGAATCAGAGGCGGGGATTCAGAGGCAGGGAATCAGATGCAGTGAATCAGAGATGGGGAATCAGAGGCGGGGAATCAGAGGCAGGGAATCAAAAACGGGGAATCAGAGGCGGGGAATCAGAGCTGGGGAATCAGAGGCGGGGAATCAGAGTAGGAGAATCAGAGGTGGGGAATCAGATATGGGGAAACAGGGGCGAGGAATCAGAGGCGGGGAAACAGAGGCGGGGAATCAGATATGGGGAATCAGAGGTGTGGAATCAGAGGTTGGGAATCAGAGGCGGGGAAACGGAGGCGGGGAATCAGATATGGGGAATCAGAGGTGGCGAATTAAAGGCGGTGAATCAGAGATGGGGAATCAGGGCAGGGAATCAGAGGCAGGGAATCAAACACGGGGAATCAGAGGCGGGGAATCAGAGCTGGGGAATCAGAGGCGGCGATTCAGAGTTGGGGAATCAGAGGCGGGGAATCAGAGGCGGGGAAACCGAGGCGGGGAATCAGATATGGGGAATCAGAGGTGGGGAATCAGAGGTTGGGAAACAGAAGCAGGGAATCAGAGGCGGGGAATCAGAGGCGGGGAATCAGAGGCAGGGAATCCGCTGTTCGGAATCGGAGATGGGGAATCAGAGGCAGGGAATCAGAGGCGGGGAGTAAGAGGCGGGGAATCAGAGGCCGGGAATCAGATATGGGGAAACAGAGGCGGGGAATCAGAGGCAGGGAAACAGAGGCGGGGAATCAGATATGGGGAATCACAGTTGGGGAATCAGAGGTTGGGAATCAGAGGCAGGGAATCAGAGGCGGGGAATCAGATGCAGGGAATCAGACGTGGGGAATCAGAGGCGGGGAATCAGAGCTGGGGAATCAGTGGTGGGGAATCAGAGGTGGGGAATCTGAGTCGGCGAATCAGAGGCAGGGAATCGGATGTGCGGAATCAGAGATGGGGAATCAGAGGTGGGGAATCAGAGGCGGTGAATCAGAGATGGGGAATCAGAGGCGGGGAATCAGAGGCAGGAAATCAGACACGGGGATTCAGAGGCTGGGAATCAGACGGGGGGAATCAAAGGCGGGGAATCAGAGCTGGTGAATCAGAGGCAGGGAATCAGAGTTGGGGATTCAGAGGCGGGGAATCAGATATGGAGAAACAGAGGCGGGGAATCAGAGGCGGGCAAACAGAGGCGGGGAATGAGATATGGGGAATCAGAGGTGGGGAATCAGAGGTGGTGAATCAGAGATGGGGAATCACAGGCGGGGAATCAGAGGCAGGGAATAGAACGTGGGGAATCAGAGGCAGGGAATCAGAGCTGGGGAATCAGAGGCGGGGAATCAGATATGGGGAAACAGAGGCGGGGAATCAGAGGCGGGGAAACAGAGGCGGGGAATCAGACATGGGGAATCGGATGCGGGGAATCAGAGGTGGGGAATCAGAGCTGGGGAATCAGAGGCGGGGAATCAGAGTTGGGGTATCAGAGGTGGGGAATTAGATATGGGGAAACAGAGGCGGGGAATCAGAGGCGGGGAAACAGAGGCGGTGAATCAGATATGGGGAATCAGAGGTGGGGAATCAGAGGCAGGGAATCAGATGTGCGGAATGAAAGATGGGGAATCAGAGGCAGGGAATCAGAATCAGAAGCGGGGAATCAGAGGCCGGGAATCAGAGTCCGGGAATCAGATGCTGGGAATAAGAGGCCTGGAATCAGAGGTGGGGAATCAGAGTCCGGGAATCAGAGATGGGGATTCAGAGGCAGGGAATGAGATATGGAGAATCAGAGGCGGGGAATCAGAGGCGGGGAAACAGAGGTGGGGAATCAGATATGGGGAATCAGAGGTGGCGAATCAAAGGCGGTGAATCAGAGATGGGGAATCAGAGGCGGGGATTCAGAGGCAGGGAATCAGATGCGGGGAATCAGAGGCGGGGAATCAGAGCTGGCGAATCAGAGGCGGGGAATCAGAGTTGGGCAATCAGAGCCGGGGAATCAGATATGGGGAATCAGAGGCGGGGAATCAGAGGCGGGGAAACAGAGGCGGGGAATCAGATATGGGGAATCAGAGGTGGCGAATTAAAGGCGGTGAATCAGAGATGGGGAATCAGGGCAGGGAATCAGAGGCAGGGAATCAAACACGGGGAATCAGAGGCGGGGAATCAGAGCTGGGGAATCAGAGGCGGGGATTCAGAGTTGGGGAATCAGAGGCGGGGAATCAGAGGCGGGGAAACAGAGGCGGGGAATCAGATATGGGGAATCAGAGGTGGGGAATCAGAGGTTGGGAAACAGAAGCAGGGAATCAGAGGCGGGGAATCAGAGGCAGGGAATCCGATGTTCGGAATCGGAGATGGGGAATCAGAGGCAGTGAATCAGAGGCGGGGAATCAGAGGCGGGGAATCAGAGGCAGGGAAACAGAGGCGGGGAATCAGATATGAGGAATCAGAGGTGGGGAATCAGAGGTTGGGAATCAGAGGCAGGGAATCAGAGGCTGGGAATCAGATGCAGGGAATCAGATGCGGGGAATCAGAGGCGGGGAATCAGAGCTGGGGAATCAGAGGTGGGGAATTAGAGGCAGGGAATCAGATGTGCGGAATCAGAGATGGGGAATCAGAGGCAGGGAATCAGAATCAGAAGCGGGGAATCAGAGGACGGGAATCAGAGGCCGGGAATCAGATGCTGGGAATAAGAGGCCGGGAATCAGAGGTGGGGAATCAGAGTCCGGGAATCAGAGATGGGGATTCAGAGGCGGGGAATGAGATATGGAGAATCAGAGGCGGGGAATCAGAGGCGGGGAAACAGAGGTGGGGAATCAGATATGGGGAATCAGAGGTTGCGAATCAAAGGCGGTGAATCAGAGATGGGGAATCAGAGGCGGGGAATCAGAGGCAGGGAATCAGATGCGGGGAATCGGAGGCGGGGAATCAGAGCTGCCGAATCAGAGGCGGGGAATCAGAGGTGGGCAATCAGAGCCGGGGAATCAGATATGGGGAATCAGAGGCGGGGAATCAGAGGCGGGGAAACAGAGGTGGGGAATCAGATATGGGGAAAGAGAGGTGGCGAATCAAAGGCGGTGAATCAGAGATGGGGAATCAGAGGCGGGGAATCAGAGGCAGGGAATCAAAAACGGGGAATCAGAGGCGGGGAATCAGAGCTGGGGAATCAGAGGCGGGGAATCAGAGTAGGAGAATCAGAGGTGGGGAATCAGATATGGGGAAACAGGGGCGGGGAATCAGAGGCGGGGAAACAGAGGCGGGGAATCAGATATGTGGAATCAGAGGTGTGGAATCAGAGGTTGGGAATCAGAGGCGGGGAAACGGAGGCGGGGAATCAGATATGGGGAATCAGAGGTGGCGAATTAAAGGCGGTGAATCAGAGATGGGGAATCAGGGCAGGGAATCAGAGGCAGGGAATCAAACACGGGGAATCAGAGGCGGGGAATCAGAGCTGGGGAATCAGAGGCGGGGATTCAGAGTTGGGGAATCAGAGGCGGGGAATCAGAGGCGGGGAAACAGAGGCGGGGAATCAGATATGGGGAATCAGACGTGGGGAATCAGAGGTTGGGAATCAGAAGCAGGGAATCAGAGGCGGGGAATCAGAGGCGGGGAATCAGAGGCAGGGAATCCGATGTGCGGAATCGGAGATGGGGAATCAGAGGCAGGGAATCAGAGGTGGTGAATCAGAGGCGGGGAATCAGAGGCCGGGAATCAGATATGGGGAAACAGAGGCGGGGAATCAGAGGCGGGGAAACAGAGGCGGGGAATCAGATATGGGGAATCAGACGTGGGGAATCAGAGGTTGGGAATCAGAGGCAGGGAATCAGAGGCTGGGAATCAGATGCAGGGAATCAGATGCGGGGAATCAGAGGCGAGGAATCAGAGCTGGGGAATCAGAGGTGGGGAATCAGAGTTGGGGAATCAGAGTCGGGGACTTAGATATGGGGAAACAGAGTTGGGGAATCAGAGGCGGGGAATCAGATATGGGGAATCAGAGGCGGGGAATCAGAGGCGGGGAAACAGAGGCAGGGAATCAGATATGGGGAATCAGAGGTGGGGTATCAGGGGCAGGGAATCAGTGGCAGGGAATCAGAGGCGGGGAATCAGAGGCGGGGAATCAGAGGCAGGGAATCAGACACGGGGAATCAGATATGGGGAAACAGAGGCGGGGAATCAGAGGCGGGCAAACAGAGGCGGGGAATTAGATATGGGGAATCAGAGGTGGGGAATCAGAGGTGGTGAATCAGAGATGGGGAATCACAGGCGGGGAATCAGAGGCAGGGAATAGAACGCGGGGATTCAGAGGCGGGGAATCAGAGCTGGGGAATCAGAGGCGGGGAATCATAGTTGGGAATCAAGGCGGGGAATCAGATATGGGGAAACAGAGGCGGGGAATCAAAGGCGGGGAAACAGAGGCGGGGAATCAGATATGGGGAATCGGATTCGGGGAATCAGAGGCTTGGAATCAGAGCTGGGGAATCAGAGGCGGGGTATCAGAGTTGGGGCATCAGAGGTGGGGAATTAGATATGGGGAAACAGAGGCGGGGAATCAGAGGCGGGGAAACAGAGGTGGGGAATCAGATATGGGGAATCAGAGGTGGGGAATCAGAGGCAGGGAATCAGATGTGCGGAATCAGAGATGGGGAATCAGAGGCTGGGAATCAGAATCAGAAGCGGGGAATCAGAGGCCGGGAATCAGAGGCCGGGATTCAGATGCCGGGAATAAGAGGCCGGGAATCAGAGGTGGGGAATCAGAGTCCGGGAATCAGAGATGGGGATTCAGAGGCGGGGAATGATATATGGGGAATCAGAGGCGGGGAATCAGAGGCGGGGTAACAGAGGTGGGGAATCAGATATGGGGAATCAGAGGTGGCGAATCAAAGGCGGTGAATAAGAGATGGGGAATCAGAGGCGGGGAATCAGAGGCAGGGAATCAAACACGGGGAATCAGAGGCGGGGAATCAGAGCTGGGGAATCAGAGGCGGGGAATCAGATATGGGGAAACAGGGGCGGGGAATCAGAGGCAGGGAAACAGAGGCGGGGAATCAGATATGGGGAATCAGGGGTGGGGAATCAGAGGTTGGGAATCAGAGGCAGGGAATCAGAGGCATGGAAACAGAGGCGGGGATTCAGATATGGGGAATCAGAGGTGGGGAATCAGGGGCGTGGAATCAGAGGCAGGGAATTAGATGTGGTGAATCAGAGATGGGGAATCAGAGGCAGGGAATCAGAATCAGAAGCGGGGTATCAGAGGCCGGGAATCAGAGGAAGGTAATCAGAGGCAGGGGATCAAACACGGGGAATCAGAGGCTGGGAATCAGAGCTGGGGAATCAGAGGCGGGGAATCAGAGCTGGGGAATCACAGGCGGGGAATCAGAGATGGGGAAACAGAGGCGGGGAATCAGAGGCAGGGAATCAGATGCGGGGAATCAGAGGCGGGGAATCAGAGCTGACGAATCAGAGGCGGGGAATCAGAGGTGGGCAATCAGAGGATGGGAATCAGATATGGGGAATCAGAGGCGGGGAATCAGAGCTGGGGAATCACAGGCGGGGAATCAGAGTTGGGGAATCAGAGGCGGGGAATCAGATATGGGGAAACAGAGGCGGGGAATCAAGGCGGTGAAACAGAGGCGGGGAATCAGATATGGGGAATCAGATGTGGGGAATCAGAGGTTGGGAATCAGAGGCCTGGAATCAGAGGCGGGGAATCAGAGGCAGGGAATCAGATGCGGGGAATCAGAGGAGGGGAATCAGAGCTGGGGAATCAGAGGCGGGGTATTAGAGTTGGGGAATCAGAGGCGGGGAATCAGACGCGGGGAATCAGAGGGGGGGAAATATAGCTGGCGAATCAGAGGCGGGGAATCAGAGGTGGGCAATCAGAGGCCGGGAATCAGAGGTGGTGAATCAGAGATGGGGAATCAGAGGCGGGGAATCAGTGGCAGGGAATCAGATATGGGGAATCAGAGGCGTGGAATCAGAGGCAGGGAATCAGACACGGGGAATCAGACACGGGGAATCAGAGGTGGGGAATCAGAGATGGGGAATCAGAGGCGGTGAATCAGAGATGGGGGATCAGAGGCGGGGAATCAGAGGCAGGAAATCAGACACGGGGATTCAGAGGCTGGGAATCAGACGGGGGGAATCAAAGGCGGGGTATCAGAGCTGGGGAATCAGAGGCAGGGAATCAGAGTCGGGGAAACAGAGGCGGGGAATCAGATATGGGGAATCAGAGGTGGCAAATCAAAGGCGGTGAAACAGAGATGGGGAATCAGGGCAGGGAATCAGAGGCAGGGAATAAAACACGGGGAATCAGAGCTGGGGAATCAGAGGCGGGGAATCAGAGTTGGGAATCAGAGGTGGGGAATCAGAGGAGGGGAAACAGAGGCGGGAAATCAGATATGGGGAATCAGAGGTGGGGAATCAGAGGTTGGGAATCAGAGGCAGGGAATCAGAGGCGGGGAATCAGAGGTGGGGAATCAGAGGAAGGGAATCAGATGTGCGGAATCGGAGATGGGGAATCAGAGGCAGGGAATCAGAGACGGGGAAGCAGAGGCGGGGAATCAGAGGCCGGGAATCAGATATGGAAAAACAGAGGCGGGGAAACAGAGGCGGGGAATCAGATGTGGGGAATCAGAGATGGGGAATCAGAGGCGGGGAATCAGAGGCAGGGAATCAGACGCGGGGAATCAGAGGTGGGCAATCAGAGGCGGGGAATCAGATATGGGGAATCAGAGGTGGGGAATCAGAGGCAGGGAATCTGAATCAGAAGCAGGGAATCAGAGGCCGGGAATCAGAGGCCGGAATCAGATGCTGGGAATCAGAGGCCTGGAATCAGAGGAGGGGAATCAGAGGCAGGGAATTAGATGCGGGGAATCAGAGGCGGGGAATCAGAGCTGGGGAATCAGAGGCAGGGTATTAGACTTGGGGAATCAGAGGCGGGGAATCAGATATGGGGAAACAGAGGTGGGGAATCAGAGGCGGGGAAACAGAGGCAGGGAATCAGATATGGGGAATCAGAGGCGGGGAATCAGAGGTGGGGAATCATAGGCAGGGAATCGGATGTGCGGAATCAGAGATGGGGAATCAGAGGCCGGGAATCAGAGGTGGTGAATCAGAGATGGGGAATCAGAGGCGGGGAATCAGAGGCAGGGAATCAGACGCGGGGAATCAGAGGTGGGCAATCAGAGGCGGGGAATCAGATATGGGGAATCAGAGGCGGGGAATCAGAGTCGGGGAAACAGAGGCAGGGAATCAGATATGGGGAATCAGAGGTGGGGCATCAGAGGTTGTGAATCACAGATGGGGAATCAGAGGCAGGGAATCAGACGCGGGGAATCAGAGGCGGGGATTCAGAGCTGGGGAATCAGAGGCGGGGAATCAGAGTTGGGGAATCAGAGGCGGGGAATCAGATATGGGGTATCAGAGGCAGGGAATCAGAGGCGGGAAAACAGAGGCGGGCAATCAGATATGGGGAATCAGAGGTGGGGAATCAGGGGCAGGGAATCAGTGGCAGGGAATCAGACACGGGGAATCAGAGGCGGGGAATCAGAGATGGGGAATCAGAGGCGGGGAATCAGAGGCAGGGAATCGGATGCCGGGAATCAGAGGCGGGAAATCAGAGCTGGGGAATCAGAGGCGGGGAATCAGAGTTGGGGAATCAGAGGCGGCGAAGCAGATATGGGGAAATAGAGGCGGGGAATCAGATATGGGGAATCAGAGGCGGGGAATCAGATATGGGGAATCAGAGGCTGGGAATCAGAGCGGGGGAAACAGTGGCGGGGAATAAGATATGGCGAATTAGAGGTGGGGAATCAGGGGAGGGGAATCAGTGGCAGGGAATCAAAGGCGGGGAATCAGAGGCGGGGAATCAGAGGCAGGGGATCAGACACGGGGAATCAGAGGTGGGGAATCAGAGATGGGGAATCAGAGGCGGGGAATCAGACGCAAGGAATCAGACGCGGGGAATCAGAGGCGGGGAATCAGAGCTGGGGAATCAGAGGTGGGGAATCAGAGGTGGGGAATCTGAGTCGGGGAATCAGAGGCAGGGAATCGGATGTGCGGAATCAGAGATGGGGAATCAGAGGTGGGGAATCAGAGGCGGTGAATCAGAGATGGGGAATCAGAGGCGGGGAATTAGAGGCAGGGAATAAGAGTTGGGGATTCAGAGGCGGGGAATCAGATATGGGGAAACAGAGGCGGGGAATCAGAGGCGGGCAAACAGAGGCGGGGAATTAGATATGGGGAATCAGAGGTGGGGAATCAGAGGTGGTGAATCAGAGATGGGGAATCACAGGCGGGGAATCAGAGGCAGGGAATAGAACGTGGGGAATCAGATGCAGGGAATCAGAGCTGGGGAATCAGAGGCGGGGAATCAGATATGGGGAAACAGAGGCGGGGAATCAGAGGCGGGGAAACAGAGGCGGGGAATCAGACATGGGGAATCAGAGGCGGTGAATCAGAGATGGGGGATCAGAGGCGGTGAATCAGAGATGGGGGATCAGAGGCGGGGAATCAGAGGCAGGAAATCAGACACGGGGATTCAGATGCTGGGAATCAGACGGGGGGAATCAAAGGCGGGGTATCAGAGCTGGGGAATCAGAGGCAGGGAATCAGAGTCGGGGAAACAGAGGCGGGGAATCAGATATGGGGAATCAGAGGTGGCAAATCAAAGGCGGTGAAACAGAGATGGGGAATCAGGGCAGGGAATCAGAGGCAGGGAATAAAACACGGGGAATCAGAGCTGGGGAATCAGAGGCGGGGAATCAGAGGCAGGAAATCAGACACGGGGATTCAGAGGCTGGGAATCAGAGGAGGGGAAACAGAGGCGGGAAATCAGATATGGGGAATCAGAGGTGGGGAATCAGAGGTTGGGAATCAGAGGCAGGGAATCAGAGGCGGGGAATCAGAGGTGGGGAATCAGAGGAAGGGAATCAGATGTGCGGAATCGGAGATGGGGAATCAGAGGCAGGGAATCAGAGACGGGGAAGCAGAGGCGGGGAATCAGAGGCCGGGAATCAGATATGGAAAAACAGAGGCGGGGAAACAGAGGCGGGGAATCAGATGTGGGGAATCAGAGATGGGGAATCAGAGGCGGGGAATCAGAGGCAGGGAATCAGACGCGGGGAATCAGAGGTGGGCAATCAGAGGCGGGGAATCAGATATGGGGAATCAGAGGTGGGGAATCAGAGGCAGGGAATCTGAATCAGAAGCAGGGAATCAGAGGCCGGGAATCAGAGGCCGGAATCAGATGCTGGGAATCAGAGGCCTGGAATCAGAGGAGGGGAATCAGAGGCAGGGAATTAGATGCGGGGAATCAGAGGCGGGGAATCAGAGCTGGGGAATCAGAGGCAGGGTATTAGACTTGGGGAATCAGAGGCGGGGAATCAGATATGGGGAAACAGAGGTGGGGAATCAGAGGCGGGGAAACAGAGGCAGGGAATCAGATATGGGGAATCAGAGGCGGGGAATCAGAGGTGGGGAATCATAGGCAGGGAATCGGATGTGCGGAATCAGAAATGGGGAATCAGAGGCCGGGAATCAGAGGTGGTGAATCAGAGATGGGGAATCAGAGGCGGGGAATCAGAGGCAGGGAATCAGACGCGGGGAATCAGAGGTGGGCAATCAGAGGCGGGGAATCAGATATGGGGAATCAGAGGCGGGGAATCAGAGTCGGGGAAACAGAGGCAGGGAATCAGATATGGGGAATCAGAGGTGGGGCATCAGAGGTTGTGAATCACAGATGGGGAATCAGAGGCAGGGAATCAGACGCGGGGAATCAGAGGCGGGGATTCAGAGCTGGGGAATCAGAGGCGGGGAATCAGAGTTGGGGAATCAGAGGCGGGGAATCAGATATGGGGTATCAGAGGCAGGGAATCAGAGGCGGGAAAACAGAGGCGGGGAATCAGATATGGGGAATCAGAGGTGGGAAATCAGGGGCAGGGAATCAGTGGCAGGGAATCAGACACGGGGAATCAGAGGCGGGGAATCAGAGATGGGGAATCAGAGGCGGGGAATCAGAGGCAGGGAATCGGATGCCGGGAATCAGAGGCGGGAAATCAGAGCTGGGGAATCAGAGGCGGGGAATCAGAGTTGGGGAATCAGAGGCGGCGAAGCAGATATGGGGAAATAGAGGTGGGGAATCAGATATGGGGAATCAGAGGCGGGGAATCAGATATGGGGAATCAGAGGCTGGGAATCAGAGCGGGGGAAACAGTGGCGGGGAATAAGATATGGCGAATTAGAGGTGGGGAATCAGGGGAGGGGAATCAGTGGCAGGGAATCAGAGGCGGGGAATCAGAGGCGGGGAATCAGAGGCAGGGAATCAGACACGGGGAATCAGAGGTGGGGAATCAGAGATGGGGAATCAGAGGCGGGGAATCAGAGGCAAGGAATCAGACGCGGGGAATCAGAGGCGGGGAATCAGAGCTGGGGAATCAGAGGTGGGGAATCAGAGGTGGGGAATCTGAGTCGGGGAATCAGAGGCAGGGAATCGGATGTGCGGAATCAGAGATGGGGAATCAGAGGTGGGGAATCAGAGGCGGTGAATCAGAGATGGGGAATCAGAGGCGGGGAATCAGAGGCAGGGAATAAGAGTTGGGGATTCAGAGGCGGGGAATCAGATATGGGGAAACAGAGGCGGGGAATAAGAGGCGGGCAAACAGAGGCGGGGAATTAGATATGGGGAATCAGAGGTGGGGAATCAGAGGTGGTGAATCAGAGATGGGGAATCACAGGCGGGGAATCAGAGGCAGGGAATAGAACGTGGGGAATCAGATGCAGGGAATCAGAGCTGGGGAATCAGAGGCGGGGAATCAGATATGGGGAAACAGAGGCGGGGAATCAGAGGCGGGGAAACAGAGGCGGGGAATCAGACATGGGGAATCGGATGCGGGGAATCAGAGGCGGGGAATCAGAGCTGGGGAATCAGAGGCGGGGAATCAGAGTTGGGGCATCAGAGGTGGGGAATTAGATATGGGGAAACAGAGGCGGGGAATCAGAGGCGGGGAAACAGAGGCGGGGAATCAGATATGGGGAATCAGAGGTGGGGAATCAGAGGCAGGGAATCAGATGTGCGGAATCAAAGATGGGGAATCAGAGGCAGGGAATCAGAATCAGAAGCGGGGAATCAGAGGCCGGGAATCAGAGGCCGGGAATCAGATGCTGGGAATAAGAGGCCGGGAATCAGATGTGGGGAATCAGAGTCCGGGAATCAGAGATGGGGATTCAGAGGCAGGGAATGAGATATGGAGAATCAGAGGCGGGGAATCAGAGGCGGGGAAACAGAGGTGGGGAATCAGATATGGGGAATCAGAGGTGGTGAATCAAAGGCGGTGAATCAGAGATGGGGAATCAGAGGCGGGGATTCAGAGGCAGGGAATCAGATGCGGTGAATCAGAGATGGGGAATCAGAGGCGGGGAATCAGAGGCAGGGAATCAAAAACGGGGAATCAGAGGCGGGGAATCAGAGCTGGGAAATCAGAGGCGGGGAATCAGAGTAGGAGAATCAGAGGTGGGGAATCAGATATGGGGAAACAGGGGCGGGGAATCAGAGGCGGGGAAACAGAGGCGGGGAATCAGATATGGGGAATCAGAGGTGTGGAATCAGAGGTTGGGAATCAGAGGCGGGGAAACGGAGGCGGGGAATCAGATATGGGGAATCAGAGGTGGCGAATTAAAGGCGGTGAATCAGAGATCGGGAATCAGGGCAGGGAATCAGAGGCAGGGAATCAAACACGGGGAATCAGAGGCGGGGAATCAGAGCTGGGGAATCACAGGCGGCGATTCAGAGTTGGGGAATCAGAGGCGGGGAATCAGATGCGGGGAAACAGAGGCGGGGAATCAGATATGGGGAATCAGAGGTGGGGAATCAGAGGTTGGGAAACAGAAGCAGGAAATCAGAGGCGGGGAATCAGAGGCGGGGAATCAGAGGCAGGGAATCCGATGTGGGGAATCAGAGGTGGGGTATCAGGGGAAGGGAATCAGTGGCAGGGAATCAGAGGCCGGGAATCAGAGGCGGGGAATCAGATATGGGGAAACAGAGGCGGGGAATCAGAGGCGGGCAAACAGAGGCGGGGAATTAGATATGGGGAATCAGAGGTGGGGAATCAGAGGTGGTGAATCAGAGATGGGGAATCACAGGCGGGGAATCAGAGGCAGGGAATAGAACGCGGGGATTCAGAGGCGGGGAATCAGAGCTGGGGAATCAGAGGCGGGGAATCATAGTTGGGAATCAAGGCGGGGAATCAGATATGGGGAAACAGAGGCGGGGAATCAAAGGCGGGGAAACAGAGGCGGGGAATCAGATATGGTGAATCGGATGCGGGCAATCAGAGGCGGGGAATCAGAGCTGGGGAATCAGAGGCGGGGTATCAGAGTTGGGGCATCAGAGGTGGGGAATTAGATATGGGGAAACAGAGGCGGGGAATCAGAGGCGGGGAAACAGAGGCGGGGAATCAGATATGGGGAATCAGAGGTGGGGAATCAGAGGCAGGGAATCAGATGTGCGGAATCAGAGATGGGGAATCAGAGGCTGGGAATCAGAATCAGAAGCGGGGAATCAGAGGCCGGGAATCAGAGGCCGGGATTCAGATGCCGGGAATAAGAGGCCGGGAATCAGAGGTGGGGAATCAGAGTCCGGCAATCAGAGATGGGGATTCAGAGGCAGGGAATGAGATATGGAGAATCAGAGGCGGGGAATCAGAGGCGGGGAAACAGAGGTGGGGAATCAGATATGGGGAATGAGAGGTGGCGAATCAAAGGCGGTGAATCAGAGATGGGGAATCAGAGGCGGGGAATCAGAGGTGGGCAATCAGAGGCCGGGAATTCAAAGGCGGGGAGACAGAGGCGGGGAATCAGATATGGGGAATCGGATGCGGGGAATCAGAGGCGGGGAATCAGAGCTGGGGAATCAGAGGCGGGGTATCAGAGTCGGGGTAACAGAGGTGGGGAATCAGATATGGGGAATCAGAGGTGGCGAATCAAAGGCGGTGAATCAGAGATGGGAAATCAGAGGCGGGGAATCAGAGGCAGGGAATCAAACATGGGGAATCAGAGGCGGGGAATCAGAGCTGGGGAATCAGAGGCGGGGAATCAGATATGGGGAAACAGGGGCGGGGAATCAGAGGCAGGGAAACAGAGGCGGGGAATCAGATATGGGGAATCAGGGGTGGGGAATCAGAGCTTGGGAATCAGAGGCAGGGAATCAGAGGCGTGGAAACAGAGGCGGGGATTCAGATATGGGGAATCAGAGGTGGGGAATCAGGGGCGTGGAATCAGAGGCAGGGAATTAGATGTGGTGAATCAGAGATGGGGAATCAGAGGCAGGGAATGAGAATCAGAAGCGGGGTATCAGAGGCCGGGAATCAGAGGAAGGTAATCAGAGGCAGGGGATCAAACACGGGGAATCAGAGGCTGGGAATCATAGCTGGGGAATCAGAGGCGGGGAATCAGAGCTGGGGAATCACAGGCGGGGAATCAGAGATGGGGAAACAGAGGCGGGGAATCAGAGGCAGGGAATCAGATGCGGGGAATCAGAGGCGGGGAATCAGAGCTGGCGAATCAGAGGCGGGGAATCAGAGGTGGGCAATCAGAGGATGGGAATCAGATATGGGGAATCACAGGCGGGGAATCAGAGCTGGGGAATCACAGGCGGGGAATCAGAGTTGGGGAATCAGAGGCGGGGAATCAGATATGGGGAAACAGAGGCGGGGAATCAGAGGCGGTGAAACAGAGGCGGGGAATCAGATATGGGGAATCAGAGGTGGGGAATCAGAGGTTGGGAATCAGAGGCCTGGAATCAGAGGCGGGGAATCAGAGGCAGGGAATCAGATGCGGGGAATCAGAGGACGGGAATCAGAGCTGGGGAATCAGAGGCGGGGTATTAGAGTTGGGGAATCAGAGGCGGGGAATCAGACGCGGGGAATCAGAGGGGGGGAAATATAGCTGGCGAATCAGAGGCGGGGAATCAGAGGTGGGCAATCAGAGGCCGGGAATCAGAGGTGGTGAATCAGAGATGGGGAATCAGAGGCGGGGAATCAGTGGCAGGGAATCAGATATGGGGAATCAGAGGCGTGGAATCAGAGGCAGGGAATCAGACACGGGGAATCAGACACGGGGAATCAGAGGTGGGGAATCAGAGATGGGGAATCAGAGGCGGTGAATCAGAGATGGGGGATCAGAGGCGGGGAATCAGAGGCAGGAAATCAGACACGGGGATTCAGAGGCTGGGAATCAGACGGGGGGAATCAAAGGCGGGGTATCAGAGCTGGGGAATCAGAGGCAGGGAATCAGAGGCGGGGAATCTGATATGGGGAATCAGAGGCTGGGATTCAGAGGCGGGGAATCAGAGGCAGGGAATCAGACACGGGGAATCAGAGGTGGGGAATCAGAGATGGGGAATCAGAGGTGGGGAATCAGAGTTGGGGAATCAGAGGCAGGGAATCGGATGTGCGGAATCAGAGATGGGGAATCAGACGGGGGGAATCAAAGGCGGGGAATCAGAGCTGGGGAATCAGAGGCAGGGAATCAGAGTTGGCGATTCAGAGACGGGGAATCAGATATGGGGAAACAGAGGCGGGGAATCAGAGGCGGGCAAACAGAGGCGGGGAAGTAGATATGGGGAATCAGAGGTGGGGAATCAGAGGTGGTGAATCAGTGATGGGGAATCACAGGCGGGGAATCAGAGGCAGGGAATAGAACGCAGGGAATCAGAGGCAGGGAATCAGAGCTGGGGAATCAGAGGCGGGGAATCATAGTTGGGAATCAGAGGCGGGGAATCAGATATGGGGAAACAGAGGCGGGGAATCAGAGGCGGGGAAACAGAGGCGGGGAATCAGATATGGGGAATCGGATGCGGGGAATCAGAGGCGGGGAATCAGAGCTGGGGAATCAGAGGCGGGGAATGAGAGTTGGGGCATCAGAGGTGGGGAATCAGATGTGCGGAATCAGAGATGGGGAATCAGAGGCAGGGAATCAGAATCAGAAGCGGGGAATCAGAGGCCGGGAATCAGAGGCCGGGAATCAGATGCTGGGAATAAGAGGCCGGGAATCAGAGGTGGGGAATCAGAGTCCTGGAATCGGAGATGGGGATTCAGAGGCGGGGAATGAGATATGGAGAATCAGTGGCGGGGAATCAGAGGCCGGGAAACAGAGGTGGGGAATCAGATATGGGGAATCAGAGGTGGCGAATCAAAGGCGGTGAATCAGAGATGGGGAATCAGAGGCGGGGAATCAGAGGCAGGGAATCAGATGCGGGGAATCAGAGGCGGGGAATCAGAGCTGGCGAATCAGAGGCGGGGAATCAGAGGTGGGCAATCAGAGGCGGGGAATCAGATATGGGGAATCAGAGGCGGGGAATCAGAGGCGGGGAAACAGAGGCGGGGAATCAAATATAGGGAATCAGAGGTGGGGAATCAGAGGTTGTGAATCAGAGATGGGGAATCAAGGCGGGGAATCAGAGGCAGGGAATCAGACACGGGGAATCAGAGGCGGGGATTCAGAGCTGGGGAATCAGAGGCGGGGACTCAGAGTTGGGGAATCAGAGGCAGGGAATCAGAAATGGGGAATCAGAGGCGGGGAATCAGAGGCGGGGAAACAGAGGCGGGGAATCAGATATGGGGAATCAGAGGTGGGGAATCAGGGGCAGGGAATCAGTGGCAGGGAATCAGAGGCGGGGAATCAGAGGCGGGGAATCAGAGGCAGGGAATCAGACACGGGGAATCAGAGGCGGGGAATCAGAGATGGGGAATCAGAGGCGGGGAATCAGAGGCAGGGAATCGGACGCCGGGAATCAGAGTCGGGGAATCAGAGCTGGGGAATCAGAGGTGTGGAATCAGAGGTTGGGAATCAGAGGAAGGGAATCAGAGTCGGGGAAACAGAGGCGGGGAATCAGATATGGGGAATCAGAGGTGGCGAATCAAAGGCGGTGAAACAGAGATGGGGAATCAGGGCAGGGAATCAGAGGCAGGGAATCAAACACGGGGAATCAGAGCGGGGGAATCAGAGGCGGGGAATCAGAGTTGGGAATCAGAGGCGGGGAATCAGAGGCGGGGAAACAGAGGCGGGGAATCAGATATGGGGAATCAGAGGTGGGGAATCAGAGGTTGGGAATCAGAGGCAGGGAATCAGAGGCGGGGAATCAGAGGCGGGGAATCAGAGGAAGGGAATCAGATGTGCGGAATCGGAGATGGGGAATCAGAGGCAGGGAATCAGAGGCGGGGAATCAGAGGCGGGGAATCAGAGGCCGGGAATCAGATATGGGGAAACAGAGGCGGGGAATCCGAGGCGGGGAAACAGAGGCGGGGAATCAGATATGGGGAATCAGAGGTGGGGAATCAGAGGTTGGGAATCAGAGGCAGGGAATCAGAGGCTTGGAATCAGATGCAGGGAATCAGATGCGGGGAATCAGAGGCGGGGAATCAGAGCTGGGGAATCAGAGGTGGGGAATCAGATTTGGGGAATCAGAGGTGGGGACTTAGATATGGGGAAACAGAGGGGGGGAATCAGAGGCGGGGAATCAGAGGCGGGGAATCAGATATGGGGAATCAGAGGTGGGGAATCAGAGGCAGGGAATCAGATGTGCGGAATCAGAGATGGGGAATCAGAGGCAGGGAATCAGAGGCAGGGAATAGAACGCGGGGAATCAGAGGCGGGGAATCAGAGCTGGGGAATCAGAGGCGGGGAATCATAGTTGGGAATCAGAGGCGGGGAATCAGATATGGGGAAACAGAGGCGGGGATTCAAAGGCGGGGAGACAGAGGCGGGGAATCAGATATGGGGAATCGGATGCGGGGAATCAGAGGCGGGGAATCAGAGCTGGGGAATCAGAGGCGGGGTATCAGAGTCGGGGTAACAGAGGTGGGGAATCAGATATGGGGAATCAGAGGTGGCGAATCAAAGGCGGTGAATCAGAGATGGGAAATCAGAGGCGGGGAATCAGAGGCAGGGAATCAAACATGGGGAATCAGAGGCGGGGAATCAGAGCTGGGGAATCAGAGGCGGGGAATCAGATATGGGGAAACAGGGGCTGGGAATCAGAGGCAGGGAAACAGAGGCGGGGAATCAGATATGGGGAATCAGGGGTGGGGAATCAGAGCTTGGGAATCAGAGGCAGGGAATCAGAGGCGTGGAAACAGAGGCGGGGATTCAGATATGGGGAATCAGAGGTGGGGAATCAGGGGCGTGGAATCAGAGGCAGGGAATTAGATGTGGTGAATCAGAGATGGGGAATCAGAGGCAGGGAATCAGAATCAGAAGCGGGGTATCAGAGGCCGGGAATCAGAGGAAGGTAATCAGAGGCAGGGGATCAAACACGGGGAATCAGAGGCTGGGAATCAGAGCTGGGGAATCAGAGGCGGGGAATCAGAGGCAGGGAATCGGACGCCGGGAATCAGAGTCGGGGAATCAGAGCTGGGGAATCAGAGGCGGGGAATCAGAGTTGGGGAATCAGAGGCGGGGAATCAGATATGGGGAAATAGAGTCGGGGAATCGGATATGGGGAATCAGAGGTGTGGAATCAGAGGTTGGGAATCAGAGGAAGGGAATCAGAGTCGGGGAAACAGAGGCGGGGAATCAGATATGGGGAATCAGAGGTGGCGAATCAAAGGCGGTGAAACAGAGATGGGGAATCAGGGCAGGGAATCAGAGGCAGGGAATCAAACACGGGGAATCAGAGCTGGGGAATCGGAGGCGGGGAATCAGAGTTGGGAATCAGAGGCGGGGAATCAGAGGCGGGGAAACAGAGGCGGGGAATCAGATATGGGGAATCAGAGGTTGGGAATCAGAGGTTGGGAATCAGAGGCAGGGAATCAGAGGCGGGGAATCAGAGGCGGGGAATCAGAGGAAGGGAATCAGATGTGCGGAATCGGAGATGGGGAATCAGAGGCAGGGAATCAGAGGCGGGGAATCAGAGGCGGGGAATCAGAGGCCGGGAATCAGATATGGGGAAACAGAGGCGGGGAATCCGAGGCGGGGAAACAGAGGCGGGGAATCAGATATGGGGAATCAGAGGTGGGGAATCAGAGGTTGGGAATCAGAGGCAGGGAATCAGAGGCTTGGAATCAGATGCAGGGAATCAGATGCGGGGAATCAGAGGCGGGGAATCAGAGCTGGGGAATCAGAGGTGGGGAATCAGATTTGGGGAATCAGAGGTGGGGACTTAGATATGGGGAAACAGAGGCGGGGAATCAGAGGCGGGGAAACAGAGGCGGGGAATCAGATATGGGGAATCAGAGGTGGGGAATCAGAGGCAGGGAATCAGATGTGCGGAATCAGAGATGGGGAATCAGAGGCAGGGAATCAGAATCAGAAGCAGGGAATCAGAGGCCGGGAATCAGAGGCCGGAATCAGATGCTGGGAATCAGAGGCCTGGAATCAGAGGCGGGGAATCAGAGGCAGGGAATCAGATGCAGGGAATCAGAGGCGGGGAATCAGAGCTGGGGAATCAGAGGCGGGGTATTAGAGTTGGGGAATCAGAGGCGGGGAATCAGATATTGGGAAACAGAGGTGGGGAATCAGAGGCGGGGAAACAGAGGCAGGGAATCAGATATGGGGAATCAGAGGCGGGGAATCAGAGGTGGGGAATCATAGGCAGGGAATCGGATGTGCGGAATCAGAGATGGGGAATCAGAGGCCGGCAATCAGAGGTGGTGAATCAGAGATGGGGAATCAGAGGCGGGGCATCAGAGGCAGGGAATCAGACGCGGGGAATCAGAGGTGGGCAATCAGAGGCGGGGAATCAGATATGGGGAATCAGAGGCGGGGAATCAGAGGCGGGGAAACAGAGGCGGGGAATCAGATATGGGGAATCAGAGCTGGGGAATCAGAGGTGGGGAATCAGTGGCAGGGAATCAGATGTGCGGAATCAGAGATGGGGAATCAGTGGCAGGGAATCAGAATCAGAAGCGGGGAATCAGAGGCCGGGAATCAGAGGCCGGGAATCAGATGCTGGGAATAAGAGGCCGGGAATCAGAGGTGGGGAATCAGTGTCCGGGAATCAGAGATGGGGATTCAGAGGCGGGGAATGAGATATGGAGAATCAGAGGCGGGGTATCAGAGGCGGGGAAACAGAGGTGGGGAATCAGATATGGGGAATCAGAGGTGGCGAATCAAAGGCGGTGAATCAGAGATGGGGAATCAGAGGCGGGGAATCATAGGCAGGGAATCAGATGCGGGGAATCAGAGGCGGGGAATCAGAGCTGGCGAATCTGAGGCGGGGAATCAGAGGTGGGCAATCAGAGCCCAGGATTCAGATATGGGGAATCAGAGGCGGGGAATCAGAGGCGGAGAAACAGAGGTGGGAAATCAGATATGGGGAAACAGAGGTGGCGAATCAAAGGCGGTGAATCAGAGATGGGGAATCAGATGCGGGGAATCAGAGGCGGGGAATCAGAGCTGGCGATTCTGAGGCGGGGAATCAGAGGTGGGCAATCAGAGCCCAGGAATCAGATATGGGGAATCAGGGGCGGGGAATCAGAGGCGGGGAAACAGAGGTGGGGAATCAGATATGGGGAAACAGAGGTGGCGAATCAAAGGCGGTGAATCAGAGATGGGGAATCAGAGGCGGGGAATCAGAGGCAGGGAATCAAAAACGGGGAATCAGAGGCGGGGAATCAGAGCTGGGGAATCAGAGGCGGGGAATCAGAGTAGGAGAATCAGAGGTGGGGAATCAGATATGGGGAAACAGGGGCGGGGAATCAGAGGCGGGGAAACAGAGGCGGGGAATCAGATATGGGGAATCAGAGGTGTGGAATCAGAGGTTGGGAATCATAGGCGGGGAAACAGAGGAGGGGAATCAGATATGGGAAATCAGCGGTGGCGAATTAAAGGCGGTGAATCAGAGATGGGGAATCAGGGCAGGGAATCAGAGGCAGGGAATCAAACACGGGGAATCAGAGGCGGGGAATCAGAGCTGGGGAATCAGAGGCGGGGATTCAGAGTAGGGGAATCAGAGGCGGGGAATCAGAGGCGGGGAAACAGAGGCGGGGAATCAGATATGGGGAATCAGAGGTGGGGAATCAGAGGTTGGGAATCAGAAGCAGGGAATCAGAGGCGGGGAATCAGAGGCGGGGAATCAGAGGCAGGGAATCCGATGTGCGGAATCGGAGATGGGGAATCAGAGGCAGGGAATCAGAGGCGGGGAATCAGAGGCGGAGAATCAGAGGCCGGGAATCAGATATGGGGAAACAGAGGCGGGGAATCAGAGGCGGGGAAACAGAGGCGGGGAATCAGATATGGGGAATCAGAGGTGGGGAATCAGAGGTTGGGAATCAGAGGCAGGGAATCAGAGGCTGGGAATCAGATGCAGGGAATCAGATGCGGGGAATCAGAGGCGGGGAATCAGAGCTGGGGAATTAGAGGTGGGGAATCAGAGTTGGGGAAACAGAGTCGGGGACTTAGATATGGGGAAACAGAGGTGGGGAATCAGAGGCGGGGAAACAGACGCGGGGAATCAGAGGCGGGGATTCAGAGCTGGGGAATCAGAGGTGGGGAATCAGAGTTGGGGAATCAGAGGCGGGGAATCAGATATGGGGAATCAGAGGCGGGGAATCAGAGGCGGGGAAACAGAGGCAGGGAATTAGATATGGGGTATCAGAGGTGGGGTATCAGGGGCAGGGAATCAGTGGCGGGGAATCAGAGGCGGGGAATCAGAGGCGGGGAATCAGAGGCAGGGAATCAGACACGGGGAATCAGATATGGGGAAACAGAGGCGGGGAATCAGAGGCGGGCAAACAGAGGCGGGGAATTCGATATGGGGAATCAGAGGTGGGGAATCAGAGGTGGTGAATCAGAGATGGGGAATCACAGGCGGGGAATCAGAGGCAGGGAATAGAACGCGGGGAATCAGAGGCGGGGAATCAGAGCTGGGGAATCAGAGGCGGGGAATCATAGTTGGGAATCAGAGGCGGGGAATCAGATATGGGGAAACAGAGGCGGGGATTCAAAGGCGGGGAGACAGAGGCGGGGAATCAGATATGGGGAATCGGATGCGGGGAATCAGAGGCGGGGAATCAGAGCTGGGGAATCAGAGGCGGGGTATCAGAGTCGGGGTAACAGAGGTGGGGAATCAGATATGGGGAATCAGAGGTGGCGAATCAAAGGCGGTGAATCAGAGATGGGAAATCAGAGGCGGGGAATCAGAGGCAGGGAATCAAACATGGGGAATCAGAGGCGGGGAATCAGAGCTGGGGAATCAGAGGCGGGGAATCAGATATGGGGAAACAGGGGCGGGGAATCAGAGGCAGGGAAACAGAGGCGGGGAATCAGATATGGGGAATCAGGGGTGGGGAATCAGAGCTTGGGAATCAGAGGCAGGGAATCAGAGGCGTGGAAACAGAGGCGGGGATTCAGATATGGGGAATCAGAGGTGGGGAATCAGGGGCGTGGAATCAGAGGCAGGGAATTAGATGTGGTGAATCAGAGATGGGGAATCAGAGGCAGGGAATCAGAATCAGAAGCGGGGTATCAGAGGCCGGGAATCAGAGGAAGGTAATCAGAGGCAGGGGATCAAACACGGGGAATCAGAGGCTGGGAATCATAGCTGGGGAATCAGAGGCGGGGAATCAGAGCTGGGGAATCACAGGCGGGGAATCAGAGATGGGGAAACAGAGGCGGGGAATCAGAGGCAGGGAATCAGATGCGGGGAATCAGAGGCGGGGAATCAGAGCTGGCGAATCAGAGGCGGGGAATCAGAGGTGGGCAATCAGAGGATGGGAATCAGATATGGGGAATCAGAGGCGGGGAATCAGAGCTGGGGAATCACAGGCGGGGAATCAGAGTTGGGGAATCAGAGGCGGGGAATCAGATATGGGGAAACAGAGGCGGGGAATCAGAGGCGGTGAAACAGAGGCGGGGAATCAGATATGGGGAATCAGAGGTGGGGAATCAGAGGTTGGGAATCAGAGGCCTGGAATCAGAGGCGGGGAATCAGAGGCAGGGAATCAGATGCGGGGAATCAGAGGACGGGAATCAGAGCTGGGGAATCAGAGGCGGGGTATTAGAGTTGGGGAATCAGAGGCGGGGAATCAGACGCGGGGAATCAGAGGGGGGGAAATATAGCTGGCGAATCAGAGGCGGGGAATCAGAGGTGGGCAATCAGAGGCCGGGAATCAGAGGTGGTGAATCAGAGATGGGGAATCAGAGGCGGGGAATCAGTGGCAGGGAATCAGATATGGGGAATCAGAGGCGTGGAATCAGAGGCAGGGAATCAGACACGGGGAATCAGACACGGGGAATCAGAGGTGGGGAATCAGAGATGGGGAATCAGAGGCGGTGAATCAGAGATGGGGGATCAGAGGCGGGGAATCAGAGGCAGGAAATCAGACACGGGGATTCAGAGGCTGGGAATCAGACGGGGGGAATCAAAGGCGGGGCATCAGAGCTGGGGAATCAGAGGCAGGGAATCAGAGGCGGGGAATCTGATATGGGGAATCAGAGGCTGGGATTCAGAGGCGGGGAATCAGAGGCAGGGAATCAGACACGGGGAATCAGAGGTGGGGAATCAGAGATGGGGAATCAGAGGTGGGGAATCAGAGTTGGGGAATCAGAGGCAGGGAATCGGATGTGCGGAATCAGAGATGGGGAATCAGACGGGGGGAATCAAAGGCGGGGAATCAGAGCTGGGGAATCAGAGGCAGGGAATCAGAGTTGGCGATTCAGAGACGGGGAATCAGATATGGGGAAACAGAGGCGGGGAATCAGAGGCGGGCAAACAGAGGCGGGGAAGTAGATATGGGGAATCAGAGGTGGGGAATCAGAGGTGGTGAATCAGTGATGGGGAATCACAGGCGGGGAATCAGAGGCAGGGAATAGAACGCAGGGAATCAGAGGCAGGGAATCAGAGCTGGGGAATCAGAGGCGGGGAATCATAGTTGGGAATCAGAGGCGGGGAATCAGATATGGGGAAACAGAGGCGGGGAATCAGAGGCGGGGAAACAGAGGCGGGGAATCAGATATGGGGAATCGGATGCGGGGAATCAGAGGCGGGGAATCAGAGCTGGGGAATCAGAGGCGGGGAATCAGAGTTGGGGCATCAGAGGTGGGGAATCAGATGTGCGGAATCAGAGATGGGGAATCAGAGGCAGGGAATCAGAATCAGAAGCGGGGAATCAGAGGCCGGGAATCAGAGGCCGGGAATCAGATGCTGGGAATAAGAGGCCGGGAATCAGAGGTGGGGAATCAGAGTCCTGGAATCGGAGATGGGGATTCAGAGGCGGGGAATGAGATATGGAGAATCAGTGGCGGGGAATCAGAGGCCGGGAAACAGAGGTGGGGAATCAGATATGGGGAATCAGAGGTGGCGAATCAAAGGCGGTGAATCAGAGATGGGGAATCAGAGGCGGGGAATCAGAGGCAGGGAATCAGATGCGGGGAATCAGAGGCGGGGAATCAGAGCTGGCGAATCAGAGGCGGGGAATCAGAGGTGGGCAATCAGAGGCGGGGAATCAGATATGGGGAATCAGAGGCGGGGAATCAGAGGCGGGGAAACAGAGGCGGGGAATCAAATATAGGGAATCAGAGGTGGGGAATCAGAGGTTGTGAATCAGAGATGGGGAATCAAGGCGGGGAATCAGAGGCAGGGAATCAGACACGGGGAATCAGAGGCGGGGATTCAGAGCTGGGGAATCAGAGGCGGGGACTCAGAGTTGGGGAATCAGAGGCAGGGAATCAGATATGGGGAATCAGAGGCGGGGAATCAGAGGCGGGGAAACAGAGGCGGGGAATCAGATATGGGGAATCAGAGGTGGGGAATCAGGGGCAGGGAATCAGTGGCAGGGAATCAGAGGCGGGGAATCAGAGGCGGGGAATCAGAGGCAGGGAATCAGACACGGGGAATCAGAGGCGGGGAATCAGAGATGGGGAATCAGAGGCGGGGAATCAGAGGCAGGGAATCGGACGCCGGGAATCAGAGTCGGGGAATCAGAGCTGGGGAATCAGAGGTGTGGAATCAGAGGTTGGGAATCAGAGGAAGGGAATCAGAGTCGGGGAAACAGAGGCGGGGAATCAGATATGGGGAATCAGAGGTGGCGAATCAAAGGCGGTGAAACAGAGATGGGGAATCAGGGCAGGGAATCAGAGGCAGGGAATCAAACACGGGGAATCAGAGCGGGGGAATCAGAGGCGGGGAATCAGAGTTGGGAATCAGAGGCGGGGAATCAGAGGCGGGGAAACAGAGGCGGGGAATCAGATATGGGGAATCAGAGGTGGGGAATCAGAGGTTGGGAATCAGAGGCAGGGAATCAGAGGCGGGGAATCAGAGGCGGGGAATCAGAGGAAGGGAATCAGATGTGCGGAATCGGAGATGGGGAATCAGAGGCAGGGAATCAGAGGCGGGGAATCAGAGGCGGGGAATCAGAGGCCGGGAATCAGATATGGGGAAACAGAGGCGGGGAATCCGAGGCGGGGAAACAGAGGCGGGGAATCAGATATGGGGAATCAGAGGTGGGGAATCAGAGGTTGGGAATCAGAGGCAGGGAATCAGAGGCTTGGAATCAGATGCAGGGAATCAGATGCGGGGAATCAGAGGCGGGGAATCAGAGCTGGGGAATCAGAGGTGGGGAATCAGATTTGGGGAATCAGAGGTGGGGACTTAGATATGGGGAAACAGAGGGGGGGAATCAGAGGCGGGGAATCAGAGGCGGGGAATCAGATATGGGGAATCAGAGGTGGGGAATCAGAGGCAGGGAATCAGATGTGCGGAATCAGAGATGGGGAATCAGAGGCAGGGAATCAGAGGCAGGGAATTTAACGCGGGGAATCAGAGGCGGGGAATCAGAGCTGGGGAATCAGAGGCGGGGAATCATAGTTGGGAATCAGAGGCGGGGAATCAGATATGGGGAAACAGAGGCGGGGATTCAAAGGCGGGGAGACAGAGGCGGGGAATCAGATATGGGGAATCGGATGCGGGGAATCAGAGGCGGGGAATCAGAGCTGGGGAATCAGAGGCGGGGTATCAGAGTCGGGGTAACAGAGGTGGGGAATCAGATATGGGGAATCAGAGGTGGCGAATCAAAGGCGGTGAATCAGAGATGGGAAATCAGAGGCGGGGAATCAGAGGCAGGGAATCAAACATGGGGAATCAGAGGCGGGGAATCAGAGCTGGGGAATCAGAGGCGGGGAATCAGATATGGGGAAACAGGGGCGGGGAATCAGAGGCAGGGAAACAGAGGCGGGGAATCAGATATGGGGAATCAGGGGTGGGGAATCAGAGCTTGGGAATCAGAGGCAGGGAATCAGAGGCGTGGAAACAGAGGCGGGGATTCAGATATGGGGAATCAGAGGTGGGGAATCAGGGGCGTGGAATCAGAGGCAGGGAATTAGATGTGGTGAATCAGAGATGGGGAATCAGAGGCAGGGAATCAGAATCAGAAGCGGGGTATCAGAGGCCGGGAATCAGAGGAAGGTAATCAGAGGCAGGGGATCAAACACGGGGAATCAGAGGCTGGGAATCAGAGCTGGGGAATCAGAGGCGGGGAATCAGAGCTGGGGAATCACAGGCGGGGAATCAGAGATGGGGAAACAGAGGCGGGGAATCAGAGGCAGGGAATCAGATGCGGGGAATCAGAGGCGGGGAATCAGAGCTGGCTAATCAGAGGCGGGGAATCAGAGGTGGGCAATCAGAGGATGGGAATCAGATATGGGGAATCAGAGGCGGGGAATCAGAGCTGGGGAATCACAGGCGGGGAATCAGAGTTGGGGAATCAGAGGCGGGGAATCAGATATGGGGAAACAGAGGCGGGGAATCAGAGGCGGTGAAACAGAGGCGGGGAATCAGATATGGGGAATCAGAGGTGGGGAATCAGAGGTTGGGAATCAGAGGCCTGGAATCAGAGGCGGGGAATCAGAGGACGGGAATCAGAGCTGGGGAATCAGAGGCGGGGTATTAGAGTTGGGGAATCAGAGGCGGGGAATCAGACGCGGGGAATCAGAGGGGGGGAAATATAGCTGGCGAATCAGAGGCGGGGAATCAGAGGTGGGCAATCAGAGGCCGGGAATCAGAGGTGGTGAATCAGAGATGGGGAATCAGAGGCGGGGAATCAGTGGCAGGGAATCAGATATGGGGAATCAGAGGCGTGGAATCAGAGGCAGGGAATCAGACACGGGGAATCAGACACGGGGAATCAGAGGTGGGGAATCAGAGATGGGGAATCAGAGGCGGTGAATCAGAGATGGGGGATCAGAGGCGGGGAATCAGAGGCAGGAAATCAGACACGGGGATTCAGAGGCTGGGAATCAGACGGGGGGAATCAAAGGCGGGGTATCAGAGCTGGGGAATCAGAGGCAGGGAATCTGAGGCGGGGAATCTGATATGGGGAATCAGAGGCTGGGATTCAGAGGCGGGGAATCAGAGGCAGGGAATCAGACACGGGGAATCAGAGGTGGGGAATCAGAGATGGGGAATCAGAGGTGGGGAATCAGAGTTGGGGAATCAGAGGCAGGGAATCGGATGTGCGGAATCAGAGATGGGGAATCAGAGGTGGGGAATCAGAGGCGGTGAATCAGAGATGGGGAATCAGAGGCGGGGAATCAGAGGCAGGAAATCAGACGGGGGGAATCAAAGGCGGGGAATCAGAGCTGGGGAATCAGAGGCAGGGAATCAGAGTTGGCGATTCAGAGACGGGGAATCAGATATGGGGAAACAGAGGCGGGGAATCAGAGGCGGGCAAACAGAGGCGGGGAAGTAGATATGGGGAATCAGAGGTGGGGAATCAGAGGTGGTGAATCAGTGATGGGGAATCACAGGCGGGGAATCAGAGGCAGGGAATCAGAGCTGGGGAATCAGAGGCGGGGAATCAGAGCTGGGGAATCAGAGGCGGGGAATCAGAGTTGGGGCATCAGAGGTGGGGAATCAGATGTGCGGAATCAGAGATGGGGAATCAGAGGCAGGGAATCAGAATCAGAAGCGGGGAATCAGAGGCCGGGAATCAGAGGCCGGGAATCAGATGCTGGGAATAAGAGGCCGGGAATCAGAGGTGGGGAATCAGAGTCCTGGAATCGGAGATGGGGATTCAGAGGCGGGGAATGAGATATGGAGAATCAGTGGCGGGGAATCAGAGGCCGGGAAACAGAGGTGGGGAATCAGATATGGGGAATCAGAGGTGGCGAATCAAAGGCGGTGAATCAGAGATGGGGAATCAGAGGCGGGGAATCAGAGGCAGGGAATCAGATGCGGGGAATCAGAGGCGGGGAATCAGAGCTGGCGAATCAGAGGCGGGGAATCAGAGGTGGGCAATCAGAGGCGGGGAATCAGATATGGGGAATCAGAGGCGGGGAATCAGAGGCGGGGAAACAGAGGCGGGGAATCAAATATAGGGAATCAGAGGTGGGGAATCAGAGGTTGTGAATCAGAGATGGGGAATCAAGGCGGGGAATCAGAGGCAGGGAATCAGACACGGGGAATCAGAGGCGGGGATTCAGAGCTGGGGAATCAGAGGCGGGGACTCAGAGTTGGGGAATCAGAGGCAGGGAATCAGATATGGGGAATCAGAGGCGGGGAATCAGAGGCGGGGAAACAGAGGCGGGGAATCAGATATGGGGAATCAGAGGTGGGGAATCAGGGGCAGGGAATCAGTGGCAGGGAATCAGAGGCGGGGAATCAGAGGCGGGGAATCAGAGGCAGGGAATCAGACACGGGGAATCAGAGGCGGGGAATCAGAGATGGGGAATCAGAGGCGGGGAATCAGAGGCAGGGAATCGGACGCCGGGAATCAGAGTCGGGGAATCAGAGCTGGGGAATCAGAGGTGTGGAATCAGAGGTTGGGAATCAGAGGAAGGGAATCAGAGTCGGGGAAACAGAGGCGGGGAATCAGATATGGGGAATCAGAGGTGGCGAATCAAAGGCGGTGAAACAGAGATGGGGAATCAGGGCAGGGAATCAGAGGCAGGGAATCAAACACGGGGAATCAGAGCGGGGGAATCAGAGGCGGGGAATCAGAGTTGGGAATCAGAGGCGGGGAATCAGAGGCGGGGAAACAGAGGCGGGGAATCAGATATGGGGAATCAGAGGTGGGGAATCAGAGGTTGGGAATCAGAGGCAGGGAATCAGAGGCGGGGAATCAGAGGCGGGGAATCAGAGGAAGGGATTCAGATGTGCGGAATCGGAGATGGGGAATCAGAGGCAGGGAATCAGAGGCGGGGAATCAGAGGCGGGGAATCAGAGGCCGGGAATCAGATATGGGGAAACAGAGGCGGGGAATCCGAGGCGGGGAAACAGAGGCGGGGAATCAGATATGGGGAATCAGAGGTGGGGAATCAGAGGTTGCGAATCAGAGGCAGGGAATCAGAGGCTTGGAATCAGATGCAGGGAATCAGATGCGGGGAATCAGAGGCGGGGAATCAGAGCTGGGGAATCAGAGGTGGGGAATCAGATTTGGGGAATCAGAGGTGGGGACTTAGATATGGGGAAACAGAGGGGGGGAATCAGAGGCGGGGAATCAGAGGCGGGGAATCAGATATGGGGAATCAGAGGTGGGGAATCAGAGGCAGGGAATCAGATGTGCGGAATCAGAGATGGGGAATCAGAGGCAGGGAATCAGAATCAGAAGCAGGGAATCAGAGGCCGGGAATCAGAGGCCGGAATCAGATGCTGGGAATCAGAGGCCTGGAATCAGAGGCGGGGAATCAGAGGCAGGGAATCAGATGCGGGGAATCAGAGGCGGGGAATCAGAGCTGGGGAATCAGAGGTGGGGTATTAGAGTTGGGGAATCAGAGGCGGGGAATCAGATATTGGGAAACAGAGGTGGGGAATCAGAGGCGGGGAAACAGAGGCAGGGAATCAGATATGGGGAATCAGAGGCGGGGAATCAGAGGTGGGGAATCATAGGCAGGGAATCGGATGTGCGGAATCAGAGATGGGGAATCAGAGGCCGGCAATCAGAGGTGGTGAATCAGAGATGGGGAATCAGAGGCGGGGTATCAGAGGCAGGGAATCAGACGCGGGGAATCAGAGGTGGGCAATCAGAGGCGGGGAATCATATATGGGGAATCAGAGGCGGGGAATCAGAGGCGGGGAAACATAGGCGGGGAATCAGATATGGGGAATCAGAGCTGGGGAATCAGAGGTGGGGAATCAGTGGCAGGGAATCAGATGTGCGGAATCAGAGATGGGGAATCAGAGGCAGGGAATCAGAATCAGAAGCGGGGAATCAGAGGCCGGGAATCAGAGGCCGGGAATCAGATGCTGGGAATAAGAGGCTGGGAATCAGAGGTGGGGAATCAGAGTCCGGGAATCAGAGATGGGGATTCAGAGGCGGGGAATGAGATATGGAGAATCAGAGGCGGGGAATCAGAGGCGGGGAAACAGAGGTGGGGAATCAGATATGGGGAATCAGAGGTGGCGAATCAAAGGCGGTGAATCAGAGATGGGGAATCAGAGGCGGGGAATCAGAGGCAGGGAATCAGATGCGGGGAATCAGAGGCGGGGAATCAGAGCTGGCGAATCAGAGGCGGGGAATCAGAGGTGGGCAATCAGAGCCCAGGAATCAGATATGGGGAATCAGAGGCGGGGAATCAGAGGCGGGGAAACAGAGGTGGGGAATCAGATATGGGGAAACAGAGGTGGCGAATCAAAGGCGGTGAATCAGAGATGGGGAATCAGAGGCGGGGAATCAGAGGCAGGGAATCAAAAACGGGGAATCAGAGGCGGGGAATCAGAGCTGGGGAATCAGAGGCGGGGAATCAGAGTAGGAGAATCAGAGGTGGGGAATCAGATATGGGGAATCAGAGGTGTGGAATCAGAGGTTGGGAATCATAGGCGGGGAAACAGAGGCGGGGAATCAGATATGGGGAATCAGCGGTGGCGAATTAAAGGCGGTGAATCAGAGATGGGGAATCAGGGCAGGGAATCAGAGGCAGGGAATCAAACACGGGGAATCAGAGGCGGGGATCAGAGCTGGGGAATCAGAGGCGGGGATTCAGAGTTGGGGAATCAGAGGAGGGGAATCAGAGGCGGGGAAACAGAGGCGGGGAATCAGATATGGGGAATCAGAGGTGGGGAATCAGAGGTTGGGAATCAGAAGCAGGGAATCAGAGGCGGGGAATCAGAGGCGGGGAATCAGAGGCAGGGAATCCGATGTGCGGAATCGGAGATGGGGAATCAGAGGCAGGGAATCAGAGGCGGGGAATCAGAGGCGGAGAATCAGAGGCCGGGAATCAGATATGGGGAAACAGAGGCGGGGAATCAGAGGCGGGGAAACAGAGGCGGGGAATCAGATATGGGGAATCAGAGGTGGGGAATCAGAGGTTGGGAATCAGAGGCAGGGAATCAGAGGCTGGGAATCAGATGCAGGGAATCAGATGCGGGGAATCAGAGGCGGGGAATCAGAGCTGGGGAATCAGAGGTGGGGAATCAGAGTTGGGGAATCAGAGTCGGGGACTTAGATATGGGGAAACAGAGGTGGGGAATCAGAGGCGGGGAAACAGACGCGGGGAATCAGAGGCGGGGATTCAGAGCTGGGGAATCAGAGGCGTGGAATCAGAGTTAGGGAATCAGAGTCGGGGAATCAGATATGGGGATTCAGAGGCGGGGAATCAGAGGCGGGGAAACAGAGGCAGGGAATCAGATATGGGGAATCAGAGGTGGGGTATCAGGGGCAGGGAATCAGTGGCAGGGAATCAGAGGCGGGGAATCAGAGGCGGGGAATCAGAGGCCGGGAATCAGACACGGGGAATCAGATATGGGGAAACAGAGCGGGGAATCAGAGGCGGGCAAACAGAGGCGGGGAATTAGATATGGGGAATCAGAGGTGGGGAATCAGAGGTGGTGAATCAGAGATGGGGAATCACAGGCGGGGAATCAGAGGCAGGGAATAGAACGCGGGGAATCAGAGGCGGGGAATCAGAGCTGGGGAATCAGAGGCGGGGAATCATAGTTGGGAATCAGAGGCGGGGAATCATATATGGGGAAACAGAGGCGGGGATTCAAAGGCGGGGAAACAGAGGCGGGGAATCAGATATGGGGAATCGGATGCGGGGAATCAGAGGCGGGGAATCAGAGCTGGGGAATCAGAGGCGGGGTATCAGAGTTGGGGCATCAGAGGTGGGGAATTAGATATGGGGAAACAGAGGCGGGGAATCAGAGGCGGGGATACAGAGGCGGGGAATCAGATATGGGGAATCAGAGGTGGGGAACCAGAGGCAGGGAATCAGATGTGCGGAATCAGAGATGGGGAATCAGAGGCAGGGAATCAGAATCAGAAGCGGGGAATCAGAGGCCGGGAATCAGAGGCCGGGATTCAGATGCCGGGAATAAGAGGCCGGGAATCAGATTTGGGGAATCAGAGTCCGGGAATCAGAGATGGGCATTCAGAGGCTGGGAATGATATATGGGGAATCAGAGGCGGGGAATCAGAGGCGGGGTAACAGAGGTGGGGAATCAGATATGGGGAATCAGAGGTGGCGAATCAAAGGCGGTGAATCAGAGATGGGGAATCAGAGGCGGGGAATCAGAGGCAGGGAATCAAACACGGGGAATCACAGGCGGGGAATCAGAGCTGGGGAATCAGAGGCGGGGAATCAGAGTTGGGGAATAAGTGGCGGGGAATCAGATATGGGGAAACAGGGGCGGGGAATCAGAGGCAGGGAAACAGAGGTGGGGAATCAGATATGGGGAATCAGGGGTGGGGAATCAGAGGTTGGGAATCAGAGGCAGGGAATCAGAGGCGTGGAAACAGAGGCGGGGATTCAGATATGGGGAATCAGAGGTGGGGAATCAGGGGCGTGGAATCAGAGGCAGGGAATTAGATGTGGTGAATCAGAGATGGGGAATCAGAGGCAGGGAATCAGAATCAGAAGCGGGGTATCAGAGGCCGGGAATCAGAGCTGGCGAATCAGAGGCAGGGAATCAGATGCGGGGTATCAGAGGCGGGGAATCAGAGCTGGCGAATCAGAGGCGGGGAATCAGAGGTGGGCAATCAGAGGATGGGAATCAGATATGGGAAATCAGAGGCGGGGAATCAGAGCTGGGGAATCACAGGCGGGGAATCAGAGTTGGGGAATCAGAGGCGGGGAATCAGATATGGGGAAACAGAGGCGGGGAATCAGAGGCGGTGAAACAGAGGCGGGGAATCAGATATTGGGAATCAGAGGTGGGGAATCAGAGGTTGGGAATCAGAGGCCTGGAATCAGAGGCGGGGAATCTGAGGCAGGGAATCAGATGCGGGGAATCAGAGGAGGGGAATCAGAGCTGGGGAATCAGAGGCGGGGTATTAGAGTTGGGGAATCAGAGGCGGGGAATCAGACGCGGGGAATCAGAGGGGGGGAATCATAGCTGGCGAATCAGAGGCGGGGAATCAGAGGTGGGCAATCAGAGGCCGGGAATCAGAGGTGGTGAATCAGAGATGGGGAATCAGAGGCGGGGAATCAGTGGCAGGGAATCAGATATGGGGAATCAGAGGCGTGGAATCAGAGGCAGGGAATCAGACACGGGGAATCAGACACGGGGAATCAGAGGTGGGGAATCAGAGATGGGGAATCAGAGGCGGTGAATCAGAGATGGGGAATCAGAGGCGGGGAATCAGAGGCAGGAAATCAGACACGGGGATTCAGAGGCTGGGAATCAGACAGGGGGAATCAAAGGCGGGGAATCAGAGCTGGGGAATCAGAGGCAGGGAATCAGAGGCGGGGAATCAGATATGGGGAATCAGAGGCTGGTATTCAGAGGCGGGGAATCATAGGCAGGGAATCAGACACGGGGAATCAGAGGTGGGGAATCAGAGATGGGGAATCAGAGGCGGGGAATCAGAGGCAGGGAATCAGACGCGGGGAATCTGAGGCGGGGAATCAGAGCTGGGGAATCAGAGGTTGGGAATCAGAGTTGGGGAATCAGAGGCAGGGAATCGGATGTGCGGAATCAGAGATGGGGAATCAGAGGTGGGGAATCAGAGGCGGTGAATCAGAGATGGGGAATCAGAGGCGGGGAATCAGAGGCAGGAAATCAGACACGGGGATTCAGAGGCTGGGAATCAGACGGGGGGAATCAAAGGCGGGGAATCAGAGCTGGGGAATCAGAGGCAGGGAATCAGAGTTGGGGATTCAGAGACGGGGAATCAGATATGGGGAAACAGAGGCGGGGAATCAGAGGCGGGCAAACAGAGGCGGGGAATTAGATATGGGGAATCAGAGGTGGGGAATCAGAGGTGGTGAATCAGTGATGGGGAATCACAGGCGGGGAATCAGAGGCAGGGAATAGAACGCAGGGAATCAGAGGCAGGGAATCAGAGCTGGGGAATCAGAGGCGGGGAATCAGAGGTGGGCAATCAGAGCCGGGGAATCAGATATGGGGAATCAGAGGCGGGGAATCAGAGGCGGGGAAACAGAGGTGGGGAATCAGATATGGGGAAACAGAGGTGGCGAATCAAAGGCGGTGAATCAGAGATGGGGAATCAGAGGCGGGGAATCAGAGGCAGGGAATCAAAAACGGGGAATCAGAGGCGGGGAATCAGAGCTGGGGTATCAGATGCGGGGAATCAGAGTAGGAGAATCAGAGGTGGGGAATCAGATATGGGGAAACAGGGGCGGGGAATCAGAGGCGGGGAAACAGAGGCGGGGAATCAGATATGGGGAATCAGAGGTGTGGAATCAGAGGTTGGGAATCAGAGGCGGGGAAACAGAGGAGGGGAATCAGATATGTGGAATCAGAGGTGGCGAATTAAAGGCGGTGAATCAGAGATGGGGAATCAGGGCAGGGAATCAGAGGCAGGGAATCAAACACGGGGAATAAGAGGCGTGGAATCAGAGCTGGGGAATCAGAGGCGGGGATTCAGAGTTGGGGAATCAGAGGCGGGGAATCAGAGGCGGGGAAACAGAGGCGGGGAATCAGATATGGGGAATCAGAGGTGGGGAATCAGAGGTTGGGAATCAGAAGCAGGGAATCAGAGGCGGGGAATCAGAGGCGGGGAATCAGAGGCAGGAAATCCGATGTGCGGAATCGGAGATGGGGAATCAGAGGCAGGGAATCAGAGGTTGGGAATCAGAGGCAGGGAATCAGAGGCTGGGAATCAGATGCAGGGAATCAGATGCGGGGAATCAGAGGCGGGGAATCAGAGCTGGGGAATCAGAGGTGGGGAATCAGAGTTGGGGAATCAGAGTCGGGGACTTAGATATGGGGAAACAGAGGCGGGGAATCAGAGGCAGGGAAACAGAGGCGGGGAATCAGATATGGGGAATCAGGGGTGGGGAATCAGAGGTTGGGAATCAGAGGCAGGGAATCAGAGGCGTGGAAACAGAGGCGGGGATTCAGATATGGGGAATCAGAGGTGGGGAATCAGGGGCGTGGAATCAGAGGCAGGGAATTAGATGTGGTGAATCAGAGATGGGAAATCAGAGGCAGGGAATCAGAATCAGAAGCGGGGTATCAGAGGCCGGGAATCAGAGGAAGGTAATCAGAGGCAGGGGATCAAACACGGGGAATCAGAGGCTGGGAATCAGAGCTGGGGAATCAGAGGCGGGGAATCAGAGCTGGGGAATCACAGGCGGGGAATCAGAGATGGGGAAACAGAGGCGGGGAATCAGAGGCAGGGAATCAGATGCGGGGAATCAAAGGCGGGGAATCAGAGCTGGCGAATCAGAGGCGGGGAATCAGAGGTGGGCAATCAGAGGATGGGAATCAGAGGTGGGGAATCAGAGCTGGGGAATCACAGGCGGGGAATCAGAGTTGGGGAGTCAGAGGCGGGGAATCAGATATGGGGAAACAGAGGCGGGGAATCAGAGGCGGTGAAACAGAGGCGGGGAATCTGACATGGGGAATCAGAGGTGGGGAATCAGAGGTTGGGAATCAGAGGCCTGGAATCAGAGGCGGGGAATCAGAGGCAGGGAATCAGATGCGGGGAATCAGAGGAGGGGAATCAGAGCTGGGGAATCAGAGGCGGGGTATTAGAGTTGGGGAATCAGAGGCGGGGAATCAGAGGTGGGCAATCAGAGGCCGGGAATCAGAGGTGGTGAATCAGAGATGGGGAATCAGAGGCGGGGAATCAGTGGCAGGGAATCAGATATGGGGAATCAGAGGCGTGGAATCAGAGGCAGGGAATCAGACACGGGGAATCAGACACGGGGAATCAGAGGTGTGGAATCAGAGATGGGGAATCAGAGGCGGTGAATCTGAGATGGGGGATCAGAGGCGGGGTAACAGAGGCAGGAAATCAGACACGGGGATTCAGAGCCTGGGAATCAGACGGGGGGAATCAAAGGCGGGGTATCAGAGCTGGGGAATCAGAGGCAGGGAATCAGAGGCGGTGAATCAGAGGCAGGGAATCAGACACGGGGAATCAGAGGTGAGGAATCAGAGATGGGGAATCAGAGGCGGGGAATCAGAGGCAGGGAATCAGACGCGGGGAATCTGAGGCGGGGAATCAGAGCTGGGGATTCAGAGGTGGGGAATCAGAGTTGGGGAATCAGAGGCAGGGAATCGGATGTGCGGAATCAGAGATGGGGAATCAGAGGTGGGGAATCAGAGGCGGTGAATCAGAGATGGGGAATCAGAGGCGGGGAATCAGAGGCAGGAAATCAGACACGGGGATTCAGAGGCTGGGAATCAGACGGGGGGAATCAAAGGCGGGGAATCAGAGCTGGGGAATCAGAGGCAGGGAATCAGAGTTGGGGATTCAGAGACGGGGAATCAGATATGGGGAAACAGAGGCGGGGAATCAGAGGCGGGCAAACAGAGGCGGGGAATTAGATATGTGGAATCAGAGGTGGGGAATCAGAGGTGGTGAATCAGTGATGGGGAATCACAGGCGGGGAATCAGAGGCAGGGAATAGAACGCAGGGAATCAGAGGCGGGGAATCAGAGCTGGGGAATCACAGGCGGGGTATCAGAGTTGGGGAATCAGAGGCGGGGAATCAGATATGGGGAATGAGGCGGGGAATCAGAGGCGGTGAAACAGAGGCGGGGAATCAGATATTGGGAATCAGAGGTGGGGAATCAGAGGTTGGGAATCAGAGGCCTGGAATCAGAGGCGGGGAATCAGAGGCAGGGAATCAGATGCGGGGAATCAGAGGAGGGGAATCAGAGCTGGGGAATCAGAGGCGGGGTATTAGAGTTGGGGAATCAGAGGCGGGGAATCAGACGCGGGGAATCAGAGCGGGGGGAATCAGAGGCGGGGAATCAGAGGCGGGGAATCAGATATGGGGAATCAGAGGTGGGGAATCAGAGGCAGGGAATCAGATGTGCGGAATCAGAGATGGGGAATCAGAGGCAGGGAATCAGAGGCAGGGAATAGAACGCGGGGAATCAGAGGCGGGGAATCAGAGCTGGGGAATCAGAGGCGGGGAATCATAGTTGGGAATCAGAGGCGGGGAATCAGATATGGGGAAACAGAGGCGGGGATTCAAAGGCGGGGAGACAGAGGCGGGGAATCAGATATGGGTAATCGGATGCGGGGAATCAGAGGCGGGGAATCAGAGCTGGGGAATCAGAGGCGGGGTATCAGAGTCGGGGTAACAGAGGTGGGGAATCAGATATGGGGAATCAGAGGTGGCGAATCAAAGGCGGTGAATCAGAGATGGGAAATCAGAGGCGGGGAATCAGAGGCAGGGAATCAAACATGGGGAATCAGAGGCGGGGAATCAGAGCTGGGGAATCAGAGGCGGGGAATCAGATATGGGGAAACAGGGGCGGGGAATCAGAGGCAGGGAAACAGAGGCGGGGAATCAGATATGGGGAATCAGGGGTGGGGAATCAGAGCTTGGGAATCAGAGGCAGGGAATCAGAGGCGTGGAAACAGAGGCGGGGATTCAGATATGGGGAATCAGAGGTGGGGAATCAGGGGCGTGGAATCAGAGGCAGGGAATTAGATGTGGTGAATCAGAGATGGGGAATCAGAGGCAGGGAATCAGAATCAGAAGCGGGGTATCAGAGGCCGGGAATCAGAGGAAGGTAATCAGAGGCAGGGGATCAAACACGGGGAATCAGAGGCTGGGAATCAGAGCTGGGGAATCAGAGGCGGGGAATCAGAGCTGGGGAATCACAGGCGGGGAATCAGAGATGGGGAAACAGAGGCGGGGAATCAGAGGCAGGGAATCAGATGCGGGGAATCAGAGGCGGGGAATCAGAGCTGGCTAATCAGAGGCGGGGAATCAGAGGTGGGCAATCAGAGGATGGGAATCAGATATGGGGAATCAGAGGCGGGGAATCAGAGCTGGGGAATCACAGGCGGGGAATCAGAGTTGGGGAATCAGAGGCGGGGAATCAGATATGGGGAAACAGAGGCGGGGAATCAGAGGCGGTGAAACAGAGGCGGGGAATCAGATATGGGGAATCAGAGGTGGGGAATCAGAGGTTGGGAATCAGAGGCCTGGAATCAGAGGCGGGGAATCAGAGGACGGGAATCAGAGCTGGGGAATCAGAGGCGGGGTATTAGAGTTGGGGAATCAGAGGCGGGGAATCAGACGCGGGGAATCAGAGGGGGGGAAATATAGCTGGCGAATCAGAGGCGGGGAATCAGAGGTGGGCAATCAGAGGCCGGGAATCAGAGGTGGTGAATCAGAGATGGGGAATCAGAGGCGGGGAATCAGTGGCAGGGAATCAGATATGGGGAATCAGAGGCGTGGAATCAGAGGCAGGGAATCAGACACGGGGAATCAGACACGGGGAATCAGAGGTGGGGAATCAGAGATGGGGAATCAGAGGCGGTGAATCAGAGATGGGGGATCAGAGGCGGGGAATCAGAGGCAGGAAATCAGACACGGGGATTCAGAGGCTGGGAATCAGACGGGGGGAATCAAAGGCGGGGTATCAGAGCTGGGGAATCAGAGGCAGGGAATCTGAGGCGGGGAATCTGATATGGGGAATCAGAGGCTGGGATTCAGAGGCGGGGAATCAGAGGCAGGGAATCAGACACGGGGAATCAGAGGTGGGGAATCAGAGATGGGGAATCAGAGGTGGGGAATCAGAGTTGGGGAATCAGAGGCAGGGAATCGGATGTGCGGAATCAGAGATGGGGAATCAGAGGTGGGGAATCAGAGGCGGTGAATCAGAGATGGGGAATCAGAGGCGGGGAATCAGAGGCAGGAAATCAGACGGGGGGAATCAAAGGCGGGGAATCAGAGCTGGGGAATCAGAGGCAGGGAATCAGAGTTGGCGATTCAGAGACGGGGAATCAGATATGGGGAAACAGAGGCGGGGAATCAGAGGCGGGCAAACAGAGGCGGGGAAGTAGATATGGGGAATCAGAGGTGGGGAATCAGAGGTGGTGAATCAGTGATGGGGAATCACAGGCGGGGAATCAGAGGCAGGGAATAGAACGCAGGGAATCAGAGGCAGGGAATCAGAGCTGGGGAATCAGAGGCGGGGAATCATAGTTGGGAATCAGAGGCGGGGAATCAGATATGGGGAAACAGAGGCGGGGAATCAGAGGCGGGGAAACAGAGGCGGGGAATCAGATATGGGGAATCGGATGCGGGGAATCAGAGGCGGGGAATCAGAGCTGGGGAATCAGAGGCGGGGAATCAGAGTTGGGGCATCAGAGGTGGGGAATCAGATGTGCGGAATCAGAGATGGGGAATCAGAGGCAGGGAATCAGAATCAGAAGCGGGGAATCAGAGGCCGGGAATCAGAGGCCGGGAATCAGATGCTGGGAATAAGAGGCCGGGAATCAGAGGTGGGGAATCAGAGTCCTGGAATCGGAGATGGGGATTCAGAGGCGGGGAATGAGATATGGAGAATCAGTGGCGGGGAATCAGAGGCCGGGAAACAGAGGTGGGGAATCAGATATGGGGAATTAGAGGTGGCGAATCAAAGGCGGTGAATCAGAGATGGGGAATCAGAGGCGGGGAATCAGAGGCAGGGAATCAGATGCGGGGAATCAGAGGCGGGGAATCAGAGCTGGCGAATCAGAGGCGGGGAATCAGAGGTGGGCAATCAGAGGCGGGGAATCAGATATGGGGAATCAGAGGCGGGGAATCAGAGGCGGGGAAACAGAGGCGGGGAATCAAATATAGGGAATCAGAGGTGGGGAATCAGAGGTTGTGAATCAGAGATGGGGAATCAAGGCGGGGAATCAGAGGCAGGGAATCAGACACGGGGAATCAGAGGCGGGGATTCAGAGCTGGGGAATCAGAGGCGGGGACTCAGAGTTGGGGAATCAGAGGCAGGGAATCAGATATGGGGAATCAGAGGCGGGGAATCAGAGGCGGGGAAACAGAGGCGGGGAATCAGATATGGGGAATCAGAGGTGGGGAATCAGGGGCAGGGAATCAGTGGCAGGGAATCAGAGGCGGGGAATCAGAGGCGGGGAATCAGAGGCAGGGAATCAGACACGGGGAATCAGAGGCGGGGAATCAGAGATGGGGAATCAGAGGCGGGGAATCAGAGGCAGGGAATCGGACGCCGGGAATCAGAGTCGGGGAATCAGAGCTGGGGAATCAGAGGTGTGGAATCAGAGGTTGGGAATCAGAGGAAGGGAATCAGAGTCGGGGAAACAGAGGCGGGGAATCAGATATGGGGAATCAGAGGTGGCATATCAAAGGCGGTGAAACAGAGATGGGGAATCAGGGCAGGGAATCAGAGGCAGGGAATCAAACACGGGGAATCAGAGCGGGGGAATCAGAGGCGGGGAATCAGAGTTGGGAATCAGAGGCGGGGAATCAGAGGCGGGGAAACAGAGGCGGGGAATCAGATATGGGGAATCAGAGGTGGGGAATCAGAGGTTGGGAATCAGAGGCAGGGAATCAGAGGCGGGGAATCAGAGGCGGGGAATCAGAGGAAGGGATTCAGATGTGCGGAATCGGAGATGGGGAATCAGAGGCAGGGAATCAGAGGCGGGGAATCAGAGGCGGGGAATCAGAGGCCGGGAATCAGATATGGGGAAACAGAGGCGGGGAATCCGAGGCGGGGAAACAGAGGCGGGGAATCAGATATGGGGAATCAGAGGTGGGGAATCAGAGGTTGCGAATCAGAGGCAGGGAATCAGAGGCTTGGAATCAGATGCAGGGAATCAGATGCGGGGAATCAGAGGCGGGGAATCAGAGCTGGGGAATCAGAGGTGGGGAATCAGATTTGGGGAATCAGAGGTGGGGACTTAGATATGGGGAAACAGAGGGAGGGAATCAGAGGCGGGGAATCAGAGGCGGGGAATCAGATATGGGGAATCAGAGGTGGGGAATCAGAGGCAGGGAATCAGATGTGCGGAATCAGAGATGGGGAATCAGAGGCAGGGAATCAGAATCAGAAGCAGGGAATCAGAGGCCGGGAATCAGAGGCCGGAATCAGATGCTGGGAATCAGAGGCCTGGAATCAGAGGCGGGGAATCAGAGGCAGGGAATCAGATGCGGGGAATCAGAGGCGGGGAATCAGAGCTGGCAATCAGAGGTGGGGTATTAGAGTTGGGGAATCGGAGGCGGGGAATCAGATATTGGGAAACAGAGGTGGGGAATCAGAGGCGGGGAAACAGAGGCAGGGAATCAGATATGGGGAATCAGAGGCGGGGAATCAGAGGTGGGGAATCATAGGCAGGGAATCGGATGTGCCGAATCAGAGATGGGGAATCAGAGGCCGGCAATCAGAGGTGGTGAATCAGAGATGGGGAATCAGAGGCGGGGTATCAGAGGCAGGGAATCAGACGCGGGGAATCAGAGGTGGGCAATCAGAGGCGGGGAATCATATATGGGGAATCAGAGGCGGGGAATCAGAGGCGGGGAAACATAGGCGGGGAATCAGATATGGGGAATCAGAGCTGGGGAATCAGAGGTGGGGAATCAGTGGCAGGGAATCAGATGTGCGGAATCAGAGATGGGGAATCAGAGGCAGGGAATCAGAATCAGAAGCGGGGAATCAGAGGCCGGGAATCAGAGGCCGGGAATCAGATGCTGGGAATAAGAGGCTGGGAATCAGAGGTGGGGAATCAGAGTCCGGGAATCAGAGATGGGGATTCAGAGGCGGGGAATGAGATATGGAGAATCAGAGGCGGGGAATCAGAGGCGGGGAAACAGAGGTGGGGAATCAGATATGGGGAATCAGAGGTGGCGAATCAAAGGCGGTGAATCAGAGATGGGGAATCAGAGGCGGGGAATCAGAGGCAGGGAATCAGATGCGGGGAATCAGAGGCGGGGAATCAGAGCTGGCGAATCAGAGGCGAGGAATCAGAGGTGGGCAATCAGAGCCCAGGAATCAGATATGGGGAATCAGAGGCGGGGAATCAGAGGCGGGGAAACAGAGGTGGGGAATCAGATATGGGGAAACAGAGGTGGCGAATCAAAGGCGGTGAATCAGAGATGGGGAATCAGAGGCGGGGAATCAGAGGCAGGGAATCAAAAACGGGGAATCAGAGGCGGGGAATCAGAGCTGGGGAATCAGAGGCGGGGAATCAGAGTAGGAGAATCAGAGGTGGGGAATCAGATATGGGGAAACAGGGGCGGGGAATCAGAGGCGGGGAAACAGAGGCGGGGAATCAGAAATGGGGAATCAGAGGTGTGGAATCAGAGGTTGGGAATCATAGGCGGGGAAACAGAGGCGGGGAATCAGATATGGGGAATCAGCGGTGGCGAATTAAAGGCGGTGAATCAGAGATGGGGAATCAGGGCAGGGAATCAGAGGCAGGGAATCAAACACGGGGAATCAGAGGCGGGGAATCAGAGCTGGGGAATCAGAGGCGGGGATTCAGAGTTGGGGAATCAGAGGCGGGGAATCAGAGGCGGGGAAACAGAGGCGGGGAATCAGATATGGGGAATCAGAGGTGGGGAATCAGAGGTTGGGAATCAGAAGCAGGGAATCAGAGGCGGGGAATCAGAGGCGGGGAATCAGAGGCAGGGAATCCGATGTGCGGAATCGGAGATGGGGAATCAGAGGCAGGGAATCAGAGGCGGGGAATCAGAGGCAGAGAATCAGAGGCCGGGAATCAGATATGGGGAAACAGAGGCGGGGATTCAGAGGCGGGGAAACAGAGGCGGGGAATCAGATATGGGGAATCAGAGGTGGGGAATCAGAGGTTGGGAATCAGAGGCAGGGAATCAGAGGCTGGGAATCAGATGCAGGGAATCAGATGCGGGGAATCAGAGGCGGGGAATCAGAGCTGGGGAATCAGAGGTGGGGAATCAGAGTTGGGGAATCAGAGTCGGGGACTTAGATATGGGGAAACAGAGGTGGGGAATCAGAGGCGGGGAAACAGACGCGGGGAATCAGAGGCGGGGATTCAGAGCTGGGGAATCAGAGGCGTGGAATCAGAGTTAGGGAATCAGAGTCGGGGAATCAGATATGGGGAATCAGAGGCGGGGAATCAGAGGCGGGGAAACAGAGGCAGGGAATCAGATATGGGGAATCAGAGGTGGGGTATCAGGGGCAGGGAATCAGTGGCAGGGAATCAGAGGCGGGGAATCAGAGGCGGGGAATCAGAGGCCGGGAATCAGACACGGGGAATGAGATATGGGGAAACAGAGCGGGGAATCAGAGGCGGGCAAACAGAGGCGGGGAATTAGATATGGGGAATCAGAGGTGGGGAATCAGAGGTGGTGAATCAGAGATGGGGAATCACAGGCGGGGAATCAGAGGCAGGGAATAGAACGCGGGGAATCAGAGGCGGGGAATCAGAGCTGGGGAATCAGAGGCGGGGAATCATAGTTGGGAATCAGAGGCGGGGAATCATATATGGGGAAACAGAGGCGGGGATTCAAAGGCGGGGAAACAGAGGCGGGGAATCAGATATGGGGAATCGGATGCGGGGAATCAGAGGCGGGGAATCAGAGCTGGGGAATCAGAGGCGGGGTATCAGAGTTGGGGCATCAGAGGTGGGGAATTAGATATGGGGAAACAGAGGCGGGGAATCAGAGGCGGGGAAACAGAGGCGGGGAATCAGATATGGGGAATCAGAGGTGGGGAACCAGAGGCAGGGAATCAGATGTGCGGAATCAGAGATGGGGAATCAGAGGCAGGGAATCAGAATCAGAAGCGGGGAATCAGAGGCCGGGAATCAGAGGCCGGGATTCAGATGCCGGGAATAAGAGGCCGGGAATCAGATTTGGGGAATCAGAGTCCGGGAATCAGAGATGGGCATTCAGAGGCTGGGAATGATATATGGGGAATCAGAGGCGGGGAATCAGAGGCGGGGTAACAGAGGTGGGGAATCAGATATGGGGAATCAGAGGTGGCGAATCAAAGGCGGTGAATCAGAGATGGGGAATCAGAGGCGGGGAATCAGAGGCAGGGAATCAAACACGGGGAATCACAGGCGGGGAATCAGAGCTGGGGAATCAGAGGCGGGGAATCAGAGTTGGGGAATAAGTGGCGGGGAATCAGATATGGGGAAACAGGGGCGGGGAATCAGAGGCAGGGAAACAGAGGCGGGGAATCAGATATGGGGAATCAGGGGTGGGGAATCAGAGGTTGGGAATCAGAGGCAGGGAATCAGAGGCGTGGAAACAGAGGCGGGGATTCAGATATGGGGAATCAGAGGTGGGGAATCAGGGGCGTGGAATCAGAGGCAGGGAATTAGATGTGGTGAATCAGAGATGGGGAATCAGAGGCAGGGAATCAGAATCAGAAGCGGGGTATCAGAGGCCGGGAATCAGAGCTGGCGAATCAGAGGCAGGGAATCAGATGCGGGCTATCAGAGGCGGGGAATCAGAGCTGGCGAATCAGAGGCGGGGAATCAGAGGTGGGCAATCAGAGGATGGGAATCAGATATGGGAAATCAGAGGCGGGGAATCAGAGCTGGGGAATCACAGGCGGGGAATCAGAGTTGGGGAATCAGAGGCGGGGAATCAGATATGGGGAAACAGAGGCGGGGAATCAGAGGCGGTGAAACAGAGGCGGGGAATCAGATATTGGGAATCAGAGGTGGGGAATCAGAGGTTGGGAATCAGAGGCCTGGAATCAGAGGCGGGGAATCTGAGGCAGGTAATCAGATGCGGGGAATCAGAGGAGGGGAATCAGAGCTGGGGAATCAGAGGCGGGGTATTAGAGTTGGGCAATCAGAGGCGGGGAATCAGACGCGGGGAATCAGAGGGGGGGAATCATAGCTGGCGAATCAGAGGCGGGGAATCAGAGGTGGGCAATCGGAGGCCGGGAATCAGAGGTGGTGAATCAGAGATGGGGAATCAGAGGCGGGGAATCAGTGGCAGGGAATCAGATATGGGGAATCAGAGGCGTGGAATCAGAGGCAGGGAATCAGACACGGGGAATCAGACACGGGGAATCAGAGGTGGGGAATCAGAGATGGGGAATCAGAGGCGGTGAATCAGAGATGGGGAATCAGAGGCGGGGAATCAGAGGCAGGAAATCAGACACGGGGATTCAGAGGCTGGGAATCAGACAGGGGGAATCAAAGGCGGGGAATCAGAGCTGGGGAATCAGAGGCAGGGAATCAGAGGCGGGGAATCAGATATGGGGAATCAGAGGCTGGTATTCAGAGGCGGGGAATCAGAGGCAGGGAATCAGACACTGGGAATCAGAGGTGGGGAATCAGAGATGGGGAATCAGAGGCGGGGAATCAGAGGCAGGGAATCAGACGCGGGGAATCTGAGGCGGGGAATCAGAGCTGGGGAATCAGAGGTTGGGAATCAGAGTTGGGGAATCAGAGGCAGGGAATCGGATGTGCGGAATCAGAGATGGGGAATCAGAGGTGGGGAATCAGAGGCGGTGAATCAGAGATGGGGAATCAGAGGCGGGGAATCAGAGGCAGGGAATCAGACACGGGGATTCAGAGGCTGGGAATCAGAGTTGGGGAATCAGAGGCAGGGAATCGGATGTGCGGAATCAGAGATGGGGAATCAGAGGTGGGGAATCAGAGGCGGTGAATCAGAGATGGGGAATCAGAGCTGGGGAATCAGAGGCAGGGAATCAGAGTTGGGGATTCAGAGACGGGGAATCAGATATGGGGAAACAGAGGCGGGGAATCAGAGGCGGGCAAACAGAGGCGGGGAATTAGATATGGGGAATCAGAGGTGGGGAATCAGAGGTGGTGAATCAGTGATGGGGAATCACAGGCGGGGAATCAGAGGCAGGGAATAGAACGCAGGGAATCAGAGGCAGGGAATCAGAGCTGGGGAATCAGAGGCGGGGAATCAGAGGTGGGCAATCAGAGCCGGGGAATCAGATATGGGGAATCAGAGGCGGGGAATCAGAGGCGGGGAAACAGAGGTGGGGAATCAGATATGGGGAAACAGAGGTGGCGAATCAAAGGCGGTGAATCAGAGATGGGGAATCAGAGGCGGGGAATCAGAGGCAGGGAATCAAAAACGGGGAATCAGAGGCGGGGAATCAGAGCTGGGGAATCAGATGCGGGGAATCAGAGTAGGAGAATCAGAGGTGGGGAATCAGATATGGGGAAACAGGGGCGGGGAATCAGAGGCGGGGAAACAGAGGCGGGGAATCAGATATGGGGAATCAGAGGTGTGGAATCAGAGGTTGGGAATCAGAGGCGGGGAAACAGAGGAGGGGAATCAGATATGTGGAATCAGAGGTGGCGAATTAAAGGCGGTGAATCAGAGATGGGGAATCAGGGCAGGGAATCAGAGGCAGGGAATCAAACACGGGGAATAAGAGGCGTGGAATCAGAGCTGGGGAATCAGAGGCGGGGATTCAGAGTTGGGGAATCAGAGGCGGGGAATCAGAGGCGGGGAAACAGAGGCGGGGAATCAGATATGGGGAATCAGAGGTGGGGAATCAGAGGTTGGGAATCAGAAGCAGGGAATCAGAGGCGGGGAATCAGAGGCGGGGAATCAGAGGCAGGAAATCCGATGTGCGGAATCGGAGATGGGGAATCAGAGGCAGGGAATCAGAGGTTGGGAATCAGAGGCAGGGAATCAGAGGCTGGGAATCAGATGCAGGGAATCAGATGCGGGGAATCAGAGGCGGGGAATCAGAGCTGGGGAATCAGAGGTGGGGAATCAGAGTTGGGGAATCAGAGTCGGGGACTTAGATATGGGGAAACAGAGGCGGGGAATCAGAGGCAGGGAAACAGAGGCGGGGAATCAGATATGGGGAATCAGGGGTGGGGAATCAGAGGTTGGGAATCAGAGGCAGGGAATCAGAGGCGTGGAAACAGAGGCGGGGATTCAGATATGGGGAATCAGAGGTGGGGAATCAGGGGCGTGGAATCAGAGGCAGGGAATTAGATGTGGTGAATCAGAGATGGGAAATCAGAGGCAGGGAATCAGAATCAGAAGCGGGGTATCAGAGGCCGGGAATCAGAGGAAGGTAATCAGAGGCAGGGGATCAAACACGGGGAATCAGAGGCTGGGAATCAGAGCTGGGGAATCAGAGGCGGGGAATCAGAGCTGGGGAATCACAGGCGGGGAATCAGAGATGGGGAAACAGAGGCGGGGAATCAGAGGCAGGGAATCAGATGCGGGGAATCAGAGGCGGGGAATCAGAGCTGGCGAATCAGAGGCGGGGAATCAGAGGTGGGCAATCAGAGGATGGGAATCAGAGGTGGGGAATCAGAGCTGGGGAATCACAGGCGGGGAATCAGAGTTGGGGAGTCAGAGGCGGGGAATCAGATATGGGGAAACAGAGGCGGGGAATCAGAGGCGGTGAAACAGAGGCGGGGAATCTGACATGGGGAATCAGAGGTGGGGAATCAGAGGTTGGGAATCAGAGGCCTGGAATCAGAGGCGGGGAATCAGAGGCAGGGAATCAGATGCGGGGAATCAGAGGAGGGGAATCAGAGCTGGGGAATCAGAGGCGGGGTATTAGAGTTGGGGAATCAGAGGCGGGGAATCAGAGGTGGGCAATCAGAGGCCGGGAATCAGAGGTGGTGAATCAGAGATGGGGAATCAGAGGCGGGGAATCAGTGGCAGGGAATCAGATATGGGGAATCAGAGGCGTGGAATCAGAGGCAGGGAATCAGACACGGGGAATCAGACACGGGGAATCAGAGGTGTGGAATCAGAGATGGGGAATCAGAGGCGGTGAATCTGAGATGGGGGATCAGAGGCGGGGTAACAGAGGCAGGAAATCAGACACGGGGATTCAGAGCCTGGGAATCAGACGGGGGGAATCGAAGGCGGGGTTTCAGAGCTGGGGAATCAGAGGCAGGGAATCAGAGGCGGTGAATCAGAGGCAGGGAATCAGACACGGGGAATCAGAGGTGAGGAATCAGAGATGGGGAATCAGAGGCGGGGAATCAGAGGCAGGGAATCAGACGCGGGGAATCTGAGGCGGGGAATCAGAGCTGGGGATTCAGAGGTGGGGAATCAGAGTTGGGGAATCAGAGGCAGGGAATCGGATGTGCGGAATCAGAGATGGGGAATCAGAGGTGGGGAATCAGAGGCGGTGAATCAGAGATGGGGAATCAGAGGCGGGGAATCAGAGGCAGGAAATCAGACACGGGGATTCAGAGGCTGGGAATCAGACGGGGGGAATCAAAGGCGGGGAATCAGAGCTGGGGAATCAGAGGCAGGGAATCAGAGTTGGGGATTCAGAGACGGGGAATCAGATATGGGGAAACAGAGGCGGGGAATCAGAGGCGGGCAAACAGAGGCGGGGAATTAGATATGGGGAATCAGAGGTGGGGAATCAGAGGTGGTGAATCAGTGATGGGGAATCACAGGCGGGGAATCAGAGGCAGGGAATAGAACGCAGGGAATCAGAGGCGGGGAATCAGAGCTGGGGAATCACAGGCGGGGTATCAGAGTTGGGGAATCAGAGGCGGGGAATCAGATATGGGGAATGAGGCGGGGAATCAGAGGCGGTGAAACAGAGGCGGGGAATCAGATATTGGGAATCAGAGGTGGGGAATCAGAGGTTGGGAATCAGAGGCCTGGAATCAGAGGCGGGGAATCAGAGGGAGGGAATCAGATGCGGGGAATCAGAGGAGGGGAATCAGAGCTGGGGAATCAGAGGCGGGGTATTAGAGTTGGGGAATCAGAGGCGGGGAATCAGACGCGGGGAATCAGAGCTGGGGAATCATAGCTGGCGAATCAGAGGCGGGGAATCAGAGGTGGGCAATCAGAGGCCGGGAATCAGAGGTGGTGAATCAGAGATGGGGAATCAGAGGCGGGGAATCAGTGGCAGGGAATCAGATATGGGGAATCAGAGGCGTGGAATCAGAGGCAGGGAATCAGACACGGGGAATCAGACACGGGGAATCAGAGGTGGGGAATCAGAAATAGGGAATCAGAGGCGGTGAATCAGAGATGGGGAATCAGAGGCGGGGAATCAGAGGCAGGAAATCAGACACGGGGATTCAGAGGCTGGGAATCAGACGGGGGGAATCAAAGGCGGGGATTCAGAGCTGGGGAATCAGAGGCAGGGAATCAGAGGCGGGGAATCAGATATGGGGAATCAGAGGCTGGTATTCAGAGGCGGGGAAGCAGAGGCAGGGAATCAGACACGGGGAATCAGAGGTGGGGAATCAGAGATGGGGATTCAGAGGCGGGGAATCAGAGGCAGGGTATCAGAGGCAGGGAATCGGATGTGCGGAATCAGAGATGGGGAATCAGAGGTGGGGAATCAGAGGCGGTGAATCAGAGATGGGAAATCAGAGGCGGGGAATCAGAGGCAGGAAATCAGACACGGGGATTCAGAGGTTGGGAATCAGACGGGGGGAATCAAAGTCGGGGAATCAGAGCTGGGGAATCAGAGGCAGGGAATCAGAGTTGGGGATTCAGAGACGGGGAATCAGATATGGGGAAACAGAGGCGGGGAATCAGAGGCGGGCAAACAGAGGCGGGGAATTAGATATGGGGAATCAGAGGTGGGGAATCAGAGGTGGTGAATCAGTGATGGGGAATCACAGGCGGGGAATCAAAGGCAGGGAATAGAACGCAGGGAATCAGAGGCAGGGAATCAGAGCTGGGGAATCAGAGGCGGGGAATCATAGTTGGGAATCAGAGGCGGGGAATCAGATATGGGGAAACAGAGGCGGGGAATCAGAGGCGGGGAAACAGAGGCGGGGAATCAGATATGGGGAATCAGAGGCGGGGAATCAGAGCTGGGGAATCACAGGCGGGGAATCAGAGTTGGGGAATCAGAGGCGGGGAATCAGATATGGGGAAACAGAGGCGGGGAATCAGAGGCGGTGAAACAGAGGCGGGGAATCAGATATTGGGAATCAGAGGTGGGGAATCAGAGGTTGGGAATCAGAGGCCTGGAATCAGAGGCGGGGAATCAGAGGCAGGGAATCAGATGCGGGGAATCAGAGGAGGGGAATCAGAGCTGGGGAATCAGAGGCGGGGTATTAGAGTTGGGGAATCAGAGGCGGGGAATCAGACGCGGGGAATCAGAGGGGGGGAATCATAGCTGGCGAATCAGAGGCGGGGAATCAGAGGTGGGCAATCAGAGGCCGGGAATCAGAGGTGGTGAATCAGAGATGGGGAATCAGAGGCGGGGAATCAGTGGCAGGGAATCAGATATGGGGAATCAGAGGCGTGGAATCAGAGGCAGGGAATCAGACACGGGGAATCAGACACGGGGAATCAGAGGTGGGGAATCAGAGATGGGGAATCAGAGGCGGTGAATCAGAGATGGGGAATCAGAAGCGGGGAATCAGAGGCAGGAAATCAGACACGGGGATTCAGAGGCTGGGAATCAGACGGGGGGAATCAAAGGCGGGGAATCAGAGCTGGGGAATCAGAGGCAGGGAATCAGAGGCGGGGAATCAGATATGGGGAATCAGAGGCTGGTATTCAGAGGCGGGGAATCAGAGGCAGGGAATCAGACACGGGGAATCAGAGGTGGGGAATCAGAGATGGGGAATCAGAGGCGGGGAATCAGAGGCAGGGTATCAGACGCGGGGAATCTGAGGCGGGGAATCAGAGCTGGGGAATCAGAGGTTGGGAATCAGAGTTGGGGAATCAGAGGCAGGGAATCGGATGTGCGGAATCAGAGATGGGGAATCAGAGGTGGGGAATCAGAGGCGGTGAATCAGAGATGGGGAATCAGAGGCGGGGAATCAGAGGCAGGAAATCAGACACGGGGATTCAGAGGCTGGGAATCAGACGGGGGGAATCAAAGGCGGGGAATCAGAGCTGGGGAATCAGAGGCAGGGAATCAGAGTTGGGGATTCAGAGACGGGGAATCAGATATGGGGAAACAGAGGCGGGGAATCAGAGGCGGGCAAACAGAGGCGGGGAATTAGATATGGGGAATCAGAGGTGGGGAATCAGAGGTGGTGAATCAGTGATGGGGAATCACAGGCGGGGAATCAGAGGCAGGGAATAGAACGCAGGGAATCAGAGGCAGGGAATCAGAGCTGGGGAATCAGAGGCGGGGAATCAGAGGTGGGCAATCAGAGCCGGGGAATCAGATATGGGGAATCAGAGGCGGGGAATCAGAGGCGGGGAAACAGAGGTGGGGAATCAGATATGGGGAAACAGAGGTGGCGAATCAAAGGCGGTGAATCCGAGATGGGGAATCAGAGGCGGGGAATCAGAGGCAGGGAATCAAAAACGGGGAATCAGAGGCGGGGAATCAGAGCTGGGGAATCAGATGCGGGGAATCAGAGTAGGAGAATCAGAGGTGGGGAATCAGATATGGGGAAACAGGGGCGGGGAATCAGAGGCGGGGAAACAGAGGCTGGGAATCAGATATGGGGAATCAGAGGTGTGGAATCAGAGGTTGGGAATCAGAGGCGGGGAAACAGAGGAGGGGAATCAGATATGGGGAATCAGAGGTGGCGAATTAAAGGCGGTGAATCAGAGATGGGGAATCAGGGCAGGGAATCAGAGGCAGGGAATCAAACACGGGGAATAAGAGGCGTGGAATCAGAGCTGGGGAATCAGAGGCGGGGATTCAGAGTTGGGGAATCAGAGGCGGGGAATCAGAGGCGGGGAAACAGAGGCAGGGAATCAGATATGGGGAATCAGAGGTTGGGAATCAGAGGTTGGGAATCAGAAGCAGGGAATCAGAGGCGGGGAATCAGAGGCGGGGAATCAGAGGCAGGAAATCCGATGTGCGGAATCGGAGATGGGGAATCAGAGGCAGGGAATCAGAGGTTGGGAATCAGAGGCAGGGAATCAGAGGCTGGGAATCAGATGCAGGGAATCAGATGCGGGGAATCAGAGGCGGGGAATCAGAGCTGGGGAATCAGAGCTGGGGAATCAGAGTTGGGGAATCAGAGTCGGGGACTTAGATATGGGGAAACAGAGGCGGGGAATCAGAGGCAGGGAAACAGAGGCGGGGAATTAGATATGGGGAATCAGAGGTGGGGAATCAGAGGTGGTGAATCAGTGATGGGGAATCAGAGGCGGGGAATCAGTGGCAGGGAATCAGATATGGGGAATCAGAGGTGGGAATCAGAGGTGGTGAATCAGTGATGGGGAATCAGAAGCGGGGTATCAGAGGCCGGGAATCAGAGGAAGGTAATCAGAGGCAGGGGATCAAACACGGGGAATCAGAGGCTGGGAATCAGAGCTGGGGAATCAGAGATGGGAAATCAGAGGCAGGGAATCAGAATCAGAAGCGGGGTATCAGAGGCCGGGAATCAGAGGAAGGTAATCAGAGGCAGGGGATCAAACACGGGGAATCAGAGGCTGGGAATCAGAGCTGGGGAATCAGAGGCGGGGAATCAGAGCTGGGGAATCACAGGCGGGGAATCAGAGATGGGGAAACAGAGGCGGGGAATCAGAGGCAGGAAATCAGACACGGGGATTCAGAGGTTGGGAATCAGACGGGGGGAATCAAAGTCGGGGAATCAGAGCTGGGGAATTAGAGGCAGGGAATCAGAGTTGGGGATTCAGAGACGGGGAATCAGATATGGGGAAACAGAGGCGGGGAATCAGAGGCGGGCAAACAGAGGCGGGGAATTAGATATGGGGAATCAGAGGTGGGGAATCAGAGGTGGTGAATCAGTGATGGGGAATCACAGGCGGGGAATCAAAGGCAGGGAATAGAACGCAGGGAATCAGAGGCAGGGAATCAGAGCTGGGGAATCAGAGGCGGGGAATCATAGTTGGGAATCAGAGGCGGGGAATCAGATATGGGGAAACAGAGGCGGGGAATCAGAGGCGGGGAAACAGAGGCGGGGAATCAGATATGGGGAATCAGAGGCGGGGAATCAGAGCTGGGGAATCACAGGCGGGGAATCAGAGTTGGGGAATCAGAGGCGGGGAATCAGATATGGGGAAACAGAGGCGGGGAATCAGAGGCGGTGAAACAGAGGCGGGGAATCAGATATTGGGAATCAGAGGTGGGGAATCAGAGGTGGTGAATCAGTGATGGGGAATCACAGGCGGGGAATCAAAGGCAGGGAATAGAACGCAGGGAATCAGAGGCAGGGAATCAGAGCTGGGGAATCAGAGGCGGGGAATCATAGTTGGGAATCAGAGGCGGGGAATCAGATATGGGGAAACAGAGGCGGGGAATCAGAGGCGGGGAAACAGAGGCGGGGAATCAGATATGGGGAATCAGAGGCGGGGAATCAGAGCTGGGGAATCACAGGCGGGGAATCAGAGTTGGGGAATCAGAGGCGGGGAATCAGATATGGGGAAACAGAGGCGGGGAATCAGAGGCGGTGAAACAGAGGCGGGGAATCAGATATTGGGAATCAGAGGTGGGGAATCAGAGGTTGGGAATCAGAGGCCTGGAATCAGAGGCGGGGAATCAGAGGCAGGGAATCAGATGCGGGGAATCAGAGGAGGGGAATCAGAGCTGGGGAATCAGAGGCGGGGTATTAGAGTTGGGGAATCAGAGGCGGGGAATCAGACGCGGGGAATCAGAGGGGGGGAATCATAGCTGGCGAATCAGAGGCGGGGAATCAGAGGTGGGCAATCAGAGGCCGGGAATCAGAGGTGGTGAATCAGAGATGGGGAATCAGAGGCGGGGAATCAGTGGCAGGGAATCAGATATGGGGAATCAGAGGCGTGGAATCAGAGGCAGGGAATCAGACACGGGGAATCAGACACGGGGAATCAGAGGTGGGGAATCAGAGATGGGGAATCAGAGGCGGTGAATCAGAGATGGGGAATCAGAGGCGGGGAATCAGAGGCAGGAAATCAGACACGGGGATTCAGAGGCTGGGAATCAGACGGGGGGAATCAAAGGCGGGGAATCAGAGCTGGGGAATCAGAGGCAGGGAATCAGAGGCGGGGAATCAGATATGGGGAATCAGAGGCTGGTATTCAGAGGCGGGGAATCAGAGGCAGGGAATCAGACACGGGGAATCAGAGGTGGGGAATCAGAGATGGGGAATCAGAGGCGGGGAATCAGAGGCAGGGAATCAGACGCGGGGAATCTGAGGCGGGGAATCAGAGCTGGGGAATCAGAGGTTGGGAATCAGAGTTGGGGAATCAGAGGCAGGGAATCGGATGTGCGGAATCAGAGATGGGGAATCAGAGGTGGGGAATCAGAGGCGGTGAATCAGAGATGGGGAATCAGAGGCGGGGAATCAGAGGCAGGAAATCAGACACGGGGATTCAGAGTCTGGGAATCAGACGGGGGGAATCAAAGGCGGGGAATCAGAGCTGGGGAATCAGAGGCAGGGAATCAGAGTTGGGGATTCAGAGACGGGGAATCAGATATGGGGAAACAGAGGCGGGGAATCAGAGGCGGGCAAACAGAGGCGGGGAATTAGATATGGGGAATCAGAGGTGGGGAATCAGAGGTGGTGAATCAGTGATGGGGAATCAGAGGCGGGGAATCAGTGGCAGGGAATCAGATATGGGGAATCAGAGGCGTGGAATCAGAGGCAGGGAATCAGACACGGGGAATCAGACACGGGGAATCAGAGGTGGGGAATCAGAGATGGGGAATCAGAGGCGGTGAATCAGAGATGGGGAATCAGAGGCGGGGAATCAGAGGCAGGAAATCAGACACGGGGATTCAGAGGCTGGGAATCAGACGGGGGGAATCAAAGGCGGGGAATCAGAGCTGGGGAATCAGAGGCAGGGAATCAGAGGCGGGGAATCAGATATGGGGAATCAGAGGCTGGTATTCAGAGGCGGGGAATCAGAGGCAGGGAATCAGACACGGGGAATCAGAGGTGGGGAATCAGAGATGGGGAATCAGAGGCGGGGAATCAGAGGCAGGGTATCAGACGCGGGGAATCTGAGGCGGGGAATCAGAGCTGGGGAATCAGAGGTTGGGAATCAGAGTTGGGGAATCAGAGGCAGGGAATCGGATGTGCGGAATCAGAGATGGGGAATCAGAGGTGGGGAATCAGAGGCGGTGAATCAGAGATGGGGAATCAGAGGCGGGGAATCAGAGGCAGGAAATCAGACACGGGGATTCAGAGGCTGGGAATCAGACGGGGGGAATCAAAGGCGGGGAATCAGAGCTGGGGAATCAGAGGCAGGGAATCAGAGTTGGGGATTCAGAGACGGGGAATCAGATATGGGGAAACAGAGGCGGGGAATCAGAGGCGGGCAAACAGAGGCGGGGAATTAGATATGGGGAATCAGAGGTGGGGAATCAGAGGTGGTGAATCAGTGATGGGGAATCACAGGCGGGGAATCAGAGGCAGGGAATAGAACGCAGGGAATCAGAGGCAGGGAATCAGAGCTGGGGAATCAGAGGCGGGGAATCAGAGGTGGGCAATCAGAGCCGGGGAATCAGATATGGGGAATCAGAGGCGGGGAATCAGAGGCGGGGAAACAGAGGTGGTGAATCAGATATGGGGAAACAGAGGTGGCGAATCAAAGGCGGTGAATCCGAGATGGGGAATCAGAGGCGGGGAATCAGAGGCAGGGAATCAAAAACGGGGAATCAGAGGCGGGGAATCAGAGCTGGGGAATCAGATGCGGGGAATCAGAGTAGGAGAATCAGAGGTGGGGAATCAGATATGGGGAAACAGGGGCGGGGAATCAGAGGCGGGGAAACAGAGGCGGGGAATCAGATATGGGGAATCAGAGGTGTGGAATCAGAGGTTGGGAATCAGAGGCGGGGAAACAGAGGAGGGGAATCAGATATGGGGAATCAGAGGTGGCGAATTAAAGGCGGTGAATCAGAGATGGGGAATCAGGGCAGGGAATCAGAGGCAGGGAATCAAACACTGGGAATAAGAGGCGTGGAATCAGAGCTGGGGAATCAGAGGCGGGGATTCAGAGTTGGGGAATCAGAGGCGGGGAATCAGAGGCGGGGAAACAGAGGCAGGGAATCAGATATGGGGAATCAGAGGTTGCGAATCAGAGGCGGGGAATCAGAGGCGGGGAATCAGAGGCAGGAAATCCGATGTGCGGAATCGGAGATGGGGAATCAGAGGCAGGGAATCAGAGGTTGGGAATCAGAGGCAGGGAATCAGAGGCTGGGAATCAGATGCAGGGAATCAGATGCGGGGAATCAGAGGCGGGGAATCAGAGCTGGGGAATCAGAGCTGGGGAATCAGAGTTGGGGAATCAGAGTCGGGGACTTAGATATGGGGAAACAGAGGCGGGGAATCAGAGGCAGGGAAACAGAGGCGGGGAATCAGATATGGGGAATCAGGGGTGGGGAATCAGAGGTTGGGAATCAGAGGCAGGGAATCAGAGGAAGGTAATCAGAGGCAGGGGATCAAACACGGGGAATCAGAGGCTGGGAATCAGAGCTGGGGAATCAGAGGCGGGGAATCAGAGCTGGGGAATCACAGGCGGGGAATCAGAGATGGGGAAACAGAGGCGGGGAATCAGAGGCAGGAAATCAGACACGGGGATTCAGAGGTTGGGAATCAGACGGGGGGAATCAAAGTCGGGGAATCAGAGCTGGGGAATTAGAGGCAGGGAATCAGAGTTGGGGATTCAGAGACGGGGAATCAGATATGGGGAAACAGAGGCGGGGAATCAGAGGCGGGCAAACAGAGGCGGGGAATTAGATATGGGGAATCAGAGGTGGGGAATCAGAGGTGGTGAATCAGTGATGGGGAATCACAGGCGGGGAATCAAAGGCAGGGAGTAGAACGCAGGGAATCAGAGGCAGGGAATCAGAGCTGGGGAATCAGAGGCGGGGAATCATAGTTGGGAATCAGAGGCGGGGAATCAGATATGGGGAAACAGAGGCGGGGAATCAGAGGCGGGGAAACAGAGGCGGGGAATCAGATATGGGGAATCAGAGGCGGGGAATCAGAGCTGGGGAATCACAGGCGGGGAATCAGAGTTGGGGAATCAGAGGCGGGGAATCAGATATGGGGAAACAGAGGCGGGGAATCAGAGGCGGTGAAACAGAGGCGGGGAATCAGATATTGGGAATCAGAGGTGGGGAATCAGAGGTGGTGAATCAGTGATGGGGAATCACAGGCGGGGAATCAAAGGCAGGGAATAGAACGCAGGGAATCAGAGGCAGGGAATCAGAGCTGGGGAATCAGAGGCGGGGAATCATAGTTGGGAATCAGAGGCGGGGAATCAGATATGGGGAAACAGAGGCGGGGAATCAGAGGCGGGGAAACAGAGGCGGGGAATCAGATATGGGGAATCAGAGGCGGGGAATCAGAGCTGGGGAATCACAGGCGGGGAATCAGAGTTGGGGAATCAGAGGCGGGGAATCAGATATGGGGAAACAGAGGCGGGGAATCAGAGGCGGTGAAACAGAGTCGGGGAATCAGATATTGGGAATCAGAGGTGGGGAATCAGAGGTTGGGAATCAGAGGCCTGGAATCAGAGGCGGGGAATCAGAGGCAGGGAATCAGATGCGGGGAATCAGAGGAGGGGAATCAGAGCTGGGGAATCAGAGGCGGGGTATTAGAGTTGGGGAATCAGAGGCGGGGAATCAGACGCGGGGAATCAGAGGGGGGGAATCATAGCTGGCGAATCAGAGGCGGGGAATCAGAGGTGGGCAATCAGAGGCCGGGAATCAGAGGTGGTGAATCAGAGATGGGGAATCAGAGGCGGGGAATCAGTGGCAGGGAATCAGATATGGGGAATCAGAGGCGTGGAATCAGAGGCAGGGAATCAGACACGGGGAATCAGACACGGGGAATCAGAGGTGGGGAATCAGAGATGGGGAATCAGAGGCGGTGAATCAGAGATGGGGAATCAGAGGCGGGGAATCAGAGGCAGGAAATCAGACACGGGGATTCAGAGGCTGGGAATCAGACGGGGGGAATCAAAGGCGGGGAATCAGAGCTGGGGAATCAGAGGCAGGGAATCAGAGGCGGGGAATCAGATATGGGGAATCAGAGGCTGGTATTCAGAGGCGGGGAATCAGAGGCAGGGAATCAGACACGGGGAATCAGAGGTGGGGAATCAGAGATGGGGAATCAGAGGCGGGGAATCAGAGGCAGGGAATCAGACGCGGGGAATCTGAGGCGGGGAATCAGAGCTGGGGAATCAGAGGTTGGGAATCAGAGTTGGGGAATCAGAGGCAGGGAATCGGATGTGCGGAATCAGAGATGGGGAATCAGAGGTGGGGAATCAGAGGCGGTGAATCAGAGATGGGGAATCAGAGGCGGGGAATCAGAGGCAGGAAATCAGACACGGGGATTCAGAGGCTGGGAATCAGACGGGAGGATTCAAAGGAGGGGAATCAGAGCTGGGGAATCAGAGGCAGGGAATCAGAGTTGGGGATTCAGAGACGGGGAATCAGATATGGGGAAACAGAGGCGGGGAATCAGAGGCGGGCAAACAGAGGCGGGGAATTAGATATGGGGAATCAGAGGTGGGGAATCAGAGGTGGTGAATCAGTGATGGGGAATCACAGGCGGGGAATCAGAGGCAGGGAATAGAACGCAGGGAATCAGAGGCAGGGAATCAGAGCTGGGGAATCAGAGGCGGGGAATCAGAGGTGGGCAATCAGAGCCGGGGAATCAGATATGGGGAATCAGAGGCGGGGAATCAGAGGCGGGGAAACAGAGGTGGGGAATCAGATATGGGGAAACAGAGGTGGCGAATCAAAGGCGGTGAATCAGAGCGGGGGAATCATAGCTGGCGAATCAGAGGCGGGGAATCAGAGGTGGGCAATCAGAGGCCGGGAATCAGAGGTGGTGAATCAGAGATGGGGAATCAGAGGCGGGGAATCAGTGGCAGGGAATCAGATATGGGGAATCAGAGGCGTGGAATCAGAGGCAGGGAATCAGACACGGGGAATCAGACACGGGGAATCAGAGGTGGGGAATCAGAGATGGGGAATCAAAGGCGGTGAATCCGAGATGGGGAATCAGAGGCGGGGAATCAGAGGCAGGGAATCAAAAACGGGGAATCTGAGGCGGGGAATCAGAGCTGGGGAATCAGATGCGGGGAATCAGAGTAGGAGAATCAGAGGTGGGGAATCAGATATGGGGAAACAGGGGCGGGGAATCAGAGGCGGGGAAACAGAGGCGGGGAATCAGATATGGGGAATCAGAGGTGTGGAATCAGAGGTTGGGAATCAGAGGCGGGGAAACAGAGGAGGGGAATCAGATATGGGGAATCAGAGGTGGCGAATTAAAGGCGGTGAATCAGAGATGGGGAATCAGGGCAGGGAATCAGAGGCAGGGAATCAAACACTGGGAATAAGAGGCGTGGAATCAGAGCTGGGGAATCAGAGGCGGGGATTCAGAGTTGGGGAATCAGAGGCGGGGAATCAGAGGCGGGGAAACAGAGGCAGGGAATCAGATATGGGGAATCAGAGGTTGCGAATCAGAGGCGGGGAATCAGAGGCGGGGAATCAGAGGCAGGAAATCCGATGTGCGGAATCGGAGATGGGGAATCAGAGGCAGGGAATCAGAGGTTGGGAATCAGAGGCAGGGAATCAGAGGCTGGGAATCAGATGCAGGGAATCAGATGCGGGGAATCAGAGGCGGGGAATCAGAGCTGGGGAATCAGAGCTGGGGAATCAGAGTTGGGGAATCAGAGTCGGGGACTTAGATATGGGGAAACAGAGGCGGGGAATCAGAGGCAGGGAAACAGAGGCGGGGAATCAGATATGGGGAATCAGGGGTGGGGAATCAGAGGTTGGGAATCAGAGGCAGGGAATCAGAGGAAGGTAATCAGAGGCAGGGGATCAAACACGGGGAATCAGAGGCTGGGAATCAGAGCTGGGGAATCAGAGGCGGGGAATCAGAGCTGGGGAATCACAGGCGGGGAATCAGAGATGGGGAAACAGAGGCGGGGAATCAGAGGCAGGAAATCAGACACGGGGATTCAGAGGTTGGGAATCAGACGGGGGGAATCAAAGTCGGGGAATCAGAGCTGGGGAATTAGAGGCAGGGAATCAGAGTTGGGGATTCAGAGACGGGGAATCAGATATGGGGAAACAGAGGCGGGGAATCAGAGGCGGGCAAACAGAGGCGGGGAATTAGATATGGGGAATCAGAGGTGGGGAATCAGAGGTGGTGAATCAGTGATGGGGAATCACAGGCGGGGAATCAAAGGCAGGGAGTAGAACGCAGGGAATCAGAGGCAGGGAATCAGAGCTGGGGAATCAGAGGCGGGGAATCATAGTTGGGAATCAGAGGCGGGGAATCAGATATGGGGAAACAGAGGCGGGGAATCAGAGGCGGGGAAACAGAGGCGGGGAATCAGATATGGGGAATCAGAGGCGGGGAATCAGAGCTGGGGAATCACAGGCGGGGAATCAGAGTTGGGGAATCAGAGGCGGGGAATCAGATATGGGGAAACAGAGGCGGGGAATCAGAGGCGGTGAAACAGAGGCGGGGAATCAGATATTGGGAATCAGAGGTGGGGAATCAGAGGTGGTGAATCAGTGATGGGGAATCACAGGCGGGGAATCAAAGGCAGGGAATAGAACGCAGGGAATCAGAGGCAGGGAATCAGAGCTGGGGAATCAGAGGCGGGGAATCATAGTTGGGAATCAGAGGCGGGGAATCAGATATGGGGAAACAGAGGCGGGGAATCAGAGGCGGGGAAACAGAGGCGGGGAATCAGATATGGGGAATCAGAGGCGGGGAATCAGAGCTGGGGAATCACAGGCGGGGAATCAGAGTTGGGGAATCAGAGGCGGGGAATCAGATATGGGGAAACAGAGGCGGGGAATCAGAGGCGGTGAAACAGAGTCGGGGAATCAGATATTGGGAATCAGAGGTGGGGAATCAGAGGTTGGGAATCAGAGGCCTGGAATCAGAGGCGGGGAATCAGAGGCAGGGAATCAGATGCGGGGAATCAGAGGAGGGGAATCAGAGCTGGGGAATCAGAGGCGGGGTATTAGAGTTGGGGAATCAGAGGCGGGGAATCAGACGCGGGGAATCAGAGGGGGGGAATCATAGCTGGCGAATCAGAGGCGGGGAATCAGAGGTGGGCAATCAGAGGCCGGGAATCAGAGGTGGTGAATCAGAGATGGGGAATCAGAGGCGGGGAATCAGTGGCAGGGAATCAGATATGGGGAATCAGAGGCGTGGAATCAGAGGCAGGGAATCAGACACGGGGAATCAGACACGGGGAATCAGAGGTGGGGAATCAGAGATGGGGAATCAGAGGCGGTGAATCAGAGATGGGGAATCAGAGGCGGGGAATCAGAGGCAGGAAATCAGACACGGGGATTCAGAGGCTGGGAATCAGACGGGGGGAATCAAAGGCGGGGAATCAGAGCTGGGGAATCAGAGGCAGGGAATCAGAGGCGGGGAATCAGATATGGGGAATCAGAGGCTGGTATTCAGAGGCGGGGAATCAGAGGCAGGGAATCAGACACGGGGAATCAGAGGTGGGGAATCAGAGATGGGGAATCAGAGGCGGGGAATCAGAGGCAGGGAATCAGACGCGGGGAATCTGAGGCGGGGAATCAGAGCTGGGGAATCAGAGGTTGGGAATCAGAGTTGGGGAATCAGAGGCAGGGAATCGGATGTGCGGAATCAGAGATGGGGAATCAGAGGTGGGGAATCAGAGGCGGTGAATCAGAGATGGGGAATCAGAGGCGGGGAATCAGAGGCAGGAAATCAGACACGGGGATTCAGAGGCTGGGAATCAGACGGGAGGATTCAAAGGAGGGGAATCAGAGCTGGGGAATCAGAGGCAGGGAATCAGAGTTGGGGATTCAGAGACGGGGAATCAGATATGGGGAAACAGAGGCGGGGAATCAGAGGCGGGCAAACAGAGGCGGGGAATTAGATATGGGGAATCAGAGGTGGGGAATCAGAGGTGGTGAATCAGTGATGGGGAATCACAGGCGGGGAATCAGAGGCAGGGAATAGAACGCAGGGAATCAGAGGCAGGGAATCAGAGCTGGGGAATCAGAGGCGGGGAATCAGAGGTGGGCAATCAGAGCCGGGGAATCAGATATGGGGAATCAGAGGCGGGGAATCAGAGGCGGGGAAACAGAGGTGGGGAATCAGATATGGGGAAACAGAGGTGGCGAATCAAAGGCGGTGAATCAGAGCGGGGGAATCATAGCTGGCGAATCAGAGGCGGGGAATCAGAGGTGGGCAATCAGAGGCCGGGAATCAGAGGTGGTGAATCAGAGATGGGGAATCAGAGGCGGGGAATCAGTGGCAGGGAATCAGATATGGGGAATCAGAGGCGTGGAATCAGAGGCAGGGAATCAGACACGGGGAATCAGACACGGGGAATCAGAGGTGGGGAATCAGAGATGGGGAATCAGAGGCGGTGAATCAGAGATGGGGAATCAGAGGCGGGGAATCAGAGGCAGGAAATCAGACACGGGGATTCAGAGGCTGGGAATCAGACGGGGGGAATCAAAGGCGGGGATTCAGAGCTGGGGAATCAGAGGCAGGGAATCAGAGGCGGGGAATCAGATATGGGGAATCAGAGGCTGGTATTCAGAGGCGGGGAAGCAGAGGCAGAGAATCAGACACGGGGAATCAGAGGTGGGGAATCAGAGATGGGGATTCAGAGGCGGGGAATCAGAGGCAGGGAATCAGAGGCAGGGAATCGGATGTGCGGAATCAGAGATGGGGAATCAGAGGTGGGGAATCAGAGGCGGTGAATCAGAGATGGGAAATCAGAGGCGGGGAATCAGAGGCAGGAAATCAGACACGGGGATTCAGAGGTTGGGAATCAGACGGGGGGTATCAAAGTCGGGGAATCAGAGCTGGGGAATCAGAGGCAGGGAATCAGAGTTGGGGATTCAGAGACGGGGAATCAGATATGGGGAAACAGAGGCGGGGAATCAGAGGCGGGCAAACAGAGGCGGGGAATTAGATATGGGGAATCACAGGCGGGGAATCAAAGGCAGGGAATAGAACGCAGGGAATCAGAGGCAGGGAATCAGAGCTGGGGAATCAGAGGCGGGGAATCATAGTTGGGAATCAGAGGCGGGGAATCAGATATGGGGAAACAGAGGCGGGGAATCAGAGGCGGGGAAACAGAGGCGGGGAATCAGATATGGGGAATCAGAGGCGGGGAATCAGAGCTGGGGAATCACAGGCGGGGAATCAGAGTTGGGGAATCAGAGGCGGGGAATCAGATATGGGGAAACAGAGGCGGGGAATCAGAGGCGGTGAAACAGAGGCGGGGAATCAGATATTGGGAATCAGAGGTGGGGAATCAGAGGTTGGGAATCAGAGGCCTGGAATCAGAGGCGGGGAATCAGAGGCAGGGAATCAGATGCGGGGAATCAGAGGAGGGGAATCAGAGCTGGGGAATCAGAGGCGGGGTATTAGAGTTGGGGAATCAGAGGCGGGGAATCAGACGCGGGGAATCAGAGGGGGGGAATCATAGCTGGCGAATCAGAGGCGGGGAATCAGAGGTGGGCAATCAGAGGCCGGGAATCAGAGGTGGTGAATCAGAGATGGGGAATCAGAGGCGGGGAATCAGTGGCAGGGAATCAGATATGGGGAATCAGAGGCGTGGAATCAGAGGCAGGGAATCAGACACGGGGAATCAGACACGGGGAATCAGAGGTGGGGAATCAGAGATGGGGAATCAGAGGCGGTGAATCAGAGATGGGGAATCAGAGGCGGGGAATCAGAGGCAGGAAATCAGACACGGGGATTCAGAGGCTGGGAATCAGACGGGGGGAATCAAAGGCGGGGAATCAGAGCTGGGGAATCAGAGGCAGGGAATCAGAGGCGGGGAATCAGATATGGGGAATCAGAGGCTGGTATTCAGAGGCGGGGAATCAGAGGCAGGGAATCAGACACGGGGAATCAGAGGTGGGGAATCAGAGATGGGGAATCAGAGGCGGGGAATCAGAGGCAGGGAATCAGACGCGGGGAATCTGAGGCGGGGAATCAGAGCTGGGGAATCAGAGGTTGGGAATCAGAGTTGGGGAATCAGAGGCAGGGAATCGGATGTGCGGAATCAGAGATGGGGAATCAGAGGTGGGGAATCAGAGGCGGTGAATCATAGATGGGGAATCAGAGGCGGGGAATCAGAGGCAGGAAATCAGACACGGGGATTCAGAGGCTGGGAATCAGACGGGGGGAATCAAAGGCGGGGAATCAGAGCTGGGGAATCAGAGGCAGGGAATCAGAGTTGGGGATTCAGAGACGGGGAATCAGATATGGGGAAACAGAGGCGGGGAATCAGAGGCGGGCAAACAGAGGCGGGGAATTAGATATGGGGAATCAGAGGTGGGGAATCAGAGGTGGTGAATCAGTGATGGGGAATCACAGGCGGGGAATCAGAGGCAGGGAATAGAACGCAGGGAATCAGAGGCAGGGAATCAGAGCTGGGGAATCAGAGGCGGGGAATCAGAGGTGGGCAATCAGAGCCGGGGAATCAGATATGGGGAATCAGAGGCGGGGAATCAGAGGCGGGGAAACAGAGGTGGGGAATCAGATATGGGGAAACAGAGGTGGCGAATCAAAGGCGGTGAATCAGAGATGGGGAATCAGAGGCGGGGAATCAGAGGCAGGGAATCAAAAACGGGGAATCAGAGGCGGGGAATCAGAGCTGGGGAATCAGATGCGGGGAATCAGAGTAGGAGAATCAGAGGTGGGGAATCAGATATGGGGAAACAGGGGCGGGGAATCAGAGGCGGGGAAACAGAGGCGGGGAATCAGATATGGGGAATCAGAGGTGTGGAATCAGAGGTTGGGAATCAGAGGCGGGGAAACAGAGGAGGGGAATCAGATATGGGGAATCAGAGGTGGCGAATTAAAGGCGGTGAATCAGAGATGGGGAATCAGGGCAGGGAATCAGAGGCAGGGAATCAAACACGGGGAATAAGAGGCGTGGAATCAGAGCTGGGGAATCTGAGGCGGGGATTCAGAGTTGGGGAATCAGAGGCGGGGAATCAGAGGCGGGGAAACAGAGGCGGGGAATCAGATATGGGGAATCAGAGGTTGGGAATCAGAGGTTGGGAATCAGAAGCAGGGAATCAGAGGCGGGGAATCAGAGGCGGGGAATCAGAGGCAGGAAATCCGATGTGCGGAATCGGAGATGGGGAATCAGAGGCAGGGAATCAGAGGTTGGGAATCAGAGGCAGGGAATCAGAGGCTGGGAATCAGATGCAGGGAATCAGATGCGGGGAATCAGAGGCGGGGAATCAGAGCTGGGGAATCAGAGGTGGGGAATCAGAGTTGGGGAATCAGAGTCGGGGACTTAGATATGGGGAAACAGAGGCGGGGAATCAGAGGCAGGGAAACAGAGGCGGGGAATCAGATATGGGGAATCAGGGGTGGGGAATCAGAGGTTGGGAATCAGAGGCAGGGAATCAGAGGCGTGGAAACAGAGGCGGGGATTCAGATATGGGGAATCAGAGGTGGGGAATCAGGGGCGTGGAATCAGAGGCAGGGAATTAGATGTGGTGAATCAGAGATGGGAAATCAGAGGCAGGGAATCAGAATCAGAAGCGGGGTATCAGAGGCCGGGAATCGGAGGAAGGTAATCAGAGGCAGGGGATCAAACACGGGGAATCAGAGGCTGGGAATCAGAGCTGGGGAATCAGAGGCGGGGAATCAGAGCTGGGGAATCACAGGCGGGGAATCAGAGATGGGGAAACAGAGGCGGGGAATCAGAGGCAGGAAATCAGACACGGGGATTCAGTGGTTGGGAATCAGACGGGGGGAATCAAAGTCGGGGAATCAGAGCTGGGGAATCAGAGGCAGGGAATCAGAGTTGGGGATTCAGAGACGGGGAATCAGATATGGGGAAACAGAGGCGGGGAATCAGAGGCGGGCAAACAGAGGCGGGGAATTAGATATGGGGAATCAGAGGTGGGGAATCAGAGGTGGTGAATCAGTGATGGGGAATCACAGGCGGGGAATCAAAGGCAGGGAATAGAACGCAGGGAATCAGAGGCAGGGAATCAGAGCTGGGGAATCAGAGGCGGGGAATCATAGTTGGGAATCAGAGGCGGGGAATCAGATATGGGGAAACAGAGGCGGGGAATCAGAGGCGGGGAAACAGAGGCGGGGAATCAGATATGGGGAATCAGAGGCGGGGAATCAGAGCTGGGGAATCACAGGCGGGGAATCAGAGTTGGGGAATCAGATGCGGGGAATCAGATATTGGGAATCAGAGGTGGGGAATCAGAGGTTGGGAATCAGAGGCCTGGAATCAGAGGCGGGGAATCAGAGGCAGGGAATCAGATGCGGGGAATCAGAGGAGGGGAATCAGAGCTGGGGAATCAGAGGCGGGGTATTAGAGTTGGGGAATCAGAGGCGGGGAATCAGACGCGGGGAATCAGAGGGGGGGAATCATAGCTGGCGAATCAGAGGCGGGGAATCAGAGGTGGGCAATCAGAGGCCGGGAATCAGAGGTGGTGAATCAGAGATGGGGAATCAGAGGCGGGGAATCAGTGGCAGGGAATCAGATATGGGGAATCAGAGGCGTGGAATCAGAGGCAGGGAATCAGACACGGGGAATCAGACACGGGGAATCAGAGGTGGGGAATCAGAGATGGGGAATCAGAGGCGGTGAATCAGAGATGGGGAATCAGAGGCGGGGAATCAGAGGCAGGAAATCAGACACGGGGATTCAGAGGCTGGGAATCAGACGGGGGGAATCAAAGGCGGGGAATCAGAGCTGGGGAATCAGAGGCAGGGAATCAGAGGCGGGGAATCAGATATGGGGAATCAGAGGCTGGTATTCAGAGGCGGGGAATCAGAGGCAGGGAATCAGACACGGGGAATCAGAGGTGGGGAATCAGAGATGGGTAATCAGAGGCGGGGAATCAGAGGCAGGGAATCAGACGCGGGGAATCTGAGGCGGGGAATCACAGCTGGGGAATCAGAGGTTGGGAATCAGAGTTGGGGAATCAGAGGCAGGGAATCGGATGTGCGGAATCAGAGATGGGGAATCAGAGGTGGGGAATCAGAGGCGGTGAATCAGAGATGGGGAATCAGAGGCGGGGAATCAGAGGCAGGAAATCAGACACGGGGATTCAGAGGCTGGGAATCAGACGGGGGGAATCAAAGGCGGGGAATCAGAGCTGGGGAATCAGAGGCAGGGAATCAGAGATGGGGATTCAGAGACGGGGAATCAGATATGGGGAAACAGAGGCGGGGAATCAGAGGCGGGCAAACAGAGGCGGGGAATTAGATATGGGGAATCAGAGGTGGGGAATCAGAGGTGGTGAATCAGTGATGGGGAATCACAGGCGGGGAATCAGAGGCAGGGAATAGAACGCAGGGAATCAGAGGCAGGGAATCAGAGCTGGGGAATCAGAGGCGGGGAATCAGAGGTGGGCAATCAGAGCCGGGGAATCAGATATGGGGAATCAGAGGCGGGGAAACAGAGGTGGGGAATCAGATATGGGGAAACAGAGGTGGCGAATCAAAGGCGGTGAATCAGAGATGGGGAATCAGAGGCGGGGAATCAGTGGCAGGGAATCAGATATGGGGAATCAGAGGCGTGGAATCAGAGGCAGGGAATCAGACACGGGGAATCAGACACGGGGAATCAGAGGTGGGGAATCAGAGATGGGGAATCAGAGGCGGTGAATCAGAGATGGGGAATCAGAGGCGGGGAATCAGAGGCGGGGAAACAGAGGCGGGGAATCAGATATGGGGAATCAGAGGCGGGGAATCAGAGCTGGGGAATCACAGGCGGGGAATCAGAGTTGGGGAATCAGAGGCGGGGAATCAGATATGGGGAAACAGAGGCGGGGAATCAGAGGCGGTGAAACAGAGGCGGGGAATCAGATATTGGGAATCAGAGGTGGGGAATCAGAGGTTGGGAATCAGAGGCCTGGAATCAGAGGCGGGGAATCAGAGGCAGGGAATCAGATGCGGGGAATCAGAGGAGGGGAATCAGAGCTGGGGAATCAGAGGCGGGGTATTAGAGTTGGGGAATCAGAGGCTGGGAATCAGACGCGGGGAATCAGAGGGGGGGAATCATAGCTGGCGAATCAGAGGCGGGGAATCAGAGGTGGGCAATCAGAGGCCGGGAATCAGAGGTGGTGAATCAGAGATGGGGAATCAGAGGCGGGGAATCAGTGGCAGGGAATCAGATATGGGGAATCAGAGGCGTGGAATCAGAGGCAGGGAATCAGACACGGGGAATCAGACACGGGGAATCAGAGGTGGGGAATCAGAGATGGGGAATCAGAGGCGGTGAATCAGAGATGGGGAATCAGAGGCGGGGAATCAGAGGCAGGAAATCAGACACGGGGATTCAGAGGCTGGGAATCAGACGGGGGGAATCAAATGCGGGGAATCAGAGCTGGGGAATCAGAGGCAGGGAATCAGAGGCGGGGAATCAGATATGGGGAATCAGAGGCTGGTATTCAGAGGCGGGGAATCAGAGGCAGGGAATCAGACACGGGGAATCAGAGGTGGGGAATCAGAGATGGGGAATCAGAGGCGGGGAATCAGAGGCAGGGAATCAGACGTGGGGAATCTGAGGCGGGGAATCAGAGCTGGGGAATCAGAGGTTGGGAATCAGAGTTGGGGAATCAGAGGCAGGGAATCGGATGTGCGGAATCAGAGATGGGGAATCAGAGGTGGGGAATCAGAGGCGGTGAATCAGAGATGGGGAATCAGAGGCGGGGAATCAGAGGCAGGAAATCAGACACGGGGATTCAGAGGCTGGGAATCAGACGGGGGGAATCAAAGGCGGGGAATCAGAGCTGGGGAATCAGAGGCAGGGAATCAGAGTTGGGGATTCAGAGACGGGGAATCAGATATGGGGAAACAGAGGCGGGGAATCAGAGGCGGGCAAACAGAGGCGGGGAATTAGATATGGGGAATCAGAGGTGGGGAATCAGAGGTGGTGAATCAGTGATGGGGAATCACAGGCGGGGAATCAGAGGCAGGGAATAGAACGCAGGGAATCAGAGGCAGGGAATCAGAGCTGGGGAATCAGAGGCGGGGAATCAGAGGTGGGCAATCAGAGCCGGGGAATCAGATATGGGGAATCAGAGGCGTTGAATCAGAGGCGGGCAATCAGAGCCGGGGAATCAGATATGGGGAATCAGAGGCGGGGAATAAGAGGCGGGGAAACAGAGGTGGGGAATCAGATATGGGGAAACAGAGGTGGCGAATCAAAGGCGGTGAATCAGAGATGGGGAATCAGAGGCGGGGAATCAGAGGCGGGGAATCAGATATGGGGAATCAGAGGCTGGTATTCAGAGGCGGGGAATCAGAGGCAGGGAATCAGACACGGGGAATCAGAGGTGGGGAATCAGAGATGGGGAATCAGAGGCGGGGAATCAGAGGCAGGGAATCAGACGCGGGGAATCTGAGGCGGGGAATCAGAGCTGGGGAATCAGAGGTTGGGAATCAGAGTTGGGGAATCAGAGGCAGGGAATCGGATGTGCGGAATCAGAGATGGGGAATCAGAGGTGGGGAATCAGAGGCGGTGAATCAGAGATGGGGAATCAGAGGCGGGGAATCAGAGGCAGGAAATCAGACACGGGGATTCAGAGGCTGGGAATCAGACGGGGGGAATCAAAGGCGGGGAATCAGAGCTGGGGAATCAGAGGCAGGGAATCAGAGTTGGGGATTCAGAGACGGGGAATCAGATATGGGGAAACAGAGGCGGGGAATCAGAGGCGGGCAAACAGAGGCGGGGAATTAGATATGGGGAATCAGAGGTGGGGAATCAGAGGTGGTGAATCAGTGATGGGGAATCACAGGCGGGGAATCAGAGGCAGGGAATAGAACGCAGGGAATCAGAGGCAGGGAATCAGAGCTGGGGAATCAGAGGCGGGGAATCAGAGGTGGGCAATCAGAGCCGGGGAATCAGATATGGGGAATCAGAGGCGGGGAATCAGAGGCGGGGAAACAGAGGTGGGGAATCAGATATGGGGAAACAGAGGTGGCGAATCAAAGGCGGTGAATCAGAGATGGGGAATCAGAGGCGGGGAATCAGAGGCAGTGAATCAAAAACGGGGAATCAGAGGCGGGGAATCAGAGCTGGGGAATCAGATGCGTGGAATCAGAGTAGGAGAATCAGAGGTGGGGAATCAGATATGGGGAAACAGGGGCGGGGAATCAGAGGCGGGGAAACAGAGGCGGGGAATCAGATATGGGGAATCAGAGGTGTGGAATCAGAGGTTGGGAATCAGAGGCGGGGAAACAGAGGAGGGGAATCAGATATGGGGAATCAGAGGTGGCGAATTAAAGGCGGTGAATCAGAGATGGGGAATCAGGGCAGGGAATCAGAGGCAGGGAATCAAACACGGGGAATAAGAGGCGTGGAATCAGAGCTGGGGAATCAGAGGCGGGGATTCAGAGTTGGGGAATCAGAGGCGGGGAATCAGAGGCGGGGAAACAGAGGCGGGGAATCAGATATGGGGAATCAGAGGTTGGGAATCAGAGGTTGGGAATCAGAAGCAGGGAATCAGAGGCGGGGAATCAGAGGCGGGGAATCAGAGGCAGGAAATCCGATGTGCGGAATCGGAGATGGGGAATCAGAGGCAGGGAATCAGAGGTTGGGAATCAGAGGCAGGGAATCAGAGGCTGGGAATCAGATGCAGGGAATCAGATGCGGGGAATCAGAGGCGGGGAATCAGAGTTGGGGAATCAGAGGTGGGGAATCAGAGTTGGGGAATCAGAGTCGGGGACTTAGATATGGGGAAACAGAGGCGGGGAATCAGAGGCAGGGAAACAGAGGCGGGGAATCAGATATGGGGAATCAGGGGTGGGGAATCAGAGGTTGGGAATCAGAGGCAGGGAATCAGAGGCGTGGAAACAGAGGCGGGGATTCAGATATGGGGAATCAGGGGTGGGGAATCAGAGGTTGGGAATCAGAGGCAGGGAATCAGAGGCGGGGTAACAGAGGCAGGAAATCAGACACGGGGATTCAGAGCCTGGGAATCAGACGGGGGGAATCAAAGGCGGGGTATCAGAGCTGGGGAATCAGAGGCAGGGAATCAGAGGCGGTGAATAAGAGGCAGGGAATCAGACACGTGGAATCAGAGGTGGGGAATCAGAGATGGGGAATCAGAGGCGGGGAATCAGAGGCAGGGAATCAGACGCGGGGAATCTGAGGCGGGGAATCAGAGCTGGGGATTCAGAGGTGGGGAATCAGTGTTTGGGAATCAGAGGCAGGGAATCGGATGTGCGGAATCAGAGATGGGGAATCAGAGGTGGGGAATCAGAGGCGGTGAATCAGAGATGGGGAATCAGAGGCGGGGAATCAGAGGCAGGAAATCAGACACGGGGATTCAGAGGCTGGGAATCAGACGGGGGGAATCAAAGGCGGGGAATCAGAGCTGGGGAATCAGAGGCAGGGAATCAGAGTTGGGGATTCAGAGACGGGGAATCAGATATGGGGAAACAGAGGCGGGGAATCAGAGGCGGGCAAACAGAGGCGGGGAATTAGATATGGGGAATCAGAGGTGGTGAATCAGTGATGGGGAATCACAGGCGGGGAATCAGAGGCAGGGAATAGAACGCAGGGAATCAGAGGCGGGGAATCAGAGCTGGGGAATCACAGGCGGGGAATCAGAGTTGGGGAATCAGAGGCGGGGAATCAGATATGGGGAATGAGGCGGGGAATCAGAGGCGGTGAAACAGAGGCGGGGAATCAGATATTGGGAATCAGAGGTGGGGAATCAGAGGTTGGGAATCAGAGGCCTGGAATCAGAGGCGGGGAATCAGAGGCAGGGAATCAGATGCGGGGAATCAGAGGAGGGGAATCAGAGCTGGGGAATCAGAGGCGGGGTATTAGAGTTGGGGAATCAGAGGCGGGGAATCAGACGCGGGGAATCAGAGCGGGGGAATCATAGCTGGCGAATCAGAGGCGGGGAATCAGAGGTGGGCAATCAGAGGCCGGGAATCAGAGGTGGTGAATCAGAGATGGGGAATCAGAGGCGGGGAATCAGTGGCAGGGAATCAGATATGGGGAATCAGAGGCGTGGAATCAGAGGCAGGGAATCAGACACGGGGAATCAGACACCCGGAATCAGAGGTGGGGAATCAGAGATGGGGAATCAGAGGCGGTGAATCAGAGATGGGGAATCAGAGGCGGGGAATCAGAGGCAGGAAATCAGACACGGGGATTCAGAGGCTGGGAATCAGACGGGGGGAATCAAAGGCGGGGATTCAGAGCTGGGGAATCAGAGGCAGGGAATCAGAGGCGGGGAATCAGATATGGGGAATCAGAGGCTGGTATTCAGAGGCGGGGAATCAGAGGCAGGGAATCAGAGGCAGGGATTCGGATGTGCGGAATCAGAGATGGGGAATCAGAGGTGGGGAATCAGAGGCGGTGAATCAGAGATGGGAAATCAGAGGCGGGGAATCAGAGGCAGGAAATCAGACACGGGGATTCAGAGGCTGGGAATCAGACGGGGGGAATCAAAGTCGGGGAATCAGAGCTGGGGAATCAGAGGCAGGGAATCAGAGTTGGGGATTCAGAGACGGGGAATCAGATATGGGGAAACAGAGGCGGGGAATCAGAGGCGGGCAAACAGAGGCGGGGAATTAGATATGGGGAATCAGAGGTGGGGAATCAGAGGTGGTGAATCAGTGACGGGGAATCACAGGCGGGGAATCAAAGGCAGGGAATTGAACGCAGGGAATCAGAGGCAGGGAATCAGAGCTGGGGAATCAGAGGCGGGGAATCATAGTTGGGAATCAGAGGCGGGGAAACAGATATGGGGAAACAGAGGCGGGGAATCAGAGGCGGGGAAACAGAGGCGGGGAATCAGATATGGGGAATCGGATTCGGGGAATAAGAGGCGGTGAATCAGAGCTGGGGAATCAGAGGCGGGGAATCAGAGTTGGGGCATCAGAGGTGGGGAATTAGATATAGGGAAACAGAGGCGGGGAATCAGAGGCGGGGAAACAGAGGCGGGGAATCAGATATGGGGAATCACAGGTGGGGAATCAGAGGCAGGGAATCAGATGTGCGGAATCAGAGATGGGGAATCAGAGGCAGGGTATCAGAATCAGAAGCGGGGAATCAGAGGTCGGGAATCAGAGGCTGGGAATCAGATGCTGGGAATAAGAGGCCGGGAATCAGAGGTGGGGAATCAGAGTCCGGGAATCAGAGATGGGGATTCAGAGGCGGGGAATGAGATATGGAGAATCAGAGGCGGGGAATCAGAGGCCGGGAAACAGAGGTGGGGAATCAGATATGGGGAATCAGAGGTGGCGAATCAAAGGCGGTGAATCAGAGATGGGGAATCAGAGGCGGGGAATCAGAGGCAGGGAATCAGATGCGGGGAATCAGAGGCGGGGAATCAGAGCTGGCGAATCAGAGGCGGGAAATCAGAGGCGGGGAAACAGAGGTGGGGAATCAGATATGGGGAAACAGAGGTGGCGAATCAAAGGCGGTGAATCAGAGATGGGGAATCAGAGGCGGGGAATCAGAGGCAGGGAATCAAAAACGGGGAATCAGAGGCGGGGAATCAGAGCTGGGGAATCAGAGGCGGAGAATCAGAGTAGGAGAATCAGAGGTGGGGAATCAGATATGGGGAAACAGGGGCGGGGAATCAGAGGCGGGGAAACAGAGGCGGGGAATCAGATATGGGGAATCAGAGGTGTGGAATCAGAGGTTGGGAATCAGAGGCGGGGAAACAGAGGAGGGGAATCAGATATGGGGAATCAGAGGTGGCGAATTAAAGGCGGTGAATCAGAGATGGGGAATCAGGGCAGGGAATCAGAGGCAGGGAATCAAACACGGGGAATCAGAGGCGTGGAATCAGAGCTGGTGAATCAGAGGCGGGGATTCAAGTTGGGGAATCAGAGGCGGGGAATCAGAGGCGGGGAAACAGAGGCGGGGAATCAGATATGGGGAATCAGAGGTGGGGAATCGGAGGTTGGGAATCAGAAGCAGGGAATCAGAGGCGGGGAATCAGAGGCGGGGAATCAGAGGCAGGAAATCCGATGTGCGGAATCGGAGATGGGGAATCAGAGGCAGGGAATCAGAGGCGGGGAATCAGAGGCGGGGAATCAGAGGCCGGGAATCAGATATGGGGAAACAGAGGCGGGGAATCAGAGGCGGAGAAACAGAGGCGGGGAATCAGATATGGGGAATCAGAGGTGGGGAATCAGAGTTTGGGAATCAGAGGCAGGGAATCAGAGGCTGGGAATCAGATGCAGGGAATCAGATGCGGGTAATCAGAGGCGGTGAATCCGAGCTGGGGAATCAGAGGTGGGGAATCAGAGTTGGGGAATCAGAGTCGGGGAATCAGAGGCGGGGAAACAGAGGCGGGGAATCAGATATGGGGAATCAGAGGTGGGGAATCGGAGGTTGGGAATCAGAAGCAGGGAATCAGAGGCGGGGAAACAGAGGCGGGGAATCAGAGGCAGGGAAACAGAGGTGGGGAATCAGATATGGGGAATCAGGGGTGGGGAATCAGAGGTTGGGAATCAGAGGCAGGGAATCAGAGGCGTGGAAACAGAGGCGGGGATTCAGATATGGGGAATCAGAGGTGGGGAATCAGGGGCGTGGTACCAGAGGCAGGGAATTAGATGTGGTGAATCAGAGATGGGGAATCAGAGGCAGGGAATCAGAATCAGAAGCGGGGTATCAGAGGCCGGGAATCAGAGGAAGGTAATCAGAGGCAGGGGATCAAACACGGCGTATCAGAGGCTGGGAATCAGAGCTGGGGAATCAGAGGCGGGGAATCAGAGCTGGGGAATCACAGGCAGGGAATCAGAGATGGGGAAACAGAGGCGGGGAATCAGAGGCAGGGAATCAGATGCGGGGAATCAGAGGCGGGGAATCAGAGCTGGCAAATCAGAGGCGGGGAATCAGAGGTGGGCAATCAGAGGATGGGAATCAGATATGGGGAATCAGAGGCGGGGAATCAGAGCTGGGGAATCACAGGCGGGGAATCAGAGTTGGGGAATCAGAGGCGGGGAATCAGATATGGGGAAACAGAGGCGGAGAATCAGAGGCGGTGAAACAAAGGCGGGGAATCAGATATGGGGAATCAGAGGTGGGGAATCAGAGGTTGGGAATCAGAGGCCTGGAATCAGAGGCGGGGAATCAGAGGCAGGGAATCAGATGCGGGGAATCAGAGGAGGGGAATCAGAGCTGGGGAATCAGAGGCGGGGTATTAGAGTTGGGGAATCAGAGGCTGGGAATCAGAGGTGGGCAATCAGAGGCCGGGAATCAGAGGTGGTGAATCAGAGATGGGGAATCAGAGGCGGGGAATCAGTGGCAGGGAATCAGATATGGGGAATCAGAGGCGTGGAATCAGAGGCAGGGAATCAGACACGGGGAATCAGAGGTGGGGAATCAGAGGCAGGGAATCAGATGTGCGGAATCAGAGATGGGGAATCAGAGGCAGGGAATCAGAATCAGAAGCGGGGAATCAGAGGCCGGGAATCAGAGGCCGGGATTCAGATGCCGGGAATAAGAGGCCGGGAATCAGAGGTGGGGAGTCAGAGTCCGGGAATCAGTGATGGGGATTCAGAGGCGGGGAATGATATATGGGGAATCAGAGGCGGGGAATCAGAGGCGGGGTATCAGAGGTGGGGAATCAGATATGGGGAATCAGAGGTGGCGAATCAAAGGCGGGGAATCAGAGCTGGGGACTCAGAGGCGGGGAATCAGAGTTGGGGAATCAGAGGCGGGGAATCAGATATGGGGAAACAGGGGCGGGGAATCAGAGGCAGGGAAACAGAGGCGGGGAATCAGATATGGGGAATCAGGGGTGGGGTATCAGAGGTTGGGAATCAGAGGCAGGGAATCAGAGGCGTGGAAACAGAGGCGGGGATTCAGATATGGGGAATCAGAGGTGGGGAATCAGGGGCGTGGAATCAGAGGCAGGGAATTAGATGTGGTGAATCAGAGATGGGGAATCAGAGGCAGGGAATCAGAATCAGAAGCGGGGTATCAAGGGCCGGGAATCAGAGGAAGGTAATCAGAGGCAGGGGATCAAACTCGGGGAATCAGAGGCTGGGAATCAGAGCTGGGGAATCAGAGGCGGGGAATCAGAGCTGGGGAATCACAGGCGGGGAATCAGAGATGGGGAATCAGAGGCGGGGAATCAGAGGCAGGGAATCAGATGCGGGGAATCAGAGGCGGGGAATCAGAGCTGGCGAATCAGAGGCGGGGAATCAGAGGTGGGCAATCAGAGGATGGGAATCAGATATGGGAAATCAGAGGCGGGGAATCAGAGCTGGGGAATCACAGGCGGGGAATCAGAGTTGGGGAATCAGAGGCGGGTAATCAGATATGGGGAAACAGAGGCGGGGAATCAGAGGCGGTGAAACAGAGGCGGGGAATCAGATATTGGGAATCAGAGGTGGGGAATCAGAGGTTGGGAATCAGAGGCCTGGAATCAGAGGCGGGGAATCAGAGGCAGGGAATCAGATGCGGGGAATCAGAGGAGGGGAATCAGAGCTGGGGAATCAGAGGCGGGGTATTAGAGTTGGGGAATCAGAGGCGGGGAATCAGACGCGGGGAATCAGAGGGGGGGAATCATAGCTGGCGAATCAGAGGCGGGGAATCAGAGGTGGGCAATCAGAGGCCGGGAATCAGAGGTGGTGAATCAGAGATGGGGAATCAGAGGCGGGGAATCAGTGGCAGGGAATCAGATATGGGGAATCAGAGGCATGGAATCAGAGGCAGGGAATCAGACACGGGGAATCAGACACGGGGAATCAGAGGTGGGGAATCAGAGATGTGGAATCAGAGGCGGTGAATCAGAGATGGGGAATCAGAGGCGGGGAATCAGAGGCAGGAAATCAGACACGGGGATTCAGAGGCTGGGAATCAGACGGGGGGAATCAAAGGCGGGGAATCAGAGCTGGGGAATCAGAGGCAGGGAATCAGAGGCGGGGAATCAGATATGGGGAATCAGAGGCTGGTATTCAGAGGCAGGGAATCAGAGGCAGGGAATCAGACACGGGGAATCAGAGGTGGGGAATCAGAGATGGGGAATCAGAGGCGGGGAATCAGAGGCAGGGAATCAGACGCGGGGAATCTGAGGCGGGGAATCAGAGCTGGGGAATCAGAGGTGGGGAATCAGAGTTGGGGAATCAGAGGCAGGGAATCGGATGTGCGGAATCAGAGATGGGGAATCAGAGGTGGGGAATCAGAGGTGGTGAATCAGAGATGGGGAATCAGAGGCGGGGAATCAGAGGCAGGAAATCAGACACGGGGATTCAGAGGCTGGGAATCAGACGGGGGGAATCTAAGGCGGGGAATCAGAGCTGGGGAATCAGAGGCAGGGAATCAGAGTTGGGGATTCAGAGACGGGGAATCAGATATGGGGAAACAGAGGTGGGGAATCAGAGGCGGGCAAACAGAGGCGGGGAATTAGATATGGGGAATCAGAGGTGGGGAATCAGCGGTGGTGAATCGGTGATGGGGAATCACAGGCGGGGAATCAGAGGCAGGGAATAGAACGCAGGGAATCAGAGGCAGGGAATCAGAGCTGGGGAATCAGAAGCGGGGAATCAGAGGCCGGGAATCAGAGGCCGGGATTCAGATGCCGGGAATAAGAGGCCGGGAATCAGAGGTGGGGAATCAGAGTCCGGGAATCAGTGATGGGGATTCAGAGGCGGGGAATGATATATGGGGAATCAGAGGCGGGGAATCAGAGGCGGGGTATCAGAGGTGGGGAATCAGATATGGGGAATCAGAGGTGGCGAATCAAAGGCGGTGAATCAGAGATGGGGAATCAGAGGCGGGGAATCAGAGGCAGGGAATCAAACACGGGGAATCAGAGGCGGGGAATCAGAGCTGGGGAATCAGAGGCGGGGAATCAGAGTTGGGGAATCAGAGGCGGAGAATCAGATATGGGGAAACAGGGGCGGGGAATCAGAGGCAGGGAAACAGAGGCGGGGAATCAGATATGGGGAATCAGGGGTGGGGTATCAGAGGTTGGGAATCAGAGGCAGTGAATCAGAGGCGTGGAAACAGAGGCGGGGATTCAGATATGGGGAATCAGAGGTGGGGAATCAGGGGCGTGGAATCAGAGGCAGGGAATTAGATGTGGTGAATCAGAGATGGGGAATCAGAGGCAGGGAATCAGAATCAGAAGCGGGGTATCAGAGGCCGGGAATCAGAGGAAGGTAATCAGAGGCAGGGGATCAAACACGGGGAATCAGAGGCTGGGAATCAGAGCTGGGGAATCAGAGGCGGGGAATCAGAGCTGGGGAATCACAGGCGGGGAATCAGAGATGGGGAATCAGAGGCGGGGAATCAGAGGCAGGGAATCAGATGCGGGGAATCAGAGGCGGGGAATCAGAGCTGGCGAATCAGAGGCGGGGAATCAGAGGTGGGCAATCAGAGGATGGGAATCAGATATGGGAAATCAGAGGCGGGGAATCAGAGCTGGGGAATCACAGGCGGGGAATCAGAGTTGGGGAATCAGAGGCGGGGAATCAGATATGGGGAAACAGAGGCGGGGAATCAGAGGCGGTGAAACAGAGGCGGGGAATCAGATATTGGGAATCAGAGGTGGGGAATCAGAGGTTGGGAATCAGAGGCCTGGAATCAGAGGCGGGGAATCAGAGGCAGGGAATCAGATGCGGGGAATCAGAGGAGGGGAATCAGAGCTGGCGAATCAGAGGCGGGGAATCAGAAATGGGCAATCAGAGGCCGGGAATCAGAGGTGGTGAATCAGAGATGGGGAATCAGAGGCGGGGAATCAGTGGCAGGGAATCAGATATGGGGAATCAGAGGCGTGGAATCAGAGGCAGGGAATCAGACACGGGGAATCAGACACGGGGAATCAGAGGTGGGGAATCAGAGATGGGGAATCAGAGGCGGTGAATCAGAGATGGGGAATCAGAGGCGGGGAATCAGAGGCAGGAAATCAGACACGGGGATTCAGAGGCTGGGAATCAGACGGGGGGAATCAAAGGCGGGGAATCTGAGCTGGGGAATCAGAGGCAGGGAATCAGAGGCGGGGAATCAGATATGGGGAATCAGAGGCTGGTATTCAGAGGCGGGGAATCAGAGGCAGGGAATCAGACACGGGGAATCAGAGGTGGGGAATCAGAGATGGGGAATCAGAGGCGGGGAATCAGAGGCAGGGAATCAGACGCGGGGAACCTGAGGCGGGGAATCAGAGCTGGGGAATCAGAGGTGGGGAATCAGAGTTGGGGAATCAGAGGCAGGGAATCGGATGTGCGGAATCAGAGATGGGGAATCAGAGGTGGGGAATCAGAGGCGGTGAATCAGAGATGGGGATTCAGAGGCGGGGAATCAGAGGCATGAAATCAGACACGGGGATTCAGAGGCTGGGAATCAGACGGGGGGAATCTAAGGCGGGGAATCAGAGCTGGGGAATCAGAGGCAGGGAATCAGAGTTGGGGATTCAGAGACGGGGAATCAGATATGGGGAAACAGAGGCGGGGAATCAGAGGCGGGCAAACAGAGGCGGGGAATTAGATATGGGGAATCAGAGGTGGGGAATCAGCGGTGGTGAATCGGTGATGGGGGATCACAGGCGGGGAATCAGAGGCAGGGAATAGAACGCAGGGAATCAGAGGCAGGGAATCAGAGCTGGGGAATCAGAGGCGGGGAATCATAGTTGGGAATCAGAGGCGGGGAATCAGATATGGGGAAACAGAGGCGGGGAATCAGAGGCGGGGAAACAGAGGCGGGGAATCAGATATGGGGAATTGGATGCGGGGAATCAGAGGCGGGGAATCAGAGCTGGGGAATCAGAGGTGGGGAATCAGAGTTGGGGCATCAGAGGTGGGGAATTAGATATAGGGAAACAGAGGCGGGGAATCAGAGGCGGGGAATCAGATGTGCGGAATCAGAGATGGGGAATCAGAGGCAGGCAATCAGAATCAGAAGCGGGGAATCAGAGGCCGGGAATCAGAGGCCGGGATTCAGATGCCGGGAATAAGAGGCCGGGAATCAGAGGTGGGGAATCAGAGTCCGGGAATCAGAGATGGGGATTCAGAGGCGGGGAATGATATATGGGGATTCAGAGGCGGGGAATCAGAGGCGGGGTAACAGAGGTGGGGAATCAGATATGGGGAATCAGAGGTGGCGAATCAAAGGCGGTGAATCAGAGATTGGGAATCAGAGGCGGGGAATCAGAGGCAGGGAATCAAACACGGGGAATCACAGGCGGGGAATCAGAGCTGGGGAATCAGAGGCGGGGAATCAGAGTTGGGGAATCAGAGGCGGGGAATCAGATATGGGGAAACAGGGGCGGGGAATCAGAGGCAGGGAAACAGAGGCGGGGAATCAGATATGGGGAATCAGAGGTGGGGAATCAGAGGTTGGGAATCAGAGGCAGGGAATCAGAGGCGTGGAAACAGAGGCGGGGATTCAGATATGGGGAATCAGAGGTGGGGAATCAGGGGCGTGGAATCAGAGGCAGGGAATTAGATGTGGTGAATCAGAGATGGGGAATCAGAGGCAGGGAATCAGAATCAGAAGCGGGGTATCAGAGGCCGGGAATCAGAGGAAGGTAATCAGAGGCAGGGGATCAAACACGGGGAATCAGAGGCTGGGAATCAGAGCTGGGGAATCAGAGGCGGGGAATCAGAGCTGGGGAATCACAGGCGGGGAATCAGAGATGGGGAATCAGAGGCGGGGAATCAGAGGCAGGGAATCAGATGCGGGGTATCAGAGGCGGGGAATCAGAGCTGGCGAATCAGAGGCGGGGAATCAGAGGTGGGAAATCAGAGGATGGGAATCAGATATGGGAAATCAGAGGCGGGGAATCAGAGCTGGGGAATGACAGGCGGGGAATCAGAGTTGGGGAATCAGAGGCGGGGAATCAGATATGGGGAAACAGAGGCGGGGAATCAGAGGCGGTGAAACAGAGGCGGGGAATCAGATATTGGGAATCAGAGGTGGGGAATCAGAGGTTGGGAATCAGAGGCCTGGAATCAGAGGCGGGGAATCAGAGGCAGGGAATCAGATGCGGGGAATCAGAGGAGGGGAATCAGAGCTGGGGAATCAGAGGCGGGGTATTAGAGTTGGGGAATCAGAGGCGGGGAATCAGACGCGGGGAATCAGAGGGGGGGAATCATAGCTGGCGAATCAGAGGCGGGGAATCAGAGGTGGGCAATCAGAGGCCGGGAATCAGAGGTGGTGAATCAGAGATGGGGAATCAGAGGCGGGGAATCAGTGGCAGGGAATCAGATATGGGGAATCAGAGGCGTGGAATCAGAGGCAGGGAATCAGACACGGGGAATCAGACACGGGGAATCAGAGGTGGGGAATCAGAGATGGGGAATCAGAGGCGGTGAATCAGAGATGGGGAATCAGAGGCGGGGAATCAGAGGCAGGAAATCAGACACGGGGATTCAGAGGCTGGGAATCAGACGGGGGGAATCAAAGGCGGGGAATCAGAGCTGGGGAATCAGAGGCAGGGAATCAGAGGCGGGGAATCAGATATGGGGAATCAGAGGCTGGTATTCAGAGGCGGGGAATCAGAGGCAGGGAATCAGACACGGGGAATCAGAGGTGGGGAATCAGAGATGGGGAATCAGAGGCGGGGAATCAGAGGCAGGGAATCAGACGCGGGTATCTGAGGCGGGGAATCAGAGCTGGGGAATCAGAGGTGGGGAATCAGAGTTGGGGAATCAGAGGCAGGGAATCGGATGTGCGGAATCAGAGATGGGCAATCAGAGGTGGGGAATCAGAGGCGGTGAATCAGAGATGGGGAATCAGAGGCGGGGAATCAGAGGCAGGAAATCAGACACGGGGTTTCAGAGGCTGGGAATCAGACGGGGGGAATCAAAGGCCGGGAATCAGAGCTGGGGAATCAGAGGCATGGAATCAGAGTTGGGGATTCAGAGACGGGGAATCAGATATGGGGAAACAGAGGCGGGGAATCAGAGGAGGGCAAACAGAGGCGGGGAATTAGTTATGGGGAATCAGAGGTGGGGAATCAGAGGTGGTGAATCAGTGATGGGGAATCACAGGCGGGGAATCAGAGGCAGGGAATAGAACGCAGGGAATCAGAGGCAGGGAATCAGAGCTGGGGAATCAGAGGCGGGGAATCATAGTTGGGAATCAGAGGCGGGGAATCAGATATGGGGAAACAGAGGCGGGGAATCAGAGGCGGGGAAACAGAGGCGGGGAATCAGACATGGGGAATCGGATGCGGGGAATCAGAGGCGGGGAATCAGAGCTGGGGAATCAGAGGCGGGGAATCAGAGTTGGGGCATCAGAGGTGGGGAATTAGATATAGGGAAACAGAGGCGGGGAATCAGAGGCGGGGAAACAGAGGCGGGGAATCAGATATGGGGAATCAGAGGTGGGGAATCAGATGCAGGGAATCAGATGTGCGGAATCAGAGATGGGGAATCAGAGGCAGGGAATCAGAATCAGAAGCGGGGAATCAGAGGCCGGGAATCAGAGGCCGGGAATCAGAGGCGGGGAAACAGAGGTGGGGAATCAGATATGGGGAAACAGAGGTGGCGAATCAAAGGTGGTGAATCAGAGATGGGGAATCAGAGGCGGGGAATCAGAGGCAGGGAATCAAAAACGGGGAATCAGAGGCGGGGAATCAGAGCTGGGGAATCAGATGCGGGGAATCAGAGTAGGAGAATCAGAGGTGGGGAATCAGATATGGGGAAACAGGGGCGGGGAATCAGAGGCGGGGAAACAGAGGCGGGGAATCAGATATGGGGAATCAGAGGTGTGGAATCAGAGGTTGGGAATCATAGGCGGGGAAACAGAGGCGGGGAATCAGATATGGGGAATCAGCGGTGGCGAATTAAAGGCGGTGAATCAGAGATGGGGAATCAGGGCAGGGAATCAGAGGCAGGGAATCAAACACGGGGAATCAGAGGCGGGGAATCAGAGCTGGGGAATCAGAGGCGGGGATTCAGAGTTGGGGAATCAGAGGCGGGGAATCAGAGGCGGGGAAACAGAGGCGGGGAATCAGATATGGGGAATCAGAGGTGGGGAATCAGAGGTTGGGAATCAGAAGCAGGGAATCAGAGGCGGGGAATCAGAGGCGGGGAATCAGAGGCAGGGAATCCGACGTGCGGAATCGGAGATGGGGAATCAGAGGCAGGGAATCAGAGGCGGGGAATCAGATATGGGGAATCAGAGGTGGGGAATCAGAGGTTGGGAATCAGAGGCAGGGAATCAGAGGCTGGGAATCAGATGCAGGGAATCAGATGCGGGGAATCAGAGGCGGGGAATCAGAGCTGGGGAATCAGAGGTGGGGAATCAGAGTTGGGGAATCAGAGTCGGGGACTTAGATATGGGGAAACAGAGGCGGGGAATCAGAGTCGGGGAAACAGACGCGGGGAAACAGAGGCGGGGATTCAGATATGGGGAATCAGAGGTGGGGAATCAGGGGCGTGGAATCAGAGGCAGGGAATTAGATGTGGTGAATCAGAGATGGGGAATCAGAGGCAGGGAATCAGAATCAGAAGCGGGGTATCAGAGGCCGGGAATCAGAGGAAGGTAATCAGAGGCAGGGGATCAAACACGGGGAATCAGAGGCTGGGAATCAGAGCTGGGGAATCAGAGGCGGGGAATCAGAGCTGGGGAATCACAGGCGGGGAATCAGAGATGGGGAATCAGAGGCGGGGAATCAGAGGCAGGGAATCAGATGCGGGGTATCAGAGGCGGGGAATCAGAGCTGGCGAATCAGAGGCGGGGAATCAGAGGTGGGAAATCAGAGGATGGGAATCAGATATGGGAAATCAGAGGCGGGGAATCAGAGCTGGGGAATCACAGGCGGGGAATCAGAGTTGGGGAATCAGAGGCGGGGAATCAGATATGGGGAAACAGAGGCGGGGAATCAGAGGCGGTGAAACAGAGGCGGGGAATCAGATATTGGGAATCAGAGGTGGGGAATCAGAGGTTGGGAATCAGAGGCCTGGAATCAGAGGCGGGGAATCAGAGGCAGGGAATCAGATGCGGGGAATCAGAGGAGGGGAATCAGAGCTGGGGAATCAGAGGCGGGGTATTAGAGTTGGGGAATCAGAGGCGGGGAATCAGACGCGGGGAATCAGAGGGGGGGAATCATAGCTGGCGAATCAGAGGCGGGGAATCAGAGGTGGGCAATCAGAGGCCGGGAATCAGAGGTGGTGAATCAGAGATGGGGAATCAGAGGCGGGGAATCAGTGGCAGGGAATCAGATATGGGGAATCAGAGGCGTGGAATCAGAGGCAGGGAATCAGACACGGGGAATCAGACACGGGGAATCAGAGGTGGGGAATCAGAGATGGGGAATCAGAGGCGATGAATCAGAGATGGGGAATCAGAGGCGGGGAATCAGAGGCAGGAAATCAGACATGGGGATTCAGAGGCTGGGAATCAGACGGGGGGAATCAAAGGCGGGGAATCAGAGCTGGGGAATCAGAGGCAGGGAATCAGAGGCGGGGAATCAGATATGGGGAATCAGAGGCTGGTATTCAGAGGCGGGGAATCAGAGGCAGGGAATCAGACACGGGGAATCAGAGGTGGGGAATCAGAGATGGGGAATCAGAGGCGGGGAATCAGAGGCAGGGAATCAGACGCGGGTATCTGAGGCGGGGAATCAGAGCTGGGGAATCAGAGGTGGGGAATCAGAGGCAGGGAATCAGAGGCGTGGAAACAGAGGCGGGGATTCAGATATGGGGAATCAGAGGTGGGGAATCAGGGGCGTGGAATCAGAGGCAGGGAATTAGATGTGGTGAATCAGAGATGGGGAATCAGAGGCAGGGAATCAGAATCAGAAGCGGGGTATCAGAGGCCGGGAATCAGAGGAAGGTAATCAGAGGCAGGGGATCAAACACGGGGAATCAGAGGCTGGGAATCAGAGCTGGGGAATCAGAGGCGGGGAATCAGAGCTGGGGAATCACAGGCGGGGAATCAGAGATGGGGAATCAGAGGCGGGGAATCAGAGGCAGGGAATCAGATGCGGGGTATCAGAGGCGGGGAATCAGAGCTGGCGAATCAGAGGCGGGGAATCAGAGGTGGGAAATCAGAGGATGGGAATCAGATATGGGAAATCAGAGGCGGGGAATCAGAGCTGGGGAATGACAGGCGGGGAATCAGAGTTGGGGAATCAGAGGCGGGGAATCAGATATGGGGAAACAGAGGCGGGGAATCAGAGGCGGTGAAACAGAGGCGGGGAATCAGATATTGGGAATCAGAGGTGGGGAATCAGAGGTTGGGAATCAGAGGCCTGGAATCAGAGGCGGGGAATCAGAGGCAGGGAATCAGATGCGGGGAATCAGAGGAGGGGAATCAGAGCTGGGGAATCAGAGGCGGGGTATTAGAGTTGGGGAATCAGAGGCGGGGAATCAGACGCGGGGAATCAGACATGGGGATTCAGAGGCTGGGAATCAGACGGGGGGAATCAAAGGCGGGGAATCAGAGCTGGGGAATCAGAGGCAGGGAATCAGAGGCGGGGAATCAGATATGGGGAATCAGAGGCTGGTATTCAGAGGCGGGGAATCAGAGGCAGGGAATCAGACACGGGGAATCAGAGGTGGGGAATCAGAGATGGGGAATCAGAGGCGGGGAATCAGAGGCAGGGAATCAGACGCGGGTATCTGAGGCGGGGAATCAGAGCTGGGGAATCAGAGGTGGGGAATCAGAGGCAGGGAATCAGAGGCGTGGAAACAGAGGCGGGGATTCAGATATGGGGAATCAGAGGTGGGGAATCAGGGGCGTGGAATCAGAGGCAGGGAATTAGATGTGGTGAATCAGAGATGGGGAATCAGAGGCAGGGAATCAGAATCAGAAGCGGGGTATCAGAGGCCGGGAATCAGAGGAAGGTAATCAGAGGCAGGGGATCAAACACGGGGAATCAGAGGCTGGGAATCAGAGCTGGGGAATCAGAGGCGGGGAATCAGAGCTGGGGAATCACAGGCGGGGAATCAGAGATGGGGAATCAGAGGCGGGGAATCAGAGGCAGGGAATCAGATGCGGGGTATCAGAGGCGGGGAATCAGAGCTGGCGAATCAGAGGCGGGGAATCAGAGGTGGGAAATCAGAGGATGGGAATCAGATATGGGAAATCAGAGGCGGGGAATCAGAGCTGGGGAATGACAGGCGGGGAATCAGAGTTGGGGAATCAGAGGCGGGGAATCAGATATGGGGAAACAGAGGCGGGGAATCAGAGGCGGTGAAACAGAGGCGGGGAATCAGATATTGGGAATCAGAGGTGGGGAATCAGAGGTTGGGAATCAGAGGCCTGGAATCAGAGGCGGGGAATCAGAGGCAGGGAATCAGATGCGGGGAATCAGAGGAGGGGAATCAGAGCTGGGGAATCAGAGGCGGGGTATTAGAGTTGGGGAATCAGAGGCGGGGAATCAGACGCGGGGAATCAGAGGGGGGGAATCATAGCTGGCGAATCAGAGGCGGGGAATCAGAGGTGGGCAATCAGAGGCCGGGAATCAGAGGTGGTGAATCAGAGATGGGGAATCAGAGGCGGGGAATCAGTGGCAGGGAATCAGATATGGGGAATCAGAGGCGTGGAATCAGAGGCAGGGAATCAGACACGGGGAATCAGACACGGGGAATCAGAGGTGGGGAATCAGAGATGGGGAATCAGAGGCGGTGAATCAGAGATGGGGAATCAGAGGCGGGGAATCAGAGGCAGGAAATCAGACACGGGGATTCAGAGGCTGGGAATCAGACGGGGGGAATCAAAGGCGGGGAATCAGAGCTGGGGAATCAGAGGCAGGGAATCAGAGGCGGGGAATCAGATATGGGGAATCAGAGGCTGGTATTCAGAGGCGGGGAATCAGAGGCAGGGAATCAGACACGGGGAATCAGAGGTGGGGAATCAGAGATGGGGAATCAGAGGCGGGGAATCAGAGGCAGGGAATCAGACGCGGGTATCTGAGGCGGGGAATCAGAGCTGGGGAATCAGAGGTGGGGAATCAGAGTTGGGGAATCAGAGGCAGGGAATCGGATGTGCGGAATCAGAGATGGGCAATCAGAGGTGGGGAATCAGAGGCGGTGAATCAGAGATGGGGAATCAGAGGCGGGGAATCAGAGGCAGGAAATCAGACACGGGGTTTCAGAGGCTGGGAATCAGACGGGGGGAATCAAAGGCCGGGAATCAGAGCTGGGGAATCAGAGGCATGGAATCAGAGTTGGGGATTCAGAGACGGGGAATCAGATATGGGGAAACAGAGGCGGGGAATCAGAGGAGGGCAAACAGAGGCGGGGAATTAGTTATGGGGAATCAGAGGTGGGGAATCAGAGGTGGTGAATCAGTGATGGGGAATCACAGGCGGGGAATCAGAGGCAGGGAATAGAACGCAGGGAATCAGAGGCAGGGAATCAGAGCTGGGGAATCAGAGGCGGGGAATCATAGTTGGGAATCAGAGGCGGGGAATCAGATATGGGGAAACAGAGGCGGGGAATCAGAGGCGGGGAAACAGAGGCGGGGAATCAGACATGGGGAATCGGATGCGGGGAATCAGAGGCGGGGAATCAGAGCTGGGGAATCAGAGGCGGGGAATCAGAGTTGGGGCATCAGAGGTGGGGAATTAGATATAGGGAAACAGAGGCGGGGAATCAGAGGCGGGGAAACAGAGGCGGGGAATCAGATATGGGGAATCAGAGGTGGGGAATCAGATGCAGGGAATCAGATGTGCGGAATCAGAGATGGGGAATCAGAGGCAGGGAATCAGAATCAGAAGCGGGGAATCAGAGGCCGGGAATCAGAGGCCGGGAATCAGAGGCGGGGAAACAGAGGTGGGGAATCAGATATGGGGAAACAGAGGTGGCGAATCAAAGGTGGTGAATCAGAGATGGGGAATCAGAGGCGGGGAATCAGAGGCAGGGAATCAAAAACGGGGAATCAGAGGCGGGGAATCAGAGCTGGGGAATCAGATGCGGGGAATCAGAGTAGGAGAATCAGAGGTGGGGAATCAGATATGGGGAAACAGGGGCGGGGAATCAGAGGCGGGGAAACAGAGGCGGGGAATCAGATATGGGGAATCAGAGGTGTGGAATCAGAGGTTGGGAATCATAGGCGGGGAAACAGAGGCGGGGAATCAGATATGGGGAATCAGCGGTGGCGAATTAAAGGCGGTGAATCAGAGATGGGGAATCAGGGCAGGGAATCAGAGGCAGGGAATCAAACACGGGGAATCAGAGGCGGGGAATCAGAGCTGGGGAATCAGAGGCGGGGATTCAGAGTTGGGGAATCAGAGGCGGGGAATCAGAGGCGGGGAAACAGAGGCGGGGAATCAGATATGGGGAATCAGAGGTGGGGAATCAGAGGTTGGGAATCAGAAGCAGGGAATCAGAGGCGGGGAATCAGAGGCGGGGAATCAGAGGCAGGGAATCCGACGTGCGGAATCGGAGATGGGGAATCAGAGGCAGGGAATCAGAGGCGGGGAATCAGATATGGGGAATCAGAGGTGGGGAATCAGAGGTTGGGAATCAGAGGCAGGGAATCAGAGGCTGGGAATCAGATGCAGGGAATCAGATGCGGGGAATCAGAGGCGGGGAATCAGAGCTGGGGAATCAGAGGTGGGGAATCAGAGTTGGGGAATCAGAGTCGGGGACTTAGATATGGGGAAACAGAGGCGGGGAATCAGAGTCGGGGAAACAGACGCGGGGAAACAGAGGCGGGGATTCAGATATGGGGAATCAGAGGTGGGGAATCAGGGGCGTGGAATCAGAGGCAGGGAATTAGATGTGGTGAATCAGAGATGGGGAATCAGAGGCAGGGAATCAGAATCAGAAGCGGGGTATCAGAGGCCGGGAATCAGAGGAAGGTAATCAGAGGCAGGGGATCAAACACGGGGAATCAGAGGCTGGGAATCAGAGCTGGGGAATCAGAGGCGGGGAATCAGAGCTGGGGAATCACAGGCGGGGAATCAGAGATGGGGAATCAGAGGCGGGGAATCAGAGGCAGGGAATCAGATGCGGGGTATCAGAGGCGGGGAATCAGAGCTGGCGAATCAGAGGCGGGGAATCAGAGGTGGGAAATCAGAGGATGGGAATCAGATATGGGAAATCAGAGGCGGGGAATCAGAGCTGGGGAATCACAGGCGGGGAATCAGAGTTGGGGAATCAGAGGCGGGGAATCAGATATGGGGAAACAGAGGCGGGGAATCAGAGGCGGTGAAACAGAGGCGGGGAATCAGATATTGGGAATCAGAGGTGGGGAATCAGAGGTTGGGAATCAGAGGCCTGGAATCAGAGGCGGGGAATCAGAGGCAGGGAATCAGATGCGGGGAATCAGAGGAGGGGAATCAGAGCTGGGGAATCAGAGGCGGGGTATTAGAGTTGGGGAATCAGAGGCGGGGAATCAGACGCGGGGAATCAGAGGGGGGGAATCATAGCTGGCGAATCAGAGGCGGGGAATCAGAGGTGGGCAATCAGAGGCCGGGAATCAGAGGTGGTGAATCAGAGATGGGGAATCAGAGGCGGGGAATCAGTGGCAGGGAATCAGATATGGGGAATCAGAGGCGTGGAATCAGAGGCAGGGAATCAGACACGGGGAATCAGACACGGGGAATCAGAGGTGGGGAATCAGAGATGGGGAATCAGAGGCGATGAATCAGAGATGGGGAATCAGAGGCGGGGAATCAGAGGCAGGAAATCAGACATGGGGATTCAGAGGCTGGGAATCAGACGGGGGGAATCAAAGGCGGGGAATCAGAGCTGGGGAATCAGAGGCAGGGAATCAGAGGCGGGGAATCAGATATGGGGAATCAGAGGCTGGTATTCAGAGGCGGGGAATCAGAGGCAGGGAATCAGACACGGGGAATCAGAGGTGGGGAATCAGAGATGGGGAATCAGAGGCGGGGAATCAGAGGCAGGGAATCAGACGCGGGTATCTGAGGCGGGGAATCAGAGCTGGGGAATCAGAGGTGGGGAATCAGAGTTGGGGAATCAGAGGCAGGGAATCGGATGTGCGGAATCAGAGATGGGCAATCAGAGGTGGGGAATCAGAGGCGGTGAATCAGAGATGGGGAATCAGAGGCGGAGAATCAGAGGCAGGAAATCAGACACGGGGTTTCAGAGGCTGGGAATCAGACGGGGGGAATCAAAGGCCGGGAATCAGAGCTGGGGAATCAGAGGCAGGGAATCAGAGTTGGGGATTCAGAGACGGGGAATCAGATATGGGGAAACAGAGGCGGGGAATCAGAGGCGGGCAAACAGAGGCGGGGAATTAGTTATGGGGAATCAGAGGTGGGGAATCAGAGGTGGTGAATCAGTGATGGGGAATCACAGGCGGGGAATCAGAGGCAGGGAATAGAACGCAGGGAATCAGAGGCAGGGAATCAGAGCTGGGGAATCAGAGGCGGGGAATCATAGTTGGGAATCAGAGGCGGGGAATCAGATATGGGGAAACAGAGGCGGGGAATCAGAGGCGGGGAAACAGAGGCGGGGAATCAGACATGGGGAATCGGATGCGGGGAATCAGAGGCGGGGAATCAGAGCTGGGGAATCAGAGGCGGGGAATCAGAGTTGGGGCATCAGAGGTGGGGAATTAGATATAGGGAAACAGAGGCGGGGAATCAGAGGCGGGGAAACAGAGGCGGGGAATCAGATATGGGGAATCAGAGGTGGGGAATCAGATGCAGGGAATCAGATGTGCGGAATCAGAGATGGGGAATCAGAGGCAGGGAATCAGAATCAGAAGCGGGGAATCAGAGGCCGGGAATCAGAGGCCGGGAATCAGAGGCGGGGAAACAGAGGTGGGGAATCAGATATGGGGAAACAGAGGTGGCGAATCAAAGGCGGTGAATCAGAGATGGGGAATCAGAGGCGGGGAATCAGAGGCAGGGAATCAAAAACGGGGAATCAGAGGCGGGGAATCAGAGCTGGGGAATTAGATGCGGGGAATCAGAGTAGGAGAATCAGAGGTGGGGAATCAGATATGGGGAAACAGGGGCGGGGAATCAGAGGCGGGGAAACAGAGGCGGGGAATCAGATATGGGGAATCAGAGGTGTGGAATCAGAGGTTGGGAATCATAGGCGGGGAAACAGAGGCGGGGAATCAGATATGGGGAATCAGCGGTGGCGAATTAAAGGCGGTGAATCAGAGATGGGGAATCAGGGCAGGGAATCAGAGGCAGGGAATCAAACACGGGGAATCAGAGGCGGGGAATCAGAGCTGGGGAATCAGAGGCGGGGATTCAGAGTTGGGGAATCAGAGGCGGGGAATCAGAGGCGGGGAAACAGAGGCGGGGAATCAGATATGGGGAATCAGAGGTGGGGAATCAGAAATTGGGAATCAGAAGCAGGGAATCAGAGGCGGGGAATCAGAGGCGGGGAATCAGAGGCAGGGAATCCGACGTGCGGAATCGGAGATGGGGAATCAGAGGCAGGGAATCAGAGGCGGGGAATCAGATATGGGGAATCAGAGGTGGGGAATCAGAGGTTGGGAATCAGAGGCAGGGAATCAGAGGCTGGGAATCAGATGCAGGGAATCAGATGCGGGGAATCAGAGGCGGGGAATCAGAGGTGGGGAATCAGAGTTGGGGAATCAGAGTCGGGGACTTAGATATGGGGAAACAGAGGCGGGGAATCAGAGTCGGGGAAACAGACGCGGGGAATCAGAGGCGGGGATTCAGAGCTGTGGAATCAGAGGCGGGGAATCAGAGTTGGGGAATCAGAGGCGGGGAATCAGATATGGGGAATCAGAGGCGGGGAATCAGAGGCGGGGAAACAGAGGCAGGGAATCAGATATGGGGAATCAGAGGTGGGTATCAGGGGCAGGGAATCAGTGGCAGGGAATCAGAGGCGGGGAATCAGAGGCGGGGAAACAGAGGCGGGGAATCAGATATGGGGAATCAGAGGTGGGGAATCAGAGGTTGGGAATCAGAGGCAGGGAATCAGAGGCTGGGAATCAGATGCAGGGAATCAGATGCGGGGAATCAGAGGCGGGGAATCAGAGCTGGGGAATCAGAGGTGGGGAATCAGAGTTGGGGAATCAGAGTCGGGGACTTAGATATGGGGAAACAGAGGCGGGGAATCAGAGGCGGGGAAACAGACGCGGGGAATCAGAGGCGGGGATTCAGAGCTGGGGAATCAGAGGCGGGAAATCAGAGTTGGGAAATCAGAGGCGGGGAATCAGATATGGGGAATCAGAGGCGGGGAATCAGAGGCGGGGAAACAGAGGCAGGGAATCAGATATGGGGAATCAGAGGTGGGATATCAGGGGCAGGGAATCAGTGGCAGGGAATCAGAGGCGGGGAATCAGAAGCGGGGAATCAGAGGCAGGGAATCAGACACGGGGAATCAGATATGGAGAAACAGAGGCGGGGAATCAGAGGCGGGCAAACAGAGGCGGGGAATTAGATATGGGGAATCAGAGGTGGGGAATCAGAGGTGGGGAATCAGAGGTGGTGAATCAGAGATGGGGAATCACAGGCGGGGAATCAGAGGCAGGGAATAGAACGCGGGGAATCAGAGGCGGGGAATCAGAGCTGTGGAATCAGAGGCGGGGAATCATAGTTGGGAATCAGAGGCGGGGAATCATATATGGGGAAACAGAGGCGGGGATTCAAAGGCGGGGAAACAGAGGCGGGGAATCAGATATGGGGAATCGGATGCGGGGAATCAGAGGCGGGGAATCAGAGCTGGGGAATCAGAGGCAGGGTATCAGAGTTGGGGCATCAGAGGTGGGGAATTAGATATGGGGAAACAGAGGCGGGGAATCAGAGGCGGGGAAACAGAGGCGGGGAATCAGATATGGGGAATCAGAGGTGGGGAATCAGAGGCAGGGAATCAGATGTGCGGAATCAGAGATGGGGAATCAGAGGCAGGGAATCAGAGTCAGAAGCGGGGAATCAGAGGCCGGGAATCAGAGGCCGGGATTCAGATGCCGGGAATAAGAGGCCGGGAATCAGAGGTGGGGAATCAGAGTCCGGGAATCAGAGATGGGGATTCAGAGGCGGGGAATGATATATGGGGAATCAGAGGCGGGGAATCAGAGGCGGGGTAACAGAGGTAGGGAATCAGATATGGGGAATCAGAGGTGGCGAATCAAAGGCGGTGAATCAGAGATGGGGAATCAGAGGCGGGGAATCAGAGGCAGGGAATCAAACACGGGGAATCACAGGCGGGGAATCAGAGCTGGGGAATCAGAGGCAGGGAATCAGAGTTGGGGAATCAGAGGCGGGGAATCAGATATGGGGAATCAGAGGTGGGGAATCAGAGGTTGGGAATCAGAGGCAGGGAATCAGAGGCGTGGAAACAGAGGCGGGGATTCAGATATGGGGAATCAGAGGTGGGGAATCAGGGGCGTGGAATCAGAGGCAGGGAATTAGATGTGGTGAATCAGAGATGGGGAATCAGAGGCAGGGAATCAGAATCAGAAGCGGGGTATCAGAGGCCGGGTATCAGAGGAAGGTAATCAGAGGCAGGGGATCAAACACGGGAAATCTGAGTCTGGGAATCAGAGCTGGGGAATCAGAGGCGGGGAATCAGAGCTGGGGAATCACAGGCGGGGAATCAGAGATGGGGAATAAGAGGCGGGGAATCAGAGGCAGGGAATCAGAAGCGGGGTATCAGAGGCGGGGAATCAGAGCTGGCGAATCAGAGGCGGGGAATCAGAGGTGGGCAATCAGAGGATGGGAATTAGATATGGGAAATCAGAGGCGGGGAATCAGAGCTGGGGAATCACAGGCGGGGAATCAGAGTTGGGGAATCAGAGGCGGGGAATCAGATATGGGGAAACAGAGGCGGGGAATCAGATATTGGGAATCAGAGGTGGGGAATCAGAGGTTGGGAATCAGACGCCTGGAATCAGAGGCGGGGAATCAGAGGCAGGGAATCAGATGCGGGGAATCAGAGGAGGGGAATCAGAGCTGGGGAATCAGAGGCGGGGTATTAGAGTTGGGGAATCAGAGGCGGGGAATCAGACGCGGGGAATCAGAGGGGGGGAATCATAGCTGGCGAATCAGAGACGGGGAATCAGAGGTGGGCAATCAGAGGCCGGGAATCAGAGGTGGTGAATCAGAGATGGGGAATCAGAGGCGGGGAATCAGTGGCAGGGAATCAGATATGGGGAATCAGAGGCGTGGAATCAGAGGCAGGGAATCAGACACGGGGAATCAGACACGGGGAATCAGAGGTGGGGAATCAGAGATGGGGAATCAGAGGCGGTGAATCAGAGATGGGGAATCAGAGGCGGGGAATCAGAGGCAGGAAATCAGACACGGGGATTCAGAGGCTGGGAATCAGACGGGGGGAATCAAAGGCGGGGAATCAGAGCTGGGGAATCAGAGGCAGGGAATCAGAGGCGGGGAATCAGATATGGGGAATCAGAGGCTGGTATTCAGAGGCGGGGAATCAGAGGCAGGGAATCAGACACGGGGAATCAGAGGTGGGGAATCAGAGATGGGAAATCAGAGGCGGGGAATCAGAGGCAGGGAATCAGACGCGGGGAATCTGAGGCGGGGAATCAGAGCTGGGGAATCAGAGGTGGGGAATCAGAGTTGGGGAATCAGAGGCAGGGAATCGGATGTGCGGAATCAGAGATGGGGAATCAGAGGTGGGGAATCAGAGGCGGTGAATCAGAGATGGGGAATCAGAGGCGGGGAATCAGAGGCAGGAAATCAGACACGGGGATTCAGAGGCTGGGAATCAGACGGGGGGAATCAAAGGCCGGGAATCAGAGCTGGGGAATCAGAGGCAGGGAATCAGAGTTGGGGATTCAGAGACGGGGAATCAGATATGGGGAAACAGAGGCGGGGAATCAGAGGCGGGCAAACAGAGGCGGGGAATTAGATATGGGGAATCAGAGGTGGGGAATCAGAGGTGGTGAATCAGTGATGGGGAATCACAGGCGGGGAATCAGAGGCAGGGAATAGAACGCAGGGAATCAGAGGCAGGGAATCAGAGCTGGGGAATCAGAGGCGGGGAATCATAGTTGGGAATCAGAGTCGGGGAATCAGATATGGGGAAACAGAGGCGGGGAATCAGAGGCGGGGAAACAGAGGCGGGGAATCAGACATGGGGAATCGGATGCGGGGAATCAGAGGCGGGGAATCAGAGCTGGGGAATCAGAGGCGGGGAATCAGAGTTGGGGCATCAGAGGTGAGGAATTAGATATAGGGAAACAGAGGCGGGGAATCAGAGGCGGGGAAACAGAGGCGGGGAATCAGAGGCGGGCAAACAGAGGCGGGGAATTAGATATGGGGAATCAGAGGTGGGGAATCAGCGGTGGTGAATCGGTGATGGGGGATCACAGGCGGGGAATCAGAGGCAGGGAATAGAACGCAGGGAATCAGAGGCAGGGAATCAGAGCTGGGGAATCAGAGGCGGGGAATCATAGTTGGGAATCAGAGGCGGGGAATCAGATATGGGGAAACAGAGGCGGGGAATCAGAGGCGGGGAAACAGAGGCGGGGAATCAGATATGGGGAATTGGATGCGGGGAATCAGAGGCGGGGAATCAGAGCTGGGGAATCAGAGGTGGGGAATCAGAGTTGGGGCATCAGAGGTGGGGAATTAGATATAGGGAAACAGAGGCGGGGAATCAGAGGCGGGGAATCAGATGTGCGGAATCAGAGATGGGGAATCAGAGGCAGGCAATCAGAATCAGAAGCGGGGAATCAGAGGCCGGGAATCAGAGGCCGGGATTCAGATGCCGGGAATAAGAGGCCGGGAATCAGAGGTGGGGAATCAGAGTCCGGGAATCAGAGATGGGGATTCAGAGGCGGGGAATGATATATGGGGATTCAGAGGCGGGGAATCAGAGGCGGGGTAACAGAGGTGGGGAATCAGATATGGGGAATCAGAGGTGGCGAATCAAAGGCGGTGAATCAGAGATGGGGAATCAGAGGCGGGGAATCAGAGGCAGGGAATCAAACACGGGGAATCACAGGCGGGGAATCAGAGCTGGGGAATCAGAGGCGGGGAATCAGAGTTGGGGAATCAGAGGCGGGGAATCAGATATGGGGAAACAGGGGCGGGGAATCAGAGGCAGGGAAACAGAGGCGGGGAATCAGATATGGGGAATCAGAGGTGGGGAATCAGAGGTTGGGAATCAGAGGCAGGGAATCAGAGGCGTGGAAACAGAGGCGGGGATTCAGATATGGTGAATCAGAGGTGGGGAATCAGGGGCGTGGAATCAGAGGCAGGGAATTAGATGTGGTGAATCAGAGATGGGGAATCAGAGGCAGGGAATCAGAATCAGAAGCGGGGTATCAGAGGCCGGGAATCAGAGGAAGGTAATCAGAGGCAGGGGATCAAACACGGGGAATCAGAGGCTGGGAATCAGAGCTGGGGAATCAGAGGCGGGGAATCAGAGCTGGGGAATCACAGGCGGGGAATCAGAGATGGGGAATCAGAGGCGGGGAATCAGAGGCAGGGAATCAGATGCGGGGTATCAGAGGCGGGGAATCAGAGCTGGCGAATCAGAGGCGGGGAATCAGAGGTGGGAAATCAGAGGATGGGAATCAGATATGGGAAATCAGAGGCGGGGAATCAGAGCTGGGGAATGACAGGCGGGGAATCAGAGTTGGGGAATCAGAGGCGGGGAATCAGATATGGGGAAACAGAGGCGGGGAATCAGAGGCGGTGAAACAGAGGCGGGGAATCAGATATTGGGAATCAGAGGTGGGGAATCAGAGGTTGGGAATCAGAGGCCTGGAATCAGAGGCGGGGAATCAGAGGCAGGGAATCAGATGCGGGGAATCAGAGGAGGGGAATCAGAGCTGGGGAATCAGAGGCGGGGTATTAGAGTTGGGGAATCAGAGGCGGGGAATCAGACGCGGGGAATCAGAGGGGGGGAATCATAGCTGGCGAATCAGAGGCGGGGAATCAGAGGTGGGCAATCAGAGGCCGGGAATCAGAGGTGGTGAATCAGAGATGGGGAATCAGAGGCGGGGAATCAGTGGCAGGGAATCAGATATGGGGAATCAGAGGCGTGGAATCAGAGGCAGGGAATCAGACACGGGGAATCAGACACGGGGAATCAGAGGTGGGGAATCAGAGATGGGGAATCAGAGGCGGTGAATCAGAGATGGGGAATCAGAGGCGGGGAATCAGAGGCAGGAAATCAGACACGGGGATTCAGAGGCTGGGAATCAGACGGGGGGAATCAAAGGCGGGGAATCAGAGCTGGGGAATCAGAGGCAGGGAATCAGAGGCGGGGAATCAGATATGGGGAATCAGAGGCTGGTATTCAGAGGCGGGGAATCAGAGGCAGGGAATCAGACACGGGGAATCAGAGGTGGGGAATCAGAGATGGGGAATCAGAGGCGGGGAATCAGAGGCAGGGAATCAGACGCGGGTATCTGAGGCGGGGAATCAGAGCTGGGGAATCAGAGGTGGGGAATCAGAGTTGGGGAATCAGAGGCAGGGAATCGGATGTGCGGAATCAGAGATGGGCAATCAGAGGTGGGGAATCAGAGGCGGTGAATCAGAGATGGGGAATCAGAGGCGGGGAATCAGAGGCAGGAAATCAGACACGGGGTTTCAGAGGCTGGGAATCAGACGGGGGGAATCAAAGGCCGGGAATCAGAGCTGGGGAATCAGAGGCATGGAATCAGAGTTGGGGATTCAGAGACGGGGAATCAGATATGGGGAAACAGAGGCGGGGAATCAGAGGAGGGCAAACAGAGGCGGGGAATTAGTTATGGGGAATCAGAGGTGGGGAATCAGAGGTGGTGAATCAGTGATGGGGAATCACAGGCGGGGAATCAGAGGCAGGGAATAGAACGCAGGGAATCAGAGGCAGGGAATCAGAGCTGGGGAATCAGAGGCGGGGAATCATAGTTGGGAATCAGAGGCGGGGAATCAGATATGGGGAAACAGAGGCGGGGAATCAGAGGCGGGGAAACAGAGGCGGGGAATCAGACATGGGGAATCGGATGCGGGGAATCAGAGGCGGGGAATCAGAGCTGGGGAATCAGAGGCGGGGAATCAGAGTTGGGGCATCAGAGGTGGGGAATTAGATATAGGGAAACAGAGGCGGGGAATCAGAGGCGGGGAAACAGAGGCGGGGAATCAGATATGGGGAATCAGAGGTGGGGAATCAGATGCAGGGAATCAGATGTGCGGAATCAGAGATGGGGAATCAGAGGCAGGGAATCAGAATCAGAAGCGGGGAATCAGAGGCCGGGAATCAGAGGCCGGGAATCAGAGGCGGGGAAACAGAGGTGGGGAATCAGATATGGGGAAACAGAGGTGGCGAATCAAAGGCGGTGAATCAGAGATGGGGAATCAGAGGCGGGGAATCAGAGGCAGGGAATCAAAAACGGGGAATCAGAGGCGGGGAATCAGAGCTGGGGAATCAGATGCGGGGAATCAGAGTAGGAGAATCAGAGGTGGGGAATCAGATATGGGGAAACAGGGGCGGGGAATCAGAGGCGGGGAAACAGAGGCGGGGAATCAGATATGGGGAATCAGAGGTGTGGAATCAGAGGTTGGGAATCATAGGCGGGGAAACAGAGGCGGGGAATCAGATATGGGGAATCAGCGGTGGCGAATTAAAGGCGGTGAATCAGAGATGGGGAATCAGGGCAGGGAATCAGAGGCAGGGAATCAAACACGGGGAATCAGAGGCGGGGAATCAGAGCTGGGGAATCAGAGGCGGGGATTCAGAGTTGGGGAATCAGAGGCGGGGAATCAGAGGCGGGGAAACAGAGGCGGGGAATCAGATATGGGGAATCAGAGGTGGGGAATCAGAGGTTGGGAATCAGAAGCAGGGAATCAGAGGCGGGGAATCAGAGGCGGGGAATCAGAGGCAGGGAATCCGACGTGCGGAATCGGAGATGGGGAATCAGAGGCAGGGAATCAGAGGCGGGGAATCAGATATGGGGAATCAGAGGTGGGGAATCAGAGGTTGGGAATCAGAGGCAGGGAATCAGAGGCTGGGAATCAGATGCAGGGAATCAGATGCGGGGAATCAGAGGCGGGGAATCAGAGCTGGGGAATCAGAGGTGGGGAATCAGAGTTGGGGAATCAGAGTCGGGGACTTAGATATGGGGAAACAGAGGCGGGGAATCAGAGTCGGGGAAACAGACGCGGGGAAACAGAGGCGGGGATTCAGATATGGGGAATCAGAGGTGGGGAATCAGGGGCGTGGAATCAGAGGCAGGGAATTAGATGTGGTGAATCAGAGATGGGGAATCAGAGGCAGGGAATCAGAATCAGAAGCGGGGTATCAGAGGCCGGGAATCAGAGGAAGGTAATCAGAGGCAGGGGATCAAACACGGGGAATCAGAGGCTGGGAATCAGAGCTGGGGAATCAGAGGCGGGGAATCAGAGCTGGGGAATCACAGGCGGGGAATCAGAGATGGGGAATCAGAGGCGGGGAATCAGAGGCAGGGAATCAGATGCGGGGTATCAGAGGCGGGGAATCAGAGCTGGCGAATCAGAGGCGGGGAATCAGAGGTGGGAAATCAGAGGATGGGAATCAGATATGGGAAATCAGAGGCGGGGAATCAGAGCTGGGGAATCACAGGCGGGGAATCAGAGTTGGGGAATCAGAGGCGGGGAATCAGATATGGGGAAACAGAGGCGGGGAATCAGAGGCGGTGAAACAGAGGCGGGGAATCAGATATTGGGAATCAGAGGTGGGGAATCAGAGGTTGGGAATCAGAGGCCTGGAATCAGAGGCGGGGAATCAGAGGCAGGGAATCAGATGCGGGGAATCAGAGGAGGGGAATCAGAGCTGGGGAATCAGAGGCGGGGTATTAGAGTTGGGGAATCAGAGGCGGGGAATCAGACGCGGGGAATCAGAGGGGGGGAATCATAGCTGGCGAATCAGAGGCGGGGAATCAGAGGTGGGCAATCAGAGGCCGGGAATCAGAGGTGGTGAATCAGAGATGGGGAATCAGAGGCGGGGAATCAGAGGCGGGGAAACAGAGGCAGGGAATCAGATATGGGGAATCAGAGGTGGGTATCAGGGGCAGGGAATCAGTGGCAGGGAATCAGAGGCGGGGAATCAGAGGCGGGGAAACAGAGGCGGGGAATCAGATATGGGGAATCAGAGGTGGGGAATCAGAGGTTGGGAATCAGAGGCAGGGAATCAGAGGCTGGGAATCAGATGCAGGGAATCAGATGCGGGGAATCAGAGGCGGGGAATCAGAGCTGGGGAATCAGAGGTGGGGAATCAGAGTTGGGGAATCAGAGTCGGGGACTTAGATATGGGGAAACAGAGGCGGGGAATCAGAGGCGGGGAAACAGACGCGGGGAATCAGAGGCGGGGATTCAGAGCTGGGGAATCAGAGGCGGGAAATCAGAGTTGGGAAATCAGAGGCGGGGAATCAGATATGGGGAATCAGAGGCGGGGAATCAGAGGCGGGGAAACAGAGGCAGGGAATCAGATATGGGGAATCAGAGGTGGGATATCAGGGGCAGGGAATCAGTGGCAGGGAATCAGAGGCGGGGAATCAGAAGCGGGGAATCAGAGGCAGGGAATCAGACACGGGGAATCAGATATGGAGAAACAGAGGCGGGGAATCAGAGGCGGGCAAACAGAGGCGGGGAATTAGATATGGGGAATCAGAGGTGGGGAATCAGAGGTGGGGAATCAGAGGTGGTGAATCAGAGATGGGGAATCACAGGCGGGGAATCAGAGGCAGGGAATAGAACGCGGGGAATCAGAGGCGGGGAATCAGAGCTGTGGAATCAGAGGCGGGGAATCATAGTTGGGAATCAGAGGCGGGGAATCATATATGGGGAAACAGAGGCGGGGATTCAAAGGCGGGGAAACAGAGGCGGGGAATCAGATATGGGGAATCGGATGCGGGGAATCAGAGGCGGGGAATCAGAGCTGGGGAATCAGAGGCAGGGTATCAGAGTTGGGGCATCAGAGGTGGGGAATTAGATATGGGGAAACAGAGGCGGGGAATCAGAGGCGGGGAAACAGAGGCGGGGAATCAGATATGGGGAATCAGAGGTGGGGAATCAGAGGCAGGGAATCAGATGTGCGGAATCAGAGATGGGGAATCAGAGGCAGGGAATCAGAGTCAGAAGCGGGGAATCAGAGGCCGGGAATCAGAGGCCGGGATTCAGATGCCGGGAATAAGAGGCCGGGAATCAGAGGTGGGGAATCAGAGTCCGGGAATCAGAGATGGGGATTCAGAGGCGGGGAATGATATATGGGGAATCAGAGGCGGGGAATCAGAGGCGGGGTAACAGAGGTAGGGAATCAGATATGGGGAATCAGAGGTGGCGAATCAAAGGCGGTGAATCAGAGATGGGGAATCAGAGGCGGGGAATCAGAGGCAGGGAATCAAACACGGGGAATCACAGGCGGGGAATCAGAGCTGGGGAATCAGAGGCAGGGAATCAGAGTTGGGGAATCAGAGGCGGGGAATCAGATATGGGGAATCAGAGGTGGGGAATCAGAGGTTGGGAATCAGAGGCAGGGAATCAGAGGCGTGGAAACAGAGGCGGGGATTCAGATATGGGGAATCAGAGGTGGGGAATCAGGGGCGTGGAATCAGAGGCAGGGAATTAGATGTGGTGAATCAGAGATGGGGAATCAGAGGCAGGGAATCAGAATCAGAAGCGGGGTATCAGAGGCCGGGTATCAGAGGAAGGTAATCAGAGGCAGGGGATCAAACACGGGAAATCTGAGTCTGGGAATCAGAGCTGGGGAATCAGAGGCGGGGAATCAGAGCTGGGGAATCACAGGCGGGGAATCAGAGATGGGGAATAAGAGGCGGGGAATCAGAGGCAGGGAATCAGATGCGGGGTATCAGAGGCGGGGAATCAGAGCTGGCGAATCAGAGGCGGGGAATCAGAGGTGGGCAATCAGAGGATGGGAATTAGATATGGGAAATCAGAGGCGGGGAATCAGAGCTGGGGAATCACAGGCGGGGAATCAGAGTTGGGGAATCAGAGGCGGGGAATCAGATATGGGGAAACAGAGGCGGGGAATCAGATATTGGGAATCAGAGGTGGGGAATCAGAGGTTGGGAATCAGACGCCTGGAATCAGAGGCGGGGAATCAGAGGCAGGGAATCAGATGCGGGGAATCAGAGGAGGGGAATCAGAGCTGGGGAATCAGAGGCGGGGTATTAGAGTTGGGGAATCAGAGGCGGGGAATCAGACGCGGGGAATCAGAGGGGGGGAATCATAGCTGGCGAATCAGAGACGGGGAATCAGAGGTGGGCAATCAGAGGCCGGGAATCAGAGGTGGTGAATCAGAGATGGGGAATCAGAGGCGGGGAATCAGTGGCAGGGAATCAGATATGGGGAATCAGAGGCGTGGAATCAGAGGCAGGGAATCAGACACGGGGAATCAGACACGGGGAATCAGAGGTGGGGAATCAGAGATGGGGAATCAGAGGCGGTGAATCAGAGATGGGGAATCAGAGGCGGGGAATCAGAGGCAGGAAATCAGACACGGGGATTCAGAGGCTGGGAATCAGACGGGGGGAATCAAAGGCGGGGAATCAGAGCTGGGGAATCAGAGGCAGGGAATCAGAGGCGGGGAATCAGATATGGGGAATCAGAGGCTGGTATTCAGAGGCGGGGAATCAGAGGCAGGGAATCAGACACGGGGAATCAGAGGTGGGGAATCAGAGATGGGAAATCAGAGGCGGGGAATCAGAGGCAGGGAATCAGACGCGGGGAATCTGAGGCGGGGAATCAGAGCTGGGGAATCAGAGGTGGGGAATCAGAGTTGGGGAATCAGAGGCAGGGAATCGGATGTGCGGAATCAGAGATGGGGAATCAGAGGTGGGGAATCAGAGGCGGTGAATCAGAGATGGGGAATCAGAGGCGGGGAATCAGAGGCAGGAAATCAGACACGGGGATTCAGAGGCTGGGAATCAGACGGGGGGAATCAAAGGCCGGGAATCAGAGCTGGGGAATCAGAGGCAGGGAATCAGAGTTGGGGATTCAGAGACGGGGAATCAGATATGGGGAAACAGAGGCGGGGAATCAGAGGCGGGCAAACAGAGGCGGGGAATTAGATATGGGGAATCAGAGGTGGGGAATCAGAGGTGGTGAATCAGTGATGGGGAATCACAGGCGGGGAATCAGAGGCAGGGAATAGAACGCAGGGAATCAGAGGCAGGGAATCAGAGCTGGGGAATCAGAGGCGGGGAATCATAGTTGGGAATCAGAGTCGGGGAATCAGATATGGGGAAACAGAGGCGGGGAATCAGAGGCGGGGAAACAGAGGCGGGGAATCAGACATGGGGAATCGGATGCGGGGAATCAGAGGCGGGGAATCAGAGCTGGGGAATCAGAGGCGGGGAATCAGAGTTGGGGCATCAGAGGTGAGGAATTAGATATAGGGAAACAGAGGCGGGGAATCAGAGGCGGGGAAACAGAGGCGGGGAATCAGATATGGGGAATCAGAGGTGGGGAATCAGATGCAGGGAATCAGATGTGCGGAATCAGAGATGGGGAATCAGAGGCAGGGAATCAGAATCAGAAGCGGGGAATCAGAGGCCGGGAATCAGAGGCCGGGAATCAGATGCTGGGAATAAGAGGCCGGGAATCAGAGGTGGGGAATCAGAGTCCGGGAATCAGAGATGGGGATTCAGAGGCGGGGAATGAGATATGGAGAATCAGAGGCGGGGAATCAGAGGCCGGGAAACAGAGGTGGGGAATCAGATATGGGGAATCAGAGGTGGCGAATCAAAGGTGGTGAATCAGAGATGGGGAATCAGAGGCGGGGAATCAGAGGCAGGGAATCAGATGCGGGGAATCAGAGGCGGGGAATCAGAGCTGGTGAATCAGAGGCGGGGAATCAGAGGTGGGCAATCAGAGCCGGGGAATCAGATATGGGGAATCAGAGGCGGGGAATCAGAGGCGGGGAAACAGAGGTGGGGAATCAGATATGGGGAAACAGAGGTGGCGAATCAAAGGCGGTGAATCAGAGATGGGGAATCAGAGGCGGGGAATCAGAGGCAGGGAATCAAAAACGGGGAATCAGAGCTGGGGAATCAGATGCGGGGAATCAGAGTAGGAGAATCAGAGGTGGGGAATCAGATATGGGGAAACAGGGGCGGGGAATCAGAGGCGGGGAAACAGAGGCGGGGAATCAGATATGGGGAATCAGAGGTGTGGAATCAGAGGTTGGGAATCAGAGGCGGGGAAACAGAGGAGGGAAATCAGATATGGGGAATCAGAGGTGGCGAATTAAAGGCGGTGAATCAGAGATGGGGAATCAGGGCAGGGAATCAGAGGCAGGGAATCAAACACGGGGAATAAGAGGCGTGGAATCAGAGCTGGGGAATCAGAGGCGGGGATTCAGAGTTGGGGAATCAGAGGCGGGGAATCAGAGGCGGGGAAACAGAGGCGGGGAATCAGATATGGGGAATCAGAGGTGGGGAATCAGAGGTTGGGAATCAGAAGCAGGGAATCAGAGGCGGGGAATCAGAGGCGGGGAATCAGAGGCAGGAAATCCGATGTGCAGAATCGGAGATGGGGAATCAGAGGCAGGGAATCAGAGGCGGGGAATCAGAGGCGGGGAATCAGAGGCCGGGAATCAGATATGGGGAAACAGAGGCGGGGAATCAGAGGCGGGGAAACAGAGGCGGGGAATCAGATATGGGGAATCAGAGGTGGGGAATACGAGGTTGGGAATCAGAGGCAGGGAATCAGAGGCTGGGAATCAGATGCAGGGAATCAGATGCGGGGAATCAGAGGCCGGGAATCAGACGTGGTGAATCAGGGATGGGGAATCACAGGCGGGGAATCAGTGGCAGGGAATCAGATATGGGGAATCAGAGGCGTGGAATCAGAGGCAGGGAATCAGACACGGGGAATCAGACATGGGGAATCAGAGGTGGGGAATCAGAGATGGGGAATCAGAGGCGGTGAATCAGAGGCAGGGAATCAGACGCGGGGAATCTGAGGCGGGGAATCAGAGCTGGGGATTCAGAGGTGGGGAATCAGAGTTGGGGAATCAGAGGCAGGGAATCGGATGTGCAGAATCAGAGATGGGGAATCAGAGGTGGGGAATCAGAGGCGGTGAATCAGAGATGGGGAATCAGAGGCGGGGAATCAGAGGCAGGAAATCAGACACGGGGATTCAGAGGCTGGGAATCAGACGGGGGGAATCAAAGGCGGGGAATCAGAGCTGGGGAATCAGAGGCAGGGAATCAGAGTTGGGGATTCAGAGACGGGGAATCAGATATGGGGAAACAGAGGCGGGGAATCAGAGGCGGGCAAACAGAGGCGGGGAATTAGATATGGGGAATCAGAGGTGGGGAATCAGAGGTGGTGAATCAGTGATGGGGAATCACAGGCGGGGAATCAGAGGCAGGGAATAGAACGCAGGGAATCAGAGGCGGGGAATCAGAGCTGGGGAATCACAGGCGGGGAATCGGAGTTGGGGAATCAGAGGCGGGGAATCAGATATGGGGAAACAGAGGCGGGGAATCAGAGGCGGTGAAACAGAGGCGGGGAATCAGATATTGGGAATCAGAGGTGTGGAATCAGAGGTTGGGAATCAGAGGCCTGGAATCAGAGGCGGGGAATCAGAGGCAGGGAATCAGATGCGGGGAATCAGAGGAGGGGAATCAGAGCTGGGGAATCAGGGCAGGGAATCAGAGGCAGGGAATCAAACACGGGGAATCAGAGGCGTGGAATCAGAGCTGGGGAATCAGAGGCGGGGATTCAGAGTTGGGGAATCAGAGGCGGGGAATCAGAGGCGGGGAAACAGAGGCGGGGAATCAGATATGGGGAATCAGAGGTGGGGAATCAGAGGTTGGGAATCAGAAGCAGGGAATCAGAGGCGGGGAATCAGAGGCGGGGAATCAGAGGCAGGAAATCCGATGTGCGGAATCGGAGATGGGGAATCAGAGGCAGGGAATCAGAGGCGGGGAATCAGAGGCGGGGAATCAGAGGCCGGGAATCAGATATGGGGAAACAGAGGCGGGGAATCAGAGGCGGGGAATCACATATGGGGAATCAGAGGTGGGGAATCAGAGGTTGGGAATCAGAGGCAGGGAATCAGAGGCTGGGAATCAGATGCAGGGAATCAGATGCGGGGAATCAGAGGCGGGGAATCAGAGCTGGGGAATCAGAGGTGGGGAATCAGAGTTGGGGAATCAGAGTCGGGGACTTAGATATGGGGAAACAGAGGCGGGGAATCAGAGGCAGGGAAACAGAGGCGGGGAATCAGATATGGGGAATCAGGGGTGGGGAATCAGAGGTTGGGAATCAGAGGCAGGGAATCAGAGGCGTGGAAACAGAGGCGGGGATTCAGATATGGGGAATCAGAGGTGGGGAATCAGGGGCGTGGAATCAGAGGCAGGGAATTAGATGTGGTGAATCAGAGATGGGGAATCAGAGGCAGGGAATCAGAATCAGAAGCGGGGTATCAGAGGCCGGGAATCAGAGGAAGGTAATCAGAGGCAGGGGATCAAACACGGGGAATCAGAGGCTGGGAATCAGAGCTGGGGAATCAGAGGCGGGGAATCAGAGCTGGGGAATCACAGGCGGGGAATCAGAGATGGGGAATAAGAGGCGGGGAATCAGAGGCAGGGAATCAGATGCGGGGTATCAGAGGCGGGGAATCAGAGCTGGCGAATCAGAGGCGGGGAATCAGAGGTGGGCAATCAGAGGATGGGAATCAGATATGGGAAATCAGAGGCGGGGAATCAGAGCTGGGGAATCACAGGCGGGGAATCAGAGTTGGGGAATCAGAGGCGGGGAATCAGATATGGGGAAACAGAGGCGGGGAATCAGAGGCGGTGAAACAGAGGCGGGGAATCAGATATTGGGAATCAGAGGTGGGGAATCAAAGGTTGGGAATCAGAGGCCTGGAATCAGAGGCGGGGAATCAGAGGCAGGGAATCAGATGCGGGGAATCAGCGGAGGGGAATCAGAGCTGGGGAATCAGAGGCGGGGTATTAGAGTTGGGGAATCAGAGGCGGGGAATCAGACGCGGGGAATCAGAGGGGGGGAATCATAGCTGGCGAATCAGAGGCGGGGAATCAGAGGTGGGCAATCAGAGGCCGGGAATCAGAGGTGGTGAATCAGAGATGGGGAATCAGAGGCGGGGAATCAGTGGCAGGGAATCAGATATGGGGAATCAGAGGCGTGGAATCAGAGGCAGGGAATCAGACACGGGGAATCAGACACGGGGAATCAGAGGTGGGGAATCAGAGATGGGGAATCAGAGGCGGTGAATCAGAGATGGGGAATCAGAGGCGGGGAATCAGAGGCAGGAAATCAGACACGGGGATTCAGAGGCTGGGAATCAGACGGGGGGAATCAAAGGCGGGGAATCAGAGCTGGGGAATCAGAGGCAGGGAATCAGAGGCGGGGAATCAGATATGGGGAATCAGAGGCTGGTATTCAGAGGCAGGGAATCAGAGGCAGGGAATCAGACACGGGGAATCAGAGGTGGGGAATCAGAGATGGGAAATCAGAGGCGGGGAATCAGAGGCAGGGAATCAGACGCGGGGAATCTGAGGCGGGGAATCAGAGCTGGGGAATCAGAGGTGGGGAATCAGAGTTAGGGAATCAGAGGCAGGGAATCGGATGTGCGGAATCAGAGATGGGGAATCAGAGGTGGGGAATCAGAGGCGGTGAATCAGAGATGGGGAATCAGAGGCGGGGAATCAGAGGCAGGAAATCAGACACGGGGATTCAGAGGCTGGGAATCAGACGGGGGGAATCAAAGGCCGGGAATCAGAGCTGGGGAATCAGAGGCAGGGAATCAGAGTTGGGGATTCAGAGACGGGGAATCAGATATGGGGAAACAGAGGCGGGGAATCAGAGGCGGGCAAACAGAGGCGGGGAATTAGATATGGGGAATCAGAGGTGGGGAATCAGAGGTGGTGAATCAGTGATGGGGAATCACAGGCGGGGAATCAGAGGCAGGGAATAGAACGCAGGGAATCAGAGGCAGGGAATCAGAGCTGGGGAATCAGAGGCGGGGAATCATAGTTGGGAATCAGAGTCGGGGAATCAGATATGGGGAAACACAGGCGGGGAATCAGAGGCGGGGAAACAGAGGCGGGGAATCAGACATGGGGAATCGGATGCGGGGAATCAGAGGCGGGGAATCAGAGCTGGGGAATCAGAGGCGGGGAATCAGAGTTGGGGCATCAGAGGTGGGGAATTAGATATAGGGAAACAGAGGCGGGGAATCAGAGGCGGGGAAACAGAGGCGGGGAATCAGATATGGGGAATCAGAGGTGGGGAATCAGATGCAGGGAATCAGATGTGTGGAATCAGAGATGGGGAATCAGAGGCAGGGAATCAGAATCAGAAGCGGGGAATCAGAGTCCGGGAATCAGAGGCCGGGAATCAGATGCTGGGAATAAGAGGCCGGGAATCAGAGGTGGGGAATCAGAGTCCGGGAATCAGAGTCCGGGAATCAGAGGCGGGGAATGAGATATGGAGAATCAGAGGCGGGGAATCAGAGGCCGGGAAACAGAGGTGGGGAATCAGATATGGGGAATCAGAGGTGGCGAATCAAAGGTGGTGAATCAGAGATGGGGAATCAGAGGCGGGGAATCAGAGGCAGGGAATCAGATGCGGGGAATCAGAGGCGGGGAATCAGAGCTGGTGAATCAGAGGCGGGGAATCAGAGGTGGGCAATCAGAGGGGGGGAATCATAGCTGGCGAATCAGAGGCGGGGAATCAGAAATGGGCAATCAGAGGCCGGGAATCAGAGGTGGTGAATCAGAGATGGGGAATCAGAGGCGGGGAATCAGTGGCAGGGAATCAGATATGGGGAATCAGAGGCGTGGAATCAGAGGCAGGGAATCAGACACGGGGAATCAGACACGGGGAATTAGATATGGGGAATCAGAGGTGGGGAATCAGAGGTGGTGAATCAGTGATGGGGAATCACAGGCGGGGAATCAGAGGCAGGGAATAGAACGCAGGGAATCAGAGGCAGGGAATCAGAGCTGGGGAATCAGAGGCGGGGAATCATAGTTGGGAATCAGAGTCGGGGAATCAGATATGGGGAAACACAGGCGGGGAATCAGAGGCGGGGAAACAGAGGCGGGGAATCAGACATGGGGAATCGGATGCGGGGAATCAGAGGCGGGGAATCAGAGCTGGGGAATCAGAGGCGGGGAATCAGAGTTGGGGCATCAGAGGTGGGGAATTAGATATAGGGAAACAGAGGCGGGGAATCAGAGGCGGGGAAACAGAGGCGGGGAATCAGATATGGGGAATCAGAGGTGGGGAATCAGATGCAGGGAATCAGATGTGTGGAATCAGAGATGGGGAATCAGAGGCAGGGAATCAGAATCAGAAGCGGGGAATCAGAGTCCGGGAATCAGAGGCTGGGAATCAGATGCTGGGAATAAGAGGCCGGGAATCAGAGGTGGGGAATCAGAGTCCGGGAATCAGAGATGGGGATTCAGAGGCGGGGAATGAGATATGGAGAATCAGAGGCGGGGAATCAGAGGCCGGGAAACAGAGGTGGGGAATCAGATATGGGGAATCAGAGGTGGCGAATCAAAGGTGGTGAATCAGAGATGGGGAATCAGAGGCGGGGAATCAGAGGCAGGGAATCAGATGCGGGGAATCAGAGGCGGGGAATCAGAGCTGGTGAATCAGAGGCGGGGAATCAGAGGTGGGCAATCAGAGGGGGGGAATCATAGCTGGCGAATCAGAGGCGGGGAATCAGAAATGGGCAATCAGAGGCCGGGAATCAGAGGTGGTGAATCAGAGATGGGGAATCAGAGGCGGGGAATCAGTGGCAGGGAATCAGATATGGGGAATCAGAGGCGTGGAATCAGAGGCAGGGAATCAGACACGGGGAATCAGACACGGGGAATCAGAGGTGGGGAATCAGAGATGGGGAATCAGAGGCGGTGAATCAGAGATGGGGAATCAGAGGCGGGGAATCAGAGGCAGGAAATCAGACACGGGGATTCAGAGGCTGGGAATCAGACAGGGGGAATCAAAGGCGGGGAATCTGAGCTGGGGAATCAGAGGCAGGGAATCAGAGGCGGGGAATCAGATATGGGGAATCAGAGGCTGGTATTCAGAGGCGGGGAATCAGAGGCAGGGAATCAGACACGGGGAATCAGAGGTGGGGAATCAGAGATGGGGAATCAGAGGCGGGGAATCAGAGGCAGGGAATCAGACGCGGGGAATCTGAGGCGGGGAATCAGAGCTGGGGAATCAGAGGTGGGGAATCAGAGTTGGGGAATCAGAGGCAGGGAATCGGATGTGCGGAATCAGAGATGGGGAATCAGAGGTGGGGAATCAGAGGCGGTGAATCAGAGATGGGGAATCAGAGGCGGGGAATCAGAGGCATGAAATCAGCCACGGGGATTCAGAGGCTGGGAATCAGACGGGGGGAATCTAAGGCGGGGAATCAGAGCTGGGGAATCAGAGGCAGGGAATCAGAGTTGGGGATTCAGAGACGGGGAATCAGATATGGGGAAACAGAGGCGGGGAATCAGAGGCGGGCAAACAGAGGCGGGGAATTAGATATGGGGAATCAGAGGTGGGGAATCAGCGGTGGTGAATCGGTGATGGGGGATCACAGGCGGGGAATCAGAGGCAGGGAATAGAACGCAGGGAATCAGAGGCAGGGAATCAGATATGGGGAAACAGAGGCGGGGAATCAGAGGCGGGGAAACAGAGGCGGGGAATCAGATATGGGGAATCGGATGCGGGGAATCAGAGGCGGGGAATCAGAGCTGGGGAATCAGAGGTGGGGAATCAGAGTTGGGGCATCAGAGGTGGGGAATCAGAGGCAGGGAATCAGATGTGCGGAATCAGAGATGGGGAATCAGAGGCAGGGAATCAGAATCAGAAGCGGGGAATCAGAGGCCGGGAATCAGAGGCCGGGATTCAGATGCCGGGAATAAGAGGCCGGGAATCAGAGGTGGGGAATCAGAGTCCGGGAATCAGAGATGGGGATTCAGAGGCGGGGAATGATATATGGGGATTCAGAGGCGGGGAATCAGAGGCGGGGTAACAGAGGTGGGGAATCAGATATGGGGAATCAGAGGTGGCGAATCAAAGGCGGTGAATCAGAGATGGGGAATCAGAGGCGGGGAATCAGAGGCAGGGAATCAAACACGGGGAATCACAGGCGGGGAATCAGAGCTGGGGAATCAGAGGCGGGGAATCAGAGTTGGGGAATCAGAGGCGGGGAATCAGATATGGGGAAACAGGGGCGGGGAATCAGAGGCAGGGAAACAGAGGCAGGGAATCAGATATGGGGAATCAGAGGTGGGGAATCAGAGGTTGGGAATCAGAGGCAGGGAATCAGAGGCGTGGAAACAGAGGCGGGGATTCAGATATGGGGAATCAGAGGTGGGGAATCAGGGGCGTGGAATCAGAGGCAGGGAATTAGATGTGGTGAATAAGAGATGGGGAATCAGAGGCAGGGAATCAGAATCAGAAGCGGGGTATCAGAGGCCGGGAATCAGAGGAAGGTAATCAGAGGCAGGGGATAAAACACGGGGAATCAGAGGCTGGGAATCAGAGCTGGGGAATCAGAGGCGGGGAATCAGAGCTGGGGAATCACAGGCGGGGTATCAGAGATGGGGAATCAGAGGCGGGGAATCTGAGGCAGGGAATCAGATGCGGGGTATCAGAGGCGGGGAATCAGAGCTGGCGAATCAGAGGCGGGGAATCAGAGGTGGGCAATCAGAGGATGGGAATCAGATATGGGAAATCAGAGGCGGGGAATCAGAGCTGGGGAATCACAGGCGGGGAATCAGAGTTGGGGAATCAGAGGCGGGGAATCAGATATGGGGAAACAGAGGCGGGGAATCAGAGGCGGTGAAACAGAGGCGGGGAATCAGATATTGGGAATCAGAGGTGGGGAATCAGAGGTTGGGAATCAGAGGCCTGGAATCAGAGGCGGGGAATCAGAGGCAGGGAATCAGATGCGGGGAATCAGAGGAGGGGAATCAGAGCTGGGGAATCAGAGGCAGGGTATTAGAGTTGGGGAATCAGAGGCGGGGAATCAGACGCGGGGAATCAGAGGGGGGGAATCATAGCTGGCGAATCAGAGGCGGGGAATCAGAGGTGGGCAATCAGAGGCCGGGAATCAGAGGTGGTGAATCAGAGATGGGGAATCAGAGGCGGGGAATCAGTGGCAGGGAATCAGATATGGGGAATCAGAGGCGTGGAATCAGAGGCAGGGAATCAGACACGGGGAATCAGACACGGGGAATCAGAGGTGGGGAATCAGAGATGGGGAATCAGAGGCGGTGAATCAGAGATGGGGAATCAGAGGCGGGGAATCAGAGGCAGGAAATCAGACACGGGGATTCAGAGGCTGGGAATCAGACGGGGGGAATCAAAGGCGGGGAATCAGAGCTGGGGAATCAGAGGCAGGGAATCAGAGGCGGGGAATCAGATATGGGGAATCAGAGGCTGGTATTCAGAGGCGGGGAATCAGAGGCAGGGAATCAGACACGGGGAATCAGAGGTGGGTAATCAGAGATGGGGAATCAGAGGCGGGGAATCAGAGGCAGGGAATCAGACGCGGGGAATCTGAGGCGGGGAATCAGAGCTGGGGAATCAGAGGTGGGGAATCAGAGTTGGGGAATCAGAGGCAGGGAATCGGATGTGCGGAATCAGAGATGGGCAATCAGAGGTGGGGAATCAGAGGCGGTGAATCAGAGATGGGGAATCAGAGGCGGGGAATCAGAGGCAGGAAATCAGACACGGGGTTTCAGAGGCTGGGAATCAGACGGGGGGAATCAAAGGCCGGGAATCAGAGCTGGGGAATCAGAGGCAGGGAATCAGAGTTGGGGATTCAGAGACGGGGAATCAGATATGGGGAAACAGAGGCGGGGAATCAGAGGCGGGCAAACAGAGGCGGGGAATTAGATATGGGGAATCAGAGGTGGGGAATTAGAGGTGGTGAATCAGTGATGGCGAATCACAGGCGGGGAATCAGAGGCAGGGAATAGAACGCAGGGAATCAGAGGCAGGGAATCAGAGCTGGGGAATCAGAGGCGGGGAATCATAGTTGAGAATCAGAGGCGGGGAATCAGACATGGGGAATCGGATGCGGGGAATCAGAGGCGGGGAATCAGAGCTGGGGAATCAGAGGCGGGGAATCAGAGTTGGGGCATCAGAGGTGGGGAATTAGATATAGGGAAACAGAGGCGGGGAATCAGAGGCGGGGAAACAGAGGCGGGGAATCAGATATGGGGAATCAGAGGTGGGGAATCAGATGCAGGGAATCAGATGTGCGGAATCAGAGACGGGGAATCAGAGGCAGGGAATCAGAATCAGAAGCGGGGAATCAGAGGCCGGGAATCAGAGGCCGGGAATCAGAGGCGGGGAAACAGAGGTGGGGATTCAGATATGGGGAAACAGAGGTGGCGAATCAAAGGCGGTGAATCAGAGATGGGGAATCAGAGGCGGGGAATCAGAGGCAGGGAATCAAAAACGGGGAATCAGAGGCGGGGAATCAGAGCTGGGGAATCAGATGCGGGGAATCAGAGTAGGAGAATCAGAGGTGGGGAATCAGATATGGGGAAACAGGGGCGGGGAATCAGAGGCGGGGAAACAGAGGCGGGGAATCAGATATGGGGAATCAGAGGTGTGGAATCAGAGGTTGGAAATCATAGGCGGGGAAACAGAGGCGGGGAATCAGATATGGGGAATCAGCGGTGGTGAATTAAAGGCGGTGAATCAGAGATGGGGAATCAGGGCAGGGAATCAGAGGCAGGGAATCAAACACGGGGAATCAGAGGCGGGGAATCAGAGCTGGGGAATCAGAGGCTGGGATTCAGAGTTGGGGAATCAGAGGCGGGGAATCAGAGGCGGGGAAACAGTGGCGGGGAATCAGATATGGGGAATCAGAGGTGGGGAATCAGAGGTTGGGAATCAGAAGCAGGGAATCAGAGGCGGGGAATCAGAGGCGGGGAATCAGAGGCAGGGAATCCGACGTGCGGAATCGGAGATGGGGAATCAGAGGCAGGGAATCAGAGGCGGGGAATCAGATATGGGGAATCAGAGGTGGGGAATCAGAGGTTGGGAATCAGAGGCAGGGAATCAGAGGCTGGGAATCAGATGCAGGGAATCAGATGCGGGGAATCAGAGGCGGGGAATCAGAGCTGGGGAATCAGAGGTGGGGAATCAGAGTTGGGGAATCAGAGTCGGGGACTTAGATATGGGGAAACAGAGGCGGGGAATCAGAGGCGGGGAAACAGACGCGGGGAATCAGAGGCGGGGATTCAGAGCTGGGGAATCAGAGGCGGGGAATCAGAGTTGGGGAATCAGAGGCGGGGAATCAGATATGGGGAATCAGAGGCGGGGAATCAGAGGCGGGGAAACAGAGGCAGGGAATCAGATATGGGGAATCAGAGGTGGGTATCAGGGGCAGGGAATCAGTGGCAGGGAATCAGAGGCGGGGAATCAGAGGCGGGGAAACAGAGGCGGGGAATCAGATATGGGGAATCAGAGGTGGGGAATCAGAGGTTGGGAATCAGAGGCAGGGAATCAGAGGCTGGGAATCAGATGCAGGGAATCAGATGCGGGGAATCAGAGGCGGGGAATCAGAGGTGGGGAATCAGAGGTGGGGAATCAGAGTTGGGGAATCAGAGTCGGGGACTTAGATATGGGGAAACAGAGGCGGGGAATCAGAGGCGGGGAAACAGACGCGGGGAATCAGAGGCGGGGATTCAGAGCTGGGGAATCAGAGGCGGGAAATCAGAGTTGGGAAATCAGAGGCGGGGAATCAGATATGGGGAATCAGAGGCGGGGAAACAGAGGCAGGGAATCAGATATGGGGAATCAGAGGTGGGGTATCAGGGGCAGGGAATCAGTGGCAGGGAATCAGAGGCGGGGAATCAGAGGCGGGGAATCAGAGGCAGGGAATCAGACACGGGGAATCAGAGGCGGGGAATCAGAGGCGGGCAAACAGAGGCGGGGAATTAGATATGGGGAATCAGAGGTGGGGAATCAGAGGTGGTGAATCAGAGATGGGGAATCACAGGCGGAGAATCAGAGGCAGGGAATAGAACGCGGGGAATCAGAGGCGGGGAATCAGAGCTGGGGAATCAGAGGCGGGGAATCATAGTTGGGAATCAGAGGCGGGGAATCATATATGGGGAAACAGAGGCGGGGATTCAAAGGCGGGGAAACAGAGGCGGGGAATCAGATATGGGGAATCGGATGCGGGGAATCAGAGGCGGGGAATCAGAGCTGGGGAATCAGAGGCAGGGTATCAGAGTTGGGGCATCAGAGGTGGGGAATTAGATATGGGGAAACAGAGGCGGGGAATCAGAGGCGGGGAAACAGAGGCGGGGAATCAGATATGGGGAATCAGAGGTGGGGAATCAGAGGCAGGGAATCAGATGTGCGGAATCAGAGATGGGGAATCAGAGGCAGGGAATCAGAATCAGAAGCGGGGAATCAGAGGCCGGGAATCAGAGGCCGGGATTCAGATGCCGGGTATAAGAGGCCGGGAATCAGAGGTGGGGAATCAGAGTCCGGGAATCAGAGATGGGGATTCAGAGGCGGGGAATGATATATGGGGAATCAGAGGCGGGGAATCAGAGGCGGGGTAACAGAGGTGGGGAATCAGATATGGGGAATCAGAGGTGGCGAATCAAAGGCGGTGAATCAGAGATGGGGAATCAGAGGCGGGGAATCAGAGGCAGGGAATCAAACACGGGGAATCACAGGCGGGGAATCAGAGCTGGGGAATCAGAGGCGGGGAATCAGAGTTGGGGAATCAGAGGCGGGGAATCAGATATGGGGAATCAGAGGTGGGGAATCAGAGGTTGGGAATCAGAGGCAGGGAATCAGAGGCGTGGAAACAGAGGCGGGGATTCAGATATGGGGAATCAGAGGTGGGGAATCAGGGGCGTGGAATCAGAGGCAGGGAATTAGATGTGGTGAATCAGAGATGGGGAATCAGAGGCAGGGAATCAGAATCAGAAGCGGGGTATCAGAGGCCGGGTATCAGAGGAAGGTAATCAGAGGCAGGGGATCAAACACGGGGAATCTGAGTCTGGGAATCAGAGCTGGGGAATCAGAGGCGGGGAATCAGAGCTGGGGAATCACAGGCGGGGAATCAGAGATGGGGAATAAGAGGCGGGGAATCAGAGGCAGGGAATCAGATGCGGGGTATCAGAGGCGGGGAATCAGAGCTGGCGAATCAGAGGCGGGGAATCAGAGGTGGGCAATCAGAGGATGGGAATCAGATATGGGAAATCAGAGGCGGGGAATCAGAGCTGGGGAATCACAGGCGGGGAATCAGAGTTTGGGAATCAGAGGCGGGGAATCAGATATGGGGAAACAGAGGCGGGGAATCACAGGCGGTGAAACAGAGGCGGGGAATCAGATATTGGGAATCAGAGGTGGGGAATCAGAGGTTGGGAATCAGACGCGTGGAATCAGAGGCGGGGAATCAGAGGCAGGGAATCAGATGCGGGGAATCAGAGGAGGGGAATCAGAGCTGGGGAATCAGAGGCGGGGTATTAGAGTTGGGGAATCAGAGGCGGGGAATCAGACGCGGGGAATCAGAGGGGGGGAATCATAGCTGGCGAATCAGAGACGGGGAATCAGAGGTGGGCAATCAGAGGCCGGGAATCAGAGGTGGTGAATCAGAGATGGGGAATCAGAGGTGGGGAATCAGTGGCAGTGAATCAGATATGGGGAATCAGAGGCGTGGAATCAGAGGCAGGGAATCAGACACGGGGAATCAGACACGGGGAATCAGAGGTGGGGAATCAGAGATGGGGAATCAGAGGCGGTGAATCAGAGATGGGGAATCAGAGGCGGGGAATCAGAGGCAGGAAATCAGACACGGGGATTCAGAGGCTGGGAATCAGACGGGGGGAATCAAAGGCGGGGAATCAGAGCTGGGGAATCAGAGGCAGGGAATCAGAGGCGGGGAATCAGATATGGGGAATCAGAGGCTGGTATTCAGAGGCGGGGAATCAGAGGCAGGGAATCAGACACGGGGAATCAGAGGTGGGGAATCAGAGATGGGAAATCAGAGGCGGGGAATCAGAGGCAGGGAATCAGACGCGGGGAATCTGAGGCGGGGAATCAGAGCTGGGGAATCAGAGGTGGGGAATCAGAGTTGGGGAATCAGAGGCAGGGAATCGGATGTGCGGAATCAGAGATGGGGAATCAGAGGTGGGGAATCAGAGGCGGTGAATCAGAGATGGGGAATCAGAGGCGGGGAATCAGAGGCAGGAAATCAGACACGGGGATTCAGAGGCTGGGAATCAGACGGGGGGAATCAAAGGCCGGGAATCAGAGCTGGGGAATCAGAGGCAGGGAATCAGAGTTGGGGATTCAGAGACGGGGAATCAGATATGGGGAAACAGAGGCGGGGAATCAGAGGCGGGCAAACAGAGGCGGGGAATTAGATATGGGGAATCAGAGGTGGGGAATCAGAGGTGGTGAATCAGTGATGGGGAATCACAGGCGGGGAATCAGAGGCAGGGAATAGAACGCAGGGAATCAGAGGCAGGGAATCAGAGCTGGGGAATCAGAGGCGGGGAATCATAGTTGGGAATCAGAGTCGGGGAATCAGATATGGGGAAACAGAGGCGGGGAATCAGAGGCGGGGAAACAGAGGCGGGGAATCAGACATGGGGAATCGGATGCGAGGAATCAGAGGCGGGGAATCAGAGCTGGGGTATCAGAGGCGGGGAATCAGAGTTGGGGCATCAGAGGTGGGGAATTAGATATAGGGAAACAGAGGCGGGGAATCAGAGGCGGGGAAACAGAGGCGGGGAATCAGATATGGGGAATCAGAGGTGGGGAATCAGATGCAGGGAATCAGATGTGCGGAATCAGAGATGGGGAATCAGAGGCAGGGAATCAGAATCAGAAGCGGGGAATCAGAGGCCGGGAATCAGAGGCCGGGAATCAGATGCTGGGAATAAGAGGCCGGGAATCAGAGGTGGGGAATCAGAGTCCGGGAATCAGAGATGGGGATTCAGAGGCGGGGAATGAGATATGGAGAATCAGAGGCGGGGAATCAGAGGCCGGGAAACAGAGGTGGGGAATCAGATATGGGGAATCAGAGGTGGCGAATCAAAGGTGGTGAATCAGAGATGGGGAATCAGAGGCGGGGAATCAGAGGCAGGGAATCAGATGCGGGGAATCAGAGGCGGGGAATCAGAGCTGGTGAATCAGAGGCGGGGAATCAGAGGTGGGCAATCAGAGCCGGGGAATCAGATATGGGGAATCAGAGGCGGGGAATCAGAGGCGGGGAAACAGAGGTGGGGAATCAGATATGGGGAAACAGAGGTGGCGAATCAAAGGCGGTGAATCAGAGATGGGGAATCAGAGGCGGGGAATCAGAGGCAGGGAATCAAAAACGGGGAATCAGAGGTGGGGAATCAGAGCTGGGGAATCAGATGCGGGGAATCAGAGTAGGAGAATCAGAGGTGGGGAATCAGATATGGGGAAACAGGGGCGGGGAATCAGAGGCGGGGAAACAGAGGCGGGGAATCAGATATGGGGAATCAGAGGTGTGGAATCAGAGGTTGGGAATCAGAGGCGGGGAAACAGAGGAGGGAAATCAGATATGGGGAATCAGAGGTGGCGAATTAAAGGCGGTGAATCAGAGATGGGGAATCAGGGCAGGGAATCAGAGGCAGGGAATCAAACACGGGGAATAAGAGGCGTGGAATCAGAGCTGGGGAATCAGAGGCGGGGATTCAGAGTTGGGGAATCAGAGGCGGGGAATCAGAGGCGGGGAAACAGAGGCGGGGAATCAGGTATGGGGAATCAGAGGTGGGGAATCAGAGGTTGGGAATCAGAAGCAGGGAATCAGAGGCGGGGAATCAGAGGCGGGGAATCAGAGGCAGGAAATCCGATGTGCGGAATCGGAGATGGGGAATCAGAGGCAGGGAATCAGAGGCGGGGAATCAGAGGCGGGGAATCAGAGGCCGGGAATCAGATATGGGGAAACAGAGGCGGGGAATCAGAGGCGGGGAAACAGAGGCGGGGAATCAGATATGGGGAATCAGAGGTGGGGAATACGAGGTTCGGAATCAGAGGCAGGGAATCAGAGGCTGGGAATCAGATGCAGGGAATCAGATGCGGGGAATCAGAGGCCGGGAATCAGACGTGGTGAATCAGAGATGGGGAATCACAGGCGGGGAATCAGTGGCAGGGAATCAGATATGGGGAATCAGAGGCGTGGAATCAGAGGCAGGGAATCAGACACGGGGAATCAGACATGGGGAATCAGAGGTGGGGAATCAGAGATGGGGAATCAGAGGCAGTGAATCAGAGGCAGGGAATCAGACGCGGGGAATCTGAGGCGGGGAATCAGAGCTGGGGATTCAGAGGTGGGGAATCAGAGTTGGGGAATCAGAGGCAGGGAATCGGATGTGCAGAATCAGAGATGGGGAATCAGAGGTGGGGAATCAGAGGCGGTTAATCAGAGATGGGGAATCAGAGGCGGGGAATCAGAGGCAGGAAATCAGACACGGGGATTCAGAGGCTGGGAATCAGACGGGGGGAATCAAAGGCGGGGAATCAGAGCTGGGGAATCAGAGGCAGGGAATCAGAGTTGGGGATTCAGAGACGGGGAATCAGATATGGGGAAACAGAGGCGGGGAATCAGAGGCGGGCAAACAGAGGCGGGGAATTAGATATGGGGAATCAGAGGTGGGGAATCAGAGGTGGTGAATCAGTGATGGGGAATCACAGGCGGGGAATCAGAGGCAGGGAATAGAACGCAGGGAATCAGAGGCGGGGAATCAGAGCTGGGGAATCACAGGCGGGGAATCGGAGTTGGGGAATCAGAGGCGGGGAATCAGATATGGGGAAACAGAGGCGGGGAATCAGAGGCGGTGAAACAGAGGCGGGGAATCAGATATTGGGAATCAGAGGTGGGGAATCAGAGGTTGGGAATCAGAGGCCTGGAATCAGAGGCGGGGAATCAGAGGCAGGGAATCAGATGCGGGGAATCAGAGGAGGGGAATCAGAGCTGGGGAATCAGGGCAGGGAATCAGAGGCAGGGAATCAAACACGGGGAATCAGAGGCGTGGAATCAGAGCTGGGGAATCAGAGGCGGGGATTCAGAGTTGGGGAATCAGAGGCGGGGAATCAGAAGCGGGGAAACAGAGGCGGGGAATCAGATATGGGGAATCAGAGGTGGGGAATCAGAGGTTGGGAATCAGAAGCAGGGAATCAGAGGCGGGGAATCAGAGGCGGGGAATCAGAGGCAGGAAATCCGATGTGTGGAATCGGAGATGGGGAATCAGAGGCAGGGAATCAGAGGCGGGGATTCAGAGGCGGGGAATCAGAGGCCGGGAATCAGATATGGGGAAACAGAGGCGGGGAATCAGAGGCGGGGAAACAGAGGCGGGGAATCACATATGGGGTATCAGAGGTTGGGAATCAGAGGTTGGGAATCAGAGGCAGGGAATCAGAGGCTGGGAATCAGATGCAGGGAATCAGATGCGGGGAATCAGAGGCGGGGAATCAGAGCTGGGGAATCAGAGGTGGGGAATCAGAGTTGGGGAATCAGAGTCGGGGACTTAGATATGGGGAAACAGAGGCGGGGAATCAGAGGCAGGGAAACAGAGGCGGGGAATCAGATATGGGGAATCAGGGGTGGGGAATCAGAGGTTGGGAATCAGAGGCAGGGAATCAGAGGCGTGGAAACAGAGGTGGGGATTCAGATATGGGGAATCAGAAGTGGGGAATCAGGGGCGTGGAATCAGAGGCAGGGAATTAGATGTGGTGAATCAGAGATGGGGAATCAGAGGCAGGGAATCAGAATCAGAAGCGGGGTATCAGAGGCCGGGAATCAGAGGAAGGTAATCAGAGGCAGGGGATCAAACACGGGGAATCAGAGGCTGGGAATCAGAGCTGGGGAATCAGAGGCGGGGAATCAGAGCTGGGGAATCACAGGCGGGGAATCAGAGATGGGGAATAAGAGGCGGGGAATCAGAGGCAGGGAATCAGATGCGGGGTATCAGAGGCGGGGAATCAGAGCTGGCGAATCAGAGGCGGGGAATCAGAGGTGGGCAATCAGAGGATGGGAATCAGATATGGGAAATCAGAGGCGGGGAATCAGAGCTGGGGAATCACAGGCGGGGAATCAGAGTTGGGGAATCAGAGGCGGGGAATCAGATATGGGGAAACAGAGGCGGGGAATCAGAGGCGGTGAAACAGAGGCGGGGAATCAGATATTGGGAATCAGAGGTGGGGAATCAAAGGTGGGGAATCAAAGTTGGGGAATCAGAGGCAGGGAATCGGATGTGCGGAATCAGAGATGTGGAATCAGAGGTGGGGAATCAGAGGCGGTGAATCAGAGATGGGGAATCAGAGGCGGTGAATCAGAGGCAGGAAATCAGACACGGGGATTCAGAGGCTGGGAATCAGACGGGGGGAATCAAAGGCCAGGAATCAGAGCTGGGGAATCAGAGGCAGGGAATCAGAGTTGGGGATTCAGAGACGGGGAATCAGATATGGGGAAACAGAGGCGGGGAATCAGAGGCGGGCAAACAGAGGCGGGGAATTAGATATGGGGAATCAGAGGTGGGGAATCAGAGGTGGTGAATCAGTGATGGGGAATCACAGGCGGGGAATCAGAGGCAGGGAATAGAACGCAGGGAATCAGAGGCAGGGAATCAGAGCTGGGGAATCAGAGGCGGGGAATCATAGTTGGGAATCAGAGTCGGGGAATCAGATATGGGGAAACACAGGCGGGGAATCAGAGGCAGGGAAACAGAGGCGGGGAATCAGACATGGGGAATCGGATGCGGGGAATCAGAGGCGGGGAATCAGAGCTGGGGAATCAGAGGCGGGGAATCAGAGTTGGGGCATCAGAGGTGGGGAATTAGATATAGGGAAACAGAGGCGGGGAATCAGAGGCGGGGAAACAGAGGCGGGGAATCAGATATGGGGAATCAGAGGTGGGGAATCAGATGCAGGGAATCAGATGTGCGGAATCAGAGATGGGGAATCAGAGGCAGGGAATCAGAATCAGAAGCGGGGAATCAGAGGCCGGGAATCAGAGGCCGGGAATCAGATGCTGGGAATAAGAGGCCGGGAATCAGAGGTGGGGAATCAGAGTCCGGGAATCAGAGATGGGGATTCAGAGGCGGGGAATGAGATATGGAGAATCAGAGGCGGGGAATCAGAGGCCGGGAAACAGAGGTGGGGAATCAGATATGGGGAATCAGAGGTGGCGAATCAAAGGTGGTGAATCAGAGATGGGGAATCAGAGGCGGGGAATCAGAGGCAGGGAATCAGATGCGGGGAATCAGAGGCGGGGAATCAGAGCTGGTGAATCAGAGGCGGGGAATCAGAGGTGGGCAATCAGAGCCGGGGAATCAGATATGGGGAATCAGAGGCGGGGAATCAGAGGCGGGGAAACAGAGGTGGGGAATCAGATATGGGGAAACAGAGGTGGCGAATCAAATGCGGTGAATCAGAGATGGGGAATCAGAGGCGGGGAATCAGAGGCAGGGAATCAAAAACGGGGAATCAGAGGCGGGGAATCAGAGCTGGGGAATCAGATGCGGGGAATCAGAGTAGGAGAATCAGAGGTGGGGAATCAGATATGGGGAACCAGGGGCGGGGAATTAGAGGCGGGGAAACAGAGGCGGGGAATCAGATATTGGGAATCAGAGGTGTGGAATCAGAGGTTGGGAATCAGAGGCGGGGAAACAGAGGAGGGAAATCAGATATGGGGAATCAGAGGTGGCGAAATAAAGGCGGTGAATCAGAGATGGGGAATCAGGGCAGGGAATCAGAGGCAGGGAATCAAACACGGGGAATAAGAGGCGTGGAATCAGAGCTGGGGAATCAGAGGCGGGGATTCAGAGTTGGGGAATCAGAGGCGGGGAATCAGAGGCGGGGAAACAGAGGCGGGGAATCAGATATGGGCAATCAGAGGTGGGGAATCAGAGGTTGGGAATCAGAAGCAGGGAATCAGAGGCGGGGAATCAGAGGCGGGGAATCAGAGGCAGCAAATCCGATGTGCGGAATCGGAGATGGGGAATCAGAGGCAGGGAATCAGAGGCGGGGAATCAGAGGCGGGGAATCAGAGGCCGGGAATCAGATATGGGGAAACAGAGGCGGGGAATCAGAGGCGGGGAAACAGAGGCGGGGAATCAGATATGGGGAATCAGAGGTGGGGAATACGAGGTTGGGAATCAGAGGCAGGGAATCAGAGGCTGGGAATCAGATGCAGGGAATCAGATGCGGGGAATCAGAGGCGGGGAATCAGAGCTGGGGAATCAGAGGTGGGGAATCAGAGTTGGGGAATCAGAGTCAGGGACTTAGATATGGGGAAACAGAGGCGGGGAATCAGAGGCAGGGAAACAGAGGCGGGGAATCAGATATGGGGAATCAGCGGTGGGGAATCAGAGGTTGGGAATCAGAGGCAGGGAATCAGAGGCGTGGAAACAGAGGCGGGGATTCAGATATGGGGAATCAGAGGTGGGGAATCAGGGGCGTGGAATCAGAGGCAGGGAATTAGATGTGGTGAATCAGAGATGGGGAATCAGAGGCAGGGAATCAGAATCAGAAGCGGGGTATCAGAGGCCGGGAATCAGAGGAAGGTAATCAGAGGCAGGGGATCAAACACGGGGAATCAGAGGCTGGGAATCAGAGCTGGGGAATCAGAGGCGGGGAATCAGAGCTGGGGAATCACAGGCGGGGAATCAGAGATGGGGAAACAGAGGCGGGGAATCAGAGGCAGGGAATCAGATGCGGGGAATCAGAGGCGGGGAATCAGAGCTGGCGAATCAGAGGCGGGGAATCAGAGGTGGGCAATCAGAGGATGGGAATCAGATATGGGGAATCAGAGGCGGGGAATCAGAGCTGGGGAATCACAGGCGGGGAATCAGAGTTGGGGAATCAGAGGCGGGGAATCAGATATGGGGAAACAGAGGCGGGGAATCAGAGGCGGTGAAACAGAGGCAGGGAATCAGATATGGGGAATCAGAGGTGGGGAATCAGAGGTTGGGAATCAGAGGCCTGGAATCAGAGGCGGGGAATCAGAGGCAGGGAATCAGATGCGGGGAATCAGAGGAGGGGAATCAGAGCTGGGGAATCAGAGGCGGGGTATTAGAGTTGGGGAATCAGAGGCGGGGAATCAGAGGTGGGCAATCAGAGGCCGGGAATCAGACGTGGTGAATCAGAGATGGGGAATCACAGGCGGGGAATCAGTGGCAGGGAATCAGATATGGGGAATCAGAGGCGTGGAATCAGAGGCAGGGAATCAGACACGGGGAATCAGACATGGGGAATCAGAGGTGGGGAATCAGAGATGGGGAATCAGAGGCGGTGAATCAGAGGCAGGGAATCAGACGCGGGGAATCTGAGGCGGGGAATCAGAGCTGGGGATTCAGAGGTGGGGAATCAGAGTTGGGGAAAAGAGGCAGGGAATCGGATGTGCAGAATCAGAGATGGGGAATCAGAGGTGGGGAATCAGAGGCGGTGAATCAGAGATGGGGAATCAGAGGTGGGGAATCAGAGGCAGGAAATCAGACACGGGGATTCAGAGGCTGGGAATCAGACGGGGGAATCAAAGGCGGGGAATCAGAGCTGGGGAATCAGAGGCAGGGAATCAGAGTTGGGGATTCAGAGACGGGGAATCAGATATGGGGAAACAGAGGCGGGGAATCAGAGGCGGGCAAACAGAGGCGGGGAATTAGATATGGGGAATCAGAGGTGGGGAATCAGAGGTGGTGAATCAGTGATGGGGAATCACAGGCGGGGAATCAGAGGCAGGGAATAGAACGCAGGGAATCAGAGGCGGGGAATCAGAGCTGGGGAATCACAAACGGGGAATCGGAGTTGGGGAATCAGAGGCGGGGAATCAGATATGGGGAAACAGAGGCGGGGAATCAGAGGTGGTGAAACAGAGGCGGGGAATCAGATATTGGGAATCAGAGGTGGGGAATCAGAGGTTGGGAATCAGAGGCCTGGAATCAGAGGCGGGGAATCAGAGGCAGGGAATCAGATGCGGGGAATCAGAGGAGGGGAATCAGAGCTGGGGAATCAGAGGCGGGGTATTAGAGTTGGGGAATCAGAGGCGGGGAATCAGACGCGGGGAATCAGAGGGGGGGAATCATAGCTGGCGAATCAGAGGCGGGGAATCAGAGGTGGGCAATCAGAGGCCGGGAATCAGAGGTGGTGAATCAGAGATGGGGAATCAGAGGCGGGGAATCAGTGGCAGGGAATCAGATATGGGGAATCAGAGGCGTGGAATCAGAGGCAGGGAATCAGACACGGGGAATCAGACACGGGGAATCAGAGGTGGGGAATCAGAGATGGGGAATCAGAGGCGGTAAATCAGAGATGGGGAATCAGAGGCGGGGAATCAGAGGCAGGAAATCAGACACGGGGATTCAGAGGCTGGGAATCAGACGGGGGGAATCAAAGGCGGGGAATCAGAGCTGGGGAATCAGAGGCAGGGAATCAGAGGCGGGGAATCAGATATGGGGAATCAGAGGCTGGTATTCAGAGGCGGGGAATCAGAGGCAGGGAATCAGACACGGGGAATCAGAGGTGGGGAATCAGAGATGGAGAATCAGAGGCGGGGAATCAGAGGCAGGGAATCAGACGCGGAGAATCTGAGGCGGGGAATCAGAGCTGGGGAATCAGAGGTGGGGAATCAGAGTTGGGGAATCAGAGGCAGGGAATCGGATGTGCGGAATCAGAGATGGGGAATCAGAGGTGGGGAATCAGAGGCGGTGAATCAGCGATGGGGAATCAGAGGCGGGGAATCAGAGGCAGGAAATCAGACACGGGGATTCAGAGGCTGGGAATCAGACGGGGGGAATCAAAGGCGGGGAATCAGAGCTGGGGAATCAGAGGCAGGGAATCAGAGTTGGGGATTCAGAGACGGGGAATCAGATATGGGGAAACAGAGGCGGGGAATCAGAGGCGGGCAAACAGAGGCGGGGAATTAGATATGGGGAATCAGAGGTGGGGAATCAGAGGTGGTGAATCAGTGATGGGGAATCACAGGCGGGGAATCAGAGGCAGGGAATAGAACGCAGGGAATCAGAGGCAGGGAATCAGAGCTGGGGAATCAGAGGCGGGGAATCATAGTTGGGAATCAGAGGCGGGGAATCAGATATGGGGAAACAGAGGCGGGGAATCAGAGGCGGGGAAACAGAGGCGGGGAATCAGATATGGGGAATCGGATGCGGGGAATCAGAGGCGGGGAATCAGAGCTGGGGAATCAGAGGCGGGGAATCAGAGTTGGGGCATCAGAGGTGGGGAATTAGATATAGGGAAACAGAGGCGGGGAATCAGAGGCGGGGAAACAGAGGCGGGGAATCAGATATGGGGAATCAGAGGTGGGGAATCAGAGGCAGGGAATCAGATGTGCGGAATCAGAGATGGGGAATCAGAGGCAGGGTATCAGAATCAGAAGCGGGGAATCAGAGGCCGGGAATCAGAGGCCGGGAATCAGATGCTGGGAATAAGAGGCCGGGAATCAGAGGTGGGGAATCAGAGTCCGGGAATCAGAGATGGGGATTCAGAGGCGGGGAATGAGATATGGAGAATCAGAGGCGGGGAATCAGAGGCCGGGAAACAGAGGTGGGGAATCAGATATGGGGAATCAGAGGTGGCGAATCAAAGGCGGTGAATCAGAGATGGGGAATCAGAGGCGGGGAATCAGAGGCAGGGAATCAGATGCGGGGAATCAGAGGCGGGGAATCAGAGCTGGGGAATCAGAGGCGGGGAATCAGAGTAGGAGAATCAGAGGTGGGGAATCAGATATGGGGAAACAGGGGCGGGGAATCAGAGGTGGGGAAACAGAGGCGGGGAATCAGATATGGGGAATCAGAGGTGTGGAATAGAAGGTTGGGAATCAGAGGCGGGGAAACAGAGGAGGGGAATCAGATATGGGGAATCAGAGGTGGCGAATTAAAGGCGGTGAATCAGAGATGGGGAATCAGGGCAGGAAATCAGAGGCAGGGAATCAAACACGGGGAATCAGAGGCGTGGAATCAGAGCTGGTGAATCAGAGGCGGGGATTCAGAGTTGGGGAATCAGAGGCGGGGAATCAGAGGCGGGGAAACAGAGGCGGGGAATCAGATATGGGGAATCAGAGGTGGGGAATCGGAGGTTGGGAATCAGAAGCAGGGAATCAGAGGCGGGGAATCACAGGCGGGGAATCAGAGGCAGGAAATCCGATGTGCGGAATCGGAGATGGGGAATCAGAGGCAGGGAATCAGAGGCGGGGAATCAGAGGCGGGGAATCAGAGGCGGGGAATCAGAGGCGGGGAAACAGAGGCGGGGAATCAGAGGCGGGGAATCAGAGGTGGGGAATCAGAGGTTGGGAATCAGAGGCAGGGAATCAGAGGCTGGGAATCAGATGCAGGGAATCAGATGTGGGGAATCAGAGGCGGGGAATCAGAGCTGGGGAATCAGAGGTGGGGAATCAGAGTTGGGGAATCAGAGTCGGGGACTTAGATATGGAGAAACAGAGGCGGGGAATCAGAGGCAGGGAAACAGAGGCGGGGAATCAGATATGGGGAATCAGGGGTGGGGAATCAGAGGTTGGGAATCAGAGGCAGGGAATCAGAGGCGTGGAAACAGAGGCGGGGATTCAGATATGGGGAATCAGAGGTGGGGAATCAGGGGCGTGGAATCAGAGGCAGGGAATTAGAAGTGGTGAATCAGAGATGGGGAATCAGAGGCAGGGAATCAGAATCAGAAGCGGGGTATCAGAGGCCAGGAATCAGAGGAAGGTAATCAGAGGCAGGGGATCAAACACTGCGTATCAGAGGCTGGGAATCAGAGCTGGGGAATCAGAGGCGGGGAATCAGAGCTGGGGAATCACAGGCGGGGAATCAGAGATGGGGAAACAGAGGCGGGGAATCAGAGGCAGGGAATCAGATGCGGGGAATCAGAGGTGGGGAATCAGAGCTGGCGAATCAGAGGCGGGGAATCAGAGGTGGGCAATCAGAGGATGGGAATTAGATATGGGGAATCAGAGGCGGGGAATCAGAGCTGGGGAATCACAGGCGGGGAATCAGAGTTGGGGAATCAGAGGCGGGGAATCAGATATGGGGAAACAGAGGCGGGGAATCAGAGGCGGTGAAACAAAGGCGGGGAATCAGATATGGGGAATCAGAGGTGGGGAATCAGAGGTTGGGAATCAGAGGCCTGGAATCAGAGGCGGGGAATCAGAGGCAGGGAATCAGATGCAGGGAATCAGAGGAGGGGAATCAGAGCTGGGGAATCAGAGGTGGGGTATTAGAGTTGGGGAATCAGAGGCGGGGAATCAGAGGTGGGCAATCAGAGGCCGAGAATCAGAGGTGGTGAATCAGAGATGGGGCATCAGAGGCGGGGAATCAGTGGCAGGGAATCAGATATGGGGAATCAGAGGCGTGGAATCAGAGGCAGGGAATCAGACACGGGGAATCAGTGGTGGGGAATCAGAGGCAGGGAATCAGATGTGCGGAATCAGAGATGGGGAATCAGAGGCAGGGAATCAGAATCAGAAGCGGTGAATCAGAGGCTGGGAATCAGAGGCCGGGATTCAGATGCCGGGAATAAGAGGCCGGGAATCAGAGGTGGGGAATCAGAGTCCGGGAATCAGAGATGGGGATTCAGAGGCGGGGAATGATATATTGGGAATCAGAGGCGGGGAATCAGAGGCGGGGTAACAGAGGTGGGGAATCAGAGATGGGGAATCAGAGGTGGCGAATCAAAGGCGGTGAATCAGAGATGGGGAATCAGAGGCGGGGAATCAGAGGCAGGGAATCAAACACGGGGAATCAGAGGCGGGGAATCAGAGCTGGTGAATAAGAGGCGGGGAATCAGAGTTGGGGAATCAGAGGCGGGGAATCAGAGGCAGGGAAACAGAGGCGGGGAATCAGATATGGGGAATCAGGGGTGGGGAATCAGAGGTTGGGAATCAGAGGCAGGGAATCAGAGGCGTGGAAACAGAGGCGGGGATTCAGATATGGGGAATCAGAGGTGGGGAATCAGGGGCGTGGAATCAGAGGCAGGGAATTAGATGTGGTGAATCAGAGATGGGGAATCAGAGGCAGGGAATCAGAATCAGAAGCGGGGTATCAGAGGCCGGGAATCAGAGGAAGGTAATCAGAGGCAGGGGATCAAACACGGGGAATCAGAGGCTGGGAATCAGAGCTGGGGAATCAGAGGCGGGGAATCAGAGCTGGGGATTCACAGGCGGGGAATCAGAGATGGGGAATCAGAGGCGGGGAATCAGAGGCAGGGAATCAGATGCGGGGAATCAGAGGCGGGGAATCAGAGCTGGCGAATCAGAGGCGGGGAATCAGAGGTGGGCAATCAGAGAATGGGAATCAGATATGGGAAATCAGAGGCGGGGAATCAGAGCTGGGGAATCACAGGCGGGGAATCAGAGTTGGGTAATCAGAGGCGGGGAATCAGATATGGGGAAACAGAGGCGGGGAATCAGGGGCGGTGAAACAGAGGCGGGGAATCAGATATTGGGAATCAGAGGTGGGGAATCAGAGGTTGGGAATCAGAGGCCTGGAATCAGAGGCGGGGAATCAGAGGCAGGGAATCAGATGCGGGGAATCAGAGGAGGGGAATCAGAGCTGGGGAATCAGAGGCGGGGTATTAGAGTTGGGGAATCAGAGGCGGGGAATCAGACGCAGGGAATCAGAGGGGGGGAATCATAGCTGGCGAATCGGAGGCGGGGAATCAGAGGTGGGCAATCAGAGGCCGGGAATCAGAGGTGGTGAATCAGAGATGGGGAATCAGAGGCGGGGAATCAGTGGCAGGGAATCAGATATGGGGAATCAGAGGCGTGGAATCAGAGGCGGGGAATCAGACACGGGGAATCAGACACGGGGAATCAGAGGTGGGGAATCAGAAATGGGGAATCAGAGGCGGTGAATCAGAGATGGGGAATCAGAGGCGGGGAATCAGAGGCAGGAAATCAGACACGGGGATTCAGAGGCTGGGAATCAGACGGGGGGAATCAAAGGCGGGGAATCAGAGCTGGGGAATCAGAGGCAGGGAATCAGAGGCGGGGAATCAGATATGGGGAATCAGAGGCTGGTATTCAGAGGCGGGGAATCAGAGGCAGGGAATCAGACACGGGGAATCAGAGGTGGGGAATCAGAGATGGGGAATCAGAGGCGGGGAATCAGAGGCAGGGAATCAGACGCGGGGAATCTGAGGCGGGGAATCAGAGCTGGGGAATCAGAATTGGGGAATCAGAGTTGGGGAATCAGAGGCAGGGAATCAGATGTGCGGAATCAGAGATGGGGAATCAGAGGTGGGGAATCAGAGGCGGTGAATCAGAGATGGGGAATCAGAGGCGGGGAATCAGAGGCAGGAAATCAGACACGGGGATTCAGAGGCTGGGAATCAGACGGGGGGAATCAAAGGCGGGGAATCAGAGCTGGGGAATCAGAGGCAGGGAATCAGAGTTGGGGATTCAGAGACGGGGAATCAGATATGGGGAAACAGAGGCGGGGAATCAGAGGCGGGCAAACAGAGGCGGGGAATTAGATATGGGGAATCAGAGGTGGGGAATCAGAGGTGGTGAATCAGTGATGGGGAATCACAGGCGGGGAATCAGAGGCAGGGAATAGAACGCAGGGAATCAGAGGCAGGGAATCAGAGCTGGGGAATCAGAGGCGGGGAATCATAGTTGGGAATCAGAGGCGGGGAATCAGATATGGGGAAACAGAGGCGGGGAATCAGAGGCGGGGAAACAGAGGCGGGGAATCAGATATGGGGAATCGGATGCGGGGAATCAGAGGCTGGGAATCAGAGCTGGGGAATCAGAGGCGGGGAATCAGAGTTGGGGCATCAGAGGTGGGGAATTAGATATAGGGAAACAGAGGCGGGGAATCAGAGGCGGGGAAACAGAGGCGGGGAATCAGATATGGGGAATCAGAGGTGGGGAATCAGAGGCAGGGAATCAGATGTGCGGAATCAGAGATGGGGAATCAGAGGCAGGGAATCAATATCAGATGCGGGGAATCAGAGGCCGGGAATCAGAGGCCGGGAATCAGATGCTGGGAATAAGAGGCCGGGAATCAGAGGTGGGGAATCAGAGTCCGGGAATCAGAGATGGGGATTCAGAGGCGGGGAATGAGATATGGAGAATCAGAGGCGGGGAATCAGAGGCCGGGAAACAGAGGTGGGGAATCAGATATGGGGAATCAGAGGTGGCGAATCAAAGGCGGTGAATCAGAGATGGGGAATCAGAGGCGGGGAATCAGAGTCAGGGAATCAGATGCGGGGAATCAGAGGCGGGGAATCAGAGCTGGCGAATCAGAAGCGGGGAATCAGATATGGGGAATCAGAGGCGGGGAATCAGAGGCGGGGAAACAGAGGTGGGGAATCAGATATGGGGAAACAGAGGTGGCGAATCAAAGGCGGTGAATCAGAGATGGGGAATCAGAGGCGGGGAATCAGAGGCAGGGAATCAAAAACGGGGAATCAGAGGCGGGGAATCAGAGCTGGGGAATCAGATGCGGGGAATCAGAGTAGGAGAATCAGAGGTGGGGAATCAGATATGGGGAAACAGGGGCGGGGAATCTGAGGCGGGGAAACAGAGGCGGGGAATCAGATATGGGGAATCAGAGGTGTTGAATCAGAGGTTGGGAATCAGAGGCGGGGAAACAGAGGAGGGGAATCAGATATGGGGAATCAGAGGTGGCGAATTAAAGGCGGTGAATCAGAGATGGGGAATCAGGGCAGGGAATCAGAGGCAGGGAATCAAACACGGGGAATCAGAGGCGTGGAATCAGAGCTGGGGAATCAGAGGCGGGGATTCAGAGTTGGGAAATCAGAGGCGGGGAATCAGAGGCGGGGAAACAGAGGCGGGGAATCAGATATTGGGAATCAGAGGTGGGGAATCAGAGGTTGGGAATCAGAAGCAGGGAATCAGAGGCGGGGAATCAGAGGCGGGGAATCAGAGGCAGGAAATCCGATGTGCGGAATCGGAGATGGGGAATCAGAGGCAGGGAATCAGAGGCGGGGAATCAGAGGCGGGGAATCCGAGGCCGGGAATCAGATATGGGGAAACAGAGGCGGGGAATCAGAGGCGGGGAAACAGAGGCGGGGAATCAGATATGGGGAATCAGAGGTGGGGAATCAGAGGTTGGGAATCAGAGGCAGGGAATCAGAGGCTGGGAATCAGATGCAGGGAATCAGATGCGGGGAATCAGAGGCGGGGAATCAGAGCTGGGGAATCAGAGGTGGGGAATCAGAGTTGGGGAATCAGAGTCGGGGACTTAGATATGGGGAAACAGAGGCGGGGAATCAGAGGCAGGGAAACAGAGGCGGGGAATCAGATATGGGGAATCAGGGGTGGGGAATCAGAGTTTGGGAATCAGAGGCAGGGAATCAGAGGCGTGGAAACAGAGGCGGGGATTCATATATGGGGAATCAGAGGTGGGGAATCAGGGGCGTGGAATCAGAGGCAGGGAATTAGATGTGGTGAATCAGAGATGGGGAATCAGAGGCAGGGAATCAGAATCAGAAGCGGGGTATTAGAGGCCGGGAATCAGAGGAAGGTAATCAGAGGCAGGGGATCAAACACGGGGAATCAGAGGCTGGGTATCAGAGCTGGGGAATCAGAGGCGGGGAATCAGAGCTGGGGAATCACAGGCGGGGAATCAGAGATGGGGAAACAGAGGCGGGGAATCAGAGGCAGTGAATCAGATGCGGGGAATCAGAGGCGGGGAATCAGAGCTGGCGAATCAGAGGCGGGGAATAGGAGGTGGGCAATCAGAGGATGGGAATCAGATATGGGGAATCAGAGGCGGGGAATCAGAGCTGGGGAATCACAGGCGGGGAATCAGAGTTGGGGAATCAGAGGCGGGGAATCAGATATGGGGAAACAGAGGCGGGGAATCAGAGGCGGTGAAACAGAGGCGGGGAATCAGATATGGGGAATCAGAGGTGGGGAATCAGAGGTTGGGAATCAGAGGCCTGGAATCAGAGGCGGGGAATCAGAGGCAGGGAATCAGATGCGGGGAATCAGAGGAGGGGTATCAGAGCTGGGGAATCAGAGGTGGGGTATTAGAGTTGGGGAATCAGAGGCGGGGAATCAGAGGTGGGCAATCAGAGGCCGGGAATCAGACGTGGTGAATCAGAGATGGGGAATGACAGGCGGGGAATCAGTGGCAGGGAATCAGATATGGGGAATCAGAGGCGTGGAATCAGAGGCAGGGAATCAGACACGGGGAATCAGACATGGGGAATCAGAGGTGGGGAATCAGAGATGGGGAATCAGAGGCGGTGAATCAGAGGCAGGGAATCAGACGCGGGGAATCTGAGGCGGGGTATCAGAGCTGGGGATTCAGAGGTGGGGAATCAGAGTTGGGGAATCAGAGGCAGGGAATCGGATGCGCAGAATCAGAGATGGGGAATCAGAGGTGGGGAATCAGAGGCGGTGAATCAGAGATGAGGAATCAGAGGTGGGGAATCAGAGGCAGGAAATCAGACACGAGGATTCAGAGGCTGGGAATCAGACGGGGGGAATCAAAGGCGGGGAATCAGAGCCGGGGAATCAGAGGCAGGGAATCAGAGTTGGGGATTCAGAGACGGGGAATCAGATATGGGGAAACAGAGGCGGGGAATCAGAGGCGGGCAAACAGAGGCGGGGAATTAGATATGGGGAATCAGAGGTGGGGAATCAGAGGTGGTGAATCAGTGATGGGGAATCACAGGCGGGGAATCAGAGGCAGGGAATAGAACGCAGGGAATCAGAGGCGGGGAATCAGAGCTGGGGAATCACAGGCGGGGAATCGGAGTTGGGGAATCAGAGGCGGGGAATCAGATATGGGGAAACAGAGGCGGGGAATCAGAGGCGGTGAAACAGAGGCGGGGAATCAGATATTGGGAATCAGAGGTTGGGAATCAGAGGTTGGGAATCAGAGGCCTGGAATCAGAGGCGGGGAATCAGAGGCAGGGAATCAGATGCGGGGAATCAGAGGAGGGGAATCAGAGCTGGGGAATCAGAGGCGGGGTATTAGAGTTGGGGAATCAGAGGCGGGGAATCAGACGCGGGGAATCAGAGGGGGGGAATCATAGCTGGCGAATCAGAGGCGGGGAATCAGAGGTGGGCAATCAGAGGCCGGGAATCAGAGGTGGTGAATCAGAGATGGGGAATCAGAGGCGGGGAATCAGTGGCAGGGAATCAGATATGGGGAATCAGAGGCGTGGAATCAGAGGCAGGGAATCAGACACGGGGAATCAGACACGGGGAATCAGAGGTGGGGAATCAGAGATGGGGAATCAGAGGCGGTAAATCAGAGATGGGGAATCAGAGGCGGGGAATCAGAGGCAGGAAATCAGACACGGGGATTCAGAGGCTGGGAATCAGACGGGGGGAATCAAAGGCGGGGAATCAGAGCTGGGGAATCAGAGGCAGGGAATCAGAGGCGGGGAATCAGATATGGGGAATCAGAGGCTGGTATTCAGAGGCGGGGAATCAGAGGCAGGGAATCAGACACGGGGAATCAGAGGTGGGGAATCAGAGATGGAGAATCAGAGGCGGGGAATCAGAGGCAGGGAATCAGACGCGGGGAATCTGAGGCGGGGAATCAGAGCTGGGGAATCAGAGGTGGGGAATCAGAGGCGGTGAATCAGAGATGGGGAATCAGAGGCGGGGAATCAGAGGCAGGAAATCAGACACGGGGATTCAGAGGCTGGGAATCAGACGGGGGGAATCAAAGGCGGGGAATCAGAGCTGGGGAATCAGAGGCAGGGAATCAGAGTTGGGGATTCAGAGACGGGGAATCAGATATGGGGAAACAGAGGCGGGGAATCAGAGGCGGGCAAACAGAGGCGGGGAATTAGATATGGGGAATCAGAGGTGGGGAATCAGAGGTGGTGAATCAGTGATGGGGAATCACAGGCGGGGAATCAGAGGCAGGGAATAGAACGCAGGGAATCAGAGGCAGGGAATCAGAGCTGGGGAATCAGAGGCGGGGAATCATAGTTGGGAATCAGAGGCGGGGAATCAGATATGGGGAAACAGAGGCGGGGAATCAGAGGCGGGGAAACAGAGGCGGGGAATCAGATATGGGGAATCGGATTCGGGGAATCAGAGGCGGGGAATCAGAGCTGGGGAATCAGAGGCGGGGAATCAGAGTTGGGGCATCAGAGGTGGGGAATTAGATATAGGGAAACAGAGGCGGGGAATCAGAGGCGGGGAAACAGAGGCGGGGAATCAGATATGGGGAATCAGAGGTGGGGAATCAGAGGCAGGGAATCAGATGTGCGGAATCAGAGATGGGGAATCAGAGGCAGGGTATCAGAATCAGAAGCGGGGAATCAGAGGCCGGGAATCAGAGGCCGGGAATCAGATGCTGGGAATAAGAGGCCGGGAATCAGAGGTGGGGAATCAGAGTCCGGGAATCAGAGATGGGGATTCAGAGGCGGGGAATGAGATATGGAGAATCAGAGGCGGGGAATCAGAGGCCGGGAAACAGAGGAGGGGAATCAGATATGGGGAATCAGAGGTGGCGAATCAAAGGCGGTGAATCAGAGATGGGGAATCAGAGGCGGGGAATCAGAGGCAGGGAATCAGATGCGGGGAATCAGAGGCGGGGAATCAGAGCTGGGGAAACAGGGGCGGGGAATCAGAGGTGGGGAAACAGAGGCGGGGAATCAGATATGGGGAATCAGAGGTGTGGAATAGAAGGTTGGGAATCAGAGGCGGGGAAACAGAGGAGGGGAATCAGATATGGGGAATCAGAGGTGGCGAATTAAAGGCGGTGAATCAGAGATGGGGAATCAGGGCAGGGAATCAGAGGCAGGGAATCAAACACGGGGAATCAGAGGCGTGGAATCACAGCTGGTGAATCAGAGGCGGGGATTCAGAGTTGGGGAATCAGAGGCGGGGAATCAGAGGCGGGGAAACAGAGGCGGGGAATCAGATATGGGGAATCAGAGGTGGGGAATCGGAGGTTGGGAATCAGAAGCAGGGAATCAGAGGCGGGGAATCAAAGGCGGGGAATCAGAGGCAGGAAATCCGATGTGCGGAATCGGAGATGGGGAATCAGAGGCAGGGAATCAGAGGCGGGGAATCAGAGGCGGGGAATCAGAGGCGGGGAATCAGAGGCGGGGAAACAGAGGCGGGGAATCAGAGGCGGGGAAACAGAGGCGGGGAATCAGATATGGGGAATCAGAGGTGGGGAATCAGAGGTTGGGAATCAGAGGCAGGGAATCAGAGGCGGGGAATCAGAGGCAGGGAAACAGAGGCGGGGAATCAGATATGGGGAATCAGGGGTGGGGAATCAGAGGTTGGGAATCAGAGGCAGGGAATCAGAGGCGTGGAAACAGAGGCGGGGATTCAGATATGGGGAATCAGAGGTGGGGAATCAGGGGCGTGGAATCAGAGGCAGGGAATTAGATGTGGTGAATCAGAGATGGGGAATCAGAGGCAGGGAATCAGAATCAGAAGCGGGGTATCAGAGGCCAGGAATCAGAGGAAGGTAATCAGAGGCAGGGGATCAAACACGGCGTATCAGAGGCTGGGAATCAGAGCTGGGGAATCAGAGGCGGGGAATCAGAGCTGGGGAATCACAGGCGGGGAATCAGAGATGGGGAAACAGAGGCGGGGAATCAGAGGCAGGGAATCAGATGCGGGGAATCAGAGGCGGGGAATCAGAGCTGGCGAATCAGAGGCGGGGAATCAGAGGTGGGCAATCAGAGGATGGGAATTAGATATGGGGAATCAGAGGCGGGGAATCAGAGCTGGGGAATCACAGGCGGGGAATCAGAGTTGGGGAATCAGAGGCGGGGAATCAGATATGGGGAAACAGAGGCGGGGAATCAGAGGCGGTGAAACAAAGGCGGGGAATCAGATATGGGGAATCAGAGGTGGGGAATCAGAGGTTGGGAATCAGAGGCCTGGAATCAGAGGCGGGGAATCACAGGCAGGGAATCAGATGCTGGGAATCAGAGGAGGGGAATCAGAGCTGGGGAATCAGAGGTGGGGTATTAGAGTTGGGGAATCAGAGGCGGGGAATCAGAGGTGGGCAATCAGAGGCCGAGAATCAGAGGTGGTGAATCAGAGATGGGGAATCAGAGGCGGGGAATCAGTGGCAGGGAATCAGATATGGGGAATCAGAGGCGTGGAATCAGAGGCAGGGAATCAGACACGGGGAATCAGAGGTGGGGAATCAGAGGCAGGGAATCAGATGTGCGGAATCAGAGATGGGGAATCAGAGGCAGGGAATCAGAATCAGAAGCGGGGAATCAGAGGCCGGGAATCAGAGGCCGGGATTCAGATGCCGGGAATAAGAGGCCGGGAATCAGAGGTGGGGAATCAGAGTCCGGGAATCAGAGATGGGGATTCAGAGGCGGGGAATGATATATGGGGAATCAGAGGCGGGGAATCAGAGGCGGGGTAACAGAGGTGGGGAATCGGAGATGGGGAATCAGAGGTGGCGAATCAAAGGCGGTGAATCAGAGATGGGGAATCAGAGGCGGGGAATCAGAGGCAGGGAATCAAACACGGGGAATCAGACGCGGGGAATCAGAGCTGGTGAATAAGAGGCGGGGAATCAGAGTTGGGGAATCAGAGGCGGGGAATCAGAGGCAGGGAAACAGAGGCGGGGAATCAGATATGGGGAATCAGGGGTGGGGAATCAGAGGTTGGGAATCAGAGGCAGGGAATCAGAGGCGTGGAAACAGAGGCGGGGATTCAGATATGGGGAATCAGAGGTGGGGAATCAGGGGCGTGGAATCAGAGGCAGGGAATTAGATGTGGTGAATCAGAGATGGGGAATCAGAGGCAGGGAATCAGAATCAGAAGCGGGGTATCAGAGGCCGGGAATCAGAGGAAGGTAATCAGAGGCAGGGGATCAAACACGGGGAATCAGAGGCTGGGAATCAGAGCTGGGGAATCAGAGGCGGGGAATCAGAGCTGGGGATTCACAGGCGGGGAATCAGAGATGGGGAATCAGAGGCGGGGAATCAGAGGCAGGGAATCAGATGCGGGGAATCAGAGGCGGGGAATCAGAGCTGGCGAATCAGAGGCGGGGAATCAGAGGTGGGCAATCAGAGGATGGGAATCAGATATGGGAAATCAGAGGCGGGGAATCAGAGCTGGGGAATCAGAGGCGGGGAATCAGATATGGGGAAACAGAGGCGGGGAATCAGAGGCGGTGAAACAGAGGCGGGGAATCAGATATTGGGAATCAGAGGTGGGGAATCAGAGGTTGGGAATCAGAGGCCTGGAATCAGAGGCGGGGAATCAGAGGCAGGGAATCAGATGCGGGGAATCAGAGGAGGGGAATCAGAGCTGGGGAATCAGAGGCGGGGTATTAGAGTTGGGGAATCAGAGGCGGGGAATCAGACGCAGGGAATCAGAGGGGGGGAATCATAGCTGGCGAATCAGAGGCGGGGAATCAGAGGTGGGCAATCAGAGGCCGGGAATCAGAGGTGGTGAATCAGAGATGGGGAATCAGAGGCGGGGAATCAGTGGCAGGGAATCAGATATGGGGAATCAGAGGCGTGGAATCAGAGGCGGGGAATCAGACACGGGGAATCAGACACGGGGAATCAGAGGTGGGGAATCAGAAATGGGGAATCAGAGGCGGTGAATCAGAGATGGGGAATCAGAGGCGGGGAATCAGAGGCAGGAAATCAGACACGGGGATTCAGAGGCTGGGAATCAGACGGGGGGAATCAAAGGCGGGGAATCAGAGCTGGGGTATCAGAGGCAGGGAATCAGAGGCGGGGAATCAGATATGGGGAATCAGAGGCTGGTATTCAGAGGCGGGGAATCAGAGGCAGGGAATCAGACACGGGGAATCAGAGGTGGGGAATCAGAGATGGGGAATCAGAGGCGGGGAATCAGAGGCAGGGAGTCAGACGCGGGGAATCTGAGGCTGGGAATCAGAGCTGGGGAATCAGAGGTGGGGAATCAGAGTTGGGGAATCAGAGGCAGGGAATCAGATGTGCGGAATCAGAGATGGGGAATCAGAGGTGGGGAATCAGAGGCGGTGAATCAGAGATGGGGAATCAGAGGCGGGGAATCAGAGGCAGGAAATCAGACACGGGGATTCAGAGGCTGGGAATCAGACGGGGGGAATCAAAGGCGGGGAATCAGAGCTGGGGAATCAGAGGCAGGGAATCAGAGTTGGGGATTCAGAGACGGGGAATCAGATATGGGGAAACAGAGGCGGGGAATCAGAGGCGGGCAAACAGAGGCGGGGAATTAGATATGGGGAATCAGAGGTGGGGAATCAGAGGTGGTGAATCAGTGATGGGGAATCACAGGCGGGGAATCAGAGGCAGGGAATAGAACGCAGGGAATCAGAGGCAGGGAATCAGAGCTGGGGAATCAGAGGCGGGGAATCATAGTTGGGAATCAGATATGGGGAAACAGAGGCGGGGAATCAGAGGCGGGGAAACAGAGGCGGGGAATCAGATATGGGGAATCGGATGCGGGGAATCAGAGGCGGGGAATCAGAGCTGGGGAATCAGAGGCGGGGAATCAGAGTTGGGGCATCAGAGGTGGGGAATTAGATATAGGGAAACAGAGGCGGGGAATCAGAGGCGGGGAAACAGAGGCGGGGAATCAGATATGGGGAATCAGAGGTGGGGAATCAGAGGCAGGGAATCAGATGTGCGGAATCAGAGATGGGGAATCAGAGGCAGGGAATCAATATCAGAAGCGGGGAATCAGAGGCCGGGAATCAGAGGCCGGGAATCAGATGCTGGGAATAAGAGGCCGGGAATCAGAGGTGGGGAATCAGTGTCCGGGAATCAGAGATGGGGATTCAGAGGCGGGGAATGAGATATGGAGAATCAGAGGCGGGGAATCAGAGGCCGGGAAACAGAGGTGGGGAATCAGATATGGGGAATCAGTGGTGGCGAATCAAAGGCGGTGAATCAGAGATGGGGAATCAGAGGCGGGGAATCAGAGTCAGGGAATCAGATGCGGGGAATCAGAGGCGGGGAATCAGAGCTGGCGAATCAGAAGCGGGGAATCAGATATGGGGAATCAGAGGCGGGGAATCAGAGGCGGGGAAACAGAGGTGGGGAATCAGATATGGGGAAACAGAGGTGGCGAATCAAAGGTGGTGAATCAGAGATGGGGAATCAGAGGCGGGGAATCAGAGGCAGGGAATCAAAAACGGGGAATCAGAGGCGGGGAATCAGAGGCAGGGAATCAGAGGCGTGGAAACAGAGGCGGGGATTCAGATATGGGGAATCAGAGGTGGGGAATCAGGGGCGTGGAATCAGAGGCAGGGAATTAGATGTGGTGAATCAGAGATGGGGAATCAGAGGCAGGGAATCAGAATCAGAAGCGGGGTATCAGAGGCCGGGAATCAGAGGAAGGTAATCAGAGGCAGGGGATCAAACACGGGGAATCAGAGGCTGGGAATCAGAGCTGGGGAATCAGAGGCGGGGAATCAGAGCTGGGGATTCACAGGCGGGGAATCAGAGATGGGGAATCAGAGGCGGGGAATCAGAGGCAGGGAATCAGATGCGGGGAATCAGAGGCGGGGAATCAGAGCTGGCGAATCAGAGGCGGGGAATCAGAGGTGGGCAATCAGAGGATGGGAATCAGATATGGGAAATCAGAGGCGGGGAATCAGAGCTGGGGAATCAGAGGCGGGGAATCAGATATGGGGAAACAGAGGCGGGGAATCAGAGGCGGTGAAACAGAGGCGGGGAATCAGATATTGGGAATCAGAGGTGGGGAATCAGAGGTTGGGAATCAGAGGCCTGGAATCAGAGGCGGGGAATCAGAGGCAGGGAATCAGATGCGGGGAATCAGAGGAGGGGAATCAGAGCTGGGGAATCAGAGGCGGGGTATTAGAGTTGGGGAATCAGAGGCGGGGAATCAGACGCAGGGAATCAGAGGGGGGGAATCATAGCTGGCGAATCAGAGGCGGGGAATCAGAGGTGGGCAATCAGAGGCCGGGAATCAGAGGTGGTGAATCAGAGATGGGGAATCAGAGGCGGGGAATCAGTGGCAGGGAATCAGATATGGGGAATCAGAGGCGTGGAATCAGAGGCGGGGAATCAGACACGGGGAATCAGACACGGGGAATCAGAGGTGGGGAATCAGAAATGGGGAATCAGAGGCGGTGAATCAGAGATGGGGAATCAGAGGCGGGGAATCAGAGGCAGGAAATCAGACACGGGGATTCAGAGGCTGGGAATCAGACGGGGGGAATCAAAGGCGGGGAATCAGAGCTGGGGTATCAGAGGCAGGGAATCAGAGGCGGGGAATCAGATATGGGGAATCAGAGGCTGGTATTCAGAGGCGGGGAATCAGAGGCAGGGAATCAGACACGGGGAATCAGAGGTGGGGAATCAGAGATGGGGAATCAGAGGCGGGGAATCAGAGGCAGGGAATCAGACGCGGGGAATCTGAGGCTGGGAATCAGAGCTGGGGAATCAGAGGTGGGGAATCAGAGTTGGGGAATCAGAGGCAGGGAATCAGATGTGCGGAATCAGAGATGGGGAATCAGAGGTGGGGAATCAGAGGCGGTGAATCAGAGATGGGGAATCAGAGGCGGGGAATCAGAGGCAGGAAATCAGACACGGGGATTCAGAGGCTGGGAATCAGACGGGGGGAATCAAAGGCGGGGAATCAGAGCTGGGGAATCAGAGGCAGGGAATCAGAGTTGGGGATTCAGAGACGGGGAATCAGATATGGGGAAACAGAGGCGGGGAATCAGAGGCGGGCAAACAGAGGCGGGGAATTAGATATGGGGAATCAGAGGTGGGGAATCAGAGGTGGTGAATCAGTGATGGGGAATCACAGGCGGGGAATCAGAGGCAGGGAATAGAACGCAGGGAATCAGAGGCAGGGAATCAGAGCTGGGGAATCAGAGGCGGGGAATCATAGTTGGGAATCAGAGGCGGGGAATCAGATATGGGGAAACAGAGGCGGGGAATCAGAGGCGGGGAAACAGAGGCGGGGAATCAGATATGGGGAATCGGATGCGGGGAATCAGAGGCGGGGAATCAGAGCTGGGGAATCAGAGGCGGGGAATCAGAGTTGGGGCATCAGAGGTGGGGAATTAGATATAGGGAAACAGAGGCGGGGAATCAGAGGCGGGGAAACAGAGGCGGGGAATCAGATATGGGGAATCAGAGGTGGGGAATCAGAGGCAGGGAATCAGATGTGCGGAATCAGAGATGGGGAATCAGAGGCAGGGAATCAATATCAGAAGCGGGGAATCAGAGGCCGGGAATCAGAGGCCGGGAATCAGATGCTGGGAATAAGAGGCCGGGAATCAGAGGTGGGGAATCAGAGTCCGGGAATCAGAGATGGGGATTCAGAGGCGGGGAATGAGATATGGAGAATCAGAGGCGGGGAATCAGAGGCCGGGAAACAGAGGTGGGGAATCAGATATGGGGAATCAGTGGTGGCGAATCAAAGGCGGTGAATCAGAGATGGGGAATCAGAGGCGGGGAATCAGAGTCAGGGAATCAGATGCGGGGAATCAGAGGCGGGGAATCAGAGCTGGCGAATCAGAAGCGGGGAATCAGATATGGGGAATCAGAGGCGGGGAATCAGAGGCGGGGAAACAGAGGTGGGGAATCAGATATGGGGAAACAGAGGTGGCGAATCAAAGGTGGTGAATCAGAGATGGGGAATCAGAGGCGGGGAATCAGAGGCAGGGAATCAAAAACGGGGAATCAGAGGCGGGGAATCAGAGCTGGGGAATCAGATGCGGGGAATCAGAGTAGGAGAATCAGAGGTGGGGAATCAGATATGGGGAAACAGGGGCGGGGAATCAGAGGCGGGGAAACAGAGGCGGGGAATCAGATATGGGGAATCAGAGGTGTTGAATCAGAGGTTGGGAATCAGAGGCGGGGAAACAGAGGAGGGGAATCAGATATGGGGAATCAGAGGTGGCGAATTAAAGGCGGTGAATCAGAGATGGGGAATCAGGGCAGGGAATCAGAGGCAGGGAATCAAACACGGGGAATCAGAGGCGTGAAATCAGAGCTGGGGAATCAGAGGCGGGGATTCAGAGTTGGGGAATCAGAGGCGGGGAATCAGAGGCGGGGAAACAGAGGCGGGGAGTCAGATATTGGGAATCAGAGGTGGGGAATCAGAGGTTGGGAATCAGAAGCAGGGAATCAGAGGCGGGGAATCAGAGGCAGGAAATCCGATGTGCGGAATCGGAGATGGGGAATCAGAGGCAGAGAATCAGAGGCGGGGAATCAGAGGCGGGGAATCCGAGGCCGGGAATCAGATATGGGGAAACAGAGGCGGGGAATCAGAGGCGGGGAAACAGAGGCGGGGAATCAGATATGGGGAATCAGAGGTGGGGAATCAGAGGTTGGGAATCAGAGGCAGGGAATCAGAGGCTGGGAATCAGATGCAGGGAATCAGATGCGGGGAATCAGAGGCGGGTAATCAGAGCTGGGGAATCAGAGGTGGGGAATCAGAGTTGGGGAATCAGAGTCGGGGACTTAGATATGGGGAAACAGAGGCGGGGAATCAGAGGCAGGGAAATGAGGCGGGGAATCAGATATGGGGAATCAGGGGTGGGGAATCAGAGTTTGGGAATCAGAGGCAGGGAATCAGAGGCATGGAAACAGAGGCGGGGATTCAGATATGGGGAATCAGAGGTGGGGAATCAGGGGCGTGGAATCAGAGGCAGGGAATTAGATGTGGTGAATCAGAGATGGGGAATCAGAGGCAGGGAATCAGAATCAGAAGCGGGGTATTAGAGGCCGGGAATCAGAGGAAGGTAATCAGAGGCAGGGGATCAAACACGGGGAATCAGAGGCTGGGAATCAGAGCTGGGGAATCAGAGGCGGGGAATCAGAGCTGGGGATTCACAGGCGGGGAATCAGAGATGGGGAATCAGAGGCGGGGAATCAGAGGCAGGGAATCAGATGCGGGGAATCAGAGGCGGGGAATCAGAGCTGGCGAATCAGAGGCGGGGAATCAGAGGTGGGCAATCAGAGGATGGGAATCAGATATGGGAAATCAGAGGCGGGGAATCAGAGCTGGGGAATCAGAGGCGGGGAATCAGATATGGGGAAACAGAGGCGGGGAATCAGAGGCGGTGAAACAGAGGCGGGGAATCAGATATTGGGAATCAGAGGTGGGGAATCAGAGGTTGGGAATCAGAGGCCTGGAATCAGAGGCGGGGAATCAGAGGCAGGGAATCAGATGCGGGGAATCAGAGGAGGGGAATCAGAGCTGGGGAATCAGAGGCGGGGTATTAGAGTTGGGGAATCAGAGGCGGGGAATCAGACGCAGGGAATCAGAGGGGGGGAATCATAGCTGGCGAATCAGAGGCGGGGAATCAGAGGTGGGCAATCAGAGGCCGGGAATCAGAGGTGGTGAATCAGAGATGGGGAATCAGAGGCGGGGAATCAGTGGCAGGGAATCAGATATGGGGAATCAGAGGCGTGGAATCAGAGGCGGGGAATCAGACACGGGGAATCAGACACGGGGAATCAGAGGTGGGGAATCAGAAATGGGGAATCAGAGGCGGTGAATCAGAGATGGGGAATCAGAGGCGGGGAATCAGAGGCAGGAAATCAGACACGGGGATTCAGAGGCTGGGAATCAGACGGGGGGAATCAAAGGCGGGGAATCAGAGCTGGGGTATCAGAGGCAGGGAATCAGAGGCGGGGAATCAGATATGGGGAATCAGAGGCTGGTATTCAGAGGCGGGGAATCAGAGGCAGGGAATCAGACACGGGGAATCAGAGGTGGGGAATCAGAGATGGGGAATCAGAGGCGGGGAATCAGAGGCAGGGAATCAGACGCGGGGAATCTGAGGCTGGGAATCAGAGCTGGGGAATCAGAGGTGGGGAATCAGAGTTGGGGAATCAGAGGCAGGGAATCAGATGTGCGGAATCAGAGATGGGGAATCAGAGGTGGGGAATCAGAGGCGGTGAATCAGAGATGGGGAATCAGAGGCGGGGAATCAGAGGCAGGAAATCAGACACGGGGATTCAGAGGCTGGGAATCAGACGGGGGGAATCAAAGGCGGGGAATCAGAGCTGGGGAATCAGAGGCAGGGAATCAGAGTTGGGGATTCAGAGACGGGGAATCAGATATGGGGAAACAGAGGCGGGGAATCAGAGGCGGGCAAACAGAGGCGGGGAATTAGATATGGGGAATCAGAGGTGGGGAATCAGAGGTGGTGAATCAGTGATGGGGAATCACAGGCGGGGAATCAGAGGCAGGGAATAGAACGCAGGGAATCAGAGGCAGGGAATCAGAGCTGGGGAATCAGAGGCGGGGAATCATAGTTGGGAATCAGAGGCGGGGAATCAGATATGGGGAAACAGAGGCGGGGAATCAGAGGCGGGGAAACAGAGGCGGGGAATCAGATATGGGGAATCGGATGCGGGGAATCAGAGGCGGGGAATCAGAGCTGGGGAATCAGAGGCGGGGAATCAGAGTTGGGGCATCAGAGGTGGGGAATTAGATATAGGGAAACAGAGGCGGGGAATCAGAGGCGGGGAAACAGAGGCGGGGAATCAGATATGGGGAATCAGAGGTGGGGAATCAGAGGCAGGGAATCAGAGGCGGGGAATCAGATATGGGGAATCAGAGGTGGGGAATCAGAGGTTGGGAATCAGAGGCAGGGAATCAGAGGCTGGGAATCAGATGCAGGGAATCAGATGCGGGGAATCAGAGGCGGGGAATCAGAGCTGGGGAATCAGAGGTGGGGAATCAGAGTTGGGGAATCAGAGTCGGGGACTTAGATATGGGGAAACAGAGGCGGGGAATCAGAGGCAGGGAAATGAGGCGGGGAATCAGATATGGGGAATCAGGGGTGGGGAATCAGAGTTTGGGAATCAGAGGCAGGGAATCAGAGGCATGGAAACAGAGGCGGGGATTCAGATATGGGGAATCAGAGGTGGGGAATCAGGGGCGTGGAATCAGAGGCAGGGAATTAGATGTGGTGAATCAGAGATGGGGAATCAGAGGCAGGGAATCAGAATCAGAAGCGGGGTATTAGAGGCCGGGAATCAGAGGAAGGTAATCAGAGGCAGGGGATCAAACACGGGGAATCAGAGGCTGGGTATCAGAGCTGGGGAATCAGAGGCGGGGAATCAGAGATGGGGAATCACAGGCGGGGAATCAGAGATGGGGAAACAGAGGCGGGGAATCAGAGGCAGTGAATCAGATGCGGGGAATCAGAGGCGGGGAATCAGAGCTGGCGAATCAGAGGCGGGGAATCAGAGGTGGGCAATCAGAGAATGGGAATCAGATATGGGGAATCAGAGGCGGGGAATCAGAGCTGGGGAATCACAGGCGGGGAATCAGAGTTGGGGAATCAGAGGCGGGGAATCAGATATGGGGAAACAGAGGCGGGGAATCAGAGGCGGTGAAACAGAGGCGGGGAATCAGATATGGGGAATCAGAGGTGGGGAATCAGAGGTTGTGAATCAGAGGCCTGGAATCAGAGGCGGGGAATCAGAGGCAGGGAATCAGATGCGGGGAATCAGAGGAGGGGAATCAGAGCTGGGGAATCAGAGGCGGGGTATTAGAGTTGGGGAATCAGAGGCGGGGAATCAGAGGTGGGCAATCAGAGGCCGGGAATCAGAGGTGGTGAATCAGAGATGGGGAATCAGAGGCGGGGAATCAGTGGCAGGGAATCAGATATGGGGAATCAGAGGCGTGGAATCAGAGGCCGGGAATCAGAGGTGGGGAATCAGAGTTGGGGAATCAGAGGCAGGGAATCGGATGTGCGGAATCAGAGATGGGGAATCAGAGGTGGGGAATCAGAGGCGGTGAATCAGAGATGGGGAATCAGAGGCGGGGAATCAGAGGCAGGAAATCAGACACGGGGATTCAGAGGCTGGGAATCAGACGGGGGGAATCAAAGGCGGGGAATCAGAGCTGGGGAATCAGAGGCAGGGAATCAGAGTTGGGTATTCAGAGACGGGGAATCAGATATGGGGAAACAGAGGCGGGGAATCAGACGCCGGGAATCAGAGCTGGGGTATCAGAGGCAGGGAATCAGAGGCGGGGAATCAGATATGGGGAATCAGAGGCTGGTATTCAGAGGCGGGGAATCAGAGGCAGGGAATCAGACACGGGGAATCAGAGGTGGGGAATCAGAGATGGGGAATCAGAGGCGGGGAATCAGAGGCAGGGAATCAGACGCGGGGAATCTGAGGCTGGGAATCAGAGCTGGGGAATCAGAGGTGGGGAATCAGAGTTGGGGAATCAGAGGCAGGGAATCAGATGTGCGGAATCAGAGATGGGGAATCAGAGGTGGGGAATCAGAGGCGGTGAATCAGAGATGGGGAATCAGAGGCGGGGAATCAGAGGCAGGAAATCAGACACGGGGATTCAGAGGCTGGGAATCAGACGGGGGGAATCAAAGGCGGGGAATCAGAGCTGGGGAATCAGAGGCAGGGAATCAGAGTTGGGGATTCAGAGACGGGGAATCAGATATGGGGAAACAGAGGCGGGGAATCAGAGGCGGGCAAACAGAGGCGGGGAATTAGATATGGGGAATCAGAGGTGGGGAATCAGAGGTGGTGAATCAGTGATGGGGAATCACAGGCGGGGAATCAGAGGCAGGGAATAGAACGCAGGGAATCAGAGGCAGGGAATCAGAGCTGGGGAATCAGAGGCGGGGAATCATAGTTGGGAATCAGAGGCGGGGAATCAGATATGGGGAAACAGAGGCGGGGAATCAGAGGCGGGGAAACAGAGGCGGGGAATCAGATATGGGGAATCGGATGCGGGGAATCAGAGGCGGGGAATCAGAGCTGGGGAATCAGAGGCGGGGAATCAGAGTTGGGGCATCAGAGGTGGGGAATTAGATATAGGGAAACAGAGGCGGGGAATCAGAGGCGGGGAAACAGAGGCGGGGAATCAGATATGGGGAATCAGAGGTGGGGAATCAGAGGCAGGGAATCAGATGTGCGGAATCAGAGATGGGGAATCAGAGGCAGGGAATCAATATCAGAAGCGGGGAATCAGAGGCCGGGAATCAGAGGCCGGGAATCAGATGCTGGGAATAAGAGGCCGGGAATCAGAGGTGGGGAATCAGAGTCCGGGAATCAGAGATGGGGATTCAGAGGCGGGGAATGAGATATGGAGAATCAGAGGCGGGGAATCAGAGGCCGGGAAACAGAGGTGGGGAATCAGATATGGGGAATCAGTGGTGGCGAATCAAAGGCGGTGAATCAGAGATGGGGAATCAGAGGCGGGGAATCAGAGTCAGGGAATCAGATGCGGGGAATCAGAGGCGGGGAATCAGAGCTGGCGAATCAGAAGCGGGGAATCAGATATGGGGAATCAGAGGCGGGGAATCAGAGGCGGGGAAACAGAGGTGGGGAATCAGATATGGGGAAACAGAGGTGGCGAATCAAAGGTGGTGAATCAGAGATGGGGAATCAGAGGCGGGGAATCAGAGGCAGGGAATCAAAAACGGGGAATCAGAGGCGGGGAATCAGAGCTGGGGAATCAGATGCGGGGAATCAGAGTAGGAGAATCAGAGGTGGGGAATCAGATATGGGGAAACAGGGGCGGAGAATCAGAGGCGGGGAAACAGAGGCGGGGAATCAGATATGGGGAATCAGAGGTGTTGAATCAGAGGTTGGGAATCAGAGGCGGGGAAACAGAGGAGGGGAATCAGATATGGGGAATCAGAGGTGGCGAATTAAAGGCGGTGAATCAGAGATGGGGAATCAGGGCAGGGAATCAGAGGCAGGGAATCAAACACGGGGAATCAGAGGCGTGAAATCAGAGCTGGGGAATCAGAGGCGGGGATTCAGAGTTGGGGAATCAGAGGCGGGGAATCAGAGGCGGGGAAACAGAGGCGGGGAATCAGATATTGGGAATCAGAGGTGGGGAATCAGAGGTTGGGAATCAGAAGCAGGGAATCAGAGGCGGGGAATCAGAGGCAGGAAATCCGATGTGCGGAATCGGAGATGGGGAATCAGAGGCAGAGAATCAGAGGCGGGGAATCAGAGGCGGGGAATCCGAGGCCGGGAATCAGATATGGGGAAACAGAGGCGGGGAATCAGAGGCGGGGAAACAGAGGCGGGGAATCAGATATGGGGAATCAGAGGTGGGGAATCAGAGGTTGGGAATCAGAGGCAGGGAATCAGAGGCTGGGAATCAGATGCAGGGAATCAGATGCGGGGAATCAGAGGCGGGGAATCAGAGCTGGGGAATCAGAGGTGGGGAATCAGAGTTGGGGAATCAGAGTCGGGGACTTAGATATGGGGAAACAGAGGCGGGGAATCAGAGGCAGGGAAATGAGGCGGGGAATCAGATATGGGGAATCAGGGGTGGGGAATCAGAGTTTGGGAATCAGAGGCAGGGAATCAGAGGCATGGAAACAGAGGCGGGGATTCAGATATGGGGAATCAGAGGTGGGGAATCAGGGGCGTGGAATCAGAGGCAGGGAATTAGATGTGGTGAATCAGAGATGGGGAATCAGAGGCAGGGAATCAGAATCAGAAGCGGGGTATTAGAGGCCGGGAATCAGAGGAAGGTAATCAGAGGCAGGGGATCAAACACGGGGAATCAGAGGCTGGGTATCAGAGCTGGGGAATCAGAGGCGGGGAATCAGAGATGGGGAATCACAGGCGGGGAATCAGAGATGGGGAAACAGAGGCGGGGAATCAGAGGCAGTGAATCAGATGCGGGGAATCAGAGGCGGGGAATCAGAGCTGGCGAATCAGAGGCGGGGAATCAGAGGTGGGCAATCAGAGAATGGGAATCAGATATGGGGAATCAGAGGCGGGGAATCAGAGCTGGGGAATCACAGGCGGGGAATCAGAGTTGGGGAATCAGAGGCGGGGAATCAGATATGGGGAAACAGAGGCGGGGAATCAGAGGCGGTGAAACAGAGGCGGGGAATCAGATATGGGGAATCAGAGGTGGGGAATCAGAGGTTGTGAATCAGAGGCCTGGAATCAGAGGCGGGGAATCAGAGGCAGGGAATCAGATGCGGGGAATCAGAGGAGGGGAATCAGAGCTGGGGAATCAGAGGCGGGGTATTAGAGTTGGGGAATCAGAGGCGGGGAATCAGAGGTGGGCAATCAGAGGCCGGGAATCAGAGGTGGTGAATCAGAGATGGGGAATCAGAGGCGGGGAATCAGTGGCAGGGAATCAGATATGGGGAATCAGAGGCGTGGAATCAGAGGCCGGGAATCAGACACGGGGAATCAGACACGGGGAATCAGAGGTGGGGAATCAGAGATGGGGAATCAGAGGCGGTGAATCAGAGATGGGGGATCAGAGGCGGGGAATCAGAGGCAGGAAATCAGACACGGGGATTCAGAGGCTGGGAATCAGACGGGGGGAATCAAAGGCTGGGTATCAGAGCTGGGGAATCAGAGGCAGGGAATCAGAGGCGGGTAATCAGATATGGGGAATCAGAGGCTGGGATTCAGAGGCGGGGAATCAGAGGCAGGGAATCAGACACGGGGAATCAGAGGTGGGGAATCAGAGATGGGGAATCAGAGGCGGGCAATCAGAGGCAGGGAATCAGACGCCGGGAATCTGAGGCGGGGAATCAGAGCTGGGGAATCAGAGGTGGGGAATCAGAGTTGGGGAATCAGAGGCAGGGAATCGGATGTGCGGAATCAGAGATGGGGAATCAGAGGTGGGGAATCAGAGGCGGTGAATCAGAGATGGGGAATCAGAGGCGGGGAATCAGAGGCAGGAAATCAGACACGGGGATTCAGAGGCTGGGAATCAGACGGGGGGAATCAAAGGCGGGGAATCAGAGCTGGGGAATCAGAGGCAGGGAATCAGAGTTGGGTATTCAGAGACGGGGAATCAGATATGGGGAAACAGAGGCGGGGAATCAGAGGCGGGCAAACTGAGGCGGGGAATTAGATATGGGGAATCAGAGGTGGGGAATCAGAGGTGGTGAATCAGTGATGGGGAATCACAGGCGGGGAATCAGAGGCAGGGAATAGAACACAGGGAATCAGAGGCGGGGAATCAGAGCTGGGGAATCACAGGCGGGGAATCAGAGTTGGGGAATCAGAGGCGGGGAATCAGATATGGGGAAACAGAGGCGGGGAATCAGAGGCGGTGAAACAGAGGCGGGGAATCAGATATTGGGAATCAGAGGTGGGGAATCAGAGTTTGGGAATCAGAGGCCTGGAATCAGAGGCGGGGAATCAGAGGCAGGGAATCAGATGCGGGGAATCAGAGCTGGGGAATCAGAGGTGGGGTATTAGAGTTGGGGAATCAGAGGCGGGGAATCAGTCGCGGGGAATCAGAGGGGGGGAATCATAGGTGGCGAATCAGAGGCGGGGAATCAGAGGTGGGCAATCAGAGGCCGGGAATCAGAGGTGGTGAATCAGAGATGGGGAATCATAGGCGGGGAATCAGTGGCAGGGAATCAGATATGGGGAATCAGAGGCGTGGAATCAGAGGCAGGGAATCAGACACGGGGAATCAGACACGGGGAATCAGAGGTGGGGAATCAGAGATGGGGAATCAGAGGCGGTGAATCAGAGATGGGGAATCAGAGGCGGGGAATCAGAGGCAGGAAATCAGACACGGGGATTCAGAGGCTGGGAATCAGACGGGGGGAATCAAAGGCGGGGAATCAGAGCTGGGGAATCAGAGGCAGGGAATCAGAGGCGGGGAATCAGATATGGGGAATCAGAGGCTGGTATTCAGAGGCGGGGAATCAGAGGCAGGGAATCAGACACGGGGAATCAGAGGTGGTGAATCAGAGATGGGGAATCAGAGGCGGGGGATCAGAGGCAGGGAATAAGACGCGGGGAATCTGAGGCGGGGAATCAGAGCTGGGGAATCAGAGGTGGGGAATCAGAGTTGGGGAATCAGAGGCAGGGAATCGGATGTGCGGAATCAGAGATGGGGAATCAGAGGTGGGGAATCAGAGGCGGTGAATCAGAGATGGGGAATCAGAGGCGGGGAATCAGAGGCAGGAAATCAGACACGGGGATTCAGAGGCTGGGAATCAGACGGGGGGAATCAAAGGCGGGGAATCAGAGCTGGGGAATCAGAGGCAGGGAATCAGAGTTGGGGATTCAGAGACGGGGAACCAGATATGGGGAAACAGAGGCGGGGAATCAGAGGCGGGCAAACAGAGGCGGGGAATTAGATATGGGGAATCAGAGGTGGGGAATCAGAGGTGGTGAATCAGTGATGGGGAATCACAGGCGGGGAATCAGAGGCAGGGAATAGAACGCAGGGAATCAGAGGCAGGGAATCAGAGCTGGGGAATCAGAGGCGGGGAATCATAGTTGGGAATCAGAGGCGGGGAATCAGATATGGGGAAACAGAGGCGGGGAATCAGAGGCGGGGAAACAGAGGCGGGGAATCAGATATGGGGAATCGGATGCGGGGAATCAGAGGCGGGGAATCAGATATGGGGAAACAGAGGCGGGGAATCAGAGGCGGGGAAACAGAGGCGGGGAATCAGATATGGGGAATCAGAGGTGGGGAATCAGAGGTTGGGAATCAGAGGCAGGGAATCAGAGGCTGGGAATCAGATGCAGGGAATCAGATGCGGGGAATCAGAGGCGGGGAATCAGAGCTGGGGAATCAGAGGTGGGGAATCAGAGTTGGGGAATCAGAGTCGGGGACTTAGATATGGGGAAACAGAGGCGGGGAATCAGAGGCAGGGAAACAGAGGCGGGGAATCAGATATGGGGAATCAGGGGTGGGGAATCAGAGTTTGGGAATCAGAGGCAGGGAATCAGAGGCGTGGAAACAGAGGCGGGGATTCATATATGGGGAATCAGAGGTGGGGAATCAGGGGCGTGGAATCAGAGGCAGGGAATTAGATGTGGTGAATCAGAGATGGGGAATCAGAGGCAGGGAATCAGAATCAGAAGCGGGGTATTAGAGGCCGGGAATCAGAGGAAGGTAATCAGAGGCAGGGGATCAAACACGGGGAATCAGAGGCTGGGTATCAGAGCTGGGGAATCAGAGGCGGGGAATCAGAGCTGGGGAATCACAGGCGGGGAATCAGAGATGGGGAAACAGAGGTGGGGAATCAGAGGCGGTGAATCAGAGATGGGGAATCAGAGGCGGGGAATCAGAGATGGGGAATCAGAGGCGGGCAATCAGAGGCAGGGAATCAGACGCCGGGAATCTGAGGCGGGGAATCAGAGCTGGGGAATCAGAGGTGGGGAATCAGAGTTGGGGAATCAGAGGCAGGGAATCGGATGTGCGGAATCAGAGATGGGGAATCAGAGGTGGGGAATCAGAGGCGGTGAATCAGAGATGGGGAATCAGAGGCGGGGAATCAGAGGCAGGAAATCAGACACGGGGATTCAGAGGCTGGGAATCAGACGGGGGGAATCAAAGGCGGGGAATCAGAGCTGGGGAATCAGAGGCAGGGAATCAGAGTTGGGGATTCAGAGACGGGGAATCAGATATGGGGAAACAGAGGCGGGGAATCAGAGGCGGGCAAACTGAGGCGGGGAATTAGATATGGGGAATCAGAGGTGGGGAATCAGAGGTGGTGAATCAGTGATGGGGAATCACAGGCGGGGAATCAGAGGCAGGGAATAGAACGCAGGGAATCAGAGGCGGGGAATCAGAGCTGGGGAATCACAGGCGGGGAATCAGAGTTGGGGAATCAGAGGCGGGGAATCAGATATGGGGAAACAGAGGCGGGGAATCAGAGGCGGTGAAACAGAGGCGGGGAATCAGATATTGGGAATCAGAGGTGGGGAATCAGAGTTTGGGAATCAGAGGCCTGGAATCAGAGGCGGGGAATCAGAGGCAGGGAATCAGATGCGGGGAATCAGAGCTGGGGAATCAGAGGTGGGGTATTAGAGTTGGGGAATCAGAGGCGGGGAATCAGTCGCGGGGAATCAGAGGGGGGGAATCATAGGTGGCGAATCAGAGGCGGGGAATCAGAGGTGGGCAATCAGAGGCCGGGAATCAGAGGTGGTGAATCAGAGATGGGGAATCATAGGCGGGGAATCAGTGGCAGGGAATCAGATATGGGGAATCAGAGGCGTGGAATCAGAGGCAGGGAATCAGACACGGGGAATCAGACACGGGGAATCAGAGGTGGGGAATCAGAGATGGGGAATCAGAGGCGGTGAATCAGAGATGGGGAATCAGAGGCGGGGAATCAGAGGCAGGAAATCAGACACGGGGATTCAGAGGCTGGGAATCAGACGGGGGGAATCAAAGGCGGGGAATCAGAGCTGGGGAATCAGAGGCAGGGAATCAGAGGCGGGGAATCAGATATGGGGAATCAGAGGCTGGTATTCAGAGGCGGGGAATCAGAGGCAGGGAATCAGACACGGGGAATCAGAGGTGGGGAATCAGAGATGGGGAATCAGAGGCGGGGGATCAGAGGCAGGGAATAAGACGCGGGGAATCTGAGGCGGGGAATCAGAGCTGGGGAATCAGAGGTGGGGAATCAGAGTTGGGGAATCAGAGGCAGGGAATCGGATGTGCGGAATCAGAGATGGGGAATCAGAGGTGGGGAATCAGAGGCGGTGAATCAGAGATGGGGAATCAGAGGCGGGGAATCAGAGGCAGGAAATCAGACACGGGGATTCAGAGGCTGGGAATCAGACGGGGGGAATCAAAGGCGGGGAATCAGAGCTGGGGAATCAGAGGCAGGGAATCAGAGTTGGGGATTCAGAGACGGGGAACCAGATATGGGGAAACAGAGGCGGGGAATCAGAGGCGGGCAAACAGAGGCGGGGAATTAGATATGGGGAATCAGAGGTGGGGAATCAGAGGTGGTGAATCAGTGATGGGGAATCACAGGCGGGGAATCAGAGGCAGGGAATAGAACGCAGGGAATCAGAGGCAGGGAATCAGAGCTGGGGAATCAGAGGCGGGGAATCATAGTTGGGAATCAGAGGCGGGGAATCAGATATGGGGAAACAGAGGCGGGGAATCAGAGGCGGGGAAACAGAGGCGGGGAATCAGATATGGGGAATCGGATGCGGGGAATCAGAGGCGGGGAATCAGATATGGGGAAACAGAGGCGGGGAATCAGAGGCGGGGAAACAGAGGCGGGGAATCAGATATGGGGAATCAGAGGTGGGGAATCAGAGGTTGGGAATCAGAGGCAGGGAATCAGAGGCTGGGAATCAGATGCAGGGAATCAGATGCGGGGAATCAGAGGCGGGGAATCAGAGCTGGGGAATCAGAGGTGGGGAATCAGAGTTGGGGAATCAGAGTCGGGGACTTAGATATGGGGAAACAGAGGCGGGGAATCAGAGGCAGGGAAACAGAGGCGGGGAATCAGATATGGGGAATCAGGGGTGGGGAATCAGAGTTTGGGAATCAGAGGCAGGGAATCAGAGGCGTGGAAACAGAGGCGGGGATTCATATATGGGGAATCAGAGGTGGGGAATCAGGGGCGTGGAATCAGAGGCAGGGAATTAGATGTGGTGAATCAGAGATGGGGAATCAGAGGCAGGTAATCAGAATCAGAAGCGGGGTATTAGAGGCCGGGAATCAGAGGAAGGTAATCAGAGGCAGGGGATCAAACACGGGGAATCAGAGGCTGGGTATCAGAGCTGGGGAATCAGAGGCGGGGAATCAGAGCTGGGGAATCACAGGCGGGGAATCAGAGATGGGGAAACAGAGGCGGGGAATCAGAGGCAGTGAATCAGATGCGGGGAATCAGAGGCGGGGAATCAGAGCTGGCGAATCAGAGGCGGGGAATAGGAGGTGGGCAATCAGAGGATGGGAATCAGATATGGGGAATCAGAGGCGGGGAATCAGAGCTGGGGAATCACAGGCGGGGAATCAGAGTTGGGGAATCAGAGGCGGGGAATCAGATATGGGGAAACAGAGGCGGGGAATCAGAGGCGGTGAAACAGAGGCGGGGAATCAGATATGGGGAATCAGAGGTGGGGAATCAGAGGTTGGGAATCAGAGGCCTGGAATCAGAGGCGGGGAATCAGAGGCAGGGAATCAGATGCGGGGAATCAGAGGAGGGGTATCAGAGCTGGGGAATCAGAGGCGGGGTATTAGAGTTGGGGAATCAGAGGCGGGGAATCAGAGGTGGGCAATCAGAGGCCGGGAATCAGACGTGGTGAATCAGAGATGGGGAATGACAGGCGGGGAATCAGTGGCAGGGATTCAGATATGGGGAATCAGAGGCGTGGAATCAGAGGCAGGGAATCAGACACGGGGAATCAGACATGGGGAATCAGAGGTGGGGAATCAGAGATGGGGAATCAGAGGCGGTGAATCAGAGGCAGGGAATCAGACGCGGGGAATCTGAGGCGGGGTATCAGAGCTGGGGATTCAGAGGTGGGGAATCAGAGTTGGGGAATCAGAGGCAGGGAATCGGATGCGCAGAATCAGAGATGGGGAATCAGAGGTGGGGAATCAGAGGCGGTGAATCAGAGATGAGGAATCAGAGGTGGGGAGTCAGAGGCAGGAAATCAGACACGAGGATTCAGAGGCTGGGAATCAGACGGGGGGAATCAAAGGCGGGGAATCAGAGCCGGGGAATCAGAGGCAGGGAATCAGAGTTGGGGATTCAGAGACGGGGAATCAGATATGGGGAAACAGAGGCGGGGAATCAGAGGCGGGCAAACAGAGGCGGGGAATTAGATATGGGGAATCAGAGGTGGGGAATCAGAGGTGGTGAATCAGTGATGGGGAATCACAGGCGGGGAATCAGAGGCAGGGAATAGAACGCAGGGAATCAGAGGCGGGGAATCAGAGCTGGGGAATCACAGGCAGGGAATCGGAGTTGGGGAATCAGAGGCGGGGAATCAGATATGGGGAAACAGAGGCGGGGAATCAGAGGCGGTGAAACAGAGGCGGGGAATCAGATATTGGGAATCAGAGGTTGGGAATCAGAGGTTGGGAATCAGAGGCCTGGAATCAGAGGTGGGGAATCAGAGGCAGGGAATCAGATGCGGGGAATCAGAGGAGGGGAATCAGAGCTGGGGAATCAGAGGCGGGGTATTAGAGTTGGGGAATCAGAGGCGGGGAATCAGACGCGGGGAATCAGAGGGGGGGAATCATAGCTGGCGAATCAGAGGCGGGGAATCAGAGGTGGGCAATCAGAGGCCGGGAATCAGAGGTGGTGAATCAGAGATGGGGAATCAGAGGCGGGGAATCAGTGGCAGGGAATCAGATATGGGGAATCAGAGGCATGGAATCAGAGGCAGGGAATCAGACACGGGGAATCAGACACGGGGAATCAGAGGTGGGGAATCAGAGATGGGGAATCAGAGGCGGTAAATCAGAGATGGGGAATCAGAGGCGGGGAATCAGAGGCAGGAAATCAGACACGGGGATTCAGAGGCTGGGAATCAGACGGGGGGAATCAAAGGCGGGGAATCAGAGCTGGGGAATCAGAGGCAGGGAATCAGAGGCGGGGAATCAGATATGGGGAATCAGAGGCTGGTATTCAGAGGCGGGGAATCAGAGGCAGGGAATCAGACACGGGGAATCAGAGGTGGGGAATCAGAGATGGAGAATCAGAGGCGGGGAATCAGAGGCAGGGAATCAGATGCGGGGAATCTGAGGCGGGGAATCAGAGCTGGGGAATCAGAGGTGGGGAATCAGAGGCGGTGAATCAGAGATGGGGAATCAGAGGCGGGGAATCAGAGGCAGGAAATCAGACACGGGGATTCAGAGGCTGGGAATCAGACGGGGGGAATCAAAGGCGGGGAATCAGAGCTGGGGAATCAGAGGCAGGGAATCAGAGTTGGGGATTCAGAGACGGGGAACCAGATATGGGGAAACAGAGGCGGGGAATCAGAGGCGGGCAAACAGAGGCGGGGAATTAGATATGGGGAATCAGAGGTGGGGAATCAGAGGTGGTGAATCAGTGATGGGGAATCACAGGCGGGGAATCAGAGGCAGGGAATAGAACGCAGGGAATCAGAGGCAGGGAATCAGAGCTGGGGAATCAGAGGCGGGGAATCATAGTTGGGAATCAGAGGCGGGGAATCAGATATGGGGAAACAGAGGCGGGGAATCAGAGGCGGGGAAACAGAGGCGGGGAATCAGATATGGGGAATCGGATGCGGGGAATCAGAGGCGGGGAATCAGATATGGGGAAACAGAGGCGGGGAATCAGAGGCGGGGAAACAGAGGCGGGGAATCAGATATGGGGAATCAGAGGTGGGGAATCAGAGGTTGGGAATCAGAGGCAGGGAATCAGAGGCTGGGAATCAGATGCAGGGAATCAGATGCGGGGAATCAGAGGCGGGGAATCAGAGCTGGGGAATCAGAGGTGGGGAATCAGAGTTGGGGAATCAGAGTCGGGGACTTAGATATGGGGAAACAGAGGCGGGGAATCAGAGGCAGGGAAACAGAGGCGGGGAATCAGATATGGGGAATCAGGGGTGGGGAATCAGAGTTTGGGAATCAGAGGCAGGGAATCAGAGGCGTGGAAACAGAGGCGGGGATTCATATATGGGGAATCAGAGGTGGGGAATCAGGGGCGTGGAATCAGAGGCAGGGAATTAGATGTGGTGAATCAGAGATGGGGAATCAGAGGCAGGTAATCAGAATCAGAAGCGGGGTATTAGAGGCCGGGAATCAGAGGAAGGTAATCAGAGGCAGGGGATCAAACACGGGGAATCAGAGGCTGGGTATCAGAGCTGGGGAATCAGAGGCGGGGAATCAGAGCTGGGGAATCACAGGCGGGGAATCAGAGATGGGGAAACAGAGGCGGGGAATCAGAGGCAGTGAATCAGATGCGGGGAATCAGAGGCGGGGAATCAGAGCTGGCGAATCAGAGGCGGGGAATAGGAGGTGGGCAATCAGAGGATGGGAATCAGATATGGGGAATCAGAGGCGGGGAATCAGAGCTGGGGAATCACAGGCGGGGAATCAGAGTTGGGGAATCAGAGGCGGGGAATCAGATATGGGGAAACAGAGGCGGGGAATCAGAGGCGGTGAAACAGAGGCGGGGAATCAGATATGGGGAATCAGAGGTGGGGAATCAGAGGTTGGGAATCAGAGGCCTGGAATCAGAGGCGGGGAATCAGAGGCAGGGAATCAGATGCGGGGAATCAGAGGAGGGGTATCAGAGCTGGGGAATCAGAGGCGGGGTATTAGAGTTGGGGAATCAGAGGCGGGGAATCAGAGGTGGGCAATCAGAGGCCGGGAATCAGACGTGGTGAATCAGAGATGGGGAATGACAGGCGGGGAATCAGTGGCAGGGATTCAGATATGGGGAATCAGAGGCGTGGAATCAGAGGCAGGGAATCAGACACGGGGAATCAGACATGGGGAATCAGAGGTGGGGAATCAGAGATGGGGAATCAGAGGCGGTGAATCAGAGGCAGGGAATCAGACGCGGGGAATCTGAGGCGGGGTATCAGAGCTGGGGATTCAGAGGTGGGGAATCAGAGTTGGGGAATCAGAGGCAGGGAATCGGATGCGCAGAATCAGAGATGGGGAATCAGAGGTGGGGAATCAGAGGCGGTGAATCAGAGATGAGGAATCAGAGGTGGGGAGTCAGAGGCAGGAAATCAGACACGAGGATTCAGAGGCTGGGAATCAGACGGGGGGAATCAAAGGCGGGGAATCAGAGCCGGGGAATCAGAGGCAGGGAATCAGAGTTGGGGATTCAGAGACGGGGAATCAGATATGGGGAAACAGAGGCGGGGAATCAGAGGCGGGCAAACAGAGGCGGGGAATTAGATATGGGGAATCAGAGGTGGGGAATCAGAGGTGGTGAATCAGTGATGGGGAATCACAGGCGGGGAATCAGAGGCAGGGAATAGAACGCAGGGAATCAGAGGCGGGGAATCAGAGCTGGGGAATCACAGGCAGGGAATCGGAGTTGGGGAATCAGAGGCGGGGAATCAGATATGGGGAAACAGAGGCGGGGAATCAGAGGCGGTGAAACAGAGGCGGGGAATCAGATATTGGGAATCAGAGGTTGGGAATCAGAGGTTGGGAATCAGAGGCCTGGAATCAGAGGTGGGGAATCAGAGGCAGGGAATCAGATGCGGGGAATCAGAGGAGGGGAATCAGAGCTGGGGAATCAGAGGCGGGGTATTAGAGTTGGGGAATCAGAGGCGGGGAATCAGACGCGGGGAATCAGAGGGGGGGAATCATAGCTGGCGAATCAGAGGCGGGGAATCAGAGGTGGGCAATCAGAGGCCGGGAATCAGAGGTGGTGAATCAGAGATGGGGAATCAGAGGCGGGGAATCAGTGGCAGGGAATCAGATATGGGGAATCAGAGGCATGGAATCAGAGGCAGGGAATCAGACACGGGGAATCAGACACGGGGAATCAGAGGTGGGGAATCAGAGATGGGGAATCAGAGGCGGTAAATCAGAGATGGGGAATCAGAGGCGGGGAATCAGAGGCAGGAAATCAGACACGGGGATTCAGAGGCTGGGAATCAGACGGGGGGAATCAAAGGCGGGGAATCAGAGCTGGGGAATCAGAGGCAGGGAATCAGAGGCGGGGAATCAGATATGGGGAATCAGAGGCTGGTATTCAGAGGCGGGGAATCAGAGGCAGGGAATCAGACACGGGGAATCAGAGGTGGGGAATCAGAGATGGAGAATCAGAGGCGGGGAATCAGAGGCAGGGAATCAGATGCGGGGAATCTGAGGCGGGGAATCAGAGCTGGGGAATCAGAGGTGGGGAATCAGAGGCGGTGAATCAGAGATGGGGAATCAGAGGCGGGGAATCAGAGGCAGGAAATCAGACACGGGGATTCAGAGGCTGGGAATCAGACGGGGGGAATCAAAGGCGGGGAATCAGAGCTGGGGAATCAGAGGCAGGGAATCAGAGTTGGGGATTCAGAGACGGGGAATCAGATATGGGGAAACAGAGGCGGGGAATCAGAGGCGGGCAAACAGAGGCGGGGAATTAGATATGGGGAATCAGAGGTGGGGAATCAGAGGTGGTGAATCAGTGATGGGGAATCACAGGCGGGGAATCAGAGGCAGGGAATAGAACGCAGGGAATCAGAGGCAGGGAATCAGAGCTGGGGAATCAGAGGCGGGGAATCATAGTTGGGAATCAGAGGCGGGGAATCAGATATGGGGAAACAGAGGCGGGGAATCAGAGGCGGGGAAACAGAGGCGGGGAATCAGATATGGGGAATCGGATTCGGGGAATCAGAGGCGGGGAATCAGAGCTGGGGAATCAGAGGCGGGGAATCAGAGTTGGGGCATCAGAGGTGGGGAATTAGATATAGGGAAACAGAGGCGGGGAATCAGAGGCGGGGAAACAGAGGCGGGGAATCAGATATGGGGAATCAGAGGTGGGGAATCAGAGGCAGGGAATCAGATGTGCGGAATCAGAGATGGGGAATCAGAGGCAGGGTATCAGAATCAGAAGCGGGGAATCAGAGGCCGGGAATCAGAGGCCGGGAATCAGATGCTGGGAATAAGAGGCCGGGAATCAGAGGTGGGGAATCAGAGTCCGGGAATCGGAGATGGGGATTCAGAGGCGGGGAATGAGATATGGAGAACCAGAGGCGGGGAATCAGAGGCCGGGAAACAGAGGTGGGGAATCAGATATGGGGAATCAGAGGTGGCGAATCAAAGGCGGTGAATCAGAGATGGGGAATCAGAGGCGGGGAATCAGAGGCAGGGAATCAGATGCGGGGAATCAGAGGCGGGGAATCAGAGCTGGGGAATCAGAGGCGGGGAATCAGTGTAGGAGAATCAGAGGTGGGGAATCAGATATGGGGAAACAGGGGCGGGGAATCAGAGGTGGGGAAACAGAGGCGGGGAATTAGATATGGGGAATCAGAGGTGTGGAATAGAAGGTTGGGAATCAGAGGCGGGGAAACAGAGGAGGGGAATCAGATATGGGGAATCAGAGGTGGCGAATTAAAGGCGGTGAATCAGAGATGGGGAATCAGGGCAGGGAATCAGAGGCAGGGAATCAAACACGGGGAATCAGAGGCGTGGAATCAGAGCTGGTGAATCAGAGGCGGGGATTCAGAGTTGGGGAATCAGAGGCGGGGAATCAGAGGCGGGGAAACAGAGGCGGGGAATCAGATATGGGGAATCAGAGGTGGGGAATCGGAGGTTGGGAATCAGAAGCAGGGAATCAGAGGCGGGGAATCAAAGGCGGGGAATCAGAGGCAGGAAATCCGATGTGCGGAATCGGAGATGGGGAATCAGAGGCAGGGAATCAGAGGCGGGGAATCAGAGGCGGGGAATCAGAGGCGGGGAATCAGAGGCGGGGAAACAGAGGCGGGGAATCAGAGGCGGGGAAACAGAGGCGGGGAATCAGATATGGGGAATCAGAGGTGGGGAATCAGAGGTTGGGAATCAGAGGCAGGGAATCAGAGGCGGGGAATCAGAGGCAGGGAAACAGAGGCGGGGAATCAGATATGGGGAATCAGGGGTGGGGAATCAGAGGTTGGGAATCAGAGGCAGGGAATCAGAGGCGTGGAAACAGAGGCGGGGATTCAGATATGGGGAATCAGAGGTGGGGAATCAGGGGCGTGGAATCAGAGGCAGGGAATTAGATGTGGTGAATCAGAGATGGGGAATCAGAGGCAGGGAATCAGAATCAGAAGCGGGGTATCAGAGGCCAGGAATCAGAGGAAGGTAATCAGAGGCAGGGGATCAAACACGGCGTATCAGAGGCTGGGAATCAGAGCTGGGGAATCAGAGGCGGGGAATCAGAGCTGGGGAATCACAGGCGGGGAATCAGAGATGGGGAAACAGAGGCGGGGAATCAGAGGCAGGGAATCAGATGCGGGGAATCAGAGGCGGGGAATCAGAGCTGGCGAATCAGAGGCGGGGAATCAGAGGTGGGCAATCAGAGGATGGGAATTAGATATGGGGAATCAGAGGCGGGGAATCAGAGCTGGGGAATCACAGGCGGGGAATCAGAGTTGGGGAATCAGAGGCGGGGAATCAGATATGGGGAAACAGAGGCGGGGAATCAGAGGCGGTGAAACAAAGGCGGGGAATCAGATATGGGGAATCAGAGGTGGGGAATCAGAGGTTGGGAATCAGAGGCCTGGAATCAGAGGCGGGGAATCACAGGCAGGGAATCAGATGCTGGGAATCAGAGGAGGGGAATCAGAGCTGGGGAATCAGAGGTGGGGTATTAGAGTTGGGGAATCAGAGGCGGGGAATCAGAGGTGGGCAATCAGAGGCCGAGAATCAGAGGTGGTGAATCAGAGATGGGGAATCAGAGGCGGGGAATCAGTGGCAGGGAATCAGATATGGGGAATCAGAGGCGTGGAATCAGAGGCAGGGAATCAGACACGGGGAATCAGAGGTGGGGAATCAGAGGCAGGGAATCAGATGTGCAGAATCAGAGATGGGGAATCAGAGGCAGGGAATCAGAATCAGAAGCGGGGAATCAGAGGCCGGGAATCAGAGGCCGGGATTCAGATGCCGGGAATAAGAGGCCGGGAATCAGAGGTGGGGAATCAGAGTCCGGGAATCAGAGATGGGGATTCAGAGGCGGGGAATGATATATGGGGAATCAGAGGCGGGGAATCAGAGGCGGGGTATCAGAGGTGGGGAATCGGAGATGGGGAATCAGAGGTGGCGAATCAAAGGCGGTGAATCAGAGATGGGGAATCAGAGGCGGGGAATCAGAGGCAGGGAATCAAACACGGGGAATCAGACGCGGGGAATCAGAGCTGGTGAATAAGAGGCGGGGAATCAGAGTTGGGGAATCAGAGGCGGGGAATCAGAGGCAGGGAAACAGAGGCGGGGAATCAGATATGGGGAATCAGGGGTGGGGAATCAGAGGTTGGGAATCAGAGGCAGGGAATCAGAGGCGTGGAAACAGAGGCGGGGATTCAGATATGGGGAATCAGAGGTGGGGTATCAGGGGCGTGGAATCAGAGGCAGGGAATTAGATGTGGTGAATCAGAGATGGGGAATCAGAGGCAGGGAATCAGAATCAGAAGCGGGGTATCAGAGGCCGGGAATCAGAGGAAGGTAATCAGAGGCAGGGGATCAAACACGGGGAATCAGAGGCTGGGAATCAGAGCTGGGGAATCAGAGGCGGGGAATCAGAGCTGGGGATTCACAGGCGGGGAATCAGAGATGGGGAATCAGAGGCGGGGAATCAGAGGCAGGGAATCAGATGCGGGGAATCAGAGGCGGGGAATCAGAGCTGGCGAATCAGAGGCGGGGAATCAGAGGTGGGCAATCAGAGGATGGGAATCAGATATGGGAAATCAGAGGCGGGGAATCAGAGCTGGGGAATCACAGGCGGGGAATCAGAGTTGGGGAATCAGAGGCGGGGAATCAGATATGGGGAAACAGAGGCGGGGAATCAGAGGCGGTGAAACAGAGGCGGGGAATCAGATATTGGGAATCAGAGGTGGGGAATCAGAGGTTGGGAATCAGAGGCCTGGAATCAGAGGCGGGGAATCAGAGGCAGGGAATCAGATGCGGGGAATCAGAGGAGGGGAATCAGAGCTGGGGAATCAGAGGCGGGGTATTAGAGGTGGGGAATCAGAGGCGGGGAATCAGACGCAGGGAATCAGAGGGGGGGAATCATAGCTGGCGAATCAGAGGCGGGGAATCAGAGGTGGGCAATCAGAGGCCGGGAATCAGAGGTGGTGAATCAGAGATGGGGAATCAGAGGCGGGGAATCAGTGGCAGGGAATCAGATATGGGGAATCAGAGGCGTGGAATCAGAGGCAGGGAATCAGACACGGGGAATCAGACACGGGGAATCAGAGGTGGGGAATCAGAAATGGGGAATCAGAGGCGGTGAATCAGAGATGGGGAATCAGAGGCGGGGAATCAGAGGCAGGAAATCAGACACGGGGATTCAGAGGCTGGGAATCAGACGGGGGGAATCAAAGGCGGGGAATCAGAGCTGGGGAATCAGAGGCAGGGAATCAGAGGCGGGGAATCAGATATGGGGAATCAGAGGCTGGTATTCAGAGGCGGGGAATCAGAGGCAGGGAATCAGACACGGGGAATCAGAGGTGGGGAATCAGAGATGGGGAATCAGAGGCGGGGAATCAGAGGCAGGGAATCAGACGCGGGGAATCTGAGGCGGGGAATCAGAGCTGGGGAATCAGAGGTGGGGAATCAGAGTTGGGGAATCAGAGGCAGGGAATCAGATGTGCGGAATCAGAGATGGGGAATCAGAGGTGGGGAATCAGAGGCGGTGAATCAGAGATGGGGAATCAGAGGCGGGGAATCAGAGGCAGGAAATCAGACACGGGGATTCAGAGGCTGGGAATCAGACGGGGGGAATCAAAGGCGGGGAATCAGAGCTGGGGAATCAGAGGCAGGGAATCAGAGTTGGGGATTCAGAGACGGGGAATCAGATATGGGGAAACAGAGGCGGGGAATCAGAGGCGGGCAAACAGAGGCGGGGAATTAGATATGGGGAATCAGAGGTGGGGAATCAGAGGTGGTGAATCAGTGATGGGGAATCACAGGCGGGGAATCAGAGGCAGGGAATAGAACGCAGGGAATCAGAGGCAGGGAATCAGAGCTGGGGAATCAGAGGCGGGGAATCATCGTTGGGAATCAGAGGCGGGGAATCAGATATGGGGAAACAGAGGCGGGGAATCAGAGGCGGGGAAACAGAGGCGGGGAATCAGATATGGGGAATCGGATGCGGGGAATCAGAGGCGGGGAATCAGAGCTGGGGAATCAGAGGCGGGGAATCAGAGTTGGGGCATCAGAGGTGGGGAATTAGATATAGGGAAACAGAGGCGGGGAATCAGAGGCGGGGAAACAGAGGCGGGGAATCAGATATGGGGAATCAGAGGTGGGGAATCAGAGGCAGGGAATCAGATGTGCGGAATCAGAGATGGGGAATCAGAGGCAGGGAATCAATATCAGAAGCGGGGAATCAGAGGCCGGGAATCAGAGGCCGGGAATCAGATGCTGGGAATAAGAGGCCGGGAATCAGAGGTGGGGAATCAGAGTCCGGGAATCAGAGATGGGGATTCAGAGGCGGGGAATGAGATATGGAAAATCAGAGGCGGGGAATCAGAGGCCGGGAAACAGAGGTGGGGAATCAGATATGGGGAATCAGTGGTGGCGAATCAAAGGCGGTGAATCAGAGATGGGGAATCAGAGGCGGGGAATCAGAGTCAGGGAATCAGATGCGGGGAATCAGAGGCGGGGAATCAGAGCTGGCGAATCAGAAGCGGGGAATCAGATATGGGGAATCAGAGGCGGGGAATCAGAGGCGGGGAAACAGAGGTGGGGAATCAGATATGGGGAAACAGAGGTGGCGAATCAAAGGTGGTGAATCAGAGATGGGGAATCAGAGGCGGGGAATCAGAGGCAGGGAATCAAAAACGGGGAATCAGAGGCGGGGAATCAGAGCTGGGGAATCAGATGCGGGGAATCAGAGTAGGAGAATCAGAGGCGGGGAATCAGATATGGGGAAACAGGGGCGGGGAATCAGAGGCGGGGAAACAGAGGCGGGGAATCAGATATGGGGAATCAGAGGTGTTGAATCAGAGGTTGGGAATCAGAGGCGGGGAAACAGAGGAGGGGAATCAGATATGGGGAATCAGAGGTGGTGAATTAAAGGCGGTGAATCAGAGATGGGGAATCAGGGCAGGGAATCAGAGGCAGGGAATCAAACACGGGGAATCAGAGGCGTGAAATCAGAGCTGGGGAATCAGAGGCGGGGATTCAGAGTTGGGGAATCAGAGGCGGGGAATCAGAGGCGGGGAAACAGAGGCGGGGAATCAGATATTGGGAATCAGAGGTGGGGAATCAGAGGTTGGGAATCAGAAGCAGGGAATCAGAGGCGGGGAATCAGAGGCAGGAAATCCGATGTGCGGAATCGGAGATGGGGAATCAGAGGCAGAGAATCAGAGGCGGGGAATCAGAGGCGGGGAATCCGAGGCCGGGAATCAGATATGGGGAAACAGAGGCGGGGAATCAGAGGCGGGGAAACAGAGGCGGGGAATCAGATATGGGGAATCAGAGGTGGGGAATCAGAGGTTGGGAATCAGAGGCAGGGAATCAGAGGCTGGGAATCAGATGCAGGGAATCAGATGCGGGGAATCAGAGGCGGGGAATCAGAGCTGGGGAATCAGAGGTGGGGAATCAGAGTTGGGGAATCAGAGTCGGGGACTTAGATATGGGGAAACAGAGGCGGGGAATCAGAGGCAGGGAAATGAGGCGGGGAATCAGATATGGGGAATCAGGGGTGGGGAATCAGAGTTTGGGAATCAGAGGCAGGGAATCAGAGGAATGGAAACAGAGGCGGGGATTCAGATATGGGGAATCAGAGGTGGGGAATCAGGGGCGTGGAATCAGAGGCAGGGAATTAGATGTGGTGAATCAGAGATGGGGAATCAGAGGCAGGGAATCAGAATCAGAAGCGGGGTATTAGAGGCCGGGAATCAGAGGAAGGTAATCAGAGGCAGGGGATCAAACACGGGGAATCAGAGGCTGGGTATCAGAGCTGGGGAATCAGAGGCGGGGAATCAGAGATGGGGAATCACAGGCGGGGAATCAGAGATGGGGAAACAGAGGCGGGGAATCAGAGGCAGTGAATCAGATGCGGGGAATCAGAGGCGGGGAATCAGAGCTGGCGAATCAGAGGCGGGGAATCAGAGGTGGGCAATCAGAGAATGGGAATCAGATATGGGGAATCAGAGGCGGGGAATCAGAGCTGGGGAATCACAGGCGGGGAATCAGAGTTGGGGAATCAGAGGCGGGGAATCAGATATGGGGAAACAGAGGCGGGGAATCAGAGGCGGTGAAACAGAGGCGGGGAATCAGATATGGGGAATCAGAGGTGGGGAATCAGAGGTTGTGAATCAGAGGCCTGGAATCAGAGGCGGGGAATCAGAGGCAGGGAATCAGATGCGGGGAATCAGAGGAGGGGAATCAGAGCTGGGGAATCAGAGGCGGGGTATTAGAGTTGGGGAATCAGAGGCGGGGAATCAGAGGTGGGCAATCAGAGGCCGGGAATCAGAGGTGGTAAATCAGAGATGGGGAATCAGAGGCGGGGAATCAGTGGCAGGGAATCAGATATGGGGAATCAGAGGCGTGGAATCAGAGGCCGGGAATCAGACACGGGGAATCAGACACGGGGAATCAGAGGTGGGGAATCAGAGATGGGGAATCAGAGGCGGTGAATCAGAGATGGGGGATCAGAGGCGGGGAATCAGAGGCAGGAAATCAGACACGGGGATTCAGAGGCTGGGAATCAGACGGGGGGAATCAAAGGCTGGGTATCAGAGCTGGGGAATCAGAGGCAGGGAATCAGAGGCGGGTAATCAGATATGGGGAATCAGAGGCTGGGATTCAGAGGCGGGGAATCAGAGGCAGGGAATCAGACGCGGGGAATCAGAGGTGGGGAATCAGAGATGGGGAATCAGAGGCGGGCAATCAGAGGCAGGGAATCAGACGCCGGGAATCTGAGGCGGGGAATCAGAGCTGGGGAATCAGAGGTGGGGAATCAGAGTTGGGGAATCAGAGGCAGGGAATCGGATATGCGGAATCAGAGATGGGGAATCAGAGGTGGGGAATCAGAGGCGGTGAATCAGAGATGGGGAATCAGAGGCGGGGAATCAGAGGCAGGAAATCAGACACGGGGATTCAGAGGCTGGGAATCAGACGGGGGGAATCAAAGGCGGGGAATCAGAGCTGGGGAATCAGAGGCAGGGAATCAGAGTTGGGGATTCAGAGACGGGGAATCAGATATGGGGAAACAGAGGCGGGGAATCAGAGGCGGGCAAACTGAGGCGGGGAATTAGATATGGGGAATCAGAGGTGGGGAATCAGAGGTGGTGAATCAGTGATGGGGAATCACAGGCGGGGAATCAGAGGCAGGGAATAGAATGCAGGGAATCAGAGGCGGGGAATCAGAGCTGGGGAATCACAGGCGGGGAATCAGAGTTGGGGAATCAGAGGCGGGGAATCAGATATGGGGAAACAGAGGCGGGGAATCAGAGGCGGTGAAACAGAGGCGGGGAATCAGATATTGGGAATCAGAGGTGGGGAATCAGAGTTTGGGAATCAGAGGCCTGGAATCAGAGGCGGGGAATCAGAGGCAGGGAATCAGATGCGGGGAATCAGAGCTGGGGAATCAGAGGTGGGGTATTAGAGTTGGGGAATCAGAGGCGGGGAATCAGTCGCGGGGAATCAGAGGGGGGGAATCATAGGTGGCGAATCAGAGGCGGGGAATCAGAGGTGGGCAATCAGAGGCCGGGAATCAGAGGTGGTGAATCAGAGATGGGGAATCATAGGCGGGGAATCAGTGGCAGGCAATCAGATATGGGGAATCAGAGGCGTGGAATCAGAGGCAGGGAATCAGACACGGGGAATCAGACACGGGGAATCAGAGGTGGGGAATCAGAGATGGGGAATCAGAGGCGGTGAATCAGAGATGGGGAATCAGAGGCGGGGAATCAGAGGCAGGAAATCAGACACGGGGATTCAGAGGCTGGGAATCAGACGGGGGGAATCAAAGGCGGGGAATCAGAGCTGGGGAATCAGAGGCAGGGAATCAGAGGCGGGGAATCAGATATGGGGAATCAGAGGCTGGTATTCAGAGGCGGGGAATCAGAGGCAGGGAATCAGACACGGGGAATCAGAGGTGGGGAATCAGAGATGGGGAATCAGAGGCGGGGGATCAGAGGCAGGGAATAAGACGCGGGGAATCTGAGGCGGGGAATCAGAGCTGGGGAATCAGAGGTGGGGAATCAGAGTTGGGGAATCAGAGGCAGGGATTCGGATGTGCGGAATCAGAGATGGGGAATCAGAGGTGGGGAATCAGAGGCGGTGAATCAGAGATGGGGAATCAGAGGCGGGGAATCAGAGGCAGGAAATCAGACACGGGGATTCAGAGGCTGGGAATCAGACGGGGGGAATCAAAGGCGGGGAATCAGAGCTGGGGAATCAGAGGCAGGGAATCAGAGTTGGGGATTCAGAGACGGGGTACCAGATATGGGGAAACAGAGGCGGGGAATCAGAGGCGGGCAAACAGAGGCGGGGAATTAGATATGGGGAATCAGAGGTGGGGAATCAGAGGTGGTGAATCAGTGATGGGGAATCACAGGCGGGGAATCAGAGGCAGGGAATAGAACGCAGGGAATCAGAGGCAGGGAATCAGAGCTGGGGAATCAGAGGCGGGGAATCATAGTTGGGAATCAGAGGCGGGGAATCAGATATGGGGAAACAGAGGCGGGGAATCAGAGGCGGGGAAACAGAGGCGGGGAATCAGATATGGGGAATCGGATGCGGGGAATCAGAGGCGGGGAATCAGAGCTGGGGAATCAGAGGCGGGGAATCAGAGTTGGGGCATCAGAGGTGGGGAATTAGATATAGGTAAACAGAGGCGGGGAATCAGAGGCGGGGAAACAGAGGCGGGGAATCAGATATGGGGAATCAGAGGTGGGGAATCAGAGGCAGGGAATCAGATGTGCGGAATCAGAGATGGGGAATCAGAGGTAGGGTATCAGAATCAGAAGCGGGGAATCAGAGGCCGGGAATCAGAGGCCGGGAATCAGATGCTGGGAATAAGAGGCCGGGAATCAAAGGTGGGGAATCAGAGTCCGGGAATCAGAGATGGGGATTCAGCGGCGGGGAATGAGATATGGAGAATCAGAGGCGGGGAATTAGAGGCCGGGAAACAGAGGTGGGGAATCAGATATGGGGAATCAGAGGTGGCGAATCAAAGGCGGTGAATCAGAGATGGGGAATCAGAGGCGGGGAATCAGAGGCAGGGTATCAGATGCAGGGAATCAGAGGCGGGGAATCAGAGCTGGCGAATCAGAGGCGGGGAATCAGAGGTGGGCAATCAGAGCCGGGGAATCAGATATGGGGAATCAGAGGCGGGAAATCAGAGGCGGGGAATCAGAGGTGGGGAATCAGATATGGGGAAACAGAGGTGGCGAATCAAAGGCGGTGAATCAGAGATGGGGAATCAGAGGCGGGGAATCAGAGATGGGGAATCAGGGGCGTGGAATCAGAGGCAGGGAATTAGATGCGGTGAATCAGAGATGGGGAATCAGAGGCAGGGAATCAGAATCAGAAGCGGGGTATCAGAGGCCGGGAATCAGAGGAAGGTAATCAGAGGCAGGGGATCAAACACGTGGTATCAGAGGCTGGGAATCAGAGCTGGGGAATCAGAGGCGGGGAATCAGATCTGGGGAATCACAGGCGGGGAATCAGAGATGGGGAAACAGAGGCGGGGAATCAGAGGCAGGGAATCAGATGCGGGGAATCAGAGGCGGGGAATCAGAGCTGGCGAATCAGAGGCGGGGAATAAGAGGTGGGCAATCAGAGGATGGGAATCTGATATGGGGAATCAGAGGTGGGGAATCAGAGCTGGGGAATCACAGGCGGGGAATCAGAGTTGGGGAATCAGAGGCGGGGAATCAAAAACGGGGAATCAGAGGCGGGGAATCAGAGTAAGGAATCAGAGGCGGGGAATCAGAGTAGGAGAATCAGAGGTGGGGAATCAGATATGGGGAAACAGGGGCGGGGAATCAGAGGCGGGGAAACAGAGGTGGGGAATCAGATATGGGGAATCAGAGGTGTGGAATCAGAGGTTGGGAATTAGAGGCGGGGAAACAGAGGAGGGGAATCAGATATGGGGAATCAGAGGTGGCGAATTAAAGGCGGTGAATCAGAGATGGGGAATCAGGGCAGGGAATCAGAGGCAGGGAATCAAACACGGGGAATCAGAGGCGTGGAATCAGAGCTGGTGAATCAGAGGCGGGGAATCAGATATGGGGAATCAGAGGTGGGGAATCGGAGGTTGGGAATCAGAAGCAGGGAATCAGAGGTGGGGAATCAGAGGCGGGGAATCAGAGGCAGGAAATCCGATGTGCGGAATCGGAGATGGGGAATCAGAGGCAGGGAATCAGAGGCGGGGAATCAGAGGCGGGGAATCAGAGGCCGGGAATCAGATATGGGGAAACAGAGGCGGGGAATCAGAGGCGGGGAAACAGAGGCGGGGAATCAGATATGGGGAATCAGAGGTGGGGAATCAGAGGTTGGGAATCAGAGGCAGGGAATCAGAGGCTGGGAATCAGATGCAGGGAATCAGATGCGGGGAATCAGAGGCGGGGAATCAGAGCTGGGGAATCAGAGGTGGGGAATCAGAGTTGGGGAATCAGAGTCGGAGACTTAGATATGGGGAAACAGAGGCGGGGAATCAGAGGCAGGGAAACAGAGGCGGGGAATCAGATATGGGGAATCAGGGGTGGGGAATCAGAGGTTGGGAATCAGAGGCGGGGAATCAGAGGCGTGGAAACAGAGGCGGGGATTCAGATATGGGGAATCAGAGGTGGGGAATCAGGGGCGTGGAATCAGAGGCAGGGAATTAGATGTGGTGAATCAGAGATGGGGAATCAGAGGCAGGGAATCAGAATCAGAAGCGGGGTATCAGAGGCCGGGAATCAGAGGAAGGTAATCAGAGGCAGGGGATCAAACACGTGGTATCAGAGGCTGGGAATCAGAGCTGGGGAATCAGAGGCGGGGAATCAGAGCTGGGGAATCACAGGCGGGGAATCAGAGATGGGGAAACAGAGGCGGGGAATCAGAGTCAGGGAATCAGATGCGGGGAATCAGAGGCGGGGAATCAGAGCTGGCGAATCAGAGGCGGGGAATAAGAGGTGGGCAATCAGAGGATGGGAATCTGATATGGGGAATCAGAGGCGGGGAATCAGAGCTGGGGAATCACAGGCGGGGAATCAGAGTTGGGGAATCAGAGGCGGGGAATCAGATATGGGGAAACAGAGGCGGGGAATCAGAGGCAGTGAAACAGAGGCGGGGAATCAGATATGGGGAATCAGAGGTGGGGAATCAGAGGTTGGGAATCAGATGCCTGGAATCAGAGGCGGGGAATCAGAGGCAGGGAATCAGATGCGGGGAATCAGAGGAGGGGAATCAGAGCTGGGGAATCAGAGGCAGGGTATTAGAGTTGGGGAATCAGAGGCGGGGAATCTGAGGTGGGCAATCAGAGGCCGGGAATCAGAGGTGGTGAATCAGAGATGGGGAATCAGAGGCGGGGAATCAGTGGCAGGGAATCAGATATGGGGAATCAGAGGCGTAGAATCAGAGGCAGGGAATCAGACACGGGGAATCAGACACGGGGAATCAGAGGTGGGGAATCAGAGATGGGGAATCAGAGGCGGTGAATCAGAGATGGGGGATCAGAGGCGGGGAATCAGAGGCAGGAAATCAGACACGGGGATTCAGAGGCTGGGAATCAGACGGGGGGAATCAAAGGCGGGGTATCAGAGCTGGGGAATCAGAGGCAGGGAATCAGAGGCGGGGAATCAGATATGGGGAATCAGAGGCTGGGATTCAGAGGCGGGGAATCAGAGGCAGGGAATCAGACACGGGGAATCAGAGGTGGGGAATCAGAGATGGGGAATCAGAGGCGGGGAATCAGAGGCAGGGAATCAGACGCGGGGAATCTGAGGCGGGGAATCAGAGCTGGGGAATCAGAGGTGGGGAATCAGAGTTGGGGAATCAGAGGCAGGGAATCGGATGTGCGGAATCAGAGATGGGGAATCAGAGGTGGGGAATCAGACGCGGTGAATCAGAGATGGGGAATCAGAGGCGGGGAATCAGAGGCAGGAAATCAGACACGGGGATTCAGAGGCTGGGAATCAGACGGGGGGAATCAAAGGCGGGGAATCAGAGCTGGGGAATCAGAGGCAGGGAATCAGAGTTGGGGATTCAGAGACGGGGAATCAGATATGGGGAAACAGAGGCGGGGAATCAGAGGCGGGGAAACAGAGGTGGGGAATCAGATATGGGGAAACAGAGGTGGCGAATCAAAGGCGGTGAATCAGAGATGGGGAATCAGAGGCGGGGAATCAGAGGCAGGGAATCAAAAACGGGGAATCAGAGGCGGGGAATCAGAGTAAGGAATCAGAGGCGGGGAATCAGAGTAGGAGAATCAGAGGTGGGGAATCAGATATGGGGAAACAGGGGCGGGGAATCAGAGGCGGGGAAACAGAGGTGGGGAATCAGATATGGGGAATCAGAGGTGTGGAATCAGAGGTTGGGAATTAGAGGCCGGGAAACAGAGGAGGGGAATCAGATATGGGGAATCAGAGGTGGCGAATTAAAGGCGGTGAATCAGAGATGGGGAATCAGGGCAGGGAATCAGAGGCAGGGAATCAAACACGGGGAATCAGAGGCGTGGAATCAGAGCTGGTGAATCAGAGGCGGGGAATCAGATAAGGGGAATCAGAGGTGGGGAATCGGAGGTTGGGAATCAGAAGCAGGGAATCAGAGGCGGGGAATCAGAGGCGGGGAATCAGAGGCAGGAAATCCGATGTGCGGAATCTGAGATGGGGAATCAGAGGCAGGGAATCAGAGGCGGGGAATCAGAGGCGGGGAATCAGAGGCCGGGAATCAGATATGGGGAAACAGAGGCGGGGAAACAGAGGCGGGGAATCAGATATGGGGAATCAGAGGTGGGGAATCAGAGGTTGGGAATCAGAGGCAGAGAATCAGAGGCTGGGAATCAGATGCAGGGAATCAGATGCGGGGAATCAGAGGCAGGGAATCAGAGCTGGGGAATCAGAGGTGGGGAATCCGAGTTGGGGAATCAGAGTCGGAGACTTAGATATGGGGAAACAGAGGCGGGGAATCAGAGGCAGGGAAACAGAGGCGGGGAATCAGATATGGGGAATCAGGGGTGGGGAATCAGAGGTTGGGAATCAGAGGCAGGGAATCAGAGGCGTGGAAACAGAGGCGGGGATTCAGATATGGGGAATCAGAGGTGGGGAATCAGGGGCGTGGAATCAGAGGCAGGGAATTAGATGTGGTGAATCAGAGATGGGGAATCAGAGGCAGGGAATCAGAATCAGAAGCGGGGTATCAGAGGCCGGGAATCAGAGGAAGGTAATCAGAGGCAGGGGATCAAACACGTGGTATCAGAGGCCTGGAATCAGAGCTGGGGAATCAGAGGCGGGGAATCAGAGCTGGGGAATCACAGGCGGGTAATCAGAGATGGGGAAACAGAGGCGGGGAATCAGAGGCAGGGAATCAGATGCGGGGAACCAGAGGCGGGGAATCAGAGCTGGGGAATCACAGGCGGGGAATCAGAGTTGGGGAATCAGAGGCGGGGAATCAAAAACGGGGAATCAGAGGCGGGGAAGCAGTGTAAGGAATCAGAGGCGGGGAATCAGAGTAGGAGAATCAGAGGTGGGGAATCAGATATGGGGAAACAGGGGCGGGGAATCAGAGGCGGGGAAACAGAGGTGGGGAATCAGATATGGGGAATCAGAGGTGTGGAATCAGAGGTTGGGAATTAGAGGCGGGGAAACAGAGGAGGGGAATCAGATATGGGGAATCAGAGGTGGCGAATTAAAGGCGGTGAATCAGAGATGGGGAATCAGGGCAGGGAATCAGAGGCAGGGAATCAAACACGGGGAATCAGAGGCGTGGAATCAGAGCTGGTGAATCAGAGGCGGGGAATCAGATATGGGGAATCAGAGGTGGGGAATCGGAGGTTGGGAATCAGAAGCAGGGAATCAGAGGCGGGGAATCAGAGGTGGGCAATCAGAGGCCGGGAATCAGAGGTGGTGAATCAGAGATGGGGAATCAGAGGCGGGGAATCAGTGGCAGGGAATCAGATATGGGGAATCAGAGGCGTGGAATCAGAGGTGGGGAATCAGAGATGGGGAATCAGAGGCGGTGAATCAGAGATGGGGGATCAGAGGCGGGAATCAGAGGCAGGAAATCAGACACGGGGATTCAGAGGCTGGGAATCAGACGGGGGGAATCAAAGGCGGGGTATCAGAGCTGGGGAATCAGAGGCAGGGAATCAGAGGCTGGGAATCAGATATGGGGAATCAGAGGCTGGGATTCAGAGGCGGGGAATCAGAGGCAGGGAATCAGACACGGGGAATCAGAGGTGGGGAATCAGAGATGGGGAATCAGAGGCGGGGAATCAGAGGCAGGGAATCAGACGCGGGGAATCTGAGGCGGGGAATCAGAGCTGGGGAATCAGAGGTGGGGAATCAGAGTTGGGGAATCAGAGGCAGGGAATCGGATGTGCGGAATCAGAGATGGGGAATCAGAGGTGGGGAATCAGAGGCGGTGAATCAGAGATGGGGAATCAGAGGCGGGGAATCAGAGGCAGGAAATCAGACACGGGGATTCAGAGGCTGGGAATCAGACGGGGGGAATCAAAGGCGGGGAATCAGAGCTGGGGAATCAGAGGCAGGAAATCAGAGTTGGGGATTCAGAGACGGGGAATCAGATATGGGGAAACAGAGGCGGGGAATCAGAGGCGGGGAAACAGAGGTGGGGAATCAGATATGGGGAAACAGAGGTGGCGAATCAAAGGTGGTGAATCAGAGATGGGGAATCAGAGGCGGGGAATCAGAGGCAGGGAATCAAAAACGGGGAATCAGAGGCGGGGAATCAGAGTAAGGAATCAGAGGCGGGGAATCAGAGTAGGAGAATCAGAGGTGGGGAATCTGATATGGGGAAACAGGGGCGGGGAATCAGAGGCGGGGAAACAGAGGTGGGGAATCAGATATGGGGAATCAGAGGTGTGGAATCAGAGGTTGGGAATTAGAGGCGGGGAAACAGAGGAGGGGAATCAGATATGGGGAATCAGAGGTGGCGAATTAAAGGCGGTGAATCAGAGATGGGGAATCAGGGCAGGGAATCAGAGGCAGGGAATCAAACACGGGGAATCAGAGGCGTGGAATCAGAGCTGGTGAATCAGAGGCGGGGAATCAGATATGGGGAATCAGAGGTGGGGAATCGGAGGTTGGGAATCAGAAGCAGGGAATCAGAGGCGGGGAATCAGAGGCGGGGAATCAGAGGCAGGAAATCCGATGTGCGGAATCGGAGATGGGGAATCAGAGGCAGGGAATCAGAGGCGGGGAATCAGAGGCGGGGAATCAGAGGCCGGGAATCAGATATGGGGAAACAGAGGCGGGGAATCAGAGGCGGGGAAACAGAGGCGGGGAATCAGATATGGGGAATCAGAGGTGGGGAATCAGAGGTTGGGAATCAGAGGCAGGGAATCAGAGGCTGGGAATCAGATGCAGGGAATCAGATGCGGGGAATCAGAGGCGGGGAATCAGAGCTGGGGAATCAGAGGTGGGGAATCAGAGTTGGGGAATCAGAGTCGGAGACTTAGATATGGGGAAACAGAGTCGGGGAATCAGAGGCAGGGAAACAGAGGCGGGGAATCAGATATGGGGAATCAGGGGTGGGGAATCAGAGGTTGGGAATCAGAGGCAGGGAATCAGAGGCGTGGAAACAGAGGCGGGGATTCAGATATGGGGAATCAGAGGTGGGGAATCAGTGGCGTGGAATCAGAGGCAGGGAATTAGATGTGGTGAATCAGAGATGGGGAATCAGAGGCAGGGAATCAGAATCAGAAGCGGGGTATCAGAGGCCGGGAATCAGAGGAAGGTAATCAGAGGCAGGGGATCAAACACGTGGTATCAGAGGCTGGGAATCAGAGCTGGGGAATCAGAGGCGGGGAATCAGAGCTGGGGAATCACAGGCGGGGAATCAGAGATGGGGAAACAGAGGCGGGGAATCAGAGGCAGGGAATCAGATGCGGGGAATCAGAGGCGGGGAATCAGAGCTGGCGAATCAGAGGCGGGGAATCAGAGGTGGGCAATCAGAGGATGGGAATCTGATATGGGGAATCAGAGGCGGGGAATCAGAGCTGGGGAATCACAGGCGGGGAATCAGAGTTGGGGAATCAGAGGCGGGGAATCAAAAACGGGGAATCAGAGGCGGGGAATCAGAGTAAGGAATCAGAGGCGGGGAATCAGAGTAGGAGAATCAGAGGTGGGGAATCAGATATGGGGAAACAGGGGCGGGGAATCAGAGGCGGGGAAACAGAGGTGGGGAATCAGATATGGGGAATCAGAGGTGTGGAATCAGAGGTTGGGAATTAGAGGCGGGGAAACAGAGGAGGGGAATCAGATATGGGGAATCAGAGGTGGCGAATTAAAGGCGGTGAATCAGAGATGGGGAATCAGGGCAGGGAATCAGAGGCAGGGAATCAAACACGGGGAATCAGAGGCGTGGAATCAGAGCTGGTGAATCAGAGGCGGGGAATCAGATATGGGGAATCAGAGGTGGGGAATCGGAGGTTGGGAATCAGAAGCAGGGAATCAGAGGCGGGGAATCAGAGGCGGGGAATCAGAGGCAGGAAATCCGATGTGCGGAATCGGAGATGGGGAATCAGAGGCAGGGAATCAGAGGCGGGGAATCAGAGGCGGGGAATCAGAGGCCGGGAATCAGATATAGGGAAACAGAGGCGGGGAATCAGAGGCGGGGAAACAGAGGCGGGGAATCAGATATGGGGAATCAGAGGTGGGGAATCAGAGTTTGGGAATCAGAGGCAGGGAATCAGAGGCTGGGAATCAGATGCAGGGAATCAGATGCGGGGAATCAGAGGTGGGGAATCAGAGCTGGGGAATCAGAGGTGGGGAATCAGAGTTGGGGAATCAGAGTCGGAGACTTAGATATGGGGAAACAGAGGCGGGGAATCAGAGGCAGGGAAACAGAGGCGGGGAATCAGATATGGGGAATCAGGGGTGGGGAATCAGAGGTTGGGAATCAGAGGCAGGGAATCAGAGGCGTGGAAACAGAGGCGGGGATTCAGATATGGGGAATCAGAGGTGGGGAATCAGGGGCGTGGAATCAGAGGCAGGGAATTAGATGTGGTGAATCAGAGATGGGGAATCAGAGGCAGGGAATCAGAATCAGAAGCGGGGTATCAGAGGCCGGGAATCAGAGGAAGGTAATCAGAGGCAGGGGATCAAACACGTGGTATCAGAGGCTGGGAATCAGAGCTGGGGAATCAGAGGCGGGGAATCAGAGCTGGGGAATCACAGGCGGGTAATCAGAGATGGGGAAACAGAGGCGGGGAATCAGAGGCAGGGAATCAGATGCGGGGAACCAGAGGCGGGGAATCAGAGCTGGCGAATCAGAGGCGGGGAATCAGAGGTGGGCAATCAGAGGATGGGAATCTGATATGGGGAATCAGAGGCGGGGAATCAGAGCTGGGGAATCACAGGCGGGGAATCAGAGTTGGGGAATCAGAGGCGGGGAATCAGATATGGGGAAACAGAGGCGGGGAATCAGAGGCAGTGAAACAGAGGCGGGGAATCAGATATGGGGAATCAGAGGTGGGGAATCAGAGGTTGGGAATCAGATGCCTGGAATCAGAGGCGGGGAATCAGAGGCAGGGAATCAGATGCGGGGAATCAGAGGAGGGGAATCAGAGCTGGGGAATCAGAGGCAGGGTATTAGAGTTGGGGAATCAGAGGCGGGGAATCTGAGGTGGGCAATCAGAGGCCGGGAATCAGAGGTGGTGAATCAGAGATGGGGAATCAGAGGCGGGGAATCAGTGGCAGGGAATCAGATATGGGGAATCAGAGGCGTGGAATCAGAGGCAGGGAATCAGACACGGGGAATCAGACACGGGGAATCAGAGGTGGGGAATCAGAGATGGGGAATCAGAGGCGGTGAATCAGAGATGGGGGATCAGAGGCGGGGAATCAGAGGCAGGAAATCAGACACGGGGATTCAGAGGCTGGGAATCAGATGGGGGGAATCAAAGGCGGGGTATCAGAGCTGGGGAATCAGAGGCAGGGAATCAGAGGCGGGGAATCAGATATGGGGAATCAGAGGCTGGGATTCAGAGGCGGGGAATCAGAGGCAGGGAATGAGACACGGGGAATCAGAGGTGGGGAATCAGAGATGGGGAATCAGAGGCGGGGAATCAGAGGCAGGGAATCAGACGCGGGGAATCTGAGGCGGGGAATCAGAGCTGGGGAATCAGAGGTGGGGAATCAGAGTTGGGGAATCAGAGGCAGGGAATCGGATGTGCGGAATCAGAGATGGGGAATCAGAGGTGGGGAATCAGAGGCGGTGAATCAGAGATGGGGAATCAGAGGCGGGGAATCAGAGGCAGGAAATCAGACACGGGGATTCAGAGGCTGGGAATCAGAGCTGGGGAATCAGAGGCAGGGAATCAGAGTTGGGGATTCAGAGACGGGTAATCAGATATGGGGAAACAGAGGCGGGGAATCAGAGGCGGGCAAACAGAGGCGGGGAATTAGATATGGGGAATCAGAGGTGGGGAATCAGAGGTGGTGAATCAGTGATGGGGAATCAGGGCAGGGAATCAGAGGCAGGGAATCAAACACGGGGAATCAGAGGCGTGGAATCAGAGCTGGTGAATCAGAGGCGGGGAATCAGATATGGGGAATCAGAGGTGGGGAATCGGAGGTTGGGAATCAGAAGCAGGGAATCAGAGGCGGGGAATCAGAGGCGGGGAATCAGAGGCAGGAAATCCGATGTGCGGAATCGGAGATGGGGAATCAGAGGCAGGGAATCAGAGGCGGGGAATCAGAGGCGGGGAATCAGAGGCCGGGAATCAGATATAGGGAAACAGAGGCGGGGAATCAGAGGCGGGGAAACAGAGGCGGGGAATCAGATATGGGGAATCAGAGGTGGGGAATCAGAGTTTGGGAATCAGAGGCAGGGAATCAGAGGCTGGGAATCAGATGCAGGGAATCAGATGCGGGGAATCAGAGGTGGGGAATCAGAGCTGGGGAATCAGAGGTGGGGAATCAGAGTTGGGGAATCAGAGTCGGAGACTTAGATATGGGGAAACAGAGGCGGGGAATCAGAGGCAGGGAAACAGAGGCGGGGAATCAGATATGGGGAATCAGGGGTGGGGAATCAGAGGTTGGGAATCAGAGGCAGGGAATCAGAGGCGTGGAAACAGAGGCGGGGATTCAGATATGGGGAATCAGAGGTGGGGAATCAGGGGCGTGGAATCAGAGGCAGGGAATTAGATGTGGTGAATCAGAGATGGGGAATCAGAGGCAGGGAATCAGAATCAGAAGCGGGGTATCAGAGGCCGGGAATCAGAGGAAGGTAATCAGAGGCAGGGGATCAAACACGTGGTATCAGAGGCTGGGAATCAGAGCTGGGGAATCAGAGGCGGGGAATCAGAGCTGGGGAATCACAGGCGGGTAATCAGAGATGGGGAAACAGAGGCGGGGAATCAGAGGCAGGGAATCAGATGCGGGGAACCAGAGGCGGGGAATCAGAGCTGGCGAATCAGAGGCGGGGAATCAGAGGTGGGCAATCAGAGGATGGGAATCTGATATGGGGAATCAGAGGCGGGGAATCAGAGCTGGGGAATCACAGGCGGGGAATCAGAGTTGGGGAATCAGAGGCGGGGAATCAGATATGGGGAAACAGAGGCGGGGAATCAGAGGCAGTGAAACAGAGGCGGGGAATCAGATATGGGGAATCAGAGGTGGGGAATCAGAGGTTGGGAATCAGATGCCTGGAATCAGAGGCGGGGAATCAGAGGCAGGGAATCAGATGCGGGGAATCAGAGGAGGGGAATCAGAGCTGGGGAATCAGAGGCAGGGTATTAGAGTTGGGGAATCAGAGGCGGGGAATCTGAGGTGGGCAATCAGAGGCCGGGAATCAGAGGTGGTGAATCAGAGATGGGGAATCAGAGGCGGGGAATCAGTGGCAGGGAATCAGATATGGGGAATCAGAGGCGTGGAATCAGAGGCAGGGAATCAGACACGGGGAATCAGACACGGGGAATCAGAGGTGGGGAATCAGAGATGGGGAATCAGAGGCGGTGAATCAGAGATGGGGGATCAGAGGCGGGGAATCAGAGGCAGGAAATCAGACACGGGGATTCAGAGGCTGGGAATCAGATGGGGGGAATCAAAGGCGGGGTATCAGAGCTGGGGAATCAGAGGCAGGGAATCAGAGGCGGGGAATCAGATATGGGGAATCAGAGGCTGGGATTCAGAGGCGGGGAATCAGAGGCAGGGAATGAGACACGGGGAATCAGAGGTGGGGAATCAGAGATGGGGAATCAGAGGCGGGGAATCAGAGGCAGGGAATCAGACGCGGGGAATCTGAGGCGGGGAATCAGAGCTGGGGAATCAGAGGTGGGGAATCAGAGTTGGGGAATCAGAGGCAGGGAATCGGATGTGCGGAATCAGAGATGGGGAATCAGAGGTGGGGAATCAGAGGCGGTGAATCAGAGATGGGGAATCAGAGGCGGGGAATCAGAGGCAGGAAATCAGACACGGGGATTCAGAGGCTGGGAATCAGAGCTGGGGAATCAGAGGCAGGGAATCAGAGTTGGGGATTCAGAGACGGGTAATCAGATATGGGGAAACAGAGGCGGGGAATCAGAGGCGGGCAAACAGAGGCGGGGAATTAGATATGGGGAATCAGAGGTGGGGAATCAGAGGTGGTGAATCAGTGATGGGGAATCACAGGCGGGGAATCAGAGGCAGGGAATAGAACGCAGGGAGTCAGAGGCAGGGAATCAGAGCTGGGGAATCAGAGGCGGGGAATCATAGTTGGGAATCAGAGGCAGGGAATCAGATATGGGGAAACAGAGGCGGGGAATCAGAGGCGGGGAAACAGAGGCGGGGAATCAGATATGGGGAATCGGATGCGGGGAATCAGAGGCGGGGAATCAGAGCTGGGGAATCAGAGGCGGGGAATCAGAGTTGGGGCATCGGAGGTGGGGAATTAGATATAGGGAAACAGAGGCGGGGAATCAGAGGCGTGGAAACAGAGGCGGGGGATCAGATATGGGGAATCAGAGGTGGGGAATCAGAGGCAGGGAATCAGATGTGCGGAATCAGAGATGGGAGAATCAGAGGCAGGGAATCTGAATCAGAAGCGGGGAATCAGCGGCCGGGAATCAGAGGCCGGGAATCAGATGCTGGGAATAAGAGGCCGGGAATCAGAGGTGGGGAATCAGAGTCCTGGAATCGGAGATGGGGATTCAGAGGCGGGGAATGAGATATGGAGAATCAGTGGCGGGGAATCAGAGGCCTGGAAACAGAGGTGGGGAATCAGATATGGGGAATCAGAGGTGGCGAATCAAAGGCGGTGAATCAGAGATGGTGAATCAGAGGCGGGGAATCAGAGGCAGGGAATCAGATGCGGGGAATCACAGGCGGGGAATCAGAGCTGGCGAATCAGAGGCGGGGAATCAGAGGTGGGCAATCAGAGGCGGGGAATCTGATATGGGGAATCAGAGGCGGGGAATCAGAGGTTGTGAATCAGAGATGGGGAATCAGAGGCGGGGACTCAGAATTGGGGAATCAGAGGCAGGGAATCAGATATGGGGAATCAGAGGCGGGGAATCAGAGGCGGGGAAACAGAGGCGGGGAATCAGATATGGGGAATCAGAGGTGGGGAATCAGGGGCAGGGAATCAGTGGCAGGGAATCAGAGGCGGGGAATCAGAGGCGGGGAATCAGAGGCAGGGAATCAGACACGGGGAATCAGAGGAGGGGAATCAGAGATGGGGAATCAGAGGCGGGGACTCAGAGTTGGGGAATCAGAGGCAGGGAATCAGATATGGGGAATCAGAGGCGGGGAATCAGAGGCGGGGAAACAGAGGCGGGGAATCAGATATGGGGAATCAGAGGTGGGGAATCAGGGGCAGGGAATCAGTGGCAGGGAATCAGAGGCGGGGAATCAGAGGCGGGGAATCAGAGGCAGGGAATCAGACACGGGGAATCAGAGGCGGGGAATCAGAGATGGGGAATCAGAGGCGGGGAATCAGAGGCAGGGAATCGGATGCCGGGAATCAGAGTCGGGGAATCAGAGCTGGGGAATCAGAGGCGGGGAATCAGAGTTGGGGAATCAGAGGCGGAGAATCAGATATGGGGAAATAGAGGCGGGGAATCAGATATGGGGAATCAGAGGTGTGGAATCAGAGGTTGGGAATCAGAGGAAGGGAATCAGAGTCGGGGAAACAGAGGCGGGGAATCAGATATGGGGAATCAGAGGTGGCGAATCAAAGGCGGTGAAACAGAGATGGGGAATCAGGGCAGGGAATCAGAGGCAGGGAATCAAACACGGGGAATCAGACCTGGGGAATCAGAGGCGGGGAATCAGAGTTGGGAATCAGAGGCGGGGAATCAGAGGCGGGGAAACAGAGGCGGGGAATCAGATATGGGGAATCAGAGGTGGGGAATCAGAGGTTGGGAATCAGAGGCAGGGAATCAGCGGCGGGGAATCAGAGGCGGGGAATCAGAGGAAGGGAATCAGATGTGCGGAATCGGAGATGGGGAATCAGAGGCAGGGAATCAGAGGCGGGGAATCAGAGGCGGGGAATCAGAGGCCGGGAATCAGATATGGGGAAACAGAGGCGGGGAATCCGAGGTGGGGAAACAGAGGCGGGGAATCAGATATGGGGAATCAGAGGTGGGGAATCAGAGGTTGGGAATCAGAGGCAGGGAATCAGCGGCTTGGAATCAGATGCAGGGAATCAGATGCGGGGAATCAGAGGCGGGGAATCAGAGCTGGGGAATCAGAGGTGGGGAATCAGATTTGGGGAATCAGAGGTGGGGACTTAGATATGGGGAAACAGAGGCGGGGAATCAGAGGCGGGGAAACAGAGGTGGGGAATCAGATATGGGGAATCAGAGGTGGGGAATCAGAGGCAGGGACTCAGATGTGCGGAATCAGAGATGGGGAATCAGAGGCAGGGAATCAGAATCAGAAGCAGGGAATAAGAGGCCGGGAATCAGAGGCCGGAATCAGATGCTGGGAATCAGAGGCCTGGAATCAGATGCGGGGAATCAGAGGCAGGGAATCAGATGCGGGGAATCAGAGGCGGGGAATCAGAGCTGGGGAATCAGAGGCGGGGTATTAGAGTTGGGGAATCAGAAGCGGGGAATCAGATATGGGGAAACAGAGGTGGGGAATCAGAGGCGGGGAAACAGAGGCAGGGAATCAGATATGGGGAATCAGAGGCGGGGAATCAGAGGTGGGGAATCATAGGCAGGGAATCGGATGTGCGGAATCAGAGATGGGGAATCAGAGGCCGGCAATCAGAAGTGGTGAATCAGAGATGGGGAATCAGAGGCGGGGAATCAGAGGCAGGGAATCAGACGCGGGGAATCAGAGGTGGGCAATCAGAGGCGGGGAATCAGATATGGGGAATCAGAGGCGGGGAATCAGAGGCGGGGAAACAGAGGCGGGGAATCAGATATGGGGAATCAGAGCTGGGGAATCAGAGGTGGGGAATCAGAGGCAGGGAATCAGATGTGCGGAACCAGAGATGGGGAATCAGAGGCAGGGAATCAGAATCAGAAGCGGGGAATCAGAGGCCGGGAATCAGAGGCCGGGAATCAGATGCTGGGAATAAGAGGCCGGGAATCAGAGGTGGGGAATCAGAGTCCGGGAATCAGAGATGGGGATTCAGAGGCGGGGAATGAGATATGGAGAATCAGAGGCGGGGAATCAGAGGCGGGGAAACAGAGGTGGGGAATCAGATATGGGGAATCAGAGGTGGCGAATCAAAGGCGGTGAATCAGAGATGGGGAATCAGAGGCGGGGAATCAGAGGCAGAGAATCAGATGCGGGGAATCAGAGGCGGGGAATCAGAGCTGGCGAATCAGAGGCGGGGAATCAGAGGTGGGCAATCAGAGCCGGGGAATCAGATATGGGGAATCAGAGGCGGGGAATCAGAGGCGGGGAAACAGAGGTGGGATATCAGATATGGGGAAACAGAGGTGGCGAATCAAAGGCGGTGAATCAGAGATGGGGAATCAGAGGCGGGGAATCAGAGGCAGGGAATCAAAAACGGGGAATCAGAGGCGGGGAATCAGAGCTGGGGAATCAGAGGCGGGGAATCAGAGTAGGAGAATCAGAGGTGGGGAATCAGATATGGGGAAACAGGGGCTGGGAATCAGAGGCGGGTAAACAGAGGCGGGGAATCAGATATGGGGAATCAGAGGTGTGGAATCAGAGGTTGGGAATCATAGGCGGGGAAACAGAGGCGGGGAATCAGATATGGGGAATCAGCGGTGGCGAATTAATGGCGGTGAATCAGAGATGGGGAATCAGGGCAGGGAATCAGAGGAAGGGAATCAAACACGGGGAATCAGAGGCGGGGAATCAGAGCTGGGGAATCAGAGGCGGGGATTCAGAGTTGGGGAATCAGAGGCGGGGAATCAGAGGCGGGGAAACAGAGGCGGGGAATCAGATATGGGGAATCAGAGGTGGGGAATCAGAGGTTGGGAACCAGAAGCAGGGAATCAGAGGCGGGGAATCAGAGGCGGGCAAACAGAGGCGGGGAATTAGATATGGGGAATCAGAGGTGGGGAATCAGAGGTGGTGAATCAGTGATGGGGAATCACAGGCGGGGAATCAGAGGCAGGGAATAGAACGCAGGGAGTCAGAGGCAGGGAATCAGAGCTGGGGAATCAGAGGCGGGGAATCATAGTTGGGAATCAGAGGCAGGGAATCAGATATGGGGAAACAGAGGCGGGGAATCAGAGGCGGGGAAACAGAGGCGGGGAATCAGATATGGGGAATCGGATGCGGGGAATCAGAGGCGGGGAATCAGAGCTGGGGAATCAGAGGCGGGGAATCAGAGTTGGGGCATCGGAGGTGGGGAATTAGATATAGGGAAACAGAGGCGGGGAATCAGAGGCGTGGAAACAGAGGCGGGGGATCAGATATGGGGAATCAGAGGTGGGGAATCAGAGGCAGGGAATCAGATGTGCGGAATCAGAGATGGGAGAATCAGAGGCAGGGAATCTGAATCAGAAGCGGGGAATCAGCGGCCGGGAATCAGAGGCCGGGAATCAGATGCTGGGAATAAGAGGCCGGGAATCAGAGGTGGGGAATCAGAGTCCTGGAATCGGAGATGGGGATTCAGAGGCGGGGAATGAGATATGGAGAATCAGTGGCGGGGAATCAGAGGCCTGGAAACAGAGGTGGGGAATCAGATATGGGGAATCAGAGGTGGCGAATCAAAGGCGGTGAATCAGAGATGGTGAATCAGAGGCGGGGAATCAGAGGCAGGGAATCAGATGCGGGGAATCACAGGCGGGGAATCAGAGCTGGCGAATCAGAGGCGGGGAATCAGAGGTGGGCAATCAGAGGCGGGGAATCTGATATGGGGAATCAGAGGCGGGGAATCAGAGGCGGGGAAACAGAGGCGGGGAATCAAATATAGGGAATCAGAGGTGGGGAATCAGAGGTTGTGAATCAGAGATGGGGAATCAGAGGCGGGGACTCAGAATTGGGGAATCAGAGGCAGGGAATCAGATATGGGGAATCAGAGGCGGGGAATCAGAGGCGGGGAAACAGAGGCGGGGAATCAGATATGGGGAATCAGAGGTGGGGAATCAGGGGCAGGGAATCAGTGGCAGGGAATCAGAGGCGGGGAATCAGAGGCGGGGAATCAGAGGCAGGGAATCAGACACGGGGAATCAGAGGAGGGGAATCAGAGATGGGGAATCAGAGGCGGGGACTCAGAGTTGGGGAATCAGAGGCAGGGAATCAGATATGGGGAATCAGAGGCGGGGAATCAGAGGCGGGGAAACAGAGGCGGGGAATCAGATATGGGGAATCAGAGGTGGGGAATCAGGGGCAGGGAATCAGTGGCAGGGAATCAGAGGCGGGGAATCAGAGGCGGGGAATCAGAGGCAGGGAATCAGACACGGGGAATCAGAGGCGGGGAATCAGAGATGGGGAATCAGAGGCGGGGAATCAGAGGCAGGGAATCGGATGCCGGGAATCAGAGTCGGGGAATCAGAGCTGGGGAATCAGAGGCGGGGAATCAGAGTTGGGGAATCAGAGGCGGAGAATCAGATATGGGGAAATAGAGGCGGGGAATCAGATATGGGGAATCAGAGGTGTGGAATCAGAGGTTGGGAATCAGAGGAAGGGAATCAGAGTCGGGGAAACAGAGGCGGGGAATCAGATATGGGGAATCAGAGGTGGCGAATCAAAGGCGGTGAAACAGAGATGGGGAATCAGGGCAGGGAATCAGAGGCAGGGAATCAAACACGGGGAATCAGACCTGGGGAATCAGAGGCGGGGAATCAGAGTTGGGAATCAGAGGCGGGGAATCAGAGGCGGGGAAACAGAGGCGGGGAATCAGATATGGGGAATCAGAGGTGGGGAATCAGAGGTTGGGAATCAGAGGCAGGGAATCAGCGGCGGGGAATCAGAGGCGGGGAATCAGAGGAAGGGAATCAGATGTGCGGAATCGGAGATGGGGAATCAGAGGCAGGGAATCAGAGGCGGGGAATCAGAGGCGGGGAATCAGAGGCCGGGAATCAGATATGGGGAAACAGAGGCGGGGAATCCGAGGTGGGGAAACAGAGGCGGGGAATCAGATATGGGGAATCAGAGGTGGGGAATCAGAGGTTGGGAATCAGAGGCAGGGAATCAGCGGCTTGGAATCAGATGCAGGGAATCAGATGCGGGGAATCAGAGGCGGGGAATCAGAGCTGGGGAATCAGAGGTGGGGAATCAGATTTGGGGAATCAGAGGTGGGGACTTAGATATGGGGAAACAGAGGCGGGGAATCAGAGGCGGGGAAACAGAGGTGGGGAATCAGATATGGGGAATCAGAGGTGGGGAATCAGAGGCAGGGACTCAGATGTGCGGAATCAGAGATGGGGAATCAGAGGCAGGGAATCAGAATCAGAAGCAGGGAATAAGAGGCCGGGAATCAGAGGCCGGAATCAGATGCTGGGAATCAGAGGCCTGGAATCAGATGCGGGGAATCAGAGGCAGGGAATCAGATGCGGGGAATCAGAGGCGGGGAATCAGAGCTGGGGAATCAGAGGCGGGGTATTAGAGTTGGGGAATCAGAAGCGGGGAATCAGATATGGGGAAACAGAGGTGGGGAATCAGAGGCGGGGAAACAGAGGCAGGGAATCAGATATGGGGAATCAGAGGCGGGGAATCAGAGGTGGGGAATCATAGGCAGGGAATCGGATGTGCGGAATCAGAGATGGGGAATCAGAGGCCGGCAATCAGAAGTGGTGAATCAGAGATGGGGAATCAGAGGCGGGGAATCAGAGGCAGGGAATCAGACGCGGGGAATCAGAGGTGGGCAATCAGAGGCGGGGAATCAGATATGGGGAATCAGAGGCGGGGAATCAGAGGCGGGGAAACAGAGGCGGGGAATCAGATATGGGGAATCAGAGCTGGGGAATCAGAGGTGGGGAATCAGAGGCAGGGAATCAGATGTGCGGAACCAGAGATGGGGAATCAGAGGCAGGGAATCAGAATCAGAAGCGGGGAATCAGAGGCCGGGAATCAGAGGCCGGGAATCAGATGCTGGGAATAAGAGGCCGGGAATCAGAGGTGGGGAATCAGAGTCCGGGAATCAGAGATGGGGATTCAGAGGCGGGGAATGAGATATGGAGAATCAGAGGCGGGGAATCAGAGGCGGGGAAACAGAGGTGGGGAATCAGATATGGGGAATCAGAGGTGGCGAATCAAAGGCGGTGAATCAGAGATGGGGAATCAGAGGCGGGGAATCAGAGGCAGTGAATCAGATGCGGGGAATCAGAGGCGGGGAATCAGAGCTGGCGAATCAGAGGCGGGGAATCAGAGGTGGGCAATCAGAGCCGGGGAATCAGATATGGGGAATCAGAGGCGGGGAATCAGAGGCGGGGAAACAGAGGTGGGATATCAGATATGGGGAAACAGAGGTGGCGAATCAAAGGCGGTGAATCAGAGATGGGGAATCAGAGGCGGGGAATCAGAGGCAGGGAATCAAAAACGGGGAATCAGAGGCGGGGAATCAGAGCTGGGGAATCAGAGGCGGGGAATCAGAGTAGGAGAATCAGAGGTGGGGAATCAGATATGGGGAAACAGGGGCTGGGAATCAGAGGCGGGTAAACAGAGGCGGGGAATCAGATATGGGGAATCAGAGGTGTGGAATCAGAGGTTGGGAATCATAGGCGGGGAAACAGAGGCGGGGAATCAGATATGGGGAATCAGCGGTGGCGAATTAATGGCGGTGAATCAGAGATGGGGAATCAGGGCAGGGAATCAGAGGAAGGGAATCAAACACGGGGAATCAGAGGCGGGGAATCAGAGCTGGGGAATCAGAGGCGGGGATTCAGAGTTGGGGAATCAGAGGCGGGGAATCAGAGGCGGGGAAACAGAGGCGGGGAATCAGATATGGGGAATCAGAGGTGGGGAATCAGAGGTTGGGAACCAGAAGCAGGGAATCAGAGGCGGGGAATCAGAGGCGGGGAATCAGAGGCAGGGAATCCGATGTGCGGAATCGGAGATGGGGAATCAGAGGCAGGGAATCAGAGGCGTGGAATCAGAGGCGGATAATCAGAGGCCGGGAATCAGATATGGGGATACAGAGGCGGGGAATCAGAGGCGGGGAAACAGAGGCGGGGAATCAGATATGGGGAATCAGAGGTGGGGAATCAGAGGTTGGGAACCAGAGGCCGGGAATCAGAGGCTGGGAATCAGATGCAGGGAATCAGATGCGGGGAATCAGAGGCGGGGAATCAGAGCTGGGGAATCAGAGGTGGGGAATCAGAGTTGGGGAATCAGAGTCGGGGACTTAGATATGGGGAAACAGAGGCGGGGAATCAGAGGCGGGGAAACAGACGCGGGGAATCAGAGGCGGGGATTCAGAGCTGGGGAATCAGAGGCGGGGAATCAGAGTTGGGGAATCAGAGGCGGGGAATCAGATATGGGGAATCAGAGGCGGGGAATCAGAGGCGGGGAAACAGAGGCAGGGAATCAGATATGGGGAATCAGAGGTGGGGTATCAGGGGCGGGGAATCAGAGGCAGGGATTCAGATGCGGGGAATCAGAGGCGGGGAATCAGAGCTGGCGAATCAGAGACGGGGAATCAGAGGTGGGCAATCAGAGCCGGGGAATCAGATATGGGGAATCAGAGGCGGGGAATCAGAGGCGGGGAGACAGAGGTGGGGAATCAGATATGGGGAAACAGAGGTGGCGAATCAAAGGCGGTGAATCAGAGATGGGGAATCAGAGGCGGGGAATCAGAGGCAGGGAATCAAAAACGGGGAATCAGAGGCGGGGAATCAGAGCTGGGGAATCAGAGGCGGGGAATCAGAGTAGGAGAATCAGAGGTGGGGAATCAGATATGGGGAAACAGGGGCGGGGAATCAGAGGCGGGGAAACAGAGGCGGGGAATCAGATATGGGCAATCAGAGGTGTGGAATCAGAGGTTGGGAATCAGAGGCGGGGAAACAGAGGAGGGGAATCAGATATGGGGAATCAGAGGTGGCGAATTAAAGGCGGTGACTCAGAGATGGGGAATCAGGGCAGGGAATCAGAGGCAGGGAATCAAACACGGGGAATCAGAGGCGTGGAATCAGAGCTGGGGAATCAGAGGCGGGGATTCAGAGTTGGGGAATCAGAGGCGGGGAATCAGAGGCGGGGAAACAGAGGCAGGGAATCAGATATGGGGAATCAGAGGTGGGGAATCGGAGGTTGGGAATCAGAAGCAGGGAATCAGAGGCGGGGAATCAGAGGCGGGGAATCAGAGGCAGGAAATCCGATGTGCGGAATCGGAGATGGGGAATCAGAGGCAGGGAATCAGAGGCGGGGAATCAGAGGCGGGGAATCAGAGGCCGGGAATCAGATATGGGGAAACAGAGGCGGGGAAACAGAGGCGGGGAAACAGAGGCGGGGAATCAGATATGGGGAATCAGAGGTGGGGAATCAGAGGTTGGGAATCTGAGGCAGGGAATCAGAGGCTGGGAATCAGATGCAGGGAATCAGATGTGGGGAATCAGTGGAGGGGAATCAGAGCTGGGGAATCAGAGGTGGGGAATCAGAGTTGGGGAATCAGAGTCGGGGACAGATATGGGGAAACAGAGGCGGGGAATCAGAGGCAGGGAAACAGAGGCGGGGAATCAGATATGGGGAATCAGGGGTGGGGAATCAGAGGTTGGGAATCAGAGGCAGGGAATCAGAGGCGTGGAAACAGAGGCGGGGATTCAGATATGGGGAATCAGAGGTGGGGAATCAGGGGCGTGGAATCAGAGGCAGGGAATTAGATGTGGTGAATCAGAGATGGGGAATCAGAGGCAGGGAATCAGAATCAGAAGCGGGGTATCAGAGGCCGGGAATCAGAGGAAGGTAATCAGAGGCAGGGGATCAAACACGGGGAATCAGAGGCTGGGAATCAGAGCTGGGGAATCAGAGGCGGGGAATCAGAGCTGGGGAATCACAGGCGGGGAATCAGAGGTGGGCAATCAGAGGATGGGAATCAGATATGGGAAATCAGAGGCTGGGAATCAGAGCTGGGGAATCACAGGCGGGGAATCAGAGTTGGGGAATCAGAGGCGTGGAATCAGATATGGGGAAACAGAGGCGGGGAATCAGAGGCGGTGAAACAGAGGCAGGGAATCAGATATGGGGAATCAGAGGTGGGGAATCAGAGGTTGGGAATCAGAGGCCTGGAATCAGAGGCGGGGAATCAGAGGCAGGGAATCAGATGCGGGGAATCAGAGGAGGGGAATCAGAGCTGGGGAATCAGAGGCGGGGTATTAGAGTTGGGGAATCAGAGGCGGGGAATCAGAGGTGGGCAATCAGAGGCCGGGAATCAGAGGCGGGGAATCAGTGGCAGGGAATCAGATATGGGGAATCAGAGGCGTGGAATCAGAGGCAGGGAATCAGACACGGGGAATCAGACACGGGGAATCAGAGGTGGGGAATCAGAGATGGGGAATCAGAGGCGGTGAATCAGAGATGGGGGATCAGAGGCGGGGAATCAGAGGCAGGAAATCAGACACGGGGATTCAGAGGCTGGGAATCAGACGGGGGGAATCAAAGGCGGGGTATCAGAGCTGGGGAATCAGAGGCAGGGAATCAGAGGCGGGTAATCAGATATGGGGAATCAGAGGCTGGGATTCAGAGGCGGGGAATCAGAGTCAGGGAATCAGACACGGGGAATCAGAGGTGGGGAATCAGAGATGGGGAATCAGAGGCGGGCAATGAGAGGCAGGGAATCAGACGCGGGGAATCTGAGGCGGGGAATCAGAGCTGGGGAATCAGAGGTGGGGAATCAGAGTTGGGGAATCAGAGTCAGGGAATCGGATGTGCGGAATCAGAGATGGGGAATCAGAGGTGGGGAATCAGAGTTGGGGAATCAGAGGCGGGGAATCAGATATGGGGAATCAGAGGCGGGGAATCAGAGGCGGGGAAACAGAGGCAGGGAATCAGATATGGGGAATCAGAGGTGGGGTATCAGGGGCGGGGAATCAGAGGCAGGGAATCAGATGCGGGGAATCAGAGGCGGGGAATCAGAGCTGGCGAATCAGAGACGGGGAATCAGAGGTGGGCAATCAGAGCCGGGGAATCAGATATGGGGAATCAGAGGCGGGGAATCAGAGGCGGGGAATCAGAGCTGGGGAATCAGAGGTGGGGAATCAGAGTTGGGGAATCAGAGGCAGGGAATCGGATGTGCGGAATCAGAGATGGGGAATCAGAGGTGGGGAATCAGAGGCGGTGAATCAGAGATGGGGAATCAGAGGCGGGGAATCAGAGGCAGGAAATCAGACACGGGGATTCAGAGGCTGGGAATCAGACGGGGGGAATCAAAGGCGGGGAATCAGAGCTGGGGAATCAGAGGCAGGGAATCAGAGTTGGGGATTCAGAGACGGGGAATCAGATATGGGGAAACAGAGGCGGGGAATCAGAGGCGGGCAAACAGAGGCGGGGAATTAGATATGGGGAATCAGAGGTGGGGAATCAGAGGTGGTGAATCAGTGATGGGGAATCACAGGCGGGGAATCAGAGGCAGGGAATAGAACGCAGGGAGTCAGAGGCAGGGAATCAGAGCTGGGGAATCAGAGGCGGGGAATCATAGTTGGGAATCAGAGGCAGGGAATCAGATATGGGGAAACAGAGGCGGGGAATCAGAGGCGGGGAATGAGAGGCGGGGAATCAGATATGGGGAATCGGATGCGGGGAATCAGAGGCGGGGAATCAGAGCTGGGGAATCAGAGGCGGGGAATCAGAGTTGGGGCATCGGAGGTGGGGAATTAGATATAGGGAAACAGAGGCGGGGAATCAGAGGCGTGGAAACAGAGGCGGGGGATCAGATATGGGGAATCAGAGGTGGGGAATCAGAGGCAGGGAATCAGATGTGCGGAATCAGAGATGGGAGAATCAGAGGCAGGGAATCTGAATCAGAAGCGGGGAATCAGCGGCCGGGAATCAGAGGCCGGGAATCAGATGCTGGGAATAAGAGGCCGGGAATCAGAGGTGGGGAATCAGAGTCCTGGAATCGGAGATGGGGATTCAGAGGCGGGGAATGAGATATGGAGAATCAGTGGCGGGGAATCAGAGGCCTGGAAACAGAGGTGGGGAATCAGATATGGGGAATCAGAGGTGGCGAATCAAAGGCGGTGAATCAGAGATGGTGAATCAGAGGCGGGGAATCAGAGGCAGGGAATCAGATGCGGGGAATCAGAGGCGGGGAATCAGAGCTGGCGAATCAGAGGCGGGGAATCAGAGGTGGGCAATCAGAGGCGGGGAATCAGATATGGGGAATCAGAGGCGGGGAATCAGAGGCGGGGAAACAGAGGCGGGGAATCAAATATAGGGAATCAGAGGTGGGGAATCAGAGGTTGTGAATCAGAGATGTGGAATCAGAGGCGGGGACTCAGAATTGGGGAATCAGAGGCAGGGAATCAGATATGGGGAATCAGAGGCGGGGAATCAGAGGCGGGGAAACAGAGGCGGGGAATCAGATATGGGGAATCAGAGGTGGGGAATCAGGGGCAGGGAATCAGTGGCAGGGAATCAGAGGCGGGGAATCAGAGGCGGGGAATCAGAGGCAGGGAATCAGACACGGGGAATCAGAGGAGGGGAATCAGAGATGGGGAATCAGAGGCGGGGACTCAGAGTTGGGGAATCAGAGGCAGGGAATCAGATATGGGGAATCAGAGGCGGGGAATCAGAGGCGGGGAAACAGAGGCGGGGAATCAGATATGGGGAATCAGAGGTGGGGAATCAGGGGCAGGGAATCAGTGGCAGGGAATCAGAGGCGGGGAATCAGAGGCGGGGAATCAGAGGCAGGGAATCAGACACGGGGAATCAGAGGCGGGGAATCAGAGATGGGGAATCAGAGGCGGGGAATCAGAGGCAGGGAATCGGATGCCGGGAATCAGAGTCGGGGAATCAGAGGCGGAGAATCAGATATGGGGAAATAGAGGCCGGGAATCAGATATGGGGAATCAGAGGTGTGGAATCAGAGGTTGGGAATCAGAGGAAGGGAATCAGAGTCGGGGAAACAGAGGCGGGGAATCAGATATGGGGAATCAGAGGTGGCGAATCAAAGGCGGTGAAACAGAGATGGGGAATCAGGGCAGGGAATCAGAGGCAGGGAATCAAACACGGGGAATCAGAGCTGGGGAATCAGAGGCGGGGAATCAGAGTTGGGAATCAGAGGCGGGGAATCAGAGGCGGGGAAACAGAGGCGGGGAATCAGATATGGGGAATCAGAGGTGGGGAATCAGAGGTTGGGAATCAGAGGCAGGGAATCAGAGGCGGGGAATCAGAGGCGGGGAATCAGAGGAAGGGAATCAGATGTGCGGAATCGGAGATGGGGAATCAGAGGCAGGGAATCAGAGGCGGGGAATCAGAGGCGGGGAATCAGAGGCCGGGAATCAGATATGGGGAAACAGAGGCGGGGAATCCGAGGTGGGGAAACAGAGGCGGGGAATCAGATATGGGGAATCAGAGGTGGGGAATCAGAGGTTGGGAATCAGAGGCAGGGAATCAGCGGCTTGGAATCAGATGCAGGGAATCAGATGCGGGGAATCAGAGGCGGGGAATCAGAGCTGGGGAATCAGAGGTGGGGAATCAGATTTGGGGAATCAGAGGTGGGGACTTAGATATGGGGAAACAGAGGCGGGGAATCAGAGGCGGGGAAACAGAGGTGGGGAATCAGATATGGGGAATCAGAGGTGGGGAATCAGAGGCAGGGACTCAGATGTGCGGAATCAGAGATGGGGAATCAGAGGCAGGGAATCAGAATCAGAAGCAGGGAATAAGAGGCCGGGAATCAGAGGCCGGAATCAGATGCTGGGAATCAGAGGCCTGGAATCAGAGGCGGGGAATCAGAGGCAGGGAATCAGATGCGGGGAATCAGAGGCGGGGAATCAGAGCTGGGGAATCAGAGGCGGGGTATTAGAGTTGGGGAATCAGAAGCGGGGAATCAGATATGGGGAAACAGAGGTGGGGAATCAGAGGCGGGGAAACAGAGGCAGGGAATCAGATATGGGGAATCAGAGGCGGGGAATCAGAGGTGGGGAATCATAGGCAGGGAATCGGATGTGCGGAATCAGAGATGGGGAATCAGAGGCCGGCAATCAGAAGTGGTGAATCAGAGATGGGGAATCAGAGGCGGGGAATCAGAGGCAGGGAATCAGACGCGGGGAATCAGAGGTGGGCAATCAGAGGCGGGGAATCAGATATGGGGAATCAGAGGCGGGGAATCAGAGGCGGGGAAACAGAGGCGGGGAATCAGATATGGGGAATCAGAGCTGGGGAATCAGAGGTGGGGAATCAGAGGCAGGGAATCAGATGTGCGGAACCAGAGATGGGGAATCAGAGGCAGGGAATCAGAATCAGAAGCGGGGAATCAGAGGCCGGGAATCAGAGGCCGGGAATCAGATGCTGGGAATAAGAGGCCGGGAATCAGAGGTGGGGAATCAGAGTCCGGGAATCAGAGATGGGGATTCAGAGGCGGGGAATGAGATATGGAGAATCAGAGGCGGGGAATCAGAGGCGGGGAAACAGAGGTGGGGAATCAGATATGGGGAATCAGAGGTGGCGAATCAAAGGCGGTGAATCAGAGATGGGGAATCAGAGGCGGGGAATCAGAGGCAGAGAATCAGATGCGGGGAATCAGAGGCGGGGAATCAGAGCTGGCGAATCAGAGGCGGGGAATCAGAGGTGGGCAATCAGAGCCGGGGAATCAGATATGGGGAATCAGAGGCGGGGAATCAGAGGCGGGGAAACAGAGGTGGGGAATCAGATATGGGGAAACAGAGGTGGCGAATCAAAGGCGGTGAATCAGAGATGGGGAATCAGAGGCGGGGAATCAGAGGCAGGGAATCAAAAACGGGGAATCAGAGGCGGGGAATCAGAGCTGGGGAATCAGAGGCGGGGAATCAGAGTAGGAGAATCAGAGGTGGGGAATCAGATATGGGGAAACAGGGGCTGGGAATCAGAGGCGGGTAAACAGAGGCGGGGAATCAGATATGGGGAATCAGAGGTGTGGAATCAGAGGTTGGGAATCATAGGCGGGGAAACAGAGGCGGGGAATCAGATATGGGGAATCAGCGGTGGCGAATTAATGGCGGTGAATCAGAGATGGGGAATCAGGGCAGGGAATCAGAGGAAGGGAATCAAACACGGGGAATCAGAGGCGGGGAATCAGAGCTGGGGAATCAGAGGCGGGGATTCAGAGTTGGGGAATCAGAGGCGGGGAATCAGAGGCGGGGAAACAGAGGCGGGGAATCAGATATGGGGAATCAGAGGTGGGGAATCAGAGGTTGGGAACCAGAAGCAGGGAATCAGAGGCGGGGAATCAGAGGCGGGGAATCAGAGGCAGGGAATCCGATGTGCGGAATCGGAGATGGGGAATCAGAGGCAGGGAATCAGAGGCGGGGAATCAGAGGCGGATAATCAGAGGCCGGGAATCAGATATGGGGATACAGAGGCGGGGAATCAGAGGCGGGGTAACAGAGGCGGGGAATCAGATATGGGGAATCAGAGGTGGGGAATCAGAGGTTGGGAATCAGAGGCCGGGAATCAGAGGCTGGGAATCAGATGCAGGGAATCAGATGTGGGGAATCAGAGGCGGGGAATCAGAGCTGGGGAATCAGAGGTGGGGAATCAGAGTTGGGGAATCAGAGTCGGGGACTTAGATATGGGGAAACAGAGGCGGGGAATCAGAGGCAGGGAAACAGACGCGGGGAATCAGAGGCGGGGATTCAGAGCTGGGGAATCAGAGGCGGGGAATCAGAGTTGGGGAATCAGAGGCGGGGAATCAGATATGGGGAATCAGAGGCGGGGAATCAGAGGCGGGGAAACAGAGGCAGGGAATCAGATATGGGGAATCAGAGGTGGGGTATCAGGGGCGGGGAATCAGAGGCAGGGATTCAGATGCGGGGAATCAGAGGCGGGGAATCAGAGCTGGCGAATCAGAGACGGGGAATCAGAGGTGGGCAATCAGAGCCGGGGAATCAGATATGGGGAATCAGAGGCGGGGAATCAGAGGCGGGGAGACAGAGGTGGGGAATCAGATATGGGGAAACAGAGGTGGCGAATCAAAGGCGGTGAATCAGAGATGGGGAATCAGAGGCGGGGAATCAGAGGCAGGGAATCAAAAACGGGGAATCAGAGGCGGGGAATCAGAGCTGGGGAATCAGAGGCGGGGAATCAGAGTAGGAGAATCAGAGGTGGGGAATCTGATATGGGGAAACAGGGGCGGGGAATCAGAGGCGGGGAAACAGAGGCGGGGAATCAGATATGGGCAATCAGAGGTGTGGAATCAGAGGTTGGGAATCAGAGGCGGGGAAACAGAGGAGGGGAATCAGATATGGGGAATCAGAGGTGGCGAATTAAAGGCGGTGACTCAGAGATGGGGAATCAGGGCAGGGAATCAGAGGCAGGGAATCAAACACGGGGAATCAGAGGCGTGGAATCAGAGCTGGGGAATCAGAGGCGGGGATTCAGAGTTGGGGAATCAGAGGCGGGGAATCAGAGGCGGGGAAACAGAGGCAGGGAATCAGATATGGGGAATCAGAGGTGGGGAATCGGAGGTTGGGAATCAGAAGCAGGGAATCAGAGGCGGGGAATCAGAGGCGGGGAATCAGAGGCAGGAAATCCGATGTGCGGAATCGGAGATGGGGAATCAGAGGCAGGGAATCAGAGGCGGGGAATCAGAGGCGGGGAATCAGAGGCCGGGAATCAGATATGGGGAAACAGAGGCGGGGAAACAGAGGCGGGGAATCAGATATGGGGAATCAGAGGTGGGGAATCAGAGGTTGGGAATCAGAGGCAGGGAATCAGAGGCTGGGAATCAGATGCAGGGAATCAGATGTGGGGAATCAGTGGAGGGGAATCAGAGCTGGGGAATCAGAGGTGGGGAATCAGAGTTGGGGAATCAGAGTCGGGGACAGATATGGGGAAACAGAGGCGGGGAATCAGAGGCAGGGAAACAGAGGCGGGGAATCAGATATGGGGAATCAGGGGTGGGGAATCAGAGGTTGGGAATCAGAGGCAGGGAATCAGAGGCGTGGAAACAGAGGCGGGGATTCAGATATGGGGAATCAGAGGTGGGGAATCAGGGGCGTGGAATCAGAGGCAGGGAATTAGATGTGGTGAATCAGAGATGGGGAATCAGAGGCAGGGAATCAGATTCAGAAGCGGGGTATCAGAGGCCGGGAATCAGAGGAAGGTAATCAGAGGCAGGGGATCAAACACGGGGAATCAGAGGCTGGGAATCAGAGCTGGGGAATCAGAGGCGGGGAATCAGAGCTGGGGAATCACAGGCGGGGAATCAGAGATGGGGAAACAGAGGCGGGGAATCAGAGGCAAGGAATCAGATGCGGGGAATCAGAGGCGGGGAATCAGAGCTGGCGAATCAGAGGCGGGGAATCAGAGGTGGGCAATCAGAGGATGGGAATCAGATATGGGAAATCAGAGGCTGGGAATCAGAGCTGGGGAATCACAGGCGGGGAATCAGAGTTGGGGAATCAGAGGCGTGGAATCAGATATGGGGAAACAGAGGCGGGGAATCAGAGGCGGTGAAACAGAGGCAGGGAATCAGATATGGGGAATCAGAGGTGGGGAATCAGAGGTTGGGAATCAGAGGCCTGGAATCAGAGGCGGGGAATCAGAGGCAGGGAATCAGATGCGGGGAATCAGAGGAGGGGAATCAGAGCTGGGGAATCAGAGGCGGGGTATTAGAGTTGGGGAATCAGAGGCGGGGAATCAGAGGTGGGCAATCAGAGGCCGGGAATCAGAGGTGGTGAATCAGAGAAGGGGAATCAGAGGCGGGGAATCAGTGGCAGGGAATCAGATATGGGGAATCAGAGGCGTGGAATCAGAGGCAGGGAATCAGACACGGGGAATCAGACACGGGGAATCAGAGGTGGGGAATCAGAGATGGGGAATCAGAGGCGGTGAATCAGAGATGGGGGATCAGAGGCGGGGAATCAGAGGCAGGAAATCAGACACGGGGATTCAGAGGCTGGGAATCAGACGGGGGGAATCAAAGGCGGGGTATCAGAGCTGGGGAATCAGAGGCAGGGAATCAGAGGCGGGTAATCAGATATGGGGAATCAGAGGCTGGGATTCAGAGGCGGGGAATCAGAGTCAGGGAATCAGACACGGGGAATCAGAGGTGGGGAATCAGAGATGGGGAATCAGAGGCGGGCAATGAGAGGCAGGGAATCAGACGCGGGGAATCTGAGGCGGGGAATCAGAGCTGGGGAATCAGAGGTGGGGAATCAGAGTTGGGGAATCAGAGTCAGGGAATCGGATGTGCGGAATCAGAGATGGGGAATCAGAGGTGGGGAATCAGAGTTGGGGAATCAGAGGCGGGGAATCAGATATGGGGAATCAGAGGCGGGGAATCAGAGGCGGGGAAACAGAGGCAGGGAATCAGATATGGGGAATCAGAAGTGGGGTATCAGGGGCGGGGAATCAGAGGCAGGGAATCAGATGCGGGGAATCAGAGGCGGGGAATCAGAGCTGGCGAATCAGAGACGGGGAATCAGAGGTGGGCAATCAGAGCCTGGGAATCAGATATGGGGAATCAGAGGCGGGGAATCAGAGGCGGGGAGACAGAGGTGGGGAATCAGATATGGGGAAACAGAGGTGGCGAATCAAAGGCGGTGAATCAGAGATGGGGAATCAGAGGCGGGGAATCAGAGGCAGGGAATCAAAAACGGGGAATCAGAGGCGGGGAATCAGAGCTGGGGAATCAGAGGCGGGGAATCAGAGTAGGAGAATCAGAGGTGGGGAATCAGATATGGGGAAACAGGGGCGGGGAATCAGAGGCGGGGAAACAGAGGCGGGGAATCAGATATGGGCAATCAGAGGTGTGGAATCAGAGGTTGGGAATCAGAGGCGGGGAAACAGAGGAGGGGAATCAGATATGGGGAATCAGAGGTGGCGAATTAAAGGCGGTGACTCAGAGATGGGGAATCAGGGCAGGGAATCAGAGGCAGGGAATCAAACACGGGGAATCAGAGGCGTGGAATCAGAGCTGGGGAATCAGAGGCTGGGATTCAGAGTTGGGGAATCAGAGGCGGGGAATCAGAGGCGGGGAAACAGAGGCAGGGAATCAGATATGGGGAATCAGAGGTGGGGAATCGGAGGTTGGGAATCAGAAGCAGGGAATCAGAGGCGGGGAATCAGAGGCGGGGAATCAGAGGCAGGAAATCCGATGTGCGGAATCGGAGATGGGGAATCAGAGGCAGGGAATCAGAGGCGGGGAATCAGAGGCGGGGAATCAGAGGCCGGGAATCAGATATGGGGAAACAGAGGCGGGGAAACAGAGGCGGGGAAACAGAGGCGGGGAATCAGATATGGGGAATCAGAGGTGGGGAATCAGAGGTTGGGAATCAGAGGCAGGGAATCAGAGGCTGGGAATCAGATGCAGGGAATCAGATGCGGGGAATCAGAGGAGGGGAATCAGAGCTGGGGAATCAGAGGTGGGGAATCAGAGTTGGGGAATCAGAGTCGGGGACAGATATGGGGAAACAGAGGCGGGGAATCAGAGGCAGGGAAACAGAGGCGGGGAATCAGATATGGGGAATCAGGGGTGGGGAATCAGAGGTTGGGAATCAGAGGCAGGGAATCAGAGGCGTGGAAACAGAGGCGGGGATTCAGATATGGGGAATCAGAGGTGGGGAATCAGGGGCGTGGAAACAGAGGCAGGGAATTAGATGTGGTGAATCAGAGATGGGGAATCAGAGGCAGGGAATCAGAATCAGAAGCGGGGTATCAGAGGCCGGGAATCAGAGGAAGGTAATCAGAGGCAGGGGATCAAACACGGGGAATCAGAGGCTGGGAATCAGAGCTGGGGAATCAGAGGCGGGGAATCAGAGCTGGGGAATCACAGGCGGGGAATCAGAGATGGGGAAACAGAGGCGGGGAATCAGAGGCAGGGAATCAGATGCGGGGAATCAGAGGCAGGGAATCAGATGCGGGGAATCAGAGGTGGGGAATCAGAGGTGGGCAATCAGAGGCGGGGTATTAGAGTTGGGGAATCAGAGGCGGGGAATCAGAGGTGGGCAATCAGAGGCCGGGAATCAGAGGCGGGGAATCAGTGGCAGGGAATCAGATATGGGGAATCAGAGGCGTGGAATCAGAGGCAGGGAATCAGACACGGGGAATCAGACACGGGGAATCAGAGGTGGGGAATCAGAGATGGGGAATCAGAGGCGGTGAATCAGAGATGGGGGATCAGAGGCGGGGAATCAGAGGCAGGAAATCAGACACGGGGATTCAGAGGCTGGGAATCAGACGGGGGAATCAAAGGCGGGGTATCAGAGCTGGGGAATCAGAGGCAGGGAATCAGAGGCGGGTAATCAGATATGGGGAATCAGAGGCTGGGATTCAGAGGCGGGGAATCAGAGTCAGGGAATCAGACACGGGGAATCAGAGGTGGGGAATCAGAGATGGGGAATCAGAGGCGGGCAATGAGAGGCAGGGAATCAGACGCGGGGAATCTGAGGCGGGGAATCAGAGCTGGGGAATCAGAGGTGGGGAATCAGAGTTGGGGAATCAGAGTCAGGGAATCGGATGTGCGGAATCAGAGATGGGGAATCAGAGGTGGGGAATCAGAGTTGGGGAATCAGAGGCGGGGAATCAGATATGGGGAATCAGAGGCGGGGAATCAGAGGCGGGGAAACAGAGGCAGGGAATCAGATATGGGGAATCAGAGGTGGGGTATCAGGGGCGGGGAATCAGAGGCAGGGAATCAGATGCGGGGAATCAGAGGCGGGGAATCAGAGCTGGCGAATCAGAGACGGGGAATCAGAGGTGGGCAATCAGAGCCGGGGAATCAGATATGGGGAATCAGAGGCGGGGAATCAGAGGCGGGGAATCAGAGCTGGGGAATCAGAGGTGGGGAATCAGAGTTGGGGAATCAGAGGCAGGGAATCGGATGTGCGGAATCAGAGATGGGGAATCAGAGGTGGGGAATCAGAGGCGGTGAATCAGAGATGGGGAATCAGAGGCGGGGAATCAGAGGCAGGAAATCAGACACGGGGATTCAGAGGCTGGGAATCAGACGGGGGGAATCAAAGGCGGGGAATCAGAGCTGGGGAATCAGAGGCAGGGAATCAGAGTTGGGGATTCAGAGACGGGGAATCAGATATGGGGAAACAGAGGCGGGGAATCAGAGGCGGGCAAACAGAGGCGGGGAATTAGATATGGGGAATCAGAGGTGGGGAATCAGAGGTGGTGAATCAGTGATGGGGAATCACAGGCGGGGAATCAGAGGCAGGGAATAGAACGCAGGGAGTCAGAGGCAGGGAATCAGAGCTGGGGAATCAGAGGCGGGGAATCATAGTTGGGAATCAGAGGCAGGGAATCAGATATGGGGAAACAGAGGCGGGGAATCAGAGGCGGGGAAAGAGAGGCGGGGAATCAGATATGGGGAATCGGATGCGGGGAATCAGAGGCGGGGAATCAGAGCTGGGGAATCAGAGGCGGGGAATCAGAGTTGGGGCATCGGAGGTGGGGAATTAGATATAGGGAAACAGAGGCGGGGAATCAGAGGCGTGGAAACAGAGGCGGGGGATCAGATATGGGGAATCAGAGGTGGGGAATCAGAGGCAGGGAATCAGATGTGCGGAATCAGAGATGGGAGAATCAGAGGCAGGGAATCTGAATCAGAAGCGGGGAATCAGCGGCCGGGAATCAGAGGCCGGGAATCAGATGCTGGGAATAAGAGGCCGGGAATCAGAGGTGGGGAATCAGAGTCCTGGAATCGGAGATGGGGATTCAGAGGCGGGGAATGAGATATGGAGAATCAGTGGCGGGGAATCAGAGGCCTGGAAACAGAGGTGGGGAATCAGATATGGGGAATCAGAGGTGGCGAATCAAAGGCGGTGAATCAGAGATGGTGAATCAGAGGCGGGGAATCAGAGGCAGGGAATCAGATGCGGGGAATCAGAGGCGGGGAATCAGAGCTGGCGAATCAGAGGCGGGGAATCAGAGGTGGGCAATCAGAGGCGGGGAATCAGATATGGGGAATCAGAGGCGGGGAATCAGAGGCGGGGAAACAGAGGCGGGGAATCAAATATAGGGAATCAGAGGTGGGGAATCAGAGGTTGTGAATCAGAGATGTGGAATCAGAGGCGGGGACTCAGAATTGGGGAATCAGAGGCAGGGAATCAGATATGGGGAATCAGAGGCGGGGAATCAGAGGCGGGGAAACAGAGGCGGGGAATCAGATATGGGGAATCAGAGGTGGGGAATCAGGGGCAGGGAATCAGTGGCAGGGAATCAGAGGCGGGGAATCAGAGGCGGGGAATCAGAGGCAGGGAATCAGACACGGGGAATCAGAGGAGGGGAATCAGAGATGGGGAATCAGAGGCGGGGACTCAGAGTTGGGGAATCAGAGGCAGGGAATCAGATATGGGGAATCAGAGGCGGGGAATCAGAGGCGGGGAAACAGAGGCGGGGAATCAGATATGGGGAATCAGAGGTGGGGAATCAGGGGCAGGGAATCAGTGGCAGGGAATCAGAGGCGGGGAATCAGAGGCGGGGAATCAGAGGCAGGGAATCAGACACGGGGAATCAGAGGCGGGGAATCAGAGATGGGGAATCAGAGGCGGGGAATCAGAGGCAGGGAATCGGATGCCGGGAATCAGAGTCGGGGAATCAGAGGCGGAGAATCAGATATGGGGAAATAGAGGCGGGGAATCAGATATGGGGAATCAGAGGTGTGGAATCAGAGGTTGGGAATCAGAGGAAGGGAATCAGAGTCGGGGAAACAGAGGCGGGGAATCAGATATGGGGAATCAGAGGTGGCGAATCAAAGGCGGTGAAACAGAGATGGGGAATCAGGGCAGGGAATCAGAGGCAGGGAATCAAACACGGGGAATCAGAGCTGGGGAATCAGAGGCGGGGAATCAGAGTTGGGAATCAGAGGCGGGGAATCAGAGGCGGGGAAACAGAGGCGGGGAATCAGATATGGGGAATCAGAGGTGGGGAATCAGAGGTTGGGAATCAGAGGCAGGGAATCAGAGGCGGGGAATCAGAGGCGGGGAATCAGAGGAAGGGAATCAGATGTGCGGAATCGGAGATGGGGAATCAGAGGCAGGGAATCAGAGGCGGGGAATCAGAGGCGGGGAATCAGAGGCCGGGAATCAGATATGGGGAAACAGAGGCGGGGAATCCGAGGTGGGGAAACAGAGGCGGGGAATCAGATATGGGGAATCAGAGGTGGGGAATCAGAGGTTGGGAATCAGAGGCAGGGAATCAGCGGCTTGGAATCAGATGCAGGGAATCAGATGCGGGGAATCAGAGGCGGGGAATCAGAGCTGGGGAATCAGAGGTGGGGAATCAGATTTGGGGAATCAGAGGTGGGGACTTAGATATGGGGAAACAGAGGCGGGGAATCAGAGGCGGGGAAACAGAGGTGGGGAATCAGATATGGGGAATCAGAGGTGGGGAATCAGAGGCAGGGACTCAGATGTGCGGAATCAGAGATGGGGAATCAGAGGCAGGGAATCAGAATCAGAAGCAGGGAATAAGAGGCCGGGAATCAGAGGCCGGAATCAGATGCTGGGAATCAGAGGCCTGGAATCAGAGGCGGGGAATCAGAGGCAGGGAATCAGATGCGGGGAATCAGAGGCGGGGAATCAGAGCTGGGGAATCACAGGCGGGGTATTAGAGTTGGGGAATCAGAAGCGGGGAATCAGATATGGGGAAACAGAGGTGGGGAATCAGAGGCGGGGAAACAGAGGCAGGGAATCAGATATGGGGAATCAGAGGCGGGGAATCAGAGGTGGGGAATCATAGGCAGGGAATCGGATGTGCGGAATCAGAGATGGGGAATCAGAGGCCGGCAATCAGAAGTGGTGAATCAGAGATGGGGAATCAGAGGCGGGGAATCAGAGGCAGGGAATCAGACGCGGGGAATCAGAGGTGGGCAATCAGAGGCGGGGAATCAGATATGGGGAATCAGAGGCGGGGAATCAGAGGCGGGGAAACAGAGGCGGGGAATCAGATATGGGGAATCAGAGCTGGGGAATCAGAGGTGGGGAATCAGAGGCAGGGAATCAGATGTGCGGAACCAGAGATGGGGAATCAGAGGCAGGGAATCAGAATCAGAAGCGGGGAATCAGAGGCCGGGAATCAGAGGCCGGGAATCAGATGCTGGGAATAAGAGGCCGGGAATCAGAGGTGGGGAATCAGAGTCCGGGAATCAGAGATGGGGATTCAGAGGCGGGGAATGAGATATGGAGAATCAGAGGCGGGGAATCAGAGGCGGGGAAACAGAGGTGGGGAATCAGATATGGGGAATCAGAGGTGGCGAATCAAAGGCGGTGAATCAGAGATGGGGAATCAGAGGCGGGGAATCAGAGGCAGAGAATCAGATGCGGGGAATCAGAGGCGGGGAATCAGAGCTGGCGAATCAGAGGCGGGGAATCAGAGGTGGGCAATCAGAGCCGGGGAATCAGATATGGGGAATCAGAGGCGGGGAATCAGAGGCGGGGAAACAGAGGTGGGGAATCAGATATGGGGAAACAGAGGTGGCGAATCAAAGGCGGTGAATCAGAGATGGGGAATCAGAGGCGGGGAATCAGAGGCAGGGAATCAAAAACGGGGAATCAGAGGCGGGGAATCAGAGCTGGGGAATCAGAGGCGGGGAATCAGAGTAGGAGAATCAGAGGTGGGGAATCAGATATGGGGAAACAGGGGCTGGGAATCAGAGGCGGGTAAACAGAGGCGGGGAATCAGATATGGGGAATCAGAGGTGTGGAATCAGAGGTTGGGAATCATAGGCGGGGAAACAGAGGCGGGGAATCAGATATGGGGAATCAGCGGTGGCGAATTAATGGCGGTGAATCAGAGATGGGGAATCAGGGCAGGGAATCAGAGGAAGGGAATCAAACACGGGGAATCAGAGGCGGGGAATCAGAGCTGGGGAATCAGAGGCGGGGATTCAGAGTTGGGGAATCAGAGGCGGGGAATCAGAGGCGGGGAAACAGAGGCGGGGAATCAGATATGGGGAATCAGAGGTGGGGAATCAGAGGTTGGGAACCAGAAGCAGGGAATCAGAGGCGGGGAATCAGAGGCGGGGAATCAGAGGCAGGGAATCCGATGTGCGGAATCGGAGATGGGGAATCAGAGGCAGGGAATCAGAGGCGGGGAATCAGAGGCGGATAATCAGAGGCCGGGAATCAGATATGGGGATACAGAGGCGGGGAATCAGAGGCGGGGTAACAGAGGCGGGGAATCAGATATGGGGAATCAGAGGTGGGGAATCAGAGGTTGGGAATCAGAGGCCGGGAATCAGAGGCTGGGAATCAGATGCAGGGAATCAGATGCGGGGAATCAGAGGCGGGGAATCAGAGCTGGGGAATCAGAGGTGGGGAATCAGAGTTGGGGAATCAGAGTCGGGGACTTAGATATGGGGAAACAGAGGCGGGGAATCAGAGGCAGGGAAACAGACGCGGGGAATCAGAGGCGGGGATTCAGAGCTGGGGAATCAGAGGCGGGGAATCAGAGTTGGGGAATCAGAGGCGGGGAATCAGATATGGGGAATCAGAGGCGGGGAATCAGAGGCGGGGAAACAGAGGCAGGGAATCAGATATGGGGAATCAGAGGTGGGGTGTCAGGGGCGGGGAATCAGAGGCAGGGATTCAGATGCGGGGAATCAGAGGCGGGGAATCAGAGCTGGCGAATCAGAGACGGGGAATCAGAGGTGGGCAATCAGAGCCGGGGAATCAGATATGGGGAATCAGAGGCGGGGAATCAGAGGCGGGGAGACAGAGGTGGGGAATCAGATATGGGGAAACAGAGGTGGCGAATCAAAGGCGGTGAATCAGAGATGGGGAATCAGAGGCGGGGAATCAGAGGCAGGGAATCAAAAACGGGGAATCAGAGGCGGGGAATCAGAGCTGGGGAATCAGAGGCGGGGAATCAGAGTAGGAGAATCAGAGGTGGGGAATCTGATATGGGGAAACAGGGGCGGGGAATCAGAGGCGGGGAAACAGAGGCGGGGAATCAGATATGGGCAATCAGAGGTGTGGAATCAGAGGTTGGGAATCAGAGGCGGGGAAACAGAGGAGGGGAATCAGATATGGGGAATCAGAGGTGGCGAATTAAAGGCGGTGACTCAGAGATGGGGAATCAGGGCAGGGAATCAGAGGCAGGGAATCAAACACGGGGAATCAGAGGCGTGGAATCAGAGCTGGGGAATCAGAGGCGGGGATTCAGAGTTGGGGAATCAGAGGCGGGGAATCAGAGGCGGGGAAACAGAGGCAGGGAATCAGATATGGGGAATCAGAGGTGGGGAATCGGAGGTTGGGAATCAGAAGCAGGGAATCAGAGGCGGGGAATCAGAGGCGGGGAATCAGAGGCAGGAAATCCGATGTGCGGAATCGGAGATGGGGAATCAGAGGCAGGGAATCAGAGGCGGGGAATCAGAGGCGGGGAATCAGAGGCCGGGAATCAGATATGGGGAAACAGAGGCGGGGAAACAGAGGCGGGGAAACAGAGGCGGGGAATCAGATATGGGGAATCAGAGGTGGGGAATCAGAGGTTGGGAATCAGAGGCAGGGAATCAGAGGCTGGGAATCAGATGCAGGGAATCAGATGTGGGGAATCAGTGGAGGGGAATCAGAGCTGGGGAATCAGAGGTGGGGAATCAGAGTTGGGGAATCAGAGTCGGGGACAGATATGGGGAAACAGAGGCGGGGAATCAGAGGCAGGGAAACAGAGGCGGGGAATCAGATATGGGGAATCAGGGGTGGGGAATCAGAGGTTGGGAATCAGAGGCAGGGAATCAGAGGCGTGGAAACAGAGGCGGGGATTCAGATATGGGGAATCAGAGGTGGGGAATCAGGGGCGTGGAATCAGAGGCAGGGAATTAGATGTGGTGAATCAGAGATGGGGAATCAGAGGCAGGGAATCAGAATCAGAAGCGGGGTATCAGAGGCCGGGAATCAGAGGAAGGTAATCAGAGGCAGGGGATCAAACACGGGGAATCAGAGGCTGGGAATCAGAGCTGGGGAATCAGAGGCGGGGAATCAGAGCTGGGGAATCACAGGCGGGGAATCAGAGATGGGGAAACAGAGGCGGGGAATCAGAGGCAAGGAATCAGATGCGGGGAATCAGAGGCGGGGAATCAGAGCTGGCGAATCAGAGGCGGGGAATCAGAGGTGGGCAATCAGAGGATGGGAATCAGATATGGGAAATCAGAGGCTGGGAATCAGAGCTGGGGAATCACAGGCGGGGAATCAGAGTTGGGGAATCAGAGGCGTGGAATCAGATATGGGGAAACAGAGGCGGGGAATCAGAGGCGGTGAAACAGAGGCAGGGAATCAGATATGGGGAATCAGAGGTGGGGAATCAGAGGTTGGGAATCAGAGGCCTGGAATCAGAGGCGGGGAATCAGAGGCAGGGAATCAGATGCGGGGAATCAGAGGAGGGGAATCAGAGCTGAGGAATCAGAGGCGGGGTATTAGAGTTGGGGAATCAGAGGCGGGGAATCAGAGGTGGGCAATCAGAGGCCGGGAATCAGAGGTGGTGAATCAGAGAAGGGGAATCAGAGGCGGGGAATCAGTGGCAGGGAATCAGATATGGGGAATCAGAGGCGTGGAATCAGAGGCAGGGAATCAGACACGGGGAATCAGACACGGGGAATCAGAGGTGGGGAATCAGAGATGGGGAATCAGAGGCGGTGAATCAGAGATGGGGGATCAGAGGCGGGGAATCAGAGGCAGGAAATCAGACACGGGGATTCAGAGGCTGGGAATCAGACGGGGGGAATCAAAGGCGGGGTATCAGAGCTGGGGAATCAGAGGCAGGGAATCAGAGGCGGGTAATCAGATATGGGGAATCAGAGGCTGGGATTCAGAGGCGGGGAATCAGAGTCAGGGAATCAGACACGGGGAATCAGAGGTGGGGAATCAGAGATGGGGAATCAGAGGCGGGCAATGAGAGGCAGGGAATCAGACGCGGGGAATCTGAGGCGGGGAATCAGAGCTGGGGAATCAGAGGTGGGGAATCAGAGTTGGGGAATCAGAGTCAGGGAATCGGATGTGCGGAATCAGAGATGGGGAATCAGAGGTGGGGAATCAGAGTTGGGGAATCAGAGGCGGGGAATCAGATATGGGGAATCAGAGGCGGGGAATCAGAGGCGGGGAAACAGAGGCAGGGAATCAGATATGGGGAATCAGAGGTGGGGTATCAGGGGCGGGGAATCAGAGGCAGGGAATCAGATGCGGGGAATCAGAGGCGGGGAATCAGAGCTGGCGAATCAGAGACGGGGAATCAGAGGTGGGCAATCAGAGCCTGGGAATCAGATATGGGGAATCAGAGGCGGGGAATCAGAGGCGGGGAGACAGAGGTGGGGAATCAGATATGGGGAAACAGAGGTGGCGAATCAAAGGCGGTGAATCAGAGATGGGGAATCAGAGGCGGGGAATCAGAGGCAGGGAATCAAAAACGGGGAATCAGAGGCGGGGAATCAGAGCTGGGGAATCAGAGGCGGGGAATCAGAGTAGGAGAATCAGAGGTGGGGAATCAGATATGGGGAAACAGGGGCGGGGAATCAGAGGCGGGGAAACAGAGGCGGGGAATCAGATATGGGCAATCAGAGGTGTGGAATCAGAGGTTGGGAATCAGAGGCGGGGAAACAGAGGAGGGGAATCAGATATGGGGAATCAGAGGTGGCGAATTAAAGGCGGTGACTCAGAGATGGGGAATCAGGGCAGGGAATCAGAGGCAGGGAATCAAACACGGGGAATCAGAGGCGTGGAATCAGAGCTGGGGAATCAGAGGCTGGGATTCAGAGTTGGGGAATCAGAGGCGGGGAATCAGAGGCGGGGAAACAGAGGCAGGGAATCAGATATGGGGAATCAGAGGTGGGGAATCGGAGGTTGGGAATCAGAAGCAGGGAATCAGAGGCGGGGAATCAGAGGCGGGGAATCAGAGGCAGGAAATCCGATGTGCGGAATCGGAGATGGGGAATCAGAGGCAGGGAATCAGAGGCGGGGAATCAGAGGCGGGGAATCAGAGGCCGGGAATCAGATATGGGGAAACAGAGGCGGGGAAACAGAGGCGGGGAAACAGAGGCGGGGAATCAGATATGGGGAATCAGAGGTGGGGAATCAGAGGTTGGGAATCAGAGGCAGGGAATCAGAGGCTGGGAATCAGATGCAGGGAATCAGATGCGGGGAATCAGAGGAGGGGAATCAGAGCTGGGGAATCAGAGGTGGGGAATCAGAGTTGGGGAATCAGAGTCGGGGACAGATATGGGGAAACAGAGGCGGGGAATCAGAGGCAGGGAAACAGAGGCGGGGAATCAGATATGGGGAATCAGGGGTGGGGAATCAGAGGTTGGGAATCAGAGGCAGGGAATCAGAGGCGTGGAAACAGAGGCGGGGATTCAGATATGGGGAATCAGAGGTGGGGAATCAGGGGCGTGGAAACAGAGGCAGGGAATTAGATGTGGTGAATCAGAGATGGGGAATCAGAGGCAGGGAATCAGAATCAGAAGCGGGGTATCAGAGGCCGGGAATCAGAGGAAGGTAATCAGAGGCAGGGGATCAAACACGGGGAATCAGAGGCTGGGAATCAGAGCTGGGGAATCAGAGGCGGGGAATCAGAGCTGGGGAATCACAGGCGGGGAATCAGAGATGGGGAAACAGAGGCGGGGAATCAGAGGCAGGGAATCAGATGCGGGGAATCAGAGGCGGGGAATCAGAGCTGGCGAATCAGAGGCGGGGAATCAGAGGTGGGCAATCAGAGGATGGGAATCAGATATGGGAAATCAGAGGCTGGGAATCAGAGCTGGGGAATCACAGGCGGGGAATCAGAGTTGGGGAATCAGAGGCGTGGAATCAGATATGGGGAAACAGAGGCGGGGAATCAGAGGCGGTGAAACAGAGGCGGGGAATCAGATATGGGGAATCAGAGGTGGGGAATCAGAGGTTGGGAATCAGAGGCCTGGAATCAGAGGCGGGGAATCAGAGGCAGGGAATCAGATGCGGGGAATCAGAGGAGGGGAATCAGAGCTGGGGAATCAGAGGCGGGGTATTAGAGTTGGGGAATCAGAGGCGGGGAATCAGAGGTGGGCAATCAGAGGCCGGGAATCAGAGGTGGTGAATCAGAGAAGGGGAATCAGAGGCGGGGAATCAGTGGCAGGGAATCAGATATGGGGAATCAGAGGCGTGGAATCAGAGGCAGGGAATCAGACACGGGGAATCAGACACGGGGAATCAGAGGTGGGGAATCAGAGATGGGGAATCAGAGGCGGTGAATCAGAGATGGGGGATCAGAGGCGGGGAATCAGAGGCAGGAAATCAGACACGGGGATTCAGAGGCTGGGAATCAGACGGGGGGAATCAAAGGCGGGGTATCAGAGCTGGGGAATCAGAGGCAGGGAATCAGAGGCGGGTAATCAGATATGGGGAATCAGAGGCTGGGATTCAGAGGCGGGGAATCAGAGGCAGGGAATCAGACACGGGGAATCAGAGGTGGGGAATCAGAGATGGGGAATCAGAGGCGGGCAATGAGAGGCAGGGAATCAGACGTGGGGAATCTGAGGCGGGGAATCAGAGCTGGGGAATCAGAGGTGGGGAATCAGAGTTGGGGAATCAGAGTCAGGGAATCGGATGTGCGGAATCAGAGATGGGGAATCAGAGGTGGGGAATCAGAGGCGGTGAATCAGAGATGGGGAATCAGAGGCGGGGAATCAGAGGCAGGAAATCAGACACGGGGATTCAGAGGCTGGGAATCAGACGGGGGGAATCAAAGGCGGGGAATCAGAGCTGGGGAATCAGAGGCAGGGAATCCGAGTTTGGGATTCAGAGACGGGGAATCAGATATGGGGAAACAGAGGCGGGGAATCAGAGGCAGGCAAACAGAGGCGGGGAATTAGATATGGGGAATCAGAGGTGGGGAATCAGAGGTGGTGAATCAGTGATGGGGAATCACAGGCGGGGAATCAGAGGCAGGGAATAGAACGCAGGGAATCAGAGGCAGGGAATCAGAGCTGGGGAATCAGAGGCGGGGAATCAATGTTGGGAATCAGAGGCGGGGAATCAGATATGGGGAAACAGAGGCGGGGAATCAGAGGCGGGGAAACAGAGGCGGGGAATCAGATATGGGGAATCGGATGCGGGGAATCAGAGGCGGGGAATCAGAGCTGGGGAATCAGAGGCGGGGAATCAGAGTTGGGGCATCAGAGGTGGGGAATTAGATATAGGGAAACAGAGGCGGGGAATCAGAGGCGGGGAAACAGAGGCGGGGAATCAGATATGGGGAATCAGAGGTGGGGAATCAGAGGCAGGGAATCAGATGTGCGGAATCAGAGATGGGGAATCAGAGGCAGGGAATCAGAATCAGAAGCGGGGAATCAGAGGCCGGGAATCAGAGGCCGGGAATCAGATGCTGGGAATAAGAGGCCGGGAATCAGAGGTGGGGAATCAGAGTCCTGGAATCGGAGATGGGGATTCAGAGGTGGGGAATGAGATATGGAGAATCAGTGGCGGGGAATCAGAGGCCGGGAAACAGAGGTGGGGAATCAGATATGGGGAATCAGAGGTGGCGAATCAAAGGCGGTGAATCAGAGATGGGGAATCAGAGGCGGGGAATCAGAGGCAGGGAATCAGAGGCGCGGAATCAGAGCTGGCGAATCAGAGGCGGGGAATCAGAGGTGGGCAATCAGAGGCGGGGAATCAGATATGGGGAATCAGAGGCGGGGAATCAGAGGCGGGGAAACAGAGGCGGGGAATCAAATATAGGGAATCAGAGGTGGGGAATCAGAGGTTGGGAATCAGAGGCAGGGAATCAGAGGCGGGGAATCAGAGGCGGGGAATCATGGGAAGGGAATCAGATGTGCGGAATCGGAGATGGGGAATCAGAGGCAGGGAATCAGAGGCGGGGAATCAGAGGTGGGCAATCAGAGGCGGGGAATCAGATATGGGGAATCAGAGGCGGGGAATCAGAGGCGGGGAAACAGAGGCGGGGAATCAAATATAGGGAATAAGAGGTGGGGAATCAGAGGTTGGGAATCAGAGGCAGGGAATCAGAGGCGGGGAATCAGAGGCGGGGAATCAGAGGAAGGGAATCAGATGTGCGGAATCGGAGATGGGGAATCAGAGGCGGGGAATCAGAGGCGGGGAATCAGAGGCCGGGAATCAGATATGGGGAAACAGAGGCGGGGAATCCGAGGCGGGGAAACAGAGGCGGGGAGTCAAATATAGGGAATCAGAGGTGGGGAATCAGAGGTTGGGAATCAGAGGCAGGGAATCAGAGGCGGGGAATCAGAGGCGGGGAATCAGAGGAAGGGAATCAGATGTGCGGAATCGGAGATGGGGAATCAGAGCTGGCGAATCAGAGGCGGGGAATCAGATATGGGGAATCAGAGGCGGGGAATCAGAGGCGGGGAAACAGAGGCGGGGAATCAAATATAGGGAATCAGAGGTGGGGAATCAGAGGTTGGGAATCAGAGGCAGGGAATCAGAGGCGGGGAATCAGAGGCGGGGAATCAGAGGAAGGGAATCAGATGTGCGGAATCGGAGATGGGGAATCAGAGGCAGGGAATCAGAGGCGGGGAATCAGAGGCGGGGAATCAGAGGCCGGGAATCAGATATGGGGAAACAGAGGCGGGGAATCCGAGGCGGGGAATCAGAGGTGGGGAATCAGAGGTTGTGAATCAGAGATGGGGAATCAAGGCGGGGAATCAGAGGCAGGGAATCAGACGCGGGGAATCAGAGGCGGGGATTCAGAGCTGGGGAATCAGAGGCGGTGAATCAGAGTTGGGGAATCAGAGGCAGGGAATCAGATATGGGGAATCAGATATGGGGAATCAGAGGTTGGGAATCAGAGGCAGGGAATCAGAGGCTTGGAATCAGATGCTGGGAATCAGATGCGGGGAATCAGAGGCGGGGAATCAGAGCTGGGGAATCAGAGGTGGGGAATCAGATTTGGGGAATCAGAGGTGGGGACTTAGATATGGGGAAACAGAGGCGGGGAATCAGAGGCGGGGAAACAGAGGCGGGGAATCAGATATGGGGTATCAGAGGTGGGGAATCAGAGGCAGGGAATCAGATGTGCGGAATCAGAGATGGGGAATCAGAGGCAGGGAATCAGAATCAGAAGCAGGGAATCAGAGGCCGGGAATCAGAGGCCGGAATCAGATGCTGGGAATTAGAGGCCTGGAATCAGAGGCGGGGAATCAGAGGCAGGGAATCAGATGCGGGGAATCAGAGGCGGGGAATCAGAGCTGGGGAATCAGAGGCGGGGTATTAGAGTTGGGGAATCAGAGGCGGGGAATCAGATATGGGGAAACAGAGGTGGGGAATCAGAGGCGGGGAAACAGAGGCAGGGAATCAGATATGGGGAATCAGAGGCGGGGAATCAGAGGTGGGGAATCATAGGCAGGGAATCGGATGTGCGGAATCAGAGATGGGGAATCAGAGGCCGGCAATCAGAGGTGGTGAATCAGAGATGGGGAATCAGAGGTGGGGAATCAGAGGCAGGGAATCAGACGCGGGGAATCAGAGGTGGGCAATCAGAGGCGGGGAATCAGATATGGGGAATCAGAGGCGGGGAATCAGAGGCGGGGAAACAGAGGCGGGGAATCAGATATGGGGAATCAGAGCTGGGGAATCAGAGGTGGTGAATCAGAGGCAGGGAATCAGATGTGCGGAATCAGAGATGGGGAATCAGAGGCAGGGAATCAGAATCAGAAGCGGGGAATCAGAGGCCGGGAATCAGAGGCCGGGAATCAGATGCTGGGAATAAGAGGCCGGGAATCAGAGGTGGGGAATCAGAGTCCGGGAATCAGAGATGGGGATTCAGAGGCGGGGAATGAGATATGGAGAATCAGAGGTGGGGAATCAGAGGCGGGGAAACAGAGGTGGGGAATCAGATATGGGGAATCAGAGGAGGGGAATCAGAGCTGGGGAATCAGAGGCGGGGTATTAGAGTTGGGGAATCAGAGGCGGGGAATCAGAGGTGGGCAATCAGAGGCCGGGAATCAGAGGTGGTGAATCAGAGAAGGGGAATCAGAGGCGGGGTATCAGAGGCCGGGAATCAGAGGAAGGTAATCAGAGGCAGGGGATCAAACACGGGGAATCAGAGGCTGGGAATCAGAGCTGGGGAATCAGAGGCGGGGAATCAGAGCTGGGGAATCACAGGCGGGGAATCAGAGATGGGGAAACAGAGGCGGGGAATCAGAGGCAGGGAATCAGATGCGGGGAATCAGAGGCGGGGAATCAGAGCTGGCGAATCAGAGGCGGGGAATCAGAGGTGGGCAATCAGAGGATGGGAATCAGATATGGGAAATCAGAGGCTGGGAATCAGAGCTGGGGAATCACAGGCGGGGAATCAGAGTTGGGGAATCAGAGGCGTGGAATCAGATATGGGGAAACAGAGGCGGGGAATCAGAGGCGGTGAAACAGAGGCGGGGAATCAGATATGGGGAATCAGAGGTGGGGAATCAGAGGTTGGGAATCAGAGGCCTGGAATCAGAGGCGGGGAATCAGAGGCAGGGAATCAGATGCGGGGAATCAGAGGAGGGGAATCAGAGCTGGGGAATCAGAGGCGGGGTATTAGAGTTGGGGAATCAGAGGCGGGGAATCAGAGGTGGGCAATCAGAGGCCGGGAATCAGAGGTGGTGAATCAGAGAAGGGGAATCAGAGGCGGGGAATCAGTGGCAGGGAATCAGATATGGGGAATCAGAGGCGTGGAATCAGAGGCAGGGAATCAGACACGGGGAATCAGACACGGGGAATCAGAGGTGGGGAATCAGAGATGGGGAATCAGAGGCGGTGAATCAGAGATGGGGGATCAGAGGCGGGGAATCAGAGGCAGGAAATCAGACACGGGGATTCAGAGGCTGGGAATCAGACGGGGGGAATCAAAGGCGGGGTATCAGAGCTGGGGAATCAGAGGCAGGGAATCAGAGGCGGGTAATCAGATATGGGGAATCAGAGGCTGGGATTCAGAGGCGGGGAATCAGAGGCAGGGAATCAGACACGGGGAATCAGAGGTGGGGAATCAGAGATGGGGAATCAGAGGCGGGCAATGAGAGGCAGGGAATCAGACGTGGGGAATCTGAGGCGGGGAATCAGAGCTGGGGAATCAGAGGTGGGGAATCAGAGTTGGGGAATCAGAGTCAGGGAATCGGATGTGCGGAATCAGAGATGGGGAATCAGAGGTGGGGAATCAGAGGCGGTGAATCAGAGATGGGGAATCAGAGGCGGGGAATCAGAGGCAGGAAATCAGACACGGGGATTCAGAGGCTGGGAATCAGACGGGGGGAATCAAAGGCGGGGAATCAGAGCTGGGGAATCAGAGGCAGGGAATCCGAGTTTGGGATTCAGAGACGGGGAATCAGATATGGGGAAACAGAGGCGGGGAATCAGAGGCAGGCAAACAGAGGCGGGGAATTAGATATGGGGAATCAGAGGTGGGGAATCAGAGGTGGTGAATCAGTGATGGGGAATCACAGGCGGGGAATCAGAGGCAGGGAATAGAACGCAGGGAATCAGAGGCAGGGAATCAGAGCTGGGGAATCAGAGGCGGGGAATCAATGTTGGGAATCAGAGGCGGGGAATCAGATATGGGGAAACAGAGGCGGGGAATCAGAGGCGGGGAAACAGAGGCGGGGAATCAGATATGGGGAATCGGATGCGGGGAATCAGAGGCGGGGAATCAGAGCTGGGGAATCAGAGGCGGGGAATCAGAGTTGGGGCATCAGAGGTGGGGAATTAGATATAGGGAAACAGAGGCGGGGAATCAGATGCGGGGAAACAGAGGCGGGGAATCAGATATGGGGAATCAGAGGTGGGGAATCAGAGGCAGGGAATCAGATGTGCGGAATCAGAGATGGGGAATCAGAGGCAGGGAATCAGAATCAGAAGCGGGGAATCAGAGGCCGGGAATTAGAGGCCGGGAATCAGATGCTGGGAATAAGAGGCCGGGAATCAGAGGTGGGGAATCAGAGTCCTGGAATCGGAGATGGGGATTCAGAGGTGGGGAATGAGATATGGAGAATCAGTGGCGGGGAATCAGAGGCCGGGAAACAGAGGTGGGGAATCAGATATGGGGAATCAGAGGTGGCGAATCAAAGGCGGTGAATCAGAGATGGGGAATCAGAGGCGGGGAATCAGAGGCAGGGAATCAGAGGCGCGGAATCAGAGCTGGCGAATCAGAGGCGGGGAATCAGAGGTGGGCAATCAGAGGCGGGGAATCAGATATGGGGAATCAGAGGCGGGGAATCAGAGGCGGGGAAACAGAGGCGGGGAATCAAATATAGGGAATCAGAGGTGGGGAATCAGAGGTTGGGAATCAGAGGCAGGGAATCAGAGGCGGGGAATCAGAGGCGGGGAATCAGAGGAAGGGAATCAGATGTGCGGAATCGGAGATGGGGAATCAGAGGCAGGGAATCAGAGGCGGGGAATCAGAGGTGGGCAATCAGAGGCGGGGAATCAGATATGGGGAATCAGAGGCGGGGAATCAGAGGCGGGGAAACAGAGGCGGGGAATCAAATATAGGGAATAAGAGGTGGGGAATCAGAGGTTGGGAATCAGAGGCAGGGAATCAGAGGCGGGGAATCAGAGGCGGGGAATCAGAGGAAGGGAATCAGATGTGCGGAATCGGAGATGGGGAATCAGAGGCGGGGAATCAGAGGCGGGGAATCAGAGGCCGGGAATCAGATATGGGGAAACAGAGGCGGGGAATCCGAGACGGGGAAACAGAGGCGGGGAGTCAAATATAGGGAATCAGAGGTGGGGAATCAGAGGTTGGGAATCAGAGGCAGGGAATCAGAGGCGGGGAATCAGAGGCGGGGAATCAGAGGAAGGGAATCAGATGTGCGGAATCGGAGATGGGGAATCAGAGCTGGCGAATCAGAGGCGGGGAATCAGATATGGGGAATCAGAGGCGGGGAATCAGAGGCGGGGAAACAGAGGCGGGGAATCAAATATAGGGAATCAGAGGTGGGGAATCAGAGGTTGGGAATCAGAGGCAGGGAATCAGAGGCGGGGAATCAGAGGCGGGGAATCAGAGGAAGGGAATCAGATGTGCGGAATCGGAGATGGGGAATCAGAGGCAGGGAATCAGAGGCGGGGAATCAGAGGCGGGGAATCAGAGGCCGGGAATCAGATATGGGGAAACAGAGGCGGGGAATCCGAGGCGGGGAATCAGAGGTGGGGAATCAGAGGTTGTGAATCAGAGATGGGGAATCAAGGCGGGGAATCAGAGGCAGGGAATCAGACGCGGGGAATCAGAGGCGGGGATTCAGAGCTGGGGAATCAGAGGCGGTGAATCAGAGTTGGGGAATCAGAGGCAGGGAATCAGATATGGGGAATCAGATATGGGGAATCAGAGGTTGGGAATCAGAGGCAGGGAATCAGAGGCTTGGAATCAGATGCTGGGAATCAGATGCGGGGAATCAGAGGCGGGGAATCAGAGCTGGGGAATCAGAGGTGGGGAATCAGATTTGGGGAATCAGAGGTGGGGACTTAGATATGGGGAAACAGAGGCGGGGAATCAGAGGCGGGGAAACAGAGGCGGGGAATCAGATATGGGGTATCAGAGGTGGGGAATCAGAGGCAGGGAATCAGATGTGCGGAATCAGAGATGGGGAATCAGAGGCAGGGAATCAGAATCAGAAGCAGGGAATCAGAGGCCGGGAATCAGAGGCCGGAATCAGATGCTGGGAATTAGAGGCCTGGAATCAGAGGCGGGGAATCAGAGGCAGGGAATCAGATGCGGGGAATCAGAGGCGGGGAATCAGAGCTGGGGAATCAGAGGCGGGGTATTAGAGTTGGGGAATCAGAGGCGGGGAATCAGATATGGGGAAACAGAGGTGGGGAATCAGAGGCGGGGAAACAGAGGCAGGGAATCAGATATGGGGAATCAGAGGCGGGGAATCAGAGGTGGGGAATCATAGGCAGGGAATCGGATGTGCGGAATCAGAGATGGGGAATCAGAGGCCGGCAATCAGAGGTGGTGAATCAGAGATGGGGAATCAGAGGTGGGGAATCAGAGGCAGGGAATCAGACGCGGGGAATCAGAGGTGGGCAATCAGAGGCGGGGAATCAGATATGGGGAATCAGAGGCGGGGAATCAGAGGCGGGGAAACAGAGGCGGGGAATCAGATATGGGGAATCAGAGCTGGGGAATCAGAGGTGGTGAATCAGAGGCAGGGAATCAGATGTGCGGAATCAGAGATGGGGAATCAGAGGCAGGGAATCAGAATCAGAAGCGGGGAATCAGAGGCCGGGAATCAGAGGCCGGGAATCAGATGCTGGGAATAAGAGGCCGGGAATCAGAGGTGGGGAATCAGAGTCCGGGAATCAGAGATGGGGATTCAGAGGCGGGGAATGAGATATGGAGAATCAGAGGTGGGGAATCAGAGGCGGGGAAACAGAGGTGGGGAATCAGATATGGGGAATCAGAGGAGGGGAATCAGAGCTGGGGAATCAGAGGCGGGGTATTAGAGTTGGGGAATCAGAGGCGGGGAATCAGAGGTGGGCAATCAGAGGCCGGGAATCAGATGTGGTGAATCAGAGATGGGGAATCAGAGGCGGGGAATCAGTGGCAGGGAATCAGATATGGGGAATCAGAGGCGTGGAATCAGAGGCAGGGAATCAGACACGGGGAATCAGACACGGGGAATCAGAGGTGGGGAATCAGAGATGGGGAATCAGAGGCGGTGAATCAGAGATGGGGGATCAGAGGCGGGGAATCAGAGGCAGGAAATCAGACACGGGGATTCAGAGGCTGGGAATCAGACGGGGGGAATCAAAGGCGGGGTATCAGAGCTGGGGAATCAGAGGCAGGGAATCAGAGGCGGGTAATCAGATATGGGGAATCAGAGGCTGGGATTCAGAGGCGGGGAATCAGAGGCAGGGAATCAGACACGGGGAATCAGAGGTGGGGAATCAGAGATGGGGAATCAGACGCGGGGAATCTGAGGCGGGGAATCAGAGCTGGGGAATCAGAGGTGGGGAATCAGAGTTGGGGAATCAGAGTCAGGGAATCGGATGTGCGGAATCAGAGATGGGGAATCAGAGGTGGGGAATCAGAGGCGGTGAATCAGAGATGGGGAATCAGAGGCGGGGAATCAGAGGCAGGAAATCAGACACGGGGATTCAGAGGCTGGGAATCAGACGGGGGGAATCAAAGGCGGGGAATCAGAGCTGGGGAATCAGAGGCAGGGAATCCGAGTTGGGGATTCAGAGACAGGGAATCAGATATGGGGAAACAGAGGCGGGGAATCAGAGGCGGGCAAACAGAGGCGGGGAATTAGATATGGGGAATCAGAGGTGGGGAATCAGAGGTGGTGAATCAGTGATGGGGAATCACAGGCGGGGAATCAGAGGCAGGGAATAGAACACAGGGAATCAGAGGCAGGGAATCAGAGCTGGGGAATCAGAGGCGGGGAATCAATGTTGGGAATCAGAGGCGGGGAATCAGATATGGGGAAACAGAGGCGGGGAATCAGAGGCGGGGAAACAGAGGCGGGGAATCAGATATGGGGAATCGGATGCGGGGAATCAGAGGCGGGGAAACAGAGGCGGGGAATCAGAGGCGGGGAATCAGAGTTGGGGCATCAGAGGTGGGGAATTAGATATAGGGAAACAGAGGCGGGGAATCAGAGGTGGGGAAACAGAGGCGGGGAATCAGATATGGGGAATCAGAGGTGGGGAATCAGAGGCAGGGAATCAGATGTGCGGAATCAGAGATGGGGAATCAGAGGCAGGGAATCAGAATCAGAGGCGGGGAATCAGAGGCCGGGAATCAGAGGCCGGGAATCAGATGCTGGGAATAAGAGGCCGGGAATCAGAGGTGGGGAATCAGAGTCCTGGAATCGGAGATGGGGATTCAGAGGTGGGGAATGAGATATGGAGAATCAGTGGCGGGGAATCAGAGGCCGGGAAACAGAGGTGGGGAATCAGATATGGGGAATCAGAGGTGGCGAATCAAAGGCGGTGAATCAGAGATGGGGAATCAGAGGCGGGGAATCAGAGGCAGGGAATCAGAGGCGCGGAATCAGAGCTGGCGAATCAGAGGCGGGGAATCAGAGGTGGGCAATCAGAGGCGGGGAATCAGATATGGGGAATCAGAGGCGGGGAATCAGAGGCGGGGAAAAAGAGGCGGGGAATCAAATATAGGGAATCAGAGGTGGGGAATCAGAGGTTGGGAATCAGAGGCAGGGAATCAGAGGCGGGGAATCAGAGGCGGGGAATCAGAGGAAGGGAATCAGATGTGCGGAATCGGAGATGGGGAATCAGAGGCAGGGAATCAGAGGCGGGGAATCAGAGGCGGGGAATCAGAGGCCGGGAATCAGATATGGGGAAACAGAGGCGGGGAATCCGAGGCGGGGAAACAGAGGCGGGGAATCAGATATGGGGAATCAGAGGTGGGGAATCAGAGGTTGGGAATCAGAGGCAGGGAATCAGAGGCTTGGAATCAGATGCAGGGAATCAGATGCGGGGAATCAGAGGCGGGGAATCAGAGCTGGGGAATCAGAGGTGGGGAATCAGATTTGGGGAATCAGAGGTGGGGACTTAGATATGGGGAAACAGAGGCGGGGAATCAGAGGCGGGGAAACAGAGGCGGGGAATCAGATATGGGGAATCAGAGGTGGGGAATCAGAGGCAGGGAATCAGATGTGCGGAATCAGAGATGGTGAATCAGAGGCAGGGAATCAGAATCAGAAGCAGGGAATCAGAGGCCGGGAATCAGAGGCCGGAATCAGATGCTGGGAATTAGAGGCCTGGAATCAGAGGCGGGGAATCAGAGGCAGGGAATCAGATGCGGGGAATCAGAGGCGGGGAATCAGAGCTGGGGAATCAGAGGCGGGGTATTAGAGTTGGGGAATCAGAGGCGGGGAATCAGATATGGGGAAACAGAGGTGGGGAATCAGAGGCGGGGAAACAGAGGCAGGGAATCAGATATGGGGAATCAGAGGCGGGGAATCAGAGGTGGGGAATCATAGGCAGGGAATCGGATGTGCGGAATCAGAGATGGGGAATCAGAGGCCGGCAATCAGAGGTGGTGAATCAGAGATGGGGAATCAGAGGTGGGGAATCAGAGGCAGGGAATCAGACGCGGGGAATCAGAGGTGGGCAATCAGAGGCGGGGAATCAGATATGGGGAATCAGAGGCGGGGAATCAGAGGCGGGGAAACAGAGGCGGGGAATCAGATATGGGGAATCAGAGCTGGGGAATCAGAGGTGGGGAATCAGAGGCAGGGAATCAGATGTGCGGAATCAGAGATGGGGAATCAGAGGCAGGGAATCAGAATCAGAAGCGGGGAATCAGAGGCCGGGAATCAGAGGCCGGGAATCAGATGCTGGGAATAAGAGGCCGGGAATCAGAGGTGGGGAATCAGAGTCCGGGAATCAGAGATGGGGATTCAGAGGCGGGGAATGAGATATGGAGAATCAGAGGCGGGGAATCAGAGGCGGGGAAACAGAGGTGGGGAATCAGATATGGGGAATCAGAGGTGGCGAATCAAAGGCGGTGAATCATAGCTGGCGAATCAGAGGCGGGGAATCAGAGGCAGGGAATCAGATACGGGGAATCAGAGGCGGGGAATCAGAGCTGGCGAATCAGAGGCGGGGAATCAGAGGTGGGCAATCAGAGCCGGGGAATCAGATATGGGGAAACAGAGGCGGGGAATCCGAGGCGGGGAAACAGAGGCGGGGAATCAGATATGGGGAATCAGAGGTGGGGAATCAGAGGTTGGGAATCAGAGGCAGGGAATCAGAGGCTTGGAATCAGATGCAGGGAATCAGATGCGGGGAATCAGAGGCGGGGAATCAGAGCTGGGGAATCAGAGGTGGGGAATCAGATTTGGGGAATCAGAGGTGGGGACTTAGATATGGGGAAACAGAGGCGGGGAATCAGAGGCGGGGAAACAGAGGCGGGGAATCAGATATGGGGTATCAGAGGTGGGGAATCAGAGGCAGGGAATCAGATGTGCGGAATCAGAGATGGGGAATCAGAGGCAGGGAATCAGAATCAGAAGCAGGGAATCAGAGGCCGGGAATCAGAGGCCGGAATCAGATGCTGGGAATTAGAGGCCTGGAATCAGAGGCGGGGAATCAGAGGCAGGGAATCAGATGCGGGGAATCAGAGGCGGGGAATCAGAGCTGGGGAATCAGAGGCGGGGTATTAGAGTTGGGGAATCAGAGGCGGGGAATCAGATATGGGGAAACAGAGGTGGGGAATCAGAGGCGGGGAAACAGAGGCAGGGAATCAGATATGGGGAATCAGAGGCGGGGAATCAGAGGTGGGGAATCATAGGCAGGGAATCGGATGTGCGGAATCAGAGATGGGGAATCAGAGGCCGGCAATCAGAGGTGGTGAATCAGAGATGGGGAATCAGAGGTGGGGAATCAGAGGCAGGGAATCAGACGCGGGGAATCAGAGCTGGGCAATCAGAGGCGGGGAATCAGATATGGGGAATCAGAGGCGGGGAATCAGAGGCGGGGAAACAGAGGCGGGGAATCAGATATGGGGAATCAGAGCTGGGGAATCAGAGGTGGGGAATCAGAGGCAGGGAATCAGATGTGCGGAATCAGAGATGGGGAATCAGAGGCAGGGAATCAGAATCAGAAGCGGGGAATCAGAGGCCGGGAATCAGAGGCCGGGAATCAGATGCTGGGAATAAGAGGCCGGGAATCAGAGGTGGGGAATCAGAGTCCGGGAATCAGAGATGGGGATTCAGAGGCGGGGAATGAGATATGGAGAATCAGAGGCGGGGAATCAGAGGCGGGGAAACAGAGGTGGGGAATCAGATATGGGGAATCAGAGGAGGGGAATCAGAGCTGGGGAATCAGAGGCGGGGTATTAGAGTTGGGGAATCAGAGGCGGGGAATCAGAGGTGGGCAATCAGAGGCCGGGAATCAGAGGTGGTGAATCAGAGATGGGGAATCAGAGGCGGGGAATCAGTGGCAGGGAATCAGATATGGGGAATCAGAGGCGTGGAATCAGAGGCAGGGAATCAGACACGGGGAATCAGACACGGGGAATCAGAGGTGGGGAATCAGAGATGGGGAATCAGAGGCGGTGAATCAGAGATGGGGGATCAGAGGCGGGGAATCAGAGGCAGGAAATCAGACACGGGGATTCAGAGGCTGGGAATCAGACGGGGGGAATCAAAGGCGGGGTATCAGAGCTGGGGAATCAGAGGCAGGGAATCAGAGGCGGGTAATCAGATATGGGGAATCAGAGGCTGGGATTCAGAGGCGGGGAATCAGAGGCAGGGAATCAGACACGGGGAATCAGAGGTGGGGAATCAGAGATGGGGAATCAGAGGCGGGCAATGAGAGGCAGGGAATCAGACGCGGGGAATCTGAGGCGGGGAATCAGAGCTGGGGAATCAGAGGTGGGGAATCAGAGTTGGGGAATCAGAGTCAGGGAATCGGATGTGCGGAATCAGAGATGGGGAATCAGAGGTGGGGAATCAGAGGCGGTGAATCAGAGATGGGGAATCAGAGGCGGGGAATCAGAGGCAGGAAATCAGACACGGGGATTCAGAGGCTGGGAATCAGACGGGGGGAATCAAAGGCGGGGAATCAGAGCTGGGGAATCAGAGGCAGGGAATCCGAGTTGGGGATTCAGAGACGGGGAATCAGATATGGGGAAACAGAGGCGGGGAATCAGAGGCGGGCAAACAGAGGCGGGGAATTAGATATGGGGAATCAGAGGTGGTGAATCAGAGGTGGTGAATCAGTGATGGGGAATCACAGGCGGGGAATCAGAGGCAGGGAATAGAACGCAGGGAATCAGAGGCAGGGAATCAGAGCTGGGGAATCAGAGGCGGGGAATCAATGTTGGGAATCAGAGGCGGGGAATCAGATATGGGGAAACAGAGGCGGGGAATCAGAGGCGGGGAAACAGAGGCGGGGAATCAGATATGGGGAATCGGATGCGGGGAATCAGAGGCGGGGAAACAGAGGCGGGGAATCAGAGGCGGGGAATCAGAGTTGGGGCATCAGAGGTGGGGAATTAGATATAGGGAAACAGAGGCGGGGAATCAGAGGCGGGGAAACAGAGGCGGGGAATCAGATATGGGGAATCAGAGGTGGGGAATCAGAGGCAGGGAATCAGATGTGCGGAATCAGAGATGGGGAATCAGAGGCAGGGAATCAGAATCAGAGGCGGGGAATCAGAGGCCGGGAATCAGAGGCCGGGAATCAGATGCTGGGAATAAGAGGCCGGGAATCAGAGGTGGGGAATCAGAGTCCTGGAATCGGAGATGGGGATTCAGAGGTGGGGAATGAGATATGGAGAATCAGTGGCGGGGAATCAGAGGCCGGGAAACAGAGGTGGGGAATCAGATATGGGGAATCAGAGGTGGCGAATCAAAGGCGGTGAATCAGAGATGGGGAATCAGAGGCGGGGAATCAGAGGCAGGGAATCAGAGGCGCGGAATCAGAGCTGGCGAATCAGAGGCGGGGAATCAGAGGTGGGCAATCAGAGGCGGGGAATCAGATATGGGGAATCAGAGGCGGGGAATCAGAGGCGGGGAAAAAGAGGCGGGGAATCAAATATAGGGAATCAGAGGTGGGGAATCAGAGGTTGGGAATCAGAGGCAGGGAATCAGAGGCGGGGAATCAGAGGCGGGGAATCAGAGGAAGGGAATCAGATGTGCGGAATCGGAGATGGGGAATCAGAGGCAGGGAATCAGAGGCGGGGAATCAGAGGCGGGGAATCAGAGGCCGGGAATCAGATATGGGGAAACAGAGGCGGGGAATCCGAGGCGGGGAAACAGAGGCGGGGAATCAGATATGGGGAATCAGAGGTGGGGAATCAGAGGTTGGGAATCAGAGGCAGGGAATCAGAGGCTTGGAATCAGATGCAGGGAATCAGATGCGGGGAATCAGAGGCGGGGAATCAGAGCTGGGGAATCAGAGGTGGGGAATCAGATTTGGGGAATCAGAGGTGGGGACTTAGATATGGGGAAACAGAGGCGGGGAATCAGAGGCGGGGAAACAGAGGCGGGGAATCAGATATGGGGAATCAGAGATGGGGAATCAGAGGCAGGGAATCAGATGTGCGGAATCAGAGATGGTGAATCAGAGGCAGGGAATCAGAATCAGAAGCAGGGAATCAGAGGCCGGGAATCAGAGGCCGGAATCAGATGCTGGGAATTAGAGGCCTGGAATCAGAGGCGGGGAATCAGAGGCAGGGAATCAGATGCGGGGAATCAGAGGCGGGGAATCAGAGCTGGGGAATCAGAGGCGGGGTATTAGAGTTGGGGAATCAGAGGCGGGGAATCAGATATGGGGAAACAGAGGTGGGGAATCAGAGGCGGGGAAACAGAGGCAGGGAATCAGATATGGGGAATCAGAGGCGGGGAATCAGAGGTGGGGAATCATAGGCAGGGAATCGGATGTGCGGAATCAGAGATGGGGAATCAGAGGCCGGCAATCAGAGGTGGTGAATCAGAGATGGGGAATCAGAGGTGGGGAATCAGAGGCAGGGAATCAGACGCGGGGAATCAGAGGTGGGCAATCAGAGGCGGGGAATCAGATATGGGGAATCAGAGGCGGGGAATCAGAGGCGGGGAAACAGAGGCGGGGAATCAGATATGGGGAATCAGAGCTGGGGAATCAGAGGTGGGGAATCAGAGGCAGGGAATCAGATGTGCGGAATCAGAGATGGGGAATCAGAGGCAGGGAATCAGAATCAGAAGCGGGGAATCAGAGGCCGGGAATCAGAGGCCGGGAATCAGATGCTGGGAATAAGAGGCCGGGAATCAGAGGTGGGGAATCAGAGTCCGGGAATCAGAGATGGGGAATCAGAGGCGGGGAATGAGATATGGAGAATCAGAGGCGGGGAATCAGAGGCGGGGAAACAGAGGTGGGGAATCAGATATGGGGAATCAGAGGTGGCGAATCAAAGGCGGTGAATCAGAGATGGGGAATCAGAGGCGGGGAATCAGAGGCAGGGAATCAGATACGGGGAATCAGAGGCGGGGAATCAGAGCTGGCGAATCAGAGGCGGGGAATCAGAGGTGGGCAATCAGAGCCGGGGAATCAGATATGGGGAATCAGAGGCGGGGAATCAGAGGCAGGGAAACAGAGGTGGGGAATCAGATATGGGGAAACAGAGGTGGCGAATCAAAGGCGGTGAATCAGAGATGGGGAATCAGAGGCGGGGAATCAGAGGCAGGGAATCAAAAACGGGGAATCAGAGGCGGGGAATCAGAGCTGGGGAATCAGAGGCGGGGAATCAGAGTAGGAGAATCAGAGGTGGGGAATCAGATATGGGGAAACAGGGGCGGGGAATCAGAGGCGGGGAAACAGAGGCGGGGAATCAGATATGGGGAATCAGAGGTGTGGAATCAGAGGTTGGGAATCATAGGCGGGGAAACAGAGGCGGGGAATCAGATATGGGGAATCAGCGGTGGCGAATTAAAGGCGGTGAATCAAAGATGGGGAATCAGGGCAGGGAATCAGAGGCAGGGAATCAAACACGGGGAATCAGAGGCGGGGAATCAGAGCTGGGGAATCAGAGGCGGGGATTCAGAGTTGGGGAATCAGATTTGGGGAATCAGAGGTGGGGACTTAGATATGGGGAAACAGAGGCGGGGAATCAGAGGCGGGGAAACAGAGGCGGGGAATCAGAGGTTGGAAATCAGAAGCAGGGAATCAGAGGCTGGGAATCAGAGGCGGGGAATCAGAGGCAGGGAATCCGATGTGCGGAATCGGAGATGGGGAATCAGAGGCAGGGAATCAGAGGCGGGGAATCAGAGGCGGAGAATCAGAGGCCGGGAATCAGATATGGGGAAACAGAGGCGGGGAAACAGAGGCGGGGAATCAGAGGCGGGGAAACAGACGCGGGGAATCAGAGGCGGGGATTCAGAGCTGGGGAATCAGAGGCGGGGAATCAGAGTTGGGGAATCAGAGGCGGGGAATCAGATATGGGGAATCAGAGGCGGGGAATCAGAGGCGGGGAAACAGAGGCAGGGAATCAGATATGGGGAATCAGAGGTGGGGTATCAGGGGCAGGGAATCAGTGGCAGGGAATCAGAGGCGGGGAATCAGAGGCGGGGAATCAGAGGCAGGGAATCAGACACGGGGAATCAGATATGGGGAAACAGAGGCGGGGAATCAGAGACGGGTAAACAGAGGCGGGGAATTAGATATGGGGAATCAGAGGTGGGGAATCAGAGGTGGTGAATCAGAGATGGGGAATCACAGGCGGGGAATCAGAGGAAGGGAATAGAACGCGGGGAATCAGAGGCGGGGAATCAGAGGTGGCGAATCAAAGGCGGTAAATCAGAGATGGGGAATCAGAGGCGGGGAATCAGAGGCAGGGAATCAGATGCGGGGAATCAGAGGCGGGGAATCAGAGCTGGCGTATCAGAGGCGGGGAATCAGAGGTGGGCAATCAGAGCCGGGGAATCAGATATGGGGAATCAGAGGCGGGGAATCAGAGGCGGGGAAACAGTGTTGGGGAATCAGAGGCGGGGAATTAGATATGGGGAATCAGAGGCGGGGAATCAGAGGCGGGGAAACAGAGGCAGGGAATCAGATATGGGGAATCAGAGGTGGGGTATCAGGGGCAGGGAATCAGTGGCAGGGAATCAGAGGCGGGGAATCAGAGGCGGGGAATCAGAGGCAGGGAATCAGACACGGGGAATCAGATATGGGGAAACAGAGGCGGGGAATCAGAGACGGGTAAACAGAGGCGGGGAATTAGATATGGGGAATCAGATGTGGGGAATCAGAGGTGGTGAATCAGAGATGGGGAATCACAGGCGGGGAATCAGAGGCAGGGAATAGAACGCGGGGAATCAGAGGCGGGGAATCAGAGGTGGCGAATCAAAGGCGGTAAATCAGAGATGGGGAATCAGAGGCGGGGAATCAGAGGCAGGGAATCAGATGCGGGGAATCAGAGGCGGGGAATCAGAGCTGGCGAATCAGAGGCGGGGAATCAGAGGTGGGCAATCAGAGCCGGGGAATCAGATATGGGGAATCAGAGGCGGGGAATCAGAGGCGGGGAAACAGAGGTGGGGAATCAGATATGGGGAAACAGAGGTGGCGAATCAAAGGCGGTGAATCAGAGATGGGGAATCAGAGGCGGGGAATCAGAGGCAGGGAATCAAAAACGGGGAATCAGAGGCGGGGAATCAGAGCTGGGGAATCAGATACGGGGAATCAGAGTAGGAGAATCAGAGGTGGGGAATCAGATATGGGGAAACATGGGCGGGGAATCAGAGGCGGGGAAACAGAGGCGGGGAATCAGATATGGGGAATCAGAGGTGTGGAATCAGAGGTTGGGAATCAGAGGCGGGGAAACAGAGGAGGGGAATCAGATATGGGGAATCAGAGGTGGCGAATTAAAGGCGGTGAATCAGAGATGTGGAATCAGGGCAGGGAATCAGAGGCAGGGAATCAAACACGGGGAATCAGAGGCGTGGAATCAGAGCTGGGGAATCAGAGGCGGGGATTCAGAGTTGGGGAATCAGAGGCGGGGAATCAGAGGCGGGGAAACAGAGGCGGGGAATCAGATATGGGGAATCAGAGGTGGGGAATCAGAGGTTGGGAATCAGAAGCAGGGAATCAGAGGCGGGGAATCAGAGGCGGGGAATCAGAGGCAGGAAATCCGATGTGCGGAATCGGAGATGGGGAATCAGAGGCAGGGAATCAGAGGCGGGGAATCAGAGGCGGGGAATCAGAGGCCGGGAATCAGATATGGGGAAACAGAGGCGGGGAATCAGAGGCGGGGAAACAGAGGCGGGGAATCACATATGGGGAATCAGAGGTGGGGAATCAGAGGCAGGGAATCAGAGGCGGGGAATCAGAGGCGGGGAATCAGAGGCCGGGAATCAGAGGCGGGGAATCACATATGGGGAATCAGAGGTGGGGAATCAAAGGTTGGGAATCAGAGGCAGGGAATCAGAGGCTGGGAATCAGATGCAGGGAATCAGATGCGGGGAATCAGAGGCGGGGAATCAGAGCTGGGGAATCAGAGGTGGGGAATCAGAGTTGGGGAATCAGAGTCGGGGTCTTAGATATGGGGAAACAGAGGCGGGGAATCAGAGGCAGGGAAACAGAGGCGGGGAATCAGATATGGGGAATCAGGGGTGGGGAATCAGAGGTTGGGAATCAGAGGCAGGGAATCAGAGGCGTGGAAACAGAGGCGGGGATTCACATATGGGGAATCAGAGGTGGGGAATCAGGGGCGTGGAATCAGAGGCAGGGAATTAGATGTGGTGAATCAGAGATGGGGAATCAGAGGCAGGGAATCAGAATCAGAAGCGGGGTATCAGAGGCCGGGAATCAGAGGAAGGTAATCAGAGGCAGGGGATCAAACACGGGGAATCAGAGGCTGGGAATCAGAGCTGGGGAATCAGAGGCGGGGAATCAGAGCTGGGGAATCACAGGCGGGGAATCAGAGATGGGGAAACAGAGACGGGGAATCAGAGGCAGGGAATCAGATGCGGGGAATCAGAGGCGGGGAATCAGAGCTGGCGAATCAGAGGCGGGGAATCAGAGGTGGGCAATCAGAGGATGGGAATCAGATATGGGGAATCAGAGGCGGGGATCAGAGCTGGGGAATCACAGGCGGGGAATCAGAGTTGGGGAATCAGAGGCGGGGAATCAGATATGGGGAAACAGAGGCGGGGAATCAGAGGCGGTGAAACAGAGGCGGGGAATCAGATATGGGGAATCAGAGGTGGGGAATCAGAGGTTGGGAATCAGAGGCCTGGAATCAGATGTGCGGAATCAGAGATGGGGAATCAGATGCAGGGAATCAGAATCAGAAGTGGGGAATCAGAGGCCGGGAATCAGAGGCCGGGAATCAGATGCTGGGAATAAGAGGCCGGGAATCAGAGGTGGGGAATCAGAGTCCGGGAATCAGAGATGGGGATTCAGAGGCGGGGAATGAGATATGGAGAATCAGAGGCGGGGAATCAGAGGCGGGGAAACAGAGGTGGGGAATCAGATATGGGGAATCAGAGGTGGCGAATCAAAGGCGGTGAATCAGAGATGGGGAATCAGAGGCGGGGAATCAGAGGCAGGGAATCAGATACGGGGAATCAGAGGCGGGGAATCAGAGCTGGCGAATCAGAGGCGGGGAATCAGAGGTGGGCAATCAGAGCCGGGGAATCAGATATGGGGAATCAGAGGCGGGGAATCAGAGGCGGGGAAACAGAGGTGTGGAATCAGATATGGGGAAACAGAGGTGGCGAATCAAAGGCGGTGAATCAGAGATGGGGAATCAGAGGCGGGGAATCAGAGGCAGGGAATCAAAAACGGGGAATCAGAGGCGGGGAATCAGAGCTGGGGAATCAGAGGCGGGGAATCAGAGTAGGAGAATCAGAGGTGGGGAATCAGATATGGGGAAACAGGGGCGGGGAATCAGAGGCGGGGAAACAGAGGCGGGGAATCAGATATGGGGAATCAGAGGTGTGGAATCAGAGGTTGGGAATCATAGGCGGGGAAACAGAGGCGGGGAATCAGATATGGGGAATCAGCGGTGGCGAATTAAAGGCGGTGAATCAAAGATGGGGAATCAGGGCAGGGAATCAGAGGCAGGGAATCAAACACGGGGAATCAGAGGCGGGGAATCAGAGCTGGGGAATCAGAGGCGGGGATTCAGAGTTGGGGAATCAGAGGCGGGGAATCAGAGGCGGGGAATCAGAGGCGGGGAAACAGAGGCGGGGAATCAGATATGGGGAATCAGAGGTGGGGAATCAGAGGTTGGAAATCAGAAGCAGGGAATCAGAGGCTGGGAATCAGAGGCGGGGAATCAGAGGCAGGGAATCCGATGTGCGGAATCGGAGATGGGGAATCAGAGGCAGGGAATCAGAGGCGGGGAATCAGAGGCGGAGAATCAGAGGCCGGGAATCAGATATGGGGAAACAGAGGCGGGGAAACAGAGGCGGGGAATCAGAGGCGGGGAAACAGACGCGGGGAATCAGAGGCGGGGATTCAGAGCTGGGGAATCAGAGGCGGGGAATCAGAGTTGGGGAATCAGAGGCGGGGAATCAGATATGGGGAATCAGAGGCGGGGAATCAGAGGCGGGGAAACAGAGGCAGGGAATCAGATATGGGGAATCAGAGGTGGGGTATCAGGGGCAGGGAATCAGTGGCAGGGAATCAGAGGCGGGGAATCAGAGGCGGGGAATCAGAGGCAGGGAATCAGACACGGGGAATCAGATATGGGGAAACAGAGGCGGGGAATCAGAGACGGGTAAACAGAGGCGGGGAATTAGATATGGGGAATCAGAGGTGGGGAATCAGAGGTGGTGAATCAGAGATGGGGAATCACAGGCGGGGAATCAGAGGAAGGGAATAGAACGCGGGGAATCAGAGGCGGGGAATCAGAGGTGGCGAATCAAAGGCGGTAAATCAGAGATGGGGAATCAGAGGCGGGGAATCAGAGGCAGGGAATCAGATGCGGGGAATCAGAGGCGGGGAATCAGAGCTGGCGAATCAGAGGCGGGGAATCAGAGGTGGGCAATCAGAGCCGGGGAATCAGATATGGGGAATCAGAGGCGGGGAATCAGAGGCGGGGAAACAGTGTTGGGGAATCAGAGGCGGGGAATTAGATATGGGGAATCAGAGGCGGGGAATCAGAGGCGGGGAAACAGAGGCAGGGAATCAGATATGGGGAATCAGAGGTGGGGTATCAGGGGCAGGGAATCAGTGGCAGGGAATCAGAGGCGGGGAATCGGAGGCGGGGAATCAGAGGCAGGGAATCAGACACGGGGAATCAGATATGGGGAAACAGAGGCGGGGAATCAGAGACGGGTAAACAGAGGCGGGGAATTAGATATGGGGAATCAGATGTGGGGAATCAGAGGTGGTGAATCAGAGATGGGGAATCACAGGCGGGGAATCAGAGGCAGGGAATAGAACGCGGGGAATCAGAGGCGGGGAATCAGAGGTGGCGAATCAAAGGCGGTAAATCAGAGATGGGGAATCAGAGGCGGGGAATCAGAGGCAGGGAATCAGATGCGGGGAATCAGAGGCGGGGAATCAGAGCTGGCGAATCAGAGGCGGGGAATCAGAGGTGGGCAATCAGAGCCGGGGAATCAGATATGGGGAATCAGAGGCGGGGAATCAGAGGCGGGGAAACAGAGGTGGGGAATCAGATATGGGGAAACAGAGGTGGCGAATCAAAGGCGGTGAATCAGAGATGGGGAATCAGAGGCGGGGAATCAGAGGCAGGGAATCAAAAACGGGGAATCAGAGGCGGGGAATCAGAGCTGGGGAATCAGATACGGGGAATCAGAGTAGGAGAATCAGAGGTGGGGAATCAGATATGGGGAAACATGGGCGGGGAATCAGAGGCGGGGAAACAGAGGCGGGGAATCAGATATGGGGAATCAGAGGTGTGGAATCAGAGGTTGGGAATCAGAGGCGGGGAAACAGAGGAGGGGAATCAGATATGGGGAATCAGAGGTGGCGAATTAAAGGCGGTGAATCAGAGATGTGGAATCAGGGCAGGGAATCAGAGGCAGGGAATCAAACACGGGGAATCAGAGGCGTGGAATCAGAGCTGGGGAATCAGAGGCGGGGATTCAGAGTTGGGGAATCAGAGGCGGGGAATCAGAGGCGGGGAAACAGAGGCGGGGAATCAGATATGGGGAATCAGAGGTGGGGAATCAGAGGTTGGGAATCAGAAGCAGGGAATCAGAGGCGGGGAATCAGAGGCGGGGAATCAGAGGCAGGAAATCCGATGTGCGGAATCGGAGATGGGGAATCAGAGGCAGGGAATCAGAGGCGGGGAATCAGAGGCGGGGAATCAGAGGCCGGGAATCAGATATGGGGAAACAGAGGCGGGGAATCAGAGGCGGGGAAACAGAGGCGGGGAATCACATATGGGGAATCAGAGGTGGGGAATCAGAGGCAGGGAATCAGAGGCGGGGAATCAGAGGCGGGGAATCAGAGGCCGGGAATCAGATATGGGGAAACAGAGGCGGGGAATCAGAGGCGGGGAAACAGAGGCGGGGAATCACATATGGGGAATCAGAGGTGGGGAATCAAAGGTTGGGAATCAGAGGCAGGGAATCAGAGGCTGGGAATCAGATGCAGGGAATCAGATGCGGGGAATCAGAGGCGGGGAATCAGAGCTGGGGAATCAGAGGTGGGGAATCAGAGTTGGGGAATCAGAGTCGGGGACTTAGATATGGGGAAACAGAGGCGGGGAATCAGAGGCAGGGAAACAGAGGCGGGGAATCAGATATGGGGAATCAGGGGTGGGGAATCAGAGGTTGGGAATCAGAGGCAGGGAATCAGAGGCGTGGAAACAGAGGCGGGGATTCACATATGGGGAATCAGAGGTGGGGAATCAGGGGCGTGGAATCAGAGGCAGGGAATTAGATGTGGTGAATCAGAGATGGGGAATCAGAGGCAGGGAATCAGAATCAGAAGCGGGGTATCAGAGGCCGGGAATCAGAGGAAGGTAATCAGAGGCAGGGGATCAAACACGGGGAATCAGAGGCTGGGAATCAGAGCTGGGGAATCAGAGGCGGGGAATCAGAGCTGGGGAATCACAGGCGGGGAATCAGAGATGGGGAAACAGAGACGGGGAATCAGAGGCAGGGAATCAGATGCGGGGAATCAGAGGCGGGGAATCAGAGCTGGCGAATCAGAGGCGGGGAATCAGAGGTGGGCAATCAGAGGATGGGAATCAGATATGGGGAATCAGAGGCGGGGATCAGAGCTGGGGAATCACAGGCGGGGAATCAGAGTTGGGGAATCAGAGGCGGGGAATCAGATATGGGGAAACAGAGGCGGGGAATCAGAGGCGGTGAAACAGAGGCGGGGAATCAGATATGGGGAATCAGAGGTGGGGAATCAGAGGTTGGGAATCAGAGGCCTGGAATCAGATGTGCGGAATCAGAGATGGGGAATCAGATGCAGGGAATCAGAATCAGAAGTGGGGAATCAGAGGCCGGGAATCAGAGGCCGGGAATCAGATGCTGGGAATAAGAGGCCGGGAATCAGAGGTGGGGAATCAGAGTCCGGGAATCAGAGATGGGGATTCAGAGGCGGGGAATGAGATATGGAGAATCAGAGGCGGGGAATCAGAGGCGGGGAAACAGAGGTGGGGAATCAGATATGGGGAATCAGAGGTGGCGAATCAAAGGCGGTGAATCAGAGATGGGGAATCAGAGGCGGGGAATCAGAGGCAGGGAATCAGATACGGGGAATCAGAGGCGGGGAATCAGAGCTGGCGAATCAGAGGCGGGGAATCAGAGGTGGGCAATCAGAGCCGGGGAATCAGATATGGGGAATCAGAGGCGGGGAATCAGAGGCGGGGAAACAGAGGTGTGGAATCAGATATGGGGAAACAGAGGTGGCGAATCAAAGGCGGTGAATCAGAGATGGGGAATCAGAGGCGGGGAATCAGAGGCAGGGAATCAAAAACGGGGAATCAGAGGCGGGGAATCAGAGCTGGGGAATCAGAGGCGGGGAATCAGAGTAGGAGAATCAGAGGTGGGGAATCAGATATGGGGAAACAGGGGCGGGGAATCAGAGGCGGGGAAACAGAGGCGGGGAATCAGATATGGGGAATCAGAGGTGTGGAATCAGAGGTTGGGAATCATAGGCAGGGAAACAGAGGCGGGGAATCAGATATGGGGAATCAGCGGGGGCGAATTAAAGGCGGTGAATCGGAGATGGGGAATCAGGGCAGGGAATCAGAGGCAGGGAATCAGATACGGGGAATCAGAGGCGGGGAATCAGAGCTGGCGAATCAGAGGCGTGGAATCAGAGGTGGGCAATCAGAGCCGGGGAATCAGATATGGGGAATCAGAGGCGGGGAATCAGAGGCAGGGAAACAGAGGTGGGGAATCAGATATGGGGAAACAGAGGTGGCGAATCAAAGGCGGTGAATCAGAGATGGGGAATCAGAGGCGGGGAATCAGAGGCAGGGAATCAAAAACGGGGAATCAGAGGCGGGGAATCAGAGCTGGGGAATCAGAGGCGGGGAATCAGAGTAGGAGAATCAGAGGTGGGGAATCAGATATGGGGAAACAGGGGCGGGGAATCAGAGGCGGGGAAACAGAGGCGGGGAATCAGATATGGGGAATCAGAGGTGTGGAATCAGAGGTTGGGAATCATAGGCGGGGAAACAGAGGCGGGGAATCAGATATGGGGAATCAGCGGTGGCGAATTAAAGGCGGTGAATCAAAGATGGGGAATCAGGGCAGGGAATCAGAGGCAGGGAATCAAACACGGGGAATCAGAGGCGGGGAATCAGAGCTGGGGAATCAGAGGCGGGGATTCAGAGTTGGGGAATCAGAGGCGGGGAATCAGAGGCGGGGAATCAGAGGCGGGGAAACAGAGGCGGGGAATCAGATATGGGGAATCAGAGGTGGGGAATCAGAGGTTGGAAATCAGAAGCAGGGAATCAGAGGCTGGGAATCAGAGGCGGGGAATCAGAGGCAGGGAATCCGATGTGCGGAATCGGAGATGGGGAATCAGAGGCAGGGAATCAGAGGCGGGGAATCAGAGGCGGAGAATCAGAGGCCGGGAATCAGATATGGGGAAACAGAGGCGGGGAAACAGAGGCGGGGAATCAGAGGCGGGGAAACAGACGCGGGGAATCAGAGGCGGGGATTCAGAGCTGGGGAATCAGAGGCGGGGAATCAGAGTTGGGGAATCAGAGGCGGGGAATCAGATATGGGGAATCAGAGGCGGGGAATCAGAGGCGGGGAAACAGAGGCAGGGAATCAGATATGGGGAATCAGAGGTGGGGTATCAGGGGCAGGGAATCAGTGGCAGGGAATCAGAGGCGGGGAATCAGAGGCGGGGAATCAGAGGCAGGGAATCAGACACGGGGAATCAGATATGGGGAAACAGAGGCGGGGAATCAGAGACGGGTAAACAGAGGCGGGGAATTAGATATGGGGAATCAGAGGTGGGGAATCAGAGGTGGTGAATCAGAGATGGGGAATCACAGGCGGGGAATCAGAGGAAGGGAATAGAACGCGGGGAATCAGAGGCGGGGAATCAGAGGTGGCGAATCAAAGGCGGTAAATCAGAGATGGGGAATCAGAGGCGGGGAATCAGAGGCAGGGAATCAGATGCGGGGAATCAGAGGCGGGGAATCAGAGCTGGCGTATCAGAGGCGGGGAATCAGAGGTGGGCAATCAGAGCCGGGGAATCAGATATGGGGAATCAGAGGCGGGGAATCAGAGGCGGGGAAACAGTGTTGGGGAATCAGAGGCGGGGAATTAGATATGGGGAATCAGAGGCGGGGAATCAGAGGCGGGGAAACAGAGGCAGGGAATCAGATATGGGGAATCAGAGGTGGGGTATCAGGGGCAGGGAATCAGTGGCAGGGAATCAGAGGCGGGGAATCAGAGGCGGGGAATCAGAGGCAGGGAATCAGACACGGGGAATCAGATATGGGGAAACAGAGGCGGGGAATCAGAGACGGGTAAACAGAGGCGGGGAATTAGATATGGGGAATCAGATGTGGGGAATCAGAGGTGGTGAATCAGAGATGGGGAATCACAGGCGGGGAATCAGAGGCAGGGAATAGAACGCGGGGAATCAGAGGCGGGGAATCAGAGGTGGCGAATCAAAGGCGGTAAATCAGAGATGGGGAATCAGAGGCGGGGAATCAGAGGCAGGGAATCAGATGCGGGGAATCAGAGGCGGGGAATCAGAGCTGGCGAATCAGAGGCGGGGAATCAGAGGTGGGCAATCAGAGCCGGGGAATCAGATATGGGGAATCAGAGGCGGGGAATCAGAGGCGGGGAAACAGAGGTGGGGAATCAGATATGGGGAAACAGAGGTGGCGAATCAAAGGCGGTGAATCAGAGATGGGGAATCAGAGGCGGGGAATCAGAGGCAGGGAATCAAAAACGGGGAATCAGAGGCGGGGAATCAGAGCTGGGGAATCAGATACGGGGAATCAGAGTAGGAGAATCAGAGGTGGGGAATCAGATATGGGGAAACATGGGCGGGGAATCAGAGGCGGGGAAACAGAGGCGGGGAATCAGATATGGGGAATCAGAGGTGTGGAATCAGAGGTTGGGAATCAGAGGCGGGGAAACAGAGGAGGGGAATCAGATATGGGGAATCAGAGGTGGCGAATTAAAGGCGGTGAATCAGAGATGTGGAATCAGGGCAGGGAATCAGAGGCAGGGAATCAAACACGGGGAATCAGAGGCGTGGAATCAGAGCTGGGGAATCAGAGGCGGGGATTCAGAGTTGGGGAATCAGAGGCGGGGAATCAGAGGCGGGGAAACAGAGGCGGGGAATCAGATATGGGGAATCAGAGGTGGGGAATCAGAGGTTGGGAATCAGAAGCAGGGAATCAGAGGCGGGGAATCAGAGGCGGGGAATCAGAGGCAGGAAATCCGATGTGCGGAATCGGAGATGGGGAATCAGAGGCAGGGAATCAGAGGCGGGGAATCAGAGGCGGGGAATCAGAGGCCGGGAATCAGATATGGGGAAACAGAGGCGGGGAATCAGAGGCGGGGAAACAGAGGCGGGGAATCACATATGGGGAATCAGAGGTGGGGAATCAGAGGCAGGGAATCAGAGGCGGGGAATCAGAGGCGGGGAATCAGAGGCCGGGAATCAGAGGCGGGGAATCACATATGGGGAATCAGAGGTGGGGAATCAAAGGTTGGGAATCAGAGGCAGGGAATCAGAGGCTGGGAATCAGATGCAGGGAATCAGATGCGGGGAATCAGAGGCGGGGAATCAGAGCTGGGGAATCAGAGGTGGGGAATCAGAGTTGGGGAATCAGAGTCGGGGACTTAGATATGGGGAAACAGAGGCGGGGAATCAGAGGCAGGGAAACAGAGGCGGGGAATCAGATATGGGGAATCAGGGGTGGGGAATCAGAGGTTGGGAATCAGAGGCAGGGAATCAGAGGCGTGGAAACAGAGGCGGGGATTCACATATGGGGAATCAGAGGTGGGGAATCAGGGGCGTGGAATCAGAGGCAGGGAATTAGATGTGGTGAATCAGAGATGGGGAATCAGAGGCAGGGAATCAGAATCAGAAGCGGGGTATCAGAGGCCGGGAATCAGAGGAAGGTAATCAGAGGCAGGGGATCAAACACGGGGAATCAGAGGCTGGGAATCAGAGCTGGGGAATCAGAGGCGGGGAATCAGAGCTGGGGAATCACAGGCGGGGAATCAGAGATGGGGAAACAGAGACGGGGAATCAGAGGCAGGGAATCAGATGCGGGGAATCAGAGGCGGGGAATCAGAGCTGGCGAATCAGAGGCGGGGAATCAGAGGTGGGCAATCAGAGGATGGGAATCAGATATGGGGAATCAGAGGCGGGGATCAGAGCTGGGGAATCACAGGCGGGGAATCAGAGTTGGGGAATCAGAGGCGGGGAATCAGATATGGGGAAACAGAGGCGGGGAATCAGAGGCGGTGAAACAGAGGCGGGGAATCAGATATGGGGAATCAGAGGTGGGGAATCAGAGGTTGGGAATCAGAGGCCTGGAATCAGATGTGCGGAATCAGAGATGGGGAATCAGATGCAGGGAATCAGAATCAGAAGTGGGGAATCAGAGGCCGGGAATCAGAGGCCGGGAATCAGATGCTGGGAATAAGAGGCCGGGAATCAGAGGTGGGGAATCAGAGTCCGGGAATCAGAGATGGGGATTCAGAGGCGGGGAATGAGATATGGAGAATCAGAGGCGGGGAATCAGAGGCGGGGAAACAGAGGTGGGGAATCAGATATGGGGAATCAGAGGTGGCGAATCAAAGGCGGTGAATCAGAGATGGGGAATCAGAGGCGGGGAATCAGAGGCAGGGAATCAGATACGGGGAATCAGAGGCGGGGAATCAGAGCTGGCGAATCAGAGGCGGGGAATCAGAGGTGGGCAATCAGAGCCGGGGAATCAGATATGGGGAATCAGAGGCGGGGAATCAGAGGCGGGGAAACAGAGGTGTGGAATCAGATATGGGGAAACAGAGGTGGCGAATCAAAGGCGGTGAATCAGAGATGGGGAATCAGAGGCGGGGAATCAGAGGCAGGGAATCAAAAACGGGGAATCAGAGGCGGGGAATCAGAGCTGGGGAATCAGAGGCGGGGAATCAGAGTAGGAGAATCAGAGGTGGAGAATCAGATATGGGGAAACAGGGGCGGGGAATCAGAGGCGGGGAAACAGAGGCGGGGAATCAGATATGGGGAATCAGAGGTGTGGAATCAGAGGTTGGGAATCATAGGCGGGGAAACAGAGGCGGGGAATCAGATATGGGGAATCAGCGGTGGCGAATTAAAGGCGGTGAATCAAAGATGGGGAATCAGGGCAGGGAATCAGAGGCAGGGAATCAAACACGGGGAATCAGAGGCGGGGAATCAGAGCTGGGGAATCAGAGGCGGGGATTCAGAGTTGGGGAATCAGAGGCGGGGAATCAGAGGCGGGGAATCAGAGGCGGGGAAACAGAGGCGGGGAATCAGATATGGGGAATCAGAGGTGGGGAATCAGAGGTTGGAAATCAGAAGCAGGGAATCAGAGGCTGGGAATCAGAGGCGGGGAATCAGAGGCAGGGAATCCGATGTGCGGAATCGGAGATGGGGAATCAGAGGCAGGGAATCAGAGGCGGGGAATCAGAGGCGGAGAATCAGAGGCCGGGAATCAGATATGGGGAAACAGAGGCGGGGAAACAGAGGCGGGGAATCAGAGGCGGGGAAACAGACGCGGGGAATCAGAGGCGGGGATTCAGAGCTGGGGAATCAGAGGCGGGGAATCAGAGTTGGGGAATCAGAGGCGGGGAATCAGATATGGGGAATCAGAGGCGGGGAATCAGAGGCGGGGAAACAGAGGCAGGGAATCAGATATGGGGAATCAGAGGTGGGGTATCAGGGGCAGGGAATCAGTGGCAGGGAATCAGAGGCGGGGAATCAGAGGCGGGGAATCAGAGGCAGGGAATCAGACACGGGGAATCAGATATGGGGAAACAGAGGCGGGGAATCAGAGACGGGTAAACAGAGGCGGGGAATTAGATATGGGGAATCAGAGGTGGGGAATCAGAGGTGGTGAATCAGAGATGGGGAATCACAGGCGGGGAATCAGAGGAAGGGAATAGAACGCGGGGAATCAGAGGCGGGGAATCAGAGGTGGCGAATCAAAGGCGGTAAATCAGAGATGGGGAATCAGAGGCGGGGAATCAGAGGCAGGGAATCAGATGCGGGGAATCAGAGGCGGGGAATCAGAGCTGGCGAATCAGAGGCGGGGAATCAGAGGTGGGCAATCAGAGCCGGGGAATCAGATATGGGGAATCAGAGGCGGGGAATCAGAGGCGGGGAAACAGTGTTGGGGAATCAGAGGCGGGGAATTAGATATGGGGAATCAGAGGCGGGGAATCAGAGGCGGGGAAACAGAGGCAGGGAATCAGATATGGGGAATCAGAGGTGGGGTATCAGGGGCAGGGAATCAGTGGCAGGGAATCAGAGGCGGGGAATCAGAGGCGGGGAATCAGAGGCAGGGAATCAGACACGGGGAATCAGATATGGGGAAACAGAGGCGGGGAATCAGAGACGGGTAAACAGAGGCGGGGAATTAGATATGGGGAATCAGATGTGGGGAATCAGAGGTGGTGAATCAGAGATGGGGAATCACAGGCGGGGAATCAGAGGCAGGGAATAGAACGCTGGAATCAGAGGCGGGGAATCAGAGGTGGCGAATCAAAGGCGGTAAATCAGAGATGGGGAATCAGAGGCGGGGAATCAGAGGCAGGGAATCAGATGCGGGGAATCAGAGGCGGGGAATCAGAGCTGGCGAATCAGAGGCGGGGAATCAGAGGTGGGCAATCAGAGCCGGGGAATCAGATATGGGGAATCAGAGGCGGGGAATCAGAGGCGGGGAAACAGAGGTGGGGAATCAGATATGGGGAAACAGAGGTGGCGAATCAAAGGCGGTGAATCAGAGATGGGGAATCAGAGGCGGGGAATCAGAGGCAGGGAATCAAAAACGGGGAATCAGAGGCGGGGAATCAGAGCTGGGGAATCAGATACGGGGAATCAGAGTAGGAGAATCAGAGGTGGGGAATCAGATATGGGGAAACATGGGCGGGGAATCAGAGGCGGGGAAACAGAGGCGGGGAATCAGATATGGGGAATCAGAGGTGTGGAATCAGAGGTTGGGAATCAGAGGCGGGGAAACAGAGGAGGGGAATCAGATATGGGGAATCAGAGGTGGCGAATTAAAGGCGGTGAATCAGAGATGTGGAATCAGGGCAGGGAATCAGAGGCAGGGAATCAAACACGGGGAATCAGAGGCGTGGAATCAGAGCTGGGGAATCAGAGGCGGGGATTCAGAGTTGGGGAATCAGAGGCGGGGAATCAGAGGCGGGGAAACAGAGGCGGGGAATCAGATATGGGGAATCAGAGGTGGGGAATCAGAGGTTGGGAATCAGAAGCAGGGAATCAGAGGCGGGGAATCAGAGGCGGGGAATCAGAGGCAGGAAATCCGATGTGCGGAATCGGAGATGGGGAATCAGAGGCAGGGAATCAGAGGCGGGGAATCAGAGGCGGGGAATCAGAGGCCGGGAATCAGATATGGGGAAACAGAGGCGGGGAATCAGAGGCGGGGAAACAGAGGCGGGGAATCACATATGGGGAATCAGAGGTGGGGAATCAGAGGCAGGGAATCAGAGGCGGGGAATCAGAGGCGGGGAATCAGAGGCCGGGAATCAGATATGGGGAAACAGAGGCGGGGAATCAGAGGCGGGGAAACAGAGGCGGGGAATCACATATGGGGAATCAGAGGTGGGGAATCAAAGGTTGGGAATCAGAGGCAGGGAATCAGAGGCTGGGAATCAGATGCAGGGAATCAGATGCGGGGAATCAGAGGCGGGGAATCAGAGCTGGGGAATCAGAGGTGGGGAATCAGAGTTGGGGAATCAGAGTCGGGGACTTAGATATGGGGAAACAGAGGCGGGGAATCAGAGGCAGGGAAACAGAGGCGGGGAATCAGATATGGGGAATCAGGGGTGGGGAATCAGAGGTTGGGAATCAGAGGCAGGGAATCAGAGGCGTGGAAACAGAGGCGGGGATTCACATATGGGGAATCAGAGGTGGGGAATCAGGGGCGTGGAATCAGAGGCAGGGAATTAGATGTGGTGAATCAGAGATGGGGAATCAGAGGCAGGGAATCAGAATCAGAAGCGGGGTATCAGAGGCCGGGAATCAGAGGAAGGTAATCAGAGGCAGGGGATCAAACACGGGGAATCAGAGGCTGGGAATCAGAGCTGGGGAATCAGAGGCGGGGAATCAGAGCTGGGGAATCACAGGCGGGGAATCAGAGATGGGGAAACAGAGACGGGGAATCAGAGGCAGGGAATCAGATGCGGGGAATCAGAGGCGGGGAATCAGAGCTGGCGAATCAGAGGCGGGGAATCAGAGGTGGGCAATCAGAGGATGGGAATCAGATATGGGGAATCAGAGGCGGGGATCAGAGCTGGGGAATCACAGGCGGGGAATCAGAGTTGGGGAATCAGAGGCGGGGAATCAGATATGGGGAAACAGAGGCGGGGAATCAGAGGCGGTGAAACAGAGGCGGGGAATCAGATATGGGGAATCAGAGGTGGGGAATCAGAGGTTGGGAATCAGAGGCCTGGAATCAGATGTGCGGAATCAGAGATGGGGAATCAGATGCAGGGAATCAGAATCAGAAGTGGGGAATCAGAGGCCGGGAATCAGAGGCCGGGAATCAGATGCTGGGAATAAGAGGCCGGGAATCAGAGGTGGGGAATCAGAGTCCGGGAATCAGAGATGGGGATTCAGAGGCGGGGAATGAGATATGGAGAATCAGAGGCGGGGAATCAGAGGCGGGGAAACAGAGGTGGGGAATCAGATATGGGGAATCAGAGGTGGCGAATCAAAGGCGGTGAATCAGAGATGGGGAATCAGAGGCGGGGAATCAGAGGCAGGGAATCAGATACGGGGAATCAGAGGCGGGGAATCAGAGCTGGCGAATCAGAGGCGGGGAATCAGAGGTGGGCAATCAGAGCCGGGGAATCAGATATGGGGAATCAGAGGCGGGGAATCAGAGGCGGGGAAACAGAGGTGTGGAATCAGATATGGGGAAACAGAGGTGGCGAATCAAAGGCGGTGAATCAGAGATGGGGAATCAGAGGCGGGGAATCAGAGGCAGGGAATCAAAAACGGGGAATCAGAGGCGGGGAATCAGAGCTGGGGAATCAGAGGCGGGGAATCAGAGTAGGAGAATCAGAGGTGGGGAATCAGATATGGGGAAACAGGGGCGGGGAATCAGAGGCGGGGAAACAGAGGCGGGGAATCAGATATGGGGAATCAGAGGTGTGGAATCAGAGGTTGGGAATCATAGGCAGGGAAACAGAGGCGGGGAATCAGATATGGGGAATCAGCGGGGGCGAATTAAAGGCGGTGAATCGGAGATGGGGAATCAGGGCAGGGAATCAGAGGCAGGGAATCAAACACGGGGAATCAGAGGCGGGGAATCAGAGCTGGGGAATCAGAGGCGGGGATTCAGAGTTGGGGAATCAGAGGCGGGGAATCAGAGGCGGGGAATCAGAGGCGGGGAAACAGAGGCGGGGAATCAGATATGGGGAATCAGAGGTGGGGAATCAGAGGTTGGGAATCAGAAGCAGGGAATCAGAGGCGGGGAATCAGAGGCGGGGAATCAGAGGCAGGGAATCCGATGTGCGGAATCGGAGATGGGGAATCAGAGGCAGGGAATCAGAGGCGGGGAATCAGAGGCGGAGAATCAGAGGCCGGGAATCAGATATGGGGAAACAGAGGCGGGGAATCAGAGGCGGGGAAACAGAGGCGGGGAATCAGATATGGGGAATCAGAGGTGGGGAATCAGAGGTTGGGAATCAGAGGCAGGGAATCAGAGGCTGGGGATCAGATGCAGGGAATCAGATGCGGGGAATCAGAGGCGGGGAATCAGAGCTGGGGAATCAGAGGTGGGGAATCAGAGTTGGGGAATCAGAGTCGGGGACTTAGATATGGGGAAACAGAGGCGGGGAATCAGAGGCGGGGAAACAGACGCGGGGAATCAGAGGCGGGGATTCAGAGCTGGGGAATCAGAGGCGGGGAATCAGAGTTGGGGAATCAGAGGTGGGGAATCAGATATGGGGAATCAGAGGCGGGGAATCAGAGGCGGGGAAACAGAGGCAGGGAATCAGATATGGGGAATCAGAGGTGGGGTATCAGGGGCAGGGAATCAGTGGCAGGGAATCAGAGGCGGGGAATCAGAGGCGGGGAATCAGAGGCAGGGAATCAAACACGGGGAATCAGATATGGGGAAACAGAGGCGGGGAATAAGAGACGGGTAAACAGAGGCGGGGAATTAGATATGGGGAATCAGAGGTGGGGAATCACAGGCGGGGAATCAGAGGCAGGGAATAGAACGCGGTGAATCAGAGGCGGGGAATCAGAGGTGGCGAATCAAAGGCGGTAAATCAGAGATGGGGAATCAGAGGCGGGGAATCAGAGGCAGGGAATCAGATGCGGGGAATCAGAGGCGGGGAATCAGAGCTGGCGAATCAGAGGCGGGGAATCAGAGGTGGGCAATCAGAGCCGGGGAATCAGATATGGGGAATCAGAGGCGGGGAATCAGAGGCGGGGAAACAGAGGTGGGGAATCAGATATGGGGAAACAGAGGTGGCGAATCAAAGGCGGTGAATCAGAGATGGGGAATCAGAGGCGGGGAATCAGAGGCAGGGAATCAAAAACGGGGAATCAGAGGCGGGGAATCAGAGCTGGGGAATCAGATGCGGGGAATGAGAGTAGGAGAATCAGAGGTGGGGAATCAGATATGGGGAAACAGGGGCGGGGAATCAGAGGCGGGGAAACAGAGGCGGGGAATCAGATATGGGGAATCAGAGGTGTGGAATCAGAGGTTGGGAATCAGAGGCGGGGAAACAGAGGAGGGGAATCAGATATGGGGAATCAGAGGTGGCGAATTAAAGGCGGTGAATCAGAGATGTGGTATCAGGGCAGGGAATCAGAGGCAGGGAATCAAACACGGGGAATCAGAGGCGTGGAATCAGAGCTGGGGAATCAGAGGCGGGGATTCAGAGTTGGGGAATCAGAGGCGGGGAATCAGAGGCGGGGAAACAGAGGCGGGGAATCAGATATGGGGAATCAGAGGTGGGGAATCAGAGGTTGGGAATCAGAAGCAGGGAATCAGATGCGGGGAATCAGAGGCGGGGAATCAGAGGCAGGAAATCCGATGTGCGGAATCGGAGATGGGGAATCAGAGGCAGGGAATCAGAGGCGGGGAATCAGAGGCGGGGAATCAGAGGCCGGGAATCAGATATGGGGAAACAGAGGCGGGGAATCAGAGGCGGGGAAACAGAGGCGGGGAATCACATATGGGGAATCAGAGGTGGGGAATCAGAGGCAGGGAATCAGAGGCGGGGAATCAGAGGCGGGGAATCAGAGGCCGGGAATCAGATATGGGGAAACAGAGGCGGGGAATCAGAGGCGGGGAAACAGAGGCGGGGAATCACATATGGGGAATCAGAGGTGGGGAATCAGAGGTTGGGAATCAGAGGCAGGGAATCAGAGGCTGGGAATCAGATGCAGGGAATCAGATGCGGGGAATCAGAGGCGGGGAATCAGAGCTGGGGAATCAGAGGTGGGGAATCAGAGTTGGGGAATCAGAGTCGGGGACTTAGATATGGGGAAACAGAGGCGGGGAATCAGAGGCAGGGAAACAGAGGCGGGGAATCAGATATGGGGAATCAGGGGTGGGGAATCAGAGGTTGGGAATCAAAGGCAGGGAATCAGAGGCGTGGAAACAGAGGCGGGGATTCAGATATGGGGAATCAGAGGTGGGGAATCAGGGGCGTGGAATCAGAGGCAGGGAATTAGATGTGGTGAATCAGAGATGGGGAATCAGAGGCAGGGAATCAGAATCAGAAGCGGGGTATCAGAGGCCGGGAATCAGAGGAAGGTAATCAGAGGCAGGGGATCAAACACGGGGAATCAGAGGCTGGGAATCAGAGCTGGGGAATCAGAGGCGGGGAATCAGAGCTGGGGAATCACAGACGGGGAATCAGAGATGGGGAAACAGAGGCGGGGAATCAGAGGCAGGGAATCAGATGCGGGGAATCAGAGGCGGGTAATCAGAGCTGGCGAATCAGAGGCGGGGAATCAGAGGTGGGCAATCAGAGGATGGGAATCAGATATGGGGAATCAGAGGCGGGGAATCAGAGCTGTGGAATCACAGGCGCGGAAACAGAGTTGGGGAATCAGAGGCGGGGAATCAGATATGGGGAAACAGAGGCGGGGAATCAGAGGCGGTGAAAAAGAGGCGGGGAATCAGATATGGGGAATCAGAGGTGGGGAATCAGAGGTTGGGAATCAGAGGCCTGGAATCAGATGTGCGGAATCAGAGATGGGGAATCAGAGGCGGGGAAACAGAGGCGGGGAATCAGATATGGGGAATCAGAGGTGGGGAATCAGAGGTTGGGAATCAGAAGCAGGGAATCAGAGGCGGGGAATCAGAGGCGGGGAATCAGAGGCAGCGAATCCGATGTGCGGAATCGGAGATGGGGAATCAGAGGCAGGGAATCAGAGGCGGGGAATCAGAGGCGGAGAATCAGAGGCCGGGAATCAGATATGGGGAAACAGAGGCGGGGAATCAGAGGCGGGGAAACAGAGGCGGGGAATCAGATATGGGGAATCAGAGGTGGGGAATCAGAGGTTGGGAATCAGAGGCAGGGAATCAGAGGCTGGGAATCAGATGCAGGGAATCAGATGCGGGGAATCAGAGGCGGGGAATCAGAGCTGGGGATTCAGAGGTGGGGAATCAGAGTTGGGGAATCAGAGTCGGGGACTTAGATATGGGGAAACAGAGGCGGGGAATCAGAGGCGGGGAAACAGACGCGGGGAATCAGAGGCGGGGATTCAGAGCCGGGGAATCAGAGGCGGGGATTCAGAGCTGGGGAATCAGAGGCGGGGAATCAGAGTTGGGGAATCAGAGGCGGGGAATCAGAGGCGGGGAAACAGAGGCAGGGAATCAGATATGGGGAATCAGAGGTGGGGTATCAGGGGCAGGGAATCAGTGGCAGGGAATCAGAGGCGGGGTATCAGAGGCGGGGAATCAGAGGCAGGGAATCAGACACGGGGAATCAGATATGGGGAAACAGAGGCGGGGAATCAGAGACGGGTAAACAGAGGCGGGGAATTAGATATGGGGAATCAGAGGTGGGGAATCAGAGGTGGTGAATCAGAGATGGGGAATCACAGGCGGGGAATCAGAGGCAGGGAATAGAACGCGGGGAATCAGAGGCGGGGAATCAGAGGTGGCGAATCAAAGGCGGTAATTCAGAGATGGGGAATCAGAGGCGGGGAATCAGAGGCAGGGAATCAGATGCGGGGAATCAGAGGCGGGGAATCAGAGCTGGCGAATCAGAGGCGGGGAATCAGAGGTGGGCAATCAGAGCCGGGGAATCAGATATGGGGAATCAGAGGCGGGGAATCAGAGGCGGGGAAACAGATGTGGGGAATCAGATATGGGGAAACAGAGGTGGCGAATCAAAGGCGGTGAATCAGAGATGGGGAATCAGAGGCGGGGAATCAGAGGCAGGGAATCAAAAACGGGGAATCAGAGGCGGGGAATCAGAGCTGGGGAATCAGATGCGGGGAATCAGAGTAGGAGAATCAGAGGTGGGGAATGAGATATGGGGAAACAGGGGCGGGGAATCAGAGGCGGGGAAACAGAGGCGGGGAATCAGATATGGGGAATCAGAGGTGTGGAATCAGAGGTTGGGAATCAGAGGCGGGGAAACAGAGGAGGGGAATCAGATATGGGGAATCAGAGGTGGCGAATTAAAGGCGGTGAATCAGAGATGTGGAATCAGGGCAGGGAATCAGAGGCAGGGAATCAAACACGGTGAATCAGGGGCGTGGAATCAGAGCTGGGGAATCAGAGGCGGGGATTCAGAGTTGGGGAATCAGAGGCGGGGAATCAGAGGCGGGGAAACAGAGGCGGGGAATCAGATATGGGGAATCAGAGGTGGGGAATCAGAGGTTGGGAATCAGAAGCAGGGAATCAGAGGCGGGGAATCAGAGGCGGGGAATCAGAGGCAGGAAATCCGATGTGCGGAATCGGAGATGGGGAATCAGAGGCAGGGAATCAGAGGAGGGGAATCAGAGGCGGGGAATCAGAGGCCGGGAATCAGATATGGGGAAACAGAGGCGGGGAATCAGAGGCGGGGAAACAGAGGCGGGGAATCACATATGGGGAATCAGAGGTGGGGAATCAGAGGTTGGGAATCAGAGGCAGGGAATCAGAGGCTGGGAATCAGATGCAGGGAATCAGATGCGGGGAATCAGAGGCGGGGAATCAGAGCTGGGGAATCAGAGGTGGGGAATCAGAGTTGGGGAATCAGAGTCGGGGACTTAGATATGGGGAAACAGAGGCGGGGAATCAGAGGCAGGGAAACAGAGGCGGGGAATCAGATATGGGGAATCAGGGGTGGGGAATCAGAGGTTGGGAATCAGAGGCAGGGAATCAGAGGCGTGGAAACTGAGGCGGGGATTCAGATATGGGGAATCAGAGGTGGGGAATCAGGGGCGTGGAATCAGAGGCAGGGAATTAGATGTGGTGAATCAGAGATGGGGAATCAGAGGCAGGGAATCAGAATCAGAAGCGGGGTATCAGAGGCCGGGAATCAGAGGAAGGTAATCAGAGGCAGGGGATCAAACACGGAGAATCAGAGGCTGGGAATCAGAGCTGGGGAATCAGAGGCGGGGAATCAGAGCTGGGGAATCACAGGCGGGGAATCAGAGATGGGGAAACAGAGGCGGGGAATCAGAGGCAGGGAATCAGATGCGGGGAATCAGAGGCGGGGAATCAGAGCTGGTGAATCAGAGGCGGGGAATCAGAGGTGGGCAATCAAAGGATGGGAATCAGATATGGGGAATCAGAGGCGGGGAATCAGAGCTGGGGAATCACAGGCGGGGAATCAGAGTTGGGGAATCAGAGGCGGGGAATCAGATATGGGGAAACAGAGGCGGGGAATCAGAGGCGGTGAAACAGAGGCGGGGAATCAGATATGGGGAATCAGAGGTGGGGAATCAGAGGTTGGGAATCAGAGGCCTGGAATCAGAGGCGGGGAATCAGAGGCAGGGAATCAGATGCGGGGAATCAGAGGAGGGGAATCAGAGCTGGGGAATCAGAGGCGGGGTATTAGAGTTGGGGAATCAGAGGTGGGGAATCAGAGGTGGGCAATCAGAGGCCGGGAATCAGAGGTGGTGCATCAGAGATGGGGAATCAGAGGCGGGGAATCAGTGGCAGGGAATCAGATATGGGGAATCAGAGGCTTGGAATCAGAGGCAGGGAATCAGACACGGGGAATCAGACACGGGGAATCAGAGGTGGGGAATCAGAGATGGGGAATCAGAGGCGGTGAATCAGAGATGGGGGATCAGAGGCGGGGAATCAGAGGCAGGAAATCAGACACGGGGATTCAGAGGCTGGGAATCCGACGGGGGGAATCAAAGGCGGGGTATCGGAGCTGGGGAATCAGAGGCAGGGAATCAGAGGCGGGGAATCAGATATGGGGAATCAGAGGCTGGGATTCAGAGGCGGGGAATCAGAGGCAGGGAATCAGACACGGGGAATCAGAGGTGGGGAATCAGAGATGGGGAATCAGAGGCGGGGAATCAGAGGCAGGGAATCAGACGCGGGGAATCTGAGGCGGGGAATCAGAGCTGGGGATTCAGAGGTGGGGAATCAGAGTTGGGGAATCAGAGGCAGGGAATCGGATGTGCGGAATCAGAGATGGGGAATCAGAGGTGGGGAATCAGAGGCGGTGAATCAGAGATGGGGAATCAGAGGCGGGGAATCAGAGGCAGGAAATCAGACACGGGGATTCAGAGGCTGGGAATCAGACGGGGGGAATCAAAGGCGGGGAATCAGAGCTGGGGAATCAGAGGCAGGGAATCAGAGTTGGGGGTTCAGAGACGGGGAATCAGATATGGGGAAACAGAGGCGGGGAATCAGAGGCGGGCAAACAGAGGCGGGGAATTAGATATGGGGAATCAGAGGTGGGGAATCAGAGGTGGTGAATCAGTGATAGGGAATCACAGGCGGGAAATCAGAGGCAGGGAATAGAACGCAGGGAATCAGAGGCGGGGAATCAGAGCTGGGGAATCACAGGCGGGGAATCAGAGTTGGGGAATCAGAGGCGGGGAATCAGATATGGGGAAACAGAGGCGGGGAATCAGAGGCGGTGAAACAGAGGCGGGGAATCAGATATTGGGAATCTGAGGCAGGGAATCAGTAAAAAGTTATCAGAGGCAGGGTATCAGAGGCGGAGAATCAGAGGTGGGGAATCAGAAGTGGGGAATCAGAGGTGGGGAATCAGAGGCGTGGAACCAGAGGCGGGGAATCAGAGGTGGGGAATCAGAAGTGGGGAATCAGAGGTGGGGAATCAGAGGCGGGGAATCATAGGCAGGGAATCAGAGGAGGGCAATCATAAGTGGGGAATCAGAGGCGGGGAATCAGAGGCGGGGAATCAGAGGCAGTGAATCAGAGGCGGGGAATCAGAGGCGGGGAATCAGAGGCAGTGAATCAGAGGCGGGGAATCAGAGGCGGGGAATCAGAGCTGGGGAATCAGAGGCAGGGAATCAGAGGCGGGGAATCAGATATGGGGAATCAGAGGCTGGTATTCAGAGGCGGGGAATCAGAGGCAGGGAATCAGACACGGGGAATCAGAGGTGGGGAATCAGAGATGGGGAATCAGAGGCGGGGAATCAGAGGCAGGGAATCAGACGCGGGGAATCTGAGGCGGGGAATCAGAGCTGGGGAATCAGAGGTGGGGAATCAGAGTTGGGGAATCAGAGGCAGGGAATCGGATGTGCGGAATCAGAGATGGGGAATCAGAGGTGGGGAATCAGAGGCGGTGAATCAGAGATGGGGAATCAGAGGCGGGGAATCAGAGGCAGGAAATCAGACACGGGGATTCAGAGGCTGGGAATCAGACGGGGGGAATCAAAGGCGGGGAATCAGAGCTGGGGAATCAGAGGCAGGGAATCAGAGTTGGGGATTCAGAGACGGGGAATCAGATATGGGGAAACAGAGGCGGGGAATCAGAGGCGGGCAAACAGAGGCGGGGAATTAGATATGGGGAATCAGAGGTGGGGAATCAGAGGTGGTGAATCAGTGATGGGGAATCACAGGCGGGGAATCAGAGGCAGGGAATAGAACGCAGGGAATCAGAGGCAGGGAATCAGAGCTGGGGAATCAGAGGCGGGGAATCATAGTTGGGAATCAGAGGCGGGGAATCAGATATGGGGAAACAGAGGCGGGGAATCAGAGGCGGGGAAACAGAGGCGGGGAATCAGATATGGGGAATCGGATGCGGGGAATCAGAGGCGGGGAATCAGAGCTGGGGAATCAGAGGCGGGGAATCAGAGTTGGGGCATCAGAGGTGGGGAATTAGATATAGGGAAACAGAGGCGGGGAATCAGAGGCGGGGAAACAGAGGCGGGGAATCAGATATGGGGAATCAGAGGTGGGGAATCAGAGGCAGGGAATCAGATGTGCGGAATCAGAGATGGGGAATCAGAGGCAGGGTATCAGAATCAGAAGCGGGGAATCAGAGGCCGGGAATCAGAGGCCGGGAAACAGATGCTGGGAATAAGATGCCGGGAATCAGAGGTGGGGAATCAGAGTCCGGGAATCAGAGATGGGGATTCAGAGGCGGGGAATGAGATATGGAGAATCAGAGGTGGGGAATCAGAGGCCGGGAAACAGAGGTGGGGAATCAGATATGGGGAATCAGAGGTGGCGAATAAAAGGCGGTGAATCAGAGATGGGGAATCAGAGGCGGGGAATCAGAGGCAGGGAATCAGATGCGGGGAATCAGAGGCGGGGAATCAGAGCTGGCGAATCAGAGGCGGGGAATCAGAGGTGGGCAATCAGAGCCGGGGAATCAGATATGGGGAATCAGAGGCGGGGAATCAGAGGCGGGGAAACAGAGGTGGGGAATCAGATATGGGGAAACAGAGGTGGCGAATCAAAGGCAGTGAATCAGAGATGGGGAATCAGAGGCGGGGAATCAGAGGCAGGGAATCAAAAACGGGGAATCAGAGGCGGGGAATCAGAGCTGGGGAATCAGAGGCGGGGAATCAGAGTAGGAGAATCAGAGGTGGGGAATCAGATATGGGGAAACAGGGGCGGGGAATCAGAGGCGGGGAAACAGAGGCGGGGAATCAGATATGGGGATTCAGAGGTGTGGAATCAGAGGTTGGGAATCAGAGGCGGGGAAACAGAGGAGGGGAATCAGATATGGGGAATCAGAGGTGGCGAATTAAAGGCGGTGAATCAGAGATGGGGAATCAGGGCAGGGAATCAGAGGCAGGGAATCAAACACGGGGACTCAGAGGCGTGGAATCAGAGCTGGTGAATCAGAGGCGGGGATTCAGAGTTGGGGAATCAGAGGCGGGGAATCAGAGGCGGGGAAACAGAGGCGGGGAATCAGATATGGGGAATCAGAGGTGGGGAATCGGAGGTTGGGAATCAGAAGCAGGGAATCAGAGGCGGGGAATCAGAGGCGGGGAATCAGAGGCAGGGAATCAAAAACGGGGAATCAGAGGCGGGGAATCAGAGCTGGGGAATCAGATACGGGGAATCAGAGTAGGAGAATCAGAGGTGGGGAATCAGATATGGGGAAACATGGGCGGGGAATCAGAGGCGGGGAAACAGAGGCGGGGAATCAGATATGGGGAATCAGAGGTGTGGAATCAGAGGTTGGGAATCAGAGGCGGGGAAACAGAGGAGGGGAATCAGATATGGGGAATCAGAGGTGGCGAATTAAAGGCGGTGAATCAGAGATGTGGAATCAGGGCAGGGAATCAGAGGCAGGGAATCAAACACGGGGAATCAGAGGCGTGGAATCAGAGCTGGGGAATCAGAGGCGGGGATTCAGAGTTGGGGAATCAGAGGCGGGGAATCAGAGGCGGGGAAACAGAGGCGGGGAATCAGATATGGGGAATCAGAGGTGGGGAATCAGAGGTTGGGAATCAGAAGCAGGGAATCAGAGGCGGGGAATCAGAGGCGGGGAATCAGAGGCAGGAAATCCGATGTGCGGAATCGGAGATGGGGAATCAGAGGCAGGGAATCAGAGGCGGGGAATCAGAGGCGGGGAATCAGAGGCCGGGAATCAGATATGGGGAAACAGAGGCGGGGAATCAGAGGCGGGGAAACAGAGGCGGGGAATCACATATGGGGAATCAGAGGTGGGGAATCAGAGGCAGGGAATCAGAGGCGGGGAATCAGAGGCGGGGAATCAGAGGCCGGGAATCAGATATGGGGAAACAGAGGCGGGGAATCAGAGGCGGGGAAACAGAGGCGGGGAATCACATATGGGGAATCAGAGGTGGGGAATCAAAGGTTGGGAATCAGAGGCAGGGAATCAGAGGCTGGGAATCAGATGCAGGGAATCAGATGCGGGGAATCAGAGGCGGGGAATCAGAGCTGGGGAATCAGAGGTGGGGAATCAGAGTTGGGGAATCAGAGTCGGGGACTTAGATATGGGGAAACAGAGGCGGGGAATCAGAGGCAGGGAAACAGAGGCGGGGAATCAGATATGGGGAATCAGGGGTGGGGAATCAGAGGTTGGGAATCAGAGGCAGGGAATCAGAGGCGTGGAAACAGAGGCGGGGATTCACATATGGGGAATCAGAGGTGGGGAATCAGGGGCGTGGAATCAGAGGCAGGGAATTAGATGTGGTGAATCAGAGATGGGGAATCAGAGGCAGGGAATCAGAATCAGAAGCGGGGTATCAGAGGCCGGGAATCAGAGGAAGGTAATCAGAGGCAGGGGATCAAACACGGGGAATCAGAGGCTGGGAATCAGAGCTGGGGAATCAGAGGCGGGGAATCAGAGCTGGGGAATCACAGGCGGGGAATCAGAGATGGGGAAACAGAGACGGGGAATCAGAGGCAGGGAATCAGATGCGGGGAATCAGAGGCGGGGAATCAGAGCTGGCGAATCAGAGGCGGGGAATCAGAGGTGGGCAATCAGAGGATGGGAATCAGATATGGGGAATCAGAGGCGGGGATCAGAGCTGGGGAATCACAGGCGGGGAATCAGAGTTGGGGAATCAGAGGCGGGGAATCAGATATGGGGAAACAGAGGCGGGGAATCAGAGGCGGTGAAACAGAGGCGGGGAATCAGATATGGGGAATCAGAGGTGGGGAATCAGAGGTTGGGAATCAGAGGCCTGGAATCAGATGTGCGGAATCAGAGATGGGGAATCAGATGCAGGGAATCAGAATCAGAAGTGGGGAATCAGAGGCCGGGAATCAGAGGCCGGGAATCAGATGCTGGGAATAAGAGGCCGGGAATCAGAGGTGGGGAATCAGAGTCCGGGAATCAGAGATGGGGATTCAGAGGCGGGGAATGAGATATGGAGAATCAGAGGCGGGGAATCAGAGGCGGGGAAACAGAGGTGGGGAATCAGATATGGGGAATCAGAGGTGGCGAATCAAAGGCGGTGAATCAGAGATGGGGAATCAGAGGCGGGGAATCAGAGGCAGGGAATCAGATACGGGGAATCAGAGGCGGGGAATCAGAGCTGGCGAATCAGAGGCGGGGAATCAGAGGTGGGCAATCAGAGCCGGGGAATCAGATATGGGGAATCAGAGGCGGGGAATCAGAGGCGGGGAAACAGAGGTGTGGAATCAGATATGGGGAAACAGAGGTGGCGAATCAAAGGCGGTGAATCAGAGATGGGGAATCAGAGGCGGGGAATCAGAGGCAGGGAATCAAAAACGGGGAATCAGAGGCGGGGAATCAGAGCTGGGGAATCAGAGGCGGGGAATCAGAGTAGGAGAATCAGAGGTGGGGAATCAGATATGGGGAAACAGGGGCGGGGAATCAGAGGCGGGGAAACAGAGGCGGGGAATCAGATATGGGGAATCAGAGGTGTGGAATCAGAGGTTGGGAATCATAGGCAGGGAAACAGAGGCGGGGAATCAGATATGGGGAATCAGCGGGGGCGAATTAAAGGCGGTGAATCGGAGATGGGGAATCAGGGCAGGGAATCAGAGGCAGGGAATCAAACACGGGGAATCAGAGGCGGGGAATCAGAGCTGGGGAATCAGAGGCGGGGATTCAGAGTTGGGGAATCAGAGGCGGGGAATCAGAGGCGGGGAATCAGAGGCGGGGAAACAGAGGCGGGGAATCAGATATGGGGAATCAGAGGTGGGGAATCAGAGGTTGGGAATCAGAAGCAGGGAATCAGAGGCGGGGAATCAGAGGCGGGGAATCAGAGGCAGGGAATCCGATGTGCGGAATCGGAGATGGGGAATCAGAGGCAGGGAATCAGAGGCGGGGAATCAGAGGCGGAGAATCAGAGGCCGGGAATCAGATATGGGGAAACAGAGGCGGGGAATCAGAGGCGGGGAAACAGAGGCGGGGAATCAGATATGGGGAATCAGAGGTGGGGAATCAGAGGTTGGGAATCAGAGGCAGGGAATCAGAGGCTGGGGATCAGATGCAGGGAATCAGATGCGGGGAATCAGAGGCGGGGAATCAGAGCTGGGGAATCAGAGGTGGGGAATCAGAGTTGGGGAATCAGAGTCGGGGACTTAGATATGGGGAAACAGAGGCGGGGAATCAGAGGCGGGGAAACAGACGCGGGGAATCAGAGGCGGGGATTCAGAGCTGGGGAATCAGAGGCGGGGAATCAGAGTTGGGGAATCAGAGGTGGGGAATCAGATATGGGGAATCAGAGGCGGGGAATCAGAGGCGGGGAAACAGAGGCAGGGAATCAGATATGGGGAATCAGAGGTGGGGTATCAGGGGCAGGGAATCAGTGGCAGGGAATCAGAGGCGGGGAATCAGAGGCGGGGAATCAGAGGCAGGGAATCAAACACGGGGAATCAGATATGGGGAAACAGAGGCGGGGAATAAGAGACGGGTAAACAGAGGCGGGGAATTAGATATGGGGAATCAGAGGTGGGGAATCAGAGGTGGTGAATCAGAGATGGGGAATCACAGGCGGGGAATCAGAGGCAGGGAATAGAACGCGGTGAATCAGAGGCGGGGAATCAGAGGTGGCGAATCAAAGGCGGTAAATCAGAGATGGGGAATCAGAGGCGGGGAATCAGAGGCAGGGAATCAGATGCGGGGAATCAGAGGCGGGGAATCAGAGCTGGCGAATCAGAGGCGGGGAATCAGAGGTGGGCAATCAGAGCCGGGGAATCAGATATGGGGAATCAGAGGCGGGGAATCAGAGGCGGGGAAACAGAGGTGGGGAATCAGATATGGGGAAACAGAGGTGGCGAATCAAAGGCGGTGAATCAGAGATGGGGAATCAGAGGCGGGGAATCAGAGGCAGGGAATCAAAAACGGGGAATCAGAGGCGGGGAATCAGAGCTGGGGAATCAGATGCGGGGAATGAGAGTAGGAGAATCAGAGGTGGGGAATCAGATATGGGGAAACAGGGGCGGGGAATCAGAGGCGGGGAAACAGAGGCGGGGAATCAGATATGGGGAATCAGAGGTGTGGAATCAGAGGTTGGGAATCAGAGGCGGGGAAACAGAGGAGGGGAATCAGATATGGGGAATCAGAGGTGGCGAATTAAAGGCGGTGAATCAGAGATGTGGTATCAGGGCAGGGAATCAGAGGCAGGGAATCAAACACGGGGAATCAGAGGCGTGGAATCAGAGCTGGGGAATCAGAGGCGGGGATTCAGAGTTGGGGAATCAGAGGCGGGGAATCAGAGGCGGGGAAACAGAGGCGGGGAATCAGATATGGGGAATCAGAGGTGGGGAATCAGAGGTTGGGAATCAGAAGCAGGGAATCAGATGCGGGGAATCAGAGGCGGGGAATCAGAGGCAGGAAATCCGATGTGCGGAATCGGAGATGGGGAATCAGAGGCAGGGAATCAGAGGCGGGGAATCAGAGGCGGGGAATCAGAGGCCGGGAATCAGATATGGGGAAACAGAGGCGGGGAATCAGAGGCGGGGAAACAGAGGCGGGGAATCACATATGGGGAATCAGAGGTGGGGAATCAGAGGCAGGGAATCAGAGGCGGGGAATCAGAGGCGGGGAATCAGAGGCCGGGAATCAGATATGGGGAAACAGAGGCGGGGAATCAGAGGCGGGGAAACAGAGGCGGGGAATCACATATGGGGAATCAGAGGTGGGGAATCAGAGGTTGGGAATCAGAGGCAGGGAATCAGAGGCTGGGAATCAGATGCAGGGAATCAGATGCGGGGAATCAGAGGCGGGGAATCAGAGCTGGGGAATCAGAGGTGGGGAATCAGAGTTGGGGAATCAGAGTCGGGGACTTAGATATGGGGAAACAGAGGCGGGGAATCAGAGGCAGGGAAACAGAGGCGGGGAATCAGATATGGGGAATCAGGGGTGGGGAATCAGAGGTTGGGAATCAAAGGCAGGGAATCAGAGGCGTGGAAACAGAGGCGGGGATTCAGATATGGGGAATCAGAGGTGGGGAATCAGGGGCGTGGAATCAGAGGCAGGGAATTAGATGTGGTGAATCAGAGATGGGGAATCAGAGGCAGGGAATCAGAATCAGAAGCGGGGTATCAGAGGCCGGGAATCAGAGGAAGGTAATCAGAGGCAGGGGATCAAACACGGGGAATCAGAGGCTGGGAATCAGAGCTGGGGAATCAGAGGCGGGGAATCAGAGCTGGGGAATCACAGACGGGGAATCAGAGATGGGGAAACAGAGGCGGGGAATCAGAGGCAGGGAATCAGATGCGGGGAATCAGAGGCGGGTAATCAGAGCTGGCGAATCAGAGGCGGGGAATCAGAGGTGGGCAATCAGAGGATGGGAATCAGATATGGGGAATCAGAGGCGGGGAATCAGAGCTGTGGAATCACAGGCGCGGAAACAGAGTTGGGGAATCAGAGGCGGGGAATCAGATATGGGGAAACAGAGGCGGGGAATCAGAGGCGGTGAAAAAGAGGCGGGGAATCAGATATGGGGAATCAGAGGTGGGGAATCAGAGGTTGGGAATCAGAGGCCTGGAATCAGATGTGCGGAATCAGAGATGGGGAATCAGAGGCGGGGAAACAGAGGCGGGGAATCAGATATGGGGAATCAGAGGTGGGGAATCAGAGGTTGGGAATCAGAAGCAGGGAATCAGAGGCGGGGAATCAGAGGCGGGGAATCAGAGGCAGCGAATCCGATGTGCGGAATCGGAGATGGGGAATCAGAGGCAGGGAATCAGAGGCGGGGAATCAGAGGCGGAGAATCAGAGGCCGGGAATCAGATATGGGGAAACAGAGGCGGGGAATCAGAGGCGGGGAAACAGAGGCGGGGAATCAGATATGGGGAATCAGAGGTGGGGAATCAGAGGTTGGGAATCAGAGGCAGGGAATCAGAGGCTGGGAATCAGATGCAGGGAATCAGATGCGGGGAATCAGAGGCGGGGAATCAGAGCTGGGGATTCAGAGGTGGGGAATCAGAGTTGGGGAATCAGAGTCGGGGACTTAGATATGGGGAAACAGAGGCGGGGAATCAGAGGCGGGGAAACAGACGCGGGGAATCAGAGGCGGGGATTCAGAGCCGGGGAATCAGAGGCGGGGATTCAGAGCTGGGGAATCAGAGGCGGGGAATCAGAGTTGGGGAATCAGAGGCGGGGAATCAGAGGCGGGGAAACAGAGGCAGGGAATCAGATATGGGGAATCAGAGGTGGGGTATCAGGGGCAGGGAATCAGTGGCAGGGAATCAGAGGCGGGGTATCAGAGGCGGGGAATCAGAGGCAGGGAATCAGACACGGGGAATCAGATATGGGGAAACAGAGGCGGGGAATCAGAGACGGGTAAACAGAGGCGGGGAATTAGATATGGGGAATCAGAGGTGGGGAATCAGAGGTGGTGAATCAGAGATGGGGAATCACAGGCGGGGAATCAGAGGCAGGGAATAGAACGCGGGGAATCAGAGGCGGGGAATCAGAGGTGGCGAATCAAAGGCGGTAATTCAGAGATGGGGAATCAGAGGCGGGGAATCAGAGGCAGGGAATCAGATGCGGGGAATCAGAGGCGGGGAATCAGAGCTGGCGAATCAGAGGCGGGGAATCAGAGGTGGGCAATCAGAGCCGGGGAATCAGATATGGGGAATCAGAGGCGGGGAATCAGAGGCGGGGAAACAGATGTGGGGAATCAGATATGGGGAAACAGAGGTGGCGAATCAAAGGCGGTGAATCAGAGATGGGGAATCAGAGGCGGGGAATCAGAGGCAGGGAATCAAAAACGGGGAATCAGAGGCGGGGAATCAGAGCTGGGGAATCAGATGCGGGGAATCAGAGTAGGAGAATCAGAGGTGGGGAATGAGATATGGGGAAACAGGGGCGGGGAATCAGAGGCGGGGAAACAGAGGCGGGGAATCAGATATGGGGAATCAGAGGTGTGGAATCAGAGGTTGGGAATCAGAGGCGGGGAAACAGAGGAGGGGAATCAGATATGGGGAATCAGAGGTGGCGAATTAAAGGCGGTGAATCAGAGATGTGGAATCAGGGCAGGGAATCAGAGGCAGGGAATCAAACACGGTGAATCAGGGGCGTGGAATCAGAGCTGGGGAATCAGAGGCGGGGATTCAGAGTTGGGGAATCAGAGGCGGGGAATCAGAGGCGGGGAAACAGAGGCGGGGAATCAGATATGGGGAATCAGAGGTGGGGAATCAGAGGTTGGGAATCAGAAGCAGGGAATCAGAGGCGGGGAATCAGAGGCGGGGAATCAGAGGCAGGAAATCCGATGTGCGGAATCGGAGATGGGGAATCAGAGGCAGGGAATCAGAGGAGGGGAATCAGAGGCGGGGAATCAGAGGCCGGGAATCAGATATGGGGAAACAGAGGCGGGGAATCAGAGGCGGGGAAACAGAGGCGGGGAATCACATATGGGGAATCAGAGGTGGGGAATCAGAGGTTGGGAATCAGAGGCAGGGAATCAGAGGCTGGGAATCAGATGCAGGGAATCAGATGCGGGGAATCAGAGGCGGGGAATCAGAGCTGGGGAATCAGAGGTGGGGAATCAGAGTTGGGGAATCAGAGTCGGGGACTTAGATATGGGGAAACAGAGGCGGGGAATCAGAGGCAGGGAAACAGAGGCGGGGAATCAGATATGGGGAATCAGGGGTGGGGAATCAGAGGTTGGGAATCAGAGGCAGGGAATCAGAGGCGTGGAAACTGAGGCGGGGATTCAGATATGGGGAATCAGAGGTGGGGAATCAGGGGCGTGGAATCAGAGGCAGGGAATTAGATGTGGTGAATCAGAGATGGGGAATCAGAGGCAGGGAATCAGAATCAGAAGCGGGGTATCAGAGGCCGGGAATCAGAGGAAGGTAATCAGAGGCAGGGGATCAAACACGGAGAATCAGAGGCTGGGAATCAGAGCTGGGGAATCAGAGGCGGGGAATCAGAGCTGGGGAATCACAGGCGGGGAATCAGAGATGGGGAAACAGAGGCGGGGAATCAGAGGCAGGGAATCAGATGCGGGGAATCAGAGGCGGGGAATCAGAGCTGGTGAATCAGAGGCGGGGAATCAGAGGTGGGCAATCAAAGGATGGGAATCAGATATGGGGAATCAGAGGCGGGGAATCAGAGCTGGGGAATCACAGGCGGGGAATCAGAGTTGGGGAATCAGAGGCGGGGAATCAGATATGGGGAAACAGAGGCGGGGAATCAGAGGCGGTGAAACAGAGGCGGGGAATCAGATATGGGGAATCAGAGGTGGGGAATCAGAGGTTGGGAATCAGAGGCCTGGAATCAGAGGCGGGGAATCAGAGGCAGGGAATCAGATGCGGGGAATCAGAGGAGGGGAATCAGAGCTGGGGAATCAGAGGCGGGGTATTAGAGTTGGGGAATCAGAGGTGGGGAATCAGAGGTGGGCAATCAGAGGCCGGGAATCAGAGGTGGTGCATCAGAGATGGGGAATCAGAGGCGGGGAATCAGTGGCAGGGAATCAGATATGGGGAATCAGAGGCTTGGAATCAGAGGCAGGGAATCAGACACGGGGAATCAGACACGGGGAATCAGAGGTGGGGAATCAGAGATGGGGAATCAGAGGCGGTGAATCAGAGATGGGGGATCAGAGGCGGGGAATCAGAGGCAGGAAATCAGACACGGGGATTCAGAGGCTGGGAATCCGACGGGGGGAATCAAAGGCGGGGTATCGGAGCTGGGGAATCAGAGGCAGGGAATCAGAGGCGGGGAATCAGATATGGGGAATCAGAGGCTGGGATTCAGAGGCGGGGAATCAGAGGCAGGGAATCAGACACGGGGAATCAGAGGTGGGGAATCAGAGATGGGGAATCAGAGGCGGGGAATCAGAGGCAGGGAATCAGACGCGGGGAATCTGAGGCGGGGAATCAGAGCTGGGGATTCAGAGGTGGGGAATCAGAGTTGGGGAATCAGAGGCAGGGAATCGGATGTGCGGAATCAGAGATGGGGAATCAGAGGTGGGGAATCAGAGGCGGTGAATCAGAGATGGGGAATCAGAGGCGGGGAATCAGAGGCAGGAAATCAGACACGGGGATTCAGAGGCTGGGAATCAGACGGGGGGAATCAAAGGCGGGGAATCAGAGCTGGGGAATCAGAGGCAGGGAATCAGAGTTGGGGGTTCAGAGACGGGGAATCAGATATGGGGAAACAGAGGCGGGGAATCAGAGGCGGGCAAACAGAGGCGGGGAATTAGATATGGGGAATCAGAGGTGGGGAATCAGAGGTGGTGAATCAGTGATAGGGAATCACAGGCGGGAAATCAGAGGCAGGGAATAGAACGCAGGGAATCAGAGGCGGGGAATCAGAGCTGGGGAATCACAGGCGGGGAATCAGAGTTGGGGAATCAGAGGCGGGGAATCAGATATGGGGAAACAGAGGCGGGGAATCAGAGGCGGTGAAACAGAGGCGGGGAATCAGATATTGGGAATCTGAGGCAGGGAATCAGTAAAAAGTTATCAGAGGCAGGGTATCAGAGGCGGAGAATCAGAGGTGGGGAATCAGAAGTGGGGAATCAGAGGTGGGGAATCAGAGGCGTGGAACCAGAGGCGGGGAATCAGAGGTGGGGAATCAGAAGTGGGGAATCAGAGGTGGGGAATCAGAGGCGGGGAATCATAGGCAGGGAATCAGAGGAGGGCAATCATAAGTGGGGAATCAGAGGCGGGGAATCAGAGGCGGGGAATCAGAGGCAGTGAATCAGAGGCGGGGAATCAGAGGCGGGGAATCAGAGGCAGTGAATCAGAGGCGGGGAATCAGAGGCGGGGAATCAGAGCTGGGGAATCAGAGGCAGGGAATCAGAGGCGGGGAATCAGATATGGGGAATCAGAGGCTGGTATTCAGAGGCGGGGAATCAGAGGCAGGGAATCAGACACGGGGAATCAGAGGTGGGGAATCAGAGATGGGGAATCAGAGGCGGGGAATCAGAGGCAGGGAATCAGACGCGGGGAATCTGAGGCGGGGAATCAGAGCTGGGGAATCAGAGGTGGGGAATCAGAGTTGGGGAATCAGAGGCAGGGAATCGGATGTGCGGAATCAGAGATGGGGAATCAGAGGTGGGGAATCAGAGGCGGTGAATCAGAGATGGGGAATCAGAGGCGGGGAATCAGAGGCAGGAAATCAGACACGGGGATTCAGAGGCTGGGAATCAGACGGGGGGAATCAAAGGCGGGGAATCAGAGCTGGGGAATCAGAGGCAGGGAATCAGAGTTGGGGATTCAGAGACGGGGAATCAGATATGGGGAAACAGAGGCGGGGAATCAGAGGCGGGCAAACAGAGGCGGGGAATTAGATATGGGGAATCAGAGGTGGGGAATCAGAGGTGGTGAATCAGTGATGGGGAATCACAGGCGGGGAATCAGAGGCAGGGAATAGAACGCAGGGAATCAGAGGCAGGGAATCAGAGCTGGGGAATCAGAGGCGGGGAATCATAGTTGGGAATCAGAGGCGGGGAATCAGATATGGGGAAACAGAGGCGGGGAATCAGAGGCGGGGAAACAGAGGCGGGGAATCAGATATGGGGAATCGGATGCGGGGAATCAGAGGCGGGGAATCAGAGCTGGGGAATCAGAGGCGGGGAATCAGAGTTGGGGCATCAGAGGTGGGGAATTAGATATAGGGAAACAGAGGCGGGGAATCAGAGGCGGGGAAACAGAGGCGGGGAATCAGATATGGGGAATCAGAGGTGGGGAATCAGAGGCAGGGAATCAGATGTGCGGAATCAGAGATGGGGAATCAGAGGCAGGGTATCAGAATCAGAAGCGGGGAATCAGAGGCCGGGAATCAGAGGCCGGGAAACAGATGCTGGGAATAAGATGCCGGGAATCAGAGGTGGGGAATCAGAGTCCGGGAATCAGAGATGGGGATTCAGAGGCGGGGAATGAGATATGGAGAATCAGAGGTGGGGAATCAGAGGCCGGGAAACAGAGGTGGGGAATCAGATATGGGGAATCAGAGGTGGCGAATAAAAGGCGGTGAATCAGAGATGGGGAATCAGAGGCGGGGAATCAGAGGCAGGGAATCAGATGCGGGGAATCAGAGGCGGGGAATCAGAGCTGGCGAATCAGAGGCGGGGAATCAGAGGTGGGCAATCAGAGCCGGGGAATCAGATATGGGGAATCAGAGGCGGGGAATCAGAGGCGGGGAAACAGAGGTGGGGAATCAGATATGGGGAAACAGAGGTGGCGAATCAAAGGCAGTGAATCAGAGATGGGGAATCAGAGGCGGGGAATCAGAGGCAGGGAATCAAAAACGGGGAATCAGAGGCGGGGAATCAGAGCTGGGGAATCAGAGGCGGGGAATCAGAGTAGGAGAATCAGAGGTGGGGAATCAGATATGGGGAAACAGGGGCGGGGAATCAGAGGCGGGGAAACAGAGGCGGGGAATCAGATATGGGGATTCAGAGGTGTGGAATCAGAGGTTGGGAATCAGAGGCGGGGAAACAGAGGAGGGGAATCAGATATGGGGAATCAGAGGTGGCGAATTAAAGGCGGTGAATCAGAGATGGGGAATCAGGGCAGGGAATCAGAGGCAGGGAATCAAACACGGGGACTCAGAGGCGTGGAATCAGAGCTGGTGAATCAGAGGCGGGGATTCAGAGTTGGGGAATCAGAGGCGGGGAATCAGAGGCGGGGAAACAGAGGCGGGGAATCAGATATGGGGAATCAGAGGTGGGGAATCGGAGGTTGGGAATCAGAAGCAGGGAATCAGAGGCGGGGAATCAGAGGCGGGGAATCAGAGGCAGGAAATCCGATGTGCGGAATCGGAGATGGGGAATCAGAGGCAGGGAATCAGAGGCGGGGAATCAGAGGCGGGGAATCAGAGGCCGGGAATCAGATATGGGGAAACAGAGGCGGGGAATCAGAGGCAGGGAAACAGAGGCGGGGAATCAGATAGGGGGAATCAGAGGTGGGGAATCAGAGGTTGGGAATCAGAGGCAGGGAATCAAGGCTGGAAATCAGATGCAGGGAATCAGATGCGGGGAATCAGAGGCGGGGAATCAGAGCTGGGGAATCAGAGGTGGTGAATCAGAGTTGGGGAATCAGAGTCGGGGACTTAGATATGGGGAAACAGAGGCGGGGAATCAGAGGCAGGGAAACAGAGGCGGGGAATCAGATATGGGGAATCAGGGGTGGGGAATCAGAGGTTGGGAATCAGAGGCAGGGAATCAGAGGCCTGGAAACAGAGGCGGGGATTCAGATATGGGGAATCGGATGCGGGGAATCAGAGGCGGGGAATCAGAGCTGGGGAATCAGAGGCGGGGAATCAGAGTTGGGGCATCAGAGGTGGGGAATTAGATATAGGGAAACAGAGGCGGGGAATCAGAGGCGGGGAAACAGAGGCGGGGAATCAGATATGGGGAATCAGAGGTGGGGAATCAGAGGCAGGGAATCAGATGTGCGGAATCAGAGATGGGGAATCAGAGGCAGGGTATCAGAATCAGAAGCGGGGAATCAGAAGCCGGCAATCAGAGGCCGGGAAACAGATGCTGGGAATAAGATGCCGGGAATCAGAGGTGGGGAATCAGAGTCCGGGAATCAGAGATGGGGATTCAGAGGCGGGGAATGAGATATGGAGAATCAGAGGCGGGGAATCAGAGGCCGGGAAACAGAGGTGGGGAATCAGATATGGGGAATCAGAGGTGGCGAATAAAAGGCGGTGAATCAGAGATGGGGAATCAGAGGCGGGGAATCAGAGGCAGGGAATCAGATGCGGGGAATCAGAGGCGGGGAATCAGAGCTGGCGAATCAGAGGCGGGGAATCAGAGGTGGGCAATCAGAGCCGGGGAATCAGATATGGGGAATCAGAGGCGGGGAATCAGAGGCGGGGAAACAGAGGTGGGGAATCAGATATGGGGAAACAGAGGTGGCGAATCAAAGGCAGTGAATCAGAGATGGGGAATCAGAGGCGGGGAATCAGAGCTGGGGAATCAGAGGCGGGGAATCAGAGTAGGAGAATCAGAGGTGGGGAATCAGATATGGGGAAACAGGGGCGGGGAATCAGAGGCGGGGAAACAGAGGCGGGGAATCAGATATGGGGATTCAGAGGTGTGGAATCAGAGGTTGGGAATCAGAGGCGGGGAAACAGAGGAGGGGAATCAGATATGGGGAATCAGAGGTGGCGAATTAAAGGCGGTGAATCAGAGATGGGGAATCAGGGCAGGGAATCAGAGGCAGGGAATCAAACACGGGGAATCAGAGGCGTGGAATCAGAGCTGGTGAATCAGAGGCGGGGATTCAGAGTTGGGGAATCAGAGGCGGGGAATCAGAGGCGGGGAAACAGAGGCGGGTAATCAGATATGGGGAATCAGAGGTGGGGAATCGGAGGTTGGGAATCAGAAGCAGGGAATCAGAGGCGGGGAATCAGAGGCGGGGAATCAGAGGCAGGAAATCCGATGTGCGGAATCGGAGATGGGGAATCAGAGGCAGGGAATCAGAGGCGGGGAATCAGAGGCGGGGAATCAGAGGCCGGGAATCAGATATGGGGAAACAGAGGCGGGGAATCAGAGGCGGGGAAACAGAGGCGGGGAATCAGATAGGGGGAATCAAAGGTGGGGAATCAGAGGTTGGGAATCAGAGGCAGGGAATCAAGGCTGGAAATCAGATGCAGGGAATCAGATGCGGGGAATCAGAGGCGGGGAATCAGAGCTGGGGAATCAGAGGTGGGGAATCAGAGTTGGGAAATCAGAGTCGGGGACTTAGATATGGGGAAACAGAGGCGGGGAATCAGAGGCAGGGAAACAGAGGCGGGGAATCAGATATGGGGAATCAGGGGTGGGGAATCAGATGTTGGGAATCAGAGGCAGGGTATCAGAGGCCTGGAAACAGAGGCGGGGATTCAGATATGGGGAATCAGAGGTGGGGAATCAGGGGCGTGGAATCAGAGGCAGGGAATTAGATGTGGTGAATCAGAGATGGGGAATCAGAGGCAGGGAATCAGAATCAGAAGCGGGGTATCAGAGCCCGGGAATCAGAGGAAGGTAATCAGAGGCAGGGGATCAAACACGGGGTATCAGAGGCTGGGAATCAGAGCTGGGGAATCAGAGGCGGGGAATCAGAGCTGGGGAATCACAGGCGGGGAATCAGAGATGGGCAAACAGAGGCGGGGAATCAGAGGCAGGGAATCAGATGCGGGGAATCAGAGGCGGGGAATCAGAGCTGGCGAATCAGAGGCGGGGAATCAGAGGTGGGCAATCAGAGGATGGGAATCAGATATGGGGAATCAGAGGCGAGGAATCAGAGCTGGGGAATCACAGGCGGGGAATCAGAGTTGGGGAATCAGAGGCGGGGAATCAGATATGGGGAAACAGAGGCGGGGAATCAGAGGCGGTGAAACAGAGGCGGGGAATCAGATATGGGGAATCAGAGGTGGGGAATCAGAGGTTGGGAATCAGAGGCCTGGAATCAGAGGCGGGGAATCAGAGGCAGGAAATCAGATGCGGGGAATCAGAGGAGGGGAATCAGAGCTGGGGAATCAGAGGCGGGGTATTAGAGTTGGGGAATCAGAGGCGGGGAATCAGAGGTGGGCAATCAGAGGCCGGGAATCAGAGGTGGTGAATCAGAGATGGGGAATCCGAGGCGGGGAATCAGTGGAAGGGAATCAGATATGGGGAATCAGAGGCATGGAATCAGAGGCGGGGAATCAGACACGGGGAATCAGACACGGGGAATCAGAGGTGGGGAATCAGAGATGGGGAATCAGAGGCGGTGAATCAGAGATGGGGGATCAGAGGCGGGGAATCAGAGGCAGGAAATCAGACACGGGGATTCAGAGGCTGGGAATCAGACGGGGGGAATCAAAGGCGGGGTATCAGAGCTGGGGAATCAGAGGCAGGGAATCAGAGGCGGGGAATCAGATATGGGGAATCAGAGGCTGGGATTCAGAGGCGGGGAATCAGAGGCAGGGAATCAGACACGGGGAATCAGAGGTGGGGAATCAGAGATGGGGAATCAGAGGCGGGGAATCAGAGGCAGGGAATCAGACGCGGGGTATCTGAGGCGGGGAATCAGAGCTGGGGAATCAGAGGTGGGGAATCAGAGTTGGGGAATCAGAGGCAGGGAATCGGATGTGCGGAATCAGAGATGGGGAATCAGAGGTGGGGAATCAGAGGCGGGGAATCAGAGGCAGGAAATCAGACACGGGGATTCAGAGGCTTGGAATCAGACGGGGGGAATCAAAGGCGGGGAATCAGAGCTGGGGAATCAGAAGCAGGGAATCAGAGTTGGGGATTCAGAGACGGGGAATCAGATATGGGGAAACAGAGGCGGGGAATCAGAGGCGGGCAAACAGAGGCGGGGAATTAGATATGGGGAGTCAGAGGTGGGGAATCAGAGGTGGTGAAGCAGTGATGGGGAATCACAGGCGGAGAATCAGAGGCAGGGAATAGAACGCAGGGAATCAGAGGCAGGGAATCAGAGCTGGGGAATCAGAGGCGGGGAATCATAGTTGGGAATCAGAGGCGGGGAATCAGATATGGGGAAACAGAGGCGGGGAATCAGAGGCGGGGAAACAGAGGCGGGGAATCAGATATGGGGAATCGGATGCGGGGAATCAGATGCGGAGAATCAGAGCTGGGGAATCAGAGGCGGGGAATCAGAGTTGGGGCATCAGGTGGGGAATTATATATAGGGAAACAGAGGCGGGGAATCAGAGGCGGGGAAACAGAGGCGGGGAATCAGATATGGGGAATCAGAGGTGGGGAATCAGAGGCAGGGAATCAGATGTGCGGAATCAGAGATGGGGAATCAGAGGCAGGGAATCAGAATCAGAAGCGGGGAATCAGAGGCCGGGAATCAGAGGCCGGGAATCAGATGCTGGGAATAAGAGGCCGGGAATCAGAGGTGGGGAATCAGAGTCCTGGAATCGGAGATGGGGATTCAGAGGCGGGGAATGAGATATGGAGAATCAGTGGCGGGGAATCAGAGGCCGGGAAACAGAGGTGGGGAATCAGATATGGGGAATCAGAGGTGGCGAATCAAAGGCGGTGAATCAGAGATGGGGAATCAGAGGCGAGGAATCAGAGGCAGGGAATCAGATGCGGGGAATCAGAGGCGGGGAATCAGAGCTGGCGAATCAGAGGCGGGGAATCAGAGGTGGGCAATCAGAGGCGGGGAATCAGATATGGGGAATCAGAGGCGGGGAATCAGAGGCGGGGAAACAGAGGCGGGGAATCAAATATAGGGAATCAGAGGTGGGGAATCAGAGGTTGTGAATCAGAGATGGGGAATCAAGGCGGGGAATCAGAGGCAGGGAATCAGACACGGGGAATCAGAGGCGGGGATTCAGAGCTGGGGAATCAGAGGCGGGGACTCAGAGTTGGGGAATCAGAGGCAGGGAATCAGATATGGGGAATCAGAGGCGGGGAATCAGAGGCGGGGAAACAGAGGCGGGGAATCAGATATGGGGAATCAGAGGTGGGGAATCAGGGGCAGGGAATCAGTGGCAGGGAATCAGAGGCGGGGAATCAGAGGCGGGGAATCAGAGGCAGGGAATCAGACACGGGGCATCAGAGGCGGGTAATCAGAGATGGGGAATCAGAGGCGGGGAATCAGAGGCAGGGAATCGGACGCCGGGAATCAGAGTCGGGGAATCAGAGCTGGGGAATCAGAGGCGGGGAATCAGAGTTGGGGAATCAGAGGCGGGGAATAAGATATGGGGAAATAGAGGCGGGGAATCAGATATGGGGAATCAGAGGTGTGGAATCAGAGGTTGGGAATCAGAGGAAGGGAATCAGAGTCGGGGAAACAGAGGCGGGGAAACAGATATGGGGAATCAGAGGTGGCGAATCAAAGGCGGTGAAACAGAGATGGGGAATCAGGGCAGGGAATCAGAGGCAGGGAATCAAACACGGGGAATCAGAGCTGGGGAATCAGAGGTGGGGAATCAGAGTTGGGAATCAGAGGCGGGGAATCAGAGGCGGGGAAACAGAGGCGGGGAATCAGATATGGGGAATCAGAGGTGGGGAATCAGAGGTTGGAAATCAGAGGCAGGGAATCAGAGGCGCGGAATCAGAGGAAGGGAATCAGATGTGCGGAATCGGAGATGGGGAATCAGAGGCAGGGAATCAGAGGCGGGGAATCAGAGGCGGGGAATCAGAGGCCGGGAATCAGATATGGGGAAACAGAGGCGGGGAATCCGAGGCGGGGAAACAGAAGCGGGGAATCAGATATGGGGAATCAGAGGTGGGGAATCAGAGGTTGGGAATCAGAGGCAGGGAATCAGAGGCTTGGAATCAGATGCAGGGAATCAGATGCGGGGAATCAGAGGCGGGGAATCAGAGCTGGGGAATCAGAGGTGGGGAATCAGATTTGGGGAATCAGAGGTGGGGACTTAGATATGGGGAAAAAGAGGCGGGGAATCAGAGGCGGGGAAACAGAGGCGGGGAATCAGATATGGGGAATCAGAGGTGGGGAATCAGAATCAGAAGCAGGGAATCAGAGGCCGGGAATCAGAGGCCGGAATCAGATGCTGGGAATCAGAGGCGTGGAATCAGAGGCGGGGAATCAGAGGCAGGGAATCAGATGCGGGGAATCAGAGGCGGGGAATCAGAGCTGGGGAATCAGAGGCGGGGTATTAGAGTTGGGGAATCAGAAGCGGGGAATCAGATATGGGGAAACAGAGGTGGGGAATCAGAGGCGTGGAAACAGAGGCAGGGAATCTGATATGGGGAATCAGAGGCGGGGAATCAGAGGTGGGGAATCATAGGCAGGGAATCGGATGTGCGGAATCAGAGATGTGGAATCAGAGGCCGGCAATCAGAGGTGGTGAATAAGAGATGGGGAATCAGAGGCGGGGAATCAGAGGCAGGGAATCAGACGCGGGGAATCAGAGGTGGGCAATCAGAGGCGGGGAATCAGATATGGGGAATCAGAGGCGGGGAATCAGAGGCAGGGAAACAGAGGCGGGGAATCAGATATGGGGAATCAGAGCTGGGGAATCAGAGGTGGGGAATCAGAGGCAGGGAATCAGATGCGGGGAATCAGAGGCGGGGAATCAGAGCTGGCGAATCAGAGGCGGGGAATCAGAGGTGGGCAATCAGAGGCGGGGAATCAGACGGGGGGAATCAAAGGCGGGGTATCAGAGCTGGGGAATCAGAGGCAGGGAATCAGAGGCGGGGAATCAGATATGGGGAATCAGAGGCTGGGATTCAGAGGCGGGGAATCAGAGGCAGGGAATCAGACACGGGGAATCAGAGGTGGGGAATCAGAGATGGGGAATCAGAGGCGGGGAATCAGAGGCAGGGAATCAGACGCGGGGTATCTGAGGCGGGGAATCAGAGCTGGGGAATCAGAGGTGGGGAATCAGAGTTGGGGAATCAGAGGCAGGGAATCGGATGTGCGGAATCAGAGATGGGGAATCAGAGGTGGGGAATCAGAGGCGGGGAATCAGAGGCAGGAAATCAGACACGGGGATTCAGAGGCTTGGAATCAGACGGGGGGAATCAAAGGCGGGGAATCAGAGCTGGGGAATCAGAAGCAGGGAATCAGAGTTGGGGATTCAGAGACGGGGAATCAGATATGGGGAAACAGAGGCGGGGAATCAGAGGCGGGCAAACAGAGGCGGGGAATTAGATATGGGGAGTCAGAGGTGGGGAATCAGAGGTGGTGAAGCAGTGATGGGGAATCACAGGCGGAGAATCAGAGGCAGGGAATAGAACGCAGGGAATCAGAGGCAGGGAATCAGAGCTGGGGAATCAGAGGCGGGGAATCATAGTTGGGAATCAGAGGCGGGGAATCAGATATGGGGAAACAGAGGCGGGGAATCAGAGGCGGGGAAACAGAGGCGGGGAATCAGATATGGGGAATCGGATGCGGGGAATCAGATGCGGAGAATCAGAGCTGGGGAATCAGAGGCGGGGAATCAGAGTTGGGGCATCAGGTGGGGAATTAGATATAGGGAAACAGAGGCGGGGAATCAGAGGCGGGGAAACAGAGGCGGGGAATCAGATATGGGGAATCAGAGGTGGGGAATCAGAGGCAGGGAATCAGATGTGCGGAATCAGAGATGGGGAATCAGAGGCAGGGAATCAGAATCAGAAGCGGGGAATCAGAGGCCGGGAATCAGAGGCCGGGAATCAGATGCTGGGAATAAGAGGCCGGGAATCAGAGGTGGGGAATCAGAGTCCTGGAATCGGAGATGGGGATTCAGAGGCGGGGAATGAGATATGGAGAATCAGTGGCGGGGAATCAGAGGCCGGGAAACAGAGGTGGGGAATCAGATATGGGGAATCAGAGGTGGCGAATCAAAGGCGGTGAATCAGAGATGGGGAATCAGAGGCGGGGAATCAGAGGCAGGGAATCAGATGCGGGGAATCAGAGGCGGGGAATCAGAGCTGGCGAATCAGAGGCGGGGAATCAGAGGTGGGCAATCAGAGGCGGGGAATCAGATATGGGGAATCAGAGGCGGGGAATCAGAGGCGGGGAAACAGAGGCGGGGAATCAAATATAGGGAATCAGAGGTGGGGAATCAGAGGTTGTGAATCAGAGATGGGGAATCAAGGCGGGGAATCAGAGGCAGGGAATCAGACACGGGGAATCAGAGGCGGGGATTCAGAGCTGGGGAATCAGAGGCGGGGACTCAGAGTTGGGGAATCAGAGGCAGGGAATCAGATATGGGGAATCAGAGGCGGGGAATCAGAGGCGGGGAAACAGAGGCGGGGAATCAGATATGGGGAATCAGAGGTGGGGAATCAGGGGCAGGGAATCAGTGGCAGGGAATCAGAGGCGGGGAATCAGAGGCGGGGAATCAGAGGCAGGGAATCAGACACGGGGCATCAGAGGCGGGTAATCAGAGATGGGGAATCAGAGGCGGGGAATCAGAGGCAGGGAATCGGACGCCGGGAATCAGAGTCGGGGAATCAGAGCTGGGGAATCAGAGGCGGGGAATCAGAGTTGGGGAATCAGAGGCGGGGAATAAGATATGGGGAAATAGAGGCGGGGAATCAGATATGGGGAATCAGAGGTGTGGAATCAGAGGTTGGGAATCAGAGGAAGGGAATCAGAGTCGGGGAAACAGAGGCGGGGAAACAGATATGGGGAATCAGAGGTGGCGAATCAAAGGCGGTGAAACAGAGATGGGGAATCAGGGCAGGGAATCAGAGGCAGGGAATCAAACACGGGGAATCAGAGCTGGGGAATCAGAGGTGGGGAATCAGAGTTGGGAATCAGAGGCGGGGAATCAGAGGCGGGGAAACAGAGGCGGGGAATCAGATATGGGGAATCAGAGGTGGGGAATCAGAGGTTGGAAATCAGAGGCAGGGAATCAGAGGCGCGGAATCAGAGGAAGGGAATCAGATGTGCGGAATCGGAGATGGGGAATCAGAGGCAGGGAATCAGAGGCGGGGAAACAGAGGCGGGGAATCCGAGGCGGGGAAACAGAAGCGGGGAATCAGATATGGGGAATCAGAGGTGGGGAATCAGAGGTTGGGAATCAGAGGCAGGGAATCAGAGGCTTGGAATCAGATGCAGGGAATCAGATGCGGGGAATCAGAGGCGGGGAATCAGAGCTGGGGAATCAGAGGTGGGGAATCAGATTTGGGGAATCAGAGGTGGGGACTTAGATATGGGGAAACAGAGGCGGGGAATCAGAGGCGGGGAAACAGAGGCGGGGAATCAGATATGGGGAATCAGAGGTGGGGAATCAGAATCAGAAGCAGGGAATCAGAGGCCGGGAATCAGAGGCCGGAATCAGATGCTGGGAATCAGAGGCGTGGAATCAGAGGCGGGGAATCAGAGGCAGGGAATCAGATGCGGGGAATCAGAGGCGGGGAATCAGAGCTGGGGAATCAGAGGCGGGGTATTAGAGTTGGGGAATCAGAAGCGGGGAATCAGATATGGGGAAACAGAGGTGGGGAATCAGAGGCGTGGAAACAGAGGCAGGGAATCTGATATGGGGAATCAGAGGCGGGGAATCAGAGGTGGGGAATCATAGGCAGGGAATCGGATGTGCGGAATCAGAGATGTGGAATCAGAGGCCGGCAATCAGAGGTGGTGAATAAGAGATGGGGAATCAGAGGCGGGGAATCAGAGGCAGGGAATCAGACGCGGGGAATCAGAGGTGGGCAATCAGAGGCGGGGAATCAGATATGGGGAATCAGAGGCGGGGAATCAGAGGCAGGGAAACAGAGGCGGGGAATCAGATATGGGGAATCAGAGCTGGGGAATCAGAGGTGGGGAATCAGAGGCAGGGAATCAGATGTGCGGAATCAGAGATGGGGAATCAGAGGCAGGGAATCAGAATCAGAAGCGGGGAATCAGAGGCCGGGAATCAGAGGCCGGGAATCAGATGCTGGGAATAAGAGGCCGGGAATCAGAGGTGGGGAATCAGAGTCCGGGAATCAGAGATGGGGATTCAGAGGCGGGGAATGAGATATGGAGAATCAGAGGCGGGGAATCAGAGGCGGGGAAACAGAGGTGGGGAATCAGATATGGGGAATCAGAGGTGGCGAATCAAAGGCGGTGAATCAGAGATGGGGAATCAGAGGCGGGGAATCAGAGGCAGGGAATCAGAGGTGGGGAATCAGAGGTTGGGAATCAGAGGCAGGGAATCAGAGGCTTGGAATCAGATGCAGGGAATCGGATGCGGGGAATCAGAGGCGGGGAATCAGAGCTGGGGAATCAGAGGTGGGGAATCAGATTTGGGGAATCAGAGGTGGGGACTTAGATATGGGGAAACAGAGGCGGGGAATCAGAGGCGGGGAAACAGAGGCGGGGAATCAGATATGGGGAATCAGAGGTGGGGAATCAGAATCAGAAGCAGGGAATCAGAGGCCGGGAATCAGAGGCCGGAATCAGATGCTGGGAATCAGAGGCGTGGAATCAGAGGCGGGGAATCAGAGGCAGGGAATCAGATGCGGGGAATCAGAGGCGGGGAATCAGAGCTGGGGAATCAGACACGGGGAATCAGACACGGGGAATCAGAGGTGGGGAATCAGAGATGGGGAATCAGAGGCGGTGAATCAGAGATGGGGGATCAGAGGCGGGGAATCAGAGGCAGGAAATCAGACACGGGGATTCAGAGGCTGGGAATCAGACGGGGGGAATCAAAGGCGGGGTATCAGAGCTGGGGAATCAGAGGCAGGGAATCAGAGGCGGGGAATCAGATATGGGGAATCAGAGGCTGGGATTCAGAGGCGGGGAATCAGAGGCAGGGAATCAGACACGGGGAATCAGAGGTGGGGAATCAGAGATGGGGAATCAGAGGCGGGGAATCAGAGGCAGGGAATCAGACGCGGGGTATCTGAGGCGGGGAATCAGAGCTGGGGAATCAGAGGTGGGGAATCAGAGTTGGGGAATCAGAGGCAGGGAATCGGATGTGCGGAATCAGAGATGGGGAATCAGAGGTGGGGAATCAGAGGCGGGGAATCAGAGGCAGGAAATCAGACACGGGGATTCAGAGGCTTGGAATCAGACGGGGGGAATCAAAGGCGGGGAATCAGAGCTGGGGAATCAGAAGCAGGGAATCAGAGTTGGGGATTCAGAGACGGGGAATCAGATATGGGGAAACAGAGGCGGGGAATCAGAGGCGGGCAAACAGAGGCGGGGAATTAGATATGGGGAGTCAGAGGTGGGGAATCAGAGGTGGTGAAGCAGTGATGGGGAATCACAGGCGGAGAATCAGAGGCAGGGAATAGAACGCAGGGAATCAGAGGCAGGGAATCAGAGCTGGGTAATCAGAGGCGGGGAATCATAGTTGGGAATCAGAGGCGGGGAATCAGATATGGGGAAACAGAGGCGGGGAATCAGAGGCGGGGAAACAGAGGCGGGGAATCAGATATGGGGAATCGGATGCGGGGAATCAGATGCGGAGAATCAGAGCTGGGGAATCAGAGGCGGGGAATCAGAGTTGGGGCATCAGGTGGGGAATTATATATAGGGAAACAGAGGCGGGGAATCAGAGGCGGGGAAACAGAGGCGGGGAATCAGATATGGGGAATCAGAGGTGGGGAATCAGAGGCAGGGAATCAGATGTGCGGAATCAGAGATGGGGAATCAGAGGCAGGGAATCAGAATCAGAAGCGGGGAATCAGAGGCCGGGAATCAGAGGCCGGGAATCAGATGCTGGGAATAAGAGGCCGGGAATCAGAGGTGGGGAATCAGAGTCCTGGAATCGGAGATGGGGATTCAGAGGCGGGGAATGAGATATGGAGAATCAGTGGCGGGGAATCAGAGGCCGGGAAACAGAGGTGGGGAATCAGATATGGGGAATCAGAGGTGGCGAATCAAAGGCGGTGAATCAGAGATGGGGAATCAGAGGCGAGGAATCAGAGGCAGGGAATCAGATGCGGGGAATCAGAGGCGGGGAATCAGAGCTGGCGAATCAGAGGCGGGGAATCAGAGGTGGGCAATCAGAGGCGGGGAATCAGATATGGGGAATCAGAGGCGGGGAATCAGAGGCGGGGAAACAGAGGCGGGGAATCAAATATAGGGAATCAGAGGTGGGGAATCAGAGGTTGTGAATCAGAGATGGGGAATCAAGGCGGGGAATCAGAGGCAGGGAATCAGACACGGGGAATCAGAGGCGGGGATTCAGAGCTGGGGAATCAGAGGCGGGGACTCAGAGTTGGGGAATCAGAGGCAGGGAATCAGATATGGGGAATCAGAGGCGGGGAATCAGAGGCGGGGAAACAGAGGCGGGGAATCAGATATGGGGAATCAGAGGTGGGGAATCAGGGGCAGGGAATCAGTGGCAGGGAATCAGAGGCGGGGAATCAGAGGCGGGGAATCAGAGGCAGGGAATCAGACACGGGGCATCAGAGGCGGGTAATCAGAGATGGGGAATCAGAGGCGGGGAATCAGAGGCAGGGAATCGGACGCCGGGAATCAGAGTCGGGGAATAAGAGCTGGGGAATCAGAGGCGGGGAATCAGAGTTGGGGAATCAGAGGCGGGGAATAAGATATGGGGAAATAGAGGCGGGGAATCAGATATGGGGAATCAGAGGTGTGGAATCAGAGGTTGGGAATCAGAGGAAGGGAATCAGAGTCGGGGAAACAGAGGCGGGGAAACAGATATGGGGAATCAGAGGTGGCGAATCAAAGGCGGTGAAACAGAGATGGGGAATCAGGGCAGGGAATCAGAGGCAGGGAATCAAACACGGGGAATCAGAGCTGGGGAATCAGAGGTGGGGAATCAGAGTTGGGAATCAGAGGCGGGGAATCAGAGGCGGGGAAACAGAGGCGGGGAATCAGATATGGGGAATCAGAGGTGGGGAATCAGAGGTTGGAAATCAGAGGCAGGGAATCAGAGGCGCGGAATCAGAGGAAGGGAATCAGATGTGCGGAATCGGAGATGGGGAATCAGAGGCAGGGAATCAGAGGCGGGGAATCAGAGGCGGGGAATCAGAGGCCGGGAATCAGATATGGGGAAACAGAGGCGGGGAATCCGAGGCGGGGAAACAGAAGCGGGGAATCAGATATGGGGAATCAGAGGTGGGGAATCAGAGGTTGGGAATCAGAGGCAGGGAATCAGAGGCTTGGAATCAGATGCAGGGAATCAGATGCGGGGAATCAGAGGCGGGGAATCAGAGCTGGGGAATCAGAGGTGGGGAATCAGATTTGGGGAATCAGAGGTGGGGACTTAGATATGGGGAAAAAGAGGCGGGGAATCAGAGGCGGGGAAACAGAGGCGGGGAATCAGATATGGGGAATCAGAGGTGGGGAATCAGAATCAGAAGCAGGGAATCAGAGGCCGGGAATCAGAGGCCGGAATCAGATGCTGGGAATCAGAGGCGTGGAATCAGAGGCGGGGAATCAGAGGCAGGGAATCAGATGCGGGGAATCAGAGGCGGGGAATCAGAGCTGGGGAATCAGAGGCGGGGTATTAGAGTTGGGGAATCAGAAGCGGGGAATCAGATATGGGGAAACAGAGGTGGGGAATCAGAGGCGTGGAAACAGAGGCAGGGAATCTGATATGGGGAATCAGAGGCGGGGAATCAGAGGTGGGGAATCATAGGCAGGGAATCGGATGTGCGGAATCAGAGATGTGGAATCAGAGGCCGGCAATCAGAGGTGGTGAATAAGAGATGGGGAATCAGAGGCGGGGAATCAGAGGCAGGGAATCAGACGCGGGGAATCAGAGGTGGGCAATCAGAGGCGGGGAATCAGATATGGGGAATCAGAGGCGGGGAATCAGAGGCAGGGAAACAGAGGCGGGGAATCAGATATGGGGAATCAGAGCTGGGGAATCAGAGGTGGGGAATCAGAGGCAGGGAATCAGATGCGGGGAATCAGAGGCGGGGAATCAGAGCTGGCGAATCAGAGGCGGGGAATCAGAGGTGGGCAATCAGAGGCGGGGAATCAGACGGGGGGAATCAAAGGCGGGGTATCAGAGCTGGGGAATCAGAGGCAGGGAATCAGAGGCGGGGAATCAGATATGGGGAATCAGAGGCTGGGATTCAGAGGCGGGGAATCAGAGGCAGGGAATCAGACACGGGGAATCAGAGGTGGGGAATCAGAGATGGGGAATCAGAGGCGGGGAATCAGAGGCAGGGAATCAGACGCGGGGTATCTGAGGCGGGGAATCAGAGCTGGGGAATCAGAGGTGGGGAATCAGAGTTGGGGAATCAGAGGCAGGGAATCGGATGTGCGGAATCAGAGATGGGGAATCAGAGGTGGGGAATCAGAGGCGGGGAATCAGAGGCAGGAAATCAGACACGGGGATTCAGAGGCTTGGAATCAGACGGGGGGAATCAAAGGCGGGGAATCAGAGCTGGGGAATCAGAAGCAGGGAATCAGAGTTGGGGATTCAGAGACGGGGAATCAGATATGGGGAAACAGAGGCGGGGAATCAGAGGCGGGCAAACAGAGGCGGGGAATTAGATATGGGGAGTCAGAGGTGGGGAATCAGAGGTGGTGAAGCAGTGATGGGGAATCACAGGCGGAGAATCAGAGGCAGGGAATAGAACGCAGGGAATCAGAGGCAGGGAATCAGAGCTGGGGAATCAGAGGCGGGGAATCATAGTTGGGAATCAGAGGCGGGGAATCAGATATGGGGAAACAGAGGCGGGGAATCAGAGGCGGGGAAACAGAGGCGGGGAATCAGATATGGGGAATCGGATGCGGGGAATCAGATGCGGAGAATCAGAGCTGGGGAATCAGAGGCGGGGAATCAGAGTTGGGGCATCAGGTGGGGAATTAGATATAGGGAAACAGAGGCGGGGAATCAGAGGCGGGGAAACAGAGGCGGGGAATCAGATATGGGGAATCAGAGGTGGGGAATCAGAGGCAGGGAATCAGATGTGCGGAATCAGAGATGGGGAATCAGAGGCAGGGAATCAGAATCAGAAGCGGGGAATCAGAGGCCGGGAATCAGAGGCCGGGAATCAGATGCTGGGAATAAGAGGCCGGGAATCAGAGGTGGGGAATCAGAGTCCTGGAATCGGAGATGGGGATTCAGAGGCGGGGAATGAGATATGGAGAATCAGTGGCGGGGAATCAGAGGCCGGGAAACAGAGGTGAGGAATCAGATATGGGGAATCAGAGGTGGCGAATCAAAGGCGGTGAATCAGAGATGGGGAATCAGAGGCGGGGAATCAGAGGCAGGGAATCAGATGCGGGGAATCAGAGGCGGGGAATCAGAGCTGGCGAATCAGAGGCGGGGAATCAGAGGTGGGCAATCAGAGGCGGGGAATCAGATATGGGGAATCAGAGGCGGGGAATCAGAGGCGGGGAAACAGAGGCGGGGAATCAAATATAGGGAATCAGAGGTGGGGAATCAGAGGTTGTGAATCAGAGATGGGGAATCAAGGCGGGGAATCAGAGGCAGGGAATCAGACACGGGGAATCAGAGGCGGGGATTCAGAGCTGGGGAATCAGAGGCGGGGACTCAGAGTTGGGGAATCAGAGGCAGGGAATCAGATATGGGGAATCAGAGGCGGGGAATCAGAGGCGGGGAAACAGAGGCGGGGAATCAGATATGGGGAATCAGAGGTGGGGAATCAGGGGCAGGGAATCAGTGGCAGGGAATCAGAGGCGGGGAATCAGAGGCGGGGAATCAGAGGCAGGGAATCAGACACGGGGCATCAGAGGCGGGTAATCAGAGATGGGGAATCAGAGGCGGGGAATCAGAGGCAGGGAATCGGACGCCGGGAATCAGAGTCGGGGAATCAGAGCTGGGGAATCAGAGGCGGGGAATCAGAGTTGGGGAATCAGAGGCGGGGAATAAGATATGGGGAAATAGAGGCGGGGAATCAGATATGGGGAATCAGAGGTGTGGAATCAGAGGTTGGGAATCAGAGGAAGGGAATCAGAGTCGGGGAAACAGAGGCGGGGAAACAGATATGGGGAATCAGAGGTGGCGAATCAAAGGCGGTGAAACAGAGATGGGGAATCAGGGCAGGGAATCAGAGGCAGGGAATCAAACACGGGGAATCAGAGCTGGGGAATCAGAGGTGGGGAATCAGAGTTGGGAATCAGAGGCGGGGAATCAGAGGCGGGGAAACAGAGGCGGGGAATCAGATATGGGGAATCAGAGGTGGGGAATCAGAGGTTGGAAATCAGAGGCAGGGAATCAGAGGCGCGGAATCAGAGGAAGGGAATCAGATGTGCGGAATCGGAGATGGGGAATCAGAGGCAGGGAATCAGAGGCGGGGAAACAGAGGCGGGGAATCCGAGGCGGGGAAACAGAAGCGGGGAATCAGATATGGGGAATCAGAGGTGGGGAATCAGAGGTTGGGAATCAGAGGCAGGGAATCAGAGGCTTGGAATCAGATGCAGGGAATCAGATGCGGGGAATCAGAGGCGGGGAATCAGAGCTGGGGAATCAGAGGTGGGGAATCAGATTTGGGGAATCAGAGGTGGGGACTTAGATATGGGGAAACAGAGGCGGGGAATCAGAGGCGGGGAAACAGAGGCGGGGAATCAGATATGGGGAATCAGAGGTGGGGAATCAGAATCAGAAGCAGGGAATCAGAGGCCGGGAATCAGAGGCCGGAATCAGATGCTGGGAATCAGAGGCGTGGAATCAGAGGCGGGGAATCAGAGGCAGGGAATCAGATGCGGGGAATCAGAGGCGGGGAATCAGAGCTGGGGAATCAGAGGCGGGGTATTAGAGTTGGGGAATCAGAAGCGGGGAATCAGATATGGGGAAACAGAGGTGGGGAATCAGAGGCGTGGAAACAGAGGCAGGGAATCTGATATGGGGAATCAGAGGCGGGGAATCAGAGGTGGGGAATCATAGGCAGGGAATCGGATGTGCGGAATCAGAGATGTGGAATCAGAGGCCGGCAATCAGAGGTGGTGAATAAGAGATGGGGAATCAGAGGCGGGGAATCAGAGGCAGGGAATCAGACGCGGGGAATCAGAGGTGGGCAATCAGAGGCGGGGAATCAGATATGGGGAATCAGAGGCGGGGAATCAGAGGCAGGGAAACAGAGGCGGGGAATCAGATATGGGGAATCAGAGCTGGGGAATCAGAGGTGGGGAATCAGAGGCAGGGAATCAGATGTGCGGAATCAGAGATGGGGAATCAGAGGCAGGGAATCAGAATCAGAAGCGGGGAATCAGAGGCCGGGAATCAGAGGCCGGGAATCAGATGCTGGGAATAAGAGGCCGGGAATCAGAGGTGGGGAATCAGAGTCCGGGAATCAGAGATGGGGATTCAGAGGCGGGGAATGAGATATGGAGAATCAGAGGCGGGGAATCAGAGGCGGGGAAACAGAGGTGGGGAATCAGATATGGGGAATCAGAGGTGGCGAATCAAAGGCGGTGAATCAGAGATGGGGAATCAGAGGCGGGGAATCAGAGGCAGGGAATCAGAGGTGGGGAATCAGAGGTTGGGAATCAGAGGCAGGGAATCAGAGGCTTGGAATCAGATGCAGGGAATCGGATGCGGGGAATCAGAGGCGGGGAATCAGAGCTGGGGAATCAGAGGTGGGGAATCAGATTTGGGGAATCAGAGGTGGGGACTTAGATATGGGGAAACAGAGGCGGGGAATCAGAGGCGGGGAAACAGAGGCGGGGAATCAGATATGGGGAATCAGAGGTGGGGAATCAGAATCAGAAGCAGGGAATCAGAGGCCGGGAATCAGAGGCCGGAATCAGATGCTGGGAATCAGAGGCGTGGAATCAGAGGCGGGGAATCAGAGGCAGGGAATCAGATGCGGGGAATCAGAGGCGGGGAATCAGAGCTGGGGAATCAGACACGGGGAATCAGACACGGGGAATCAGAGGTGGGGAATCAGAGATGGGGAATCAGAGGCGGTGAATCAGAGATGGGGGATCAGAGGCGGGGAATCAGAGGCAGGAAATCAGACACGGGGATTCAGAGGCTGGGAATCAGACGGGGGGAATCAAAGGCGGGGTATCAGAGCTGGGGAATCAGAGGCAGGGAATCAGAGGCGGGGAATCAGATATGGGGAATCAGAGGCTGGGATTCAGAGGCGGGGAATCAGAGGCAGGGAATCAGACACGGGGAATCAGAGGTGGGGAATCAGAGATGGGGAATCAGAGGCGGGGAATCAGAGGCAGGGAATCAGACGCGGGGTATCTGAGGCGGGGAATCAGAGCTGGGGAATCAGAGGTGGGGAATCAGAGTTGGGGAATCAGAGGCAGGGAATCGGATGTGCGGAATCAGAGATGGGGAATCAGAGGTGGGGAATCAGAGGCGGGGAATCAGAGGCAGGAAATCAGACACGGGGATTCAGAGGCTTGGAATCAGACGGGGGGAATCAAAGGCGGGGAATCAGAGCTGGGGAATCAGAAGCAGGGAATCAGAGTTGGGGATTCAGAGACGGGGAATCAGATATGGGGAAACAGAGGCGGGGAATCAGAGGCGGGCAAACAGAGGCGGGGAATTAGATATGGGGAGTCAGAGGTGGGGAATCAGAGGTGGTGAAGCAGTGATGGGGAATCACAGGCGGAGAATCAGAGGCAGGGAATAGAACGCAGGGAATCAGAGGCAGGGAATCAGAGCTGGGGAATCAGAGGCGGGGAATCATAGTTGGGAATCAGAGGCGGGGAATCAGATATGGGGAAACAGAGGCGGGGAATCAGAGGCGGGGAAACAGAGGCGGGGAATCAGATATGGGGAATCGGATGCGGGGAATCAGATGCGGAGAATCAGAGCTGGGGAATCAGAGGCGGGGAATCAGAGTTGGGGCATCAGGTGGGGAATTATATATAGGGAAACAGAGGCGGGGAATCAGAGGCGGGGAAACAGAGGCGGGGAATCAGATATGGGGAATCAGAGGTGGGGAATCAGAGGCAGGGAATCAGATGTGCGGAATCAGAGATGGGGAATCAGAGGCAGGGAATCAGAATCAGAAGCGGGGAATCAGAGGCTGGGAATCAGAGGCCGGGAATCAGATGCTGGGAATAAGAGGCCGGGAATCAGAGGTGGGGAATCAGAGTCCTGGAATCGGAGATGGGGATTCAGAGGCGGGGAATGAGATATGGAGAATCAGTGGCGGGGAATCAGAGGCCGGGAAACAGAGGTGGGGAATCAGATATGGGGAATCAGAGGTGGCGAATCAAAGGCGGTGAATCAGAGATGGGGAATCAGAGGCGAGGAATCAGAGGCAGGGAATCAGATGCGGGGAATCAGAGGCGGGGAATCAGAGCTGGCGAATCAGAGGCGGGGAATCAGAGGTGGGCAATCAGAGGCGGGGAATCAGATATGGGGAATCAGAGGCGGGGAATCAGAGGCGGGGAAACAGAGGCGGGGAATCAAATATAGGGAATCAGAGGTGGGGAATCAGAGGTTGTGAATCAGAGATGGGGAATCAAGGCGGGGAATCAGAGGCAGGGAATCGGACACGGGGAATCAGAGGCGGGGATTCAGAGCTGGGGAATCAGAGGCGGGGACTCAGAGTTGGGGAATCAGAGGCAGGGAATCAGATATGGGGAATCAGAGGCGGGGAATCAGAGGCGGGGAAACAGAGGCGGGGAATCAGATATGGGGAATCAGAGGTGGGGAATCAGGGGCAGGGAATCAGTGGCAGGGAATCAGAGGCGGGGAATCAGAGGCGGGGAATCAGAGGCAGGGAATCAGACACGGGGCATCAGAGGCGGGTAATCAGAGATGGGGAATCAGAGGCGGGGAATCAGAGGCAGGGAATCGGACGCCGGGAATCAGAGTCGGGGAATCAGAGCTGGGGAATCAGAGGCGGGGAATCAGAGTTGGGGAATCAGAGGCGGGGAATAAGATATGGGGAAATAGAGGCGGGGAATCAGATATGGGGAATCAGAGGTGTGGAATCAGAGGTTGGGAATCAGAGGAAGGGAATCAGAGTCGGGGAAACAGAGGCGGGGAAACAGATATGGGGAATCAGAGGTGGCGAATCAAAGGCGGTGAAACAGAGATGGGGAATCAGGGCAGGGAATCAGAGGCAGGGAATCAAACACGGGGAATCAGAGCTGGGGAATCAGAGGTGGGGAATCAGAGTTGGGAATCAGAGGCGGGGAATCAGAGGCGGGGAAACAGAGGCGGGGAATCAGATATGGGGAATCAGAGGTGGGGAATCAGAGGTTGGAAATCAGAGGCAGGGAATCAGAGGCGCGGAATCAGAGGAAGGGAATCAGATGTGCGGAATCGGAGATGGGGAATCAGAGGCAGGGAATCAGAGGCGGGGAATCAGAGGCGGGGAATCAGAGGCCGGGAATCAGATATGGGGAAACAGAGGCGGGGAATCCGAGGCGGGGAAACAGAAGCGGGGAATCAGATATGGGGAATCAGAGGTGGGGAATCAGAGGTTGGGAATCAGAGGCAGGGAATCAGAGGCTTGGAATCAGATGCAGGGAATCAGATGCGGGGAATCAGAGGCGGGGAATCAGAGCTGGGGAATCAGAGGTGGGGAATCAGATTTGGGGAATCAGAGGTGGGGACTTAGATATGGGGAAACAGAGGCGGGGAATCAGAGGCGGGGAAACAGAGGCGGGGAATCAGATATGGGGAATCAGAGGTGGGGAATCAGAATCAGAAGCAGGGAATCAGAGGCAGGGAATCAGAGGCCGGAATCAGATGCTGGGAATCAGAGGCGTGGAATCAGAGGCGGGGAATCAGAGGCAGGGAATCAGATGCGGGGAATCAGAGGCGGGGAATCAGAGCTGGGGAATCAGAGGCGGGGTATTAGAGTTGGGGAATCAGAAGCGGGGAATCAGATATGGGGAAACAGAGGTGGGGAATCAGAGGCGTGGAAACAGAGGCAGGGAATCTGATATGGGGAATCAGAGGCGGGGAATCAGAGGTGGGGAATCATAGGCAGGGAATCGGATGTGCGGAATCAGAGATGTGGAATCAGAGGCCGGCAATCAGAGGTGGTGAATAAGAGATGGGGAATCAGAGGCGGGGAATCAGAGGCAGGGAATCAGACGCGGGGAATCAGAGGTGGGCAATCAGAGGCGGGGAATCAGATATGGGGAATCAGAGGCGGGGAATCAGAGGCAGGGAAACAGAGGCGGGGAATCAGATATGGGGAATCAGAGCTGGGGAATCAGAGGTGGGGAATCAGAGGCAGGGAATCAGATGCGGGGAATCAGAGGCGGGGAATCAGAGCTGGCGAATCAGAGGCGGGGAATCAGAGGTGGGCAATCAGAGGCGGGGAATCAGACGGGGGGAATCAAAGGCGGGGTATCAGAGCTGGGGAATCAGAGGCAGGGAACCAGAGGCGGGGAATCAGATATGGGGAATCAGAGGCTGGGATTCAGAGGCGGGGAATCAGAGGCAGGGAATCAGACACGGGGAATCAGAGGTGGGGAATCAGAGATGGGGAATCAGAGGCGGGGAATCAGAGGCAGGGAATCAGACGCGGGGTATCTGAGGCGGGGAATCAGAGCTGGGGAATCAGAGGTGGGGAATCAGAGTTGGGGAATCAGAGGCAGGGAATCGGATGTGCGGAATCAGAGATGGGGAATCAGAGGTGGGGAATCAGAGGCGGGGAATCAGAGGCAGGAAATCAGACACGGGGATTCAGAGGCTTGGAATCAGACGGGGGGAATCAAAGGCGGGGAATCAGAGCTGGGGAATCAGAAGCAGGGAATCAGAGTTGGGGATTCAGAGACGGGGAATCAGATATGGGGAAACAGAGGCGGGGAATCAGAGGCGGGCAAACAGAGGCGGGGAATTAGATATGGGGAGTCAGAGGTGGGGAATCAGAGGTGGTGAAGCAGTGATGGGGAATCACAGGCGGAGAATCAGAGGCAGGGAATAGAACGCAGGGAATCAGAGGCAGGGAATCAGAGCTGGGGAATCAGAGGCGGGGAATCATAGTTGGGAATCAGAGGCGGGGAATCAGATATGGGGAAACAGAGGCGGGGAATCAGAGGCGGGGAAACAGAGGCGGGGAATCAGATATGGGGAATCGGATGCGGGGAATCAGATGCGGAGAATCAGAGCTGGGGAATCAGAGGCGGGGAATCAGAGTTGGGGCATCAGGTGGGGAATTAGATATAGGGAAACAGAGGCGGGGAATCAGAGGCGGGGAAACAGAGGCGGGGAATCAGATATGGGGAATCAGAGGTGGGGAATCAGAGGCAGGGAATCAGATGTGCGGAATCAGAGATGGGGAATCAGAGGCAGGGAATCAGAATCAGAAGCGGGGAATCAGAGGCCGGGAATCAGAGGCCGGGAATCAGATGCTGGGAATAAGAGGCCGGGAATCAGAGGTGGGGAATCAGAGTCCTGGAATCGGAGATGGGGATTCAGAGGCGGGGAATGAGATATGGAGAATCAGTGGCGGGGAATCAGAGGCCGGGAAACAGAGGTGGGGAATCAGATATGGGGAATCAGAGGTGGCGAATCAAAGGCGGTGAATCAGAGATGGGGAATCAGAGGCGGGGAATCAGAGGCAGGGAATCAGATGCGGGGAATCAGAGGCGGGGAATCAGAGCTGGCGAATCAGAGGCGGGGAATCAGAGGTGGGCAATCAGAGGCGGGGAATCAGATATGGGGAATGAGAGGCGGGGAATCAGAGGCGGGGAAACAGAGGCGGGGAATCAAATATAGGGAATCAGAGGTGGGGAATCAGAGGTTGTGAATCAGAGATGGGGAATCAAGGCGGGGAATCAGAGGCAGGGAATCAGACACGGGGAATCAGAGGCGGGGATTCAGAGCTGGGGAATCAGAGGCGGGGACTCAGAGTTGGGGAATCAGAGGCAGGGAATCAGATATGGGGAATCAGAGGCGGGGAATCAGAGGCGGGGAAACAGAGGCGGGGAATCAGATATGGGGAATCAGAGGTGGGGAATCAGGGGCAGGGAATCAGTGGCAGGGAATCAGAGGCGGGGAATCAGAGGCGGGGAATCAGAGGCAGGGAATCAGACACGGGGCATCAGAGGCGGGTAATCAGAGATGGGGAATCAGAGGCGGGGAATCAGAGGCAGGGAATCGGACGCCGGGAATCAGAGTCGGGGAATCAGAGCTGGGGAATCAGAGGCGGGGAATCAGAGTTGGGGAATCAGAGGCGGGGAATAAGATATGGGGAAATAGAGGCGGGGAATCAGATATGGGGAATCAGAGGTGTGGAATCAGAGGTTGGGAATCAGAGGAAGGGAATCAGAGTCGGGGAAACAGAGGCGGGGAAACAGATATGGGGAATCAGAGGTGGCGAATCAAAGGCGGTGAAACAGAGATGGGGAATCAGGGCAGGGAATCAGAGGCAGGGAATCAAACACGGGGAATCAGAGCTGGGGAATCAGAGGTGGGGAATCAGAGTTGGGAATCAGAGGCGGGGAATCAGAGGCGGGGAAACAGAGGCGGGGAATCAGATATGGGGAATCAGAGGTGGGGAATCAGAGGTTGGAAATCAGAGGCAGGGAATCAGAGGCGCGGAATCAGAGGAAGGGAATCAGATGTGCGGAATCGGAGATGGGGAATCAGAGGCAGGGAATCAGAGGCGGGGAATCAGAGGCGGGGAATCAGAGGCCGGGAATCAGATATGGGGAAACAGAGGCGGGGAATCCGAGGCGGGGAAACAGAAGCGGGGAATCAGATATGGGGAATCAGAGGTGGGGAATCAGAGGTTGGGAATCAGAGGCAGGGAATCAGAGGCTTGGAATCAGATGCAGGGAATCAGATGCGGGGAATCAGAGGCGGGGAATCAGAGCTGGGGAATCAGAGGTGGGGAATCAGATTTGGGGAATCAGAGGTGGGGACTTAGATATGGGGAAACAGAGGCGGGGAATCAGAGGCGGGGAAACAGAGGCGGGGAATCAGATATGGGGAATCAGAGGTGGGGAATCAGAATCAGAAGCAGGGAATCAGAGGCCGGGAATCAGAGGCCGGAATCAGATGCTGGGAATCAGAGGCGTGGAATCAGAGGCGGGGAATCAGAGGCAGGGAATCAGATGCGGGGAATCAGAGGCGGGGAATCAGAGCTGGGGAATCAGAGGCGGGGTATTAGAGTTGGGGAATCAGAAGCGGGGAATCAGATATGGGGAAACAGAGGTGGGGAATCAGAGGCGTGGAAACAGAGGCAGGGAATCTGATATGGGGAATCAGAGGCGGGGAATCAGAGGTGGGGAATCATAGGCAGGGAATCGGATGTGCGGAATCAGAGATGTGGAATCAGAGGCCGGCAATCAGAGGTGGTGAATAAGAGATGGGGAATCAGAGGCGGGGAATCAGAGGCAGGGAATCAGACGCGGGGAATCAGAGGTGGGCAATCAGAGGCGGGGAATCAGATATGGGGAATCAGAGGCGGGGAATCAGAGGCAGGGAAACAGAGGCGGGGAATCAGATATGGGGAATCAGAGCTGGGGAATCAGAGGTGGGGAATCAGAGGCAGGGAATCAGATGTGCGGAATCAGAGATGGGGAATCAGAGGCAGGGAATCAGAATCAGAAGCGGGGAATCAGAGGCCGGGAATCAGAGGCCGGGAATCAGATGCTGGGAATAAGAGGCCGGGAATCAGAGGTGGGGAATCAGAGTCCGGGAATCAGAGATGGGGATTCAGAGGCGGGGAATGAGATATGGAGAATCAGAGGCGGGGAATCAGAGGCGGGGAAACAGAGGTGGGGAATCAGATATGGGGAATCAGAGGTGGCGAATCAAAGGCGGTGAATCAGAGATGGGGAATCAGAGGCGGGGAATCAGAGGCAGGGAATCAGATGCGGGGAATCAGAGGCGGGGAATCAGAGCTGGCGAATCAGAGGCGGGGAATCAGAGGTGGGCAATCAGAGCCGGGGAATCAGATATGGGGAATCAGAGGCGGGGAATCAGAGGCGGGGAAACAGAGGTGGGGAATCAGATATGGGGAAACAGAGGTGGCGAATCAAAGGCGGTGAATCAGAGATGGGGAATCAGAGGCGGGGAATCAGAGGCAGGGAATCAAAAACGGGGAATCAGAGGCGGGGAATCAGAGCTGGGGAATCAGAGGCGGGGAATCAGAGTAGGAGAATCAGAGGTGGGGAATCGGATATGGGGAAACAGGGGCGGGGAATCAGAGGCGGGGAAACAGAGGCGGGGAATCAGATATGGGGAATCAGAGGTGTGGAATCAGAGGTTGGGAATCATAGGCGGGGAAACAGAGGCGGGGAATCAGATATGGGGAATCAGCGGTGGCGAATTAAAGGCGGTGAATCAGAGATGGGGAATCAGGGCAGGGAATCAGAGGCAGGGAATCAAACACGGGGAATCAGAGGCGGGGAATCAGAGCTGGGGAATCAGAGGCGGGGATTCAGAGTTGGGGAATCAGAGGCGGGGAATCAGAGGCGGGGAATCAGAGGCGGGGAATCAGATATGGGGAATCAGAGGTGGGGAATCAGAGGTTGGGAATCAGAAGCAGGGAATCAGAAGCGGGGAATTAGCGGAGGGGAATCAGAGGCAGGGAATCCGATGTGCGGAATCGGAGATGGGGAATCAGAGGCAGCGAATCAGAGGCGGGGAATCAGAGGCGGAGAATCAGAGGCCGGGAATCAGATATGGGGAAACAGAGGCGGGGAATCAGAGGCGGGGAAACAGAGGCGGGGAATCAGAGTCGGGGACTTAGATATGGGGAAACAGAGGCGGGGAATCAGATGCGGGGAAACAGACGCGGGGAATCAGAGGCGGGGATTCAGAGCTGGGGAATCAGAGGCGGGGAATCAGAGTTGGGGAATCAGAGGCGGGGAATCAGATATGGGGAATCAGAGGCGGGGAAACAGAGGCAGGGAATCAGATATGGGGAATCAGAGGTGGGGTATCAGGGGCGGGGAATCAGAGGCAGGGAATCAGATGCGGGGAATCAGAGGCAGGGAATCAGAGCTGGCGAATCAGAGGCGGGGAATCAGAGGTGGGCAATCAGAGCCGGGGAATCAGATATGGGGAATCAGAGGCGGGGAATCAAAGGCGGTGAATCAGAGATGGGGAATCAGAGGCGGGGAATCAGAGGCAGGGAATCAAAAACGGGGAATCAGAGGCGGGGAATCAGAGCTGGGGAATCAGAGGCGGGGAATCAGAGTAGGAGAATCAGAGGTGGGGAATCAGATATGGGGAAACAGGGGCGGGGAATCAGAGGCGGGGAAACAGAGGCGGGGAATCAGATATGGGGAATCAGAGGTGTGGAATCAGAGGTTGGGTATCAGAGGCGGGGAAACAGAGGAGGGGAATCAGATATGGGGAATCAGAGGTGGCGAATTAAAGGCGGTGAATCAGAGATGGGGAATCAGGGCAGGGAATCACAGGCAGGGAATCAAACACGGGGAATCAGAGGCGTGGAATCAGAGCTGGGGAATCAGAGGCGGGGATTCAGAGTTGGGGAATCAGAGGCGGGGAATCAGAGGCGGGGAAACAGAGGCGGGGAATCAGATATGGGGAATCAGAGGTGGGGAATCGGAGGTTGGGAATCAGAAGCAGGGAATCAGAGGCGGGGAATCAGAGGCGGGGAATCAGAGGCAGGAAATCCGATGTGCGGAATCGGAGATGGGGAATCAGAGGCAGGGAATCAGAGGCGGGGAATCAGAGGCGGGGAATCAGAGGCCGGGAATCAGATATGTGGAAACAGAGGCGGGGAATCAGAGGCGGGGAAACAGAGGCGGGGAATCAGATATGGGGAATCAGAGGTGGGGAATCAGAGGTTGGGAATCAGAGGCAGGGAATCAGAGGCTGGGAATCAGATGCAGGGAATCAGATGCGGGGAATCAGAGGCGGGGAATCAGAGCTGGGGAATCAGAGATGGGGAATCAGAGTTGGGGAATCAGAGTCGGGGACTTAGATACGGGGAAACAGAGGCGAGGAATCAGAGGCAGGGAAACAGAGGCGGGGAATCAGATATGGGGAATCAGGGGTGGGGAATCAGAGGTTGGGAATCAGAGGCAGGGAATCAGAGGTGTGGAAACAGAGGCGGGGATTCAGATATGGGGAATCAGAGGTGGGGAATCAGGGGCGTGGAATCAGAGGCAGGGAATTAGATGTGGTGAATCAGAGATGGGGAATCAGAGGCAGGGAATCAGAATCAGAAGCGGGGTATCAGAGGCCGGGAATCAGAGGCAGGGGATCAAACACGGGGAATCAGAGGCTGGGAATCAGAGCTGGGGAATCAGAGGCGGGGAATCAGAGCTGGGGAATCACAGGCGGGGAATCAGAGATGGGGAAACAGAGGCGGGGAATCAGAGGCAGGGAATCAGAGGCGGGGAATCAGAGGCGGGGAATCAGAGCTGGCGAATCAGAGGCGGGGAATCAGAGGTGGGCAATCAGAGGATGGGAATCAGATATGGGGAATCAGAGGCGGGGAATCAGAGCTGGGGAATCACAGGCGGGGAATCAGAGTTGGGGAATCAGAGGCGGGGAATCAGATATGGGGAAACAGAGGCGGGGAATCAGAGGCGGTGAAACAGAGGCGGGGAATCAGATATGGGGAATCAGAGGTGGGGAATCAGAGGTTGGGAATCAGAGGCCTGGAATCAGAGGCGGGGAATCAGAGGCGGGGTATTAGAGTTGGGGAATCAGAGGCGGGGAATCAGAGGTGGGCAATCAGAGGCCGGGAATCAGAGGTGGTGAATCAGAGATGGGGAATCAGAGGCGGGGAATCAGCGGCAGGGAATCAGATGTGGGGAATCAGAGGCGTGGAATCAGAGGCAGGAAATCAGACACGGGGAATCAGACACGGGGAATCAGAGGTGGGGAATCAGAGATGGGGAATCAGAGGCGGTGAATCAGAGATGGGGGATCAGAGGCGGGGAATCAGAGGCAGGAAATCAGACATGGGGATTCAGAGGCTGGGAATCAGACGGGGGGAATCAAAGGCGGGGTATCAGAGCTGGGGAATCAGAGGCAGGGAATCAGAGGCGGGGAATCAGACATGGGGAATCAGAGGCTGGGATTCAGAGCCGGGGAATCAGAGGCAGGGAATCAGACACAGGGAATCAGAGGTGGGGAATCAGAGATGGGGAATCAGAGGCGGGGAATCAGAGGCAGGTAATCAGACGCGGGGAATCTGAGGCGGGGAATCAGAGCTGGGGAATCAGAGGTGGGGAATCAGAGTTGGGGAATCAGAGGCAGGGAATCGGATGTGCGGAATCAGAGATGGGGAATCAGAGGTGGGGAATCAGAGGCGGTGAATCAGAGATGGGGAATCAGAGGCGGGGAATCAGTGGCAGGAAATCAGACACGGGGATTCAGAGGCTGGGAATCAGACGGGGGGAATCAAAGGCGGGGAATCAGAGCTGGGGAATCAGAGGCAGGGAATCAGAGTTGGGGATTCAGAGACGGGGAATCAGATATGGGGAAACAGAGGCGGGGAATCAGAGGCGGGCAAACAGAGGCGGGGAATTAGATATGGGGAATCAGAGGTGGGGAATCAGAGGTGGTGAATCAGTGATGGGGAATCACAGGCGGGGAATCAGAGGCAGGGAATAGAACGCAGGGAATCAGAGGCAGGGTATCAGAGCTGGGGAATCAGAGGCGGGGAATCATAGTTGGGAATCAGAGGTGGGGAATCAGATATGGGGAAACAGAGGCGGGGAATCAGAGGCGGGGAAACAGAGGCGGGGAATCAGATATGGGGAATCGGATGCGTGGAATCAGAGGCGGGGAATCAGAGCTGGGGAATCAGAGGCGGGGAATCAGAGTTGGGGCATCAGAGGTGGGGAATTAGATATAGGGAAACAGAGGCGGGGAATCAGAGGCGGGGAAACAGAGGCGGGGAATCAGATATGGGGAATCAGAGGTGGGGAATCAGAGGCAGGGAATCAGATGTGCGGAATCAGAGATGGGGAATCAGAGGCAGGGAATCAGAATCAGAAGCGGGGAATCAGAGGCCGGGAATCAGAGGCCGGGAATCAGATGCTGGGAATAAGAGGCCGGGAATCAGAGGTTGGGAGTCAGAGTCCTGGAATCGGAGATTGGAATTCAGAGGTGGGGAATGAGATATGGAGAATCAGTGGCGGGGAATCAGAGGCCGGGAAACAGAGGTAGGGAATCAGATATGGGGAATCAGAGGTGGCGAATCAAAGGCGGTGAATCAGAGATGGGGAATCAGAGGCGGGGAATCAGAGGCAGGGAATCAGATGCGGGGAATCAGAGGCGGGGAATCAGAGCTGGCGAATCAGAGGCGGGGAATCAGAGGTGGGCAATCAGAGGTGGGGAATCAGATATGGGGAATCAGAGGCGGGGAATCAGAGGCGGGGAAACAGAGGCGGGGAATCAAATATAGGGAATCAGAGGTGGGGAATCAGAGGTTGTGAATCAGAGATGGGGAATCAAGGCGGGGAATCAGAGGCAGGGAATCAGACACGGGGAATCAGAGGCGGGGATTCAGAGCTGGGAAATCAGAGGCGGGGACTCAGAGTTGGGGAATCAGAGGCAGGGAATCAGATATGGGGAATCAGAGGCGGGGAATCAGAGGCAGGGAATCGGACGCCGGGAATCAGAGTCGGGGAATCAGAGCTGGGGAATCAGAGGCGGGGAATCAGAGTTGGGGAATCAGAGGCGCGGAATCAGATATGGGGAAATAGAGGCGGGGAATCAGATATGGGGAATCAGAGGTGTGGAATCAGAGGTTGGGAATCAGAGGAAGGGAATCAGAGTCGGGGAAACAGAGGCGGGGAATCAGATATGGGGAATCAGAGGTGGCGAATCAAAGGCGGTGAAACAGAGATGGGGAATCAGGGCAGGGAATCAGAGGCAGGGAATCAAATACAAGGAATCAGAGCTGGGGAATCAGAGGCGGGGAATCAGAGTTGGGAATCAGAGGCGGGGAATCAGAGGCGGGGAAACAGAGGCGGGGAATCAGATATGGGGAATCAGAGGTGGGGAATCAGAGGTTGGGAATCAGAGGCAGGGAATCAGAGGCGGGGAATCAGAGGCGGGGAATCAGAGGAAGGGAATCAGATGTGCGGAATCGGAGATGGGGAATCAGAGGCAGGGAATCAGAGGCGGGGAATCAGAGGCGGGGAATCAGAGGCCGGGAATCAGATATGGGGAAACAGAGGCGGGGAATCCGAGGCGGGGAAACAGAGGCGGGGAATCAGATATGGGGAATCAGAGGTGGGGAATCAGAGGTTGGGAATCAGAGGCAGGGAATCGGAGGCTTGGAATCAGATGCAGGGAATCAGATGCGGGGAATCAGAGGCGGGGAATCAGAGCTGGGGAATCAGAGGTGGGGAATCAGATTTGGGGAATCAGAGGTGGGGACTTAGATATGGGGAAACAGAGGCGGGGAATCAGAGGCGGGGAAACAGAGGCGGGGAATCAGATATGGGGAATCAGAGGTGGGGAATCAGAGGCAGGGAATCAGATGTGCGGAATCAGAGATGGGGAATCAGAGGCAGGGAATCAGAATCAGAAGCAGGGAATCAGAGGCCGGGAATCAGAGGCCGGAATCAGATGCTGGGAATCAGAGGCCTGGAATCAGAGGCGGGGAATCAGAGGCAGGGAATCAGATGCGGGGAATCAGAGGCGGGGAATCAGAGCTGGGGAATCAGAGGCGGGGTATTAGAGTTGGGGAATAAGAGGCGGGGAATCAGATATGGGGAATCAGAGGCGGGGAATCAGAGGTGGGGAATCATAGGCAGGGAATCGGATGTGCGGAATCAGAGATGGGGAATCAGAGGACGGCAATCAGAGGTGGTGAATCAGAGATGGGGAACCAGAGGCGGGGAATCAGAGGAAGGGAATCAGACGCGGGGAATCAGAGGTGGGCAATCAGAGGCGGGGAATCAGATATGGGGAATCAGAGGCGGGGAATCAGAGGCGGGGAAACAGAGGCGGGAAATCAGATATGGGGAATCAGAGCTGGGGAATCAGAGGTGGGGAATCAGAGGCAGGGAATCAGATGTGCGGAATCAGAGATGGGGAATCAGAGGCAGGGAATCAGAATCAGAAGCGGGGAATCAGAGGCCGGGAATCAGAGGCCGGGAATCAGATGCTGGGAATAGGAGGCCGGGAATCAGAGGTGGGGAATCAGAGTCCGGGAATAAGAGATGGGGATTCAGAGGCGGGGAATGAGATATGGAGAATCAGAGGCGGGGAATCAGAGGCGGGGAAACAGAGGTGGGGAATCAGATATGGGGAATCAGAGGTGGCGAATCAAAGGCGGTGAATCAGAGATGGGGAATCAGAGGCGGGGAATCAGAGGCAGGGAATCAGATGCGGGGAATCAGAGGCGGGGAATCAGAGCTGGCGAATCAGAGGCGGGGAATCAGAGGTTGGTAATCAGAGCCGGGGAATCAGATATGGGGAATCAGAGGCGGGGAATCAGAGGCGGGGAAACAGAGGTGGGGAATCAGATATGGGGAAACAGAGGTGGCGAATCAAAGGCGGTGAATCAGAGATGGGGAATCAGAGGCGGGGAATCAGAGGCAGGGAATCAAAAACGGGGAATCAGAGGCGGGGAATCAGAGCTGGGGAATCAGAGGCGGGGAATCAGAGTAGGAGAATCAGAGGTGGGGAATCAGATATGGGGAAACAGGGGTGGGGAATCAGAGGCGGGGAAACAGAGGCGGGGAATCAGATATGGGGAATCAGAGGTGTGGAATCAGAGGTTGGGAATCATAGGCGGGGAAACAGAGGCGGGGAATCAGATATGGGGAATCAGCGGTGGCGAATTAAAGGCGGTGAATCAGATATGGGGAATCAGGGGTGGGGAATCAGAGGTTGGGAATCAGAGGCAGGGAATCAGAGGTGTGGAAACAGAGGCGGGGATTCAGATATGGGGAATCAGAGGTGGGGAATCAGGGGCGTGGAATCAGAGGCAGGAAATTAGATGTGGTGAATCAGAGATGGGGAATCAGAGGCAGGGAATCAGAATCAGAAGCGGGGTATCAGTGGCCGGGAATCAGAGGAAGGTAATCAGAGGCAGGGGATCAAACACGGGGAATCAGAGGCTGGGAATCAGAGCTGGGGAATCAGAGGCGGGGAATCAGAGCTGGGGAATCACAGGCGGGGAATCAGAGATGGGGAATCAGAGGCGGGGAATCAGAGGCAGGGAATCAGATGCGGGGAATCAGAGGCGGCGAATCAGAGCTGGCGAATCAGAGGCGGGGAATCAGAGGTGGGCAATCAGAGGATGGGAATCAGATATGGGGAATCAGAGGCGGGGAATCAGAGCTGGGGAATCACAGGCGGGGAATAAGAGTTGGGGAATCAGAGGCGGGGAATCAGATATGGGGAAACAGAGGCGGGGAATCAGAGGCGGTGAAACAGAGGCGGGGAATCAGATATTGGGAATCAGAGGTGGGGAATCAGAGGTTGGGAATCAGAGGCCTGGAATCAGAGGCGGGGAATCAGAGGCAGGGAATCAGATGCGGGGAATCAGAGGAGGGGAATCAGAGCTGGGGAATCAGAGGCGGGGTATTAGAGTTGGGGAATCAGAGGCGGGGAATCAGACGCGGGGAATCAGAGGGGGGGAATCATAGCTGGCGAATCAGAGGCGGGGAATCAGAGGTGGGCAATCAGAGGCCGGGAATCAGAGGTGGTGAATCAGAGATGGGGAATCAGAGGCGGTGAAACAGAGGCGGGGAATCAGATATTGGGAATCAGAGGTGGGGAATCATAGCTGGCGAATCAGAGGCGGGGAATCAGAGGTGGGCAATCAGAGGCCGGGAATCAGAGGTGGTGAATCAGAGATGGGGAATCAGAGGCGGTGAAACAGAGGCGGGGAATCAGATATTGGGAATCAGAGGTGGGGAATCAGAGGTTGGGAATCAGAGGCCTGGAATCAGAGGCGGGGAATCAGAGGCAGGGAATCAGATGCGGGGAATCAGAGGAGGGGAATCAGAGCTGGGGAATCAGAGGCGGGGTATTAGAGTTGGGGAATCAGAGGCGGGGAATCAGACGCGGGGAATCAGAGGGGGGGAATCATAGCTGGCGAATCAGAGGCGGGGAATCAGAGGTGGGCAATCAGAGGCCGGGAATCAGAGGTGGTGAATCAGAGATGGGGAATCAGAGGCGGGGAATCAGTGGCAGGGAATCAGATATGGGGAATCAGAGGCGTGGAATCAGAGGCAGGGAATCAGACACGGGGAATCAGACACGGGGAATCAGAGGTGGGGAATCAGAGATGGGGAATCAGAGGCGGTGAATCAGAGATGGGGAATCAGAGGCGGGGAATCAGAGGCAGGAAATCAGACACGGGGATTCAGAGGCTGGGAATCAGAAGGGGGGAATCAAAGGCGGGGAATCAGAGCTGGGGAATCAGAGGCAGGGAAACAGAGGCGGGGAATCAGATATGGGGAATCAGAGGCTGGTATTCAGAGGCGGGGAATCAGAGGCAGGGAATCAGACACGGGGAATCAGAGGTGGGGAATCAGAGATGGGGAATCAGAGGCAGGGAATCAGAGGCAAGGAATCAGACGCGGGGAATCTGAGGCGGGGAATCAGAGGCCGGGAATCAGATATGGGGAAACAGAGGCGGGGAATCAGAGGCGGGGAAACAGAGGCGGGGAATCAGATATGGGGAATCAGAGGTGGGGAATCAGAGGTTGGGAATCAGAGGCAGGGAATCAGAGGCTGGGAATCAGATGCAGGGAATCAGATGCGGGGAATCAGAGGCGGGGAATCAGAGCTGGGGAATCAGAGGTGGGGAATCAGAGTTGGGGAATCAGAGTCGGGGACTTAGATATGGGGAAACAGAGGCGGGGAATCAGAGGCAGGGAAACAGAGGCGGGGAATCAGATATGGGGAATCAGGGGTGGGGAATCAGAGGTTGGGAATCAGAGGCAGGGAATCAGAGGTGTGGAAACAGAGGCGGGGATTCAGATATGGGGAATCAGAGGTGGGGAATCAGGGGCGTGGAATCAGAGGCAGGGAATTAGATGTGGTGAATCAGAGATGGGGAATCAGAGGCAGGGAATCAGAATCAGAAGCGGGGTATCAGAGGCCGGGAATCAGAGGAAGGTAATCAGAGGCAGGGGATCAAACACGGGGAATCAGAGGCTGGGAATCAGAGCTGGGGAATCAGAGGCGGGGAATCAGAGCTGGGGAATCACAGGCGGGGAATCAGAGATGGGGAAACAGAGGCGGGGAATCAGAGGCAGGGAATCATATGCGGGGAATCAGAGGCGGGGAATCAGAGCTGGCGAATCAGAGGCGGGGAATCAGAGGTGGGCAATCAGAGGATGGGAATCAGATATGGGGAATCAGAGGCGGGGAATCAGAGCTGGGGAATCACAGGCGGGGAATCAGAGTTGGGGAATCAGAGGCGGGGAATCAGATATGGGGAAACAGAGGCGGGGAATCAGAGGCGGTGAAACAGAGGCGGGGAATCAGATATGGGGAATCAGAGGTGGGGAATCAGAGGTTGGGAATCAGAGGCCTGGAATCAGAGGCGGGGAATCAGAGGCAGGGAATCAGATGCGGGGAATCAGAGGAGGGGAATCAGAGCTGGGGAATCAGAGGCGGGGTATTAGAGTTGGGGAATCAGAGGCGGGGAATCAGAGGTGGGCAATCAGAGGCCGGGAATCAGAGGTGGTGAATCAGAGATGGGGAATCAGAGGCGGGGAATCAGCGGCAGGGAATCAGATATGGGGAATCAGAGGCGTGGAATCAGAGGCAGGAAATCAGACACGGGGAATCAGACACGGGGAATCAGAGGTGGGGAATCAGAGATGGGGAATCAGAGGCGGTGAATCAGAGATGGGGGATCAGAGGCGGGGAATCAGAGGCAGGAAATCAGACACGGGGATTCAGAGGCTGGGAATCAGACGGGGTGAATCAAAGGCGGGGTATCAGAGCTGGGGAATCAGAGGCAGGGAATCAGAGGAGGGGAATCAGATATGGGGAATCAGAGGCTGGGATTCAGAGGCGGGGAATCAGAGGCAGGGAATCAGACACGGGGAATCAGAGGTGGGGAATTAGAGATGGGGAATCAGAGGCGGGGAATCAGAGGCAGGTAATCAGACGCGGGGAATCTGAGGCGGGGAATCAGAGCTGGGGAATCAGAGGTGGGGAATCAGAGTTGGGGAATCAGAGGCAGGGAATCGGATGTGCGGAATCAGAGATGGGGAATCAGAGGTGGGGAATCAGAGGCGGTGAATCAGAGATGGGGAATCAGAGGCGGGGAATCAGTGGCAGGAAATCAGACACGGGGATTCAGAGGCTGGGAATCAGACGGGGGGAATCAAAGGCGGGGAATCAGAGCTGGGGAATCAGAGGCAGGGAATCAGAGTTGGGGATTCAGAGACGGGGAATCAGATATGGGGAAACAGAGGCGGGGAATCAGAGGCGGGCAAACAGAGGTGGGGAATTAGATATGGGGAATCAGAGGTGGGGAATCAGAGGTGGTGAATCAGTGATGGGGAATCACAGGCGGGGAATCAGATGCAGGGAATAGAACGCAGGGAATCAGAGGCAGGGAATCAGAGCTGGGGAATCAGAGGCGGGGAATCATAGTTGGGAATCAGAGGCGGGGAATCAGATATGGGGAAACAGAGGCGGGGAATCAGAGGCGGGGAAACAGAGGCGGGGAATCAGATATGGGGAATCGGATGCGTGGAATCAGAGGCGGGGAATCAGAGCTGGGGAATCAGAGGCGGGGAATCAGAGTTGGGGCATCAGATGTGGGGAATTAGATATAGGGAAACAGAGGCGGGGAATCAGAGGCGGGGAAACAGAGGCGGGGAATCAGATATGGGGAATCAGAGGTGGGGAATCAGAGGCAGGGAATCCGATGTGCGGAATCAGAGATGGGGAATCAGAGGCAGGGAATCAGAATCAGAAGCGGGGAATCAGAGGCCGGGAATCAGAGGCCGGGAATCAGATGCTGGGAATAAGAGGCCGGGAATCAGAGGTTGGGAGTCAGATTCCTGGAATCGGAGATTGGAATTCAGAGGTGGGGAATGAGATATGGAGAATCAGTGGCGGGGAATCAGAGGCCGGGAAACAGAGGTGGGGAATCAGATATGGGGAATCAGAGGTGGCGAATCAAAGGCGGTGAATCAGAGATGGGGAATCAGAGGCGGGGAATCAGAGGCAGGGAATCAGATGCGGGGAATCAGAGGCAGGGAATCAGAGCTGGCGAATCAGAGGCGGGGAATCAGAGGTGGGCAATCAGAGGCGGGGAATCAGATATGGGGAATCAGAGGCGGGGAATCAGAGGCGGGGAAACAGAGGCGGGGAATCAAATATAGGGAATCAGAGGTGGGGAATCAGAGGTTGTGAATCAGAGAGGGGGAATCAAGGCGGGGAATCAGAGGCAGGGAATCAGACACGGGGAATCAGAGGCGGGGATTCAGAGCTGGGAAATCAGAGGCGGGGACTCAGAGTTGGGGAATCAGAGGCAGGGAATCAGATATGGGGAATCAGAGGCGGGGAATCAGAGGCGGTGGAAACAGAGGCTGGGAATCAGCTATGGGGAATCAGAGGTGGGGAATCAGAGGCAGGGAATCGGACGCCGGGAATCAGAGTCGGGGAATCAGAGCTGGGGAATCAGAGGCGGGGAATCAGAGTTGGGGAATCAGAGGCGCGGAATCAGATATGGGGAAATAGAGGCGGGGAATCAGATATGGGGAATCAGAGGTGTGGAATCAGTGGTTGGGAATCAGAGGAAGGGAATCAGAGTCGGGGAAACAGCGGCGGGGAATCAGATATGGGGAATCAGAGGTGGCGAATCAAAGGCGGTGAAACAGAGATGGGGAATCAGGGCAGGGAATCAGAGGCAGGGAATCAAACACGAGGAATCAGAGCTGGGGAATCAGAGGCGGGGAATCAGAGTTGGGAATCAGAGGCGGGGAATCAGAGGCGGGGAAACAGAGGCGGGGAATCAGATATGGGAATCAGAGGCGGGGAATCAGAGGCGGGGAAACAGAGGCGGGGAATCAGATATGGGGAATCAGAGGTGGGGAATCAGAGGTTGGGAATCAGAGGCAGGGAATCAGAGGCGGGGAAACAGAGGCGGGGAATCAGATATGGGAATCAGAGGCGGGGAATCAGAGGCGGGGAATCAGAGGAAGGGAATCAGAGGAAGGGAATCAGATGTGCGGAATCGGAGATGGGGAATCAGAGGCAGGGAATCAGGGGCGGGGAATCAGAGGCGGGGAATCAGAGGCCGGGAATCAGATATGGGGAAACAGAGGCGGGGAATCCGAGGCGGGGAAACAGAGGCGGGGAATCAGATATGGGGAATCAGAGGTGGGGAATCAGAGGTTGGGAATCAGAGGCAGGGAATCGGAGGCTTGGAATCAGATGCAGGGAATCAGATGCGGGGAATCAGAGGCGGGGAATCAGAGCTGGGGAATCAGAGGTGGGGAATCAGATTTGGGGAATCAGAGGTGGGGACTTAGATATGGGGAAACAGAGGCGCGGAATCAGAGGCGGGGAAACAGAGGCGGGGAATCAGATATGGGGAATCAGAGGTGGGGAATCAGAGGCAGGGAATCAGATGTGCGGAATCAGAGATGGGGAATCAGAGGCAGGGAATCAGAATCAGAAGCAGGGAATCAGAGGCCTGGAATCAGAGGCCGGAATCAGATGCTGGGAATCAGAGGCCTGGAATCAGAGGCGGGGAATCAGAGGCAGGGAATCAGATGCGGGGAGTCAGAGGCGGGGAATCAGAGCTGGGGAATCAGAGGTGGGGTATTAGAGTTGGGGAATCAGAGGCGGGGAATAAGATATGGGGAAACAGAGGTGGGGAATCAGAGGCGGGGAAACTGAGGCAGGGAATCAGATATGGGGAATCAGAGGCGGGGAATCAGAGGTGGGGAATCATAGGCAGGGAATCGGATGTGCGGAATCAGAGATGGGGAATCAGAGGCCGGCAATCAGAGGTGGTGAATCAGAGATGGGGAACCAGAGGCGGGGAATCAGAGGAAGGGAATCAGACGCGGGGAATCAGAGGTGGGCAATGAGAGGCGGGGAATCAGATATGGGGAATCAGAGGCGGGGAATCAGAGGCGGGGAAACAGAGGCGGGAAATCAGATATGGGGAATCAGAGCTGGGGAATCAGAGGTGGGGAATCAGAGGCAGGGAATCAGATGTGCGGAATCAGAGATGGGGAATCAGAGGCAGGGAATCAGAATCAGAAGCGGGGAATCAGAGGCCAGGAATCAGAGGCCGGGAATCAGATGCTGGGAATAAGAGGCCGGGAATCAGAGGTGGGGAATCAGAGTCCGGGAATCAGAGATGGGGATTCAGAGGCGGGGAATGAGATATGGAGAATCAGAGGCGGGGAATCAGAGGCGGGGAAACAGACGTGGGGAATCAGATATGGGGAATCAGAGGTGGCGAATCAAAGGCGGTGAATCAGAGATGGGGAATCAGAGGCGGGGAATCAGAGACAGGGAATCAGATGCGGGGAATCAGAGGCGGGGAATCAGAGCTGGCGAATCAGAGGCGGGGAATCAGAGGTTGGCAATCAGAGCCGGGGAATCAGATATGGGGAATCAGAGGCGGGGAATCAGAGGCGGGGAAACAGAGGTGGGGAATCAGATATGGGGAAACAGAGGTGGCGAATCAAAGGCGGTGAATCAGAGATGGGGAATCAGAGGCGGGGAATCAGAGGCAGGGAATCAAAAACGGGGAATCAGAGGCGGGGAATCAGAGCTGGGGAATCAGAGTTGGGGAATCAGAGTAGGAGAATCAGAGGTGGGGAATCAGATATGGGGAAACAGGGGCGGGGAATCAGAGCCGGGGAAACAGAGGCGGGGAATCAGATATGGGGAATCAGAGGTGTGGAATCAGAGGTTGGGAATCATAGGCGGGGAAACAGAGGCGGGGAATCAGATATGGGGAATCAGCGGTGGCGAATTAAAGGCGGTGAATCAGAGATGGGGAATCAGGGCAGGGAATCAGAGGCAGGGAATCAAACACGGGGAATCAGAGGCGGGGAATCAGAGCTGGGGAATCAGAGGCGGGGATTCAGAGTTGGGGAATCAGAGGCGGGGAATCAGAGGCGGGGAAACAGAGGCGGGGAATCAGATATGGGGAATCAGAGGTGGGGAATCAGAGGTTGGGAATCAGAAGCAGGGAATCAGAGGCGGGGAATCAGAGGCGGGGAATCAGAGGCAGGGAATCCGATGTGCGGAATCGGAGATGGGGAATCAGAGGCAGGGAATCAGAGGCGGGGAATCAGAGGCGGAGAATCAGAGGCCGGGAATCAGATATGGGGAAACAGAGGCGGGGAATCAGAGGCGGGGAAACAGAGGCGGGGAATCAGATATGGGGAATCAGAGGTGGGGAATCAGATGTTGGGAATCAGAGGCAGGGAATCAGAGGCTGGGAATCAGATGCAGGGAATCAGATGCGGGGAATCAGAGGCGGGGAATCAGAGCTGGGGAATCAGAGGTGGGGAATCAGAGTTGGGGAATCAGAGTCGCGGACATAGATATGGGGAAACAGAGGCGGGGAATCAGAGGCGGGGAAACAGACGCGGGGAATCAGAGGCGGGGATTCAGAGCTGGGGAATCAGAGGCGGGGAATCAGAGTTGGGGAATCAGAGGCGGGGAATCAGATATGGGGAATCAGAGGTGGGGAATCAGAGGCGGGGAAACAGAGGCAGGGAATCAGATATGGGGAATCAGAGGTGGGGTATCAGGGGCAGGGAATCAGTGGCAGGGAATCAGAGGCGGGGAATCAGAGGAGGGGAATCAGAGGCAGGGAATCAGTCACGGGGAATAAGATATGGGGAAACAGAGGCAGGGAATCAGAGGCGGGCAAACAGAGGCGGGGAATTAGATATGGGGAATCAGAGGTGGGGAATCAGAGGTGGTGAATCAGAGATGGGGAATCACAGGCGGGGAATCAGAGGCATGGAATAGAACGCGGGGAATCAGAGGCGGGGAATCAGAGCTGGGGAATCAGAGGCGGGGAATCATAGTTGGGAATCAGAGGCGGGGCATCAGATATGGGGAAACAGAGGCGGGGAATCAAAGGCGGGGAAACAGAGGCGGGGAATCAGATATGGGGAATCGGATGCGGGGAATCAGAGGAGGCAATCAGAGCTGGGGAATCAGAGGCGGGGTATCAGAGTTGGGGCATCAGAGGTGGGGAATTAGATATGGGGAAACAGAGGCAGGGAATCAGAGGCGGGGAAACAGAGGCGGGGAATCAGATATGGGGAATCAGAGGTGGGGAATCAGAGGCAGGGAATCAGATGTTCGGAATCAGAGATGGGGAATCAGAGGCAGGGAATCAGTATCAGAAGCGGGGAATCGGAGGCCGGGAATCAGAGGCCGGGATTCAGATGCCGGGAATAAGAGGCCGGGAATCAGAGGTGGTGAATCAGAGTCCGGGAATCAGAGATGGGGATTCAGAGGCGGGGAATGATATATGGGGAATCAGAGGCGGGGAATCAGAGGCGGGGTAACAGAGGTGGGGAATCAGATATGGGGAATCAGAGGTGGCGAATCAAAGGCGGTGAATCAGAGATGGGGAATCAGAGGCGGGGAATCAGAGGCAGGGAATCAAACACGGGGAATCAGAGGCGGGGAATCAGAGCTGGGGAATCAGAGGCGGGGAATCAGAGTTGGGGAATGAGAGGCGGGGAATCAGATATGGGGAAACAGGGGCGGGGAATCAGAGGCAGGGAAACAGAGGCGGGGAATCAGATATGGGGAATCAGGGGTGGGGAATCAGAGGTTGGGAATCAGAGGCAGGGAATCAGAGGTGTGGAAACAGAGGCGGGGATTCAGATATGGGGAATCAGAGGTGGGGAATCAGGGGCGTGGAATCAGAGGCAGGAAATTAGATGTGGTGAATCAGAGATGGGGAATCAGTGGCAGGGAATCAGAATCAGAAGCTGGCTATCAGTGGCCGGGAATCAGAGGAAGGTAATCAGAGGCAGGGGATCAAACACGGGGAATCAGAGGCTGGGAATCAGAGCTGGGGAATCAGAGGCGGGGAATCAGAGCTGGGGAATCACAGGCGGGGAATCAGACATGGGGAATCAGAGGCGGGGAATCAGAGGCATGGAATCAGATGCGGGGAATCAGAGGCGGCGAATCAGAGCTGGCGAATCAGAGGCGGGGAATCAGAGGTGGGCAATCAGAGGATGGGAATCAGATATGGGGAATCAGAGGCGGGGAATCAGAGCTGGGGAATCACAGGCGGGGAATCAGAGTTGGGGAATCAGAGGCGGGGAATCAGATATGGGGAAACAGAGGCGGGGATTCAGAGGCGGTGAAACAGAGGCGGGGAATCAGATATTGGGAATCAGAGGTGGGGAATCAGAGGTTGGGAATCAGAGGCCTGGAATCAGAGGCGGGGAATCAGAGGCAGGGAATCAGATGCGGTTAATCAGAGGCGGGGAATCAGAGCTGGGGAATCAGAGGTGGGGAATCAGAGTTGGGGAATCAGAGTCGGGGACTTAGATATGGGGAAACAGAGGCGTGGAATCAGAGGCAGGGAAACAGAGGCGGGGAATCAGATATGGGGAATCAGGGGTGGGGAATCAGAGGTTGGGAATCAGAGGCAGGGAATCAGAGGCCTGGAAACAGAGGCAGGGATTCAGATATGGGGAATCAGAGGTGGGGAATCAGGGGCGTGGAATCAGAGGCAGGGAATTAGATGTGGTGAATCAGAGATGGGGAATCAGAGGCAGGGAATCAGAATCAGAAGCGGGGTATCAGAGGCCGGGAATCAGAGCTGGGGAATCAGAGGCGGGGAATCAGAGCTGGGGAATCACAGGCGGGGAATCAGAGATGGGCAAACAGAGGCGGGGAATCAGAGGCAGGGAATCAGATGCGGGGAATCAGAGGCGGGGAATCAGAGCTGGCGAATCAGAGGCGGGGAATCAGAGGTGGGCAATCAGAGGATGGGAATCAGATATGGGGAATCAGAGGCGGGGAATCAGAGCTGGGGAATCACAGGCGGGGAATCAGAGTTGGGGAATCAGAGGCGGGGAATCAGATATGGGGAAACAGAGGCGGGGAATCAGAGGCGGTGAAACAGAGGCGGGGAATCAGATATGGGGAATCAGACGTGGGGAATCAGAGGTTGGGAATCAGAGGCCTGGAATCAGAGGCGGGGAATCAGAGGCAGGAAATCAGATGTGGGGAATCAGAGGAGGGGAATCAGAGCTGGGGAATCAGAGGTGGTGAATCAGTGATGGGGAATCACAGGCGGAGAATCAGAGGCAGGGAATAGAACGCAGGGAATCAGAGGCAGGGAATCAGAGCTGGGGAATCAGAGGCGGGGAATCATAGTTGGGAATCAGAGGCGGGGAATCAGATATGGGGAAACAGAGGCGGGGAATCAGAGGCGGGGAAACAGAGGCGGGGAATCAGATATGGGGAATCGGATGCGGGGAATCAGAGGCGGGGAATCAGAGCTGGGGAATCAGAGGCGGGGAATCAGAGTTGGGGCATCAGAGGTGGGGAATTAGATATAGGGAAACAGAGGCGGGGAATCAGAGGCGGGGAAACAGAGGCGGGGAATCAGATATGGGGAATCAGAGGTGGGGAATCAGAGGCAGGGAATCAGATGTGCGGAATCAGAGATGGGGAATCAGAGGCAGGGAATCAGAATCAGAAGCGGGGAATCAGAGGCCGGGAATCAGAGGCCGGGAATCAGATGCTGGGAATAAGAGGCCGGGAATCAGAGGTGGGGAATCAGAGTCCTGGAATCGGAGATGGGGATTCAGAGGCGGGGAATGAGATATGGAGAATCAGTGGCGGGGAATCAGAGGCCGGGAAACAGAGGTGGGGAATCAGATATGGGGAATCAGAGGTGGCGAATCAAAGGCGGTGAATCAGAGATGGGGAATCAGAAGCGGGGAATCAGAGGCAGGGAATCAGATGCGGGGAATCAGAGGCGGGGAATCAGAGCTGGCGAATCAGAGGCGGGGAATCAGAGGTGGGCAATCAGAGGCGGGGAATCAGATATGGGGAATCAGAGGCGGGGAATCAGAGGCGGGGAAACAGAGGCGGGGAATCAAATATAGGGAATCAGAGGTGGGGAATCAGAGGTTGTGAATCAGAGATGGGGAATCAAGGCGGGGAGTCAGAGGCAGGGAATCAGACACGGGGAATCAGAGGCGGGGATTCAGAGCTGGGGAATCAGAGGCGGGGACTCAGAGTTGGGGAATCAGAGGCAGGGAATCAGATATGGGGAATCAGAGGCGGGGAATCAGAGGCGGGGAAACAGAGGCGGGGAATCAGATATGGGGAATCAGAGGTGGGGAATCAGGGGCAGGGAATCAGTGGCAGGGAATCAGAGGCGGGGAATCAGAGGCGGGGAATCAGAGGCAGGGAATCAGACACGGGGCATCAGAGGCGGGTAATCAGAGATGGGGAATCAGAGGCGGGGAATCAGAGGCAGGGAATCGGACGCCGGGAATCAGAGTCGGGGAATCAGAGCTGGGGAATCAGAGGCGGGGAATCAGAGTTGGGGAATCAGAGGCGGGGAATAAGATATGGGGAAATAGAGGCGGGGAATCAGATATGGGGAAACAGAGGTGGCGAATCAAAGGCGGTGAATCAGAGATGGGGAATCAGAGGCGGGGAATCAGAGGCAGGGAATCAAAAACGGGGAATCAGAGGCGGGGAATCAGAGCTGGGGAATCAGAGGCGGGGAATCAGAGTAGGAGAATCAGAGGTGGGGAATCAGATATGGGGAAACAGGGGTGGGGAATCAGAGGCGGGGAAACAGAGGCGGGGAATCAGATATGGGGAATCAGAGGTGTGGAATCAGAGGTTGGGAATCATAGGCGGGGAAACAGAGGCGGGGAATCAGATATGGGGAATCAGCGGTGGCGAATTAAAGGCGGTGAATCAGAGATGGGGAATCAGAAGCAGGGAATCAGAGGCGGGGAATCAGAGGCGGGGAATCAGAGGCAGGGAATCCGATGTGCGGAATCGGAGATGGGGAATCAGAGGCAGGGAATCAGAGGCGGGGAATCAGAGGCGGAGAATCAGAGGCCGGGAATCAGATATGGGGAAACAGAGGCGGGGAATCAGAGGCGGGGAAACAGAGGCGGGGAATCAGATATGGGGAATCAGAGGTGGGGAATCAGATGTTGGGAATCAGAGGCAGGGAATCAGAGGCTGGGAATCAGATGCAGGTAATCAGATGCGGGGAATCAGAGGCGGGGAATCAGAGCTGGGGAATCAGAGGTGGGGAATCAGAGTTGGGGAATCAGAGTCGCGGACATAGATATGGGGAAACAGAGGCGGGGAATCAGAGGCGGGGAAACAGACGCGGGGAATCAGAGGCGGGGATTCAGAGCTGGGGAATCAGAGGCGGGGAATCAGAGTTGGGGAATCAGAGGCGGGGAATCAGATATGGGGAATCAGAGGCGGGTAATCAGAGGCGGGGAAACAGAGGCAGGGAATCAGATATGGGGAATCAGAGGTGGGGTATCAGGGGCAGGGAATCAGTGGCAGGGAATCAGAGGCGGGGAATCAGAGGCGGGGAATCAGAGGCAGGGAATCAGACACGGGGAATAAGATATGGGGAAACAGAGGCGGGGAATCAGAGGCGGGCAAACAGAGGCGGGGAATTAGATATGGGGAATCAGAGGTGGGGAATCAGAGGTGGTGAATCAGAGATGGGGAATCACAGGCGGGGAATCAGAGGCAGGGAATAGAACGCGGGGAATCAGAGGCGGGGAATCAGAGCTGGGGAATCAGAGGCGGGGAATCATAGTTGGGAATCAGAGGCGGGGCATCAGATATGGGGAAACAGAGGCGGGGAATCAAAGGCGGGGAAACAGAGGCGGGGAATCAGATATGGGGAATCGGATGCGGGGAATCAGAGGCGGGGAATCAGAGCTGGGGAATCAGAGGCGGGGTATCAGAGTTGGGGCATCAGAGGTGGGGAATTAGATATGGGGAAACAGAGGCGGGGAATCAGAGGCGGGGAAACAGAGGCAGGGAATCAGATATGGGGAATCAGAGGTGGGGAATCAGAGGCAGGGAATCAGATGTTCGGAATCAGAGATGGGGAATCAGAGGCAGGGAATCAGAATCAGAAGCGGGGAATCAGAGGCCGGGAATCAGAGGCCGGGATTCAGATGCCGGGAATAAGAGGCCGGGAATCAGAGGTGGGGAATCAGAGTCCGGGAATCAGAGATGGGGATTCAGAGGCGGGGAATGATATATGGGGAATCAGAGGCGGGGAATCAGAGGCGGGGTAACAGAGGTGGGGAATCAGATATGGGGAATCAGAGGTGGCGAATCAAAGGCGGTGAATCAGAGATGGGGAATCAGAGGCGGGGAATCAGAGGCAGGGAATCAAACACGGGGAATCAGAGGCGGGGAATCAGAGCTGGGGAATCAGAGGCGGGGAATCAGAGTTGGGGAATCAGAGGCGGGGAATCAGATATGGGGAAACAGGGGCGGGGAATCAGAGGCAGGGAAACAGAGGCGGGGAATCAGAGATGGGGATTCAGAGGCGGGAAATGATATATGGGGAATCAGAGGTGGGGAATCAGAGGCGGGGTAACAGAGGTGGGGAATCAGATATGGGGAATCAGAGGTGGCGAATCAAAGGCGGTGAATCAGAGATGGGGAATCAGAGGCGGGGAATCAGAGGCAGGGAATCAAACACGGGGAATCAGAGGCGGGGAATCAGAGCTGGGGAATCAGAGGCGGGGAATCAGAGTTGGGGAATCAGAGGCGGGGAATCAGATATGGGGAATCAGGGGTGGGGAATCAGAGGTTGGGAATCAGAGGCAGGGAATCAGAGGTGTGGAAACAGAGGCGGGGATTCAGATATGGGGAATCAGAGGTGGGGAATCAGGGGCGTGGAATCAGAGGCAGGAAATTAGATGTGGTGAATCAGAGATGGGGAATCAGAGGCAGGGAATCAGAATCAGAAGCGGGGTATCAGTGGCCGGGAATCAGAGGAAGGTAATCAGAGGCAGGGGATCAAACACGGGGAATCAGAGGCTGGGAATCAGAGCTGGGGAATCAGAGGCGGGGAATCAGAGCTGGGGAATCACAGGCGGGGAATCAGAGATGGGGAATCAGAGGCGGGGAATCAGAGGCAGGGAATCAGATGCGGGGAATCAGAGGCGGCGAATCAGAGCTGGCGAATCAGAGGCGGGGAATCAGAGGTGGGCAATCAGAGGATGGGAATCAGATATGGGGAATCAGAGGCGGGGAATCAGAGCTGGGGAATCACAGGCGGGGAATAAGAGTTGGGGAATCAGAGGCGGGGAATCAGATATGGGGAAACAGAGGCGGGGAATCAGAGGCGGTGAAACAGAGGCGGGGAATCAGATATTGGGAATCAGAGGTGGGGAATCAGAGGTTGGGAATCAGAGGCCTGGAATCAGAGGCGGGGAATCAGAGGCAGGGAATCAGATGCGGGGAATCAGAGGAGGGGAATCAGAGCTGGGGAATCAGAGGCGGGGTATTAGAGTTGGGGAATCAGAGGCGGGGAATCAGACGCGGGGAATCAGAGGGGGGGAATCATAGCTGGCGAATCAGAGGCGGGGAATCAGAGGTGGGCAATCAGAGGCCGGGAATCAGAGGTGGTGAATCAGAGATGGGGAATCAGAGGCGGTGAAACAGAGGCGGGGAATCAGATATTGGGAATCAGAGGTGGGGAATCATAGCTGGCGAATCAGAGGCGGGGAATCAGAGGTGGGCAATCAGAGGCCGGGAATCAGAGGTGGTGAATCAGAGATGGGGAATCAGAGGCGGTGAAACAGAGGCGGGGAATCAGATATTGGGAATCAGAGGTGGGGAATCAGAGGTTGGGAATCAGAGGCCTGGAATCAGAGGCGGGGAATCAGAGGCAGGGAATCAGATGCGGGGAATCAGAGGAGGGGAATCAGAGCTGGGGAATCAGAGGCGGGGTATTAGAGTTGGGGAATCAGAGGCGGGGAATCAGACGCGGGGAATCAGAGGGGGGGAATCATAGCTGGCGAATCAGAGGCGGGGAATCAGAGGTGGGCAATCAGAGGCCGGGAATCAGAGGTGGTGAATCAGAGATGGGGAATCAGAGGCGGGGAATCAGTGGCAGGGAATCAGATATGGGGAATCAGAGGCGTGGAATCAGAGGCAGGGAATCAGACACGGGGAATCAGACACGGGGAATCAGAGGTGGGGAATCAGAGATGGGGAATCAGAGGCGGTGAATCAGAGATGGGGAATCAGAGGCGGGGAATCAGAGGCAGGAAATCAGACACGGGGATTCAGAGGCTGGGAATCAGAAGGGGGGAATCAAAGGCGGGGAATCAGAGCTGGGGAATCAGAGGCAGGGAAACAGAGGCGGGGAATCAGATATGGGGAATCAGAGGCTGGTATTCAGAGGCGGGGAATCAGAGGCAGGGAATCAGACACGGGGAATCAGAGGTGGGGAATCAGAGATGGGGAATCAGAGGCAGGGAATCAGAGGCAAGGAATCAGACGCGGGGAATCTGAGGCGGGGAATCAGAGGCCGGGAATCAGATATGGGGAAACAGAGGCGGGGAATCAGAGGCGGGGAAACAGAGGCGGGGAATCAGATATGGGGAATCAGAGGTGGGGAATCAGAGGTTGGGAATCAGAGGCAGGGAATCAGAGGCTGGGAATCAGATGCAGGGAATCAGATGCGGGGAATCAGAGGCGGGGAATCAGAGCTGGGGAATCAGAGGTGGGGAATCAGAGTTGGGGAATCAGAGTCGGGGACTTAGATATGGGGAAACAGAGGCGGGGAATCAGAGGCAGGGAAACAGAGGCGGGGAATCAGATATGGGGAATCAGGGGTGGGGAATCAGAGGTTGGGAATCAGAGGCAGGGAATCAGAGGTGTGGAAACAGAGGCGGGGATTCAGATATGGGGAATCAGAGGTGGGGAATCAGGGGCGTGGAATCAGAGGCAGGGAATTAGATGTGGTGAATCAGAGATGGGGAATCAGAGGCAGGGAATCAGAATCAGAAGCGGGGTATCAGAGGCCGGGAATCAGAGGAAGGTAATCAGAGGCAGGGGATCAAACACGGGGAATCAGAGGCTGGGAATCAGAGCTGGGGAATCAGAGGCGGGGAATCAGAGCTGGGGAATCACAGGCGGGGAATCAGAGATGGGGAAACAGAGGCGGGGAATCAGAGGCAGGGAATCATATGCGGGGAATCAGAGGCGGGGAATCAGAGCTGGCGAATCAGAGGCGGGGAATCAGAGGTGGGCAATCAGAGGATGGGAATCAGATATGGGGAATCAGAGGCGGGGAATCAGAGCTGGGGAATCACAGGCGGGGAATCAGAGTTGGGGAATCAGAGGCGGGGAATCAGATATGGGGAAACAGAGGCGGGGAATCAGAGGCGGTGAAACAGAGGCGGGGAATCAGATATGGGGAATCAGAGGTGGGGAATCAGAGGTTGGGAATCAGAGGCCTGGAATCAGAGGCGGGGAATCAGAGGCAGGGAATCAGATGCGGGGAATCAGAGGAGGGGAATCAGAGCTGGGGAATCAGAGGCGGGGTATTAGAGTTGGGGAATCAGAGGCGGGGAATCAGAGGTGGGCAATCAGAGGCCGGGAATCAGAGGTGGTGAATCAGAGATGGGGAATCAGAGGCGGGGAATCAGCGGCAGGGAATCAGATATGGGGAATCAGAGGCGTGGAATCAGAGGCAGGAAATCAGACACGGGGAATCAGACACGGGGAATCAGAGGTGGGGAATCAGAGATGGGGAATCAGAGGCGGTGAATCAGAGATGGGGGATCAGAGGCGGGGAATCAGAGGCAGGAAATCAGACACGGGGATTCAGAGGCTGGGAATCAGACGGGGTGAATCAAAGGCGGGGTATCAGAGCTGGGGAATCAGAGGCAGGGAATCAGAGGAGGGGAATCAGATATGGGGAATCAGAGGCTGGGATTCAGAGGCGGGGAATCAGAGGCAGGGAATCAGACACGGGGAATCAGAGGTGGGGAATCAGAGATGGGGAATCAGAGGCGGGGAATCAGAGGCAGGTAATCAGACGCGGGGAATCTGAGGCGGGGAATCAGAGCTGGGGAATCAGAGGTGGGGAATCAGAGTTGGGGAATCAGAGGCAGGGAATCGGATGTGCGGAATCAGAGATGGGGAATCAGAGGTGGGGAATCAGAGGCGGTGAATCAGAGATGGGGAATCAGAGGCGGGGAATCAGTGGCAGGAAATCAGACACGGGGATTCAGAGGCTGGGAATCAGACGGGGGGAATCAAAGGCGGGGAATCAGAGCTGGGGAATCAGAGGCAGGGAATCAGAGTTGGGGATTCAGAGACGGGGAATCAGATATGGGGAAACAGAGGCGGGGAATCAGAGGCGGGCAAACAGAGGTGGGGAATTAGATATGGGGAATCAGAGGTGGGGAATCAGAGGTGGTGAATCAGTGATGGGGAATCACAGGCGGGGAATCAGATGCAGGGAATAGAACGCAGGGAATCAGAGGCAGGGAATCAGAGCTGGGGAATCAGAGGCGGGGAATCATAGTTGGGAATCAGAGGCGGGGAATCAGATATGGGGAAACAGAGGCGGGGAATCAGAGGCGGGGAAACAGAGGCGGGGAATCAGATATGGGGAATCGGATGCGTGGAATCAGAGGCGGGGAATCAGAGCTGGGGAATCAGAGGCGGGGAATCAGAGTTGGGGCATCAGATGTGGGGAATTAGATATAGGGAAACAGAGGCGGGGAATCAGAGGCGGGGAAACAGAGGCGGGGAATCAGATATGGGGAATCAGAGGTGGGGAATCAGAGGCAGGGAATCCGATGTGCGGAATCAGAGATGGGGAATCAGAGGCAGGGAATCAGAATCAGAAGCGGGGAATCAGAGGCCGGGAATCAGAGGCCGGGAATCAGATGCTGGGAATAAGAGGCCGGGAATCAGAGGTTGGGAGTCAGATTCCTGGAATCGGAGATTGGAATTCAGAGGTGGGGAATGAGATATGGAGAATCAGTGGCGGGGAATCAGAGGCCGGGAAACAGAGGTGGGGAATCAGATATGGGGAATCAGAGGTGGCGAATCAAAGGCGGTGAATCAGAGATGGGGAATCAGAGGCGGGGAATCAGAGGCAGGGAATCAGATGCGGGGAATCAGAGGCAGGGAATCAGAGCTGGCGAATCAGAGGCGGGGAATCAGAGGTGGGCAATCAGAGGCGGGGAATCAGATATGGGGAATCAGAGGCGGGGAATCAGAGGCGGGGAAACAGAGGCGGGGAATCAAATATAGGGAATCAGAGGTGGGGAATCAGAGGTTGTGAATCAGAGAGGGGGAATCAAGGCGGGGAATCAGAGGCAGGGAATCAGACACGGGGAATCAGAGGCGGGGATTCAGAGCTGGGAAATCAGAGGCGGGGACTCAGAGTTGGGGAATCAGAGGCAGGGAATCAGATATGGGGAATCAGAGGCGGGGAATCAGAGGCGGTGGAAACAGAGGCTGGGAATCAGCTATGGGGAATCAGAGGTGGGGAATCAGAGGCAGGGAATCGGACGCCGGGAATCAGAGTCGGGGAATCAGAGCTGGGGAATCAGAGGCGGGGAATCAGAGTTGGGGAATCAGAGGCGCGGAATCAGATATGGGGAAATAGAGGCGGGGAATCAGATATGGGGAATCAGAGGTGTGGAATCAGTGGTTGGGAATCAGAGGAAGGGAATCAGAGTCGGGGAAACAGCGGCGGGGAATCAGATATGGGGAATCAGAGGTGGCGAATCAAAGGCGGTGAAACAGAGATGGGGAATCAGGGCAGGGAATCAGAGGCAGGGAATCAAACACGAGGAATCAGAGCTGGGGAATCAGAGGCGGGGAATCAGAGTTGGGAATCAGAGGCGGGGAATCAGAGGCGGGGAAACAGAGGCGGGGAATCAGATATGGGAATCAGAGGCGGGGAATCAGAGGCGGGGAAACAGAGGCGGGGAATCAGATATGGGGAATCAGAGGTGGGGAATCAGAGGTTGGGAATCAGAGGCAGGGAATCAGAGGCGGGGAAACAGAGGCGGGGAATCAGATATGGGAATCAGAGGCGGGGAATCAGAGGCGGGGAATCAGAGGAAGGGAATCAGAGGAAGGGAATCAGATGTGCGGAATCGGAGATGGGGAATCAGAGGCAGGGAATCAGGGGCGGGGAATCAGAGGCGGGGAATCAGAGGCCGGGAATCAGATATGGGGAAACAGAGGCGGGGAATCCGAGGCGGGGAAACAGAGGCGGGGAATCAGATATGGGGAATCAGAGGTGGGGAATCAGAGGTTGGGAATCAGAGGCAGGGAATCGGAGGCTTGGAATCAGATGCAGGGAATCAGATGCGGGGAATCAGAGGCGGGGAATCAGAGCTGGGGAATCAGAGGTGGGGAATCAGATTTGGGGAATCAGAGGTGGGGACTTAGATATGGGGAAACAGAGGCGCGGAATCAGAGGCGGGGAAACAGAGGCGGGGAATCAGATATGGGGAATCAGAGGTGGGGAATCAGAGGCAGGGAATCAGATGTGCGGAATCAGAGATGGGGAATCAGAGGCAGGGAATCAGAATCAGAAGCAGGGAATCAGAGGCCTGGAATCAGAGGCCGGAATCAGATGCTGGGAATCAGAGGCCTGGAATCAGAGGCGGGGAATCAGAGGCAGGGAATCAGATGCGGGGAGTCAGAGGCGGGGAATCAGAGCTGGGGAATCAGAGGTGGGGTATTAGAGTTGGGGAATCAGAGGCGGGGAATAAGATATGGGGAAACAGAGGTGGGGAATCAGAGGCGGGGAAACTGAGGCAGGGAATCAGATATGGGGAATCAGAGGCGGGGAATCAGAGGTGGGGAATCATAGGCAGGGAATCGGATGTGCGGAATCAGAGATGGGGAATCAGAGGCCGGCAATCAGAGGTGGTGAATCAGAGATGGGGAACCAGAGGCGGGGAATCAGAGGAAGGGAATCAGACGCGGGGAATCAGAGGTGGGCAATGAGAGGCGGGGAATCAGATATGGGGAATCAGAGGCGGGGAATCAGAGGCGGGGAAACAGAGGCGGGAAATCAGATATGGGGAATCAGAGCTGGGGAATCAGAGGTGGGGAATCAGAGGCAGGGAATCAGATGTGCGGAATCAGAGATGGGGAATCAGAGGCAGGGAATCAGAATCAGAAGCGGGGAATCAGAGGCCAGGAATCAGAGGCCGGGAATCAGATGCTGGGAATAAGAGGCCGGGAATCAGAGGTGGGGAATCAGAGTCCGGGAATCAGAGATGGGGATTCAGAGGCGGGGAATGAGATATGGAGAATCAGAGGCGGGGAATCAGAGGCGGGGAAACAGAGGTGGGGAATCAGATATGGGGAATCAGAGGTGGCGAATCAAAGGCGGTGAATCAGAGATGGGGAATCAGAGGCGGGGAATCAGAGACAGGGAATCAGATGCGGGGAATCAGAGGCGGGGAATCAGAGCTGGCGAATCAGAGGCGGGGAATCAGAGGTTGGCAATCAGAGCCGGGGAATCAGATATGGGGAATCAGAGGCGGGGAATCAGAGGCGGGGAAACAGAGGTGGGGAATCAGATATGGGGAAACAGAGGTGGCGAATCAAAGGCGGTGAATCAGAGATGGGGAATCAGAGGCGGGGAATCAGAGGCAGGGAATCAAAAACGGGGAATCAGAGGCGGGGAATCAGAGCTGGGGAATCAGAGTTGGGGAATCAGAGTAGGAGAATCAGAGGTGGGGAATCAGATATGGGGAAACAGGGGCGGGGAATCAGAGGCGGGGAAACAGAGGCGGGGAATCAGATATGGGGAATCAGAGGTGTGGAATCAGAGGTTGGGAATCATAGGCGGGGAAACAGAGGCGGGGAATCAGATATGGGGAATCAGCGGTGGCGAATTAAAGGCGGTGAATCAGAGATGGGGAATCAGGGCAGGGAATCAGAGGCAGGGAATCAAACACGGGGAATCAGAGGCGGGGAATCAGAGCTGGGGAATCAGAGGCGGGGATTCAGAGTTGGGGAATCAGAGGCGGGGAATCAGAGGCGGGGAAACAGAGGCGGGGAATCAGATATGGAGAATCAGAGGTGGGGAATCAGAGGTTGGGAATCAGAAGCAGGGAATCAGAGGCGGGGAATCAGAGGCGGGGAATCAGAGGCAGGGAATCCGATGTGCGGAATCGGAGATGGGGAATCAGAGGCAGGGAATCAGAGGCGGGGAATCAGAGGCGGAGAATCAGAGGCCGGGAATCAGATATGGGGAAACAGAGGCGGGGAATCAGAGGCGGGGAAACAGAGGCGGGGAATCAGATATGGGGAATCAGAGGTGGGGAATCAGATGTTGGGAATCAGAGGCAGGGAATCAGAGGCTGGGAATCAGATGCAGGGAATCAGATGCGGGGAATCAGAGGCGGGGAATCAGAGCTGGGGAATCAGAGGTGGGGAATCAGAGTTGGGGAATCAGAGTCGCGGACATAGATATGGGGAAACAGAGGCGGGGAATCAGAGGCGGGGAAACAGACGCGGGGAATCAGAGGCGGGGATTCAGAGCTGGGGAATCAGAGGCGGGGAATCAGAGTTGGGGAATCAGAGGCGGGGAATCAGATATGGGGAATCAGAGGTGGGGAATCAGAGGCGGGGAAACAGAGGCAGGGAATCAGATATGGGGAATCAGAGGTGGGGTATCAGGGGCAGGGAATCAGTGGCAGGGAATCAGAGGCGGGGAATCAGAGGAGGGGAATCAGAGGCAGGGAATCAGTCACGGGGAATAAGATATGGGGAAACAGAGGCAGGGAATCAGAGGCGGGCAAACAGAGGCGGGGAATTAGATATGGGGAATCAGAGGTGGGGAATCAGAGGTGGTGAATCAGAGATGGGGAATCACAGGCGGGGAATCAGAGGCATGGAATAGAACGCGGGGAATCAGAGGCGGGGAATCAGAGCTGGGGAATCAGAGGCGGGGAATCATAGTTGGGAATCAGAGGCGGGGCATCAGATATGGGGAAACAGAGGCGGGGAATCAAAGGCGGGGAAACAGAGGCGGGGAATCAGATATGGGGAATCGGATGCGGGGAATCAGAGGAGGCAATCAGAGCTGGGGAATCAGAGGCGGGGTATCAGAGTTGGGGCATCAGAGGTGGGGAATTAGATATGGGGAAACAGAGGCAGGGAATCAGAGGCGGGGAAACAGAGGCGGGGAATCAGATATGGGGAATCAGAGGTGGGGAATCAGAGGCAGGGAATCAGATGTTCGGAATCAGAGATGGGGAATCAGAGGCAGGGAATCAGAATCAGAAGCGGGGAATCAGAGGCCGGGAATCAGAGGCCGGGATTCAGATGCCGGGAATAAGAGGCCGGGAATCAGAGGTGGGGAATCAGAGTCCGGGAATCAGAGATGGGGATTCAGAGGCGGGGAATGATATATGGGGAATCAGAGGCGGGGAATCAGAGGCGGGGTAACAGAGGTGGGGAATCAGATATGGGGAATCAGAGGTGGCGAATCAAAGGCGGTGAATCAGAGATGGGGAATCAGAGGCGGGGAATCAGAGGCAGGGAATCAAACACGGGGAATCAGAGGCGGGGAATCAGAGCTGGGGAATCAGAGGCGGGGAATCAGAGTTGGGGAATGAGAGGCGGGGAATCAGATATGGGGAAACAGGGGCGGGGAATCAGAGGCAGGGAAACAGAGGCGGGGAATCAGATATGGGGAATCAGGGGTGGGGAATCAGAGGTTGGGAATCAGAGGCAGGGAATCAGAGGTGTGGAAACAGAGGCGGGGATTCAGATATGGGGAATCAGAGGTGGGGAATCAGGGGCGTGGAATCAGAGGCAGGAAATTAGATGTGGTGAATCAGAGATGGGGAATCAGTGGCAGGGAATCAGAATCAGAAGCTGGCTATCAGTGGCCGGGAATCAGAGGAAGGTAATCAGAGGCAGGGGATCAAACACGGGGAATCAGAGGCTGGGAATCAGAGCTGGGGAATCAGAGGCGGGGAATCAGAGCTGGGGAATCACAGGCGGGGAATCAGACATGGGGAATCAGAGGCGGGGAATCAGAGGCATGGAATCAGATGCGGGGAATCAGAGGCGGCGAATCAGAGCTGGCGAATCAGAGGCGGGGAATCAGAGGTGGGCAATCAGAGGATGGGAATCAGATATGGGGAATCAGAGGCGGGGAATCAGAGCTGGGGAATCACAGGCGGGGAATCAGAGTTGGGGAATCAGAGGCGGGGAATCAGATATGGGGAAACAGAGGCGGGGATTCAGAGGCGGTGAAACAGAGGCGGGGAATCAGATATTGGGAATCAGAGGTGGGGAATCAGAGGTTGGGAATCAGAGGCCTGGAATCAGAGGCGGGGAATCAGAGGCAGGGAATCAGATGCGGTTAATCAGAGGCGGGGAATCAGAGCTGGGGAATCAGAGGTGGGGAATCAGAGTTGGGGAATCAGAGTCGGGGACTTAGATATGGGGAAACAGAGGCGTGGAATCAGAGGCAGGGAAACAGAGGCGGGGAATCAGATATGGGGAATCAGGGGTGGGGAATCAGAGGTTGGGAATCAGAGGCAGGGAATCAGAGGCCTGGAAACAGAGGCAGGGATTCAGATATGGGGAATCAGAGGTGGGGAATCAGGGGCGTGGAATCAGAGGCAGGGAATTAGATGTGGTGAATCAGAGATGGGGAATCAGAGGCAGGGAATCAGAATCAGAAGCGGGGTATCAGAGGCCGGGAATCAGAGCTGGGGAATCAGAGGCGGGGAATCAGAGCTGGGGAATCACAGGCGGGGAATCAGAGATGGGCAAACAGAGGCGGGGAATCAGAGGCAGGGAATCAGATGCGGGGAATCAGAGGCGGGGAATCAGAGCTGGCGAATCAGAGGCGGGGAATCAGAGGTGGGCAATCAGAGGATGGGAATCAGATATGGGGAATCAGAGGCGGGGAATCAGAGCTGGGGAATCACAGGCGGGGAATCAGAGTTGGGGAATCAGAGGCGGGGAATCAGATATGGGGAAACAGAGGCGGGGAATCAGAGGCGGTGAAACAGAGGCGGGGAATCAGATATGGGGAATCAGACGTGGGGAATCAGAGGTTGGGAATCAGAGGCCTGGAATCAGAGGCGGGGAATCAGAGGCAGGAAATCAGATGTGGGGAATCAGAGGAGGGGAATCAGAGCTGGGGAATCAGAGGTGGTGAATCAGTGATGGGGAATCACAGGCGGAGAATCAGAGGCAGGGAATAGAACGCAGGGAATCAGAGGCAGGGAATCAGAGCTGGGGAATCAGAGGCGGGGAATCATAGTTGGGAATCAGAGGCGGGGAATCAGATATGGGGAAACAGAGGCGGGGAATCAGAGGCGGGGAAACAGAGGCGGGGAATCAGATATGGGGAATCGGATGCGGGGAATCAGAGGCGGGGAATCAGAGCTGGGGAATCAGAGGCGGGGAATCAGAGTTGGGGCATCAGAGGTGGGGAATTAGATATAGGGAAACAGAGGCGGGGAATCAGAGGCGGGGAAACAGAGGCGGGGAATCAGATATGGGGAATCAGAGGTGGGGAATCAGAGGCAGGGAATCAGATGTGCGGAATCAGAGATGGGGAATCAGAGGCAGGGAATCAGAATCAGAAGCGGGGAATCAGAGGCCGGGAATCAGAGGCCGGGAATCAGATGCTGGGAATAAGAGGCCGGGAATCAGAGGTGGGGAATCAGAGTCCTGGAATCGGAGATGGGGATTCAGAGGCGGGGAATGAGATATGGAGAATCAGTGGCGGGGAATCAGAGGCCGGGAAACAGAGGTGGGGAATCAGATATGGGGAATCAGAGGTGGCGAATCAAAGGCGGTGAATCAGAGATGGGGAATCAGAAGCGGGGAATCAGAGGCAGGGAATCAGATGCGGGGAATCAGAGGCGGGGAATCAGAGCTGGCGAATCAGAGGCGGGGAATCAGAGGTGGGCAATCAGAGGCGGGGAATCAGATATGGGGAATCAGAGGCGGGGAATCAGAGGCGGGGAAACAGAGGCGGGGAATCAAATATAGGGAATCAGAGGTGGGGAATCAGAGGTTGTGAATCAGAGATGGGGAATCAAGGCGGGGAGTCAGAGGCAGGGAATCAGACACGGGGAATCAGAGGCGGGGATTCAGAGCTGGGGAATCAGAGGCGGGGACTCAGAGTTGGGGAATCAGAGGCAGGGAATCAGATATGGGGAATCAGAGGCGGGGAATCAGAGGCGGGGAAACAGAGGCGGGGAATCAGATATGGGGAATCAGAGGTGGGGAATCAGGGGCAGGGAATCAGTGGCAGGGAATCAGAGGCGGGGAATCAGAGGCGGGGAATCAGAGGCAGGGAATCAGACACGGGGCATCAGAGGCGGGTAATCAGAGATGGGGAATCAGAGGCGGGGAATCAGAGGCAGGGAATCGGACGCCGGGAATCAGAGTCGGGGAATCAGAGCTGGGGAATCAGAGGCGGGGAATCAGAGTTGGGGAATCAGAGGCGGGGAATAAGATATGGGGAAATAGAGGCGGGGAATCAGATATGGGGAATCAGAGGTGTGGAATCAGAGGTTGGGAATCAGAGGAAGGGAATCAGAGTCGGGGAAACAGAGGCGGGGAAACAGATATGGGGAATCAGAGGTGGCGAATCAAAGGCGGTGAAACAGAGATGGGGAATCAGGGCAGGGAATCAGAGGCAGGGAATCAAACACGGGGAATCAGAGCTGGGGAATCAGAGGTGGGGAATCAGAGTTGGGAATCAGAGGCGGGGAATCAGAGGCGGGGAAACAGAGGCGGGGAATCAGATATGGGGAATCAGAGGTGGGGAATCAGAGGTTGGGAATCAGAGGCAGGGAATCAGAGGCGGGGAATCAGAGGAAGGGAATCAGATGTGCGGAATCGGAGATGGGGAATCAGAGGCAGGGAATCAGAGGCGGGGAATCAGAGGCGGGGAATCAGAGGCCGGGAATCAGATATGGGGAAACAGAGGCAGGGAATCCGAGGCGGGGAAACAGAAGCGGGGAATCAGATATGGGGAATCAGAGGTGGGGAATCAGAGGTTGGGAATCAGAGGCAGGGAATCAGAGGCTTGGAATCAGATGCAGGGAATCAGATGCGGGGAATCAGAGGCGGGGAATCAGAGCTGGGGAATCAGAGGTGGGGAATCAGATTTGGGGAATCAGAGGTGGGGACTTAGATATGGGGAAACAGAGGCGGGGAATCAGAGGCGGGGAAACAGAGGCGGGGAATCAGATATGGGGAATCAGAGGTGGGGAATCAGAATCAGAAGCAGGGAATCAGAGGCCTGGAATCAGAGGCCGGAATCAGATGCTGGGAATCAGAGGCGTGGAATCAGAGGCGGGGAATCAGAGGCAGGGAATCAGATGCGGGGAATCAGAGGCGGGGAATCAGAGCTGGGGAATCAGAGGCGGGGTATTAGAGTTGGGGAATCAGAAGCGGGGAATCAGATATGGGGAAACAGAGGTGGGGAATCAGAGGCGGGGAAACAGAGGCAGGGAATCTGATATGGGGAATCAGAGGCGGGGAATCAGAGGTGGGGAATCAGAGGCGGGGAAACAGAGGTGGGGAATCAGATATGGGGAATCAGAGGTGGCGAATCAAAGGCGGTGAATCAGAGATGGGGAATCAGAGGCGGGGAATCAGAGGCAGGGAATCAGATGCGGGGAATCAGAGGCGGGGAATCAGAGCTGGCGAATCAGAGGCGGGGAATCAGAGGTGGGCAATCAGAGCCGGGGAATCAGATATGGGGAATCAGAGGCGGGGAATCAGAGGCGGGGAAACAGAGGTGGGGAATCAGATATGGGGAAACAGAGGTGGCGAATCAAAGGCGGTGAATCAGAGATGGGGAATCAGAGGCGGGGAATCAGAGGCAGGGAATCAAAAACGGGGAATCAGAGACGGGGAATCAGAGCTGGGGAATCAGAGGCGGGGAATCAGAGTAGGAGAATCAGAGGTGGGGAATCGGATATGGGGAAACAGGGGCGGGGAATCAGAGGCGGGGAAACAGATGCGGGGAATCAGATATGGGGAATCAGAGGTGTGGATTCAGAGGTTGGGAATCATAGGCGGGGAAACAGAGGCGGGGAATCAGATATGGGGAATCAGCGGTGGCGAATTAAAGGCGGTGAATCAGAGATGGGGAATCAGGGCAGGGAATCAGAGGCAGGGAATCAAACACGGGGAATCAGAGGCGGGGAATCAGAGCTGGGGAATCAGAGGCGGGGATTCAGAGTTGGGGAATCAGAGGCGGGGAATCAGAGGCGGGGAAACAGAGGCGGGGAATCAGATATGGGGAATCAGAGGTGGGGAATCAGAGGTTGGGAATCAGAAGCAGGGAATCAGAGGCGGGGAATCAGAGGCGGGGAATCAGAGGCAGGGAATCCGATGTGCGGAATCGGAGATGGGGAATCAGAGGCAGGGAATCAGAGGCGGGGAATCAGAGGCGGAGAATCAGAGGCCGGGAATCAGATATGGGGAAACAGAGGCGGGGAATCAGAGGCGGGGAAACAGAGGCGGGGAATCAGATATGGGGAATCAGAGGTGGGGAATCAGATGTTGGGAATCAGAGGCAGGGAATCAGAGGCTGGGAATCAGATGCAGGGAATCAGATGCGGGGAATCAGAGGCGGGGAATCAGAGCTGGGGAATCAGAGGTGGGGAATCAGAGTTGGGGAATCAGAGTCGCGGACATAGATATGGGGAAACAGAGGCGGGGAATCAGAGGCGGGGAAACAGACGCGGGGAATCAGAGGCGGGGATTCAGAGCTGGGGAATCAGAGGCGGGGAATCAGAGTTGGGGAATCAGAGGCGGGGAATCAGATATGGGGAATCAGAGGTGGGGAATCAGAGGCGGGGAAACAGAGGCAGGGAATCAGATATGGGGAATCAGAGGTGGGGTATCAGGGGCAGGGAATCAGTGGCAGGGAATCAGAGGCGGGGAATCAGAGGAGGGGAATCAGAGGCAGGGAATCAGACACGGGGAATAAGATATGGGGAAACAGAGGCGGGGAATCAGAGGCGGGCAAACAGAGGCGGGGAATTAGATATGGGGAATCAGAGGTGGGGAATCAGAGGTGGTGAATCAGAGATGGGGAATCACAGGCGGGGAATCAGAGGCATGGAATAGAACGCGGGGAATCAGAGGCGGGGAATCAGAGCTGGGGAATCAGAGGCGGGGAATCATAGTTGGGAATCAGAGGCGGGGCATCAGATATGGGGAAACAGAGGCGGGGAATCAAAGGCGGGGAAACAGAGGCGGGGAATCAGATATGGGGAATCGGATGCGGGGAATCAGAGGAGGCAATCAGAGCTGGGGAATCAGAGGCGGGGTATCAGAGTTGGGGCATCAGAGGTGGGGAATTAGATATGGGGAAACAGAGGCAGGGAATCAGAGGCGGGGAAACAGAGGCGGGGAATCAGATATGGGGAATCAGAGGTGGGGAATCAGAGGCAGGGAATCAGATGTTCGGAATCAGAGATGGGGAATCAGAGGCAGGGAATCAGAATCAGAAGCGGGGAATCAGAGGCCGGGAATCAGAGGCCGGGATTCAGATGCCGGGAATAAGAGGCCGGGAATCAGAGGTGGGGAATCAGAGTCCGGGAATCAGAGATGGGGATTCAGAGGCGGGGAATGATATATGGGGAATCAGAGGCGGGGAATCAGAGGCGGGGTAACAGAGGTGGGGAATCAGATATGGGGAATCAGAGGTGGCGAATCAAAGGCAGTGAATCAGAGATGGGGAATCAGAGGCGGGGAATCAGAGGCAGGGAATCAAACACGGGGAATCAGAGGCGGGGAATCAGAGCTGGGGAATCAGAGGCGGGGAATCAGAGTTGGGGAATCAGAGGCGGGGAATCAGATATGGGGAAACAGGGGCGGGGAATCAGAGGCAGGGAAACAGAGGCGGGGAATCAGATATGGGGAATCAGGGGTGGGGAATCAGAGGTTGGGAATCAGAGGCAGGGAATCAGAGGTGTGGAAACAGAGGCGGGGATTCAGATATGGGGAATCAGAGGTGGGGAATCAGGGGCGTGGAATCAGAGGCAGGAAATTAGATGTGGTGAATCAGAGATGGGGAATCAGTGGCAGGGAATCAGAATCAGAAGCTGGCTATCAGTGGCCGGGAATCAGAGGAAGGTAATCAGAGGCAGGGGATCAAACACGGGGAATCAGAGGCTGGGAATCAGAGCTGGGGAATCAGAGGCGGGGAATCAGAGCTGGGGAATCACAGGCGGGGAATCAGACATGGGGAATCAGAGGCGGGGAATCAGAGGCAGGGAATCAGATGCGGGGAATCAGAGGCGGCGAATCAGAGCTGGCGAATCAGAGGCGGGGAATCAGAGGTGGGCAATCAGAGGATGGGAATCAGATATGGGGAATCAGAGGCGGGGAATCAGAGCTGGGGAATCACAGGCGGGGAATCAGAGTTGGGGAATCAGAGGCGGGGAATCAGATATGGGGAAACAGAGGCGGGGATTCAGAGGCGGTGAAACAGAGGCGGGGAATCAGATATTGGGAATCAGAGGTGGGGAATCAGAGGTTGGGAATCAGAGGCCTGGAATCAGAGGCGGGGAATCAGAGGCAGGGAATCAGATGCGGTTAATCAGAGGCGGGGAATCAGAGCTGGGGAATCAGAGGTGGGGAATCAGAGTTGGGGAATCAGAGTCGGGGACTTAGATATGGGGAAACAGAGGCGTGGAATCAGAGGCAGGGAAACAGAGGCGGGGAATCAGATATGGGGAATCAGGGGTGGGGAATCAGAGGTTGGGAATCAGAGGCAGGGAATCAGAGGCCTGGAAACAGAGGCAGGGATTCAGATATGGGGAATCAGAGGTGGGGAATCAGGGGCGTGGAATCAGAGGCAGGGAATTAGATGTGGTGAATCAGAGATGGGGAATCAGAGGCAGGGAATCAGAATCAGAAGCGGGGTATCAGAGGCCGGGAATCAGAGCTGGGGAATCAGAGGCGGGGAATCAGAGCTGGGGAATCACAGGCGGGGAATCAGAGATGGGCAAACAGAGGCGGGGAATCAGAGGCAGGGAATCAGATGCGGGGAATCAGAGGCGGGGAATCAGAGCTGGCGAATCAGAGGCGGGGAATCAGAGGTGGGCAATCAGAGGATGGGAATCAGATATGGGGAATCAGAGGCGGGGAATCAGAGCTGGGGAATCACAGGCGGGGAATCAGAGTTGGGGAATCAGAGGCGGGGAATCAGATATGGGGAAACAGAGGCGGGGAATCAGAGGCGGTGAAACAGAGGCGGGGAATCAGATATGGGGAATCAGACGTGGGGAATCAGAGGTTGGGAATCAGAGGCCTGGAATCAGAGGCGGGGAATCAGAGGCAGGAAATCAGATGTGGGGAATCAGAGGAGGGGAATCAGAGCTGGGGAATCAGAGGTGGTGAATCAGTGATGGGGAATCACAGGCGGAGAATCAGAGGCAGGGAATAGAACGCAGGGAATCAGAGGCAGGGAATCAGAGCTGGGGAATCAGAGGCGGGGAATCATAGTTGGGAATCAGAGGCGGGGAATCAGATATGGGGAAACAGAGGCGGGGAATCAGAGGCGGGGAAACAGAGGCGGGGAATCAGATATGGGGAATCGGATGCGGGGAATCAGAGGCGGGGAATCAGAGCTGGGGAATCAGAGGCGGGGAATCAGAGTTGGGGCATCAGAGGTGGGGAATTAGATATAGGGAAACAGAGGCGGGGAATCAGAGGCGGGGAAACAGAGGCGGGGAATCAGATATGGGGAATCAGAGGTGGGGAATCAGAGGCAGGGAATCAGATGTGCGGAATCAGAGATGGGGAATCAGAGGCAGGGAATCAGAATCAGAAGCGGGGAATCAGAGGCCGGGAATCAGAGGCCGGGAATCAGATGCTGGGAATAAGAGGCCGGGAATCAGAGGTGGGGAATCAGAGTCCTGGAATCGGAGATGGGGATTCAGAGGCGGGGAATGAGATATGGAGAATCAGTGGCGGGGAATCAGAGGCCGGGAAACAGAGGTGGGGAATCAGATATGGGGAATCAGAGGTGGCGAATCAAAGGCGGTGAATCAGAGATGGGGAATCAGAAGCGGGGAATCAGAGGCAGGGAATCAGATGCGGGGAATCAGAGGCGGGGAATCAGAGCTGGCGAATCAGAGGCGGGGAATCAGAGGTGGGCAATCAGAGGCGGGGAATCAGATATGGGGAATCAGAGGCGGGGAATCAGAGGCGGGGAAACAGAGGCGGGGAATCAAATATAGGGAATCAGAGGTGGGGAATCAGAGGTTGTGAATCAGAGATGGGGAATCAAGGCGGGGAGTCAGAGGCAGGGAATCAGACACGGGGAATCAGAGGCGGGGATTCAGAGCTGGGGAATCAGAGGCGGGGACTCAGAGTTGGGGAATCAGAGGCAGGGAATCAGATATGGGGAATCAGAGGCGGGGAATCAGAGGCGGGGAAACAGAGGCGGGGAATCAGATATGGGGAATCAGAGGTGGGGAATCAGGGGCAGGGAATCAGTGGCAGGGAATCAGAGGCGGGGAATCAGAGGCGGGGAATCAGAGGCAGGGAATCAGACACGGGGCATCAGAGGCGGGTAATCAGAGATGGGGAATCAGAGGCGGGGAATCAGAGGCAGGGAATCGGACGCCGGGAATCAGAGTCGGGGAATCAGAGCTGGGGAATCAGAGGCGGGGAATCAGAGTTGTGGAATCAGAGGCGGGGAATAAGATATGGGGAAATAGAGGCGGGGAATCAGATATGGGGAATCAGAGGTGTGGAATCAGAGGTTGGGAATCAGAGGAAGGGAATCAGAGTCGGGGAAACAGAGGCGGGGAAACAGATATGGGGAATCAGAGGTGGCGAATCAAAGGCGGTGAAACAGAGATGGGGAATCAGGGCAGGGAATCAGAGGCAGGGAATCAAACACGGGGAATCAGAGCTGGGGAATCAGAGGTGGGGAATCAGAGTTGGGAATCAGAGGCGGGGAATCAGAGGCGGGGAAACAGAGGCGGGGAATCAGATATGGGGAATCAGAGGTGGGGAATCAGAGGTTGGGAATCAGAGGCAGGGAATCAGAGGCGGGGAATCAGAGGAAGGGAATCAGATGTGCGGAATCGGAGATGGGGAATCAGAGGCAGGGAATCAGAGGCGGGGAATCAGAGGCGGGGAATCAGAGGCCGGGAATCAGATATGGGGAAACAGAGGCAGGGAATCCGAGGCGGGGAAACAGAAGCGGGGAATCAGATATGGGGAATCAGAGGTGGGGAATCAGAGGTTGGGAATCAGAGGCAGGGAATCAGAGGCTTGGAATCAGATGCAGGGAATCAGATGCGGGGAATCAGAGGCGGGGAATCAGAGCTGGGGAATCAGAGGTGGGGAATCAGATTTGGGGAATCAGAGGTGGGGACTTAGATATGGGGAAACAGAGGCGGGGAATCAGAGGCGGGGAAACAGAGGCGGGGAATCAGATATGGGGAATCAGAGGTGGGGAATCAGAATCAGAAGCAGGGAATCAGAGGCCTGGAATCAGAGGCCGGAATCAGATGCTGGGAATCAGAGGCGTGGAATCAGAGGCGGGGAATCAGAGGCAGGGAATCAGATGCGGGGAATCAGAGGCGGGGAATCAGAGCTGGGGAATCAGAGGCGGGGTATTAGAGTTGGGGAATCAGAAGCGGGGAATCAGATATGGGGAAACAGAGGTGGGGAATCAGAGGCGGGGAAACAGAGGCAGGGAATCTGATATGGGGAATCAGAGGCGGGGAATCAGAGGTGGGGAATCATAGGCAGGGAATCGGATGTGCGGAATCAGAGATGTGGAATCAGAGGCCGGTAATCAGAGGTGGTGAATCAGAGATGGGGAATCAGAGGCGGGGAATCAGAGGCAGGGAATCAGACGCGGGGAATCAGAGGTGGGCAATCAGAGGCGGGAAATCAGATATGGGGAATCAGAGGCGGGGAATCAGAGGCAGGGAAACAGAGGCGCGGAATCAGATATGGGGAATCAGAGCTGGGGAATCAGAGGTGGGGAATCAGAGGCAGGGAATCAGATGTGCAGAATCAGAGATGGGGAATCAGAGGCAGGGAATCAGAATCAGAAGCGGGGAATCAGAGGCCGGGAATCAGAGGCCGGGAATCAGATGCTGGGAATAAGAGGCCGGGAATCAGAGGTGGGGAATCAGAGTCCGGGAATCAGAGATGGGGATTCAGAGGCGGGGAATGAGATATGGAGAATCAGAGGCGGGGAATCAGAGGCGGGGAAACAGAGGTGGGGAATCAGATATGGGGAATCAGAGGTGGCGAATCAAAGGCGGTGAATCAGAGATGGGGAATCAGAGGCGGGGAATCAGAGGCAGGGAATCAGATGCGGGGAATCAGAGGCGGGGAATCAGAGCTGGCGAATCAGAGGCGGGGAATCAGAGGTGGGCAATCAGAGCCGGGGAATCAGATATGGGGAATCAGAGGCGGGGAATCAGAGGCGGGGAAACAGAGGTGGGGAATCAGATATGGGGAAACAGAGGTGGCGAATCAAAGGCGGTGAATCAGAGATGGGGAATCAGAGGCGGGGAATCAGAGGCAGGGAATCAAAAACGGGGAATCAGAGACGGGGAATCAGAGCTGGGGAATCAGAGGCGGGGAATCAGAGTAGGAGAATCAGAGGTGGGGAATCGGATATGGGGAAACAGGGGCGGGGAATCAGAGGCGGGGAAACAGATGCGGGGAATCAGATATGGGGAATCAGAGGTGTGGATTCAGAGGTTGGGAATCATAGGCGGGGAAACAGAGGCGGGGAATCAGATATGGGGAATCAGCGGTGGTGAATTAAAGGCGGTGAATCAGAGATGGGGAATGAGGGCAGGGAATCAGAGGCAGGGAATCAAACACGGGGAATCAGAGGCGGGGAATCAGAGCTGGGGAATCAGAGGCGGGGATTCAGAGTTGGGGAATCAGAGGCGGGGAATCAGAGGCGGGGAATCAGAGGCGGGGAATCAGATATGGGGAATCAGAGGTGGGGAATCAGAGGTTGGGAATCAGAAGCAGGGAATCAGAAGCGGGGAATTAGCGGCGGGGAATCAGAGGCAGGGAATCCGATGTGCGGAATCGGAGATGGGGAATCAGAGGCAGGGAATCAGAGGCGGGGAATCAGAGGCGGAGAATCAGAGGCCGGGAATCAGATATGGGGAAACAGAGGCGGGGAATCAGAGGCGGGGAAACAGAGGCGGGGAATCAGAGTCGGGGACTTAGATATGGGGAAACAGAGGCGGGGAATCAGAGGCGGGGAAACAGACGCGGGGAATCAGAGGTGGGGATTCAGAGCTGGGGAATCAGAGGCGGGGAATCAGAGTTGGGGAATCAGAGGCGGGGAATCAGATATGGGGAATCAGAGGTGGGGTATCAGGGACGGGGAATCAGAGGCAGGGAATCAGATGCGGGGAATCAGAGGCGGGGAATCAGAGCTGGCGAATCAGAGGCGGGGAATCAGAGGTGGGCAATCAGAGCCGGGGAATCAGATATGGGGAATCAGAGGCGGGGAATCAAAGGCGGTGAATCAGAGATGGGGAATCAGAGGCGGGGAATCAGAGGCAGGGAATCAAAAACGGGGAATCAGAGGCGGGGAATCAGAGCTGGGGAATCAGAGGCGGGGAATCAGAGTAGGAGAATCAGAGGTGGGGAATCAGATATGGGGAAACAGGGGCGGGGAATCAGAGGCGGGGAAACAGAGGCGGGGAATCAGATATGGGGAATCAGAGGTGTGGAATCAGAGGTTGGGTATCAGAGGCGGGGAAACAGAGGAGGGGAATCAGATATGGGGAATCAGAGGTGGCGAATTAAAGGCGGTGAATCAGAGATGGGGAATCAGGGCAGGGAATCACAGGCAGGGAATCAAACACGGGGAATCAGAGGCGTGGAATCAGAGCTGGGGAATCAGAGGCGGGGATTCAGAGTTGGGGAATCAGAGGCGGGGAATCAGAGGCGGGGAAACAGAGGCGGGGAATCAGATATGGGGAATCAGAGGTGGGGAATCGGAGGTTGGGAATCAGAAGCAGGGAATCAGAGGCGGGGAATCAGAGGCGGGGAATCAGAGGCAGGAAATCCGATGTGCGGAATCGGAGATGGGGAATCAGAGGCAGGGAATCAGAGGCGGGGAATCAGAGGCGGGGAATCAGAGGCCGGGAATCAGATATGGGGAAACAGAGGCGGGGAATCAGAGGCGGGGAAACAGAGGCGGGGAATCAGATATGGGGAATCAGAGGTGGGGAATCAGAGGTTGGGAATCAGAGGCAGGGAATCAGAGGCTGGGAATCAGATGCAGGGAATCAGATGCGGGGAATCAGAGGCGGGGAATCAGAGCTGGGGAATCAGAGGTGGGGAATCAGAGTTGGGGAATCAGAGTCGGGGACTTAGATATGGGGAAACAGAGGCGGGGAATCAGAGGCAGGGAAACAGAGGCGGGGAATCAGATATGGGGAATCAGAGGTGGGGAATCAGAGGTTGGGAATCAGAGGCAGGGAATCAGAGGTGTGGAAACAGAGGCGGGGATTCAGATATGGGGAATCAGAGGTGGGGAATCAGGGGCGTGGAATCAGAGGCAGGGAATTAGATGTGGTGAATCAGAGATGGGGAATCAGAGGCAGGGAATCAGAATCAGATACGGGGTATCAGAGGCCGGGAATCAGAGGAAGGTAATCAGAGGCAGGGGATCAAACACGGGGAATCAGAGGCTGGGAATCAGAGCTGGGGAATCAGAGGCGGGGAATCAGAGCTGGGGAATCACAGGCGGGGAATCAGAGATGGGGAAACAGAGGCGGGGAATCAGAGGCAGGGAATCATATGCGGGGAATCAGAGGCGGGGAATCAGAGCTGGCGAATCAGAGGCGGGGAATCAGAGGTGGGCAATCAGAGGATAGGAATCAGATATGGGGAATCAGAGGCGGGGAATCAGAGCTGGGGAATCACAGGCGGGGAATCAGAGTTGGGGAATCAGAGGCGGGGAATCAGATATGGGGAAACAGAGGCGGGGAATCAGAGGCGGTGAAACAGAGGCGGGGAATCAGATATGGGGAATCAGAGGTGGGGAATCAGAGGTTGGGAATCAGAGGCCTGGAATCAGAGGCGGGGAATCAGAGGCAGGGAATCAGATGCGGGGAATCAGAGGAGGGGAATCAGAGCTGGGGAATCAGAGGCGGGGTATTAGAGTTGGGGAATCAGAGGCCGGGAATCAGAGGTGGTGAATCAGAGATGGGGAATCAGAGGCGGGGAATCAGCGGCAGGGAATCAGATATGGGGAATCAGAGGCGTGGAATCAGAGGCAGGAAATCAGACACGGGGAATCAGACACGGGGAATCAGAGGTGGGGAATCAGAGATGGGGAATCAGAGGCGGTGAATCAGAGATGGGGGATCAGAGGCGGGGAATCAGAGGCAGGAAATCAGACACGGGGATTCAGAGGCTGGGAATCAGACGGGGGGAATCAAAGGCGGGGTATCAGAGCTGGGGAATCAGAGGCAGGGAATCAGAGGCGGGGAATCAGATATGGGGAATCAGAGGCTGGGATTCAGAGGCGGGGAATCAGAGGCAGGGAATCAGACACGGGGAATCAGAGGCAGGTAATCAGACGCGGGGAATCTGAGGCGGTGAATCAGAGCTGGGGAATCAGAGGTGGGGAATCAGAGTTGGGGAATCAGAGGCAGGGAATCGGATGTGCGGAATCAGAGATGGGGAATCAGAGGTGGGGAATCAGAGGCGGTGAATCAGAGATGGGGAATCAGAGGCGGGGAATCAGAGGCAGGAAATCAGACACGGGGATTCAGAGGCTGGGAATCAGACGGGGGGAATCAAAGGCGGGGAATCAGAGCTGGGGAATCAGAGGCAGGGAATCAGAGTTGGGGATTCAGAGACGGGGAAACAGATATGGGGAAACAGAGGCGGGGAATCAGAGGCGGGCAAACAGAGGCGGGGAATTAGATATGGGGAATCAGAGGTGGGGAATCAGAGGTGGTGAATCAGTGATGGGGAATCACAGGCGGGGAATCAGAGGCAGGGAATAGAACGCAGGGAATCAGAGGCAGGGAATCAGAGCTGGGGAATCAGAGGCGGGGAATCATAGTTGGGAATCAGAGGCGGGGAATCAGATATGGGGAAACAGAGGCGGGGAATCAGAGGCGGGGAAACAGAGGCGGGGAATCAGATATGGGGAATCGGATGCGTGGAATCAGAGGCGGGGAATCAGAGCTGGGGAATCAGAGGCGGGGAATCAGAGTTGGGGCATCAGAGGTGGGGAATTAGATATAGGGAAACAGAGGCGGGGAATCAGAGGCGGGGAAACAGAGGCGGGGAATCAGATATGGGGAATCAGAGGTGGGGAATCAGAGGCAGGGAATCAGATGTGCGGAATCAGAGATGGGGAATCAGAGGCAGGGAATCAGAATCAGAAGCGGGGAATCAGAGGCCGGGAATCAGAGGCCGGGAATCAGATGCTGGGAATAAGAGGCCGGGAATCAGAGGTTGGGAGTCAGAGTCCTGGAATCGGAGATTGGAATTCAGAGGTGGGGAATGAGATATGGAGAATCAGTGGCGGGGAATCAGAGGCCGGGAAACAGAGGTGGGGAATCAGATATGGGGATTCAGAGGTGGCGAATCAAAGGCGGTGAATCAGAGATGGGGAATCAGAGGCGGGGAATCAGAGGCAGGGAATCAGATGCGGGGAATCAGAGGCGGGGAATCAGAGCTGGCGAATCAGAGGCGGGGAATCAGAGGTGGGCAATCAGAGGCGGGGAATCAGATATGGGGAATCAGAGGCGGGGAATCAGAGGCGGGGAAACAGAGGCGGGGAATCAAATATAGGGAATCAGAGGTGGGGAATCAGAGGTTGTGAATCAGAGGCGGGGAATCAGAGGCGGGGAAACAGAGGTGGGGAATCAGATATGGGGAAACAGAGGTGGCGAATCAAAGGCGGTGAATCAGAGATGGGGAATCAGAGGCGGGGAATCAGAGGCAGGGAATCAAAAACGGGGAATCAGAGGCGGGGAATCAGAGCTGGGGAATCAGAGGCGGGGAATCAGAGTAGGAGAATCAGAGGTGGGGAATCGGATATGGGGAAACAGGGGCGGGGAATCAGAGGCGGGGAAACAGAGGCGGGGAATCAGATATGGGGAATCAGAGGTGTGGATTCAGAGGTTGGGAATCATAGGCGGGGAAACAGAGGCGGGGAATCAGATATGGGGAATCAGCGGTGGCGAATTAAAGGCGGTGAATCAGAGATGGGGAATGAGGGCAGGGAATCAGAGGCAGGGAATCAAACACGGGGAATCAGAGGCGGGGAATCAGAGCTGGGGAATCAGAGGCGGGGATTCAGAGTTGGGGAATCAGAGGCGGGGAATCAGAGGCGGGGAATCAGAGGCGGGGAATCAGATATGGGGAATCAGAGGTGGGGAATCAGAGGTTGGGAATCAGAAGCAGGGAATCAGAAGCGGGGAATTAGCGGCGGGGAATCAGAGGCAGGGAATCCGATGTGCGGAATCGGAGATGGGGAATCAGAGGCAGGGAATCAGCGGGGAATCAGTGGCAGGGAATCAGAGGCGGGGAATCAGAGGCGGGGAAACAGAGGCGGGGAATCAGAGTCGGGGACTTAGATATGGGGAAACAGAGGCGGGGAATCAGAGGCGGGGAAACAGACGCGGGGAATCAGAGGCGGGGATTCAGAGCTGGGGAATCAGAGGCGGGGAATCAGAGTTGGGGAATCAGAGGCGGGGAATCAGATATGGGGAATCAGAGGCGGCGAAACAGAGGCAGGGAATCAGATATGGGGAATCAGAGGTGGGGTATCAGGGACGGGGAATCAGAGGCAGGGAATCAGATGCGGGGAATCAGAGGCGGGGAATCAGAGCTGGCGAATCAGATGCGGGGAATCAGAGGTGGGCAATCAGAGCCGGGGAATCAGATATGGGGAATCAGAGGCGGGGAATCAAAGGCGGTGAATCAGAGATGGGGAATCAGAGGCGGGGAATCAGAGGCAGGGAATCAAAAACGGGGAATCAGAGGCGGGGAATCAGAGCTGGGGAATCAGAGGCGGGGAATCAGAGTAGGAGAATCAGAGGTGGGGAATCAGATATGGGGAAACAGGGGCGGGGAATCAGAGGCGGGGAAACAGAGGCGGGGAATCAGATATGGGGAATCAGAGGTGTGGAATCAGAGGTTGGGTATCAGAGGCGGGGAAACAGAGGAGGGGAATCAGATATGGGGAATCAGAGGTGGCGAATTAAAGGCGGTGAATCAGAGATGGGGAATCAGGGCAGGGAATCACAGGCAGGGAATCAAACACGGGGAATCAGAGGCGTGGAATCAGAGCTGGGGAATCAGAGGCGGGGATTCAGAGTTGGGGAATCAGAGGCGGGGAATCAGAGGCGGGGAAACAGAGGCGGGGAATCAGATATGGGGAATCAGAGGTGGGGAATCGGAGGTTGGGAATCAGAAGCAGGGAATCAGAGGCGGGGAATCAGAGGCGGGGAATCAGAGGCAGGAAATCCAATGTGCGGAATCGCAGATGGGGAATCAGAGGCAGGGAATCAGAGGCGGGGAATCAGAGGCGGGGAATCAGAGGCCGGGAATCAGATATGGGGAAACAGAGGCGGGGAATCAGAGGCGGGGAAACAGAGGCGGGGAATCAGATATGGGGAATCAGAGGTGGGGAATCAGAGGTTGGGAATCAGAGGCAGGGAATCAGAGGCTGGGAATCAGATGCAGGGAATCAGATGCGGGGAATCAGAGGCGGGGAATCAGAGCTGGGGAATCAGAGGTGGGGAATCAGAGTTGGGGAATCAGAGTCGGGGACTTAGATATGGGGAAACAGAGGCGGGGAATCAGAGGCAGGGAAACAGAGGCGGGGAATCAGATATGGGGAATCAGAGGTGGGGAATCAGGGGCGTGGAATCAGAGGCAGGGAATTAGATGTGGTGAATCAGAGATGGGGAATCAGAGGCAGGGAATCAGAATCAGATACGGGGTATCAGAGGCCGGGAATCAGAGGAAGGTAATCAGAGGCAGGGGATCAAACACGGGGAATCAGAGGCTGGGAATCAGAGCTGGGGAATCAGAGGCGGGGAATCAGAGCTGGGGAATCCCAGGCGGGGAATCAGAGATGGGGAAACAGAGGCGGGGAATCAGAGGCAGGGAATCATATGCGGGGAATCAGAGGCGGGGAATCAGAGGCAGGAAATCCGATGTGCGGAATCGGAGATGGGGAATCACAGGCGGGGAATCAGAGGCAGGGAATAGAACGCAGGGAATCAGAGGCAGGGAATCAGAGCTGGGGAATCTGAGGCGGGGAATCATAGTTGGGAATCAGAGGCGGGGAATCAGATATGGGGAAACAGAGGCGGGGAATCAAGGCGGGGAAACAGAGGCGGGGAATCAGATATGGGGAATCGGATGCGTGGAATCAGAGGCGGGGAATCAGAGCTGGGGAATCAGAGGCGGGGAATCAGAGTTGGGGCATCAGAGGTGGGGAATTATATATAGGGAAACAGAGGCGGGGAATCAGAGGCGGGGAAACAGAGGCGGGGAATCAGATATGGGGAATCAGAGGTGGGGAATCAGAGGCAGGGAATCAGATGTGCGGAATCAGAGATGGGGAATCAGAGGCAGGGAATCAGAATCAGAAGCGGGGAATCAGAGGCCGGGAATCAGAGGCCGGGAATCAGATGCTGGGAATAAGAGGCCGGGAATCAGAGGTTGGGAGTCAGAGTCCTGGAATCGGAGATTGGAATTCAGAGGTGGGGAATGAGATATGGAGAATCAGTGGCGGGGAATCAGAGGCCGGGAAACAGAGGTGGGGAATCAGATATGGGGAATCAGAGGTGGCGAATCAAAGGCGGTGAATCAGAGATGGGGAATCAGAGGCGGGGAATCAGAGGCAGGGAATCAGATGCGGGGAATCAGAGGCGGGGAATCAGAGCTGGCGAATCAGAGGCGGGGAATCAGAGGTGGGCAATCAGAGGCGGGGAATCAGATATGGGGAATCAGAGGCGGGGAATCAGAGGCGGGGAAACAGAGGCGGGGAATCAAATATAGGGAATCAGAGGTGGGGAATCAGAGGTTGTGAATCAGAGATGGGGAATCAAGGCGGGGAATCAGAGGCAGGGAATCAGACACGGGGAATCAGAGGCGGGGATTCAGAGCTGGGAAATCAGAGGCGGGGACTCAGAGTTGGGGAATCAGAGGCAGGGAATCATATATGGGGAATCAGAGGCGGGGAATCAGAGGCGGGGAAACAGAGGCTGGGAATCAGCTATGGGGAATCAGAGGTGGGGAATCAGAGTCAGGGAATCGGACGCCGGGAATCAGAGTCGGGGAATCAGAGCTGGGGAATCAGAGGCGGGGAATCAGAGTTGGGGAATCAGAGGCGCGGAATCAGATATGGGGAAATAGAGGCGGGGAATCAGATATGGGGAATCAGAGGTGTGGAATCAGAGGTTGGGAATCAGAGGAAGGGAATCAGAGTCGGGGAAACAGAGGCGGGGAATCAGATATGGGGAATCAGAGGTGGCGAATCAAAGGCGGTGAAACAGAGATGGGGAATCAGAGCAGGGAATCGGAGGCAGGGAATCAAACACGAGGAATCAGAGCTGGGGAATCAGAGGCGGGGAATCAGAGTTGGGAATCAGAGGCGGGGAATCAGAGGCGGGGAAACAGAGGCGGGGAATCAGATATGGGGAATCAGAGGTGGGGAATCAGAGGTTGGGAATCAGAGGCAGGGAATCAGAGGCGGGGAATCAGAGGCGGGGAATCAGAGGAAGGGAATCAGATGTGCGGAATCGGAGATGGGGAATCAGAGGCAGGGAATCAGAGGCGGGGAATCAGAGGCGGGGAATCAGAGGCCGGGAATCAGATATGGGGAAACAGAGGCGGGGAATCCGAGGCGGGGAAACAGAGGCGGGGAATCAGATATGGGGAATCAGAGGTGGGGAATCAGAGGTTGGGAATCAGAGGCAGGGAATCGGAGGCTTGGAATCAGATGCAGGGAATCAGATGCGGGGAATCAGAGGCGGGGAATCAGAGCTGGGGAATCAGAAGTGGGGAATCAGATTTGGGGAATCAGAGGTGGGGACTTAGATATGGGGAAACAGAGGCGGGGAATCAGAGGCAGGGAAACAGAGGCGGGGAATCAGATATGGGGAATCAGAGGTGGGGAATCAGAGGCAGGGAATCAGATGTGCGGAATCAGAGATGGGGAATCAGAGGCAGGGAATCAGAATCAGAAGCAGGGAATCAGAGGCCGGGAATCAGAGGCCGGAATCAGATGCTGGGAATCAGAGGCCTGGAATCAGAGGCGGGGAATCAGAGGCAGGGAATCAGATGCGGGGAATCAGAGGCGGGGAATCAGAGCTGGGGAATCAGAGGCGGGGTATTAGAGTTGGGGAATCAGAGGCGGGGAATCAGATATGGGGAAACAGAGGTGGGGAATCAGAGGCGGGGAAACAGAGGCAGGGAATCAGATATGGGGAATCAGAGGCGGGGAATCAGAGGTGGGGAATCATAGGCAGGGAATCGGATGTGCGGAATCAGAGATGGGGAATCAGAGGCCGGCAATCAGAGGTGGTGAATCAGAGATGGGGAACCAGAGGCGGCGAATCAGAGGAAGGGAATCAGACGCCGGGAATCAGAGGTGGGCAATCAGAGGCGGGGTATCAGATATGGGGAATCAGATGCGGGGAATCAGAGGCGGGGAAACAGAGGCGGGAAATCAGATATGGGGAATCAGAGCTGGGGAATCAGAGGTGGGGAATCAGAGGCAGGGAATCAGATGTGCGGAATCAGAGATGGGGAATCAGAGGCAGGGAATCAGAATCAGAAGCGGGGAATCAGAGGCCGGGAATCAGAGGCCGGGAATCAGATGCTGGGAATAAGAGGCCGGGAATCAGAGGTGGGGAATCAGAGTCCGGGAATCAGAGATGGGGATTCAGAGGCGGGGAATGAGATATGGAGAATCAGAGGCGGGGAATCAGAGGCGGGGAAACAGAGGTGGGGAATCAGATATGGGGAATCAGAGGTGGCGAATCAAAGGCGGTGAATCAGAGATGGGGAATCAGAGGCGGGGAATCAGAGGCAGGGAATCAGATGCGGGGAATCAGAGGCGGGGAATCAGAGCTGGCGAATCAGAGGCGGGGAATCAGAGGTTGGCAATCAGAGCCGGGGAATCAGATATGGGGAATCAGAGGCGGGGAATCAGAGGCGGGGAAACAGAGGTGGGGAATCAGATATGGGGAAACAGAGGTGGCGAATCAAAGGCGGTGAATCAGAGATGGGGAATCAGAGGCGGGGAATCAGAGGCAGGGAATAAAAAACGGGGAATCAGAGGCGGGGAATCAGAGCTGGGGAATCAGAGGCGGGGAATCAGAGTAGGAGAATCAGAGGTGGGGAATCAGATATGGGGAAACAGGGGCGGGGAATCAGAGGCGGGGAAACAGAGGCGGGGAATCAGATATGGGGAATCAGAGGTGTGGAATCAGAGGTTGGGAATCATAGGCGGGGAAACAGAGGCGGGGAATCAGATATGGGGAATCAGCGGTGGCGAATTAAAGGCGGTGAATCAGAGATGGGGAATCAGGGCAGGGAATCAGAGGCAGGGAATCAAACACGGGGAATCAGAGGCGGGGAATCAGAGCTGGGGAATCAGAGGCGGGGATTCAGAGTTGGGGAATCAGAGGCGGGGAATCAGAGGCGGGGAAACAGAGGCGGGGAATCAGATATGGGGAATCAGAGGTGGGGAATCAGAGGTTGGGAATCAGAAGCAGGGAATCAGAGGCGGGGAATCAGAGGCGGGGAATCAGAGGCAGGGAATCCGATGTGCGGAATCGGAGATGGGGAATCAGAGGCAGGGAATCAGAGGCGGGGAATCAGAGGCGGAGAATCAGAGGCCGGGAATCAGATATGGGGAAACAGAGGCGGGGAATCAGAGGCGGGGAAACAGAGGCGGGGAATCAGATATGGGGAATCAGAGGTGGGGAATCAGATGTTGGGAATCAGAGGCAGGGAATCAGAGGCTGGGAATCAGATGCAGGGAATCAGATGCGGGGAATCAGAGGCGGGGAATCAGAGCTGGGGAATCAGAGGTGGGGAATCAGAGTTGGGGAATCAGAGTCGCGGACATAGATATGGGGAAACAGAGGCGGGGAATCAGAGGCGGGGAAACAGACGCGGGGAATCAGAGGCGGGGATTCAGAGCTGGGGAATCAGAGGCGGGGAATCAGAGTTGGGGAATCAGAGGCGGGGAATCAGATATGGGGATTCAGAGGCGGGGAATCAGAGGCGGGGAAACAGAGGCAGGGAATCAGATATGGGGAATCAGAGGTGGGGTATCAGGGGCAGGGAATCAGTGGCAGGGAATCAGAGGCGGGGAATCAGAGGCGGGGAATCAGAGGCAGGGAATCAGACACGGGGAATAAGATATTGGGAAACAGAGGCGGGGAATCAGAGGCGGGCAAACAGAGGCGGGGAATTAGATATGGGGAATCAGAGGTGGGGAATCAGAGGTGGTGAATCAGAGATGGGGAATCACAGGCGGGGAATCAGAGGCAGGGAATAGAACGCGGGGAATCAGAGGCGGGGAATCAGAGCTGGGGAATCAGAGGCAGGGAATCATAGTTGGGAATCAGAGGCGGGGCATTAGATATGGGGAAACAGAGGCGGGGAATCAAAGGCGGGGAAACAGAGGCTGGGAATCAGATATGGGGAATCGGATGCGTGGAATCAGAGGCGGGGAATCAGAGCTGGGGAATCAGAGGCGGGGAATCAGAGTTGGGGCATCAGAGGTGGGGAATTAGATATAGGGAAACAGAGGCGGGGAATCAGAGGCGGGGAAACAGAGGCGGGGAATCAGATATGGGGAATCAGAGGTGGGGAATCAGAGGAAGGGAATCAGATGTGCGGAATCAGAGATGGGGAATCAGAGGCATGGAATCAGAATCAGAAGCGGGGAATCAGAGGCCGGGAATCAGAGGCCGGGAATCAGATGCTGGGAATAAGAGGCCGGGAATCAGAGGTTGGGAGTCAGAGTCCTGGAATCGGAGATTGGAATTCAGAGGTGGGGAATGAGATATGGAGAATCAGTGGCGGGGAATCAGAGGCCGGGAAACAGAGGTGGGGAATCAGATATGGGGAATCAGAGGTGGCGAATCAAAGGCGGTGAATCAGAGATGGGGAATCAGAGGCGGGGAATCAGAAGCAGGGAATCAGAGGTGGGCAATCAGAGGCGGGGAATCAGATATGGGGAATCAGAGGCGGGGAATCAGAGGCGGGGAAACAGAGGCGGGGAATCAAATATAGGGAATCAGAGGTGGGGAATCAGAGGTTGTGAATCAGAGATGGGGAATCAAGGCGGGGAATCAGACACGGGGAATCAGACACGGGGAATCAGAGGCGGGGATTCAGAGCTGGGAAATCAGAGGCGGGGACTCAGAGTTGGGGAATCAGAGGCAGGGAATCAGATATGGGGAATCAGAGGCGGGGAATCAGAGGCGGGGAAACAGAGGCTGGGAATCAGCTATGGGGAATCAGAGGTGGGGAATCAGAGTCAGGGAATCGGACGCCGGGAATCAGAGTCGGGGAATCAGAGCTGGGGAATCAGAGGCGGGGAATCAGAGTTGGGGAATCAGAGGCGCGGAATCAGATATGGGGAAATAGAGGCGGGGAATCAGATATGGGGAATCAGAGGTGTGGAATCAGAGGTTGGGAATCAGAGGAAGGGAATCAGAGTCGGGGAAACAGAGGCGGGGAATCAGAGGTGGCGAATCAAAGGCGGTGAAACAGAGATGGGGAATCAGGGCAGGGAATCAGAGGCAGGGAATCAAACACGAGGAATCAGAGCTGGGGAATCAGAGGCGGGGTATCAGAGTTGGGAATCAGAGGCGGGGAATCAGAGGCGGGGAAACAGAGGCGGGGAATCAGATATGGGGAATCAGAGGTGGGGAATCAGAGGTTGGGAATCAGAGGCAGGGAATCAGAGGCGGGGAATCAGAGGCGGGGAATCAGAGGAAGGGAATCAGATGTGCGGAATCGGAGATGGGGAATCAGAGGCAGGGAATCAGAGGCGGGGAATCAGAGGCGGGGAATCAGAGGCCGGGAATCAGATATGGGGAAACAGAGGCGGGGAATCCGAGGCGGGGAAACAGAGGCGGGGAATCAGATACGGGGAATCAGAGGTGGGGAATCAGAGGTTGGGAATCAGAGGCAGGGAATCGGAGGCTTGGAATCAGATGCAGGGAATCAGATGCGGGGAATCAGAGGCGGGGAATCAGAGCTGGGGAATCAGAGGTGGGGAATCAGATATGGGGAATCAGAGGCGGGGAATCAGAGGCGGGGAAACAGAGGCAGGGAATCAGATATGGGGAATCAGAGGTGGGGTATCAGGGGCAGGGAATCAGTGGCAGGGAATCAGAGGCGGGGAATCAGAGGTGGGGAATCAGAGGCAGGGAATCAGATGTGCGGAATCAGAGATGGGGAATCAGAGGCAGGGAATCAGAATCAGAAGCAGGGAATCAGAGGCCGGGAATCAGAGGCCGGAATCAGATGCTGGGAATCAGAGGCCTGGAATCAGAGGCGGGGAATCAGAGGCAGGGAATCAGATGCGGGGAATCAGAGGCGGGGAATCAGAGCTGGGGAATCAGAGGCGGGGTATTAGAGTTGGGGAATCAGAGGCGGGGAATCAGATATGGGGAAACAGAGGTGGGGAATCAGAGGCGGGGAAACAGAGGCAGGGAATCAGATATGGGGAATCAGAGGCGGGGAATCAGAGGTGGGGAATCATAGGCAGGGAATCGGATGTGCGGAATCAGAGATGGGGAATCAGAGGCCGGCAATCAGAGGTGGTGAATCAGAGATGGGGAACCAGAGGCGGCGAATCAGAGGAAGGGAATCAGACGCCGGGAATCAGAGGTGGGCAATCAGAGGCGGGGTATCAGATATGGGGAATCAGATGCGGGGAATCAGAGGCGGGGAAACAGAGGCGGGAAATCAGATATGGGGAATCAGAGCTGGGGAATCAGAGGTGGGGAATCAGAGGCAGGGAATCAGATGTGCGGAATCAGAGATGGGGAATCAGAGGCAGGGAATCAGAATCAGAAGCGGGGAATCAGAGGCCGGGAATCAGAGGCCGGGAATCAGATGCTGGGAATAAGAGGCCGGGAATCAGAGGTGGGGAATCAGAGTCCGGGAATCAGAGATGGGGATTCAGAGGCGGGGAATGAGATATGGAGAATCAGAGGCGGGGAATCAGAGGCGGGGAAACAGAGGTGGGGAATCAGATATGGGGAATCAGAGGTGGCGAATCAAAGGCGGTGAATCAGAGATGGGGAATCAGAGGCGGGGAATCAGAGGCAGGGAATCAGATGCGGGGAATCAGAGGCGGGGAATCAGAGCTGGCGAATCAGAGGCGGGGAATCAGAGGTTGGCAATCAGAGCCGGGGAATCAGATATGGGGAATCAGAGGCGGGGAATCAGAGGCGGGGAAACAGAGGTGGGGAATCAGATATGGGGAAACAGAGGTGGCGAATCAAAGGCGGTGAATCAGAGATGGGGAATCAGAGGCGGGGAATCAGAGGCAGGGAATAAAAAACGGGGAATCAGAGGCGGGGAATCAGAGCTGGGGAATCAGAGGCGGGGAATCAGAGTAGGAGAATCAGAGGTGGGGAATCAGATATGGGGAAACAGGGGCGGGGAATCAGAGGCGGGGAAACAGAGGCGGGGAATCAGATATGGGGAATCAGAGGTGTGGAATCAGAGGTTGGGAATCATAGGCGGGGAAACAGAGGCGGGGAATCAGATATGGGGAATCAGCGGTGGCGAATTAAAGGCGGTGAATCAGAGATGGGGAATCAGGGCAGGGAATCAGAGGCAGGGAATCAAACACGGGGAATCAGAGGCGGGGAATCAGAGCTGGGGAATCAGAGGCGGGGATTCAGAGTTGGGGAATCAGAGGCGGGGAATCAGAGGCGGGGAAACAGAGGCGGGGAATCAGATATGGGGAATCAGAGGTGGGGAATCAGAGGTTGGGAATCAGAAGCAGGGAATCAGAGGCGGGGAATCAGAGGCGGGGAATCAGAGGCAGGGAATCCGATGTGCGGAATCGGAGATGGGGAATCAGAGGCAGGGAATCAGAGGCGGGGAATCAGAGGCGGAGAATCAGAGGCCGGGAATCAGATATGGGGAAACAGAGGCGGGGAATCAGAGGCGGGGAAACAGAGGCGGGGAATCAGATATGGGGAATCAGAGGTGGGGAATCAGATGTTGGGAATCAGAGGCAGGGAATCAGAGGCTGGGAATCAGATGCAGGGAATCAGATGCGGGGAATCAGAGGCGGGGAATCAGAGCTGGGGAATCAGAGGTGGGGAATCAGAGTTGGGGAATCAGAGTCGCGGACATAGATATGGGGAAACAGAGGCGGGGAATCAGAGGCGGGGAAACAGACGCGGGGAATCAGAGGCGGGGATTCAGAGCTGGGGAATCAGAGGCGGGGAATCAGAGTTGGGGAATCAGAGGCGGGGAATCAGATATGGGGATTCAGAGGCGGGGAATCAGAGGCGGGGAAACAGAGGCAGGGAATCAGATATGGGGAATCAGAGGTGGGGTATCAGGGGCAGGGAATCAGTGGCAGGGAATCAGAGGCGGGGAATCAGAGGCGGGGAATCAGAGGCAGGGAATCAGACACGGGGAATAAGATATTGGGAAACAGAGGCGGGGAATCAGAGGCGGGCAAACAGAGGCGGGGAATTAGATATGGGGAATCAGAGGTGGGGAATCAGAGGTGGTGAATCAGAGATGGGGAATCACAGGCGGGGAATCAGAGGCAGGGAATAGAACGCGGGGAATCAGAGGCGGGGAATCAGAGCTGGGGAATCAGAGGCAGGGAATCATAGTTGGGAATCAGAGGCGGGGCATTAGATATGGGGAAACAGAGGCGGGGAATCAAAGGCGGGGAAACAGAGGCTGGGAATCAGATATGGGGAATCGGATGCGTGGAATCAGAGGCGGGGAATCAGAGCTGGGGAATCAGAGGCGGGGAATCAGAGTTGGGGCATCAGAGGTGGGGAATTAGATATAGGGAAACAGAGGCGGGGAATCAGAGGCGGGGAAACAGAGGCGGGGAATCAGATATGGGGAATCAGAGGTGGGGAATCAGAGGAAGGGAATCAGATGTGCGGAATCAGAGATGGGGAATCAGAGGCATGGAATCAGAATCAGAAGCGGGGAATCAGAGGCCGGGAATCAGAGGCCGGGAATCAGATGCTGGGAATAAGAGGCCGGGAATCAGAGGTTGGGAGTCAGAGTCCTGGAATCGGAGATTGGAATTCAGAGGTGGGGAATGAGATATGGAGAATCAGTGGCGGGGAATCAGAGGCCGGGAAACAGAGGTGGGGAATCAGATATGGGGAATCAGAGGTGGCGAATCAAAGGCGGTGAATCAGAGATGGGGAATCAGAGGCGGGGAATCAGAAGCAGGGAATCAGATGCGGGGAATCAGAGGCGGGGAATCAGAGCTGGCGAATCAGAGGCGGGGAATCAGAGGTGGGCAATCAGAGGCGGGGAATCAGATATGGGGAATCAGAGGCGGGGAATCAGAGGCGGGGAAACAGAGGCGGGGAATCAAATATAGGGAATCAGAGGTGGGGAATCAGAGGTTGTGAATCAGAGATGGGGAATCAAGGCGGGGAATCAGACACGGGGAATCAGACACGGGGAATCAGAGGCGGGGATTCAGAGCTGGGAAATCAGAGGCGGGGACTCAGAGTTGGGGAATCAGAGGCAGGGAATCAGATATGGGGAATCAGAGGCGGGGAATCAGAGGCGGGGAAACAGAGGCTGGGAATCAGCTATGGGGAATCAGAGGTGGGGAATCAGAGTCAGGGAATCGGACGCCGGGAATCAGAGTCGGGGAATCAGAGCTGGGGAATCAGAGGCGGGGAATCAGAGTTGGGGAATCAGAGGCGCGGAATCAGATATGGGGAAATAGAGGCGGGGAATCAGATATGGGGAATCAGAGGTGTGGAATCAGAGGTTGGGAATCAGAGGAAGGGAATCAGAGTCGGGGAAACAGAGGCGGGGAATCAGAGGTGGCGAATCAAAGGCGGTGAAACAGAGATGGGGAATCAGGGCAGGGAATCAGAGGCAGGGAATCAAACACGAGGAATCAGAGCTGGGGAATCAGAGGCGGGGTATCAGAGTTGGGAATCAGAGGCGGGGAATCAGAGGCGGGGAAACAGAGGCGGGGAATCAGATATGGGGAATCAGAGGTGGGGAATCAGAGGTTGGGAATCAGAGGCAGGGAATCAGAGGCGGGGAATCAGAGGCGGGGAATCAGAGGAAGGGAATCAGATGTGCGGAATCGGAGATGGGGAATCAGAGGCAGGGAATCAGAGGCGGGGAATCAGAGGCGGGGAATCAGAGGCCGGGAATCAGATATGGGGAAACAGAGGCGGGGAATCCGAGGCGGGGAAACAGAGGCGGGGAATCAGATACGGGGAATCAGAGGTGGGGAATCAGAGGTTGGGAATCAGAGGCAGGGAATCGGAGGCTTGGAATCAGATGCAGGGAATCAGATGCGGGGAATCAGAGGCGGGGAATCAGAGCTGGGGAATCAGAGGTGGGGAATCAGATATGGGGAATCAGAGGCGGGGAATCAGAGGCGGGGAAACAGAGGCAGGGAATCAGATATGGGGAATCAGAGGTGGGGTATCAGGGGCAGGGAATCAGTGGCAGGGAATCAGAGGCGGGGAATCAGAGGCGGGGAATCAGAGGCAGGGAATCAGACACGGGGAATAAGATATGGGGAAACAGAGGCGGGGAATCAGTGGCGGGCAAACAGAGGCGGGGACTTAGATATGGGGAAACAGAGGCGGGGAATCAGAGGCGGGGAAACAGAGGCGGGGAATCACAGGCGGGGAATCAGAGGTGGGGAATCAGAGGCAGGGAATCAGATGTGCGGAATCAGAGATGGGGAATCAGAGGCAGGGAATCAGAATCAGAAGCAGGGAATCAGAGGCCGGGAATCAGAGGCCGGAATCAGATGCTGGGAATCAGAGGCCTGGAATCAGAGGCGGGGAATCAGAGGCAGGGAATCAGATGCGGGGAATCAGAGGCGGGGAATCAGAGCTGGGGAATCAGAGGCGGGGTATTAGAGTTGGGGAATCAGAGGCGGGGAATCAGATATGGGGAAACAGAGGTGGGGAATCAGAGGCGGGGAAACAGAGGCAGGGAATCAGATATGGGGAATCAGAGGCGGGGAATCAGAGGTGGGGAATCATAGGCAGGGAATCGGATGTGCGGAATCAGAGATGGGGAATCAGAGGCCGGCAATCAGAGGTGGTGAATCAGAGATGGGGAACCAGAGGCGGGGAATCAGAGGAAGGGAATCAGACGCGGGGAATCAGAGGTGGGCAATCAGAGGCGGGGAATCAGATATGGGGAATCAGATGCGGGGAATCAGAGGCGGGGAAACAGAGGCGGGAAATCAGATATGGGGAATCAGAGCTGGGGAATCAGAGGTGGGGAATCAGAGGCAGGGAATCAGATGTGCGGAATCAGAGATGGGGAATCAGAGGCAGGGAATCAGAATCAGAAGCGGGGAATCAGAGGCCGGGAATCAGAGGCCGGGAATCAGATGCTGGGAATAAGAGGCCGGGAATCAGAGGTGGGGAATCAGAGTCCGGGAATCAGAGATGGGGATTCAGAGGCGGGGAATGAGATATGGAGAATCAGAGGCGGGGAATCAGAGGCGGGGAAACAGAGGCAGGGAATCCGATGTGCGGAATCGGAGATGGGGAATCAGAGGCAGGGAATCAGAGGCGGGGAATCAGAGGCGGAGAATCAGAGGCCGGGAATCAGATATGGGGAAACAGAGGCGGGGAATCAGAGGCGGGGAAACAGAGGCGGGGAATCAGATATGGGGAATCAGAGGTGGGGAATCAGAGGTTGGGAATCAGAGGCAGGGAATCAGAGGCTGGGAATCAGATGCAGGGAATCAGATGCGGGGAATCAGAGGCGGGGAATCAGAGCTGGGGAATCAGAGGTGGGGAATCAGAGTTGGGGAATCAGAGTCGGGGACTTAGATATGGGGAAACAGAGGCGGGGAATCAGAGGCAGGGAAACAGAGGCGGGGAATCAGATATGGGGAATCAGGGGTGGGGAATCAGAGGTTGGGAATCAGAGGCAGGGAATCAGAGGTGTGGAAACAGAGGCGGGGATTCAGATATGGGGAATCAGAGGTGGGGAATCAGGGGCGTGGAATCAGAGGCAGGGAATTAGATGTGGTGAATCAGAGATGGGGAATCAGAGGCAGGGAATCAGAATCAGATACGGGGTATCAGAGGCCGGGAATCAGAGGAAGGTAATCAGAGGCAGGGGATCAAACACGGGGAATCAGAGGCTGGGAATCAGAGCTGGGGAATCAGAGGCGGGGAATCAGAGCTGGGGAATCACAGGCGGGGAATCAGAGATGGGGAAACAGAGGCGGGGAATCAGAGGCAGGGAATCATATGCGGGGAATCAGAGGCGGGGAATCAGAGGCAGGAAATCCGATGTGCGGAATCGGAGATGGGGAATCACAGGCGGGGAATCAGAGGCAGGGAATAGAACGCAGGGAATCAGAGGCAGGGAATCAGAGCTGGGGAATCAGAGGCGGGGAATCATAGTTGGGAATCAGAGGCGGGGAATCAGATATGGGGAAACAGAGGCGGGGAATCAGAGGCGGGGAAACAGAGGCGGGGAATCAGATATGGGGAATCGGATGCGTGGAATCAGAGGCGGGGAATCAGAGCTGGGGAATCAGAGGCGGGGAATCAGAGTTGGGGCATCAGAGGTGGGGAATTAGATATAGGGAAACAGAGGCGGGGAATCAGAGGCGGGGAAACAGAGGCGGGGAATCAGATATGGGGAATCAGAGGTGGGGAATCAGAGGCAGGGAATCAGATGTGCAGAATCAGAGATGGGGAATCAGAGGCAGGGAATCAGAATCAGAAGCGGGGAATCAGAGGCCGGGAATCAGAGGCCGGGAATCAGATGCTGGGAATAAGAGGCCGGGAATCAGAGGTTGGGAGTCAGAGTCCTGGAATCGGAGATTGGAATTCAGAGGTGGGGAATGAGATATGGAGAATCAGTGGCGGGGAATCAGAGGCCGGGAAACAGAGGTGGGGAATCAGATATGGGGAATCAGAGGTGGCGAATCAAAGGCGGTGAATCAGAGATGGGGAATCAGAGGCGGTGAATCAGAGGCAGGGAATCAGATGCGGGGAATCAGAGGCGGGGAATCAGAGCTGGCGAATCAGAGGCGGGGAATCAGAGGTGGGCAATCAGAGGCGGGGAATCAGATATGGGGAATCAGAGGCGGGGAATCAGAGGCGGGGAAACAGAGGCGGGGAATCAAATATAGGGAATCAGAGGTGGGGAATCAGAGGTTGTGAATCAGAGATGGGGAATCAAGGCGGGGAATCAGAGGCAGGGAATCAGACACGGGGAATCAGAGGCGGGGATTCAGAGCTGGGAAATCAGAGGCGGGGACTCAGAGTTGGGGAATCAGAGGCAGGGAATCAGATATGGGGAATCAGAGGCGGGGAATCAGAGGCGGGGAAACAGAGGCTGGGAATCAGCTATGGGGAATCAGAGGTGGGGAATCAGAGTCAGGGAATCGGACGCCGGGAATCAGAGTCGGGGAATCAGAGCTGGGGAATCAGAGGCGGGGAATCAGAGTTGGGGAATCAGAGGCGCGGAATCAGATATGGGGAAATAGAGGCGGGGAATCAAATATGGGGAATCAGAGGTGTGGAATCAGAGGTTGGGAATCAGAGGAAGGGAATCAGAGTCGGGGAAACAGAGGCGGGGAATCAGATATGGGGAATCAGAGGTGGCGAATCAAAGGCGGTGAAACAGAGATGGGGAATCAGAGCAGGGAATCAGAGGCAGGGAATCAAACACGAGGAATCAGAGCTGGGGAATCAGAGGCGGGGAATCAGAGTTGGGAATCAGAGGCGGGGAATCAGAGGCGGGGAAACAGAGGCGGGGAATCAGATATGGGGAATCAGAGGTGGGGAATCAGAGGTTGGGAATCAGAGGCAGGGAATCAGAGGCGGGGAATCAGAGGCGGGGAATCAGAGGAAGGGAATCAGATGTGCGGAATCGGAGATGGGGAATCAGAGGCAGGGAATCAGAGGCGGGGAATCAGAGGCGGGGAATCAGAGGCCGGGAATCAGATATGGGGAAACAGAGGCGGGGAATCCGAGGCGGGGAAACAGAGGCGGGGAATCAGATATGGGGAATCAGAGGTGGGGAATCAGAGGTTGGGAATCAGAGGCAGGGAATCGGAGGCTTGGAATCAGATGCAGGGAATCAGATGCGGGGAATCAGAGGCGGGGAATCAGAGCTGGGGAATCAGAGGTGGGGAATCAGATTTGGGGAATCAGAGGTGGGGACTTAGATATGGGGAAACAGAGGCGGGGAATCAGAGGCGGGGAAACAGAGGCGGGGAATCAGATATGGGGAATCAGAGGTGGGGAATCAGAGGCAGGGAATCAGATGTGCGGAATCAGAGATGGGGAATCAGAGGCAGGGAATCAGAATCAGAAGCAGGGAATCAGAGGCCGGGAATCAGAGGCCGGAATCAGATGCTGGGAATCAGAGGCCTGGAATCAGAGGCGGGGAATCAGAGGCAGGGAATCAGATGCGGGGAATCAGAGGCGGGGAATCAGAGCTGGGGAATCAGAGGCGGGGTATTAGAGTTGGGGAATCAGAGGCGGGGAATCAGATATGGGGAATCAGAGGCGGGGAATCAGAGGTGGGGAATCATAGGCAGGGAATCGGATGTGCGGAATCAGAGATGGGGAATCAGAGGCCGGCAATCAGAGGTGGTGAATCAGAGATGGGGAACCAGAGGCGGCGAATCAGAGGAAGGGAATCAGACGCCGGGAATCAGAGGTGGGCAATCAGAGGCGGGGAATCAGATATGGGGAATCAGATGCGGGGAATCAGAGGCGGGGAAACAGAGGCGGGAAATCAGATATGGGGAATCAGAGCTGGGGAATCAGAGGTGGGGAATCAGAGGCAGGGAATCAGATGTGCGGAATCAGAGATGGGGAATCAGAGGCAGGGAATCAGAATCAGAAGCGGGGAATCAGAGGCCGGGAATCAGAGGCCGGGAATCAGATGCTGGGAATAAGAGGCCGGGAATCAGAGGTGGGGAATCAGAGTCCGGGAATCAGAGATGGGGATTCAGAGGCGGGGAATGAGATATGGAGAATCAGAGGCGGGGAATCAGAGGCGGGGAAACAGAGGTGGGGAATCAGATATGGGGAATCAGAGGTGGCGAATCAAAGGCGGTGAATCAGAGATGGGGAATCAGAGGCGGGGAATCAGAGGCAGGGAATCAGATGCGGGGAATCAGAGGCGGGGAATCAGAGCTGGCGAATCAGAGGCGGGGAATCAGAGGTTGGCAATCAGAGCCGGGGAATCAGATATGGGGAATCAGAGGCGGGGAATCAGAGGCGGGGAAACAGAGGTGGGGAATCAGATATGGGGAAACAGAGGTGGCGAATCAAAGGCGGTGAATCAGAGATGGGGAATCAGAGGCGGGGAATCAGAGGCAGGGAATAAAAAACGGGGAATCAGAGGCGGGGAATCAGAGCTGGGGAATCAGAGGCGGGGAATCAGAGTAGGAGAATCAGAGGTGGGGAATCAGATATGGGGAAACAGGGGCGGGGAATCAGAGGCGGGGAAACAGAGGCGGGGAATCAGATATGGGGAATCAGAGGTGTGGAATCAGAGGTTGGGAATCATAGGCGGGGAAACAGAGGCGGGGAATCAGATATGGGGAATCAGCGGTGGCGAATTAAAGGCGGTGAATCAGAGATGGGGAATCAGGGCAGGGAATCAGAGGCAGGGAATCAAACACGGGGAATCAGAGGCGGGGAATCAGAGCTGGGGAATCAGAGGCGGGGATTCAGAGTTGGGGAATCAGAGGCGGGGAATCAGAGGCGGGGAAACAGAGGCGGGGAATCAGATATGGGGAATCAGAGGTGGGGAATCAGAGGTTGGGAATCAGAAGGAGGGAATCAGAGGCGGGGAATCAGAGGCGGGGAATCAGAGGCAGGGAATCCGATGTGCGGAATCGGAGATGGGGAATCAGAGGCAGGGAATCAGAGGCGGGGAATCAGAGGCGGAGAATCAGAGGCCGGGAATCAGATATGGGGAAACAGAGGCGGGGAATCAGAGGCGGGGAAACAGAGGCGGGGAATCAGATATGGGGAATCAGAGGTGGGGAATCAGATGTTGGGAATCAGAGGCAGGGAATCAGAGGCTGGGAATCAGATGCAGGGAATCAGATGCGGGGAATCAGAGGCGGGGAATCAGAGCTGGGGAATCAGAGGTGGGGAATCAGAGTTGGGGAATCAGAGTCGCGGACATAGATATGGGGAAACAGAGGCGGGGAATCAGAGGCGGGGAAACAGACGCGGGGAATCAGAGGCGGGGATTCAGAGCTGGGGAATCAGAGGCGGGGAATCAGAGTTGGGGAATCAGAGGCGGGGAATCAGATATGGGGAATCAGAGGCGGGGAATCAGAGGCGGGGAAACAGAGGCAGGGAATCAGATATGGGGAATCAGAGGTGGGGTATCAGGGGCAGGGAATCAGTGGCAGGGAATCAGAGGCGGGGAATCAGAGGCGGGGAATCAGAGGCAGGGAATCAGACACGGGGAATAAGATATGGGGAAACAGAGGCGGGGAATCAGAGGTGGGCAAACAGAGGCGGGGAATTAGATATGGGGAATCAGAGGTGGGGAATCAGAGGTGGTGAATCAGAGATGGGGAATCACAGGCGGGGAATCAGAGGCAGGGAATAGAACGCGGGGAATCAGAGGCGGGGAATCAGAGCTGGGGAATCAGAGGCAGGGAATCATAGTTGGGAATCAGAGGCGGGGCATTAGATATGGGGAAACAGAGGCGGGGAATCAAAGGCGGGGAAACAGAGGCGGGGAATCAGATATGGGGAATCGGATGCGTGGAATCAGAGGCGGGGAATCAGAGCTGGGGAATCAGAGGCGGGGAATCAGAGTTGGGGCATCAGAGGTGGGGAATTAGATATAGGGAAACAGAGGCGGGGAATCAGAGGCGGGGAAACAGAGGCGGGGAATCAGATATGGGGAATCAGAGGTGGGGAATCAGAGGCAGGGAATCAGATGTGCGGAATCAGAGATGGGGAATCAGAGGCAGGGAATCAGAATCAGAAGCGGGGAATCAGAGGCCGGGAATCAGAGGCCGAGAATCAGATGCTGGGAATAAGAGGCCGGGAATCAGAGGTTGGGAGTCAGAGTCCTGGAATCGGAGATTGGAATTCAGAGGTGGGGAATGAGATATGGAGAATCAGTGGCGGGGAATCAGAGGCCGGGAAACAGAGGTGGGGAATCAGATATGGGGAATCAGAGGTGGCGAATCAAAGGCGGTGAATCAGAGATGGGGAATCAGAGGCGGGGAATCAGAGGCAGGGAATCAGATGCGGGGAATCAGAGGCGGGGAATCAGAGCTGGCGAATCAGAGGCGGGGAATCAGAGGTGGGCAATCAGAGGCGGGGAATCAGATATGGGGAATCAGAGGCGGGGAATCAGAGGCGGGGAAACAGAGGCGGGGAATCAAATATAGGGAATCAGAGGTGGGGAATCAGAGGTTGTGAATCAGAGATGGGGAATCAAGGCGGGGAATCAGAGGCAGGGAATCAGACACGGGGAATCAGAGGCGGGGATTCAGAGCTGGGAAATCAGAGGCGGGGACTCAGAGTTGGGGAATCAGAGGCAGGGAATCAGATATGGGGAATCAGAGGCGGGGAATCAGAGGCGGGGAAACAGAGGCTGGGAATCAGCTATGGGGAATCAGAGGTGGGGAATCAGAGTCAGGGAATCGGACGCCGGGAATCAGAGTCGGGGAATCAGAGCTGGGGAATCAGAGGCGGGGAATCAGAGTTGGGGAATCAGAGGCGCGGAATCAGATATGGGGAAATAGAGGCGGGGAATCAGATATGGGGAATCAGAGGTGTGGAATCAGAGGTTGGGAATCAGAGGAAGGGAATCAGAGTCGGGGAAACAGAGGCGGGGAATCAGAGGTGGCGAATCAAAGGCGGTGAAACAGAGATGGGGAATCAGGGCAGGGAATCAGAGGCAGGGAATCAAACACGAGGAATCAGAGCTGGGGAATCAGAGGCGGGGAATCAGAGTTGGGAATCAGAGGCGGGGAATCAGAGGCGGGGAAACAGAGGCGGGGAATCAGATATGGGGAATCAGAGGTGGGGAATCAGAGGTTGGGAATCAGAGGCAGGGAATCAGAGGCGGGGAATCAGAGGCGGGGAATCAGAGGAAGGGAATCAGATGTGCGGAATCGGAGATGGGGAATCAGAGGCAGGGAATCAGAGGCGGGGAATCAGAGGCGGGGAATCAGAGGCCGGGAATCAGATATGGGGAAACAGAGGCGGGGAATCCGAGGCGGGGAAACAGAGGCGGGGAATCAGATATGGGGAATCAGAGGTGGGGAATCAGAGGTTGGGAATCAGAGGCAGGGAATCGGAGGCTTGGAATCAGATGCAGGGAATCAGATGCGGGGAATCAGAGGCGGGGAATCAGAGCTGGGGAATCAGAGGTGGGGAATCAGATATGGGGAATCAGAGGCGGGGAATCAGAGGCGGGGAAACAGAGGCAGGGAATCAGATATGGGGAATCAGAGGTGGGGTATCAGGGGCAGGGAATCAGTGGCAGGGAATCAGAGGCGGGGAATCAGAGGCGGGGAATCAGAGGCAGGGAATCAGACACGGGGAATAAGATATGGGGAAACAGAGGCGGGGAATCAGAGGCGGGCAAACAGAGGCGGGGACTTAGATATGGGGAAACAGAGGCGGGGAATCAGAGGCGGGGAAACAGAGGCGGGGAATCACAGGCGGGGAATCAGAGGTGGGGAATCAGAGGCAGGGAATCAGATGTGCGGAATCAGAGATGGGGAATCAGAGGCAGGGAATCAGAATCAGAAGCAGGGAATCAGAGGCCAGGAATCAGAGGCCGGAATCAGATGCTGGGAATCAGAGGCCTGGAATCAGAGGCGGGGAATCAGAGGCAGGGAATCAGATGCGGGGAATCAGAGGCGGGGAATCAGAGCTGGGGAATCAGAGGCGGGGTATTAGAGTTGGGGAATCAGAGGCGGGGAATCAGATATGGGGAAACAGAGGTGGGGAATCAGAGGCGGGGAAACAGAGGCAGGGAATCAGATATGGGGAATCAGAGGCGGGGAATCAGAGGTGGGGAATCATAGGCAGGGAATCGGATGTGCGGAATCAGAGATGGGGAATCAGAGGCCGGCAATCAGAGGTGGTGAATCAGAGATGGGGAACCAGAGGCGGGGAATCAGAGGAAGGGAATCAGACGCGGGGAATCAGAGGTGGGCAATCAGAGGCGGGGAATCAGATATGGGGAATCAGATGCGGGGAATCAGAGGCGGGGAAACAGAGGCGGGAAATCAGATATGGGGAATCAGAGCTGGGGAATCAGAGGTGGGGAATCAGAGGCAGGGAATCAGATGTGCGGAATCAGAGATGGGGAATCAGAGGCAGGGAATCAGAATCAGAAGCGGGGAATCAGAGGCCGGGAATCAGAGGCCGGGAATCAGATGCTGGGAATAAGGGGCCGGGAATCAGAGGTGGGGAATCAGAGTCCGGGAATCAGAGATGGGGATTCAGAGGCGGGGAATGAGATATGGAGAATCAGAGGTGGGGAATCAGAGGCGGGGAAACAGAGGTGGGGAATCAGATATGGGGAATCAGAGGTGGCGAATAAAAGGCGGTGAATCAGAGATGGGGAATCAGAGGCGGGGAATCAGAGGCAGGGAATCAGATGCGGGGAATCAGAGGCGGGGAATCAGAGCTGGCGAATCAGAGGCGGGGAATCAGAGGTTGGCAATCAGAGCCGGGGAATCAGATATGGGGAATCAGAGGCGGGGAATCAGAGGCGGGGAAACAGAGGTGGGGAATCAGATATGGGGAAACAGAGGTGGCGAATCAAAGGCGGTGAATCAGAGATGGGGAATCAGAGGCGGGGAATCAGAGGCAGGGAATCAAAAACGGGGAATCAGAGGCGGGGAATCAGAGCTGGGGAATCAGAGGCGGGGAATCAGAGTAGGAGAATCAGAGGTGGGGAATCAGATATGGGGAAACAGGGGCGGGGAATCAGAGGCGGGGAAACAGAGGCGGGGAATCAGATATGGGGAATCAGAGGTGTGGAATCAGAGGTTGGGAATCATAGGCGGGGAAACAGAGGCGGGGAATCAGATATGGGGAATCAGCGGTGGCGAATTAAAGGCGGTGAATCAGAGATGGGGAATCAGGGCAGGGAATCAGAGGCAGGGAATCAAACACGAGGAATCAGAGCTGGGGAATCAGAGGCGGGGAATCAGAGTTGGGAATCAGAGGCGGGGAATCAGAGGCGGGGAAACAGAGGCGGGGAATCAGATATGGGGAATCAGAGGTGGGGAATCAGAGGTTGGGAATCAGAGGCAGGGAATCAGAGGCGGGGAATCAGAGGCGGGGAATCAGAGGAAGGGAATCAGATGTGCGGAATCGGAGATGGGGAATCAGAGGCAGGGAATCAGAGGCGGGGAATCAGAGGCGGGGAATCAGAGGCCGGGAATCAGATATGGGGAAACAGAGGCGGGGAATCCGAGGCGGGGAAACAGAGGCGGGGAATCAGATATGGGGAATCAGAGGTGGGGAATCAGAGGTTGGGAATCAGAGGCAGGGAATCGGAGGCTTGGAATCAGATGCAGGGAATCAGATGCGGGGAATCAGAGGCGGGGAATCAGAGCTGGGGAATCAGAGGTGGGGAATCAGATATGGGGAATCAGAGGCGGGGAATCAGAGGCGGGGAAACAGAGGCAGGGAATCAGATATGGGGAATCAGAGGTGGGGTATCAGGGGCAGGGAATCAGTGGCAGGGAATCAGAGGCGGGGAATCAGAGGCGGGGAATCAGAGGCAGGGAATCAGACACGGGGAATAAGATATGGGGAAACAGAGGCGGGGAATCAGAGGCGGGCAAACAGAGGCGGGGACTTAGATATGGGGAAACAGAGGCGGGGAATCAGAGGCGGGGAAACAGAGGCGGGGAATCACAGGCGGGGAATCAGAGGTGGGGAATCAGAGGCAGGGAATCAGATGTGCGGAATCAGAGATGGGGAATCAGAGGCAGGGAATCAGAATCAGAAGCAGGGAATCAGAGGCCGGGAATCAGAGGCCGGAATCAGATGCTGGGAATCAGAGGCCTGGAATCAGAGGCGGGGAATCAGAGGCAGGGAATCAGATGCGGGGAATCAGAGGCGGGGAATCAGAGCTGGGGAATCAGAGGCGGGGTATTAGAGTTGGGGAATCAGAGGCGGGGAATCAGATATGGGGAAACAGAGGTGGGGAATCAGAGGCGGGGAAACAGAGGCAGGGAATCAGATATGGGGAATCAGAGGCGGGGAATCAGAGGTGGGGAATCATAGGCAGGGAATCGGATGTGCGGAATCAGAGATGGGGAATCAGAGGCCGGCAATCAGAGGTGGTGAATCAGAGATGGGGAACCAGAGGCGGGGAATCAGAGGAAGGGAATCAGACGCGGGGAATCAGAGGTGGGCAATCAGAGGCGGGGAATCAGATATGGGGAATCAGATGCGGGGAATCAGAGGCGGGGAAACAGAGGCGGGAAATCAGATATGGGGAATCAGAGCTGGGGAATCAGAGGTGGGGAATCAGAGGCAGGGAATCAGATGTGCGGAATCAGAGATGGGGAATCAGAGGCAGGGAATCAGAATCAGAAGCGGGGAATCAGAGGCCGGGAATCAGAGGCCGGGAATCAGATGCTGGGAATAAGAGGCCGGGAATCAGAGGTGGGGAATCAGAGTCCGGGAATCAGAGATGGGGATTCAGAGGCGGGGAATGAGATATGGAGAATCAGAGGTGGGGAATCAGAGGCGGGGAAACAGAGGTGGGGAATCAGATATGGGGAATCAGAGGTGGCGAATAAAAGGCGGTGAATCAGAGATGGGGAATCAGAGGCGGGGAATCAGAGGCAGGGAATCAGATGCGGGGAATCAGAGGCGGGGAATCAGAGCTGGCGAATCAGAGGCGGGGAATCAGAGGTTGGCAATCAGAGCCGGGGAATCAGATATGGGGAATCAGAGGCGGGGAATCAGAGGCGGGGAAACAGAGGTGGGGAATCAGATATGGGGAAACAGAGGTGGCGAATCAAAGGCGGTGAATCAGAGATGGGGAATCAGAGGCGGGGAATCAGAGGCAGGGAATCAAAAACGGGGAATCAGAGGCGGGGAATCAGAGCTGGGGAATCAGAGGCGGGGAATCAGAGTAGGAGAATCAAAGGTGGGGAATCAGATATGGGGAAACAGGGGCGGGGAATCAGAGGCGGGGAAACAGAGGCGGGGAATCAGATATGGGGAATCAGAGGTGTGGAATCAGAGGTTGGGAATCATAGGCGGGGAAACAGAGGCGGGGAATCAGATATGGGGAATCAGCGGTGGCGAATTAAAGGCGGTGAATCAGAGATGGGGAATCAGGGCAGGGAATCAGAGGCAGGGAATCAAACACGGGGAATCAGAGGCGGGGAATCAGAGCTGGGGAATCAGAGGCGGGGATTCAGAGTTGGGGAATCAGAGGCGGGGAATCAGAGGCGGGGAAACAGAGGCGGGGAATCAGATATGGGGAATCAGAGGTGGGGAATCAGAGGTTGGGAATCAGAAGCAGGGAATCAGAGGCGGGGAATCAGAGGCGGGGAATCAGAGGCAGGGAATCCGATGTGCGGAATCGGAGATGGGGAATCAGAGGCAGGGAATCAGAGGCGGGGAATCAGAGGCGGAGAATCAGAGGCCGGGAATCAGATATGGGGAAACAGAGGCGGGGAATCAGAGGCGGGGAAACAGAGGCGGGGAATCAGATATGGGGAATCAGAGGTGGGGAATCAGATGTTGGGAATCAGAGGCAGGGAATCAGAGGCTGGGAATCAGATGCAGGGAATCAGATGCGGGGAATCAGAGGCGGAGAATCAGAGCTGGGGAATCAGAGGTGGGGAATCAGAGTTGGGGAATCAGAGTCGCGGACATAGATATGGGGAAACAGAGGCGGGGAATCAGAGGCGGGGATTCAGAGCTGGGGAATCAGAGGCGGGGAATCAGAGTTGGGGAATCAGAGGCGGGGAATCAGATATGGGGAATCAGAGGCGGGGAATCAGAGGCGGGGAAACAGAGGCAGGGAATCAGATATGGGGAATCAGAGGTGGGGTATCAGGGGCAGGGAATCAGTGGCAGGGAATCAGAGGCGGGGAATCAGAGGCGGGGAATCAGAGGCAGGGAATCAGACACGGGGAATAAGATATGGGGAAACAGAGGCGGGGAATCAGAGGCGGGCAAACAGAGGCGGGGAATTAGATATGGGGAATCAGAGGTGGGGAATCAGAGGTGGTGAATCAGAGATGGGGAATCACAGGCGGGGAATCAGAGGCAGGGAATAGAACGCGGGGAATCAGAGGCGGGGAATCAGAGCTGGGGAATCAGAGGCGGGGAATGATAGTTGGGAATCAGAGGCGGGGCATCAGATATGGGGAATCGGATGCGGGGAATCAGAGGCGGGTAATCAGAGCAGGGGAATCAGAGGCGGGGTATCAGAGTTGGGGCATCAGAGGTGGGGAATTAGATATGGGGAAACAGAGGCGGGGAATCAGAGGCGGGGAAACAGAGGTGTGGAAACAGAGGCGGGGATTCAGATATGGGGAATCAGAGGTGGGGAATCAGGGGCGTGGAATCAGAGGCAGGGAATTTGATGTGGTGAATCAGAGATGGGGAATCAGAGGCAGGGAATCAGAATCAGATACGGGGTATCAGAGGCCGGGAATCAGAGGAAGGTAATCAGAGGCAGGGGATCAAACACGGGGAATCAGAGGCTGGGAATCAGAGCTGGGGAATCAGAGGCGGGGAATCAGAGCTGGGGAATCACAGGCGGGGAATCAGAGATGGGGAAACAGAGGCGGGGAATCAGAGGCAGGGAATCATATGCGGGGAATCAGAGGCGGGGAATCAGAGGCAGGAAATCCGATGTGCGGAATCGGAGATGGGGAATCACAGGCGGGGAATCAGAGGCAGGGAATAGAACGCAGGGAATCAGAGGCAGGGAATCAGAGCTGGGGAATCAGAGGCGGGGAATCATAGTTGGGAATCAGAGGCGGGGAATCTGATATGGGGAAACAGAGGCGGGGAATCAGAGGCGGGGAAACAGAGGCGGGGAATCAGATATGGGGAATCGGATGCGTGGAATCAGAGGCGGGGAATCAGAGCTGGGGAATCAGAGGCGGGGAATCAGAGTTGGGGCATCAGAGGTGGGGAATTAGATATAGGGAAACAGAGGCGGGGAATCAGAGGCGGGGAAACAGAGGCGGGGAATCAGATATGGGGAATCAGAGGTGGGGAATCAGAGGCAGGGAATCAGATGTGCGGAATCAGAGATGGGGAATCAGAGGCAGGGAATCAGAATCAGAAGCGGGGAATCAGAGGCCGGGAATCAGAGGCCGGGAATCAGATGCTGGGAATAAGAGGCCGGGAATCAGAGGTTGGGAGTCAGAGTCCTGGAATCGGAGATTGGAATTCAGAGGTGGGGAATGAGATATGGAGAATCAGTGGCGGGGAATCAGAGGCCGGGAAACAGAGGTGGGGAATCAGATATGGGGAATCAGAGGTGGCGAATCAAAGGCGGTGAATCAGAGATGGGGAATCAGAGGCGGTGAATCAGAGGCAGGGAATCAGATGCGGGGAATCAGAGGCGGGGAATCAGAGCTGGAGAATCAGAGGCGGGGAATCAGAGGTGGGCAATCAGAGGCGGGGAATCAGATATGGGGAATCAGAGGCGGGGAATCAGAGGCGGGGAAACAGAGGCGGGGAATCAAATATAGGGAATCAGAGGTGGGGAATCAGAGGTTGTGAATCAGAGATGGGGAATCAAGGCGGGGAATCAGAGGCAGGGAATCAGACACGGGGAATCAGAGGCGGGGATTCAGAGCTGGGAAATCAGAGGCGGGGACTCAGAGTTGGGGAATCAGAGGCAGGGAATCAGATATGGGGAATCAGAGGCGGGGAATCAGAGGCGGGGAAACAGAGGCTGGGAATCAGCTATGGGGAATCAGAGGTGGGGAATCAGAGTCAGGGAATCGGACGCCGGGAATCAGAGTCGGGGAATCAGAGCTGGGGAATCAGAGGCGGGGAATCAGAGTTGGGGAATCAGAGGCGCGGAATCAGATATGGGGAAATAGAGGCGGGGAATCAGAGGCGGGGAAACAGAGGCGGGGAATCAGATATGGGGAATCAGAGGTTGGGAATCAGAGGAAGGGAATCAGAGTCGGGGAAACAGAGGCGGGGAATCAGATATGGGGAATCAGAGGTGGCGAATCAAAGGCGGTGAAACAGAGATGGGGAATCAGAGCAGGGAATCAGAGGCAGGGAATCAAACACGAGGAATCAGAGCTGGGGAATCAGAGGCGGGGAATCAGAGTTGGGAATCAGAGGCGGGGAATCAGAGGCGGGGAAACAGAGGCGGGGAATCAGATATGGGGAATCAGAGGTGGGGAATCAGAGGTTGGGAATCAGAGGCAGGGAATCAGAGGCGGGGAATCAGAGGCGGGGAATCGGAGGAAGGGAATCAGATGTGCGGAATCGGAGATGGGGAATCAGAGGCAGGGAATCAGAGGCGGGGAATCAGAGGCGGGGAATCAGAGGCCGGGAATCAGATATGGGGAAACAGAGGCGGGGAATCCGAGGCGGGGAAACAGAGGCGGGGAATCAGATATGGGGAATCAGAGGTGGGGAATCAGAGGTTGGGAATCAGAGGCAGGGAATCGGAGGCTTGGAATCAGATGCAGGGAATCAGATGCGGGGAATCAGAGGCGGGGAATCAGAGCTGGGGAATCAGAGGTGGGGAATCAGATTTGGGGAATCAGAGGTGGGGACTTAGATATGGGGAAACAGAGGCGGGGAATCAGAGGCGGGGAAACAGAGGCGGGGAATCAGATATGGGGAATCAGAGGTGGGGAATCAGAGGCAGGGAATCAGATGTGCGGAATCAGAGATGGGGAATCAGAGGCAGGGAATCAGAATCAGAAGCAGGGAATCAGAGGCCGGGAATCAGAGGCCGGAATCAGATGCTGGGAATCAGAGGCCTGGAATCAGAGGCGGGGAATCAGAGGCAGGGAATCAGATGCGGGGAATCAGAGGCGGGGAATCAGAGGCGGGGAAACAGAGGCAGGGAATCAGATATGGGGAATCAGAGGCGGGGAATCAGAGGTGGGGAATCATAGGCAGGGAATCGGATGTGCGGAATCAGAGATGGGGAATCAGAGGCCGGCAATCAGAGGTGGTGAATCAGAGATGGGGAACCAGAGGCGGCGAATCAGAGGAAGGGAATCAGACGCCGGGAATCAGAGGTGGGCAATCAGAGGCGGGGAATCAGATATGGGGAATCAGATGCGGGGAATCAGAGGCGGGGAAACAGAGGCGGGAAATCAGATATGGGGAATCAGAGCTGGGGAATCAGAGGTGGGGAATCAGAGGCAGGGAATCAGATGTGCGGAATCAGAGATGGGGAATCAGAGGCAGGGAATCAGAATCAGAAGCGGGGAATCAGAGGCCGGGAATCAGAGGCCGGGAATCAGATGCTGGGAATAAGAGGCCGGGAATCAGAGGTGGGGAATCAGAGTCCGGGAATCAGAGATGGGGATTCAGAGGCGGGGAATGAGATATGGAGAATCAGAGGCGGGGAATCAGAGGCGGGGAAACAGAGGTGGGGAATCAGATATGGGGAATCAGAGGTGGCGAATCAAAGGCGGTGAATCAGAGATGGGGAATCAGAGGCGGGGAATCAGAGGCAGGGAATCAGATGCGGGGAATCAGAGGCGGGGAATCAGAGCTGGCGAATCAGAGGCGGGGAATCAGAGGTTGGCAATCAGAGCCGGGGAATCAGATATGGGGAATCAGAGGCGGGGAATCAGAGGCGGGGAAACAGAGGTGGGGAATCAGATATGGGGAAACAGAGGTGGCGAATCAAAGGCGGTGAATCAGAGATGGGGAATCAGAGGCGGGGAATCAGAGGCAGGGAATAAAAAACGGGGAATCAGAGGCGGGGAATCAGAGCTGGGGAATCAGAGGCGGGGAATCAGAGTAGGAGAATCAGAGGTGGGGAATCAGATATGGGGAAACAGGGGCGGGGAATCAGAGGCGGGGAAACAGAGGCGGGGAATCAGATATGGGGAATCAGAGGTGTGGAATCAGAGGTTGGGAATCATAGGCGGGGAAACAGAGGCGGGGAATCAGATATGGGGAATCAGCGGTGGCGAATTAAAGGCGGTGAATCAGAGATGGGGAATCAGGGCAGGGAATCAGAGGCAGGGAATCAAACACGGGGAATCAGAGGCGGGGAATCAGAGCTGGGGAATCAGAGGCGGGGATTCAGAGTTGGGGAATCAGAGGCGGGGAATCAGAGGCGGGGAAACAGAGGCGGGGAATCAGATATGGGGAATCAGAGGTGGGGAATCAGAGGTTGGGAATCAGAAGGAGGGAATCAGAGGCGGGGAATCAGAGGCGGGGAATCAGAGGCAGGGAATCCGATGTGCGGAATCGGAGATGGGGAATCAGAGGCAGGGAATCAGAGGCGGGGAATCAGAGGCGGAGAATCAGAGGCCGGGAATCAGATATGGGGAAACAGAGGCGGGGAATCAGAGGCGGGGAAACAGAGGCGGGGAATCAGATATGGGGAATCAGAGGTGGGGAATCAGATGTTGGGAATCAGAGGCAGGGAATCAGAGGCTGGGAATCAGATGCAGGGAATCAGATGCGGGGAATCAGAGGCGGGGAATCAGAGCTGGGGAATCAGAGGTGGGGAATCAGAGTTGGGGAATCAGAGTCGCGGACATAGATATGGGTAAACAGAGGCGGGGAATCAGAGGCGGGGAAACAGACGCGGGGAATCAGAGGCGGGGATTCAGAGCTGGGGAATCAGAGGCGGGGAATCAGAGTTGGGGAATCAGAGGCGGGGAATCAGATATGGGGAATCAGAGGCGGGGAATCAGAGGCGGGGAAACAGAGGCAGGGAATCAGATATGGGGAATCAGAGGTGGGGTATCAGGGGCAGGGAATCAGTGGCAGGGAATCAGAGGCGGGGAATCAGAGGCGGGGAATCAGAGGCAGGGAATCAGACACGGGGAATAAGATATGGGGAAACAGAGGCGGGGAATCAGAGGCGGGCAAACAGAGGCGGGGAATTAGATATGGGGAATCAGAGGTGGGGAATCAGAGGTGGTGAATCAGAGATGGGGAATCACAGGCGGGGAATCAGAGGCAGGGAATAGAACGCGGAGAATCAGAGGCGGGGAATCAGAGCTGGGGAATCAGAGGCAGGGAATCATAGTTGGGAATCAGAGGCGGGGCATTAGATATGGGGAAACAGAGGCGGGGAATCAAAGGCGGGGAAACAGAGGCGGGGAATCAGATATGGGGAATCGGATGTGTGGAATCAGAGGCGGGGAATCAGAGCTGGGGAATCAGAGGCGGGGAATCAGAGTTGGGGCATCAGAGGTGGGGAATTAGATATAGGGAAACAGAGGCGGGGAATCAGAGGCGGGGAAACAGAGGCGGGGAATCAGATATGGGGAATCAGAGGTGGGGAATCAGAGGCAGGGAATCAGATGTGCGGAATCAGAGATGGGGAATCAGAGGCAGGGAATCAGAATCAGAAGCGGGGAATCAGAGGCCGGGAATCAGAGGCCGGGAATCAGATGCTGGGAATAAGAGGCCGGGAATCAGAGGTTGGGAGTCAGAGTCCTGGAATCGGAGATTGGAATTCAGAGGTGGGGAATGAGATATGGAGAATCAGTGGCGGGGAATCAGAGGCCGGGAAACAGAGGTGGGGAATCAGATATGGGGAATCAGAGGTGGCGAATCAAAGGCGGTGAATCAGAGATGGGGAATCAGAGGCGGGGAATCAGAGGCAGGGAATCAGATGCGGGGAATCAGAGGCGGGGAATCAGAGCTGGCGAATCAGAGGCGGGGAATCAGAGGTGGGCAATCAGAGGCGGGGAATCAGATATGGGGAATCAGAGGCGGGGAATCAGAGGCGGGGAAACAGAGGCGGGGAATCAAATATAGGGAATCAGAGGTGGGGAATCAGAGGTTGTGAATCAGAGATGGGGAATCAAGGCGGGGAATCAGAGGCAGGGAATCAGACACGGGGAATCAGAGGCGGGGATTCAGAGCTGGGAAATCAGAGGCGGGGACTCAGAGTTGGGGAATCAGAGGCAGGGAATCAGATATGGGGAATCAGAGGCGGGGAATCAGAGGCGGGGAAACAGAGGCTGGGAATCAGCTATGGGGAATCAGAGGTGGGGAATCAGAGTCAGGGAATCGGACGCCGGGAATCAGAGTCGGGGAATCAGAGCTGGGGAATCAGAGGCGGGGAATCAGAGTTGGGGAATCAGAGGCGCGGAATCAGATATGGGGAAATAGAGGCGGGGAATCAGATATGGGGAATCAGAGGTGTGGAATCAGAGGTTGGGAATCAGAGGAAGGGAATCAGAGTCGGGGAAACAGAGGCGGGGAATCAGAGGTGGCGAATCAAAGGCGGTGAAACAGAGATGGGGAATCAGGGCAGGGAATCAGAGGCAGGGAATCAAACACGAGGAATCAGAGCTGGGGAATCAGAGGCGGGGAATCAGAGTTGGGAATCAGAGGCGGGGAATCAGAGGTGGGGAAACAGAGGCGGGGAATCAGATATGGGGAATCAGAGGTGGGGAATCAGAGGTTGGGAATCAGAGGCAGGGAATCAGAGGCGGGGAATCAGAGGCGGGGAATCAGAGGAAGGGAATCAGATGTGCGGAATCGGAGATGGGGAATCAGAGGCAGGGAATCAGAGGCGGGGAATCAGAGGCGGGGAATCAGAGGCCGGGAATCAGATATGGGGAAACAGAGGCGGGGAATCCGAGGCGGGGAAACAGAGGCGGGGAATCAGATATGGGGAATCAGAGGTGGGGAATCAGAGGTTGGGAATCAGAGGCAGGGAATCGGAGGCTTGGAATCAGATGCAGGGAATCAGATGCGGGGAATCAGAGGCGGGGAATCAGAGCTGGGGAATCAGAGGTGGGGAATCAGATATGGGGAATCAGAGGCGGGGAATCAGAGGCGGGGAAACAGAGGCAGGGAATCAGATATGGGGAATCAGAGGTGGGGTATCAGGGGCAGGGAATCAGTGGCAGGGAATCAGAGGCGGGGAATCAGAGGCGGGGAATCAGAGGCAGGGAATCAGACACGGGGAATAAGATATGGGGAAACAGAGGCGGGGAATCAGAGGCGGGCAAACAGAGGCGGGGACTTAGATATGGGGAAACAGAGGCGGGGAATCAGAGGCGGGGAAACAGAGGCGGGGAATCACAGGCGGGGAATCAGAGGTGGGGAATCAGAGGCAGGGAATCAGATGTGCGGAATCAGAGATGGGGAATCAGAGGCAGGGAATCAGAATCAGAAGCAGGGAATCAGAGGCCGGGAATCAGAGGCCGGAATCAGATGCTGGGAATCAGAGGCCTGGAATCAGAGGCGGGGAATCAGAGGCAGGGAATCAGATGCGGGGAATCAGAGGCGGGGAATCAGAGCTGGGGAATCAGAGGCGGGGTATTAGAGTTGGGGAATCAGAGGCGGGGAATCAGATATGGGGAAACAGAGGTGGGGAATCAGAGGCGGGGAAACAGAGGCAGGGAATCAGATATGGGGAATCAGAGGCGGGGAATCAGAGGTGGGGAATCATAGGCAGGGAATCGGATGTGCGGAATCAGAGATGGGGAATCAGAGGCCGGCAATCAGAGGTGGTGAATCAGAGATGGGGAACCAGAGGCGGGGAATCAGAGGAAGGGAATCAGACGCGGGGAATCAGAGGTGGGCAATCAGAGGCGGGGAATCAGATATGGGGAATCAGATGCGGGGAATCAGAGGCGGGGAAACAGAGGCGGGAAATCAGATATGGGGAATCAGAGCTGGGGAATCAGAGGTGGGGAATCAGAGGCAGGGAATCAGATGTGCGGAATCAGAGATGGGGAATCAGAGGCAGGGAATCAGAATCAGAAGCGGGGAATCAGAGGCCGGGAATCAGAGGCCGGGAATCAGATGCTGGGAATAAGAGGCCGGGAATCAGAGGTGGGGAATCAGAGTCCGGGAATCAGAGATGGGGATTCAGAGGCGGGGAATGAGATATGGAGAATCAGAGGTGGGGAATCAGAGGCGGGGAAACAGAGGTGGGGAATCAGATATGGGGAATCAGAGGTGGTGAATAAAAGGCGGTGAATCAGAGATGGGGAATCAGAGGCGGGGAATCAGAGGCAGGGAATCAGATGCGGGGAATCAGAGGCGGGGAATCAGAGCTGGCGAATCAGAGGCGGGGAATCAGAGGTTGGCAATCAGAGCCGGGGAATCAGATATGGGGAATCAGAGGCGGGGAATCAGAGGCGGGGAAACAGAGGTGGGGAATCAGATATGGGGAAAAAGAGGTGGCGAATCAAAGGCGGTGAATCAGAGATGGGGAATCAGAGGCGGGGAATCAGAGGCAGGGAATCAAAAACGGGGAATCAGAGGCGGGGAATCAGAGCTGGGGAATCAGAGGCGGGGAATCAGAGTAGGAGAATCAGAGGTGGGGAATCAGATATGGGGAAACAGGGGCGGGGAATCAGAGGCGGGGAAACAGAGGCGGGGAATCAGATATGGGGAATCAGAGGTGTGGAATCAGAGGTTGGGAATCATAGGCGGGGAAACAGAGGCGGGTAATCAGATATGGGGAATCAGCGGTGGCGAATTAAAGGCGGTGAATCAGAGATGGGGAATCAGGGCAGGGAATCAGAGGCAGGGAATCAAACACGGGGAATCAGAGGCGGGGAATCAGAGCTGGGGAATCAGAGGCGGGGATTCAGAGTTGGGGAATCAGAGGCGGGGAATCAGAGGCGGGGAAACAGAGGCGGGGAATCAGATATGGGGAATCAGAGGTGGGGAATCAGAGGTTGGGAATCAGAAGCAGGGAATCAGAGGCGGGGAATCAGAGGCGGGGAATCAGAGGCAGGGAATCCGATGTGCGGAATCGGAGATGGGGAATCAGAGGCAGGGAATCAGAGGCGGGGAATCAGAGGCGGAGAATCAGAGGCCGGGAATCAGATATGGGGAAACAGAGGCGGGGAATCAGAGGCGGGGAAACAGAGGCGGGGAATCAGATATGGGGAATCAGAGGTGGGGAATCAGATGTTGGGAATCAGAGGCAGGGAATCAGAGGCTGGGAATCAGATGCAGGGAATCAGATGCGGGGAATCAGAGGTGGGCAATCAGAGGCGGGGAATCAGATATGGGGAATCAGAGGCGGGGAATCAGAGGCGGGGAAACAGAGGCGGGGAATCAAATATAGGGAATCAGAGGTGGGGAATCAGAGGTTGTGAATCAGAGATGGGGAATCAAGGCGGGGAATCAGAGGCAGGGAATCAGACACGGGGAATCAGAGGCGGGGATTCAGAGCTGGGAAATCAGAGGCGGGGACTCAGAGTTGGGGAATCAGAGGCAGGGAATCAGATATGGGGAATCAGAGGCGGGGAATCAGAGGCGGGGAAACAGAGGCTGGGAATCAGCTATGGGGAATCAGAGGTGGGGAATCAGAGTCAGGGAATCGGACGCCGGGAATCAGAGTCGGGGAATCAGAGCTGGGGAATCAGAGGCGGGGAATCAGAGTTGGGGAATCAGAGGCGCGGAATCAGATATGGGGAAATAGAGGCGGGGAATCAGATATGGGGAATCAGAGGTGTGGAATCAGAGGTTGGGAATCAGAGGAAGGGAATCAGAGTCGGGGAAACAGAGGCGGGGAATCAGAGGTGGCGAATCAAAGGAGGTGAAACAGAGATGGGGAATCAGGGCAGGGAATCAGAGGCAGGGAATCAAACACGAGGAATCAGAGCTGGGGAATCAGAGGCGGGGAATCAGAGTTGGGAATCAGAGGCGGGGAATCAGAGGCGGGGAAACAGAGGCGGGGAATCAGATATGGGGAATCAGAGGTGGGGAATCAGAGGTTGGGAATCAGAGGCAGGGAATCAGAGGCGGGGAATCAGAGGCGGGGAATCAGAGGAAGGGAATCAGATGTGCGGAATCGGAGATGGGGAATCAGAGGCAGGGAATCAGAGGCGGGGAATCAGAGGCGGGGAATCAGAGGCCGGGAATCAGATATGGGGAAACAGAGGCGGGGAATCCGAGGCGGGGAAACAGAGGCGGGGAATCAGATATGGGGAATCAGAGGTGGGGAATCAGAGGTTGGGAATCAGAGGCAGGGAATCGGAGGCTTGGAATCAGATGCAGGGAATCAGATGCGGGGAATCAGAGGCGGGGAATCAGAGCTGGGGAATCAGAGGTGGGGAATCAGATATGGGGAATCAGAGGCGGGGAATCAGAGGCGGGGAAACAGAGGCAGGGAATCAGATATGGGGAATCAGAGGTGGGGTATCAGGGGCAGGGAATCAGTGGCAGGGAATCAGAGGCGGGGAATCAGAGGCGGGGAATCAGAGGCAGGGAATCAGACACGGGGAATAAGATATGGGGAAACAGAGGCGGGGAATCAGAGGCGGGCAAACAGAGGCGGGGACTTAGATATGGGGAAACAGAGGCGGGGAATCAGAGGCGGGGAAACAGAGGCGGGGAATCACAGGCGGGGAATCAGAGGTGGGGAATCAGAGGCAGGGAATCAGATGTGCGGAATCAGAGATGGGGAATCAGAGGCAGGGAATCAGAATCAGAAGCAGGGAATCAGAGGCCGGGAATCAGAGGCCGGAATCAGATGCTGGGAATCAGAGGCCTGGAATCAGAGGCGGGGAATCAGAGGCAGGGAATCAGATGCGGGGAATCAGAGGCGGGGAATCAGAGCTGGGGAATCAGAGGCGGGGTATTAGAGTTGGGGAATCAGAGGCGGGGAATCAGATATGGGGAAACAGAGGTGGGGAATCAGAGGCGGGGAAACAGAGGCAGGGAATCAGATATGGGGAATCAGAGGCGGGGAATCAGAGGTGGGGAATCATAGGCAGGGAATCGGATGTGCGGAATCAGAGATGGGGAATCAGAGGCCGGCAATCAGAGGTGGTGAATCAGAGATGGGGAACCAGAGGCGGGGAATCAGAGGAAGGGAATCAGACGCGGGGAATCAGAGGTGGGCAATCAGAGGCGGGGAATCAGATATGGGGAATCAGATGCGGGGAATCAGAGGCGGGGAAACAGAGGCGGGAAATCAGATATGGGGAATCAGAGCTGGGGAATCAGAGGTGGGGAATCAGAGGCAGGGAATCAGATGTGCGGAATCAGAGATGGGGAATCAGAGGCAGGGAATCAGAATCAGAAGCGGGGAATCAGAGGCCGGGAATCAGAGGCCGGGAATCAGATGCTGGGAATAAGAGGCCGGGAATCAGAGGTGGGGAATCAGAGTCCGGGAATCAGAGATGGGGATTCAGAGGCGGGGAATGAGATATGGAGAATCAGAGGTGGGGAATCAGAGGCGGGGAAACAGAGGTGGGGAATCAGATATGGGGAATCAGAGGTGGCGAATAAAAGGCGGTGAATCAGAGATGGGGAATCAGAGGCGGGGAATCAGAGGCAGGGAATCAGATGCGGGGAATCAGAGGCGGGGAATCAGAGCTGGCGAATCAGAGGCGGGGAATCAGAGGTTGGCAATCAGAGCCGGGGAATCAGATATGGGGAATCAGAGGCGGGGAATCAGAGGCGGGGAAACAGAGGTGGGGAATCAGATATGGGGAAACAGAGGTGGCGAATCAAAGGCGGTGAATCAGAGATGGGGAATCAGAGGCGGGGAATCAGAGGCAGGGAATCAAAAACGGGGAATCAGAGGCGGGGAATCAGAGCTGGGGAATCAGAGGCGGGGAATCAGAGTAGGAGAATCAGAGGTGGGGAATCAGATATGGGGAAACAGGGGCGGGGAATCAGAGGCGGGGAAACAGAGGCGGGGAATCAGATATGGGGAATCAGAGGTGTGGAATCAGAGGTTGGGAATCATAGGCGGGGAAACAGAGGCGGGGAATCAGATATGGGGAATCAGCGGTGGCGAATTAAAGGCGGTGAATCAGAGATGGGGAATCAGGGCAGGGAATCAGAGGCAGGGAATCAAACACGGGGAATCAGAGGCGGGGAATCAGAGCTGGGGAATCAGAGGCGGGGATTCAGAGTTGGGGAATCAGAGGCGGGGAATCAGAGGCGGGGAAACAGAGGCGGGGAATCAGATATGGGGAATCAGAGGTGGGGAATCAGAGGTTGGGAATCAGAAGCAGGGAATCAGAGGCGGGGAATCAGAGGCGGGGAATCAGAGGCAGGGAATCCGATGTGCGGAATCGGAGATGGGGAATCAGAGGCAGGGAATCAGAGGCGGGGAATCAGAGGCGGAGAATCAGAGGCCGGGAATCAGATATGGGGAAACAGAGGCGGGGAATCAGAGGCGGGGAAACAGAGGCGGGGAATCAGATATGGGGAATCAGAGGTGGGGAATCAGATGTTGGGAATCAGAGGCAGGGAATCAGAGGCTGGGAATCAGATGCAGGGAATCAGATGCGGGGAATCAGAGGCGGGGAATCAGAGCTGGGGAATCAGAGGTGGGGAATCAGAGTTGGGGAATCAGAGTCGCGGACATAGATATGGGGAAACAGAGGCGGGGAATCAGAGGCGGGGAAACAGACGCGGGGAATCAGAGGCGGGGATTCAGAGCTGGGGAATCAGAGGCGGGGAATCAGAGTTGGGGAATCAGAGGCGGGGAATCAGATATGGGGAATCAGAGGCGGGGAATCAGAGGCGGGGAAACAGAGGCAGGGAATCAGATATGGGGAATCAGAGGTGGGGTATCAGGGGCAGGGAATCAGTGGCAGGGAATCAGAGGCGGGGAATCAGAGGCGGGGAATCAGAGGCAGGGAATCAGACACGGGGAATAAGATATGGGGAAACAGAGGCGGGGAATCAGAGGCGGGCAAACAGAGGCGGGGAATTAGATATGGGGAATCAGAGGTGGGGAATCAGAGGTGGTGAATCAGAGATGGGGAATCACAGGCGGGGAATCAGAGGCAGGGAATAGAACGCGGGGAATCAGAGGCGGGGAATCAGAGCTGGGGAATCAGAGGCGGGGAATGATAGTTGGGAATCAGAGGCGGGGCATCAGATATGGGGAATCGGATGCGGGGAATCAGAGGCGGGTAATCAGAGCAGGGGAATCAGAGGCGGGGTATCAGAGTTGGGGCATCAGAGGTGGGGAATTAGATATGGGGAAACAGAGGCGGGGAATCAGAGGCGGGGAAACAGAGGCGGGGAATCAGATATGGGGAATCAGAGGTGGGGAATCAGAGGCAGGGAATCAGATGTTCGGAATCAGAGATGGGGAATCAGAGGCAGGGAATCAGAATCAGAAGCGGGGAATCACAGGCCGGGAATCAGAGGCCGGGATTCAGATGCCGGGAATAAGAGGCCGGGAATCAGAGGTGGGGAATCAGAGTCCGGGAATCAGAGATGGGGATTCAGAGGCGGGGAATGATATATGGGGAATCAGAGGCGGGGAATCAGAGGCGGGGTAACAGAGGTGGGGAATCAGATATGGGGAATCAGAGGTGGCGAATCAAAGGCGGTGAATCAGAGATGGGGAATCAGAGGCGGGGAATCAGAGGCAGGGAATCAAACACGGGGAATCAGAGGCGGGGAATCAGAGCTGGGGAATCAGAGGCGGGGAATCAGAGTTGGGGAATCAGAGGCGGGGAATCAGATATGGGGAAACAGGGGCGGGGATTCAGAGGCAGGGAAACAGAGGCGGGGAATCAGATATGGGGAATCAGGGGTGGGGAATCAGAGGTTGGAAATCAGAGGCAGGGAATCAGAGGTGTGGAAACAGAGGCGGGGATTCAGATATGGGGAATCAGAGGTGGGGAATCAGGGGCGTGGAATCAGAGGCAGGAAATTAGATGTGGTGAATCAGAGATGGGGAATCAGAGGCAGGGAATCAGAATCAGAAGCGGGGTATCAGTGGCCGGGAATCAGAGGAAGGTAATCAGAGGCAGGGGATCAAACACGGGGAATCAGAGGCTGGGAATCAGAGCTGGGGAATCAGAGGCGGGGAATCAGAGATGGGGAATCAGAGGCGGGGAATCAGAGGCAGGGAATCAGATGCGGGGAATCAGAGGCGGCGAATCAGAGCTGGCGAATCAGAGGCGGGGAATCAGAGGTGGGCAATCAGAGGATGGGAATCAGATATGGGGAATCAGAGGCGGGGAATCAGAGCTGGGGAATCACAGGCGGGGAATCAGAGTTGGGGAATCAGAGGCGGGGAATCAGATATGGGGAAACAGAGGCGGGGAATCAGAGGCGGTGAAACAGAGGCGGGGAATCAGATATGGGGAATCAGAGGTGGGGAATCAGAGGTTGGGAATCAGAGGCCTGGAATCAGAGGCGGGGAATCAGAGGCAGGGAATCAGATGCGGGGAATCAGAGGAGGGGAATCAGAGCTGGGGAATCAGAGGCGGGGTATTAGAGTTGGGGAATCAGAGGCGGGGAATCAGACGCGGGGAATCAGAGGGGGGGAATCATAGCTGGCGAATCAGAGGCGGGGAATCAGAGGTGGGCAATCAGAGGCCGGGAATCAGAGGTGGTGAATCAGAGATGGGGAATTAGAGGCGGGGAATCAGTGGCAGGGAATCAGATATGGGGAATCAGAGGCGTGGAATCAGAGGCAGGGAATCAGACACGGGGAATCAGACACGGGGAATCAGAGATGGGGAATCAGAGATGGGGAATCAGAGGCGGTGAATCAGAGATGGGGAATCAGAGGCGGGGAATCAGAGGCAGGAAATCAGACATGGGAATTCAGAGGCTGGGAATCAGAAGGGGGGAATCAAAGGCGGGGAATCAGAGCTGGGGAATCAGAGGCAGGGAAACAGAGGCGGGGAATCAGATATGGGGAATCAGAGGCTGGTATTCAGAGGCGGGGAATCAGAGGCAGGGAATCAGACACGGGGAATCAGAGGTGGGGAATCAGAGATGGGGAATCAGAGGCGGGGAATCAGAGGCAAGGAATCAGACGCGGGGAATCTGAGGCGGGGAATCAGAGGCCGGGAATCAGATATGGGGAAACAGAGGCGGGGAATCAGATATGGGGAATCAGAGGTGGGGAATCAGAGGTTGGGAATCAGAGGCAGGGAATCAGAGGCTGGGAATCAGATGTAGGGAATCAGATGCGGGGAATCAGAGGCAGGGAATCAGAATCAGAAGCGGGGTATCAGAGGCCGGGAATCAGAGGAAGGTAATCAGAGGCAGGGGATCAAACACGGGGAATCAGAGGCTGGGAATCAGAGCTGGGGAATCAGAGGCGGGGAATCAGAGCTGGGGAATCACAGGCGGGGAATCAGAGATGGGGAAACAGAGGCGGGGAATCAGAGGCAGGGAATCATATGCGGGGAAACAGAGGCGGGGAATCAGAGCTGGGGAATCAGAGGTGGGGAATCAGAGGCAGGGAATCAGATGTTCGGAATCAGAGATGGGGAATCAGAGGCAGGGAATCAGAATCAGAAGCGGGGAATCACAGGCCGGGAATCAGAGGCCGGGATTCAGATGCCGGCAATAAGAGGCCGGGAATCAGAGGTGGGGAATCAGAGTCCGGGAATCAGAGATGGGGATTCAGAGGCGGGGAATGATATATGGGGAATCAGAGGCGGGGAATCAGAGGCGGGGTAACAGAGGTGGGGAATCAGATATGGGGAATCAGAGGTGGCGAATCAAAGGCGGTGAATCAGAGATGGGGAATCAGAGGCGGGGAATCAGAGGCAGGGAATCAAACACGGGGAATCAGAGGCGGGGAATCAGAGCTGGGGAATCAGAGGCGGGGAATCAGAGTTGGGGAATCAGAGGCGGGGAATCAGATATGGGGAAACAGGGGCGGGGAATCAGAGGCAGGGAAACAGAGGCGGGGAATCAGATATGGGGAATCAGGGGTGGGGAATCAGAGGTTGGAAATCAGAGGCAGGGAATCAGAGGTGTGGAAACAGAGGCGGGGATTCAGATATGGGGAATCAGAGGTGGGGAATCAGGGGCGTGGAATCAGAGGCAGGAAATTAGATGTGGTGAATCAGAGATGGGGAATCAGAGGCAGGGAATCAGAATCAGAAGCGGGGTATCAGTGGCCGGGAATCAGAGGAAGGTAATCAGAGGCAGGGGATCAAACACGGGGAATCAGAGGCTGGGAATCAGAGCTGGGGAATCAGAGGCGGGGAATCAGAGATGGGGAATCAGAGGCGGGGAATCAGAGGCAGGGAATCAGATGCGGGGAATCAGAGGCGGCGAATCAGAGCTGGCGAATCAGAGGCGGGGAATCAGAGGTGGGCAATCAGAGGATGGGAATCAGATATGGGGAATCAGAGGCGGGGAATCAGAGCTGGGGAATCACAGGCGGGGAATCAGAGTTGGGGAATCAGAGGCGGGGAATCAGATATGGGGAAACAGAGGCGGGGAATCAGAGGCGGTGAAACAGAGGCGGGGAATCAGATATGGAGAATCAGAGGTGGGGAATCAGAGGTTGGGAATCAGAGGCCTGGAATCAGAGGCGGGGAATCAGAGGCAGGGAATCAGATGCGGGGAATCAGAGGAGGGGAATCAGAGCTGGGGAATCAGAGGCGGGGTATTAGAGTTGGGGAATCAGAGGCGGGGAATCAGACGCGGGGAATCAGAGGGGGGGAATCATAGCTGGCGAATCAGAGGTGGGGAATCAGAGGTGGGCAATCAGAGGCCGGGAATCAGAGGTGGTGAATCAGAGATGGGGAATTAGAGGCGGGGAATCAGTGGCAGGGAATCAGATATGGGGAATCAGAGGCGTGGAATCAGAGGCAGGGAATCAGACACGGGGAATCAGACACGGGGAATCAGAGGTGGGGAATCAGAGATGGGGAATCAGAGGCGGTGAATCAGAGATGGGGAATCAGAGGCGGGGAATCAGAGGCAGGAAATCAGACATGGGAATTCAGAGGCTGGGAATCAGAAGGGGGGAATCAAAGGCGGGGAATCAGAGCTGGGGAATCAGAGGCAGGGAAACAGAGGCGGGGAATCAGATATGGGGAATCAGAGGCTGGTATTCAGAGGCGGGGAATCAGAGGCAGGGAATCAGACACGGGGAATCAGAGGTGGGGAATCAGAGATGGGGAATCAGAGGCGGGGAATCAGAGGCAAGGAATCAGACGCGGGGAATCTGAGGCGGGGAATCAGAGGCCGGGAATCAGATATGGGGAAACAGAGGCGGGGAATCAGAGGCGGGGAAACAGAGGCGGGGAATCAGATATGGGGAATCAGAGGTGGGGAATCAGAGTTTGGGAATCAGAGGCAGGGAATCAGAGGCTGGGAATCAGATGTAGGGAATCAGATGCGGGGAATCAGAGGCAGGGAATCAGAATCAGAAGCGGGGTATCAGAGGCCGGGAATCAGAGGAAGGTAATCAGAGGCAGGGGATCAAACACGGGGAATCAGAGGCTGGGAATCAGAGCTGGGGAATCAGAGGCGGGGAATCAGAGCTGGGGAATCACAGGCGGGGAATCAGAGATGGGGAAACAGAGGCGGGGAATCAGAGGCAGGGAATCATATGCGGGGAATCAGAGGCGGGGAATCAGAGCTGGCGAATCAGAGGCGGGGAATCAGAGGTGGGCAATCAGAGGATGGGAATCAGATATGGGGAATCAGAGGCGGGGAATCAGAGCTGGGGAATCACAGGCGGGGAATCAGAGTTGGGGAATCAGAGGCGGGGAATCAGATATGGGGAAACAGAGGCGGGGAATCAGAGGCGGTGAAACAGAGGCGGGGAATCAGATATGGGGAATCAGATGTGGGGAATCAGAGGTTGGGAATCAGAGGCCTGGAATCAGAGGCGGGGAATCAGAGGCAGGGAATCAGATGCGGGGAATCAGAGGAGGGGAATCAGAGCTGGGGAATCAGAGGCGGGGTATTAGAGTTGGGGAATCAGAGGCGGGGAATCAGAGGTGGGCAATCAGAGGCCGGGAATCAGAGGTGGTGAATCAGAGATGGGGAATAAGAGGCGGGGAATCAGCGGCAGGGAATCAGATATGGGGAATCAGAGGCGTGGAATCAGAGGCAGGAAATCAGACACGGGGAATCAGACACGGGGAATCAGAGGTGGGGAATCAGAGATGGGGAATCAGAGGCGGTGAATCAGAGATGGGGGATCAGAGGCGGGGAATCAGAGGCAGGAAATCAGACACGGGGATTCAGAGGCTGGGAATCAGACGGGGGGAATCAAAGGCGGGGTATCAGAGCTGGGGAATCAGAGGCAGGGAATCAGAGGCGGGGAATCAGATATGGGGAATCAGAGGCTGGGATTCAGAGGCGGGGAATCAGAGGCAGGGAATCAGACACGGGGAATCAGAGGTGGGGAATCAGAGATGGGGAATCAGAGGCGGGGAATCAGAGGCAGGTAATCAGACGCGGGGAATCTGAGGCGGGGAATCAGAGCTGGGGAATCAGAGGTGGGGAATCAGAGTTGGGGAATCAGAGGCAGGGAATCGGATGTGCGGAATCAGAGATGGGGAATCAGAGGTGGGGAATCAGAGGCGGTGAATCAGAGATGGGGAATCAGAGGCGGGGAATCAGAGGCAGGAAATCAGACACGGGGATTCAGAGGCTGGGAATCAGACGGGGGGAATCAAAGGCGGGGAATCAGAGCTGGGGAATCAGAGGCAGGGAATCAGAGTTGGGGATTCAGAGACGGGGAATCAGATATGGGGAAACAGAGGCGGGGAATCAGAGGCGGGCAAACAGAGGCGGGGAATTAGATATGGGGAATCAGAAGTGGGGAATCAGAGGTGGTGAATCAGTGATGGGGAATCACAGGCGGGGAATCAGAGGCAGGGAATAGAACGCAGGGAATCAGAGGCAGGGAATCAGAGCTGGGGAATCAGAGGCGGGGAATCATAGTTGGGAATCAGAGGCGGGGAATCAGATATGGGGAAACAGAGGCGGGGAATCAGAGGCGGGGAAACAGATGCGGGGAATCAGATATGGGGAATCGGATGCGTGGAATCAGAGGCGGGGATTCAGAGCTGGGGAATCAGAGGCGGGGAATCAGAGTTGGGGCATCAGAGGTGGGGAATTAGATATAGGGAAACAGAGGCGGGGAATCAGAGGTGGGGAAACAGAGGCGGGGAATCAGATATGGGGAATGAGAGGTGGGGAATCAGAGGCAGGGAATCAGATGTGCGGAATCAGAGATGGGGAATCAGAGGCAGGGAATCAGAATCAGAAGCGGGGAATCAGAGGCCGGGAATCAGAGGCCGGGAATCAGATGCTGGGAATAAGAGGCCGGGAATCAGAGGTTTGGAGTCAGAGTCCTGGAATCGGAGATTGGAATTCAGAGGTGGGGAATGAGATATGGAGAATCAGTGGCGGGGAATCAGAGGCCGGGAAACAGAGGTGGGGAATCAGATATGGGGAATCAGAGGTGGCGAATCAAAGGCGGTGAATCAGAGATGGGGAATCAGAGGCGGGGAATCAGAGGCAGGGAATCAGATGCGGGGAATCAGAGGCGGGGAATCAGAGGCGGGGAATCAGAGCTGGCGAATCAGAGGCGGGGAATCAGAGGTGGGCAATCAGAGGCGGGGAATCAGATATGGGGAATCAGAGGCGGGGAATCAGAGGCGGGGAAACAGAGGCGGGGAATCAAATATAGGGAATCAGAGGTGGGGAATCAGAGGTTGTGAATCAGAGATGGGGAATCAAGGCGGGGAATCAGAGGCAGGGAATCAGACACGGGGAATCAGAGGCGGGGATTCAGAGCTGGGAAATCAGAGGCGGGGACTCAGAGTTGGGGAATCAGAGGCAGGGAATCAGATATGGGGAATCAGAGGCGGGGAATCAGAGGCGGGGAAACAGAGGCTGGGAATCAGCTATGGGGAATCAGAGGTGGGGAATCAGAGGCAGGGAATCGGACGCCGGGAATCAGAGTCGGGGAATCAGAGCTGGGGAATCAGAGGCGGGGAATCAGAGTTGGGGAATCAGAGGCGCGGAATCAGATATGGGGAAATAGAGGCGGGGAATCAGATATGGGTTATCAGAGGTGTGGAATCAGAGGTTGGGAATCAGAGGAAGGGAATCAGAGTCGGGGAAACAGAGGCGGGGAATCAGATATGGGGAATCAGAGGTGGCGAATCAAAGGCGGTTAAACAGAGATGGGGAATCAGGGCAGGGAATCAGAGGCAGGGAATCAAACACGAGGAATCAGAGCTGGGGAATCAGAGGCGGGGAATCAGAGTTGGGAATCAGAGGCGGGGAATCAGAGGCGGGGAAACAGAGGCGGGGAATCAGATATGGGGAATCAGAGGTGGGGAATCAGAGGTTGGGAATCAGAGGCAGGGAATCAGAGGCGGGGAATCAGAGGCGGGGAATCAGAGGAAGGGAATCAGATGTGCGGAATCGGAGATGGGGAATCAGAGGCAGGGAATCAGAGGCGGGGAATCAGAGGCGGGGAATCAGAGGCCGGGAATCAGATATGGGGAAACAGAGGCGGGGAATCCGAGGCGGGGAAACAGAGGCGGGGAATCAGATATGGGGAATCAGAGGTGGGGAATCAGAGGTTGGGAATCAGAGGCAGGGAATCGGAGGCTTGGAATCAGATGCAGGGAATCAGATGCGGGGAATCAGAGGCGGGGAATCAGAGCTGGGGAATCAGAGGTGGGGAATCAGATTTGGGGAATCAGAGGTGGGGACTTAGATATGGGGAAACAGAGGCGGGGAATCAGAGGCGGGGAAACAGAGGCGGGGTATCAGATATGGGGAATCAGAGGTGGGGAATCAGAGGAAGGGAATCAGATGTGCGGAATCAGAGATGGGGAATCAGAGGCAGGGAATCAGAATCAGAAGCAGGGAATCAGAGGCCGGGAATCAGAGGCCGGAATCAGATGCTGGGAATCAGAGGCCTGGAATCAGAGGCGGGGAATCAGAGGCAGGGAATCAGATGCGGGGAATCAGAGGCGGGGAATCAGAGCTGGGGAATCAGAGGCGGGGTATTAGAGTTGGGGAATCAGAGGCGGGGAATAAGATATGGGGAAACAGAGGTGGGGAATCAGAGGCGGGGAAACAGAGGCAGGGAATCAGATATGGGGAATCAGAGGTGGGGAATCAGAGGTTGTGAATCAGAGATGGGGAATCAAGGCGGGGAATCAGAGGCAGGGAATCAGACACGGGGAATCAGAGGCGGGGATTCAGAGCTGGGAAATCAGAGGCGGGGACTCAGAGTTGGGGAATCAGAGGCAGGGAATCAGATATGGGGAATCAGAGGCGGGGAATCAGAGGCGGGGAAACAGAGGCTGGGAATCAGCTATGGGGAATCAGAGGTGGGGAATCAGAGTCAGGGAATCGGACGCCGGGAATCAGAGTCGGGGAATCAGAGCTGGGGAATCAGAGGCGGGGAATCAGAGTTGGGGAATCAGAGGCGCGGAATCAGATATGGGGAAATAGAGGCGGGGAATCAGATATGGGGAATCAGAGGTGTGGAATCAGAGGTTGGGAATCAGAGGAAGGGAATCAGAGTCGGGGAAACAGAGGCGGGGAATCAGAGGTGGCGAATCAAAGGCGGTGAAACAGAGATGGGGAATCAGGGCAGGGAATCAGAGTCAGGGAATCAAACACGAGGAATCAGAGCTGGGGAATCAGAGGCGGGGAATCAGAGTTGGGAATCAGAGGCGGGGAATCAGAGGCGGGGAAACAGAGGCGGGGAATCAGATATGGGGAATCAGAGGTGGGGAATCAGAGGTTGGGAATCAGAGGCAGGGAATCAGAGGCGGGGAATCAGAGGCGGGGAATCAGAGGAAGGGAATCAGATGTGCGGAATCGGAGATGGGGAATCAGAGGCAGGGAATCAGAGGCGGGGAATCAGAGGCGGGGAATCAGAGGCCGGGAATCAGATATGGGGAAACAGAGGCGGGGAATCCGAGGCGGGGAAACAGAGGCGGGGAATCAGATATGGGGAATCAGAGGTGGGGAATCAGAGGTTGGGAATCAGAGGCAGGGAATCGGAGGCTTGGAATCAGATGCAGGGAATCAGATGCGGGGAATCAGAGGCGGGGAATCAGAGCTGGGGAATCAGAGGTGGGGAATCAGATATGGGGAATCAGAGGCGGGGAATCAGAGGCGGGGAAACAGAGGCAGGGAATCAGATATGGGGAATCAGAGGTGGGGTATCAGGGGCAGGGAATCAGTGGCAGGGAATCAGAGGCGGGGAATCAGAGGCGGGGAATCAGAGGCAGGGAATCAGACACGGGGAATAAGATATGGGGAAACAGAGGCGGGGAATCAGAGGCGGGCAAACAGAGGCGGGGACTTAGATATGGGGAAACAGAGGCGGGGAATCAGAGGCGGGGAAACAGAGGCGGGGAATCACAGGCGGGGAATCAGAGGTGGGGAATCAGAGGCAGGGAATCAGATGTGCGGAATCAGAGATGGGGAATCAGAGGCAGGGAATCAGAATCAGAAGCAGGGAATCAGAGGCCGGGAATCAGAGGCCGGAATCAGATGCTGGGAATCAGAGGCCTGGAATCAGAGGCGGGGAATCAGAGGCAGGGAATCAGATGCGGGGAATCAGAGGCGGGGAATCAGAGCTGGGGAATCAGAGGCGGGGTATTAGAGTTGGGGAATCAGAGGCGGGGAATCAGATATGGCGAAACAGAGGTGGGGAATCAGAGGCGGGGAAACAGAGGCAGGGAATCAGATATGGGGAATCAGAGGCGGGGAATCAGAGGTGGGGAATCATAGGCAGGGAATCGGATGTGCGGAATCAGAGATGGGGAATCAGAGGCCGGAAATCAGAGGTGGTGAATCAGAGATGGGGAACCAGAGGCGGGGAATCAGAGGAAGGGAATCAGACGCGGGGAATCAGAGGTGGGCAATCAGAGGCGGGGAATCAGATATGGGGAATCAGATGCGGGGAATCAGAGGCGGGGAAACAGAGGCGGGAAATCAGATATGGGGAATCAGAGCTGGGGAATCAGAGGTGGGGAATCAGAGGCAGGGAATCAGAATCAGAAGCGGGGAATCAGAGGCCGGGAATCAGAGGCCGGGAATCAGATGCTGGGAATAAGAGGCCGGGAATCAGAGGTGGGGAATCAGAGATGGGGAATCAGAGGCAGGGAATCAGAATCAGAAGCGGGGAATCAGAGGCCGGGAATCAGAGGCCGGGAATCAGATGCTGGGAATAAGAGGCCGGGAATCAGAGGTGGGGAATCAGAGTCCGGGAATCAGAGATGGGGATTCAGAGGCGGGGAATGAGATATGGAGAATCAGAGGCGGGGAATCAGAGGCGGGGAAACAGAGGTGGGGAATCAGATATGGGGAATCAGAGGTGGCGAATCAAAGGCGGTGAATCAGAGATGGGGAATCAGAGGCGGGGAATCAGAGGCAGGGAATCAGATGCGGGGAATCAGAGGCGGGGAATCAGAGCTGGCGAATCAGAGGCGGGGAATCAGAGGTTGGCAATCAGAGCCGGGGAATCAGATATGGGGAATCAGAGGCGGGGAATCAGAGGCGGGGAAACAGAGGTGGGGAATCAGATATGGGGAAACAGAGGTGGCGAATCAAAGGCGGTGAATCAGAGATGGGGAATCAGAGGCGGGGAATCAGAGCTGGGGAATCAGAGGCGGGGAATCAGAGTAGGAGAATCAGAGGTGGGGAATCAGATATGGGGAAACAGGGGCGGGGAATCAGAGGCGGGGAAACAGAGGCGGGGAATCAGATATGGGGAATCAGAGGTGTGGAATCAGAGGTTGGAAATCATAGGCGGGGAAACAGAGGCGGGGAATCAGATATGGGGAATCAGCGGTGGCGAATTAAAGGCGGTGAATCAGAGATGGGGAATCAGGGCAGGGAATCAGAGGCAGGGAATCAAACACGGGGAATCAGAGGCGGGGAATCATAGCTGGGGAATCAGAGGCGGGGATTCAGAGTTGGGGAATCAGAGGTGGGGAATCAGAGGCGGGGAAACAGAGGCGGGGAATCAGATATGGGGAATCAGAGGTGGGGAATCAGAGGTTGGGAATCAGAAGCAGGGAATCAGATGTGGTGAATCAGAGATGGGGAATCAGAGGCAGGGAATCAGAATCAGAAGCGGGGTATCAGTGGCCGGGAATCAGAGGAAGGTAATCAGAGGCAGGGGATCAAACACGGGGAATCAGAGGCTGGGAATCAGAGCTGGGGAATCAGAGGCGGGGAATCAGAGATGGGGAATCAGAGGCGGGGAATCAGAGGCAGGGAATCAGATGCGGGGAATCAGAGGCGGCGAATCAGAGCTGGCGAATCAGAGGCGGGGAATCAGAGGTGGGCAATCAGAGGATGGGAATCAGATATGGGGAATCAGAGGCGGGGAATCAGAGCTGGGGAATCACAGGCGGGGAATCAGAGTTGGGGAATCAGAGGCGGGGAATCAGATATGGGGAAACAGAGGCGGGGAATCAGAGGCGGTGAAACAGAGGCGGGGAATCAGATATGGGGAATCAGAGGTGGGGAATCAGAGGTTGGGAATCAGAGGCCTGGAATCAGAGGCGGGGAATCAGAGGCAGGGAATCAGATGCGGGGAATCAGAGGAGGGGAATCAGAGCTGGGGAATCAGAGGCGGGGTATTAGAGTTGGGGAATCAGAGGCGGGGAATCAGACGCGGGGAATCAGAGGGGGGGAATCATAGCTGGCGAATCAGAGGCGGGGAATCAGAGGTGGGCAATCAGAGGCCGGGAATCAGAGGTGGTGAATCAGAGATGGGGAATTAGAGGCGGGGAATCAGTGGCAGGGAATCAGATATGGGGAATCAGAGGCGTGGAATCAGAGGCAGGGAATCAGACACGGGGAATCAGACACGGGGAATCAGAGGTGGGGAATCAGAGATGGGGAATCAGAGGCGGTGAATCAGAGATGGGGAATCAGAGGCGGGGAATCAGAGGCAGGAAATCAGACATGGGAATTCAGAGGCTGGGAATCAGAAGGGGGGAATCAAAGGCGGGGAATCAGAGCTGGGGAATCAGAGGCAGGGAAACAGAGGCGGGGAATCAGATATGGGGAATCAGAGGCTGGTATTCAGAGGCGGGGAATCAGAGGCAGGGAATCAGACACGGGGAATCAGAGGTGGGGAATCAGAGATGGGGAATCAGAGGCGGGGAATCAGAGGCAAGGAATCAGACGCGGGGAATCTGAGGCGGGGAATCAGAGGCCGGGAATCAGATATGGGGAAACAGAGGCGGGGAATCAGAGGCGGGGAAACAGAGGCGGGGAATCAGATATGGGGAATCAGAGGTGGGGAATCAGAGGTTGGGAATCAGAGGCAGGGAATCAGAGGCTGGGAATCAGATGTAGGGAATCAGATGCGGGGAATCAGAGGCAGGGAATCAGAATCAGAAGCGGGGTATCAGAGGCCGGGAATCAGAGGAAGGTAATCAGAGGCAGGGGATCAAACACGGGGAATCAGAGGCTGGGAATCAGAGCTGGGGAATCAGAGGCGGGGAATCAGAGCTGGGGAATCACAGGCGGGGAATCAGAGATGGGGAAACAGAGGCGGGGAATCAGAGGCAGGGAATCATATGCGGGGAATCAGAGGCGGGGAATCAGAGCTGGCGAATCAGAGGCGGGGAATCAGAGGCGGGCAATCAGAGGATGGGAATCAGATATGGGGAATCAGAGGCGGGGAATCAGAGCTGGGGAATCACAGGCGGGGAATCAGAGTTGGGGAATCAGAGGTGGGGAATCAGATATGGGGAAACAGAGGCGGGGAATCAGAGGCGGTGAAACAGAGGCGGGGAATCAGATATGGGGAATCAGATGTGGGGAATCAGAGGTTGGGAATCAGAGGCCTGGAATCAGAGGCGGGGAATCAGAGGCAGGGAATCAGATGCGGGGAATCAGAGGAGGGGAATCAGAGCTGGGGAATCAGAGGCGGGGTATTAGAGTTGGGGAATCAGAGGCGGGGAATCAGAGGTGGGCAATCAGAGGCCGGGAATCAGAGGTGGTGAATCAGAGATGGGGAATCAGAGGCGGGGAATCAGCGGCAGGGAATCAGATATGGGGAATCAGAGGCGTGGAATCAGAGGCAGGAAATCAGACACGGGGAATCAGACACGGGGAATCAGAGGTGGGGAATCAGAGATGGGGAATCAGAGGCGGTGAATCAGAGATGGGGGATCAGAGGCGGGGAATCAGAGGCAGGAAATCAGACACGGGGATTCAGAGGCTGGGAATCAGACGGGGGGAATCAAAGGCGGGGTATCAGAGCTGGGGAATCAGAGGCAGGGAATCAGAGGCGGGGAATCAGATATGGGGAATCAGAAGCTGGGATTCAGAGGCGGGGAATCAGAGGCAGGGAATCAGACACGGGGAATCAGAGGTGGGGAATCAGAGATGGGGAATCAGAGGCGGGGAATCAGAGGCAGGTAATCAGACGCGGGGAATCTGAGGCGGGGAATCAGAGCTGGGGAATCAGAGGTGGGGAATCAGAGTTGGGGAATCAGAGGCAGGGAATCGGATGTGCGGAATCAGAGATGGGGAATCAGAGGTGGGGAATCAGAGGCGGTGAATCAGAGATGGGGAATCAGAGGCGGGGAATCAGAGGCAGGAAATCAGACACGGGGATTCAGAGGCTGGGAATCAGACGGGGGGAATCAAAGGCGGGGAATCAGAGCTGGGGAATCAGAGGCAGGGAATCAGAGTTGGGGATTCAGAGACGGGGAATCAGATATGGGGAAACAGAGGCGGGGAATCAGAGGCGGGCAAACAGAGGCGGGGAATTAGATATGGGGAATCAGAAGTGGGGAATCAGAGGTGGTGAATCAGTGATGGGGAATCACAGGCGGGGAATCAGAGGCAGGGAATAGAACGCAGGGAATCAGAGGCAGGGAATCAGAGCTGGGGAATCAGAGGCGGGGAATCATAGTTGGGAATCAGAGGCGGGGAATCAGATATGGGGAAACAGAGGCGGGGAATCAGAGGCGGGGAAACAGATGCGGGGAATCAGATATGGGGAATCGGATGCGTGGAATCAGAGGCGGGGAATCAGAGCTGGGGAATCAGAGGCGGGGAATCAGAGTTGGGGCATCAGAGGTGGGGAATTAGATATAGGGAAACAGAGGCGGGGAATCAGAGGTGGGGAAACAGAGGCGGGGAATCAGATATGGGGAATGAGAGGTGGGGAATCAGAGGCAGGGAATCAGATGTGCGGAATCAGAGATGGGGAATCAGAGGCAGGGAATCAGAATCAGAAGCGGGGAATCAGAGGCCGGGAATCAGAGGCCGGGAATCAGATGCTGGGAATAAGAGGCCGGGAATCAGAGGTTTGGAGTCAGAGTCCTGGAATCGGAGATTGGAATTCAGAGGTGGGGAATGAGATATGGAGAATCAGTGGCGGGGAATCAGAGGCCGGGAAACAGAGGTGGGGAATCAGATATGGGGAATCAGAGGTGGCGAATCAAAGGCGGTGAATCAGAGATGGGGAATCAGAGGCGGGGAATCAGAGGCAGGGAATCAGATGCGGGGAATCAGAGGCGGGGAATCAGAGGCGGGGAATCAGAGCTGGCGAATCAGAGGCGGGGAATCAGAGGTGGGCAATCAGAGGCGGGGAATCAGATATGGGGAATCAGAGGCGGGGAATCAGAGGCGGGGAAACAGAGGCGGGGAATCAAATATAGGGAATCAGAGGTGGGGAATCAGAGGTTGTGAATCAGAGATGGGGAATCAAGGCGGGGAATCAGAGGCAGGGAATCAGACACGGGGAATCAGAGGCGGGGATTCAGAGCTGGGAAATCAGAGGCGGGGACTCAGAGTTGGGGAATCAGAGGCAGGGAATCAGATATGGGGAATCAGAGGTGGGGAATCAGAGGCAGGGAATCGGACGCCGGGAATCAGAGTCGGGGAATCAGAGCTGGGGAATCAGAGGCGGGGAATCAGAGTTGGGGAATCAGAGGCGCGGAATCAGATATGGGGAAATAGAGGCGGGGAATCAGATATGGGTTATCAGAGGTGTGGAATCAGAGGTTGGGAATCAGAGGAAGGGAATCAGAGTCGGGGAAACAGAGGCGGGGAATCAGATATGGGGAATCAGAGGTGGCGAATCAAAGGCGGTTAAACAGAGATGGGGAATCAGGGCAGGGAATCAGAGGCAGGGAATCAAACACGAGGAATCAGAGCTGGGGAATCAGAGGCGGGGAATCAGAGTTGGGAATCAGAGGCGGGGAATCAGAGGCGGGGAAACAGAGGCGGGGAATCAGATATGGGGAATCAGAGGTGGGGAATCAGAGGTTGGGAATCAGAGGCAGGGAATCAGAGGCGGGGAATCAGAGGCGGGGAATCAGAGGAAGGGAATCAGATGTGCGGAATCGGAGATGGGGAATCAGAGGCAGGGAATCAGAGGCGGGGAATCAGAGGCGGGGAATCAGAGGCCGGGAATCAGATATGGGGAAACAGAGGCGGGGAATCCGAGGCGGGGAAACAGAGGCGGGGAATCAGATATGGGGAATCAGAGGTGGGGAATCAGAGGTTGGGAATCAGAGGCAGGGAATCGGAGGCTTGGAATCAGATGCAGGGAATCAGATGCGGGGAATCAGAGGCGGGGAATCAGAGCTGGGGAATCAGAGGTGGGGAATCAGATTTGGGGAATCAGAGGTGGGGACTTAGATATGGGGAAACAGAGGCGGGGAATCAGAGGCGGGGAAACAGAGGCGGGGAATCAGATATGGGGAATCAGAGGTGGGGAATCAGAGGAAGGGAATCAGATGTGCGGAATCCGAGATGGGGAATCAGAGGCAGGGAATCAGAATCAGAAGCAGGGAATCAGAGGCCGGGAATCAGAGGCCGGAATCAGATGCTGGGAATCAGAGGCCTGGAATCAGAGGCGGGGAATCAGAGGCAGGGAATCAGATGCGGGGAATCAGAGGCGGGGAATCAGAGCTGGGGAATCAGAGGCGGGGTATTAGAGTTGGGGAATCAGAGGCGGGGAATAAGATATGGGGAAACAGAGGTGGGGAATCAGAGGCGGGGAAACAGAGGCAGGGAATCAGATATGGGGAATCAGAGGTGGGGAATCAGAGGTTGTGAATCAGAGATGGGGAATCAAGGCGGGGAATCAGAGGCAGGGAATCAGACACGGGGAATCAGAGGCGGGGATTCAGAGCTGGGAAATCAGAGGCGGGGACTCAGAGTTGGGGAATCAGAGGCAGGGAATCAGATATGGGGAATCAGAGGCGGGGAATCAGAGGCGGGGAAACAGAGGCTGGGAATCAGCTATGGGGAATCAGAGGTGGGGAATCAGAGTCAGGGAATCGGACGCCGGGAATCAGAGTCGGGGAATCAGAGCTGGGGAATCAGAGGCGGGGAATCAGAGTTGGGGAATCAGAGGCGCGGAATCAGATATGGGGAAATAGAGGCGGGGAATCAGATATGGGGAATCAGAGGTGTGGAATCAGAGGTTGGGAATCAGAGGAAGGGAATCAGAGTCGGGGAAACAGAGGCGGGGAATCAGAGGTGGCGAATCAAAGGCGGTGAAACAGAGATGGGGAATCAGGGCAGGGAATCAGAGGCAGGGAATCAAACACGAGGAATCAGAGCTGGGGAATCAGAGGCGGGGAATCAGAGTTGGGAATCAGAGGCGGGGAATCAGAGGCGGGGAAACAGAGGCGGGGTATCAGATATGGGGAATCAGAGGTGGGGAATCAGAGGTTGGGAATCAGAGGCAGGGAATCAGAGGCGGGGAATCAGAGGCGGGGAATCAGAGGAAGGGAATCAGATGTGCGGAATCGGAGATGGGGAATCAGAGGCAGGGAATCAGAGGCGGGGAATCAGAGGCGGGGAATCAGAGGCCGGGAATCAGATATGGGGAAACAGAGGCGGGGAATCCGAGGCGGGGAAACAGAGGCGGGGAATCAGATATGGGGAATCAGAGGTGGGGAATCAGAGGTTGGGAATCAGAGGCAGGGAATCGGAGGCTTGGAATCAGATGCAGGGAATCAGATGCGGGGAATCAGAGGCGGGGAATCAGAGCTGGGGAATCAGAGGTGGGGAATCAGATATGGGGAATCAGAGGCGGGGAATCAGAGGCGGGGAAACAGAGGCAGGGAATCAGATATGGGGAATCAGAGGTGGGGTATCAGGGGCAGGGAATCAGTGGCAGGGAATCAGAGGCGGGGAATCAGAGGCGGGGAATCAGAGGCAGGGAATCAGACACGGGGAATAAGATATGGGGAAACAGAGGCGGGGAATCAGAGGCGGGCAAACAGAGGCGGGGACTTAGATATGGGGAAACAGAGGCGGGGAATCAGAGGCAGGGAAACAGAGGCGGGGAATCACAGGCGGGGAATCAGAGGTGGGGAATCAGAGGCAGGGAATCAGATGTGCGGAATCAGAGATGGGGAATCAGAGGCAGGGAATCAGAATCAGAAGCAGGGAATCAGAGGCCGGGAATCAGAGGCCGGAATCAGATGCTGGGAATCAGAGGCCTGGAATCAGAGGCGGGGAATCAGAGGCAGGGAATCAGATGCGGGGAATCAGAGGCGGGGAATCAGAGCTGGGGAATCAGAGGCGGGGTATTAGAGTTGGGGAATCAGAGGCGGGGAATCAGATATGGGGAAACAGAGGTGGGGAATCAGAGGCGGGGAAACAGAGGCAGGGAATCAGATATGGGGAATCAGAGGCGGGGAATCAGAGGTGGGGAATCATAGGCAGGGAATCGGATGTGCGGAATCAGAGATGGGGAATCAGAGGCCGGAAATCAGAGGTGGTGAATCAGAGATGGGGAACCAGAGGCGGGGAATCAGAGGAAGGGAATCAGACGCGGGGAATCAGAGGTGGGCAATCAGAGGCGGGGAATCAGATATGGGGAATCAGATGCGGGGAATCAGAGGCGGGGAAACAGAGGCGGGAAATCAGATATGGGGAATCAGAGCTGGGGAATCAGAGGTGGGGAATCAGAGGCAGGGAATCAGAATCGGAAGCGGGGAATCAGAGGCCGGGAATCAGAGGCCGGGAATCAGATGCTGGGAATAAGAGGCCGGGAATCAGAGGTGGGGAATCAGAGATGGGGAATCAGAGGCAGGGAATCAGAATCAGAAGCGGGGAATCAGAGGCCGGGAATCAGAGGCCGGGAATCAGATGCTGGGAATAAGAGGCCGGGAATCAGAGGTGGGGAATCAGAGTCCGGGAATCAGAGATGGGGATTCAGAGGCGGGGAATGAGATATGGAGAATCAGAGGCGGGGAATCAGAGGCGGGGAAACAGAGGTGGGGAATCAGATATGGGGAATCAGAGGTGGCGAATCAAAGGCGGTGAATCAGAGATGGGGAATCAGAGGCGGGGAATCAGAGGCAGGGAATCAGATGCGGGGAATCAGAGGCGGGGAATCAGAGCTGGCGAATCAGAGGCGGGGAATCAGAGGTTGGCAATCAGAGCCGGGGAATCAGATATGGGGAATCAGAGGCGGGGAATCAGAGGCGGGGAAACAGAGGTGGGGAATCAGATATGGGGAAACAGAGGTGGCGAATCAAAGGCGGTGAATCAGAGATGGGGAATCAGAGGCGGGGAATCAGAGGCAGGGAATCAAAAACGGGGAATCAGAGGCGGGGAATCAGAGCTGGGGAATCAGAGGCGGGGAATCAGAGTAGGAGAATCAGAGGTGGGGAATCAGATATGGGGAAACAGGGGCGGGGAATCAGAGGCGGGGAAACAGAGGCGGGGAATCAGATATGGGGAATCAGAGGTGTGGAATCAGAGGTTGGAAATCATAGGCGGGGAAACAGAGGCGGGGAGTCAGATATGGGGAATCAGCGGTGGCGAATTAAAGGCGGTGAATCAGAGATGGGGAATCAGGGCAGGGAATCAGAGGCAGGGAATCAAACACGGGGAATCAGAGGCGGGGAATCATAGCTGGGGAATCAGAGGCGGGGATTCAGAGTTGGGGAATCAGAGGTGGGGAATCAGAGGCGGGGAAACAGAGGCGGGGAATCAGATATGGGGAATCAGAGGTGGGGAATCAGAGGTTGGGAATCAGAAGCAGGGAATCAGAGGCGGGGAATCAGAGGCGGGGAATCAGAGGCAGGGAATCCGATGTGCGGAATCGGAGATGGGGAATCAGAGGCAGGGAATCAGAGGCGGGGAATCAGAGGCGGAGAATCAGAGGCCGGGAATCAGATATGGGGAAACAGAGGCGGGGAATCAGAGGCGGGGAAACAGAGGCGGGGAATCAGATATGGGGAATCAGAGGTGGGGAATCAGATGTTGGGAATCAGAGGCAGGGAATCAGAGGCTGGGAATCAGATGCAGGGAATCAGATGCGGGGAATCAGAGGCGGGGAATCAGAGCTGGGGAATCAGAGGTGGGGAATCAGAGTTGGGGAATCAGAGTCGCGGACATAGATATGGGGAAACAGAGGCGGGGAATCAGAGGCGGGGAAACAGACGCGGGGAATCAGAGGCGGGGATTCAGAGCTGGGGAATCAGAGGCGGGGAATCAGAGTTGGGGAATCAGAGGCGGGGAATCAGATATGGGGAATCAGAGGCGGGGAATCAGAGGCGGGGAAACAGAGGCAGGGAATCAGATATGGGGAATCAGAGGTGGGGTATCAGGGGCAGGGAATCAGTGGCAGGGAATCAGAGGCGGGGAATCAGAGGCGGGGAATCAGAGGCAGGGAATCAGACACGGGGAATAAGATATGGGGAAACAGAGGCGGGGAATCAGAGGCGGGCAAACAGAGGCGGGGAATTAGATATGGGGAATCAGAGGTGGGGAATCAGAGGTGGTGAATCAGAGATGGGGAATCACAGGCGGGGAATCAGAGGCAGGGAATAGAACGCGGGGAATCAGAGGCGGGGAATCAGAGCTGGGGAATCAGAGGCGCGGAATGATAGTTGGGAATCAGAGGCGGGGCATCAGATATGGGGAATCGGATGCGGGGAATCAGAGGCGGGTAATCAGAGCTGGGGAATCAGAGGCGGGGTATCAGAGTTGGGGCATCAGAGGTGGGGAATTAGATATGGGGAAACAGAGGCGGGGAATCAGAGGCGGGGAAACAGAGGCGGGGAATCAGATATGGGGAATCAGAGGTGGGGAATCAGAGGCAGGGAATCAGATGTTCGGAATCAGAGATGGGGAATCAGAGGCAGGGAATCAGAATCAGAAGCGGGGAATCACAGGCCGGGAATCAGAGGCCGGGATTCAGATGCCGGGAATAAGAGGCCGGGAATCAGAGGTGGGGAATCAGAGTCCGGGAATCAGAGATGGGGATTCAGAGGCGGGGAATGATATATGGGGAATCAGAGGCGGGGAATCAGAGGCGGGGTAACAGAGGTGGGGAATCAGATATGGGGAATCAGAGGTGGCGAATCAAAGGCGGTGAATCAGAGATGGGGAATCAGAGGCGGGGAATCAGAGGCAGGGAATCAAACACGGGGAATCAGAGGCGGGGAATCAGAGCTGGGGAATCAGAGGCGGGGAATCTGAGTTGGGGAATCAGAGGCGGGGAATCAGATATGGGGAAACAGGGGCGGGGAATCAGAGGCAGGGAAACAGAGGCGGGGAATCAGATATGGGGAATCAGGGGTGGGGAATCAGAGGTTGGGAATCAGAGGCAGGGAATCAGAGGTGTGGAAACAGAGGCGGGGATTCAGATATGGGGAATCAGAGGTGGGGAATCAGGGGCGTGGAATCAGAGGCAGGAAATTAGATGTGGTGAATCAGAGATGGGGAATCAGAGGCAGGGAATCAGAATCAGAAGCGGGGTATCAGTGGCCGGGAATCAGAGGAAGGTAATCAGAGGCAGGGGATCAAACACGGGGAATCAGAGGCTGGGAATCAGAGCTGGGGAATCAGAGGCGGGGAATCAGAGATGGGGAATCAGAGGCGGGGAATCAGAGGCAGGGAATCAGATGCGGGGAATCAGAGGCGGCGAATCAGAGCTGGCGAATCAGAGGCGGGGAATCAGAGGTGGGCAATCAGAGGATGGGAATCAGATATGGGGAATCAGAGGCGGGGAATCAGAGCTGGGGAATCACAGGCGGGGAATCAGAGTTGGGGAATCAGAGGCGGGGAATCAGATATGGGGAAACAGAGGCGGGGAATCAGAGGCGGTGAAACAGAGGCGGGGAATCAGATATTGGGAATCAGAGGTGGGGAATCAGAGGTTGGGAATCAGAGGCCTGGAATCAGAGGCGGGGAATCAGAGGCAGGGAATCAGATGCGGGGAATCAGAGGAGGGGAATCAGAGCTGGGGAATCAGAGGCGGGGTATTAGAGTTGGGGAATCAGAGGCGGGGAATCAGACGCGGGGAATCAGAGGGGGGGAATCATAGCTGGCGAATCAGAGGCGGGGAATCAGAGGTGGGCAATCAGAGGCCGGGAATCAGAGGTGGTGAATCAGAGATGGGGAATCAGAGGCGGGGAATCAGTGGCAGGGAATCAGATATGGGGAATCAGAGGCGTGGAATCAGAGGCAGGGAATCAGACACGGGGAATCAGACACGGGGAATCAGAGGTGGGGAATCAGAGATGGGGAATCAGAGGCGGTGAATCAGAGATGGGGAATCAGAGGCGGGGAATCAGAGGCAGGAAATCAGACATGGGGATTCAGAGGCTGGGAATCAGAAGGGGGGAATCAAAGGCGGGGAATCAGAGCTGGGGAATCAGAGGCAGGGAAACAGAGGCGGGGAATCAGATATGGGGAATCAGAGGCTGGTATTGAGAGGCGGGGAATCAGAGGCAGGGAATCAGACACGGGGAATCAGAGGTGGGGAATCAGAGATGGGGAATCAGAGGCGGGGAATCAGAGGCAAGGAATCAGACGCGGGGAATCTGAGGCGGGGAATCAGAGGCCGGGAATCAGATATGGGGAAACAGAGGCAGGGAATCAGAGGCGGGGAAACAGAGGCGGGGAATCAGATATGGGGAATCAGAGGTGGGGAATCAGAGGTTGGGAATCAGAGGCAGGGAATCAGAGGCTGGGAATCAGATGCAGGGAATCAGATGCGGGGAATCAGAGGCAGGGAATCAGAATCAGAAGCGGGGTATCAGAGGCCGGGAATCAGAGGAAGGTAATCAGAGGCAGGGGATCAAACACGGGGAATCAGAGGCTGGGAATCAGAGCTGGGGAATCAGAGGCGGGGAATCAGAGCTGGGGAATCACAGGCGGGGAATCAGAGATGGGGAAACAGAGGCGGGGAATCAGAGGCAGGGAATCATATGCGGGGAATCAGAGGCGGGGAATCAGAGCTGGCGAATCAGAGGCGGGGAATCAGAGGTGGGCAATCAGAGGATGGGAATCAGATATGGGGAATCAGAGGCGGGGAATCAGAGCTGGGGAATCACAGGCGGGGTATCAGAGTTGGGGAATCAGAGGCGGGGAATCAGATATGGGGAAACAGAGGCGGGGAATCAGAGGCGGTGAAACAGAGGCGGGGAATCAGATATGGGGAATCAGATGTGGGGAATCAGAGGTTGGGAATCAGAGGCCTGGAATCAGAGGCGGGGAATCAGAGGCAGGGAATCAGATGCGGGGAATCAGAGGAGGGGAATCAGAGCTGGGGAATCAGAGGCGGGGTATTAGAGTTGGGGAATCAGAGGCGGGGAATCAGAGGTGGGCAATCAGAGGCCGGGAATCAGAGGTGGTGAATCAGAGATGGGGAATCAGAGGCGGGGAATCAGCGGCAGGGAATCAGATATGGGGAATCAGAGGCGTGGAATCAGAGGCAGGAAATCAGACACGGGGAATCAGACACGGGGAATCAGAGGTGGGGAATCAGAGATGGGGAATCAGAGGCGGTGAATCAGAGATGGGGGATCAGAGGCGGGGAATCAGAGGCAGGAAATCAGACACGGGGATTCAGAGGCTGGGAATCAGACGGGGGGAATCAAAGGCGGGGTATCAGAGCTGGGGAATCAGAGGCAGGGAATCAGAGGCGGGGAATCAGATATGGGGAATCAGAGGCTGGGATTCAGAGGCGGGGAATCAGAGGCAGGGAATCAGACACGGGGAATCAGAGGTGGGGAATCAGAGATGGGGAATCAGAGGCGGGGAATCAGAGGCAGGTAATCAGACGCGGGGAATCTGAGGCGGGGAATCAGAGCTGGGGAATCAGAGGTGGGGAATCAGAGTTGGGGAATCAGAGGCAGGGAATCGGATGTGCGGAATCAGAGATGGGGAATCAGAGGTGGGGAATCAGAGGCGGTGAATCAGAGATGGGGAATCAGAGGCGGGGAATCAGAGGCAGGAAATCAGACACGGGGATTCAGAGGCTGGGAATCAGACGGGGGGAATCAAAGGCGGGGAATCAGAGCTGGGGAATCAGAGGCAGGGAATCAGAGTTGGGGATTCAGAGACGGGGAATCAGATATGGGGAAACAGAGGCGGGGAATCAGAGGCGGGCAAACAGAGGCGGGGAATTAGATATGGGGAATCAGAGGTGGGGAATCAGAGGTGGTGAATCAGTGATGGGGAATCACAGGCGGGGAATCAGAGGCAGGGAATAGAACGCAGGGAATCAGAGGCAGGGAATCAGAGCTGGGGAATCAGAGGCGGGGAATCATAGTTGGGAATCAGAGGCGGGGAATCAGATATGGGGAAACAGAGGCGGGGAATCAGAGGCGGGGAAACAGAGGCGGGGAATCAGATATGGGGAATCGGATGCGTGGAATCAGAGGCGGGGAATCAGAGCTGGGGAATCAGAGGCGGGGAATCAGAGTTGGGGCATCAGAGGTGGGGAATTAGATATAGGGAAACAGAGGCGGGGAATCAGAGGCGGGGAAACAGAGGCGGGGAATCAGATATGGGGAATCAGAGGTGGGGAATCAGAGGCAGGGAATCAGATGTGCGGAATCAGAGATGGGGAATCAGAGGCAGGGAATCAGAATCAGAAGCGGGGAATCAGAGGCCGGGAATCAGATGCCGGGAATCAGATGCTGGGAATAAGAGGCCGGGAATCAGAGGTTGGGAGTCAGAGTCCTGGAATCGGAGATTGGAAATCAGAGGTGGGGAATGAGATATGGAGAATCAGTGGCGGGGAATCAGAGGCCGGGAAACAGAGGTGGGGAATCAGATATGGGGAATCAGAGGTGGCGAATCAAAGGCGGTGAATCAGAGATGGGGAATCAGAGGCGGGGAATCAGAGGCAGGGAATCAGATGCGGGGAATCAGAGGCGGGGAATCAGAGCTGGCGAATCAGAGGCGGGGAATCAGAGGTGGGCAATCAGAGGCGGGGAATCAGATATGGGGAATCAGAGGCGGGGAATCAGAGGCAGGGAATCAGATGCGGGGAATCAGAGGCGGGGAATCAGAGCTGGCGAATCAGAGGCGGGGAATCAGAGGTTGGCAATCAGAGCCGGGGAATCAGATATGGGGAATCAGAGGCGGGGAATCAGAGGCGGGGAAACAGAGGTGGGGAATCAGATATGGGGAAACAGAGGTGGCGAATCAAAGGCGGTGAATCAGAGATGGGGAATCAGAGGCGGGGAATCAGAGGCAGGGAATCAAAAACGGGGAATCAGAGGCGGGGAATCAGAGCTGGGGAATCAGAGGCGGGGAATCAGAGTAGGAGAATCAGAGGTGGGGAATCAGATATGGGGAAACAGGGGCGGGGAATCAGAGGCGGGGAAACAGAGGCGGGGAATCAGATATGGGGAATCAGAGGTGTGGAATCAGAGGTTGGAAATCATAGGCGGGGAAACAGAGGCGGGGAATCAGATATGGGGAATCAGCGGTGGCGAATTAAAGGCGGTGAATCAGAGATGGGGAATCAGGGCAGGGAATCAGAGGCAGGGAATCAAACACGGGGAATCAGAGGCGGGGAATCATAGCTGGGGAATCAGAGGCGGGGATTCAGAGTTGGGGAATCAGAGGTGGGGAATCAGAGGCGGGGAAACAGAGGCGGGGAATCAGATATGGGGAATCAGAGGTGGGGAATCAGAGGTTGGGAATCAGAAGCAGGGAATCAGAGGCGGGGAATCAGAGGCGGGGAATCAGAGGCAGGGAATCCGATGTGCGGAATCGGAGATGGGGAATCAGAGGCAGGGAATCAGAGGCGGGGAATCAGAGGCGGAGAATCAGAGGCCGGGAATCAGATATGGGGAAACAGAGGCGGGGAATCAGAGGCGGGGAAACAGAGGCGGGGAATCAGATATGGGGAATCAGAGGTGGGGAATCAGATGTTGGGAATCAGAGGCAGGGAATCAGAGGCTGGGAATCAGATGCAGGGAATCAGATGCGGGGAATCAGAGGCGGGGAATCAGAGCTGGGGAATCAGAGGTGGGGAATCAGAGTTGGGGAATCAGAGTCGCGGACATAGATATGGGGAAACAGAGGCGGGGAATCAGAGGCGGGGAAACAGACGCGGGGAATCAGAGGCGGGGATTCAGAGCTGGGGAATCAGAGGCGGGGAATCAGAGTTGGGGAATCAGAGGCGGGGAATCAGATATGGGGAATCAGAGGCGGGGAATCAGAGGCGGGGAAACAGAGGCAGGGAATCAGATATGGGGAATCAGAGGTGGGGTATCAGGGGCAGGGAATCAGTGGCAGGGAATCAGAGGCGGGGAATCAGAGGCGGGGAATCAGAGGCAGGGAATCAGACACGGGGAATAAGATATGGGGAAACAGAGGCGGGGAATCAGAGGCGGGCAAACAGAGGCGGGGAATTAGATATGGGGAATCAGAGGTGGGGAATCAGAGGTGGTGAATCAGAGATGGGGAATCACAGGCGGGGAATCAGAGGCAGGGAATAGAACGCGGGGAATCAGAGGCGGGGAATCAGAGCTGGGGAATCAGAGGCGGGGAATGATAGTTGGGAATCAGAGGCGGGGCATCAGATATGGGGAATCGGATGCGGGGAATCAGAGGCGGGTAATCAGAGCTGGGGAATCAGAGGCGGGGTATCAGAGTTGGGGCATCAGAGGTGGGGAATTAGATATGGGGAAACAGAGGCGGGGAATCAGAGGCGGGGAAACAGAGGCGGGGAATCAGATATGGGGAATCAGAGGTGGGGAATCAGAGGCAGGGAATCAGATGTTCGGAATCAGAGATGGGGAATCAGAGGCAGGGAATCAGAATCAGAAGCGGGGAATCACAGGCCGGGAATCAGAGGCCGGGATTCAGATGCCGGGAATAAGAGGCCGGGAATCAGAGGTGGGGAATCAGAGTCCGGGAATCAGAGATGGGGATTCAGAGGCGGGGAATGATATATGGGGAATCAGAGGCGGGGAATCAGAGGCGGGGTAACAGAGGTGGGGAATCAGATATGGGGAATCAGAGGTGGCGAATCAAAGGCGGTGAATCAGAGATGGGGAATCAGAGGCGGGGAATCAGAGGCAGGGAATCAAACACGGGGAATCAGAGGCGGGGAATCAGAGCTGGGGAATCAGAGGCGGGGAATCTGAGTTGGGGAATCAGAGGCGGGGAATCAGATATGGGGAAACAGGGGCGGGGAATCAGAGGCAGGGAAACAGAGGCGGGGAATCAGATATGGGGAATCAGGGGTGGGGAATCAGAGGTTGGGAATCAGAGGCAGGGAATCAGAGGTGTGGAAACAGAGGCGGGGATTCAGATATGGGGAATCAGAGGTGGGGAATCAGGGGCGTGGAATCAGAGGCAGGAAATTAGATGTGGTGAATCAGAGATGGGGAATCAGAGGCAGGGAATCAGAATCAGAAGCGGGGTATCAGTGGCCGGGAATCAGAGGAAGGTAATCAGAGGCAGGGGATCAAACACGGGGAATCAGAGGCTGGGAATCAGAGCTGGGGAATCAGAGGCGGGGAATCAGAGATGGGGAATCAGAGGCGGGGAATCAGAGGCAGGGAATCAGATGCGGGGAATCAGAGGCGGCGAATCAGAGCTGGCGAATCAGAGGCGGGGAATCAGAGGTGGGCAATCAGAGGATGGGAATCAGATATGGGGAATCAGAGGCGGGGAATCAGAGCTGGGGAATCACAGGCGGGGAATCAGAGTTGGGGAATCAGAGGCGGGGAATCAGATATGGGGAAACAGAGGCGGGGAATCAGAGGCGGTGAAACAGAGGCGGGGAATCAGATATTGGGAATCAGAGGTGGGGAATCAGAGGTTGGGAATCAGAGGCCTGGAATCAGAGGCGGGGAATCAGAGGCAGGGAATCAGATGCGGGGAATCAGAGGAGGGGAATCAGAGCTGGGGAATCAGAGGCGGGGTATTAGAGTTGGGGAATCAGAGGCGGGGAATCAGACGCGGGGAATCAGAGGGGGGGAATCATAGCTGGCGAATCAGAGGCGGGGAATCAGAGGTGGGCAATCAGAGGCCGGGAATCAGAGGTGGTGAATCAGAGATGGGGAATCAGAGGCGGGGAATCAGTGGCAGGGAATCAGATATGGGGAATCAGAGGCGTGGAATCAGAGGCAGGGAATCAGACACGGGGAATCAGACACGGGGAATCAGAGGTGGGGAATCAGAGATGGGGAATCAGAGGCGGTGAATCAGAGATGGGGAATCAGAGGCGGGGAATCAGAGGCAGGAAATCAGACATGGGGATTCAGAGGCTGGGAATCAGAAGGGGGGAATCAAAGGCGGGGAATCAGAGCTGGGGAATCAGAGGCAGGGAAACAGAGGCGGGGAATCAGATATGGGGAATCAGAGGCTGGTATTGAGAGGCGGGGAATCAGAGGCAGGGAATCAGACACGGGGAATCAGAGGTGGGGAATCAGAGATGGGGAATCAGAGGCGGGGAATCAGAGGCAAGGAATCAGACGCGGGGAATCTGAGGCGGGGAATCAGAGGCCGGGAATCAGATATGGGGAAACAGAGGCAGGGAATCAGAGGCGGGGAAACAGAGGCGGGGAATCAGATATGGGGAATCAGAGGTGGGGAATCAGAGGTTGGGAATCAGAGGCAGGGAATCAGAGGCTGGGAATCAGATGCAGGGAATCAGATGCGGGGAATCAGAGGCAGGGAATCAGAATCAGAAGCGGGGTATCAGAGGCCGGGAATCAGAGGAAGGTAATCAGAGGCAGGGGATCAAACACGGGGAATCAGAGGCTGGGAATCAGAGCTGGGGAATCAGAGGCGGGGAATCAGAGCTGGGGAATCACAGGCGGGGAATCAGAGATGGGGAAACAGAGGCGGGGAATCAGAGGCAGGGAATCATATGCGGGGAATCAGAGGCGGGGAATCAGAGCTGGCGAATCAGAGGCGGGGAATCAGAGGTGTGCAATCAGAGGATGGGAATCAGATATGGGGAATCAGAGGCGGGGAATCAGAGCTGGGGAATCACAGGCGGGGTATCAGAGTTGGGGAATCAGAGGCGGGGAATCAGATATGGGGAAACAGAGGCGGGGAATCAGAGGCGGTGAAACAGAGGCGGGGAATCAGATATGGGGAATCAGATGTGGGGAATCAGAGGTTGGGAATCAGAGGCCTGGAATCAGAGGCGGGGAATCAGAGGCAGGGAATCAGATGCGGGGAATCAGAGGAGGGGAATCAGAGCTGGGGAATCAGAGGCGGGGTATTAGAGTTGGGGAATCAGAGGCGGGGAATCAGAGGTGGGCAATCAGAGGCCGGGAATCAGAGGTGGTGAATCAGAGATGGGGAATCAGAGGCGGGGAATCAGCGGCAGGGAATCAGATATGGGGAATCAGAGGCGTGGAATCAGAGGCAGGAAATCAGACACGGGGAATCAGACACGGGGAATCAGAGGTGGGGAATCAGAGATGGGGAATCAGAGGCGGTGAATCAGAGATGGGGGATCAGAGGCGGGGAATCAGAGGCAGGAAATCAGACACGGGGATTCAGAGGCTGGGAATCAGACGGGGGGAATCAAAGGCGGGGTATCAGAGCTGGGGAATCAGAGGCAGGGAATCAGAGGCGGGGAATCAGATATGGGGAATCAGAGGCTGGGATTCAGAGGCGGGGAATCAGAGGCAGGGAATCAGACACGGGGAATCAGAGGTGGGGAATCAGAGATGGGGAATCAGAGGCGGGGAATCAGAGGCAGGTAATCAGACGCGGGGAATCTGAGGCGGGGAATCAGAGCTGGGGAATCAGAGGTGGGGAATCAGAGTTGGGGAATCAGAGGCAGGGAATCGGATGTGCGGAATCAGAGATGGGGAATCAGAGGTGGGGAATCAGAGGCGGTGAATCAGAGATGGGGAATCAGAGGCGGGGAATCAGAGGCAGGAAATCAGACACGGGGATTCAGAGGCTGGGAATCAGACGGGGGGAATCAAAGGCGGGGAATCAGAGCTGGGGAATCAGAGGCAGGGAATCAGAGTTGGGGATTCAGAGACGGGGAATCAGATATGGGGAAACAGAGGCGGGGAATCAGAGGCGGGCAAACAGAGGCGGGGAATTAGATATGGGGAATCAGAGGTGGGGAATCAGAGGTGGTGAATCAGTGATGGGGAATCACAGGCGGGGAATCAGAGGCAGGGAATAGAACGCAGGGAATCAGAGGCAGGGAATCAGAGCTGGGGAATCAGAGGCGGGGAATCATAGTTGGGAATCAGAGGCGGGGAATCAGATATGGGGAAACAGAGGCGGGGAATCAGAGGCGGGGAAACAGAGGCGGGGAATCAGATATGGGGAATCGGATGCGTGGAATCAGAGGCGGGGAATCAGAGCTGGGGAATCAGAGGCGGGGAATCAGAGTTGGGGCATCAGAGGTGGGGAATTAGATATAGGGAAACAGAGGCGGGGAATCAGAGGCGGGGAAACAGAGGCGGGGAATCAGATATGGGGAATCAGAGGTGGGGAATCAGAGGCAGGGAATCAGATGTGCGGAATCAGAGATGGGGAATCAGAGGCAGGGAATCAGAATCAGAAGCGGGGAATCAGAGGCCGGGAATCAGATGCCGGGAATCAGATGCTGGGAATAAGAGGCCGGGAATCAGAGGTTGGGAGTCAGAGTCCTGGAATCGGAGATTGGAAATCAGAGGTGGGGAATGAGATATGGAGAATCAGTGGCGGGGAATCAGAGGCCGGGAAACAGAGGTGGGGAATCAGATATGGGGAATCAGAGGTGGCGAATCAAAGGCGGTGAATCAGAGATGGGGAATCAGAGGCGGGGAATCAGAGGCAGGGAATCAGATGCGGGGAATCAGAGGCGGGGAATCAGAGCTGGCGAATCAGAGGCGGGGAATCAGAGGTGGGCAATCAGAGGCGGGGAATCAGATATGGGGAATCAGAGGCGGGGAATCAGAGGCGGGGAAACAGAGGCGGGGAATCAAATATAGGGAATCAGAGGTGGGGAATCAGAGGTTGTGAATCAGAGATGGGGAATCAAGGCGGGGAATCAGAGGCAGGGAATCAGACACGGGGAATCAGAGGCGGGGATTCAGAGCTGGGAAATCAGAGGCGGGGACTCAGAGTTGGGGAATCAGAGGCAGGGAATCAGATATGGGGAATCAGAGGCGGGGAATCAGAGGCGGGGAAACAGAGGCTGGGAATCAGCTATGGGGAATCAGAGGTGGGGAATCAGAGGCAGGGAATCGGACGCCGGGAATCAGAGTCGGGGAATCAGAGCTGGGGAATCAGAGGCGGGGAATCAGAGTTGGGGAATCAGAGGCGCGGAATCAGATATGGGGAAATAGAGGCGGGGAATCAGATATGGGGAATCAGAGGTGTGGAATCAGAGGTTGGGAATCAGAGGAAGGGAATCAGAGTCGGGGAAACAGAGGCGGGGAATCAGATATGGGGAATCAGAGGTGGCGAATCAAAGGCGGTTAAACAGAGATGGGGAATCAGGGCAGGGAATCAGAGGCAGGGAATCAAACACGAGGAATCAGAGCTGGGGAATCAGAGGCGGGGAATCAGAGTTGGGAATCAGAGGCGGGGAATCAGAGGCGGGGAAACAGAGGCGGGGAATCAGATATGGGGAATCAGAGGTGGGGAATCAGAGGTTGGGAATCAGAGGCAGGGAATCAGAGGCGGGGAATCAGAGGCGGGGAATCAGAGGAAGGGAATCAGATGTGCGGAATCGGAGATGGGGAATCAGAGGCAGGGAATCAGAGGCGGGGAATCAGAGGCGGGGAATCAGAGGCCGGGAATCAGATATGGGGAAACAGAGGCGGGGAATCCGAGGCGGGGAAACAGAGGCGGGGAATCAGATATGGGGAATCAGAGGTGGGGAATCAGAGGTTGGGAATCAGAGGCAGGGAATCGGAGGCTTGGAATCAGATGCAGGGAATCAGATGCGGGGAATCAGAGGCGGGGAATCAGAGCTGGGGAATCAGAGGTGGGGAATCAGATTTGGGGAATCAGAGGTGGGGACTTAGATATGGGGAAACAGAGGCGGGGAATCAGAGGCGGGGAAACAGAGGCGGGGAATCAGATATGGGGAATCAGAGGTGGGGAATCAGAGGAAGGGAATCAGATGTGCGGAATCAGAGATGGGGAATCAGAGGCAGGGAATCAGAATCAGAAGCAGGGAATCAGAGGCCGGGAATCAGTGGCCGGAATCAGATGCTGGGAATCAGAGGCCTGGAATCAGAGGCGGGGAATCAGAGGCAGGGAATCAGATGCGGGGAATCAGAGGCGGGGAATCAGAGCTGGGGAATCAGAGGCGGGGTATTAGAGTTGGGGAATCAGAGGCGGGGAATAAGATATGGGGAAACAGAGGTGGGGAATCAGAGGCGGGGAAACAGAGGCAGGGAATCAGATATGGGGAATCAGAGGCGGGGAATCAGAGGTGGGGAATCATAGGCAGGGAATCGGATGTGCGGAATCAGAGATGGGGAATCAGAGGCCGGCAATCAGAGGTGGTGAATCAGAGATGGGGAACCAGAGGCGGGGAATCAGAGGAAGGGAATCAGACGCGGGGAATCAGAGGTGGGCAATCAGAGGCGGGGAATCAGATATGGGGAATCAGAGGCGGGGAATCAGAGGCGGGGAAACAGAGGCGGGAAATCAGATATGGGGAATCAGAGCTGGGGAATCAGAGGTGGGGAATCAGAGGCAGGGAATCAGATGTGCGGAATCAGAGATGGGGAATCAGAGGCAGGGAATCAGAATCAGAAGCGGGGAATCAGAGGCCGGGAATCAGAGGCCAGGAATCAGATGCTGGGAATAAGAGGCCGGGAATCAGAGGTGGGGAATCAGAGTCCGGGAATCAGAGATGGGGATTCAGAGGCGGGGAATGAGATATGGAGAATCAGAGGCGGGGAATCAGAGGCGGGGAAACAGAGGTGGGGAATCAGATATGGGGAATCAGAGGTGGCGAATCAAAGGCGGTGAATCAGAGATGGGGAATCAGAGGCGGGGAATCAGAGGCAGGGAATCAGATGCGGGGAATCAGAGGCGGGGAATCAGAGCTGGCGAATCAGAGGCGGGGAATCAGAGGTTGGCAATCAGAGCCGGGGAATCAGATATGGGGAATCAGAGGCGGGGAATCAGAGGCGGGGAAACAGAGGTGGGGAATCAGATATGGGGAAACAGAGGTGGCGAATCAAAGGCGGTGAATCAGAGATGGGGAATCAGAGGCGGGGAATCAGAGGCAGGGAATCAAAAACGGGGAATCAGAGGCGGGGAATCAGAGCTGGGGAATCAGAGGCGGGGAATCAGAGTAGGAGAATCAGAGGTGGGGAATCAGATATGGGGAAACAGGGGCGGGGAATCAGAGGCGGGGAAACAGAGGCGGGGAATCAGATATGGGGAATCAGAGGTGTGGAATCAGAGGTTGGGAATCATAGGCGGGGAAACAGAGGCGAGGAATCAGATATGGGGAATCAGCGGTGGCGAATTAAAGGCGGTGAATCAGAGATGGGGAATCAGGGCAGGGAATCAGAGGCAGGGAATCAAACACGGGGAATCAGAGGCGGGGAATCAGAGCTGGGGAATCAGAGGCGGGGATTCAGAGTTGGGGAATCAGAGGCGGGGAATCAGAGGCGGGGAAACAGAGGCGGGGAATCAGATATGGGGAATCAGAGTTGGGGAATCAGAGGTTGGGAATCAGAAGCAGGGAATCAGAGGCGGGGAATCAGAGGCGGGGAATCAGAGGCAGGGAATCCGATGTGCGGAATCGGAGATGGGGAATCAGAGGCAGGGAATCAGAGGCGGGGAATCAGAGGCGGAGAATCAGAGGCCGGGAATCAGATATGGGGAAACAGAGGCGGGGAATCAGAGGCGGGGAAACAGAGGCGGGGAATCAGATATGGGGAATCAGAGGTGGGGAATCAGATGTTGGGAATCAGAGGCAGGGAATCAGAGGCTGGGAATCAGATGCAGGGAATCAGATGCGGGGAATCAGAGGCGGGGAATCAGAGCTGGGGAATCAGAGGTGGGGAATCAGAGTTGGGGAATCAGAGTCGCGGACATAGATATGGGGAAACAGAGGCGGGGAATCAGAGGCGGGGAAACAGACACGGGGAATCAGAGGCGGGGATTCAGAGCTGGGGAATCAGAGGCGGGGAATCAGAGTTGGGGAATCAGAGGCGGGGAATCAGATATGGGGAATCAGAGGCGGGGAATCAGAGGCGGGGAAACAGAGGCAGGGAATCAGATATGGGGAATCAGAGGTGGGGTATCAGGGGCAGGGAATCAGTGGCAGGGAATCAGAGGCGGGGAATCAGAGGCGGGGAATCAGAGGCAGGGAATCAGACACGGGGAATAAGATATGGGGAAACAGAGGCGGGGAATCAGAGGCGGGCAAACAGAGGCGGGGACTTAGATATGGGGAAACAGAGGCGGGGAATCAGAGGCGGGGAAACAGAGGCGGGGAATCACAGGCGGGGAATCAGAGGTGGGGAATCAGAGGCAGGGAATCAGATGTGCGGAATCAGAGATGGGGAATCAGAGGCAGGGAATCAGAATCAGAAGCAGGGAATCAGAGGCCGGGAATCAGAGGCCGGAATCAGATGCTGGGAATCAGAGGCCTGGAATCAGAGGCGGGGAATCAGAGGCAGGGAATCAGATGCGGGGAATCAGAGGCGGGGAATCAGAGCTGGGGAATCAGAGGCGGGGTATTAGAGTTGGGGAATCAGAGGCGGGGAATCAGATATGGGGAAACAGAGGTGGGGAATCAGAGGCGGGGAAACAGAGGCAGGGAATCAGATATGGGGAATCAGAGGCGGGGAATCAGAGGTGGGGAATCATAGGCAGGGAATCGGATGTGCGGAATCAGAGATGGGGAATCAGAGGCCGGAAATCAGAGGTGGTGAATCAGAGATGGGGAACCAGAGGCGGGGAATCAGAGGAAGGTAATCAGACGCGGGGAATCAGAGGTGGGCAATCAGAGGCGGGGAATCAGATATGGGGAATCAGATGCGGGGAATCAGAGGCGGGGAAACAGAGGCGGGAAATCAGATATGGGGAATCAGAGCTGGGGAATCAGAGGTGGGGAATCAGAGGCAGGGAATCAGAATCAGAAGCGGGGAATCAGAGGCCGGGAATCAGAGGCCGGGAATCAGATGCTGGGAATAAGAGGCCGGGAATCAGAGGTGGGGAATCAGAGATGGGGAATCAGAGGCAGGGAATCAGAATCAGAAGCGGGGAATCAGAGGCCGGGAATCAGAGGCCGGGAATCAGATGCTGGGAATAAGAGGCCGGGAATCAGAGGTGGGGAATCAGAGTCCGGGAATCAGAGATGGGGATTCAGAGGCGGGGAATGAGATATGGAGAATCAGAGGCGGGGAATCAGAGGCGGGGAAACAGAGGTGGGGAATCAGATATGGGGAATCAGAGGTGGCGAATCAAAGGCGGTGAATCAGAGATGGGGAATCAGAGGCGGGGAATCAGAGGCAGGGAATCAGATGCGGGGAATCAGAGGCGGGGAATCAGAGCTGGCGAATCAGAGGCGGGGAATCAGAGGTTGGCAATCAGAGCCGGGGAATCAGATATGGGGAATCAGAGGCGGGGAATCAGAGGCGGGGAAACAGAGGTGGGGAATCAGATATGGGGAAACAGAGGTGGCGAATCAAAGGCGGTGAATCAGAGATGGGGAATCAGAGGCGGGGAATCAGAGGCAGGGAATCAAAAACGGGGAATCAGAGGCGGGGAATCAGAGCTGGGGAATCAGAGGCGGGGAATCAGAGTAGGAGAATCAGAGGTGGGGAATCAGATATGGGGAAACAGGGGCGGGGAATCAGAGGCGGGGAAACAGAGGCGGGGAATCAGATATGGGGAATCAGAGGTGTGGAATCAGAGGTTGGGAATCATAGGCGGGGAAACAGAGGCGGGGAATCAGATATGGGGAATCAGCGGTGGCGAATTAAAGGCGGTGAATCAGAGATGGGGAATCAGGGCAGGGAATCAGAGGCAGGGAATCAAACACGGGGAATCAGAGGCGGGGAATCATAGCTGGGGAATCAGAGGCGGGGATTCAGAGTTGGGGAATCAGAGGTGGGGAATCAGAGGCGGGGAAACAGAGGCGGGGAATCAGATATGGGGAATCAGAGGTGGGGAATCAGAGGTTGGGAATCAGAAGCAGGGAATCAGAGGCGGGGAATCAGAGGCGGGGAATCAGAGGCAGGGAATCCGATGTGCGGAATCGGAGATGGGGAATCAGAGGCAGGGAATCAGAGGCGGGGAATCAGAGGCGGAGAATCAGAGGCCGGGAATCAGATATGGGGAAACAGAGGCGGGGAATCAGAGGCGGGGAAACAGAGGCGGGGAATCAGATATGGGGAATCAGAGGTGGGGAATCAGATGTTGGGAATCAGAGGCAGGGAATCAGAGGCTGGGAATCAGATGCAGGGAATCAGATGCGGGGAATCAGAGGCGGGGAATCAGAGCTGGGGAATCAGAGGTGGGGAATCAGAGTTGGGGAATCAGAGTCGCGGACATAGATATGGGGAAACAGAGGCGGGGAATCAGAGGCGGGGAAACAGACGCGGGGAATCAGAGGCGGGGATTCAGAGCTGGGGAATCAGAGGCGGGGAATCAGAGTTGGGGAATCAGAGGCGGGGAATCAGATATGGGGAATCAGAGGCGGGGAATCAGAGGCGGGGAAACAGAGGCAGGGAATCAGATATGGGGAATCAGAGGTGGGGTATCAGGGGCAGGGAATCAGTGGCAGGGAATCAGAGGCGGGGAATCAGAGGCGGGGAATCAGAGGCAGGGAATCAGACACGGGGAATAAGATATGGGGAAACAGAGGCGGGGAATCAGAGGCGGGCAAACAGAGGCGGGGAATTATATATGGGGAATCAGAGGTGGGGAATCAGAGGTGGTGAATCAGAGATGGGGAATCACAGGCGGGGAATCAGAGGCAGGGAATAGAACGCGGGGAATCAGAGGCGGGGAATCAGAGCTGGGGAATCAGAGGCGGGGAATGATAGTTGGGAATCAGAGGCGGGGCATCAGATATGGGGAATCGGATGCGGGGAATCAGAGGCGGGTAATCAGAGCTGGGGAATCAGAGGCGGGGTATCAGAGTTGGGGCATCAGAGGTGGGGAATTAGATATGGGGAAACAGAGGCGGGGAATCAGAGGCGGGGAAACAGAGGCGGGGAATCAGATATGGGGAATCAGAGGTGGGGAATCAGAGGCAGGGAATCAGATGTTCGGAATCAGAGATGGGGAATCAGAGGCAGGGAATCAGAATCAGAAGCGGGGAATCACAGGCCGGGAATCAGAGGCCGGGATTCAGATGCCGGGAATAAGAGGCCGGGAATCAGAGGTGGGGAATCAGAGTCCGGGAATCAGAGATGGGGATTCAGAGGCGGGGAATGATATATGGGGAATCAGAGGCGGGGAATCAGATGCGGGGTAACAGAGGTGGGGAATCAGATATGGGGAATCAGAGGTGGCGAATCAAAGGCGGTGAATCAGAGATGGGGAATCTGAGGCGGGGAATCAGAGGCAGGGAATCAAACACGGGGAATCAGAGGCGGGGAATCAGAGCTGGGGAATCAGAGGCGGGGAATCAGAGTTGGGGAATCAGAGGCGGGGAATCAGATATGGGGAAACAGGGGCGGGGAATCAGAGGCAGGGAAACAGAGGCGGGGAATCAGATATGGGGAATCAGGGGTGGGGAATCAGAGGTTGGGAATCAGAGGCAGGGAATCAGAGGTGTGGAAACAGAGGCGGGGATTCAGATATGGGGAATCAGAGGTGGGGAATCAGGGGCGTGGAATCAGAGGCAGGAAATTAGATGTGGTGAATCAGAGATGGGGAATCAGAGGCAGGGAATCAGAATCAGAAGCGGGGTATCAGTGGCCGGGAATCAGAGGAAGGTAATCAGAGGCAGGGGATCAAACACGGGGAATCAGAGGCTGGGAATCAGAGCTGGGGAATCAGAGGCGGGGAATCAGAGATGGGGAATCAGAGGCGGGGAATCAGAGGCAGGGAATCAGATGCGGGGAATCAGAGGCAGCGAATCAGAGCTGGCGAATCAGAGGCGGGGAATCAGAGGTGGGCAATCAGAGGATGGGAATCAGATATGGGGAATCAGAGGCGGGGAATCAGAGCTGGGGAATCACAGGCGGGGAATCAGAGTTGGGGAATCAGAGGCGGGGAATCAGATATGGGGAAACAGAGGCGGGGAATCAGAGGCGGTGAAACAGAGGCGGGGAATCAGATATTGGGAATCAGAGGTGGGGAATCAGAGGTTGGGAATCAGAGGCCTGGAATCAGAGGCGGGGAATCAGAGGCAGGGAATCAGATGTGGGGAATCAGAGGAGGGGAATCAGAGCTGGGGAATCAGAGGCGGGGTATTAGATTTGGGGAATCAGAGGCGGGGAATCAGACGCGGGGAATCAGAGGGGGGGAATCATAGCTGGCGAATCAGAGGCGGGGAATCAGAGGTGGGCAATCAGAGGCCGGGAATCAGAGGTGGTGAATCAGAGATGGGGAATCAGAGGCGGGGAATCAGTGGCAGGGAATCAGATATGGGGAATCAGAGGCGTGGAATCAGAGGCAGGGAATCAGACACGGGGAATCAGACACGGGGAATCAGAGGTGGGGAATCAGAGATGGGGAATCAGAGGCGGTGAATCAGAGATGGGGAATCAGAGGCGGGGAATCAGAGGCAGGAAATCAGACATGGGGATTCAGAGGCTGGGAATCAGAAGAGGGGAATCAAAGGCGGGGAATCAGAGCTGGGGAATCAGAGGCAGGGAAACAGAGGCGGGGAATCAGATATGGGGAATCAGAGGCTGGTATTCAGAGGCGAGGAATCAGAGGCAGGGAATCAGACACGGGGAATCAGAGGTGGGGAATCAGAGATGGGGTATCAGAGGCGGGGAATCAGAGGCAAGGAATCAGACGCGGGGAATCTGAGGCGGGGAATCAGAGGCCGGGAATCAGATATGGGGAAACAGAGGCGGGGAATCAGAGGCGGGGAAACAGAGGCGGGGAATCAGATATGGGGAATCAGAGGTGGGGAATCAGAGGTTGGGAATCAGAGGCAGGGAATCAGAGGCTGGGAATCAGATGCAGGGAATCAGATGCGGGGAATCAGAGGCAGGGAATCAGAATCAGAAGCGGGGTATCAGAGGCCGGGAATCAGAGGAAGGTAATCAGAGGCAGGGGATCAAACACGGGGAATCAGAGGCTGGGAATCAGAGCTGGGGAATCAGAGGCGGGGAATCAGAGCTGGGGAATCACAGGCGGGGAATCAGAGATGGGGAAACAGAGGCGGAGAATCAGAGGCAGGGAATCATATGCGGGGAATCAGAGGCGGGGAATCAGAGCTGGCGAATCAGAGGCGGGGAATCAGAGGTGGGCAATCAGAGGATGGGAATCAGATATGGGGAATCAGAGGCGGGGAATCAGAGCTGGGGAATCACAGGCGGGGAATCAGAGTTGGGGAATCAGAGGCGGGGAATCAGATATGGGGAAACAGAGGCGGGGAATCAGAGGCGGTGAAACAGAGGCGGGGAATCAGATATGGGGAATCAGATGTGGGGAATCAGAGGTTGGGAATCAGAGGCCTGGAATCAGAGGCGGGGAATCAGAGGCAGGGAATCAGATGCGGGGAATCAGAGGAGGGGAATCAGAGCTGGGGAATCAGAGGCGGGGTATTAGAGTTGGGGAATCAGAGGCGGGGAATCAGAGGTGGGCAATCAGAGGCCGGGAATCAGAGGTGGTGAATCAGAGATGGGGAATCAGAGGCGGGGAATCAGCGGCAGGGAATCAGATATGGGGAATCAGAGGCGTGGAATCAGAGGCAGGAAATCAGACACGGGGAATCAGACACGGGGAATCAGAGGTGGGGAATCAGAGATGGGGAATCAGAGGCGGTGAATCAGAGATGGGGGATCAGAGGCGGGGAATCAGAATCAGAAGCGGGGAATCAGAGGCCGGGAATCAGATGCCGGGAATCAGATGCTGGGAATAAGAGGCCGGGAATCAGAGGTTGGGAGTCAGAGTCCTGGAATCGGAGATTGGAAATCAGAGGTGGGGAATGAGATATGGAGAATCAGTGGCGGGGAATCAGAGGCCGGGAAACAGAGGTGGGGAATCAGATATGGGGAATCAGAGGTGGCGAATCAAAGGCGGTGAATCAGAGATGGGGAATCAGAGGCGGGGAATCAGAGGCAGGGAATCAGATGCGGGGAATCAGAGGCGGGGAATCAGAGCTGGCGAATCAGAGGCGGGGAATCAGAGGTGGGCAATCAGAGGCGGGGAATCAGATATGGGGAATCAGAGGCGGGGAATCAGAGGCGGGGAAACAGAGGCGGGGAATCAAATATAGGGAATCAGAGGTGGGGAATCAGAGGTTGTGAATCAGAGATGGGGAATCAAGGCGGGGAATCAGAGGCAGGGAATCAGACACGGGGAATCAGAGGCGGGGATTCAGAGCTGGGAAATCAGAGGCGGGGACTCAGAGTTGGGGAATCAGAGGCAGGGAATCAGATATGGGGAATCAGAGGCGGGGAATCAGAGGCGGGGAAACAGAGGCTGGGAATCAGCTATGGGGAATCAGAGGTGGGGAATCAGAGGCAGGGAATCGGACGCCGGGAATCAGAGTCGGGGAATCAGAGCTGGGGAATCAGAGGCGGGGAATCAGAGTTGGGGAATCAGAGGCGCGGAATCAGATATGGGGAAATAGAGGCGGGGAATCAGATATGGGGAATCAGAGGTGTGGAATCAGAGGTTGGGAATCAGAGGAAGGGAATCAGAGTCGGGGAAACAGAGGCGGGGAATCAGATATGGGGAATCAGAGGTGGCGAATCAAAGGCGGTTAAACAGAGATGGGGAATCAGGGCAGGGAATCAGAGGCAGGGAATCAAACACGAGGAATCAGAGCTGGGGAATCAGAGGCGGGGAATCAGAGTTGGGAATCAGAGGCGGGGAATCAGAGGCGGGGAAACAGAGGCGGGGAATCAGATATGGGGAATCAGAGGTGGGGAATCAGAGGTTGGGAATCAGAGGCAGGGAATCAGAGGCGGGGAATCAGAGGCGGGGAATCAGAGGAAGGGAATCAGATGTGCGGAATCGGAGATGGGGAATCAGAGGCAGGGAATCAGAGGCGGGGAATCAGAGGCGGGGAATCAGAGGCCGGGAATCAGATATGGGGAAACAGAGGCGGGGAATCCGAGGCGGGGAAACAGAGGCGGGGAATCAGATATGGGGAATCAGAGGTGGGGAATCAGAGGTTGGGAATCAGAGGCAGGGAATCGGAGGCTTGGAATCAGATGCAGGGAATCAGATGCGGGGAATCAGAGGCGGGGAATCAGAGCTGGGGAATCAGAGGTGGGGAATCAGATTTGGGGAATCAGAGGTGGGGACTTAGATATGGGGAAACAGAGGCGGGGAATCAGAGGCGGGGAAACAGAGGCGGGGAATCAGATATGGGGAATCAGAGGTGGGGAATCAGAGGAAGGGAATCAGATGTGCGGAATCAGAGATGGGGAATCAGAGGCAGGGAATCAGAATCAGAAGCAGGGAATCAGAGGCCGGGAATCAGTGGCCGGAATCAGATGCTGGGAATCAGAGGCCTGGAATCAGAGGCGGGGAATCAGAGGCAGGGAATCAGATGCGGGGAATCAGAGGCGGGGAATCAGAGCTGGGGAATCAGAGGCGGGGTATTAGAGTTGGGGAATCAGAGGCGGGGAATAAGATATGGGGAAACAGAGGTGGGGAATCAGAGGCGGGGAAACAGAGGCAGGGAATCAGATATGGGGAATCAGAGGCGGGGAATCAGAGGTGGGGAATCATAGGCAGGGAATCGGATGTGCGGAATCAGAGATGGGGAATCAGAGGCCGGCAATCAGAGGTGGTGAATCAGAGATGGGGAACCAGAGGCGGGGAATCAGAGGAAGGGAATCAGACGCGGGGAATCAGAGGTGGGCAATCAGAGGCGGGGAATCAGATATGGGGAATCAGAGGCGGGGAATCAGAGGCGGGGAAACAGAGGCGGGAAATCAGATATGGGGAATCAGAGCTGGGGAATCAGAGGTGGGGAATCAGAGGCAGGGAATCAGATGTGCGGAATCAGAGATGGGGAATCAGAGGCAGGGAATCAGAATCAGAAGCGGGGAATCAGAGGCCGGGAATCAGAGGCCAGGAATCAGATGCTGGGAATAAGAGGCCGGGAATCAGAGGTGGGGAATCAGAGTCCGGGAATCAGAGATGGGGATTCAGAGGCGGGGAATGAGATATGGAGAATCAGAGGCGGGGAATCAGAGGCGGGGAAACAGAGGTGGGGAATCAGATATGGGGAATCAGAGGTGGCGAATCAAAGGCGGTGAATCAGAGATGGGGAATCAGAGGCGGGGAATCAGAGGCAGGGAATCAGATGCGGGGAATCAGAGGCGGGGAATCAGAGCTGGCGAATCAGAGGCGGGGAATCAGAGGTTGGCAATCAGAGCCGGGGAATCAGATATGGGGAATCAGAGGCGGGGAATCAGAGGCGGGGAAACAGAGGTGGGGAATCAGATATGGGGAAACAGAGGTGGCGAATCAAAGGCGGTGAATCAGAGATGGGGAATCAGAGGCGGGGAATCAGAGGCAGGGAATCAAAAACGGGGAATCAGAGGCGGGGAATCAGAGCTGGGGAATCAGAGGCGGGGAATCAGAGTAGGAGAATCAGAGGTGGGGAATCAGATATGGGGAAACAGGGGCGGGGAATCAGAGGCGGGGAAACAGAGGCGGGGAATCAGATATGGGGAATCAGAGGTGTGGAATCAGAGGTTGGGAATCATAGGCGGGGAAACAGAGGCGAGGAATCAGATATGGGGAATCAGCGGTGGCGAATTAAAGGCGGTGAATCAGAGATGGGGAATCAGGGCAGGGAATCAGAGGCAGGGAATCAAACACGGGGAATCAGAGGCGGGGAATCAGAGCTGGGGAATCAGAGGCGGGGATTCAGAGTTGGGGAATCAGAGGCGGGGAATCAGAGGCGGGGAAACAGAGGCGGGGAATCAGATATGGGGAATCAGAGTTGGGGAATCAGAGGTTGGGAATCAGAAGCAGGGAATCAGAGGCGGGGAATCAGAGGCGGGGAATCAGAGGCAGGGAATCCGATGTGCGGAATCGGAGATGGGGAATCAGAGGCAGGGAATCAGAGGCGGGGAATCAGAGGCGGAGAATCAGAGGCCGGGAATCAGATATGGGGAAACAGAGGCGGGGAATCAGAGGCGGGGAAACAGAGGCGGGGAATCAGATATGGGGAATCAGAGGTGGGGAATCAGATGTTGGGAATCAGAGGCAGGGAATCAGAGGCTGGGAATCAGATGCAGGGAATCAGATGCGGGGAATCAGAGGCGGGGAATCAGAGCTGGGGAATCAGAGGTGGGGAATCAGAGTTGGGGAATCAGAGTCGCGGACATAGATATGGGGAAACAGAGGTGGGGAATCAGAGGCGGGGAAACAGACACGGGGAATCAGAGGCGGGGATTCAGAGCTGGGGAATCAGAGGCGGGGAATCAGAGTTGGGGAATCAGAGGCGGGGAATCAGATATGGGGAATCAGAGGCGGGGAATCAGAGGCGGGGAAACAGAGGCAGGGAATCAGATATGGGGAATCAGAGGTGGGGTATCAGGGGCAGGGAATCAGTGGCAGGGAATCAGAGGCGGGGAATCAGAGGCGGGGAATCAGAGGCAGGGAATCAGACACGGGGAATAAGATATGGGGAAACAGAGGCGGGGAATCAGAGGCGGGCAAACAGAGGCGGGGACTTAGATATGGGGAAACAGAGGCGGGGAATCAGAGGCGGGGAAACAGAGGCGGGGAATCACAGGCGGGGAATCAGAGGTGGGGAATCAGAGGCAGGGAATCAGATGTGCGGAATCAGAGATGGGGAATCAGAGGCAGGGAATCAGAATCAGAAGCAGGGAATCAGAGGCCGGGAATCAGAGGCCGGAATCAGATGCTGGGAATCAGAGGCCTGGAATCAGAGGCGGGGAATCAGAGGCAGGGAATCAGATGCGGGGAATCAGAGGCGGGGAATCAGAGCTGGGGAATCAGAGGCGGGGTATTAGAGTTGGGGAATCAGAGGCGGGGAATCAGATATGGGGAAACAGAGGTGGGGAATCAGAGGCGGGGAAACAGAGGCAGGGAATCAGATATGGGGAATCAGAGGCGGGGAATCAGAGGTGGGGAATCATAGGCAGGGAATCGGATGTGCGGAATCAGAGATGGGGAATCAGAGGCCGGAAATCAGAGGTGGTGAATCAGAGATGGGGAACCAGAGGCGGGGAATCAGAGGAAGGTAATCAGACGCGGGGAATCAGAGGTGGGCAATCAGAGGCGGGGAATCAGATATGGGGAATCAGATGCGGGGAATCAGAGGCGGGGAAACAGAGGCGGGAAATCAGATATGGGGAATCAGAGCTGGGGAATCAGAGGTGGGGAATCAGAGGCAGGGAATCAGAATCAGAAGCGGGGAATCAGAGGCCGGGAATCAGAGGCCGGGAATCAGATGCTGGGAATAAGAGGCCGGGAATCAGAGGTGGGGAATCAGAGATGGGGAATCAGAGGCAGGGAATCAGAATCAGAAGCGGGGAATCAGAGGCCGGGAATCAGAGGCCGGGAATCAGATGCTGGGAATAAGAGGCCGGGAATCAGAGGTGGGGAATCAGAGTCCGGGAATCAGAGATGGGGATTCAGAGGCGGGGAATGAGATATGGAGAATCAGAGGCGGGGAATCAGAGGCGGGGAAACAGAGGTGGGGAATCAGATATGGGGAATCAGAGGTGGCGAATCAAAGGCGGTGAATCAGAGATGGGGAATCAGAGGCGGGGAATCAGAGGCAGGGAATCAGATGCGGGGAATCAGAGGCGGGGAATCAGAGCTGGCGAATCAGAGGCGGGGAATCAGAGGTTGGCAATCAGAGCCGGGGAATCAGATATGGGGAATCAGAGGCGGGGAATCAGAGGCGGGGAAACAGAGGTGGGGAATCAGATATGGGGAAACAGAGGTGGCGAATCAAAGGCGGTGAATCAGAGATGGGGAATCAGAGGCGGGGAATCAGAGGCAGGGAATCAAAAACGGGGAATCAGAGGCGGGGAATCAGAGCTGGGGAATCAGAGGCGGGGAATCAGAGTAGGAGAATCAGAGGTGGGGAATCAGATATGGGGAAACAGGGGCGGGGAATCAGAGGCGGGGAAACAGAGGCGGGGAATCAGATATGGGGAATCAGAGGTGTGGAATCAGAGGTTGGGAATCATAGGCGGGGAAACAGAGGCGGGGAATCAGATATGGGGAATCAGCGGTGGCGAATTAAAGGCGGTGAATCAGAGATGGGGAATCAGGGCAGGGAATCAGAGGCAGGGAATCAAACACGGGGAATCAGAGGCGGGGAATCATAGCTGGGGAATCAGAGGCGGGGATTCAGAGTTGGGGAATCAGAGGTGGGGAATCAGAGGCGGGGAAACAGAGGCGGGGAATCAGATATGGGGAATCAGAGGTGGGGAATCAGAGGTTGGGAATCAGAAGCAGGGAATCAGAGGCGGGGAATCAGAGGCGGGGAATCAGAGGCAGGGAATCCGATGTGCGGAATCGGAGATGGGGAATCAGAGGCAGGGAATCAGAGGCGGGGAATCAGAGGCGGAGAATCAGAGGCCGGGAATCAGATATGGGGAAACAGAGGCGGGGAATCAGAGGCGGGGAAACAGAGGCGGGGAATCAGATATGGGGAATCAGAGGTGGGGAATCAGATGTTGGGAATCAGAGGCAGGGAATCAGAGGCTGGGAATCAGATGCAGGGAATCAGATGCGGGGAATCAGAGGCGGGGAATCAGAGCTGGGGAATCAGAGGTGGGGAATCAGAGTTGGGGAATCAGAGTCGCGGACATAGATATGGGGAAACAGAGGCGGGGAATCAGAGGCGGGGAAACAGACGCGGGGAATCAGAGGCGGGGATTCAGAGCTGGGGAATCAGAGGCGGGGAATCAGAGTTGGGGAATCAGAGGCGGGGAATCAGATATGGGGAATCAGAGGCGGGGAATCAGAGGCGGGGAAACAGAGGCAGGGAATCAGATATGGGGAATCAGAGGTGGGGTATCAGGGGCAGGGAATCAGTGGCAGGGAATCAGAGGCGGGGAATCAGAGGCGGGGAATCAGAGGCAGGGAATCAGACACGGGGAATAAGATATGGGGAAACAGAGGCGGGGAATCAGAGGCGGGCAAACAGAGGCGGGGAATTATATATGGGGAATCAGAGGTGGGGAATCAGAGGTGGTGAATCAGAGATGGGGAATCACAGGCGGGGAATCAGAGGCAGGGAATAGAACGCGGGGAATCAGAGGCGGGGAATCAGAGCTGGGGAATCAGAGGCGGGGAATGATAGTTGGGAATCAGAGGCGGGGCATCAGATATGGGGAATCGGATGCGGGGAATCAGAGGCGGGTAATCAGAGCTGGGGAATCAGAGGCGGGGTATCAGAGTTGGGGCATCAGAGGTGGGGAATTAGATATGGGGAAACAGAGGCGGGGAATCAGAGGCGGGGAAACAGAGGCGGGGAATCAGATATGGGGAATCAGAGGTGGGGAATCAGAGGCAGGGAATCAGATGTTCGGAATCAGAGATGGGGAATCAGAGGCAGGGAATCAGAATCAGAAGCGGGGAATCACAGGCCGGGAATCAGAGGCCGGGATTCAGATGCCGGGAATAAGAGGCCGGGAATCAGAGGTGGGGAATCAGAGTCCGGGAATCAGAGATGGGGATTCAGAGGCGGGGAATGATATATGGGGAATCAGAGGCGGGGAATCAGATGCGGGGTAACAGAGGTGGGGAATCAGATATGGGGAATCAGAGGTGGCGAATCAAAGGCGGTGAATCAGAGATGGGGAATCTGAGGCGGGGAATCAGAGGCAGGGAATCAAACACGGGGAATCAGAGGCGGGGAATCAGAGCTGGGGAATCAGAGGCGGGGAATCAGAGTTGGGGAATCAGAGGCGGGGAATCAGATATGGGGAAACAGGGGCGGGGAATCAGAGGCAGGGAAACAGAGGCGGGGAATCAGATATGGGGAATCAGGGGTGGGGAATCAGAGGTTGGGAATCAGAGGCAGGGAATCAGAGGTGTGGAAACAGAGGCGGGGATTCAGATATGGGGAATCAGAGGTGGGGAATCAGGGGCGTGGAATCAGAGGCAGGAAATTAGATGTGGTGAATCAGAGATGGGGAATCAGAGGCAGGGAATCAGAATCAGAAGCGGGGTATCAGTGGCCGGGAATCAGAGGAAGGTAATCAGAGGCAGGGGATCAAACACGGGGAATCAGAGGCTGGGAATCAGAGCTGGGGAATCAGAGGCGGGGAATCAGAGATGGGGAATCAGAGGCGGGGAATCAGAGGCAGGGAATCAGATGCGGGGAATCAGAGGCAGCGAATCAGAGCTGGCGAATCAGAGGCGGGGAATCAGAGGTGGGCAATCAGAGGATGGGAATCAGATATGGGGAATCAGAGGCGGGGAATCAGAGCTGGGGAATCACAGGCGGGGAATCAGAGTTGGGGAATCAGAGGCGGGGAATCAGATATGGGGAAACAGAGGCGGGGAATCAGAGGCGGTGAAACAGAGGCGGGGAATCAGATATTGGGAATCAGAGGTGGGGAATCAGAGGTTGGGAATCAGAGGCCTGGAATCAGAGGCGGGGAATCAGAGGCAGGGAATCAGATGTGGGGAATCAGAGGAGGGGAATCAGAGCTGGGGAATCAGAGGCGGGGTATTAGATTTGGGGAATCAGAGGCGGGGAATCAGACGCGGGGAATCAGAGGGGGGGAATCATAGCTGGCGAATCAGAGGCGGGGAATCAGAGGTGGGCAATCAGAGGCCGGGAATCAGAGGTGGTGAATCAGAGATGGGGAATCAGAGGCGGGGAATCAGTGGCAGGGAATCAGATATGGGGAATCAGAGGCGTGGAATCAGAGGCAGGGAATCAGACACGGGGAATCAGACACGGGGAATCAGAGGTGGGGAATCAGAGATGGGGAATCAGAGGCGGTGAATCAGAGATGGGGAATCAGAGGCGGGGAATCAGAGGCAGGAAATCAGACATGGGGATTCAGAGGCTGGGAATCAGAAGAGGGGAATCAAAGGCGGGGAATCAGAGCTGGGGAATCAGAGGCAGGGAAACAGAGGCGGGGAATCAGATATGGGGAATCAGAGGCTGGTATTCAGAGGCGAGGAATCAGAGGCAGGGAATCAGACACGGGGAATCAGAGGTGGGGAATCAGAGATGGGGTATCAGAGGCGGGGAATCAGAGGCAAGGAATCAGACGCGGGGAATCTGAGGCGGGGAATCAGAGGCCGGGAATCAGATATGGGGAAACAGAGGCGGGGAATCAGAGGCGGGGAAACAGAGGCGGGGAATCAGATATGGGGAATCAGAGGTGGGGAATCAGAGGTTGGGAATCAGAGGCAGGGAATCAGAGGCTGGGAATCAGATGCAGGGAATCAGATGCGGGGAATCAGAGGCAGGGAATCAGAATCAGAAGCGGGGTATCAGAGGCCGGGAATCAGAGGAAGGTAATCAGAGGCAGGGGATCAAACACGGGGAATCAGAGGCTGGGAATCAGAGCTGGGGAATCAGAGGCGGGGAATCAGAGCTGGGGAATCACAGGCGGGGAATCAGAGATGGGGAAACAGAGGCGGAGAATCAGAGGCAGGGAATCATATGCGGGGAATCAGAGGCGGGGAATCAGAGCTGGCGAATCAGAGGCGGGGAATCAGAGGTGGGCAATCAGAGGATGGGAATCAGATATGGGGAATCAGAGGCGGGGAATCAGAGCTGGGGAATCACAGGCGGGGAATCAGAGTTGGGGAATCAGAGGCGGGGAATCAGATATGGGGAAACAGAGGCGGGGAATCAGAGGCGGTGAAACAGAGGCGGGGAATCAGATATGGGGAATCAGATGTGGGGAATCAGAGGTTGGGAATCAGAGGCCTGGAATCAGAGGCGGGGAATCAGAGGCAGGGAATCAGATGCGGGGAATCAGAGGAGGGGAATCAGAGCTGGGGAATCAGAGGCGGGGTATTAGAGTTGGGGAATCAGAGGCGGGGAATCAGAGGTGGGCAATCAGAGGCCGGGAATCAGAGGTGGTGAATCAGAGATGGGGAATCAGAGGCGGGGAATCAGCGGCAGGGAATCAGATATGGGGAATCAGAGGCGTGGAATCAGAGGCAGGAAATCAGACACGGGGAATCAGACACGGGGAATCAGAGGTGGGGAATCAGAGATGGGGAATCAGAGGCGGTGAATCAGAGATGGGGGATCAGAGGCGGGGAATCAGAGGCAGGAAATCAGACACGGGGATTCAGAGGCTGGGAATCAGACGGGGGGAATCAAAGGCGGGGTATCAGAGCTGGGGAATCAGAGGCAGGGAATCAGAGGCGGGGAATCAGATATGGGGAATCAGAGGCTGGGATTCAGAGGCGGGGAATCAGAGGCAGGGAATCAGACACGGGGAATCAGAGGTGGGGAATCAGAGATGGGGAATCAGAGGCGGGGAATCAGAGGCAGGTAATCAGACGCGGGGAATCTGAGGCGGGGAATCAGAGCTGGGGAATCAGAGGTGGGGAATCAGAGTTGGGGAATCAGAGGCAGGGAATCGGATGTGCGGAATCAGAGATGGGGAATCAGAGGTGGGGAATCAGAGGCGGTGAATCAGAGATGGGGAATCAGAGGCGGGGAATCAGAGGCAGGAAATCAGACACGGGGATTCAGAGGCTGGGAATCAGACGGGGGGAATCAAAGGCGGGGAATCAGAGCTGGGGAATCAGAGGCAGGGAATCAGAGTTGGGGATTCAGAGACGGGGAATCAGATATGGGGAAACAGAGGCGGGGAATCAGAGGCGGGCAAACAGAGGCGGGGAATTAGATATGGGGAATCAGAGGTGGGGAATCAGAGGTGGTGAATCAGTGATGGGGAATCACAGGCGGGGAATCAGAGGCAGGGAATAGAACGCAGGGAATCAGAGGCAGGGAATCAGAGCTGGGGAATCAGAGGCGGGGAATCATAGTTGGGAATCAGAGGCGGGGAATCAGATATGGGGAAACAGAGGCGGGGAATCAGAGGCGGGGAAACAGAGGCGGGGAATCAGATATGGGGAATCGGATGCGTGGAATCAGAGGCGGGGAATCAGAGCTGGGGAATCAGAGGCGGGGAATCAGAGTTGGGGCATCAGAGGTGGGGAATTAGATATAGGGAAACAGAGGCGGGGAATCAGAGGCGGGGAAACAGAGGCGGGGAATCAGATATGGGGAATCAGAGGTGGGGAATCAGAGGCAGGGAATCAGATGTGCGGAATCAGAGATGGGGAATCAGAGGCAGGGAATCAGAATCAGAAGCGGGGAATCAGAGGCCGGGAATCAGAGGCCGGGAATCAGATGCTGGGAATAAGAGACCGGGAATCAGAGGTTGGGAGTCAGAGTCCTGGAATCGGAGATTGGAAATCAGAGGTGGGGAATGAGATATGGAGAATCAGTGGCGGGGAATCAGAGGCCGGGAAACAGAGGTGGGGAATCAGATATGGGGAATCAGAGGTGGCGAATCAAAGGCGGTGAATCAGAGATGGGGAATCAGAGGCGGGGAATCAGAGGCAGGGAATCAGATGCGGGGAATCAGAGGCGGGGAATCAGAGCTGGCGAATCAGAGGCGGGGAATCAGAGGTGGGCAATCAGAGGCGGGGAATCAGATATGGGGAATCAGAGGCGGGGAATCAGAGGCGGGGAAACAGAGGCGGGGAATCAAATATAGGGAATCAGAGGTGGGGAATCAGAGGTTGTGAATCAGAGATGGGGAATCAAGGCGGGGAATCAGAGGCAGGGAATCAGACACGGGGAATCAGAGGCGGGGATTCAGAGCTGGGAAATCAGAGGCGGGGACTCAGAGTTGGGGAATCAGAGGCAGGGAATCAGATATGGGGAATCAGAGGCGGGGAATCAGAGGCGGGGAAACAGAGGCTGGGAATCAGCTATGGGGAATCAGAGGTGGGGAATCAGAGGCAGGGAATCGGACGCCGGGAATCAGAGTCGGGGAATCAGAGCTGGGGAATCAGAGGCGGGGAATCAGAGTTGGGGAATCAGAGGCGCGGAATCAGATATGGGGAAATAGAGGCGGGGAATCAGATATGGGGAATCAGAGGTGTGGAATCAGAGGTTGGGAATCAGAGGAAGGGAATCAGAGTCGGGGAAACAGAGGCGGGGAATCAGATATGGGGAATCAGAGGTGGCGAATCAAAGGCGGTTAAACAGAGATGGGGAATCAGGGCAGGGAATCAGAGGCAGGGAATCAAACACGAGGAATCAGAGCTGGGGAATCAGAGGCGGGGAATCAGAGTTGGGAATCAGAGGCGGGGAATCAGAGGCGGGGAAACAGAGGCGGGGAATCAGATATGGGGAATCAGAGGTGGGGAATCAGAGGTTGGGAATCAGAGGCAGGGAATCAGAGGCGGGGAATCAGAGGCGGGGAATCAGAGGAAGGGAATCAGATGTGCGGAATCGGAGATGGGGAATCAGAGGCAGGGAATCAGAGGCGGGGAATCAGAGGCGGGGAATCAGAGGCCGGGAATCAGATATGGGGAAACAGAGGCGGGGAATCCGAGGCGGGGAAACAGAGGCGGGGAATCAGATATGGGGAATCAGAGGTGGGGAATCAGAGGTTGGGAATCAGAGGCAGGGAATCGGAGGCTTGGAATCAGATGCAGGGAATCAGATGCGGGGAATCAGAGGCGGGGAATCAGAGCTGGGGAATCAGAGGTGGGGAATCAGATTTGGGGAATCAGAGGTGGGACTTAGATATGGGGAAACAGAGGCGGGGAATCAGAGGCGGGGAAACAGAGGCGGGGAATCAGATATGGGGAATCAGAGGTGGGGAATCAGAGGAAGGGAATCAGATGTGCGGAATCAGAGATGGGGAATCAGAGGCAGGGAATCAGAATCAGAAGCAGGGAATCAGAGGCCGGGAATCAGTGGCCGGAATCAGATGCTGGGAATCAGAGGCCTGGAATCAGAGGCGGGGAATCAGAGGCAGGGAATCAGATGCGGGGAATCAGAGGCGGGGAATCAGAGCTGGGGAATCAGAGGCGGGGTATTAGAGTTGGGGAATCAGAGGCGGGGAATAAGATATGGGGAAACAGAGGTGGGGAATCAGAGGCGGGGAAACAGAGGCAGGGAATCAGATATGGGGAATCAGAGGCGGGGAATCAGAGGTGGGGAATCATAGGCAGGGAATCGGATGTGCGGAATCAGAGATGGGGAATCAGAGGCCGGCAATCAGAGGTGGTGAATCAGAGATGGGGAACCAGAGGCGGGGAATCAGAGGAAGGGAATCAGACGCGGGGAATCAGAGGTGGGCAATCAGAGGCGGGGAATCAGATATGGGGAATCAGAGGCGGGGAATCAGAGGCGGGGAAACAGAGGCGGGAAATCAGATATGGGGAATCAGAGCTGGGGAATCAGAGGTGGGGAATCAGAGGCAGGGAATCAGATGTGCGGAATCAGAGATGGGGAATCAGAGGCAGGGAATCAGAATCAGAAGCGGGGAATCAGAGGCCGGGAATCAGAGGCCGGGAATCAGATGCTGGGAATAAGAGGCCGGGAATCAGAGGTGGGGAATCAGAGTCCGGGAATCAGAGATGGGGATTCAGAGGCGGGGAATGAGATATGGAGAATCAGAGGCGGGGAATCAGAGGCGGGGAAACAGAGGTGGGGAATCAGATATGGGGAATCAGAGGTGGCGAATCAAAGGCGGTGAATCAGAGATGGGGAATCAGAGGCGGGGAATCAGAGGCAGGGAATCAGATGCGGGGAATCAGAGGCGGGGAATCAGAGCTGGCGAATCAGAGGCGGGGAATCAGAGGTTGGCAATCAGAGCCGGGGAATCAGATATGGGGAATCAGAGGCGGGGAATCAGAGGCGGGGAAACAGAGGTGGGGAATCAGATATGGGGAAACAGAGGTGGCGAATCAAAGGCGGTGAATCAGAGATGGGGAATCAGAGGCGGGGAATCAGAGGCAGGGAATCAAAAACGGGGAATCAGAGGCGGGGAGTCAGAGCTGGGGAATCAGAGGCGGGGAATCAGAGTAGGAGAATCAGAGGTGGGGAATCAGATATGGGGAAACAGGGGCGGGGAATCAGAGGCGGGGAAACAGAGGCGGGGAATCAGATATGGGGAATCAGAGGTGTGGAATCAGAGGTTGGGAATCATAGGCGGGGAAACAGAGGCGAGGAATCAGATATGGGGAATCAGCGGTGGCGAATTAAAGGCGGTGAATCAGAGATGGGGAATCAGGGCAGGGAATCAGAGGCAGGGAATCAAACACGGGGAATCAGAGGCGGGGAATCAGAGCTGGGGAATCAGAGGCGGGGATTCAGAGTTGGGGAATCAGAGGCGGGGAATCAGAGGCGGGGAAACAGAGGCGGGGAATCAGATATGGGGAATCAGAGTTGGGGAATCAGAGGTTGGGAATCAGAAGCAGGGAATCAGAGGCGGGGAATCAGAGGCGGGGAATCAGAGGCAGGGAATCCGATGTGCGGAATCGGAGATGGGGAATCAGAGGCAGGGAATCAGAGGCGGGGAATCAGAGGCGGAGAATCAGAGGCCGGGAATCAGATATGGGGAAACAGAGGCGGGGAATCAGAGGCGGGGAAACAGAGGCGGGGAATCAGATATGGGGAATCAGAGGTGGGGAATCAGATGTTGGGAATCAGAGGCAGGGAATCAGAGGCTGGGAATCAGATGCAGGGAATCAGATGCGGGGAATCAGAGGCGGGGAATCAGAGCTGGGGAATCAGAGGTGGGGAATCAGAGTTGGGGAATCAGAGTCGCGGACATAGATATGGGGAAACAGAGGCGGGGAATCAGAGGCGGGGAAACAGACACGGGGAATCAGAGGCGGGGATTCAGAGCTGGGGAATCAGAGGCGGGGAATCAGAGTTGGGGAATCAGAGGCGGGGAATCAGATATGGGGAATCAGAGGCGGGGAATCAGAGGCGGGGAAACAGAGGCAGGGAATCAGATATGGGGAATCAGAGGTGGGGTATCAGGGGCAGGGAATCAGTGGCAGGGAATCAGAGGCGGGGAATCAGAGGCGGGGAATCAGAGGCAGGGAATCAGACACGGGGAATAAGATATGGGGAAACAGAGGCGGGGAATCAGAGGCGGGCAAACAGAGGCGGGGAATTAGATATGGGGAATCAGAGGTGGGGAATCAGAGGTGGTGAATCAGAGATGGGGAATCACAGGCGGGGAATCAGAGGCAGGGAATAGAACGCGGGGAATCAGAGGCGTGGAATCAGAGCTGGGGAATCAGAGGCGGGGAATCATAGTTGGGAATCAGAGGCGGGGCATCAGATATGGGGAAACAGAGGCGGGGAATCAAAGGCGGGGAAACAGAGGCGGGGAATCAGATATGGGGAATCGGATGCGGGGAATCAGAGGCGGGGAATCAGAGCTGGGGAATCAGAGGCGGGGTATCAGAGTTGGGGCATCAGAGGTGGGGAATTAGATATGGGGAAACAGAGGCGGGGAATCAGAGGCGGGGAAACAGAGGCGGGGAATCAGATATGGGGAATCAGAGGTGGGGAATCAGAGGCAGGGAATCAGATGTTCGGAATCAGAGATGGGGAATCAGAGGCAGGGAATCAGAATCAGAAGCGGGGAATCAGAGGCCGGGAATCAGAGGCCGGGATTCAGATGCCGGGAATAAGAGGCCGGGAATCAGAGGTGGGGAATCAGAGTCCGGGAATCAGAGATGGGGATTCAGAGGCGGGGAATGATATATGGGGAATCAGAGGCGGGGAATCAGAGGCGGGGTAACAGAGGTGGGGAATCAGATATGGGGAATCAGAGGTGGCGAATCAAAGGCGGTGAATCAGAGATGGGGAATCAGAGGCGGGGAATCAGAGGCAGGGAATCAAACACGGGGAATCAGAGGCGGGGAATCAGAGCTGGGGAATCAGAGGCGGGGAATCAGAGTTGGGGAATCAGAGGCGGGGAATCAGATATGGGGAAACAGGGGCGGGGAATCAGAGGCAGGGAAACAGAGGCGGGGAATCAGATATGGGGAATCAGGGGTGGGGAATCAGAGGTTGGGAATCAGAGGCAGGGAATCAGAGGTGTGGAAACAGAGGCGGGGATTCAGATATGGGGAATCAGAGGTGGGGAATCAGGGGCGTGGAATCAGAGGCAGGAAATTAGATGTGGTGAATCAGAGATGGGGAATCAGAGGCAGGGAATCAGAATCAGAAGCGGGGTATCAGTGGCCGGGAATCAGAGGAAGGTAATCAGAGGCAGGGGATCAAACACGGGGAATCAGAGGCTGGGAATCAGAGCTGGGGAATCAGAGGCGGGGAATCAGAGCTGGGGAATCACAGGCGGGGAATCAGAGATGGGGAATCAGAGGCGGGGAATCAGAGGCAGGGAATCAGATGCGGGGAATCAGAGGCGGCGAATCAGAGCTGGCGAATCAGAGGCGGGGAATCAGAGGTGGGCAATCAGAGGATGGGAATCAGATATGGGGAATCAGAGGCGGGGAATCAGAGCTGGGGAATCACAGGCGGGGAATTAGAGTTGGGGAATCAGAGGCGGGGAATCAGATATGGGGAAACAGAGGCGGGGAATCAGAGGCGGTGAAACAGAGGAGGGGAATCAGATATTGGGAATCAGAAGTGGGGAATCAGAGGTTGGGAATCAGAGGCCTGGAATCAGAGGCGGGGAATCAGAGGCAGGGAATCAGATGCGGGGAATCAGAGGAGGGGAATCAGAGCTGGAAAATCAGAGGCGGGGTATTAGAGTTGGGGAATCAGAGGCGGGGAATCAGACGCGGGGAATCAGAGGGGGGGAATCATAGCTGGTGAATCAGAGGCGGGGAATCAGAGGTGGGCAATCAGAGGCCGGGAATCAGAGGTGGTGAATCAGAGATGGGGAATCAGAGGCGGGGAATCAGTGGCAGGGAATCAGATATGGGGAATCAGAGGCGTGGAATCAGAGGCAGGGAATCAGACACAGGGAATCAGACACGGGGAATCAGAGGTGGGGAATCAGAGATGGGGAATCAGAGGCGGTGAATCAGAGATGGGGAATCAGAGGCGGGGAATCAGAGGCAGGAAATCAGACACGGGGATTCAGAGGCTGGGAATCAGAAGGGGGGAATCAAAGGCGGGGAATCAGAGCTGGGGAATCAGAGGCAGGGAAACAGAGGCGGGGAATCAGATATGGGGAATCAGAGGCTGGTATTCAGAGGCGGGGAATCAGAGGCAGGGAATCAGACACGGGGAATCAGAGGTGGGGAATCAGAGATGGGGAATCAGAGGCGGGGAATCAGAGGCAAGGAATCAGACGCGGGGAATCTGAGGCGGGGAATCAGAGCTGGGGAATCAGAGGTGGGGAATCAGAGGCAGGGAATCAGAGTTGGGGATTCAGAGACGGGGAATCAGATATGGGGAAACAGAGGCGGGGAATCAGAGGCGGGCAAACAGAGGCGGGGAATTAGATATGGGGAATCAGAGGTGGGGAATCAGAGGTGGTGAATCAGTGATGGGGAATCACAGGCGGGGAATCAGAGGCAGGGAATAGAACGCAGGGAATCAGAGGCAGGGAATCAGAGCTGGGGAATCAGAGGCGGGGAATCATAGTTGGGAATCAGAGGCGGGGAATCAGATATGGGGAAACAGACGCGGGGAATCAGAGGCGGGGAAACAGAGGCGGGGAATCAGATATGGGGAATCGGATGCGGGGAATCAGAGGCGGGGAATCAGAGCTGGGGAATCAGAGGCGGGGAATCAGAGTTGGGGCATCAGAGGTGGGGAATTAGATATAGGGAAACAGAGACGGGGAATCAGAGGCGGGGAAACAGAGGCCGGGAATCAGATATGGGGAATCAGAGGTGGGGAATCAGAGGCAGGGAATCAGATGTGCGGAATCAGAGACGGGGAATCAGAGGCAGGGAATCAGAATCAGAAGCGGGGAATCAGAGGCCGGGAATCAGAGGCCGGGAATCAGATGCTGGGAATAAGAGGCCGGGAATCAGAGGTGGGGAATCAGAGTCCGGGAATCAGAGATGGGAATTCAGAGGCGGGGAATGAGATATGGAGAATCAGAGGCGGGGAATCAGAGGCGGGGAATCAGAGCTGGCGAATCAGAGGCGGGGAATCAGAGGTGGGCAATTTGAGCCGGGGAATCAGATATGGGGAATCAGAGGCGGGGAATCAGAGGCGGGGAAACAGAGGTGGGGAATCAGATATGGGGAAACAGAGGTGGCGAATCAAGGGCGGTGAATCAGAGATGGGGAATCAGAGGCGGGGAATCAGAGGCAGGGAATCAAAAACGGGGAATCAGAGGCGGGGAATCAGAGCTGGGGAATCAGAGGCGGGGAATCAGAGTAGGAGAATCAGAGGTGGGGAATCAGATATGGGAAAACAGGGGCGGGGAATCAGAGGCGGGGAAACAGGGGCGGGGAATCAGATATGGGGAATCAGAGGTGTGGAATCAGAGGTTGGGAATCAGAGGCGGGGAAACAGAGGAGGGGAATCAGATATGGGGAATCAGAGGTGGCGAATTAAAAGCGGTGAATCAGAGATGGGGAATCAGGGCAGGGAATCAGAGGCAGGGAATCAGAGGCGGGGAAACAGAGGCGGGGAATCAGATATGGGGAATCAGAGGTGGGGAATCAGAGGTTGGGAATCAGAAGCAGGGAATCAGAGGCGGGGAATCAGAGGCGGGGAATCAGAGGCAGGAAATCCGATGTGCGGAATCGGAGATGGGGAATCAGAGGCAGGGAATCAGAGGCGGGGAATCAGAGGCGGGGAATCAGAGGCCGGGAATCAGATATGGGGAAACAGAGGCGGGGAATCAGAGGCGGGGAAACAGAGGCGGGGAATCAGATATGGGGAATCAGAGGTGGGGAATCAGAGGTTGGGAATCAGAGGCAGGGAATCAGTGGCTGGGAATAAGATGCAGGGAATCAGAGGCGGGGAATCAGAGGCGGGGAATCAGAGCTGGGGAATCAGAGGTGGGGAATCAGAGTTGGGGAATCAGTGTCGGGGACTTAGATATGGGGAAACAGAGGCAGGGAATCAGAGGCGGGGAAACAGACGCGGGGAATCAGAGGCGGATATCAGAGCTGGGGAATCAGAGGCGGGGAATCAGAGTTGGGGAATCAGAGGCGGGGAATCAGAGGCGGGGAATAAGAGGCGGGGAATCAGAGGCGGGGAAACAGAGGCAGGGAATCAGATATGGGGAATCAGAGGTGGGGTATCAGGGGCAGGGAATCAGTGGCAGGGAATCAGAGGCGGGGAATCAAAGGCGGGGAATCAGAGGCAGGGAATCAGACACGGGGAATCAGATATGGGGAAACAGAGGCGGGGAATCAGAGGCAAGGAATCAGACGCGGGGAATCTGAGGCGGGGAATCAGAGCTGGGGAATCAGAGGTGGGGAATCAGAGGCAGGGAATCAGAGTTGGGGATTCAGAGACGGGGAATCAGATATGGGGAAACAGAGGCGGGGAATCAGAGGCGGGCAAACAGAGGCGGGGAATTAGATATGGGGAATCAGAGGTGGGGAATCAGAGGTGGTGAATCAGTGATGGGGAATCACAGGCGGGGAATCAGAGGCAGGGAATAGAACGCAGGGAATCAGAGGCAGGGAATCAGAGCTGGGGAATCAGAGGCGGGGAATCATAGTTGGGAATCAGAGGCGGGGAATCAGATATGGGGAAACAGACGCGGGGAATCAGAGGCGGGGAAACAGAGGCGGGGAATCAGATATGGGGAATCGGATGCGGGGAATCAGAGGCGGGGAATCAGAGCTGGGGAATCAGAGGCGGGGAATCAGAGTTGGGGCATCAGAGGTGGGGAATTAGATATAGGGAAACAGAGACGGGGAATCAGAGGCGGGGAAACAGAGGCCGGGAATCAGATATGGGGAATCAGAGGTGGGGAATCAGAGGCAGGGAATCAGATGTGCGGAATCAGAGACGGGGAATCAGAGGCAGGGAATCAGAATCAGAAGCGGGGAATCAGAGGCCGGGAATCAGAGGCCGGGAATCAGATGCTGGGAATAAGAGGCCGGGAATCAGAGGTGGGGAATCAGAGTCCGGGAATCAGAGATGGGAATTCAGAGGCGGGGAATGAGATATGGAGAATCAGAGGCGGGGAATCAGAGGCGGGGAATCAGAGCTGGCGAATCAGAGGCGGGGAATCAGAGGTGGGCAATTTGAGCCGGGGAATCAGATATGGGGAATCAGAGGCGGGGAATCAGAGGCGGGGAAACAGAGGTGGGGAATCAGATATGGGGAAACAGAGGTGGCGAATCAAGGGCGGTGAATCAGAGATGGGGAATCAGAGGCGGGGAATCAGAGGCAGGGAATCAAAAACGGGGAATCAGAGGCGGGGAATCAGAGCTGGGGAATCAGAGGCGGGGAATCAGAGTAGGAGAATCAGAGGTGGGGAATCAGATATGGGAAAACAGGGGCGGGGAATCAGAGGCGGGGAAACAGGGGCGGGGAATCAGATATGGGGAATCAGATGTGTGGAATCAGAGGTTGGGAATCAGAGGCGGGGAAACAGAGGAGGGGAATCAGATATGGGGAATCAGAGGTGGCGAATTAAAAGCGGTGAATCAGAGATGGGGAATCAGGGCAGGGAATCAGAGGCAGGGAATCAGAGGCGGGGAAACAGAGGCGGGGAATCAGATATGGGGAATCAGAGGTGGGGAATCAGAGGTTGGGAATCAGAAGCAGGGAATCAGAGGCGGGGAATCAGAGGCGGGGAATCAGAGGCAGGAAATCCGATGTGCGGAATCGGAGATGGGGAATCAGAGGCAGGGAATCAGAGGCGGGGAATCAGAGGCGGGGAATCAGAGGCCGGGAATCAGATATGGGGAAACAGAGGCGGGGAATCAGAGGCGGGGAAACAGAGGCGGGGAATCAGATATGGGGAATCAGAGGTGGGGAATCAGAGGTTGGGAATCAGAGGCAGGGAATCAGTGGCTGGGAATAAGATGCAGGGAATCAGAGGCGGGGAATCAGAGGCGGGGAATCAGAGCTGGGGAATCAGAGGTGGGGAATCAGAGTTGGGGAATCAGTGTCGGGGACTTAGATATGGGGAAACAGAGGCAGGGAATCAGAGGCGGGGAAACAGACGCGGGGAATCAGAGGCGGATATCAGAGCTGGGGAATCAGAGGCGGGGAATCAGAGTTGGGGAATCAGAGGCGGGGAATCAGAGGCGGGGAATAAGAGGCGGGGAATCAGAGGCGGGGAAACAGAGGCAGGGAATCAGATATGGGGAATCAGAGGTGGGGTATCAGGGGCAGGGAATCAGTGGCAGGGAATCAGAGGCGGGGAATCAAAGGCGGGGAATCAGAGGCAGGGAATCAGACACGGGGAATCAGATATGGGGAAACAGAGGCGGGGAATCAGAGGCGGGCAAACAGAGGCGTGGAATTAGATATGGGGAATCAGAGGTGGGGAATCAGAGGTGGTGAATCAGAGATGGGGAATCACAGGCGGGGAATCAGAGGCAGGGAATAGAACGCGGGGAATCAGAGGCGGGGAATCAGAGCTGGGGAATCAGAGGCGGGGAATCATAGTTGGGAATCAGAGGCGAGAATCAGATATGGGGAAACAGAGGCGGGGAATCAAAGGCGGGGAAACAGAGGCGGGTTATCAGATATGGGGAATCGGATGCGGGGAATCAGAGGTGGGGAATCAGAGCTGGGGAATCAGAGGCGGGGTATCAGAGTTGGGGCATCAGAGGTGGGGAATTAGATATGGGGAAACAGAGGCGGGGAATCAGAGGCGGGGAAACAGAGGCGGGGAATCAGATATGGGGAATCAGAGGTGGGGAATCAGAGGCAGGGAATCAGATGTGAGGAATCAGAGATGGGGAATCAGAGGCAGGGAATCAGAATCAGAAGCGGGGAATCAGAGACCGGGAATCAGAGGCCGGGATTCAGATGCCGGGAATAAGAGGCCGGGAATCAGAGGTGGGGAATCAGAGTCCGGGAATCAGAGATGGGGATTCAGAGGCGGGGAATGATATATGGGGAATCAGAGGCGGGGAATCAGAGGCGGGTAACAGAGGTGGTGAATCAGATATTGGGAATCAGAGGTGTCGAATCAAAGGCGGTGAATCAGATATGGGGAATCAGAGGCGGGGAATAAGAGGCAGGGAATCAAACACGGGGAATCATAGGCGGGGATTCAGAGCTGGGGAATCAGAGGTGGGGAATCAGAGTTGGGGAATCAGAGGCGGGGAATCAGATATGGGGAAACAGGGGCGGAGAATCAGAGGCAGGGAAACAGAGGCGGGGAATCAGATATGGGGAATCAGGGGTGGGGAATCAGAGGTTGGGAATCAGAGGCAGGGAATCAGAGGTGTGGAAACAGAGGCGGGGATTCAGATATGGGGAATCAGAGGTGGGGAATCAGGGGCGGGGAATCAGAGGCGGAGAATCAGAGGCCGGGAATCAGATATGGGGAAACAGAGGCGGGGAATCAGAGGCGGGGAAACAGAGGCGGGGAATCAGATATGGGGAATCAGAGGTGGGGAATCAGATGTTGGGAATCAGAGGCAGGGAATCAGAGGCTGGGAATCAGATGCAGGGAATCAGATGCGGGGAATCAGAGGCGGGGAATCAGAGCTGGGGAATCAGAGGTGGGGAATCAGAGTTGGGGAATCAGAGTCGCGGACATAGATATGGGGAAACAGAGGCGGGGAATCAGAGGCGGGGAAACAGACACGGGGAATCAGAGGCGGGGATTCAGAGCTGGGGAATCAGAGGCGGGGAATCAGAGTTGGGGAATCAGAGGCGGGGAATCAGATATGGGGAATCAGAGGCGGGGAATCAGAGGCGGGGAAACAGAGGCAGGGAATCAGATATGGGGAATCAGAGGTGGGGTATCAGGGGCAGGGAATCAGTGGCAGGGAATCAGAGGCGGGGAATCAGAGGCGGGGAATCAGAGGCAGGGAATCAGACACGGGGAATAAGATATGGGGAAACAGAGGCGGGGAATCAGAGGCGGGCAAACAGAGGCGGGGAATTAGATATGGGGAATCAGAGGTGGGGAATCAGAGGTGGTGAATCAGAGATGGGGAATCACAGGCGGGGAATCAGAGGCAGGGAATAGAACGCGGGGAATCAGAGGCGGGGAATCAGAGCTGGGGAATCAGAGGCGGGGAATCATAGTTGGGAATCAGAGGCGGGGCATCAGATATGGGGAAACAGAGGCGGGGAATCAAAGGCGGGGAAACAGAGGCGGGGAATCAGATATGGGGAATCGGATGCGGGGAATCAGAGGCGGGGAATCAGAGCTGGGGAATCAGAGGCGGGGTATCAGAGTTGGGGCATCAGAGGTGGGGAATTAGATATGGGGAAACAGAGGCGGGGAATCAGAGGCGGGGAAACAGAGGCGGGGAATCAGATATGGGGAATCAGAGGTGGGGAATCAGAGGCAGGGAATCAGATGTTCGGAATCAGAGATGGGGAATCAGAGGCAGGGAATCAGAATCAGAAGCGGGGAATCAGAGGCCGGGAATCAGAGGCCGGGAATCAGATGCCGGGAATAAGAGGCCGGGAATCAGAGGTGGGGAATCAGAGTCCGGGAATCAGAGATGGGGATTCAGAGGCGGGGAATGATATATGGGGAATCAGAGGCGGGGAATCAGAGGCGGGGTAACAGAGGTGGGGAATCAGATATGGGGAATCAGAGGTGGCGAATCAAAGGCGGTGAATCAGAGATGGGGAATCAGAGGCGGGGAATCAGAGGCAGGGAATCAAACACGGGGAATCAGAGGCGGGGAATCAGAGCTGGGGAATCAGAGGCGGGGAATCAGAGTTGGGGAATCAGAGGCGGGGAATCAGATATGGGGAAACAGGGGCGGGGAATCAGAGGCAGGGAAACAGAGGCGGGGAATCAGATATGGGGAATCAGGGGTGGGGAATCAGAGGTTGGGAATCAGAGGCAGGGAATCAGAGGTGTGGAAACAGAGGCGGGGATTCAGATATGGGGAATCAGAGGTGGGGAATCAGGGGCGTGGAATCAGAGGCAGGAAATTAGATGTGGTGAATCAGAGATGGGGAATCAGAGGCAGGGAATCAGAATCAGAAGCGGGGTATCAGTGGCCGGGAATCAGAGGAAGGTAATCAGAGGCAGGGGATCAAACACGGGGAATCAGAGGCTGGGAATCAGAGCTGGGGAATCAGAGGCGGGGAATCAGAGCTGGGGAATCACAGGCGGGGAATCAGAGATGGGGAATCAGAGGCGGGGAATCAGAGGCAGGGAATCAGATGCGGGGAATCAGAGGCGGCGAATCAGAGCTGGCGAATCAGAGGCGGGGAATCAGAGGTGGGCAATCAGAGGATGGGAATCAGATATGGGGAATCAGAGGCGGGGAATCAGAGCTGCGGAATCACAGGCGGGGAATCAGAGTTGGGGAATCAGAGGCGGGGAATCAGATATGGGGAAACAGAGGCGGGGAATCAGAGGCGGTGAAACAGAGGCGGGGAATCAGATATTGGGAATCAGAGGTGGGGAATCAGAGGTTGGGAATCAGAGGCCTGGAATCAGAGGCGGGGAATCAGAGGCAGGGAATCAGATGCGGGGAATCAGAGGAGGGGAATCAGAGCTGGAAAATCAGAGGCGGGGTATTAGAGTTGGGGAATCAGAGGCGGGGAATCAGACGCGGGGAATCAGAGGGGGGGAATCATAGCTGGCGAATCAGAGGCGGGGAATCAGAGGTGGGCAATCAGAGGCCGGGAATCAGAGGTGGTGAATCAGAGATGGGGAATCAGAGGCGGGGAATCAGTGGCAGGGAATCAGATATGGGGAATCAGAGGCGTGGAATCAGAGGCAGGGAATCAGACACAGGGAATCAGACACGGGGAATCAGAGGTGGGGAATCAGAGATGGGGAATCAGAGGCGGTGAATCAGAGATGGGGAATCAGAGGCGGGGAATCAGAGGCAGGAAATCAGACACGGGGATTCAGAGGCTGGGAATCAGAAGGGGGGAATCAAAGGCGGGGAATCAGAGCTGGGGAATCAGAGGCTGGGAAACAGAGGCGGGGAATCAGATATGGGGAATCAGAGGCTGGTATTCAGAGGCGGGGAATCAGAGGCAGGGAATCAGACACGGGGAATCAGAGGTGGGGAATCAGAGATGGGGAATCAGAGGCGGGGAATCAGAGGCAAGGAATCAGACGCGGGGAATCTGAGGCGGGGAATCAGAGCTGGGGAATCAGAGGTGGGGAATCAGAGGCAGGGAATCAGAGTTGGGGATTCAGAGACGGGGAATCAGATATGGGGAAACAGAGGCGGGGAATCAGAGGCGGGCAAACAGAGGCGGGGAATTAGATATGGGGAATCAGAGGTGGGGAATCAGAGGCGGTGAATCAGAGCTGGGGAATCAGAGGCGGGGAATCATAGTTGGGAATCAGAGGCGGGGAATCAGATATGGGGAAACAGAGGCGGGGAATCAGAGGCGGGGAAACAGAGGCGGGGAATCAGATATGGGGAATCGGATGCGGGGAATCAGAGGCGGGGAATCAGAGCTGGGGAATCAGAGGCGGGGAATCAGAGTTGGGGCAGCAGAGGTGGGGAATTAGATATAGGGAAACAGAGGCGGGGAATCAGAGGCGGGGAAACAGAGGCCGGGAATCAGATATGGGGAATCAGAGGTGGGGAATCAGAGGCAGGGAATCAGATGTGCGGAATCAGAGACGGGGAATCAGAGGCAGGGAATCAGAATCAGAAGCGGGGAATCAGAGGCCGGGAATCAGAGGCCGGGAATCAGATGCTGGGAATAAGAGGCCGGGAATCAGAGGTGGGGAATCAGAGTCCGGGAATCAGAGATGGGAATTCAGAGGCGGGGAATGAGATATGGAGAATCAGAGGCGGGGAATCAGAGGCCGGGAAACAGAGGTGGGGAATCAGATATGGGGAATCAGAGGTGGCGAATCAAAGGCGGTGAATCAGAGATGGGGAATCAGAGGCGGGGAATCAGAGGCAGGGAATCAGATGCGGGGAATCAGAGGCGGGGAATCAGAGCTGGCGAATCAGAGGCGGGGAATCAGAGGTGGGCAATCTGAGCCGGGGAATCAGATATGGGGAATCAGAGGCGGGGAATCAGAGGCGGGGAAACAGAGGTGGGGAATCAGATATGGGGAAACAGAGGTGGCGAATCAAGGGCGGTGAATCAGAGATGGGGAATCAGAGGCGGGGAATCAGAGGCAGGGAATCAAAAACGGGGAATCAGAGGCGGGGAATCAGAGCTGGGGAATCAGAGGCGGGGAATCAGAGTAGGAGAATCAGAGGTGGGGAATCAGATATGGGAAAACAGGGGCGGGGAATCAGAGGCGGGGAAACAGGGGCGGGGAATCAGATATGGGGAATCAGAGGTGTGGAATCAGAGGTTGGGAATCAGAGGCGGGGAAACAGAGGAGGGGAATCAGATATGGGGAATCAGAGGTGGCGAATTAAAGGCGGTGAATCAGAGATGGGGAATCAGGGCAGGGAATCAGAGGCAGGGAATCAAACACGGGGAATCAGAGGCGTGGAATCAGAGCTGGGGAATCAGAGGCGGGGATTCAGAGTTGGGGAATCAGAGGCGGGGAATCAGAGGCGGGGAAACAGAGGCGGGGAATCAGATATGGGGAATCAGAGGTGGGGAATCAGAGGTTGGGAATCAGAAGCAGGGAATCAGAGGCGGGGAATCAGAGGCGGGGAATCAGAGGCAGGAAATCCGATGTGCGGAATCGGAGATGGGGAATCAGAGGCAGGGAATCAGAGGCGGGGAATCAGAGGCGGGGAATCAGAGGCCGGGAATCAGATACGGGGAAACAGAGGCGGGGAATCAGAGGCGGGGAAACAGAGGCGGGGAATCAGATATGGGGAATCAGAGGTGGGGAATCAGAGGTTGGGAATCAGAGGCAGGGAATCAGAGGCTGGGAATAAGATGCAGGGAATCAGAGGCGGGGAATCAGAGGCGGGGAATCAGAGCTGGGGAATCAGAGGTGGGGAATCAGAGTTGGGGAATCAGTGTCGGGGACTTAGATATGGGGAAACAGAGGCAGGGAATCAGAGGCGGGGAAACAGACGCGGGGAATCAGAGGTGGATATTAGAGCTGGGGAATCAGAGGCGGGGAATCAGAGTTGGGGAATCAGAGGCGGGGAATCAGAGGCGGGGAATAAGAGGCGGGGAATCAGAGGCGGGGAAACAGAGGCAGTGAATCAGATATGGGGAATCAGAGGTGGGGTATCAGGGGCAGGGAATCAGTGGCAGGGAATCAGAGGCGGGGAATCAGAGGCGGGGAATCAGAGGCAGGGAATCAGACACGGGGAATCAGATATGGGGAAACAGAGGCGGGGAATCAGAGGCGGGCAAACAGAGGCGTGGAATTAGATATGGGGAATCAGAGGTGGGGAATCAGAGGTGGTGAATCAGAGATTGGGAATCACAGGCGGGGAATCAGAGGCAGGGAATAGAACGCGGGGAATCAGAGGCGGGGAATCAGAGCTGGGGAATCAGAGGCGGGGAATCATAGTTGGGAATCAGAGGCGAGAATCAGATATGGGGAAACAGAGGCGGGGAATCAAAGGCGGGGAAACAGAGGCGGGTTATCAGATATGGGGAATCGGATGCGGGGAATCAGAGGCGGGGAATCAGAGCTGGGGAATCAGAGGTGGGGTATCAGAGTTGGGGCATCAGAGGTGGGGAATTAGATATGGGGAAACAGAGGCGGGGAATCAGAGGCGGGGAAACAGAGGCGGGGAATCAGATATGGGGAATCAGAGGTGGGGAATCAGAGGCAGGGAATCAGAGGCAGGGAATCAGAATCAGAAGCGGGGAATCAGAGACCGGGAATCAGAGGCCGGGATTCAGATGCCGGGAATAAGAGGCCGGGAATCAGAGGTGGGGAATCAGAGTCCGGGAATCAGAGATGGGGATTCAGAGGCGGGGAATGATATATGGGGAATCAGAGGCGGGGAATCAGAGGCGGGGTAACAGAGGTGGTGAATCAGATATTGGGAATCAGAGGTGTCGAATCAAAGGCGGTGAATCAGAGATGGGGAATCAGAGGCGGGGAATAAGAGGCAGGGAATCAAACACGGGGAATCAGAGGCGGGGATTCAGAGCTGGGGAATCAGAGGTGGGGAATCAGAGTTGGGGAAACAGAGGCGGGGAATCAGATATGGGGAAACAGGGGCGGAGAATCAGAGGCAGGGAAACAGAGGCGGGGAATCAGATATGGGGAATCAGGGGTGGGGAATCAGAGGTTGGGAATCAGAGGCAGGGAATCAGAGGCGTGGAAACAGAGGCGGGGATTCAGATATGGGGAATCAGAGGTGGGGAATCAGGGGCGTGGAATCAGAGGCAGGGAATTAGATGTGGTGAATCAGAGATGGGGAATCAGAGGCAGGGAATCAGAATCAGAAGCGGGGTATCAGAGGCCGGGAATCAGAGGAAGGTAATCAGAGGCAGGGGATCAAACACGGGGAATCAGAGGCTGGGAATCAGAGCTGGGGAATCAGAGGCGGGGAATCAGAGCTGGGGAATCACAGGCGGGGAATCAGAGATGGGGAATCAGAGGCGGGGAATCAGAGGCAGGGAATCAGATGCGGGGAATCAGAGGCGGGGAATCAGAGCTGGCGAATCAGAGGCGGGGAATCAGAGGTGGGCAATCAGAGGATGGGAATCATATATGGGGAATCAGAGGCGGGGAATTAGAGCTGGGGAATCACAGGCGGGGAATCAGAGTTGGGGAATCAGAGGCGGGAAATCAGATATGGGGAAACAGAGGCGGGGAATCAGAGGCGGTGAAACAGAGGCGGGGAATCATATATGGGGAATCAGAGGTGGGGAATCAGAGGTTGGGAATCAGAGGCCTGGAATCAGAGGCGGGGAATCAGAGGCAGGGAATCAGATGCGGGGAATCAGAGGAGGGGAATCAGAGCTGGGGAATCAGAGGCGGGGTATTAGAGTTGGGGAATCAGAGGCGGGGAATCAGACGCGGGGAATCAGAGGGGGGGAATCATAGCTGGCGAATCAGAGGCGGGGAATCAGAGGTGGGCAATCAGAGGCCGGGAATCAGAGGTGGTGAATCAAAGATGGGGAATCAGAGGCGGGGAATCAGTGGCAGGGAATCAGATATGGGGAATCAGAGGCGTGGAATCAGAGGCAGGGAATCAGACACGGGGAATCAGACACGGGGAATCAGAGGTGGGGAATCAGAGATGGGGAATCAGAGGCGGTGAATCAGAGATGGGGAATCAGAGGCGGGGAATCAGAGGCAGGAAATCAGACACGGGGATTCAGAGGCTGGGAATCAGACTGGGGGAATCAAAGGCGGGGAATCAGAGCTGGGGAATCAGAGGCAGGGAATCAGAGGCGGGGAATCAGATATGGGGAATCAGAGGCTGGGATTCAGAGGCGGGGAATCAGAGGCAGGGAATCAGACACGGGGAATCAGAGGTGGGGAATCAGAGGAATCAGAGATGGGGAATCAGAGGCGGGGAATCAGAGGCAGGGAATCAGACGCGGGGAATCTGAGGCGGGGAATCAGAGCTGGGGAATCAGATGTGGGGAATCAGAGTTGGGGAATCAGAGGCAGGGAATCGGATGTGCGGAATCAGACATGGGGAATCAGATGTGGGGAATCAGAGGAATCAGAGATGGGGAATCAGAGGCGGGGAATCAGAGGCAGGAAATCAGACACGGGGATTCAGAGGCTGGGAATCAGACGGGGGGAATCAAAGGCGGGGAATCAGAGCTGGGGAATCAGAGGCAGGGAATCAGACGCGGGGAATCAGATATGGGGAATCAGAGGCTGGGATTCAGAGGCGGGGAATCAGAGGCAGGGAATCAGACACGGGGAATCAGAGGTGGGGAATCAGAGGAATCAGAGATGGGGAATCAGAGGCAGGGAATCGGATGTGCGGAATCAGAGATGGGGAATCAGATGTGGGGAATCAGAGGAATCAGAGATGGGGAATCAGAGGCGGGGAATCAGAGGCAGGAAATCAGACACGGGGATTCAGAGGCTGGGAATCAGACGGGGGGAATCAGAGGCAGGGAATCAGAGTTGGGGAAACAGAGGCGGGGAATCAGAGGCGGGCAAACAGAGGCGGGGAATTAGATATGGGGAATCAGAGGTGGGGAATCAGAGGTGGTGAATCAGTGATGGGGAATCACAGGCGGGGAATCAGAGGCAGGGAATCAGAGCTGGGGAATCAGAGGCGGGGAATCATAGTTGGGAATCAGAGGCGGGGAATCAGATATGGGGAAACAGAGACGGGGAGTCAGAGGCGGGGAAACAGAGGCGGGGAATCAGATATGGGGAATCGGATGCAGGGAATCAGAGGCGGGGAATCAGAGCTGGGGAATCAGAGGCGGGGAAACAGAGGCGGGGAATCAGATATGGGGAATCAGAGGTGGGGAATCAGAGGCAGGGAATCAGATGTGCGGAATCAGAGATGGGGAATCAGAGGCAGGGAATCAGAATCAGAAGCGGGGAATCAGAGGCCGGGAATCAGAGGCCGGGATTCAGATGCCGGGAATAAGAGGCCGGGAATCAGAGGTGGGGAATCAGAGTCCGGGAATCAGAGATGGGGATTCAGAGGCGGGGAATGATATATGGGGAATCAGAGGCGGGGAATCAGAGGCGGGGTAACAGAGGTGGGGAATCAGATATGGGGAATCAGATGTGGCGAATCAAAGGCGGTGAATCAGAGATGGGGAATCAGAGGCAAGGAATCAGAGGCAGGGAATCAAACACGGGGAATCAGAGGCGGGGAATCAGAGCTGGGGAATCAGAGGCGGGGAATCAGAGTTGGGGAATCAGAGGCGGGGAATCAGATATGGGGAAACAGGGGCGGGGAATCAGAGGCAGGGAAACAGAGGCGGGGAATCAGATATGGGGAATCAGGGGTGGGGAATCAGAGGTTGGGAATCAGAGGCAGGGAATCAGAGGTGTGGAAACAGAGGCGGGGATTCAGATATGGGGAATCAGAGGTGGGGAATCAGGGGCGTGGAATCAGAGGCAGGAAATTAGATGTGGTGAATCAGAGATGGGGAATCAGAGGCAGGGAATCAGAATCAGAAGCGGGGTATCAGTGGCCGGGAATCAGAGGAAGGTAATCAGAGGCAGGGGATCAAACACGGGGAATCAGAGGCTGGGAATCAGAGCTGGGGAATCAGAGGTGGGGAATCAGATTTGGGGAATCAGAGGTGGGGACTTAGATATGGGGAAACAGAGGCGGGGAATCAGAGGCGGGGAAACAGAGGCGGGGAATCAGATATGGGGAATCAGAGGTGGGGAATCAGAATCAGAAGCAGGGAATCAGAGGCCGGGAATCAGAGGCCGGAATCAGATGCTGGGAATCAGAGGCGTGGAATCAGAGGCGGGGAATCAGAGGCAGGGAATCAGATGCGGGGAATCAGAGGCGGGGAATCAGAGCTGGGGAATCAGAGGCGGGGTATTAGAGTTGGGGAATCAGAAGCGGGGAATCAGATATGGGGAAACAGAGGTGGGGAATCAGAGGCGGGGAAACAGAGGAAGGGAATCTGATATGGGGAATCAGAGGCGGGGAATCAGAGGTGGGGAATCATAGGCAGGGAATCGGATGTGCGGAATCAGAGATGTGGAATCAGAGGCCGGCAATCAGAGGTGGTGAATCAGAGATGGGGAATCAGAGGCGGGGAATCAGAGGCAGGGAATCAGACGCGGGGAATCAGAGGTGGGCAATCAGAGGCGGGGAATCAGATATGGGGAATCAGAGGCGGGGAATCAGAGGCAGGGAAACAGAGGCGGGGAATCAGATATGGGGAATCAGAGCTGGGGAATCAGAGGTGGGGAATCAGAGGCAGGGAATCAGATGTGCGGAATCAGAGATGGGGAATCAGAGGCAGGGAATCAGAATCAGAAGCGGGGAATCAGAGGCCGGGAATCAGAGGCCGGGAATCAGATGCTGGGAATAAGAGGCCTGGAATCAGAGGTGGGGAATCAGAGTCCGGGAATCAGAGATGGGGATTCAGAGGCGGGGAATGAGATATGGAGAATCAGAGGCGGGGAATCAGAGGCGGGGAAACAGAGGTGGGGAATCAGATATGGGGAATCAGAGGTGGCGAATCAAAGGCGGTGAATCAGAGATGGGGAATCAGAGGCGGGGAATCAGAGGCAGGGAATCAGATGTGGGGAATCAGACGCGGGGAATCAGAGCTGGCGAATCAGAGGCGGGGAATCAGAGGTGGGCAATCAGAGCCGGGGAATCAGATATGGGGAATCAGAGGCGGGGAATCAGAGGCGGGGAAACAGAGGTGGGGAATCAGATATGGGGAAACAGAGGTGGCGAATCAAAGGCGGTGAATCAGAGATGGGGAATCAGAGGCGGGGAATCAGAGGCAGGGAATCAAAAATGGGGAATCAGAGGCGGGGAATCAGAGCTGGGGAATCAGAGGCGGGGAATCAGAGTAGGAGAATCAGAGGTGGGGAATCGGATATGGGGAAACAGGGGCGGGGAATCAGAGGCGGGGAAACAGAGGCGGGGAATCAGATATGGGGAATCAGAGGTGTGGAATCAGAGGTTGGGAATCATAGGCGGGGAAACAGAGGCGGGGAATCAGACATGGGGAATCAGCGGTGGCGAATTAAAGGCGGTGAATCAGAGATGGGGAATCAGGGCAGGGAATCAGAGGCAGGAAATCAAACACGGGGAATCAGAGGCGGGGAATCAGAGCTGGGGAATCAGAGGCGGGGATTCAGAGTTGGGGAATCAGAGGCGGGGAATCAGAGGCGGGGAATCAGAGGCGGGGAATCAGATATGGGGAATCAGAGGTGGGGAATCAGAGGTTGGGAATCAGAGGCGGGGAAACAGAGGCGGGGAATCAGTGTCGGGGACTTAGATATGGGGAAACAGAGGCGGGGAATCAGAGGCGGGGAAACAGACGCGGGGAATCAGAGGCGGGGATTCAGAGCTGGGGAATCAGAGGCGGGGAATCAGAGTTGGGGAATCAGAGGCGGGGAATCAGATATGGGGAATCAGAGGCGGGGAAACAGAGGCAGGGAATCAGATATGGGGAATCAGAGGTGGGGTATCAGGGGCGGGGAATCAGAGGCAGGGAATCAGATGCGGGGAGTCAGTGGCGGGGAATCAGAGCTGGCGAATCAGAGGCGGGGAATCAGAGGTGGGCAATCAGAGCCGGGGAATCAGATATGGGGAATCAGAGGCGGGGAATCAAAGGCGGTGAATCAGAGATGGGGAATCAGAGGCGGGGATTCAGAGGCAGGGAATCAAAAACGGGGAATCAGAGGCGGGGAATCAGAGCTGGGGAATCAGAGGCGGGGAATCAGAGTAGGAGAATCAGAGGTGGGGAATCAGATATGGGGAAACAGGGGCGGGGAATCAGAGGCGGGGAAACAGAGGCGGGGAATCAGATATGGGGAATCAGAGGTGTGGAATCAGAGGTTGGGTATCAGAGGCGGGGAAACAGAGGAGGGGAATCAGATATGGGGAATCAGAGGTGGCGAATTAAAGGCGGTGAATCAGAGATGGGGAATCAGGGCAGGGAATCACAGGCGGGGAATCAAACACGGGGAATCAGAGGCGTGGAATCAGAGCTGGGGAATCGGAGGCGGGGATTCAGAGTTGGGGAATCAGAGGCGGGGAATCAGAGGCGGGGAAACAGAGGCGGGGAATCAGATATGGGGAATCAGAGGTGGGGAATCGGAGGTTGGGAATCAGAAGCAGGGAATCAGAGGCGGGGAATCAGAGGCGGGGAATCAGAGGCAGGAAATCCGATGTGCGGAATCGGAGATGGGGAATCAGAGGCAGGGAATCAGAGGCGGGGAATCAGAGGCGGGGAATCAGAGGCCGGGAATCAGATATGGGGAAACAGAGGCGGGGAATCAGAGGTGGGGAAACAGAGGCGGGGAATCAGAGCTGGGGAATCAGAGGCGGGGTATTAGAGTTGGGGAATCAGAAGCGGGTAATCAGATATGGGGAAACAGAGGTGGGGAATCAGAGGCGGGGAAACAGAGGCAGGGAATCTGATATGGGGAATCAGAGGCGGGGAATCAGAGGTGGGGAATCATAGGCAGGGAATCGGATGTGCGGAATCAGAGATGTGGAATCAGAGGCCGGCAATCAGAGGTGGTGAATCAGAGATGGGGAATCAGAGGCGGGGAATCAGAGGCAGGGAATCAGACGCGGGGAATCAGAGGTGGGCAATCAGAGGCGGGGAATCAGATATGGGGAATCAGAGGCGGGGAATCAGAGGCAGGGAAACAGAGGCGGGAAATCAGATATGGGGAATCAGAGCTGGGGAATCAGAGGTGGGGAATCAGAGGCAGGGAATCAGATGTGCGGAATCAGAGATGGGGAATCAGAGGCAGGGAATCAGAATCAGAAGCGGGGAATCAGAGGCAGGGAATCAGAGGCCGGGAATCAGAAGCGGGGAATCAGAGGCCGGGAATCAGAGGCCGGGAATCAGATGCTGGGAATAAGAGGCCGGGAATCAGAGGTGGGGAATCAGAGTCCGGGAATCAGAGATGGGGATTCAGAGGCGGGGAATGAGATATGGAGAATCAGAGGCGTGGAATCAGAGGCGGGGAAACAGAGGTGGGGAATCAGATATGGGGAATCAGAGGTGGCGAATCAAAGGCGGTGAATCAGAGATGGGGAATCAGAGGCGGGGAATCAGAGGCAGGGAATCAGATGCGGGGAATCAGAGGCGGGGAATCAGAGCTGGCGAATCAGAGGCGGGGAATCAGAGGTGGGCAATCAGAGCCGGGGAATCAGATATCGGGAATCAGAGGCGGGGAATCAGAGGCGGGGAAACAGAGGTGGGGAATCAGATATGGGGAAACAGAGGTGGCGAATCAAAGGCGGTGAATCAGAGATGGGGAATCAGAGGCGGGGAATCAGAGGCAGGGAATCAAAAACGGGGAATCAGAGGCGGGGAATCAGAGCTGGGGAATCAGAGGCGGGGAATCAGTGTAGGAGAATCAGAGGTGGGGATTCGGATATGGGGAAACAGGGGCGGGGAATCAGAGGCGGGGAAACAGAGGCGGGGAATCAGATATGGGGAATCAGAGGTGTGGAATCAGAGGTTGGGAATCATAGGCGGGGAAACAGAGGCGGGGAATCAGATATGGGGAATCAGCGGTGGCGAATTAAAGGCGGTGAATCAGAGATGGGGAATCAGGGAAGGGAATCAGAGGCAGGGAATCAAACACGGGGAATCAGAGGCGGGGAATCAGAGCTGGGGAATCAGAGGCGGGGATTCAGAGTTGGGGAATCAGAGGCGGGGAATCAGAGGCGGGGAATCAGAGGCGGGGAATCAGATATGGGGAATCAGAGGTGGGGAATCAGAGGTTGGGAATCAGAAGCAGGGAATCAGAAGCGGGGAATTAGCGGCGGGGAATCAGAGGCAGGGAATCCGATGTGCGGAATCGGAGATGGGGAATCAGAGGCAGGGAATCAGAGGCGGGGAATCAGAGGCGGAGAATCAGAGGCCGGGAATCAGATATGGGGAAACAGAGGCGGGGAATCAGAGGCGGGGAAACAGAGGCGGGGAATCAGAGTCGGGGACTTAGATATGGTGAAACAGAGGCGGGGAATCAGAGGCGGGTAAACAGACGCGGGGAATCAGAGGCGGGGATTCAGAGCTGGGGAATCAGAGGCGGGGAATCAGAGTTGGGGAATCAGAGGCGGGGAATCAGATATGGGGAATCAGAGGCGGGGAAACAGAGGCAGGGAATCAGATATGGGGAATCAGAGGTGGGGTATCAGGGGCGGGGAATCAGAGGCAGGGAATCAGATGCGGGGAATCAGAGGCGGGGAATCAGAGCTGGCGAATCAGAGGCGGGGAATCAGAGGTGGGAAATCAGAGCCGGGGAATCAGATGTGGGGAATCAGAGGCGGGGAATCAAAGGCGGTGAATCAGAGATGGGGAATCAGAGGCGGGGAATCAGAGGCAGGGAATCAAAAACGGGGAATCAGAGGCGGGGAATCAGAGCTGGGGAATCAGAGGCGGGGAATCAGAGTAGGAGAATCAGAGGTGTGGAATCAGATATGGGGAAACAGGGGCGGGGAATCAGAGGCGGGGAAACAGAGGCGGGGAATCAGATATGGGGAATCAGAGGTGTGGAATCAGAGTTTGGGTATCAGAGGCGGGGAAACAGAGGAGCGGAATCAGATATGGGGAATCAGAGGTGGCGAATTAAAGGCGGTGAATCAGAGATGGGGAATCAGGGCAGGGAATCACAGGCAGGGAATCAAACACGGGGAATCAGAGGCGTGGAATCAGAGCTGGGGAATCAGAGGCGGGGATTCAGAGTTGGGGAATCAGAGGCGGGGAATCAGAGGCGGGGAAACAGAGGCGGGGAATCAGATATGGGGAATCAGAGGTGGGGAATCGGAGGTTGGGAATCAGAAGCAGGGAATCAGAGGCGGGGAATCAGAGGCGGGGAATCAGAGGCAGGAAATCCGATGTGCGGAATCGGAGATGGGGAATCAGAGGCAGGGAATCAGAGGCGGGGAATCAGAGCTGGGGAATCAGAGGCAGGGAATCAGACACGGGGAATCAGATATGGGGAATCAGAGGCTGGGATTCAGAGGCGGGGAATCAGAGGCAGGGAATCAGACACGGGGAATCAGAGGTGGGGAATCAGAGGAATCAGAGATGGGGAATCAGAGGCGGGGAATCAGAGGCAGGGAATCAGACGCGGGGAATCTGAGGCGGGGAATCAGAGCTGGGGAATCAGAGGTGCGGAATCAGAGTTGGGGAATCAGAGGCAGGGAATCGGATGTGCGGAATCAGAGATGGGGAATCAGATGTGGGGAATCAGAGGAATCAGAGATGGGGAATCAGAGGCGGGGAATCAGAGGCAGGAAATCAGACACGGGGATTCAGAGGCTGGGAATCAGACGGGGGGAATCAAAGGCGGGGAATCAGAGCTGGGGAATCAGAGGCAGGGAATCAGAGTTGGGGAAACAGAGGCGGGGAATCAGAGTTGGGGAATCAGAGGCGGGGAATCAGATATGGGGAATCAGAGGCGGGGAAACAGACGCGGGGAATCAGAGGCGGGGATTCAGAGCTGGGGAATCAGAGGCGGGGAATCAGAGTTGGGGAATCAGAGGCGGGGAATCAGATATGGGGAATCAGAGGCGGGGAAACAGAGGCAGGGAATCAGATATGGGGAATCAGAGGTGGGGTATCAGGGGCGGAGAATCAGAGGCAGGGAATCAGATGCGGGGAATCAGAGGCGGGGAATCAGAGCTGGCGAATCAGAGGCGGGGAATCAGAGGTGGGCAATCAGAGCCGGGGAATCAGATATGGGGAATCAGAGGCGGGGAATCAAAGGCGGTGAATCAGAGATGGGGAATCAGAGGCGGGGAATCAGAGGCAGGGAATCAAAAACGGGGAATCAGAGGCGGGGAATCAGAGCTGGGGAATCAGAGGCGGGGAATCAGAGTAGGATAATCAGAGGTGGGGAATCAGATATGGGGAAACAGGGGCGGGGAATCAGAGGCGGGGAAACAGAGGCGGGGAATCAGATATGGGGAATCAGAGGTGTGGAATCAGAGGTTGGGAATCAGAGGCGGGGAAACAGAGGAGGGGATTCAGATATGGGGAATCAGAGGTGGCGAATTAAAGGCGGTGAATCAGAGATGGGGAATCAGGGCAGGGAATCACAGGCGGGGAATCAAACACGGGGAATCAGAGGCGTGGAATCAGAGCTGGGGAATCGGAGGCGGGGATTCAGAGTTGGGGAATCAGAGGCGGGGAATCAGAGGCGGGGAAACAGAGGCGGGGAATCAGATATGGGGAATCAGAGGTGGGGAATCGGAGGTTGGGAATCAGAAGCAGGGAATCAGAGGCGGGGAATCAGAGGCGGGGAATCAGAGGCAGGAAATCCGATGTGCGGAATCGGAGATGGGGAATCAGAGGCAGGGAATCAGAGGCCGGAATCAGATGCTGGGAATCAGAGGCGTGGAATCAGAGGCGGGGAATCAGAGGCAGGGAATCAGATGCGGGGAATCAGAGGCGGGGAATCAGAGCTGGGGAATCAGAGGCGGGGTATTAGAGTTGGGGAATCAGAAGCGGGGAATCAGATATGGGGAAACAGAGGTGGGGAATCAGAGGCGGGGAAACAGAGGAAGGGAATCTGATATGGGGAATCAGAGGCGGGGAATCAGAGGTGGGGAATCATAGGCAGGGAATCGGATGTGCGGAATCAGAGATGTGGAATCAGAGGCCGGCAATCAGAGGTGGTGAATCAGAGATGGGGAATCAGAGGCGGGGAATCAGAGGCAGGGAATCAGACGCGGGGAATCAGAGGTGGGCAATCAGAGGCGGGGAATCAGATATGGGGAATCAGAGGCGGGGAATCAGAGGCAGGGAAACAGAGGCGGGGAATCAGATATGGGGAATCAGAGCTGGGGAATCAGAGATGGGGAATCAGAGGCAGGGAATCAGATGTGCGGAATCAGAGATGGGGAATCAGAGGCAGGGAATCAGAATCAGAAGCGGGGAATCAGAGGCCGGGAATCAGAGGCCGGGAATCAGATGCTGGGAATAAGAGGCCTGGAATCAGAGGTGGGGAATCAGAGTCCGGGAATCAGAGATGGGGATTCAGAGGCGGGGAATGAGATATGGAGAATCAGAGGCGGGGAATCAGAGGCGGGGAAACAGAGGTGGGGAATCAGATATGGGGAATCAGAGGTGGCGAATCAAAGGCGGTGAATCAGAGATGGGGAATCAGAGGCGGGGAATCAGAGGCAGGGAATCAGATGTGGGGAATCAGAGGCGGGGAATCAGAGCTGGCGAATCAGAGGCGGGGAATCAGAGGTGGGCAATCAGAGCCGGGGAATCAGATATGGGGAATCAGAGGCGGGGAATCAGAGGCGGGGAAACAGAGGTGGGGAATCAGATATGGGGAAACAGAGGTGGCGAATCAAAGGCGGTGAATCAGAGATGGGGAATCAGAGGCGGGGAATCAGAGGCAGGGAATCAAAAACGGGGAATCAGAGGCGGGGAATCAGAGCTGGGGAATCAGAGGCGGGGAATCAGAGTAGGAGAATCAGAGGTGGGGAATCGGATATGGGGAAACAGGGGCGGGGAATCAGAGGCGGGGAAACAGAGGCGGGGAATCAGATATGGGGAATCAGAGGTGTGGAATCAGAGGTTGGGAATCATAGGCGGGGAAACAGAGGCGGGGAATCAGACATGGGGAATCAGCGGTGGCGAATTAAAGGCGGTGAATCAGAGATGGGGAATCAGGGCAGGGAATCAGAGGCAGGAAATCAAACACGGGGAATCAGAGGCGGGGAATCAGAGCTGGGGAATCAGAGGCGGGGATTCAGAGTTGGGGAATCAGAGGCGGGGAATCAGAGGCGGGGAATCAGAGGCGGGGAATCAGATATGGGGAATCAGAGGTGGGGAATCAGAGGTTGGGAATCAGAGGCGGGTAAACAGAGGCGGGGAATCAGTGTCGGGGACTTAGATATGGGGAAACAGAGGCGGGGAATCAGAGGCGGGGAAACAGACGCGGGGAATCAGAGGCGGGGATTCAGAGCTGGGGAATCAGAGGCGGGGAATCAGAATCAGAAGCGGGGAATCAGAGGCCGGGAATCAGAGGCCGGGAATCAGATGCTGGGAATAAGAGGCCGGGAATCAGAGGTGGGGAATCAGAGTCCGGGAATCAGAGATGGGGATTCAGAGGCGGGGAATGAGATATGGAGAATCAGAGGCGTGGAATCAGAGGCGGGGAAACAGAGGTGGGGAATCAGATATGGGGAATCAGAGGTGGCGAATCAAAGGCGGTGAATCAGAGATGGGGAATCAGAGGCGGGGAATCAGAGGCAGGGAATCAGATGCGGGGAATCAGAGGCGGGGAATCAGAGCTGGCGAATCAGAGGCGGGGAATCAGAGGTGGGCAATCAGAGCCGGGGAATCAGATATCGGGAATCAGAGGCGGGGAATCAGAGGCGGGGAAACAGAGGTGGGGAATCAGATATGGGGAAACAGAGGTGGCGAATCAAAGGCGGTGAATCAGAGATGGGGAATCAGAGGCGGGGAATCAGAGGCAGGGAATCAAAAACGGGGAATCAGAGGCGGGGAATCAGAGCTGGGGAATCAGAGGCGGGGAATCAGTGTAGGAGAATCAGAGGTGGGGATTCGGATATGGGGAAACAGGGGCGGGGAATCAGAGGCGGGGAAACAGAGGCGGGGAATCAGATATGGGGAATCAGAGGTGTGGAATCAGAGGTTGGGAATCATAGGCGGGGAAACAGAGGCGGGGAATCAGATATGGGGAATCAGCGGTGGCGAATTAAAGGCGGTGAATCAGAGATGGGGAATCAGGGAAGGGAATCAGAGGCAGGGAATCAAACACGGGGAATCAGAGGCGGGGAATCAGAGCTGGGGAATCAGAGGCGGGGATTCAGAGTTGGGGAATCAGAGGCGGGGAATCAGAGGCGGGGAATCAGAGGCGGGGAATCAGATATGGGGAATCAGAGGTGGGGAATCAGAGGTTGGGAATCAGAAGCAGGGAATCAGAAGCGGGGAATTAGCGGCGGGGAATCAGAGGCAGGGAATCCGATGTGCGGAATCGGAGATGGGGAATCAGAGGCAGGGAATCAGAGGCGGGGAATCAGAGGCGGAGAATCAGAGGCCGGGAATCAGATATGGGGAAACAGAGGCGGGGAATCAGAGGCGGGGAAACAGAGGCGGGGAATCAGAGTCGGGGACTTAGATATGGGGAAACAGAGGCGGGGAATCAGAGGCGGGGAAACAGACGCGGGGAATCAGAGGCGGGGATTCAGAGCTGGGGAATCAGAGGCGGGGAATCAGAGTTGGGGAATCAGAGGCGGGGAATCAGATATGGGGAATCAGAGGCGGGGAAACAGAGGCAGGGAATCAGATATGGGGAATCAGAGGTGGGGTATCAGGGGCGGGGAATCAGAGGCAGGGAATCAGATGCGGGGAATCAGAGGCGGGGAATCAGAGCTGGCGAATCAGAGGCGGGGAATCAGAGGTGGGAAATCAGAGCCGGGGAATCAGATGTGGGGAATCAGAGGCGGGGAATCAAAGGCGGTGAATCAGAGATGGGGAATCAGAGGCGGGGAATCAGAGGCAGGGAATCAAAAACGGGGAATCAGAGGCGGGGAATCAGAGCTGGGGAATCAGAGGCGGGGAATCAGAGTAGGAGAATCAGAGGTGTGGAATCAGATATGGGGAAACAGGGGCGGGGAATCAGAGGCGGGGAAACAGAGGCGGGGAATCAGATATGGGGAATCAGAGGTGTGGAATCAGAGTTTGGGTATCAGAGGCGGGGAAACAGAGGAGCGGAATCAGATATGGGGAATCAGAGGTGGCGAATTAAAGGCGGTGAATCAGAGATGGGGAATCAGGGCAGGGAATCACAGGCAGGGAATCAAACACGGGGAATCAGAGGCGTGGAATCAGAGCTGGGGAATCAGAGGCGGGGATTCAGAGTTGGGGAATCAGAGGCGGGGAATCAGAGGCGGGGAAACAGAGGCGGGGAATCAGATATGGGGAATCAGAGGTGGGGAATCGGAGGTTGGGAATCAGAAGCAGGGAATCAGAGGCGGGGAATCAGAGGCGGGGAATCAGAGGCAGGAAATCCGATGTGCGGAATCGGAGATGGGGAATCAGAGGCAGGGAATCAGAGGCGGGGAATCAGAGCTGGGGAATCAGAGGCAGGGAATCAGACACGGGGAATCAGATATGGGGAATCAGAGGCTGGGATTCAGAGGCGGGGAATCAGAGGCAGGGAATCAGACACGGGGAATCAGAGGTGGGGAATCAGAGGAATCAGAGATGGGGAATCAGAGGCGGGGAATCAGAGGCAGGGAATCAGACGCGGGGAATCTGAGGCGGGGAATCAGAGCTGGGGAATCAGAGGTGCGGAATCAGAGTTGGGGAATCAGAGGCAGGGAATCGGATGTGCGGAATCAGAGATGGGGAATCAGATGTGGGGAATCAGAGGAATCAGAGATGGGGAATCAGAGGCGGGGAATCAGAGGCAGGAAATCAGACACGGGGATTCAGAGGCTGGGAATGAGACGGGGGGAATCAAAGGCGGGGAATCAGAGCTGGGGAATCAGAGGCAGGGAATCAGAGTTGGGGAAACAGAGGCGGGGAATCAGAGTTGGGGAATCAGAGGCGGGGAATCAGATATGGGGAATCAGAGGCGGGGAAACAGACGCGGGGAATCAGAGGCGGGGATTCAGAGCTGGGGAATCAGAGGCGGGGAATCAGAGTTGGGGAATCAGAGGCGGGGAATCAGATATGGGGAATCAGAGGCGGGGAAACAGAGGCAGGGAATCAGATATGGGGAATCAGAGGTGGGGTATCAGGGGCGGAGAATCAGAGGCAGGGAATCAGATGCGGGGAATCAGAGGCGGGGAATCAGAGCTGGCGAATCAGAGGCGGGGAATCAGAGGTGGGCAATCAGAGCCGGGGAATCAGATATGGGGAATCAGAGGCGGGGAATCAAAGGCGGTGAATCAGAGATGGGGAATCAGAGGCGGGGAATCAGAGGCAGGGAATCAAAAACGGGGAATCAGAGGCGGGGAATCAGAGCTGGGGAATCAGAGGCGGGGAATCAGAGTAGGATAATCAGAGGTGGGGAATCAGATATGGGGAAACAGGGGCGGGGAATCAGAGGCGGGGAAACAGAGGCGGGGAATCAGATATGGGGAATCAGAGGTGTGGAATCAGAGGTTGGGAATCAGAGGCGGGGAAACAGAGGAGGGGATTCAGATATGGGGAATCAGAGGTGGCGAATTAAAGGCGGTGAATCAGAGATGGGGAATCAGGGCAGGGAATCACAGGCGGGGAATCAAACACGGGGAATCAGAGGCGTGGAATCAGAGCTGGGGAATCGGAGGCGGGGATTCAGAGTTGGGGAATCAGAGGCGGGGAATCAGAGGCGGGGAAACAGAGGCGGGGAATCAGATATGGGGAATCAGAGGTGGGGAATCGGAGGTTGGGAATCAGAAGCAGGGAATCAGAGGCGGGGAATCAGAGGCGGGGAATCAGAGGCAGGAAATCCGATGTGCGGAATCGGAGATGGGGAATCAGAGGCAGGGAATCAGAGGCCGGTATCAGATGCTGGGAATCAGAGGCGTGGAATCAGAGGCGGGGAATCAGAGGCAGGGAATCAGATGCGGGGAATCAGAGGCGGGGAATCAGAGCTGGGGAATCAGAGGCGGGGTATTAGAGTTGGGGAATCAGAAGCGGGGAATCAGATATGGGGAAACAGAGGTGGGGAATCAGAGGCGGGGAAACAGAGGAAGGGAATCTGATATGGGGAATCAGAGGCGGGGAATCAGAGGTGGGGAATCATAGGCAGGGAATCGGATGTGCGGAATCAGAGATGTGGAATCAGAGGCCGGCAATCAGAGGTGGTGAATCAGAGATGGGGAATCAGAGGCGGGGAATCAGAGGCAGGGAATCAGACGCGGGGAATCAGAGGTGGGCAATCAGAGGCGGGGAATCAGATATGGGGAATCAGAGGCGGGGAATCAGAGGCAGGGAAACAGAGGCGGGGAATCAGATATGGGGAATCAGAGCTGGGGAATCAGAGATGGGGAATCAGAGGCAGGGAATCAGATGTGCGGAATCAGAGATGGGGAATCAGAGGCAGGGAATCAGAATCAGAAGCGGGGAATCAGAGGCCGGGAATCAGAGGCCGGGAATCAGATGCTGGGAATAAGAGGCCTGGAATCAGAGGTGGGGAATCAGAGTCCGGGAATCAGAGATGGGGATTCAGAGGCGGGGAATGAGATATGGAGAATCAGAGGCGGGGAATCAGAGGCGGGGAAACAGAGGTGGGGAATCAGATATGGGGAATCAGAGGTGGCGAATCAAAGGCGGTGAATCAGAGATGGGGAATCAGAGGCGGGGAATCAGAGGCAGGGAATCAGATGTGGGGAATCAGAGGCGGGGAATCAGAGCTGGCGAATCAGAGGCGGGGAATCAGAGGTGGGCAATCAGAGCCGGGGAATCAGATATGGGGAATCAGAGGCGGGGAATCAGAGGCGGGGAAACAGAGGTGGGGAATCAGATATGGGGAAACAGAGGTGGCGAATCAAAGGCGGTGAATCAGAGATGGGGAATCAGAGGCGGGGAATCAGAGGCAGGGAATCAAAAACGGGGAATCAGAGGCGGGGAATCAGAGCTGGTGAATCAGAGGCGGGGAATCAGAGTAGGAGAATCAGAGGTGGGGAATCGGATATGGGGAAACAGGGGCGGGGAATCAGAGGCGGGGAAACAGAGGCGGGGAATCAGATATGGGGAATCAGAGGTGTGGAATCAGAGGTTGGGAATCATAGGCGGGGAAACAGAGGCGGGGAATCAGACATGGGGAATCAGCGGTGGCGAATTAAAGGCGGTGAATCAGAGATGGGGAATCAGGGCAGGGAATCAGAGGCAGGAAATCAAACACGGGGAATCAGAGGCGGGGAATCAGAGCTGGGGAATCAGAGGCGGGGATTCAGAGTTGGGGAATCAGAGGCGGGGAATCAGAGGCGGGGAATCAGAGGCGGGGAATCAGATATGGGGAATCAGAGGTGGGGAATCAGAGGTTGGGAATCAGAGGCGGGGAAACAGAGGCGGGGAATCAGTGTCGGGGACTTAGATATGGGGAAACAGAGGCGGGGAATCAGAGGCGGGGAAACAGACGCGGGGAATCAGAGGCGGGGATTCAGAGCTGGGGAATCAGAGGCGGGGAATCAGAGTTGGGGAATCAGAGGCGAGGAATCAGAGTTGGGGAATCAGAGGCGGGGAATCAGATATGGGGAATCAGAGGCGGGGAAACAGAGGCAGGGAATCAGATATGGGGAATCAGAGGTGGGGTATCAGGGGCGGGGAATCAGAGGCAGGGAATCAGATGCGGGGAATCAGAGGCGGGGAATCAGAGCTGGCGAATCAGAGGCGGGGAATCAGAGGTGGGCAATCAGAGCCGGGGAATCAGATATGGGGAATCAGAGGCGGGGAATCAAAGGCGGTGAATCAGAGATGGGGAATCAGAGGCGGGGATTCAGAGGCAGGGAATCAAAAACGGGGAATCAGAGGCGGGGAATCAGAGCTGGGGAATCAGAGGCGGGGAATCAGAGTAGGAGAATCAGAGGTGGGGAATCAGATATGGGGAAACAGGGGCGGGGAATCAGAGGCGGGGAAACAGAGGCGGGGAATCAGATATGGGGAATCAGAGGTGTGGAATCAGAGGTTGGGTATCAGAGGCGGGGAAACAGAGGAGGGGAATCAGATAAGGGGAATCAGAGGTGGCGAATTAAAGGCGGTGAATCAGAGATGGGGAATCAGGGCAGGGAATCACAGGCGGGGAATCAAACACGGGGAATCAGAGGCGTGGAATCAGAGCTGGGGAATCGGAGGCGGGGATTCAGAGTTGGGGAATCAGAGGCGGGGAATCAGAGGCGGGGAAACAGAGGCGGGGAATCAGATATGGGGAATCAGATGTGGGGAATCGGAGGTTGGGAATCAGAAGCAGGGAATCAGAGGCGGGGAATCAGAGGCGGGGAATCAGAGGCAGGAAATCCGATGTGCGGAATCGGAGATGGGGAATCAGAGGCAGGGAATCAGAGGCGGGGAATCAGAGGCGGGGAATCAGAGGCCGGGAATCAGATATGGGGAAACAGAGGCGGGGAATCAGAGGTGGGGAAACAGAGGCGGGGAATCAGAGCTGGGGAATCAGAGGCGGGGTATTAGAGTTGGGGAATCAGAAGCGGGTAATCAGATATGGGGAAACAGAGGTGGGGAATCAGAGGCGGGGAAACAGAGGCAGGGAATCTGATATGGGGAATCAGAGGCGGGGAATCAGAGGTGGGGAATCATAGGCAGGGAATCGGATGTGCGGAATCAGAGATGTGGAATCAGAGGCCGGCAATCAGAGGTGGTGAATCAGAGATGGGGAATCAGAGGCGGGGAATCAGAGGCAGGGAATCAGACGCGGGGAATCAGAGGTGGGCAATCAGAGGCGGGGAATCAGATATGGGGAATCAGAGGCGGGGAATCAGAGGCAGGGAAACAGAGGCGGGAAATCAGATATGGGGAATCAGAGCTGGGGAATCAGAGGTGGGGAATCAGAGGCAGGGAATCAGATGTGCGGAATCAGAGATGGGGAATCAGAGGCAGGGAATCAGAATCAGAAGCGGGGAATCAGAGGCCGGGAATCAGAGGCCGGGAATCAGATGCTGGGAATAAGAGGCCGGGAATCAGAGGTGGGGAATCAGAGTCCGGGAATCAGAGATGGGGATTCAGAGGCGGGGAATGAGATATGGAGAATCAGAGGCGTGGAATCAGAGGCGGGGAAACAGAGGTGGGGAATCAGATATGGGGAATCAGAGGTGGCGAATCAAAGGCGGTGAATCAGAGATGGGGAATCAGAGGCGGGGAATCAGAGGCAGGGAATCAGATGCGGGGAATCAGAGGCGGGGAATCAGAGCTGGCGAATCAGAGGCGGGGAATCAGAGGTGGGCAATCAGAGCCGGGGAATCAGATATGGGGAATCAGAGGCGGGGAATCAGAGGCGGGGAAACAGAGGTGGGGAATCAGATATGGGGAAACAGAGGTGGCGAATCAAAGGCGGTGAATCAGAGATGGGGAATCAGAGGCGGGGAATCAGAGGCAGGGAATCAAAAACGGGGAATCAGAGGCGGGGAATCAGAGCTGGGGAATCAGAGGCGGGGAATCAGTGTAGGAGAATCAGAGGTGGGGAATCGGATATGGGGAAACAGGGGCGGGGAATCAGAGGCGGGGAAACAGAGGCGGGGAATCAGATATAGGGAATCAGAGGTGTGGAATCAGAGGTTGGGAATCATAGGCGGGGAAACAGAGGCGGGGAATCAGATATGGGGAATCAGCGGTGGCGAATTAAAGGCGGTGAATCAGAGATGGGGAATCAGGGAAGGGAATCAGAGGCAGGGAATCAAACACGGGGAATCAGAGGCGGGGAATCAGAGCTGGGGAGTCAGAGGCGGGGATTCAGAGTTGGGGAATCAGAGGCGGGGAATCAGAGGCGGGGAATCAGAGGCGGGGAATCAGATATGGGGAATCAGAGGTGGGGAATCAGAGGTTGGGAATCAGAAGCAGGGAATCAGAAGCGGGGAATTAGCGGCGGGGAATCAGAGGCAGGGAATCCGATGTGCGGAATCGGAGATGGGGAATCAGAGGCAGGGAATCAGAGGCGGGGAATCAGAGGCGGAGAATCAGAGGCCGGGAATCAGATATGGGGAAACAGAGGCGGGGAATCAGAGGCGGGGAAACAGAGGCGGGGAATCAGAGTCGGGGACTTAGATATGGGGAAACAGAGGCGGGGAATCAGAGGCGGGGAAACAGACGCGGGGAATCAGAGGCGGGGATTCAGAGCTGGGGAATCAGAGGCGGGGAATCAGAGTTGGGGAATCAGAGGCGGGGAATCAGATATGGGGAATCAGAGGCGGGGAAACAGAGGCAGGGAATCAGATATGGGGAATCAGAGGTGGGGTATCAGGGGCGGGGAATCAGAGGCAGGGAATCAGATGCGGGGAATCAGAGGCGGGGAATCAGAGCTGGCGAATCAGAGGCGGGGAATCAGAGGTGGGCAATCAGAGCCGGGGAATCAGATGTGGGGAATCAGAGGCGGGGAATCAAAGGCGGTGAATCAGAGATGGGGAATCAGAGGCGGGGAATCAGAGGCAGGGAATCAAAAACGGGGAATCAGAGGCGGGGAATCAGAGCTGGGGAATCAGAGGCGGGGAATCAGAGTAGGAGAATCAGAGGTGCGGAATCAGATATGGGGAAACAGGGGCGGGGAATCAGAGGCGGGGAAACAGAGGCGGGGAATCAGATATGGGGAATCAGAGGTGTGGAATCAGAGTTTGGGTATCAGAGGCGGGGAAACAGAGGAGCGGAATCAGATATGGGGAATCAGAGGTGGCGAATTAAAGGCGGTGAATCAGAGATGGGGAATCAGGGCAGGGAATCACAGGCAGGGAATCAAACACGGGGAATCAGAGGCGTGGAATCAGAGCTGGGGAATCAGAGGCGGGGATTCAGAGTTGGGGAATCAGAGGCGGGGAATCAGAGGCGGGGAAACAGAGGCGGGGAATCAGATATGGGGAATCAGAGGTGGGGAATCGGAGGTTGGGAATCAGAAGCAGGGAATCAGAGGCGGGGAATCAGAGGCGGGGAATCAGAGGCAGGAAATCCGATGTGCGGAATCGGAGATGGGGAATCAGAGGCAGGGAATCAGAGGCGGGGAATCAGAGCTGGGGAATCAGAGGCAGGGAATCAGACGCGGGGAATCAGATATGGGGAATCAGAGGCTGGGATTCAGAGGCGGGGAATCAGAGGCAGGGAATCAGACACGGGGAATCAGAGGTGGGGAATCAGAGGAATCAGAGATGGGGAATCAGAGGCGGGGAATCAGAGGCAGGGAATCAGACGCGGGGAATCTGAGGCGGGGAATCAGAGCTGGGGAATCAGAGGTGGGGAATCAGAGTTGGGGAATCAGAGGCAGGGAATCGGATGTGCGGAATCAGAGATGGGGAATCAGATGTGGGGAATCAGAGGAATCAGAGATGGGGAATCAGAGGCGGGGAATCAGAGGCAGGAAATCAGACACGGGGATTCAGAGGCTGGGAATCAGACGGGGGGAATCAAAGGCGGGGAATCAGAGCTGGGGAATCAGAGGCAGGGAATCAGAGTTGGGGAAACAGAGGCGGGGAATCAGAGTTGGGGAATCAGAGGCGGGGAATCAGATATGGGGAATCAGAGGCGGGGAAACAGACGCGGGGAATCAGAGGCGGGGATTCAGAGTTGGGGAATCAGAGGCGGGGAATCAGAGGCGGGGAATCAGAGGCGGGGAATCAGATATGGGGAATCAGAGGCGGGGAATCAGAGGTTGGGAATCAGAGGCGGGGAAACAGAGGCGGGGAATCAGTGTCGGGGACTTAGATATGGGGAAACAGAGGCGGGGAATCAGAGGCGGGGAAACAGACGCGGGGAATCAGAGGCGGGGATTCAGAGCTGGGGAATCAGAGGCGGGGAATCAGAGTTGGGGAATCAGAGGCGGGGAATCAGAGTTGGGGAATCAGAGGCGGGGAATCAGATATGGGGAATCAGAGGCGGGTAAACAGAGGCAGGGAATCAGATATGGGGAATCAGAGGTGGGGTATCAGGGGCGGGGAATCAGAGGCAGGGAATCAGATGCGGGGAATCAGAGGCGGGGAATCAGAGCTGGCGAATCAGAGGCGGGGAATCAGAGGCGGTGAATCAGAGATGGGGAATCAGAGGCGGGGATTCAGAGGCAGGGAATCAAAAACGGGGAATCAGAGGCGGGGAATCAGAGCTGGGGAATCAGAGGCGGGGAATCAGAGTATGAGAATCAGAGGTGGGGAATCAGATATGGGGAAACAGGGGCGGGGAATCAGAGGCGGGGAAACAGAGGCGGGGAATCAGATATGGGGAATCAGAGGTGTGGAATCAGAGTTTGGGTATCAGAGGCGGGGAAACAGAGGAGCGGAATCAGATATGGGGAATCAGAGGTGGCGAATTAAAGGCGGTGAATCAGAGATGGGGAATCAGGGCAGGGAATCACAGGCAGGGAATCAAACACGGGGAATCAGAGGCGTGGAATCAGAGCTGGGGAATCAGAGGCGGGGATTCAGAGTTGGGGAATCAGAGGCGGGGAATCAGAGGCGGGGAAACAGAGGCGGGGAATCAGATATGGGGAATCAGAGGTGGGGAATCGGAGGTTGGGAATCAGAAGCAGGGAATCAGAGGCGGGGAATCAGAGGCGGGGAATCAGAGGCAGGAAATCCGATGTGCGGAATCGGAGATGGGGAATCAGAGGCAGGGAATCAGAGGCGGGGAATCAGAGCTGGGGAATCAGAGGCAGGGAATCAGACGCGGGGAATCAGATATGGGGAATCAGCGGCTGGGATTCAGAGGCGGGGAATCAGAGGCAGGGAATCAGACACGGGGAATCAGAGGTGGGGAATCAGAGGAATCAGAGATGGGGAATCAGAGGCGGGGAATCAGAGGCAGGGAATCAGACGCGGGGAATCTGAGGCGGGGAATCAGAGCTGGGGAATCAGAGGTGGGGAATCAGAGTTGGGGAATCAGAGGCAGGGAATCGGATGTGCGGAATCAGAGATGGGGAATCAGATGTGGGGAATCAGAGGAATCAGAGATGGGGAATCAGAGGCGGGGAATCAGAGGCAGGAAATCAGACACGGGGATTCAGAGGCTGGGAATCAGACGGGGGGAATCAAAGGCGGGGAATCAGAGCTGGGGAATCAGAGGCAGGGAATCAGAGTTGGGGAAACAGAGGCGGGGAATCAGAGTTGGGGAATCAGAGGCGGGGAATCAGATATGGGGAATCAGAGGCGGGGAAACAGACGCGGGGAATCAGAGGCGGGGATTCAGAGTTGGGGAATCAGAGGCGGGGAATCAGAGGCGGGGAATCAGAGGCGGGGAATCAGATATGGGGAATCAGAGGTGGGGAATCAGAGGTTGGGAATCAGAGGCGGGGAAACAGAGGCGGGGAATCAGTGTCGGGGACTTAGATATGGGGAAACAGAGGCGGGGAATCAGAGGCGGGGATTCAGAGCTGGGGAATCAGAGGCGGGGAATCAGAGTTGGGGAATCAGAGGCGGGGAATCAGAGTTGGGGAATCAGAGGCGGGGAATCAGATATGGGGAATCAGAGGCGGGTAAACAGAGGCAGGGAATCAGATATGGGGAATCAGAGGTGGGGTATCAGGGGCGGGGAATCAGAGGCAGGGAATCAGATGCGGGGAATCAGAGGCGGGGAATCAGAGCTGGCGAATCAGAGGCGGGGAATCAGAGGCGGTGAATCAGAGATGGGGAATCAGAGGCGGGGATTCAGAGGCAGGGAATCAAAAACGGGGAATCAGAGGCGGGGAATCAGAGCTGGGGAATCAGAGGCGGGGAATCAGAGTATGAGAATCAGAGGTGGGGAATCAGATATGGGGAAACAGGGGCGGGGAATCAGAGGCGGGGAAACAGAGGCGGGGAATCAGATATGGGGAATCAGAGGTGTGGAATCAGAGGTTGGGTATCAGAGGCGGGGAAACAGAGGAGGGGAATCAGATATGGGGAATCAGAGGTGGCGAATTAAAGGCGGTGAATCAGAGATGGGGACTCAGGGCAGGGAATCACAGGCGGGGAATCAAACACGGGGAATCAGAGGCGTGGAATCAGAGCTGGGGAATCGGAGGCGGGGATTCAGAGTTGGGGAATCAGAGGCGGGGAATCAGAGGCGGGGAAACAGAGGCGGGGAATCAGATATGGGGAATCAGAGGTGGGGAATCGGAGGTTGGGAATCAGAAGCAGGGAATCAGAGGCGGGGAATCAGAGGCGGGGAATCAGAGGCAGGAAATCCGATGTGCGGAATCGGAGATGGGGAATCAGAGGCAGGGAATCAGAGGCGGGGAATCAGAGGCGGGGAATCAGAGGCCGGGAATCAGATATGGGGAAACAGAGGCGGGGAATCAGAGGTGGGGAAACAGAGGCGGGGAATCAGAGCTGGGGAATCAGAGGCGGGGTATTAGAGTTGGGGAATCAGAAGCGGGTAATCAGATATGGGGAAACAGAGGTGGGGAATCAGAGGCGGGGAAACAGAGGCAGGGAATCTGATATGGGGAATCAGAGGCGGGGAATCAGAGGTGGGGAATCATAGGCAGGGAATCGGATGTGCGGAATCAGAGATGTGGAATCAGAGGCCGGCAATCAGAGGTGGTGAATCAGAGATGGGGAATCAGAGGCGGGGAATCAGAGGCAGGGAATCAGACGCGGGGAATCAGAGGTGGGCAATCAGAGGCGGGGAATCAGATATGGGGAATCAGAGGCGGGGAATCAGAGGCAGGGAAACAGAGGCGGGAAATCAGATATGGGGAATCAGAGCTGGGGAATCAGAGGTGGGGAATCAGAGGCAGGGAATCAGATGTGCGGAATCAGAGATGGGGAATCAGAGGCAGGGAATCAGAATCAGAAGCGGGGAATCAGAGGCCGGGAATCAGAGGCCGGGAATCAGATGCTGGGAATAAGAGGCCGGGAATCAGAGGTGGGGAATCAGAGTCCGGGAATCAGAGATGGGGATTCAGAGGCGGGGAATGAGATATGGAGAATCAGAGGCGTGGAATCAGAGGCGGGGAAACAGAGGTGGGGAATCAGATATGGGGAATCAGAGGTGGCGAATCAAAGGCGGTGAATCAGAGCTGGGGAATCAGAGGCGGGGAATCAGAGGCAGGGAATCAGATGCGGGGAATCAGAGGCGGGGAATCAGAGCTGGCGAATCAGAGGCGGGGAATCAGAGGTGGGCAATCAGAGCCGGGGAATCAGATATGGGGAATCAGAGGCGGGGAATCAGAGGCAGGGAAACAGAGGTGGGGAATCAGATATGGGGAAACAGAGGTGGCGAATCAAAGGCGGTGAATCAGAGATGGGGAATCAGAGGCGGGGAATCAGAGGCAGGGAATCAAAAACGGGGAATCAGAGGCGGGGAATCAGAGCTGGGGAATCAGAGGCGGGGAATCAGTGTAGGAGAATCAGAGGTGGGGAATCGGATATGGGGAAACAGGGGCGGGGAATCAGAGGCGGGGAAACAGAGGCGGGGAATCAGATATGGGGAATCAGAGGTGTGGAATCAGAGGTTGGGAATCATAGGCGGGGAAACAGAGGCGGGGAATCAGATATGGGGAATCAGCGGTGGCGAATTAAAGGCGGTGAATCAGAGATGGGGAATCAGGGAAGGGAATCAGAGGCAGGGAATCAAACACGGGGAATCAGAGGCGGGGAATCAGAGCTGGGGAATCAGAGGCGGGGATTCAGAGTTGGGGAATCAGAGGCGGGGAATCAGAGGCGGGGAATCAGTGGCGGGGAATCAGATATGGGGAATCAGAGGTGGGGAATCAGAGGTTGGGAATCAGAAGCAGGGAATCAGAAGCGGGGAATTAGCGGCGGGGAATCAGAGGCAGGGAATCCGATGTGCGGAATCGGAGATGGGGAATCAGAGGCAGGGAATCAGAGGCGGGGAATCAGAGGCGGAGAATCAGAGGCCGGGAATCAGATATGGGGAAACAGAGGCGGGGAATCAGAGGCGGGGAAACAGAGGCGGGGAATCAGAGTCGGGGACTTAGATATGGGGAAACAGAGGCGGGGAATCAGAGGCGGGGAAACAGACGCGGGGAATCAGAGGCGGGGATTCAGAGCTGGGGAATCAGAGGCGGGGAATCAGAGTTGGGGAATCAGAGGCGGGGAATCAGATATGGGGAATCAGAGGCGGGGAAACAGAGGCAGGGAATCAGATATGGGGAATCAGAGGTGGGGTGTCAGGGGCGGGGAATCAGAGGCAGGGAATCAGATGCGGGGAATCAGAGGCGGGGAATCAGAGCTGGCGAATCAGAGGCGGGGAATCAGAGGTGGGCAATCAGAGCCGGGGAATCAGATGTGGGGAATCAGAGGCGGGGAATCAAAGGCGGTGAATCAGAGATGGGGAATCAGAGGCGGGGAATCAGAGGCAGGGAATCAAAAACGGGGAATCAGAGGCGGGGAATCAGAGCTGGGGAATCAGAGGCGGGGAATCAGAGTAGGAGAATCAGAGGTGGGGAATCAGATATGGGGAAACAGGGGCGGGGAATCAGAGGCGGGGAAACAGAGGCGGGGAATCAGATATGGGGAATCAGAGGTGTGGAATCAGAGTTTGGGTATCAGAGGCGGGGAAACAGAGGAGCGGAATCAGATATGGGGAATCAGAGGTGGCGAATTAAAGGCGGTGAATCAGAGATGGGGAATCAGGGCAGGGAATCACAGGCAGGGAATCAAACACGGGGAATCAGAGGCGTGGAATCAGAGCTGGGGAATCAGAGGCGGGGATTCAGAGTTGGGGAATCAGAGGCGGGGAATCAGAGGCGGGGAAACAGAGGCGGGGAATCAGATATGGGGAATCAGAGGTGGGGAATCGGAGGTTGGGAATCAGAAGCAGGGAATCAGAGGCGGGGAATCAGAGGCGGGGAATCAGAGGCAGGAAATCCGATGTGCGGAATCGGAGATGGGGAATCAGAGGCAGGGAATCAGAGGCGGGGAATCAGAGGCGGGGAATCAGAGGCCGGGAATCAGATATGGGGAAACAGAGGCGGGGAATCAGAGGTTGGGAATCAGAGGCAGGGAATCAGAGGCTGGGAATCAGATGCAGGGAATCAGATGCGGGGAATCAGAGCTGGGGAATCAGAGGTGGGGAATCAGAGTTGGGGAATCAGAGTCGGGGACTTAGATATGGGGAAACAGAGGCGGGGAATCAGAGGCAGGGAAACAGAGGCGGGGAATCAGATATGGGGAATCAGGGGTGGGGAATCAGAGGTTGGGAATCAGAGGCAGGGAATCAGAGGCGTGGAAACAGAGGCGGGGATTCAGATATGGGGAATCAGAGGTGGGGAATCAGAGGCAGGGAATCAGAATCAGAAGCGGGGTATCAGAGGCCGGGAATCAGAGGAAGGTAATCAGAGGCAGGGGATCAAACACGGGGAATCAGAGGCTGGGAATCAGAGCTGGGGAATCAGAGGCGGGGAATCAGAGCTGGGGAATCACAGGCGGGGAATCAGAGATGGGGAAACAGAGGCGGGGAATCAGAGGCAGGGAATCATATGCGGGGAATCAGAGGCGGGGAATCAGAGCTGGCGAATCAGAGGCGGGGAATCAGAGGTGTGCAATCAGAGGATGGGAATCAGATATGGGGAATCAGAGGCGGGGAATCAGAGCTGGGGAATCACAGGCGGGGAATCAGAGTTGGGGAATCAGAGGCGGGGAATCAGATATGGGGAAACAGAGGCGGGGAATCAGAGGCGGTGAAACAGAGGCGGGGAATCAGATATGGGGAATCAGAGGTGGGGAATCAGAGGTTGGGAATCAGAGGCCTGGAATCAGAGGCGGGGAATCAGAGGCAGGGAATCAGATGCGGGGAATCAGAGGAGGGGAATCAGAGCTGGGGAATCAGAGGCGGGGTATTAGAGTTGGGGAATCAGAGGCGGGGAATCAGAGGTGGGCAATCAGAGGCCGGGAATCAGAGGTGGTGAATCAGAGATGGGGAATCAGAGGCGGGGAATCAGCGGCAGGGAATCAGATATGGGGAATCAGAGGCGTGGAAACAGAGGCAGGAAATCAGACACGGGGAATCAGACACGGGGAATCAAAGGTGGGGAATCAGAGATGGGGAATCAGAGGCGGTGAATCAGAGATGGGGGATCAGAGGCGGGGAATCAGAGGCAGGAAATCAGACACGGGGATTCAGAGGCTGGGAATCAGACGGGGGGAATCAAAGGCGGGGTATCAGAGCTGGGGAATCAGAGGCAGGGAATCAGAGGCGGGGAATCAGATATGGGGAATCAGAGGCTGGGATTCAGAGGCGGGGAATCAGAGGCAGGGAATCAGACACGGGGAATCAGAGGTGGGGAATCAGAGATGGGGAATCAGAGGCGGGGAATCAGAGGCAGGTAATCAGACGCGGGGAATCTGAGGCGGGGAATCAGAGCTGGGGAATCAGAGGTGGGGAATCAGAGTTGGGGAATCAGAGGCAGGGAATCGGATGTGCGGAATCAGAGATGGGGAATCAGAGGTGGGGAATCAGAGGCGGTGAATCAGAGATGGGGAATCAGAGGCGGGGAATCAGAGGCAGGAAATCAGACACGGGGATTCAGAGGCTGGGAATCAGACGGGGGGAATCAAAGGCGGGGAATCAGAGCTGGGGAATCAGAGGCAGGGAATCAGAGTTGGGGATTCAGAGACGGGGAATCAGATATGGGGAAACAGAGGCGGGGAATCAGAGGCGGGCAAACAGAGGCGGGGAATTAGATATGGGGAATCAGAGGTGGGGAATCAGAGGTGGTGAATCAGTGATGGGGAATCACAGGCGGGGAATCAGAGGCAGGGAATAGAACGCAGGGAATCAGAGGCAGGGAATCAGAGCTGGGGAATCAGAGGCGGGGAATCATAGTTGGGAATCAGAGGCGGGGAATCAGATATGGGGAAACAGAGGCGGGGAATCAGAGGCGGGGAAACAGAGGCGGGGAATCAGATATGGGGAATCGGATGCGTGGAATCAGAGGCGGGGAATCAGAGCTGGGGAATCAGAGGCGGGGAATCAGAGTTGGGGCATCAGAGGTGGGGAATTAGATATAGGGAAACAGAGGCGGGGAATCAGAGGCGGGGAAACAGAGGCGGGGAATCAGATATGGGGAATCAGAGGTGGGGAATCAGAGGTGGGGAATCAGAGGCAGGGAATCAGATGTGCGGAATCAGAGATGGGGAATCAGAGGCAGGGAATCAGAATCAGAAGCGGGGAATAAGAGGCCGGGAATCAGAGGCCGGGAATCAGATGCTGGGAATAAGAGGCCGGGAATCAGAGGTTGGGAGTCAGAGTCCTGGAATCGGAGATGGGAATTCAGAGGTGGGGAATGAGATATGGAGAATCAGTGGCGGGGAATCAGAGGCCGGGAAACAGAGGTGGGGAATCAGATATGGGGAATCAGAGGTGGCGAATCAAAGGCGGTGAATCAGAGATGGGGAATAAGAGGCGGGGAATCAGAGGCAGGGAATCAGATGCGGGGAATCAGAGGCGGGGAATCAGAGCTGGCGAATCAGAGGCGGGGAATCAGAGGTGGGCAATCAGAGGCGGGGAATCAGATATGGGGAATCAGAGGCGGGGAATCAGAGGCGGGGAAACAGAGGCGGGGAATCAAATATAGGGAATCAGAGGTGGGGAATCAGAGGTTGTGAATCAGAGATGGGGAATCAAGGCGGGGAATCAGAGGCAGGGAATCAGACACGGGGAATCAGAGGCTGGGATACAGAGCTGGGAAATCAGAGGCGGGGACTCAGAGTTGGGGAATCAGAGGCAGGGAATCAGATATGGGGAATCAGAGGCAGGGAATCAGAGGCGGGGAAACAGAGGCTGGGAATCAGCTATGGGGAATCAGAGGTGGGGAATCAGAGGCAGGGAATCGGACGCCGGGAATCAGAGTCGGGGAATCAGAGCTGGGGAATCAGAGGCGGGGAATCAGAGTTGGGGAATCAGAGGCGCGGAATCAGATATGGGGAAATAGAGGCGGGGAATCAGATATGGGGAATCAGAGGTGTGGAATCAGAGGTTGGGAATCAGAGGAAGGGAATCAGAGTCGGGGAAACAGAGGCGGGGAATCAGATATGGGGAATCAGAGGTGGCGAATCAAAGGCGGTGAAACAGAGATGGGGAATCAGGGCAGGGAATCAGAGGCAGGGAATCAAACACGAGGAATCAGAGCTGGGGAATCAGAGGCGGGGAATCAGAGTTGGGAATCAGAGGCGGGGAATCAGAGGCGGGGAAACAGAGGCGGGGAATCAGATATGGGGAATCAGAGGTGGGGAATCAGAGGTTGGGAATCAGAGGCAGGGAATCAGAGGCGGGGAATCAGAGGCGGGGAATCAGAGGAAGGGAATCAGATGTGCGGAATCGGAGATGGGGAATCAGAGGCAGGGAATCAGAGGCGGGGAATCAAAGGCGGGGAATCAGAGGCCGGGAATCAGATATGGGGAAACAGAGGCGGGGAATCAGAGGTTGGGAATCAGAGGCAGGGAATCGGAGGCTTGGAATCAGATGCAGGGAATCAGATGCGGGGAATCAGAGGCGGGGAATCAGAGCTGGGGAATCAGAGGTGGGGAATCAGATTTGGGGAATCAGAGGTGGGGACTTAGATATGGGGAAACAGAGGCGGGGAATACGAGGCGGGGAAACAGAGGCGGGGAATCAGATATGGGGAATCAGAGGTGGGGAATCAGAGGCAGGGAATCAGATGTGCGGAATCAGAGATGGGGAATCAGAGGCAGGGAATCAGAATCAGAAGCAGGGAATCAGAGGCCGGGAATCAGAGGCCGGAATCAGATGCTGGGAATCAGAGGCCTGGAATCAGAGGCGGGGAATCAGAGGCAGGGAATCAGATGCGGGGAATCAGAGGCGGGGAATCAGAGCTGGGGAATCAGAGGCGGGGTATTAGAGTTGGGGAATCAGAGGCGGGGAATCAGATATGGGGAAACAGAGGTGGGGAATCAGAGGAGGGGAAACAGAGGCAGGGAATCAGATATGGGGAATCAGAGGCGGGGAATCAGAGGTGGGGAATCATAGGCAGGGAATCGGATGTGCGGAATCAGAGATGGGGAATCAGAGGCCGGCAATCAGAGGTGGTGAATCAGAGATGGGGAACCAGAGGCGGGGAATCAGAGGAAGGGAATCAGACGCGGGGAATCAGAGGTGGGCAATCAGAGGCGGGGAATCAGATATGGGGAATCAGAGGCGGGCAATCAGAGGCGGGGAAACAGAGGCGGGAAATCAGATATGGGGAATCAGAGCTGGGGAATCAGAGGTGGGGAATCAGAGGCAGGGAATCAGATGTGCGGAATCAGAGATGGGGAATCAGAGGCAGAGAATCAGAATCAGAAGCGGGGAATCAGAGGCCGGGAATCAGAGGCCGGGAATCAGATGCTGGGAATAAGAGGCCGGGAATCAGAGGTGGGGAATCAGAGTCCGGGAATCAGAGATGGGGATTCAGAGGCGGGGAATGAGATATGGAGAATCAGAGGCGGGGAATCAGAGGCGGGGAAACAGAGGTGGGGAATCAGATATGGGGAATCAGAGGTGGCGAATCAAAGGCGGTGAATCAGAGATGGGGAATCAGAGGCGGGGAATCAGAGGCAGGGAATCAGATGCGGGGAATCAGAGGCGGGGAATCAGAGCTGGCGAATCAGAGGCGGGGAATCAGAGGTTGGCAATCAGAGCCGGGGAATCAGATATGGGGAATCAGAGGCGGGGAATCAGAGGCGGGGAAACAGAGGTGGGGAATCAGATATGGGGAAACAGAGGTGGCGAATCAAAGGCAGTGAATCAGAGATGGGGAATCAGAGGCGGGGAATCAGAGGCAGGGAATCAAAAACGGGGAATCAGAGGCGGGGAATCAGAGCTGGGGAATCAGAGGCGGGGAATCAGAGTAGGAGAATCAGAGGTGGGGAATCAGATATGGGGAAACAGGGGCGGGGAATCAGAGGCGGGGAAACAGAGGCGGGGAATCAGATATGGGGAATCAGAGGTGTGGAATCAGAGGTTGGGAATCATAGGCGGGGAAACAGAGGCGGGGAATCAGATATGGGGAATCAGCGGTGGCGAATTAAAGGCGGTGAATCAGAGATGGGGAATCAGGGCAGGGAATCAGAGGCAGGGAATCAAACACGGGGAATCAGAGGCGGGGAATCAGAGCTGGGGAATCAGAGGCGGGGATTCAGAGTTGGGGAATCAGAGGCGGGGAATCAGAGGCGGGGAAACAGAGGCGGGGAATCAGATATGGGGAATCAGAGGTGGGGAATCAGAGGTTGGGAATCAGAAGCAGGGAATAAGAGGCGGGGAATCAGCGGCGGGGAATCAGAGGCAGGGAATCCGATGTGCGGAATCGGAGATGGGGAATCAGAGGCAGGGAATCAGAGGCGGGGAATCAGAGGCGGAGAATCAGAGGCCGGGAATCAGATATGGGGAAACAGAGGCGGGGAATCAGGGGCGGGGAAACAGAGGCGGGGAATCAGATATGGGGAATCAGAGGTGGGGAATCAGATGTTGGGAAGCAGAGGCAGGGAATCAGAGGCTGGGAATCAGATGCAGGGAATCAGATGCAGGGAATCAGAGGCGGGGAATCAGAGCTGGGGAATCAGAGGTGGGGAATCAGAGTTGGGGAATCAGAGTCGCGGACATAGATATGGGGAATCAGAGGCGGGGAAACAGACGCGGGGAATCAGAGGCGGGGATTCAGAGCTGGGGAATCAGAGGCGGGGAATCAGAGTTGGGGAATCAGAGGCGGGGAATCAGATATGGGGAATCAGAGGCGGGGAATCAGAGGCGGGGAAACAGAGGCAGGGAATCAGATATGGGGAATCAGAGGTGGGGTATCAGGGGCAGGGAATCAGTGGCAGGGAATCAGAGGCGGGGAATCAGAGGCGGGGAATCAGAGGCAGGGAATCAGACACGGGGAATCAGATATGGGGAAACAGAGGCGGGGAATCAGAGGCGGGCAAACAGAGGCGGGGAATTAGATATGGGGAATCAGAGGTGGGGAATCAGAGGTGGTGAATCAGAGATGGGGAATCATAGGCGGTGAATCAGAGGCAGGGAATAGAACGCGGGGAATCAGAGGCGGGGAATCAGAGCTGGGGAATCAGAGGCGGGGAATCATAGTTGGGAATCAGAGGCGGGGCATCAGATATGGGGAAACAGAGGCGGGGAATCAAAGGCGGGGAAACAGAGGCGGGGAATCAGATATGGGGAATCGGATGCGGGGAATCAGAGGCGGGGAATCAGAGCTGGGGAATCAGAGGCGGGGTATCAGAGTTGGGGCATCAGAGGTGGGGAATTATATATGGGGAAACAGAGGCGGGGAATCAGAGGCGGGGAAACAGAGGCGGGGAATCAGATATGGGGAATCAGAGGTGGGGAATCAGAGGCAGGGAATCAGATGTTCGGAATCAGAGATGGGGAATCAGAGGCAGGGAATCAGAATCAGAAGCGGGGAATAAGAGGCCGGGAATCAGAGGCCGGGATTCAGATGCCGGGAAAAAGAGGCCGGGAATCAGAGGTGGGGAATCAGAGTCCGGGAATCAGAGATGGGGATTCAGAGGCGGGGAATGATATATGGGGAATCAGAGGCGGGGAATCAGAGGCGGGGTAACAGAGGTGGGGAATCAGATATGGGGAATCAGAGGTGGCGAATCAAAGGCGGTGAATCAGATATGGGGAATCAGAGGCGGGGAATCAGAGGCAGGGAATCAAACACGGGGAATCAGAGGCGGGGAATCAGAGCTGGGGAATCAGAGGCGGGGAATCAGTGTTGGGGAATCAGAGGCGGGGAATCAGATATGGGGAAACAGGGGCGGGGAATCAGAGGCAGGGAAACAGAGGCGGGGAATCAGATATGGGGAATCAGGGGTGGGGAATCAGAGGTTGGGAATCAGAGGCAGGGAATCAGAGGTGTGGAAACAGAGGCGGGGATTCAGATATGGGGAATCAGAGGTGGGGAATCAGGGGCGTGGAATCAGAGGCAGGAAATTAGATGTGGTGAATCAGAGATGGGGAATCAGAGGCAGGGAATCAGAATCAGAAGCGGGGTATCAGTGGCCGGGAATCAGAGGAAGGTAATCAGAGGCAGGGGATCAAACACGGGGAATCAGAGGCTGGGAATCAGAGCTGGGGAATCAGAGGCGGGGAATCAGAGCTGGGGAATCACAGGCGGGGAATCAGAGATGGGGAATCAGAGGCGGGGAATCAGAGGCAGGGAATCAGATTCGGGGAATCAGAGGCGGCGAATCAGAGCTGGCGAATCAGAGGCGGGGAATCAGAGGTGGGCAATCAGAGGATGGGAATCAGATATGGGGAATCAGAGGCGGGGAATCAGAGCTGGGGAATCACAGGCGGGGAATCAGAGTTGGGGAGTCAGAGGCGGGGAATCAGATATGGGGAAACAGAGGCGGGGAATCAGAGGCGGTGAAACAGAGGCGGGGAATCAGATATTGGGAATCAGAGGTGGGGAATCAGAGGTTGGGAATCAGAGGCCTGGAATCAGAGGCGGGGAATCAGAGGCAGGGAATCAGATGCGGGGAATCAGAGGAGGGGAATCAGAGCTGGGGAATCAGAGGCGGGGTATTAGACTTGGGGAATCAGAGGCGGGGAATCAGACGCGGGGAATCAGAGGGGGGGAATCATAGCTGGCGAATCAGAGGCGGGGAATCAGAGGTGGGCAATCAGAGGCCGGGAATCAGAGGTGGTGAATCAGAGATGGGGAATCAGAGGCGGGGAATCAGTGGCAGGGAATCAGATATGGGGAATCAGAGGCGTGGAATCAGAGGCAGGGAATCAGACACGGGGAATCAGACACGGGGAATCAGAGGTGGGGAATCAGAGATGGGGAATCAGAGGCGGTGAATCAGAGATGGGGAATCAGAGGCGGGGAATCAGAGGCAGAAAATCAGACACGGGGATTCAGAGGCTGGGAATCAGAAGGGGGGAATCAAAGGCGGGGAATCAGAGCTGGGGAATCAGAGGCAGGGAAACAGAGGCGGGGAATCAGATATGGGGAATCAGAGGCTGGTATTCAGAGGCGGGGAATCAGAGGCAGGGAATCAGACACGGGGAATCAGAGGTGGGGAATCAGAGATGGGGAATCAGAGGCGGGGAATCAGAGGCAAGGAATCAGACGCGGGGAATCTGAGGCGGGGAATCAGAGCTGGGGAATCAGAGGTGGGGAATCAGAGGCAGGGAATCAGAGTTGGGGATTCAGAGACGGGGAATCAGATATGGGGAAATAGAGGCGGGGAATCAGAGGCGGGCAAACAGAGGCGGGGAATTAGATATGGGGAATCAGAGGTGGGGAATCAGAGGTGGTGAATCAGTGATGGGGAATCACAGGCGGGGAATCAGAGGCAGGGAATAGAACGCAGGGAATCAGAGGCAGGGAATCAGAGCTGGGGAATCAGAGGCGGGGAATCATAGTTGGGAATCAGAGGCGGGGAATCAGATATGGGGAAACAGAGGCGGGGAATCAGAGGCGGGGAAACAGAGGCGGGGAATCAATTATGGGGAATCGGATGCGGGGAATCAGAGGCGGGGAATCAGAGCTGGGGAATCAGAGGCGGGGAATCAGAGTTGGGGCATCAGAGGTGGGGAATTAGATATAGGGAAACAGAGGCGGGGAATCAGAGGCGGGGAAACAGAGGCGGGGAATCAGATATGGGGAATCAGAGGTGGGGAATCAGAGGCAGGGAATCAGATGTGCGGAATCAGAGACGGGGAATCAGAGGCAGGGAATCAGAATCAGAAGCGGGGAATCAGAGGCCGGGAATCAGAGGCCGGGAATCAGATGCTGGGAATAAGAGGCCGGGAATCAGAGGTGGGGAATCAGATATGGGGAATCAGAGGTGTGGAATCAGAGGTTGGGAATCATAGGCGGGGAAACAGAGGCGGGGAATCAGATATGGGGAATCAGCGGTGGCGAATTAAAGGCGGTGAATCAGAGATGGGGAATCAGGGCAGGGAATCAGACGCAGGGATTCAAACACGGGGAATCAGAGGCGGGGAATCAGAGCTGGGGAATCAGAGGCGGGGATTCAGAGTTGGGGAATCAGAGGCGGGGAATCAGAGGCGGGGAAACAGAGGCGGGGAATCAGATATGGGGAATCAGAGGTGGGGAATCAGAGGTTGGGAATCAGAAGCAGGGAATAAGAGGCGGGGAATCAGCGGCGGGGAATCAGAGGCAGGGAATCCGATGTGCGGAATCGGAGATGGGGAATCAGAGGCAGGGAATCAGAGGCGGGGAATCAGAGGCGGAGAATCAGAGGCCGGGAATCAGATATGGGGAAACAGAGGCGGGGAATCAGGGGCGGGGAAACAGAGGCGGGGAATCAGATATGGGGAATCAGAGGTGGGGAATCAGATGTTGGGAATCAGAGGCAGGGAATCAGAGGCTGGGAATCAGATGCAGGGAATCAGATGCAGGGAATCAGAGGCGGGGAATCAGAGCTGGGGAATCAGAGGTGGGGAATCAGAGTTGGGGAATCAGAGTCGCGGACATAGATATGGGGAATCAGAGGCGGGGAAACAGACGCGGGGAATCAGAGGCGGGGATTCAGAGCTGGGGAATCAGAGGCGGGGAATCAGAGTTGGGGAATCAGAGGCGGGGAATCAGATATGGGGAATCAGAGGCGGGGAATCAGAGGCGGGGAATCAGAGGCAGGGAATCAGATATGGGGAATCAGAGGTGGGGTATCAGGGGCAGGGAATCAGTGGCAGGGAATCAGAGGCGGGGAATCAGAGGCGGGGAATCAGAGGCAGGGAATCAGACACGGGGAATCAGATATGGGGAAACAGAGGCGGGGAATCAGAGGCGGGCAAACAGAGGCGGGGAATTAGATATGGGGAATCAGAGGTGGGGAATCAGAGGTGGTGAATCAGAGATGGGGAATCATAGGCGGTGAATCAGAGGCAGGGAATAGAACGCGGGGAATCAGAGGCGGGGAATCAGAGCTGGGGAATCAGAGGCGGGGAATCATAGTTGGGAATCAGAGGCGGGGCATCAGATATGGGGAAACAGAGGCGGGGAATCAAAGGCGGGGAAACAGAGGCGGGGAATCAGATATGGGGAATCGGATGCGGGGAATCAGAGGCGGGGAATCAGAGCTGGGGAATCAGAGGCGGGGTATCAGAGTTGGGGCATCAGAGGTGGGGAATTATATATGGGGAAACAGAGGCGGGGAATCAGAGGCGGGGAAACAGAGGCGGGGAATCAGATATGGGGAATCAGAGGTGGGGAATCAGAGGCAGGGAATCAGATGTTCGGAATCAGAGATGGGGAATCAGAGGCAGGGAATCAGAATCAGAAGCGGGGAATAAGAGGCCGGGAATCAGAGGCCGGGATTCAGATGCCGGGAATAAGAGGCCGGGAATCAGAGGTGGGGAATCAGAGTCCGGGAATCAGAGATGGGGATTCAGAGGCGGGGAATGATATATGGGGAATCAGAGGCGGGGAATCAGAGGCGGGGTAACAGAGGTGGGGAATCAGATATGGGGAATCAGAGGTGGCGAATCAAAGGCGGTGAATCAGATATGGGGAATCAGAGGCGGGGAATCAGAGGCAGGGAATCAAACACGGGGAATCAGAGGCGGGGAATCAGAGCTGGGGAATCAGAGGCGGGGAATCAGTGTTGGGGAATCAGAGGCGGGGAATCAGATATGGGGAAACAGGGGCGGGGAATCAGAGGCAGGGAAACAGAGGCGGGGAATCAGATATGGGGAATCAGGGGTGGGGAATCAGAGGTTGGGAATCAGAGGCAGGGAATCAGAGGTGTGGAAACAGAGGCGGGGATTCAGATATGGGGAATCAGAGGTGGGGAATCAGGGGCGTGGAATCAGAGGCAGGAAATTAGATGTGGTGAATCAGAGATGGGGAATCAGAGGCAGGGAATCAGAATCAGAAGCGGGGTATCAGTGGCCGGGAATCAGAGGAAGGTAATCAGAGGCAGGGGATCAAACACGGGGAATCAGAGGCTGGGAATCAGAGCTGGGGAATCAGAGGCGGGGAATCAGAGCTGGGGAATCACAGGCGGGGAATCAGAGATGGGGAATCAGAGGCGGGGAATCAGAGGCAGGGAATCAGATTCGGGGAATCAGAGGCGGCGAATCAGAGCTGGCAAATCAGAGGCGGGGAATCAGAGGTGGGCAATCAGAGGATGGGAATCAGATATGGGGAATCAGAGGCGGGGAATCAGAGCTGGGGAATCACAGGCGGGGAATCAGAGTTGGGGAGTCAGAGGCGGGGAATCAGATATGGGGAAACAGAGGCGGGGAATCAGAGGCGGTGAAACAGAGGCGGGGAATCAGATATTGGGAATCAGAGGTGGGGAATCAGAGGTTGGGAATCAGAGGCCTGGAATCAGAGGCGGGGAATCAGAGGCAGGGAATCAGATGCGGGGAATCAGAGGAGGGGAATCAGAGATGGGGAATCAGAGGCGGGGTATTAGACTTGGGGAATCAGAGGCGGGGAATCAGACGCGGGGAATCAGAGGGGGGGAATCATAGCTGGCGAATCAGAGGCGGGGAATCAGAGGTGGGCAATCAGAGGCCTGGAATCAGAGGTGGTGAATCAGAGATGGGGAATCAGAGGCGGGGAATCAGTGGCAGGGAATCAGATATGGGGAATCAGAGGCGTGGAATCAGAGGCAGGGAATCAGACACGGGGAATCAGACACGGGGAATCAGAGGTGGGGAATCAGAGATGGGGAATCAGAGGCGGTGAATCAGAGATGGGGAATCAGAGGCGGGGAATCAGAGGCAGGAAATCAGACACGGGGATTCAGAGGCTGGGAATCAGAAGGGGGGAATCAAAGGCGGGGAATCAGAGCTGGGGAATCAGAGGCAGGGAAACAGAGGCGGGGAATCAGATATGGGGAATCAGAGGCTGGTATTCAGAGGCGGGGAATCAGAGGCAGGGAATCAGACACGGGGAATCAGAGGTGGGGAATCAGAGATGGGGAATCAGAGGCGGGGAATCAGAGGCAAGGAATCAGACGCGGGGAATCTGAGGCGGGGAATCAGAGCTGGGGAATCAGAGGTGGGGAATCAGAGGCAGGGAATCAGAGTTGGGGATTCAGAGACGGGGAATCAGATATGGGGAAATAGAGGCGGGGAATCAGAGGCGGGCAAACAGAGGCGGGGAATTAGATATGGGGAATCAGAGGTGGGGAATCAGAGGTGGTGAATCAGTGATGGGGAATCACAGGCGGGGAATCAGAGGCAGGGAATAGAACGCAGGGAATCAGAGGCAGGGAATCAGAGCTGGGGAATCAGAGGCGGGGAATCATAGTTGGGAATCAGAGGCGGGGAATCAGTTATGGGGAAACAGAGGCGGGGAATCAGAGGCGGGGAAACAGAGGCGGGGAATCAATTATGGGGAATCGGATGCGGGGAATCAGAGGTGGGGAATCAGAGCTGGGGAATCAGAGGCGGGGAATCAGAGGTGGGGCATCAGAGGTGGGGAATTAGATATAGGGAAACAGAGGCGGGGAATCAGAGGCGGGGAAACAGAGGCGGGGAATCAGATATGGGGAATCAGAGGTGGGGAATCAGAGGCAGGGAATCAGATGTGCGGAATCAGAGACGGGGAATCAGAGGCAGGGAATCAGAATCAGAAGCGGGGAATCAGAGGCCGGGAATCAGAGGCCGGGAATCAGATGCTGGGAATAAGAGGCCGGGAATCAGAGGTGGGGAATCAGAGTCCGGGAATCAGAGATGGGGATTCAGAGGCGGGGAATGAGATATGGAGAATCAGAGGCGGGGAATCAGAGGCCGGGAGACAGAGGTGGGGAATCAGATATGGGGAATCAGAGGTGGCGAATCAAAGGCGGTGAATCAGAGATGGGGAATCAGAGGCGGGGAATCAGAGGCAGGGAATCAGATGCGGGGAATCAGAGGCGGGGAATCAGAGCTGGCGAATCAGAGGCGGGGAATCAGAGGTGGGCAATCTGAGCCGGGGAATCAGATATGGGGAATCAGAGGCGGGGAATCAGAGGCGGGGAAACAGAGGTGGGGAATCAGATATGGGGAAACAGAGGTGGCGAATCAAAGGCGGTGAATCAGAGATGGGGAATCAGAGGCGGGGAATCAGAGGCAGGGAATCAAAAACGGGGAATCAGAGGCGGGGAATCAGAGCTGGGGAATCAGAGGCGGGGAATCAGAGTAGGAGAATCAGAGGTGGGGAATCAGATATGGGGAAACAGGGGCGGGGAATCAGAGGCGGGGAAACAGAGGCGGGGAATCAGATATGGGGAATCAGAGGTGTGGAATCAGAGGTTGGGAATCAGAGGCGGGGAAACAGAGGAGGGGAATCAGATATGGGGAATCAGAGGTGGCGAATTAAAGGCGGTGAATCAGAGATGGGGAATCAGGGCAGGGAATCAGAGGCAGGGAATCAAACACGGGGAATCAGAGGCGTGGAATCAGAGCTGGGGAATCAGAGGCGTGGATTCAGAGTTGGGGAATCAGAGGCGGGGAATCAGAGGCGGGGAAACAGAGGCGGGGAATCAGAGGCAGGAAATCCGATGTGCGGAATCGGAGATGGGGAATCAGAGGCAGGGAATCAGAGGCGGGGAATCAGAGGCGGGGAATCAGAGGCCGGGAATCAGATATGGGGAAACAGAGGCGGGGAATCAGAGGCGGGGAAACAGAGGCGGGGAATCAGATATGGGGAATCAGAGGTGGGGAATCAGAGGTTGGGAATCAGAGGCAGGGAATCAGAGGCTGGGAATCAGATGCAGGGAATCAGAGGCGGGGAATCAGAGGCGGGGAATCAGAGCTGGGGAATCAGAGGTGGGGAATCAGAGTTGGGGAATCAGTGTCGGGGACTTAGATATGGGGAAACAGAGGCAGGGAATCAGAGGCGGGGAAACAGACGCGGGGAATCAGAGGCGGGTATCAGAGCTGGGGAATCAGAGGCGGGGAATCAGAGTTGGGGAATCAGAGGCGGGGAATCAGAGGCGGGGAATAAGAGGCGGGGAATCAGAGGCGGGGAAACAGAGGCAGGGAATCAGATATGGGGAATCAGAGGTGGGGTATCAGGGGCAGGGAATCAGTGGCAGGGAATCAGAGGCGGGGAATCAGAGGCGGGGAATCAGAGGCAGGGAATCAGACATGGGGAATCAGATATGGGGAAACAGAGGTGGGGAATCAGAGGCGGGCAAACAGAGGCGTGGAATTAGATATGGGGAATCAGAGGTGGGGAATCAGAGGTGGTGAATCAGAGATGGGGAATCACAGGCGGGGAATCAGAGGCAGGGAATAGAACGCGGGGAATCAGAGGCGGGGAATCAGAGCTGGGGAATCAGAAGTGGGGAATCATAGTTGGGAATCAGAGGCGGGGAATCAGATATGGGGAAACAGAGGCGGGGAATCAAAGGCGGGGAAACAGAGGCGGGTTATCAGATATGGGGAATCGGATGCGGGGAATCAGAGGCGGGGAATCAGAGCTGGGGAATCAGAGGCGGGGTATCAGTGTTGGGGCATCAGAGGTGGGGAATTAGATATGGGGAAACAGAGGCGGGGAATCAGAGGCGGGGAAACAGAGGCGGGGAATCAGATATGGGGAATCAGAGGTGGGGAATCAGAGGCAGGGAATCAGATGTGCGGAATCAGAGATGGGGAATCAGAGGCAGGGAATCAGAATCAGAAGCGGGGAATCAGAGGCCGGGAATCAGAGGCCGGGATTCAGATGCCGGGAATAAGAGGCCGGGAATCAGAGGTGGGGAATCAGAGTCCGGGAATCAGAGATGGGGATTCAGAGGCGGGGAATGATATATGGGGAATCAGAGGCGGGGAATCAGAGGCGGGGTAACAGAGGTGGTGAATCAGATATGGGGAATCAGAGGTGTCGAATCAAAGGCGGTGAATCAGAGATGGGGAATCAGAGGCGGGGAATAAGAGGCAGGGAATCAAACACGGGGAATCAGAGGCGGGGATTCAGAGCTGGGGAATCAGAGGTGGGGAATCAGAGTTGGGGAATCAGAGGCGGGGAATCAGATATGGGGAAACAGGGGCGGAGAATCAGAGGCAGGGAAACAGAGGCGGGGAATCAGATATGGGGAATCAGGGGTGGGGAATCAGAGGTTGGGAATCAGAGGCAGGGAATCAGAGGCGTGGAAACAGAGGCGGGGATTCAGATATGGGGAATCAGAGGTGGGGAATCAGGGGCGTGGAATCAGAGGCAGGGAATTAGATGTGGTGAATCAGAGATGGGGAATCAGAGGCAGGGAATCAGAATCAGAAGCGGGGTATCAGAGGCCGGGAATCAGAGGAAGGTAATCAGAGGCAGGGGATCAAACACGGGGAATCAGAGGCTGGGAATCAGAGCTGGGGAATCAGAGGCGGGGAATCAGAGCTGGGGAATCACAGGCGGGGAATCAGAGATGGGGAATCAGAGGCGGGGAATCAGAGGCAGGGAATCAGATGCGGGGAATCAGAGGCGGGGAATCAGAGCTGGCGAATCAGAGGCGGGGAATCAGAGGTGGGCAATCAGAGGATGGGAATCAGATATGGGGAATCAGAGGCGGGGAATTAGAGCTGGGGAATCACAGGCGGGGAATCAGAGTTGGGGAATCAGAGGCGGGAAATCAGATATGGGGAAACAGAGGCGGGGAATCAGAGGCGGTGAAACAGAGGCGGGGAATCATATATGGGGAATCAGAGGTGGGGAATCAGAGGTTGGGAATCAGAGGCCTGGAATCAGAGGCGGGGAATCAGAGGCAGGGAATCAGATGCGGGGAATCAGAGGAGGGGAATCAGAGCTGGGGAATCAGAGGCGGGGTATTAGAGTTGGGGAATCAGAGGCGGGGAATCAGACGCGGGGAATCAGAGGGGGGGAATCATAGCTGGCGAATCAGAGGTGGGGAATCAGAGGTGGGCAATCAGTGGCCGGGAATCAGAGGTGGTGAATCAATGATGGGGAATCAGAGGCGGGGAATCAGTGGCAGGGAATCAGATATGGGGAATCAGAGGCGTGGAATCAGAGGCAGGGAATCAGACACGGGGAATCAGACACGGGGAATCAGAGGTGGGGAATCAGAGATGGGGAATCAGAGGCGGTGAATCAGAGATGGGGAATCAGAGGCGGGGAATCAGAGGCAGGAAATCAGACACGGGGATTCAGAGGCTGGGAATCAGACGGGGGGAATCAAAGGCGGGGAATCAGAGCTGGGGAATCAGAGGCAGGGAATCAGAGGCGGGGAATCAGATATGGGGAATCAGAGGCTGGGATTCAGAGGCGGGGAATCAGAGGCAGGGAATCAGACACGGGGAATCAGAGGTGGGGAATCAGAGATGGGGAATCAGAGGCGGGGAATCAGAGGCAGGGAATCAGACGCGGGGAATCTGAGGCGGGGAATCAGAGCTGGGGAATCAGAGGTGGGGAATCAGAGTTGGGGAATCAGAGGCATGGAATCGGATGTGCGGAATCAGAGATGGGGAATCAGATGTGGGGAATCAGAGGAATCAGAGATGGGGAATCAGAGTCGGGGAATCAGGGGCAGGAAATCAGACACGGGGATTCAGAGGCTGGGAATCAGACGGGGGGAATCAAAGGCGGGGAATCAGAGCTGGGGAATCAGAGGCAGGGAATCAGAGTTGGGGATTCAGAGACGGGGAGTCAGATATGGGGAAACAGAGGCGGGGAATCTGAGGTGGGCAAACAGAGGTGGGGAATTAGATATGGGGAATCAGAGGTGGGGAATCAGAGGTGGTGAATCAGTGATGGGGAATCACAGGCGGGGAATCAGAGGCAGGGAATCAGAGCTGGGGAATCAGAGGCGGGGAATCATAGTTGGGAATCAGAGGCGGGGAATCAGATATGGGGAAACAGAGACGGGGAATCAGAGGCGGGGAAACAGAGGCGGGGAATCAGATATGGGGAATCGGATGCAGGGAATCAGAGGCGGGGAATCAGAGCTGGGGAATCAGAGGCGGGGAATCAGAGTTGGGGCATCAGAGGTGGGGAATTAGATATAGGGAAACAGAGGCGGGGAATCAGAGGCGGGGAAACAGAGGCGGGGAATCAGATATGGGGAATCAGAGGTGGGGAATCAGAGGCAGGGAATCAGATGTGCGGAATCAGAGATGGGGAATCGGATGCGGGGAATCAGAGGCGGGGAATCAGAGCTGGGGAATCAGAGGCGGGGTATCAGAGTTGGGGCATCAGAGGTGGGGAATTAGATATGGGGAAACAGAGGCGGGGAATCAGAGGCGGGGAAACAGAGGCGGGGAATCAGATATGGGGAATCAGAGGTGGGGAATCAGAGGCAGGGAATCAGATTCAGAAGCGGGGAATCAGAGGCCGGGAATCAGAGGCCGGGATTCAGATGCCGGGAATAAGAGGCCGGGAATCAGAGGTGGGGAATCAGAGTCCGGGAATCAGAGATGGGGATTCAGAGGCGGGGAATGATATATGGGGAATCAGAGGCGGGGAATCAGAGGCGGGGTAACAGAGGTGGGGAATCAGATATGGGGAATCAGATGTGGCGAATCAAAGGCGGTGAATCAGAGATGGGGAATCAGAGGCGGGGAATCAGAGGCAGGGAATCAAACACGGGGAATCAGAGGCGGGGAATCAGAGCTGGGGAATCAGAGGCGGGGAATCAGAGTTGGGGAATCAGAGGCGGGGAATCAGATATGGGGAAACAGGGGCGGGGAATCAGAGGCAGGGAAACAGAGGCGGGGAATCAGATATGGGGAATCAGGGGTGGGGAATCAGAGGTTGGGAACCAGAGGCAGGGAATCAGAGGTGTGGAAACAGAGGCGGGGATTCAGATATGGGGAATCAGAGGTGGGGAATCAGGGGCGTGGAATCAGAGGCAGGGAATTAGATGTGGTGAATCAGAGATGGGGAATCAGAGGCAGGGAATCAGAATCAGAAGCGGGGTATCAGTGGCCGGGAATCAGAGGAAGGTAATCAGAGGCAGGGGATCAAACACGGGGAATCAGCGGCTGGGAATCAGAGCTGGGGAATCAGAGGCGGGGAATCAGAGCTGGGGAATCACAGGCGGGGAATCAGATATGGGGAAACAGAGGCGGGGAATCAGAGGCAGGGAATCAGATGCGGGGAATCAGAGGCGGGGAATCAGAGCTGGCGAATCAGAGGCGGGGAATCAGAGGTGGGCAATCAGAGGATGGGAATCAGATATGGGGAATCAGAGGCGGGGAATCAGAGCTGGGGAATCACAGGCGGGGAATCAGAGTTGGGGAATCAGAGGCGGGGAATCAGATATGGGGAAACAGAGGCGGGGAATCAGAGGCGGTGAAACAGAGGCGGGGAATCAGATATTGGGAATCAGAGGTGGGGAATCAGAGGTTGGGAATCAGAGGCCTGGAATCAGAGGTGGGGAATCAGAGGCAGGGAATCAGATGCGGGGAATCAGAGGAGGGGAATCAGAGCTGGGGAATCAGAGGCGGGGTATTAGAGTTGGGGAATCAGAGGCGGGGAATCAGACGCGGGGAATCAGAGGGGGGGAATCATAGCTGGCGAATCAGAGGCGGGGAATCAGAGGTGGGCAATCAGAGGCCGGGAATCAGAGGTGGTGAATCAGAGATGGGGAATCAGAGGCGGGGAATCAGTGGCAGGGAATCAGATATGGGGAATCAGAGGCGTGGAATCAGAGGCAGGGAATCAGATATGGGGAATCAGAGGCGTGGAATCAGAGGCAGGGAATCAGACACGGGGAATCAGACACGGGGAATCAGAGGTGGGGAATCAGAGATGGGGAATCAGAGGCGGTGAATCAGAGATGGGGAATCAGAGGCGGGGAATCAGAGGCAGGAAATCAGACACGGGGATTCAGAGGCTGGGAATCAGACGGGGGGAATCAAAGGCGGGGAATCAGAGCTGGGGAATCAGAGGCAGGGAATCAGAGGCGGGGAATCAGTGGCAGGGAATCAGATATGGGGAATCAGAGGCGTGGAATCAGTGGCAGGGAATCAGATATGGGGAATCAGAGGCGTGGAATCAGAGGCAGGGAATCAGACACGGGGAATCAGACACGGGGAATCAGAGGTGGGGAATCAGAGATGGGGAATCAGAGGCGGTGAATCAGAGATGGGGAATCAGAGGCGGGGAATCAGAGGCAGGAAATCAGACACGGGGATTCAGAGGCTGGGAATCAGACGGGGGGAATCAAAGGCGGGGAATCAGAGCTGGGGAATCAGAGGCAGGGAATCAGAGGCGGGGAATCAGATATGGGGAATCAGAGGCTGGTATTCAGAGGCGGGGAATCAGAGGCAGGGAATCAGACACGGGGAATCAGAGGTGGGGAATCAGAGATGGGGAATCAGAGGCGGGGAATCAGAGGCAGGGAATCAAACACGGGGAATCAGAGGCGTGGAATCAGAGCTGGGGAATCAGAGGCGGGGATTCAGAGTTGGGGAATCAGAGGCGGGGAATCAGAGGCGGGGAAACAGAGGCGGGGAATCAGAGGCAGGAAATCCGATGTGCGGAATCGGAGATGGGGAATCACAGGCAGGGAATCAGAGGCGGGGAATCAGAGGCGGGGAATCAGATATGGGGAATCAGAGGTGGGGAATCAGAGGTTGGGAATCAGAGGCAGGGAATCAGAGGCTGGGAATCAGATGCAGGGAATCAGAGGCGGGGAATCAGAGGCGGGGAATCAGAGCTGGGGAATCAGAGGTGGGGAATCAGAGTTGGGGAATCAGTGTCGGGGACTTAGATATGGGGAAACAGAGGCAGGGAATCAGAGGCGGGGAAACAGACGCGGGGAATCAGAGGCGGGTATCAGAGCTGGGGAATCAGAGGCGGGGAATCAGAGTTGGGGAATCAGAGGCGGGGAATCAGAGGCGGGGAATAAGAGGCGGGGAATCAGAGGCGGGGAAACAGAGGCAGGGAATCAGATATGGGGAATCAGAGGTGGGGTATCAGGGGCAGGGAATCAGTGGCAGGGAATCAGAGGCGGGGAATCAGAGGCGGGGAATCAGAGGCAGGGAATCAGACATGGGGAATCAGATATGGGGAAACAGAGGTGGGGAATCAGAGGCGGGCAAACAGAGGCGTGGAATTAGATATGGGGAATCAGAGGTGGGGAATCAGAGGTGGTGAATCAGAGATGGGGAATCACAGGCGGGGAATCAGAGGCAGGGAATAGAACGCGGGGAATCAGAGGCGGGGAATCAGAGCTGGGGAATCAGAAGCGGGGAATCATAGTTGGGAATCAGAGGCGGGGAATCAGATATGGGGAAACAGAGGCGGGGAATCAAAGGCGGGGAAACAGAGGCGGGTTATCAGATATGGGGAATCGGATGCGGGGAATCAGAGGCGGGGAATCAGAGCTGGGGAATCAGAGGCGGGGTATCAGTGTTGGGGCATCAGAGGTGGGGAATTAGATATGGGGAAACAGAGGCGGGGAATCAGAGGCGGGGAAACAGAGGCGGGGAATCAGATATGGTGAATCAGAGGTGGGGAATCAGAGGCAGGGAATCAGATGTGCGGAATCAGAGATGGGGAATCAGAGGCAGGGAATCAGAATCAGAAGCGGGGAATCAGAGGCCGGGAATCAGAGGCCGGGATTCAGATGCCGGGAATAAGAAGCCGGGAATCAGAGGTGGGGAATCAGAGTCCGGGAATCAGAGATGGGGATTCAGAGGCGGGGAATGATATATGGGGAATCAGAGGCGGGGAATCAGAGGCGGGGTAACAGAGGTGGTGAATCAGATATGGGGAATCAGAGGTGTCGAATCAAAGGCGGTGAATCAGAGATGGGGAATCAGAGGCGGGGAATAAGAGGCAGGGAATCAAACACGGGGAATCAGAGGCGGGGATTCAGAGCTGGGGAATCAGAGGTGGGGAATCAGAGTTGGGGAATCAGAGGCGGGGAATCAGATATGGGGAAACAGGGGCGGAGAATCAGAGGCAGGGAAAAAGAGGCGGGGAATCAGATATGGGGAATCAGGGGTGGGGAATCAGAGGTTGGGAATCAGAGGCAGGGAATCAGAGGCGTGGAAACAGAGGCGGGGATTCAGATATGGGGAATCAGAGGTGGGGAATCAGGGGCGTGGAATCAGAGGCAGGGAATTAGATGTGGTGAATCAGAGATGGGGAATCAGAGGCAGGGAATCAGAATCAGAAGCGGGGTATCAGAGGCCGGGAATCAGAGGAAGGTAATCAGAGGCAGGGGATCAAACACGGGGAATCAGAGGCTGGGAATCAGAGCTGGGGAATCAGAGGCGGGGAATCAGAGCTGGGGAATCACAGGCGGGGAATCAGAGATGGGGAATCAGAGGCGGGGAATCAGAGGCAGTGAATCAGATGCGGGGAATCAGAGGCGGGGAATCAGAGCTGGCGAATCAGAGGCGGGGAATCAGAGGTGGGCAATCAGAGGATGGGAATCAGATATGGGGAATCAGAGGCGGGGAATTAGAGCTGGGGAATCACAGGCGGGGAATCAGAGTTGGGGAATCAGAGGCGGGAAATCAGATATGGGGAAACAGAGGCGGGGAATCAGAGGCGGTGAAACAGAGGCGGGGAATCATATATGGGGAATCAGAGGTGGGGAATCAGAGGTTGGGAATCAGAGGCCTGGAATCAGAGGCGGGGAATCAGAGGCAGGGAATCAGATGCGGGGAATCAGAGGAGGGGAATCAGAGCTGGGGAATCAGAGGCGGGGTATTAGAGTTGGGGAATCAGAGGCGGGGAATCAGACGCGGGGAATCAGAGGGGGGGAATCATAGCTGGCGAATCAGAGGTGGGGAATCAGAGGTGGGCAATCAGAGGCCGGGAATCAGAGGTGGTGAATCAATGATGGGGAATCAGAGGCGGGGAATCAGTGGCAGGGAATCAGATATGGGGAATCAGAGGCGTGGAATCAGAGGCAGGGAATCAGACACGGGGAATCAGACACGGGGAATCAGAGGTGGGGAATCAGAGATGGGGAATCAGAGGTGGTGAATCAGAGATGGGGAATCAGAGGCGGGGAATCAGAGGCAGGAAATCAGACACGGGGATTCAGAGGCTGGGAATCAGACGGGGGGAATCAAAGGCGGGGAATCAGAGCTGGGGAATCAGAGGCAGGGAATCAGAGGCGGGGAATCAGATATGGGGAATCAGAGGCTGGGATTCAGAGGCGGGGAATCAGAGGCAGGGAATCAGACACGGGGAATCAGAGGTGGGGAATCAGAGATGGGGAATCAGAGGCGGGGAATCAGAGGCAGGGAATCAGACGCGGGGAATCTGAGGCGGGGAATCAGAGCTGGGGAATCAGAGGTGGGGAATCAGAGTTGGGGAATCAGAGGCATGGAATCGGATGTGCGGAATCAGAGATGGGGAATCAGATGTGGGGAATCAGAGGAATCAGAGATGGGGAATCAGAGGCGGGGAATCAGAGGCAGGAAATCAGACACGGGGATTCAGAGGCTGGGAATCAGACGGGGGGAATCAAAGGCGGGGAATCAGAGCTGGGGAATCAGAGGCAGGGAATCAGAGTTGGGGATTCAGAGACGGGGAGTCAGATATGGGGAAACAGAGGCGGGGAATCTGAGGTGGGCAAACAGAGGCGGGGAATTAGATATGGGGAATCAGAGGTGGGGAATCAGAGGTGGTGAATCAGTGATGGGGAATCACAGGCGGGGAATCAGAGGCAGGGAATCAGAGCTGGGGAATCAGAGGCGGGGAATCATAGTTGGGAATCAGAGGCGGGGAATCAGATATGGGGAAACAGAGACGGGGAATCAGAGGCGGGGAAACAGAGGCGGGGAATCAGATATGGGGAATCGGATGCAGGGAATCAGAGGCGGGGAATCAGAGCTGGGGAATCAGAGGCGGGGAATCAGAGTTGGGGCATCAGAGGTGGGGAATTAGATATAGGGAAACAGAGGCGGAAAATCAGAGGCGGGGAAACAGAGGCGGGGAATCAGATATGGGGAATCAGAGGTGGGGAATCAGAGGCAGGGAATCAGATGTGCGGAATCAGAGATGGGGAATCGGATGCGGGGAATCAGAGGCGGGGAATCAGAGCTGGGGAATCAGAGGCGGGGTATCAGAGTTGGGGCATCAGAGGTGGGGAATTAGATATGGGGAAACAGAGGCGGGGAATCAGAGGCGGGGAAACAGAGGCGGGGAATCAGATATGGGGAATCAGAGGTGGGGAATCAGAGGCAGGGAATCAGATTCAGAAGCGGGGAATCAGAGGCCGGGAATCAGAGGCCGGGATTCAGATGCCGGGAATAAGAGGCCGGGAATCAGAGGTGGGGAATCAGAGTCCGGGAATCAGAGATGGGGATTCAGAGGCGGGGAATGATATATGGGGAATCAGAGGCGGGGAATCAGAGGCGGGGTAACAGAGGTGGGGAATCAGATATGGGGAATCAGATGTGGCGAATCAAAGGCGGTGAATCAGAGATGGGGAATCAGAGGCGGGGAATTAGAGGCAGGGAATCAAACACGGGGAATCAGAGGCGGGGAATCAGAGCTGGGGAATCAGAGGCGGGGAATCAGAGTTGGGGAATCAGAGGCGGGGAATCAGATATGGGGAAACAGGGGCGGGGAATCAGAGGCAGGGAAACAGAGGCGGGGAATCAGATATGGGGAATCAGGGGTGGGGAATCAGAAGTTGGGAATCAGAGGCAGGGAATCAGAGGTGTGGAAACAGAGGCGGGGATTCAGATATGGGGAATCAGAGGTGGGGAATCAGGGGCGTGGAATCAGAGGCAGGGAATTAGATGTGGTGAATCAGAGATGGGGAATCAGAGGCAGGGAATCAGAATCAGAAGCGGGGTATCAGTGGCCGGGAATCAGAGGAAGGTAATCAGAGGCAGGGGATCAAACACGGGGAATCAGAGGCTGGGAATCAGAGCTGGGGAATCAGAGGCGGGGAATCAGAGCTGGGGAATCACAGGCGGGGAATCAGAGATGGGGAATCAGAGGCGGGGAATCAGAGGCAGGGAATCTGATGCGGGGAATCAGAGGCGGGGAATCAGAGCTGGCGAATCAGAGGCGGGGAATCAGAGGTGGGCAATCAGAGGATGGGAATCAGATATGGGGAATCAGAGGCGGGGAATCAGAGCTGGGGAATCACAGGCGGGGAATCAGAGTTGGGGAATCAGAGGCGGGGAATCAGATATGGGGAAACAGAGGCGGGGAATCAGAGGCGGTGAAACAGAGGCGGGGAATCAGATATTGGGAATCAGAGGTGGGGAATCAGAGGTTGGGAATCAGAGGCCTGGAATCAGAGGTGGGGAATCAGAGGCAGGGAATCAGATGCGGGGAATCAGAGGAGGGGAATCAGAGCTGGGGAATCAGAGGCGGGGTATTAGAGTTGGGGAATCAGAGGCGGGGAATCAGACGCGGGGAATCAGAGGGGGGGAATCATAGCTGGCGAATCAGAGGCGGGGAATCAGAGGTGGGCAATCAGAGGCCGGGAATCAGAGGTGGTGAATCAGAGATGGGGAATCAGAGGCGGGGAATCAGTGGCAGGGAATCAGATATGGGGAATCAGAGGCGTGGAATCAGAGGCAGGGAATCAGACACGGGGAATCAGACACGGGGAATCAAGGGTGGGGAATCAGAGATGGGGAATCAGAGGCGGTGAATCAGAGATGGGGAATCAGAGGCGGGGAATCAGAGGCAGGAAATCAGACACGGGGATTCAGAGGCTGGGAATCAGATGGGGGGAATCAAAGGCGGGGAATCAGAGCTGGGGAATCAGAGGCAGGGAATCAGAGGCGGGGAATCAGATATGGGGAATCAGAGGCTGGTATTCAGAGGCGGGGAATCAGAGGCAGGGAATCAGACACGGGGAATCAGAGGTGGGGAATCAGAGATGGGGAATCAGAGGCGGGGAATCAGAGGCAGGGAATCAGACGCGGGGAATCTGAGGCGGGGAATCAGAGCTGGGGAATCAGAGGTGGGGAATCAGAGTTGGGAATCAGAGGCAGGGAATCGGATGTGCGGAATCAGAGATGGGGAATCAGAGGTGGGGAATCAGAGGCGGTGAATCAGAGATGGGGAATCAGAGGCGGGGAATCAGAGGCAGGAAATCAGACACGGGGATTCAGAGGCTGGGAATCAGATGGGGGGAATCAAAGGCGGGGAATCAGAGCTGGGGAATCAGAGGCAGGGAATCAGAGTTGGGGATTCAGAGACGGGGAATCAGATATGGGGAAACAGAGGCGGGGAATCAGAGGCGGGCAAACAGAGGCGGGGTATTAGATATGGGGAATCAGAGGTGGGGAATCAGAGGCAGGGAATCAGAGCTGGGGATTCAGAGGCGGGGAATCATAGTTGGGAATCAGAGGCGGGGAATCAGATATGGGGAAACAGAGGCGGGGAATCAGAGGCGGGAAAAGAGAGGCGGGGAATCAGATATGGGGAATCAGAGGTGGGGAATCAGAGGCAGGGAATCAGATGTGCGGAATCAGAGATGGGGAATCAGCGGCAGGGAATCAGAATCAGAAGCGGGGAATCAGAGGCCGGGAATCAGAGGCCGGGAATCAGATGCTGGGAATATGAGGCCGGGAATCAGAGGTGGGGAATCTGAGTCCGGGAATCAGAGATGGGGATTCAGAGGCGGGGAATGAGATATGGAGAATCAGAGGCGGGGAATCAGAGGCCGGGAAACAGAGGTGGGGAATCAGATATGGGGAATCAGAGGTGGCGAATCAAAGGCGGTGAATCAGAGATGGGGAATCAGAGGCGGTGTATCAGAGGCAGGGAATCAGATGCGGGGAATCAGAGGCGGGGAATCAGAGCTGGCGAATCAGAGGCGGGGAATCAGAGGTGGGCAATCTGAGCCGGGGAATCAGATATGGGGAATCAGAGGCGGGGAATCAGAGGCGGGGAAACAGAGGTGGGGAATCAGATATGGGGAAACAGAGGTGGCGAATCAAAGGCGGTGAATCAGAGATGGGGAATCAGAGGCGGGGAATCAGAGGCAGGGAATCAAAAACGGGGAATCAGAGGCGGGGAATCAGAGCTGGGGAATCAGAGGCGGGGAATCATAGCTGGGGAATCAGATATGGGGAAACAGGGGCGGGGAATCAGAGGCGGGGAAACAGAGGCGGGGAATCAGATATGGGGAATCAGAGGTGTGGAATCAGAGGTTGGGAATCAGAGGCGGGGAAACAGAGGAGGGGAATCAGATATGGGGAATCAGAGATGGGGAATCAGAGGCAGGGAATCAGAATCAGAAGCGGGGAATCAGAGGCCGGGAATCAGAGGCCGGGATTCAGATGCCGGGAATAAGAGGCCGGGAATCAGAGGTGGGGAATCAGAGTCCGGGAATCAGAGATGGGGATTCAGAGGCGGGGAATGATATATGGGGAATCAGAGGCGGGGAATCAGAGGCGGGGTAACAGAGGTGGTGAATCAGATATGGGGAATCAGAGGTGTCGAATCAAAGGCGGTGAATCAGAGATGGGGAATCAGAGGCGGGGAATAAGAGGCAGGGAATCAAACACGGGGAATCAGAGGCGGGGATTCAGAGCTGGGGAATCAGAGGTGGGGAATCAGGGTTGGGGAATCAGAGGCGGGGAATCAGATATGGGGAAACAGGGGCGGAGAATCAGAGGCAGGGAAACAGAGGCGGGGAATCAGATATGGGGAATCAGGGGTGGGGAATCAGAGGTTGGGAATCAGAGGCAGGGAGTTAGAGGCGTGGAAAAGAGGCGGGGATTCAGATATGGGGAATCAGAGGTGGGGAATCAGGGGCGTGGAATCAGAGGCAGGGAATTAGATGTGGTGAATCAGAGATGGGGAATCAGAGGCAGGGAATCAGAATCAGAAGCGGGGTATCAGAGGCCGGGAATCAGAGGAAGGTAATCAGAGGCAGGGGATCAAACACGGGGAATCAGAGGCTGGGAATCAGAGCTGGGGAATCAGAGGCGGGGAATCAGAGCTGGGGAATCACAGGCGGGGAATCAGAGATGGGGAATCAGAGGCGGGGAATCAGAGGCAGGGAATCAGATGCGGGGAATCAGAGGCGGGGAATCAGAGCTGGCGAATCAGAGGCGGGGAATCAGAGGTGGGCAATCAGAGGATGGGAATCAGATATGGGGAATCAGAGGCGGGGAATTAGAGCTGGGGAATCACAGGCGGGGAATCAGAGTTGGGGAATCAGAGGCGGGAAATCAGATATGGGGAAACAGAGGCGGGGAATCAGAGGCGGTGAAACAGAGGCGGGGAATCATATATGGGGAATCAGAGGTGGGGAATCAGAGGTTGGGAATCAGAGGCCTGGAATCAGAGGCGGGGAATCAGAGGCAGGGAATCAGATGCGGGGAATCAGAGGAGGGGAATCAGAGCTGGGGAATCAGAGGCGGGGTATTAGAGTTGGGGAATCAGAGGCGGGGAATCAGACACGGGGAATCAGAGGGGGGGAATCATAGCTGGCGAATCAGAGGCGGGGAATCAGAGGTGGGCAATCAGAGGCCGGGAATCAGAGGTGGTGAATCAAAGATGGGGAATCAGAGGCGGGGAATCAGTGGCAGGGAATCAGATATGGGGAATCAGAGGCGTGGAATCAGAGGCAGGGAATCAGACACGGGGAATCAGACACGGGGAATCAGAGGCGGGGAATCAGAGGTGGGCAATCAGAGGATGGGAATCAGATATGGGGAATCAGAGGCGGGGAATCCGAGCTGGGGAATCACAGGCGGGGAATCAGAGTTGGGGAATCAGAGGCGGGGAATCAGATATGGGGAAACAGAGGCGGGGAATCAGAGGCGGTGAAAAAGAGGCGGGGAATCAGATATTGGGAATCAGAGGTGGGGAATCAGAGGTTGGGAATCAGAGGCCTGGAATCAGAGGTGGTGAATCAGAGGCAGGGAATCAGATGCGGGGAATCAGAGGAGGGGAATCAGAGCTGGGGAATCAGAGGCGGGGTATTAGAGTTGGGGAATCAGAGGCGGGGAAACAGACGCGGGGAATCAGAGGGGGGGGAATCATAGCTGGCGAATCAGAGGCAGGGAATCAGAGGTGGGCAATCAGAGGCCGGGAATCAGAGGTGGTGAATCAAAGATGGGGAATCAGAGGCGGGGAATCAGTGGCAGGGAATCAGATATGGGGAATCAGAGGCAGGGAATCGGATGTGCGGAATCAGAGATGGGGAATCAGAGGTGGGGAATCAGAGCTGGGGAATCAGAGGTGGGGAATCAGAGTTGGGAATCAGATGCAGGGAATCGGATGTGCGGAATCAGAGATGGGGAATCAGAGGTGGGGAATCAGAGGCGGTGAATCAGAGATGGGGAATCAGAGGCGGGGAATCAGAGGCAGGAAATCAGACACGGGGATTCAGAGGCTGGTAATCAGATGGGGGGAATCAAAGGCGGGGAATCAGAGCTGGGGAATCAGAGGCAGGGAATCAGAGTTGGGGATTCAGAGACGGGGAATCAGATATGGGGAAACAGAGGCGGGGAATCAGAGGCGGGCAAACAGAGGCGGGGTATTAGATATGGGGAATCAGAGGTGGGGAATCAGAGGCAGGGAATCAGAGCTGGGGAATCAGAGGCGGGGAATCATAGTTGGGAATCAGAGGCGGGGAATCAGATATGGGGAAACAGAGGCGGGGAATCAGAGGCGGGAAAAGAGAGGCGGGGAATCAGATATGGGGAATCGGATGCGGGGAATCAGAGGCGGGGAATCAGAGCTGGGGAATCAGAGGCGGGGAATCAGAGTTGGGGCATCAGAGGTGGGGAATTAGATATAGGGAAACAGAGGTGGGGAATCAGAGGCGGGGAAACAGAGGCTGGGAATCAGATATGGGGAATCAGAGGTGGGGAATCAGAGGCAGGGAATCAGATGTGCGGAATCAGAGATGGGGAATCAGAGGCAGGGAATCAGAATCAGAAGCGGAGAATCAGAGGCCGGGAATCAGATGCTGGGAATAAGAGGCCGGGAATCAGAGGTGGGGAATCAGAGTCCGGGAATCAGAGATGGGGATTCAGAGGCGGGGAATGAGATATGGAGAATCAGAGGTGGGGAATCAGAGGCCGGGAAACAGAGGTGGGGAATCAGATATGGGGAATCAGAGGTGGCGAATCAAAGGCGGTGAATCAGAGATGGGGAATCAGAGGCGGGGAATCGGAGGCAGGGAATCAGATGCGGGGAATCAGAGGCGGGGAATCAGAGCTGGCGAATCAGAGGCGGGGAATCAGAGGTGGGCAATCTGAGCCGGGGAATCAGATATGGGGAATCAGAGGCGGGGAATCAGAGGCGGGGAAACAGAGGTGGGGAATCAGATATGGGGAAACAGAGGTGGCGAATCAAAGGCGGTGAATCAGAGATGGGGAATCAGAGGCGGGGAATCAGAGGCAGGGAATCAAAAACGGGGAATGAGAGGAGGGGAATCAGAGCTGGGGAATCAGAGGCTGGGAATCAGAGCTGGGGAATCAGATATGGGGAAACAGGGGCGGGGAATCAGAGGCGGGGAAACAGAGGCTGGGAATCAGATATGGGGAATCAGAGGTGTGGAATCAGAGGTTGGGAATCAGAGGCGGGGAAACAGAGGAGGGGAATCAGATATGGGGAATCAGAGGTGGCGAATTAAAGGCGGTGAATCAGAGATGGGGAATCAGGGCAGGGAATCAGAGGCAGGGAATCAAACACGGGGAATCAGAGGCGTGGAATCAGAGCTGAGGAATCAGAGGCAGGGATTCAGAGTTGGGGAATCAGAGGCGGGGAATCAGAGGTGGGGAAACAGAGGCGGGGAATCAGATATGGGGAATCAGAGGTGGGGAATCAGAGGTTGGGAATCAGAAGCAGGGAATCAGAGGCGGGGAATCAGAGGCGGGGAATCAGAGGCAGGAAATCCGATGTGCGGAATCGGAGATGGGGAATCAGAGGCAGGGAATCAGAGGCGGGGAATCAGAGGCGGGGAATCAGAGGCCGGGAATCAGATATGGGGAATCAGAGGTGGGGAATCAGAGGTTGGGAATCAGAGGCAGGGAATCAGAGGCTGGGAATCAGATGCAGGGAATCAGATGCGGGGAATCAGAGGCGGGGAATCAGAGCTGGGGAATCAGAGGTGGGGAATCAGAGGCGGGGAATCAGATATGGGGAAACAGGGGCGGGGAATCAGAGGCAGGGAAACAGAGGCGGGGAATCAGATATGGGGAATCAGGGGTGGGGAATCAGAGGTTGCGAATCAGAGGCAGGGAATCAGAGGTGTGGAAACAGAGGCGGGGATTCAGATATGGGGAATCAGAGGTGGGGAATCAGGGGCGTGGAATCAGAGGCAGGGAATTAGATGTGGTGAATCAGAGATGGGGAATCAGAGGCAGGGAATCAGAATCAGAAGCTGGGTATCAGTGGCCGGGAATCAGAGGAAGGTAATCAGAGGCAGGGGATCAAACACGGGGAATCAGAGGCTGGGAATCAGAGCTGGGGAATCAGAGGCGGGGAATCAGAGCTGGGGAATCACAGGCGGGGAATCAGAGATGGGGAATCAGAGGCGGGGAATCAGAGGCAGGGAATCAGATGCGGGGAATCAGAGGCGGGGAATCAGAGCTGGCGAATCAGAGGCGGGGAATCAGAGGTGGGCAATCAGAGGATGGGAATCAGATATGGGGAATCAGAGGCGGGGAATCAGAGCTGGGGAATCACAGGCGGGGAATCAGAGTTGGGGAATCAGAGGCGGGGAATCAGATATGGGGAAACAGAGGCGGGGAATCAGAGGCGGTGAAACAGAGGCGGGGAATCAGATATTGGGAATCAGAGGTGGGGAATCAGAGGTGGGGAATCAGAGGCCTGGAATCAGAGGTGGTGAATCAGAGGCAGGGAATCAGATGCGGGGAATCAGAGGAGGGGAATCAGAGCTGGGGAATCAGAGGCGGGGTATTAGAGTTGGGGAATCAGAGGCGGGGAATCAGACGCGGGGAATCAGAGGGGGGGAATCATAGCTGGCGAATCAGAGGCGGGGAATCAGAGGTGGGCAATCAGAGGCCGGGAATCAGAGGTGGTGAATCAGAGATGGGGAATCAGAGGCGGGGAATCAGTGGGAGGGAATCAGATATGGGGAATCAGAGGCGTGGAATCAGAGGCAGGGAATCAGTCACGGGGAATCAGACACGGGGAATCAGAGGTGGGGAATCAGAGATGGGGAATCAGAGGCGGTGAATCAGAGATGGGGAATCAGAGGCGGGGAATCAGAGGCAGGAAATCAGACACGGGGATTCAGAGGCTGGGAATCAGACGGGGGGAATCAAAGGCGGGGAATCAGAGCTGGGGAATCAGAGGCAGGGAATCAGAGGCGGGGAATCAGATATGGGGAATCAGAGGCTGGTATTCAGAGGCGGGGAATCAGAGGCAGGGAATCAGACACGGGGAATCAGAGGTGGGGAATCAGAGATGGGGAATCAGAGGCGGGGAATCAGAGGCAGGGAAACAGACGCGGGGAATCTGAGGCGGGGAATCAGAGCTGGGGAATCAGAGGTGGGGAATCAGAGTTGGGGAATCAGAGGCAGGGAATCGGATGTGCGGAATCAGAGATGGGGAATCAGAGGCGGGGAATCAGAGGCAGGAAATCAGACACGGGGATTCAGAGGCTGGGAATCAGACGGGGGGAATCAAAGGCGGGGAATCAGAGCTGGGGAATCAGAGGCAGGGAATCAGAGTTGGGGATTCAGAGACGGGGAATCAGATATGGGGAAACAGAGGCGGGGAATCAGAGGCGGGCAAACAGAGGCGGGGAATTAGATATGGGGAATCAGAGGTGGGGAATCAGAGGTGGTGAATCAGTGATGGGGAATCACAGGCGGGGAATCAGAGGCAGGGAATAGAACGCAGGGAATCAGAGGCAGGGAATCAGAGCTGGGGAATCAGAGGCGGGGAATCATAGTTGGGAATCAGAGGCGGGGAATCAGATATGGGGAAACAGAGGCGGGGAATCAGAGGCGGGGAAACAGAGGCGGGTAATCAGATATGGGGAATCGGATGCGGGGAATCAGAGGCGGGGAATCAGAGCTGGGGAATCAGAGGCGGGGAATCAGAGTTGGGGCATCAGAGGTGGGGAATTAGATATAGGGAAACAGAGGTGGGGAATCAGAGGCGGGGAAACAGAGGCGGGGAATCAGATATGGGGAATCAGAGGTGGGGAATCAGAGGCAGGGAATCAGATGTGCGGAATCAGAGATGGGGAATCAGAGGCAGGGAATCAGAATCAGAAGCGGGGAATCAGAGGCCGGGAATCAGATGCTGGGAATAAGAGTCCGGGAATCAGAGATGGGGATTCAGAGGCGGGGAATGAGATATGGAGAATCAGAGGCGGGGAATCAGAGGCCGGGAAACAGAGGTGGGGAATCAGATATGGGGAATCAGAGGTGGCGAATCAAAGGCGGTGAATCAGAGATGGGGAATCAGAGGCGGGGAATCGGAGGCAGGGAATCAGATGCGGGGAATCAGAGGCGGGGAATCAGAGCTGGCGAATCAGAGGCGGGGAATCAGAGGTGGGCAATCTGAGCCGGGGAATCAGATATGGGGAATCAGAGGCGGGGAATCAGAGGCGGGGAAACAGAGGTGGGGAATCAGATATGGGGAAACAGAGGTGGCGAATCAAAGGCGGTGAATCAGAGATGGGGAATCAGAGGCGGGGAATCAGAGGCAGGGAATCAAAAACGGGGAATCAGAGGAGGGGAATCAGAGCTGGGGAATCAGAGGCTGGGAATCAGAGCTGGGGAATCAGATATGGGGAAACAGGGGCGGGGAATCAGAGGCGGGGAAACAGAGGCTGGGAATCAGATATGGGGAATCAGAGGTGTGGAATCAGAGGTTGGGAATCAGAGGCGGGGAAACAGAGGAGGGGAATCAGATATGGGGAATCAGAGGTGGCGAATTAAAGGCGGTGAATCAGAGATGGGGAATCAGGGCAGGGAATCAGAGGCAGGGAATCAAACACGGGGAATCAGAGGCGTGGAATCAGAGCTGAGGAATCAGAGGCAGGGATTCAGAGTTGGGGAATCAGAGGCGGGGAATCAGAGGTGGGGAAACAGAGGCGGGGAATCAGATATGGGGAATCAGAGGTGGGGAATCAGAGGTTGGGAATCAGAAGCAGGGAATCAGAGGCGGGGAATCAGAGGCGGGGAATCAGAGGCAGGAAATCCGATGTGCGGAATCGGAGATGGGGAATCAGAGGCAGGGAATCAGAGGCGGGGAATCAGAGGCGGGGAATCAGAGGCCGGGAATCAGATATGGGGAATCAGAGGTGGGGAATCAGAGGTTGGGAATCAGAGGCAGGGAATCAGAGGCTGGGAATCAGATGCAGGGAATCAGATGCGGGGAATCAGAGGCGGGGAATCAGAGCTGGGGAATCAGAGGTGGGGAATCAGAGGCGGGGAATCAGATATGGGGAAACAGGGGCGGGGAATCAGAGGCAGGGAAACAGAGGCGGGGAATCAGATATGGGGAATCAGGGGTGGGGAATCAGAGGTTGCGAATCAGAGGCAGGGAATCAGAGGTGTGGAAACAGAGGCGGGGATTCAGATATGGGGAATCAGAGGTGGGGAATCAGGGGCGTGGAATCAGAGGCAGGGAATTAGATGTGGTGAATCAGAGATGGGGAATCAGAGGCAGGGAATCAGAATCAGAAGCTGGGTATCAGTGGCCGGGAATCAGAGGAAGGTAATCAGAGGCAGGGGATCAAACACGGGGAATCAGAGGCTGGGAATCAGAGCTGGGGAATCAGAGGCGGGGAATCAGAGCTGGGGAATCACAGGCGGGGAATCAGAGATGGGGAATCAGAGGCGGGGAATCAGAGGCAGGGAATCAGATGCGGGGAATCAGAGGCGGGGAATCAGAGCTGGCGAATCAGAGGCGGGGAATCAGAGGTGGGCAATCAGAGGATGGGAATCAGATATGGGGAATCAGAGGCGGGGAATCAGAGCTGGGGAATCACAGGCGGGGAATCAGAGTTGGGGAATCAGAGGCGGGGAATCAGATATGGGGAAACAGAGGCGGGGAATCAGAGGCGGTGAAACAGAGGCGGGGAATCAGATATTGGGAATCAGAGGTGGGGAATCAGAGGTGGGGAATCAGAGGCCTGGAATCAGAGGTGGTGAATCAGAGGCAGGGAATCAGATGCGGGGAATCAGAGGAGGGGAATCAGAGCTGGGGAATCAGAGGCGGGGTATTAGAGTTGGGGAATCAGAGGCGGGGAATCAGACGCGGGGAATCAGAGGGGGGGAATCATAGCTGGCGAATCAGAGGCGGGGAATCAGAGGTGGGCAATCAGAGGCCGGGAATCAGAGGTGGTGAATCAGAGATGGGGAATCAGAGGCGGGGAATCAGTGGGAGGGAATCAGATATGGGGAATCAGAGGCGTGGAATCAGAGGCAGGGAATCAGTCACGGGGAATCAGACACGGGGAATCAGAGGTGGGGAATCAGAGATGGGGAATCAGAGGCGGTGAATCAGAGATGGGGAATCAGAGGCGGGGAATCAGAGGCAGGAAATCAGACACGGGGATTCAGAGGCTGGGAATCAGACGGGGGGAATCAAAGGCGGGGAATCAGAGCTGGGGAATCAGAGGCAGGGAATCAGAGGCGGGGAATCAGATATGGGGAATCAGAGGCTGGTATTCAGAGGCGGGGAATCAGAGGCAGGGAATCAGACACGGGGAATCAGAGGTGGGGAATCAGAGATGGGGAATCAGAGGCGGGGAATCAGAGGCAGGGAAACAGACGCGGGGAATCTGAGGCGGGGAATCAGAGCTGGGGAATCAGAGGTGGGGAATCAGAGTTGGGGAATCAGAGGCAGGGAATCGGATGTGCGGAATCAGAGATGGGGAATCAGAGGCGGGGAATCAGAGGCAGGAAATCAGACACGGGCATTCTTAGGCTGGGAATCAGACGGGGGGAATCAAAGGCGGGGAATCAGAGCTGGGGAATCAGAGGCAGGGAATCAGAGTTGGGGATTCAGAGACGGGGAATCAGATATGGGGAAACAGAGGCGGGGAATCAGAGGCGGGCAAACAGAGGCGGGGAATTAGATATGGGGAATCAGAGGTGGGGAATCAGAGGTGGTGAATCAGTGATGGGGAATCACAGGCGGGGAATCAGAGGCAGGGAATAGAACGCAGGGAATCAGAGGCAGGGAATCAGAGCTGGGGAATCAGAGGCGGGGAATCATAGTTGGGAATCAGAGGCGGGGAATCAGATATGGGGAAACAGAGGCGGGGAATCAGAGGCGGGGAAACAGAGGCGGGGAATCAGATATGGGGAATCGGATGCGGGGAATCAGAGGCGGGGAATCAGAGCTGGGGAGTCAGAGGCGGGGAATCAGAGTTGGGGCATCAGAGGTGGGGAATTAGATATAGGGAAACAGAGGCGGGGAATCAGAGGCAGGGAAACAGAGGCGGGGAATCAGATATGGGGAATCAGAGGTGGGGAATCAGAGGCAGGGAATCAGATGTGCGGAATCAGAGATGGGGAATCAGAGGCAGGGAATCAGAATCAGAAGCGGGGAATCAGAGGCCGGGAATCAGAGGCCGGGAATCAGATGCTGGGAATAAGAGGCCGGGAATCAGAGGTGGGAAATCAGAGTCCGGGAATCAGAGATGGGGATTCAGAGGCGGGGAATGAGATATGGAGAATCAGAGGCGGGGAATCAGAGGCCAGGAAACAGAGGTGGGGAATCAGATATGGGGAATCAGAGGTGGCGAATCAAAGGCGGTGAATCAGAGATGGGGAATCAGAGGCGGGGAATCAGAGGCAGGGAATCAGATGCGGGGAATCACAGGCGGGGAATCAGAGCTGGCGAATCAGAGGCGGGGAATCAGAGGTGGGCAATCTGAGCCGGGGAATCAGATATGGGGAATCAGAGGCGGGGAATCAGAGGCGGGGAAACAGAGGTGCGGAATCAGATATGGGGAAACAGAGGTGGCGAATAAAAGGCGGTGAATCAGAGATGGGGAATCAGAGGCGGGGAATCAGAGGCATTAATCAAAAACGGGGAATCAGAGGCGGGAATCAGAGCTGGGGAATCAGAGGCGGGGAATCAGAGTAGGAGAATCAGAGGTGGGGAATCAGATATGGGGAAACAGGGGCGGGGAATCAGAGGCGGGGAAACAGAGGCGGGGAATCAGATATGGGGAATCAGAGGTGTGGAATCAGAGGTTGGGAATCAGAGGCGGGGAAACAGAGGAGGGGAATCAGATATGGGGAATCAGAGGTGGCGAATTAAAGGCGGTGAATCAGAGATGGGGAATCAGGGCAGGGAATCAGAGGCAGGGAATCAAACACGGGGAATCAGAGGCGTGGAATCAGAGCTGGGGAATCAGAGGCGGGGATTCAGAGTTGGGGAATCAGAGGCGGGGAATCAGAGGGGGGGTAACAGAGGCGGGGAATCAGATATGGGGAATCAGAGGTGGGGAATCAGAGGTTGGGAATCAGAAGCAGGGAATCAGAGGCGGGGAATCAGAGGCGGGGAATCAGAGGCAGGAAATCCGATGTGCGGAATCGGAGATGGGGAATCAGAGGCAGGGAATCAGAGGCGGGGAATCAGAGGCGGGGAATCAGAGGCCGGGAATCAGATATGGGGAAACAGAGGCGGGGAATCAGAGGCGGGGAAACAGATGCGGGGAATCAGATATGGGGAATCAGAGGTGGGGAATCAGAGGTTGGGAATCAGAGGCAGGGAATCAGAGGCTGGGAATCAGATGCAGGGAATCAGATGCGGGGAATCAGAGGCGGGTATCAGAGCTGGGGAATCAGAGGCGGGGAATCAGAGTTGGGGAATCAGAGGCGGGGAATCAGATATGGGGAATCGGAGCTGGGGAATCAGAGGCGGGGAATCAGACGCGGGGAATAAGAGGCGGGTATCAGAGCTGGGGCATCAGAGGTGGGGAATTAGATATGGGGAAACAGAGGTGGGCAATCAGAGGCGGGGAAACAGACGCGGGGAATCAGGGGCGGGTATCAGAGCTGGGGAATCAGAGGCAGGGAATCAGATATGGGGAAACAGAGGCGGGGAATCAGAGGCGGGCAAACAGAGGCGGGGAATTAGATATGGGGAATCAGAGGTAGGGAATCAGAGGTGGTGAATCAGTGATGGGGAATCACAGGCGGGGAATCAGAGGCAGGGAATAGAACGCGGGGAATCAGAGGCAGGGAATCAGAGCTGGGGAATCAGAGGCGGGGAATCATAGTTGGGATTCAGAGGCGGGAATCAGATATGGGGAAACAGAGGCGGGGAATCAGAGGCGGGGAATCAGAGGCAGGGAATCAGATGTGCGGAATCAGAGATGGGGAATCAGAGGCAGGGAATCAGAAGCGGGGAATCAGAGGCCGGGAATCAGAGGCCGGGAATCAGATGCTGGGAATAAGAGGCCGGGAATCCGAGGAGGGGAATCAGAGATGGGGATTCAGATGCGGGGAATGAGATATGGAGAATCAGAGGCGGGGAATCAGAGGCGGGGAAACAGAGGTGGGGAATCAGATATGGGGAATCAGAGGTGGCGAATCAAAGGCGGTGAATCAGAGATGGGGAATCAGAGCTGGGGAATCAGAGGCAGGGAATCAGATGCGGGGAATCAGAGGCGGGGAATCAGAGCTGGCGAATCAGAGGCTGGGAATCAGAGGTGGGCAATCAGAGGCGGGGAATCAGATATGGGGAATGAGAGGCGGGGAATGAGAGGCGGGGAAACAGAGGCGGGGAATCAAATATAGGGAATCAGAGTTGGGGAATCAGAGGTTGTGAATCAGAGATGGGGAATCAAGGCGGGGAATCAGAGGCAGGGAATCAGACGCGGGGAATCAGAGGCGGGGATTCAGAGCTGGGGAATCAGAGGCAGGGAATCAGAGTTGGGGAATCAGAGGCAGGGAATCAGATATGGGGAATCAGAGGCGGGGAATCAGAGGCCGGGAATCAGATATGGGGAAACAGAGGCGGGGAATCCGAGGCGGGGAAACAGAGGCGGGGAATCAGATATGGGGAATCAGAGGTGGGGAATCAGAGGTTGGGAATCAGAGGCAGGGAATCAGAGGCTTGGAATCAGATGCAGGGAATCAGATGCGGGGAATCAGAGGCGGGGAATCAGAGCTGGGGAATCAGAGGTGGGGAATCAGATTTGGGGAATCAGAGGTGGGGACTTAGATATTGGGAAACAGAGGCGGGGAATCAGAGGTGGGGAAACAGAGGCGGGGAATCAGATATGGGGAATCAGAGGTGGGGAATCAGAGGCAGGGAATCAGATGTGCGGAATCAGAGATGGGGAATCAGAGGCAGGGAATCAGAATCAGAAGCAGGGAATCAGAGGCCTGGAATCAGAGGCCGGAATCAGATGCTGGGAATCAGAGGCCTGGAATCAGAGGCAGGGAATCAGACACGGGGAATCAGACACGGGGAATCAGAGGTGGGGAATCAGAGATGGGGAATCAGAGGCGGTGAATCAGAGATGGGGAATCAGAGGCGGTGAATCAGAGGCAGGAAATCAGACACGGGGATTCAGAGGCTGGGAATCAGACGGGGGGAGTCAAAGGCGGGGAATCAGAGCTGGGGAATCAGAGGCAGGGAATCAGAGGCGGGGAATCAGATATGTGGAATCAAAGGCTGGTATTCAGAGGCGGGGAATCAGAGGCAGGGTATCAGACACGGGGAATCAGAGGTGGGGAATCAGAGATGGGGAATCAGAGGCGGGGAATCAGAGGCAGGGAATCAGACGCGGGGAATCTGAGGCGGGGAATCAGAGCTGGGGAATCAGAGGTGGGGAATCAGAGTTGGGAATCAGAGGCAGGGAATCGGATGTGCGGAATCAGAGATGGGGAATCAGAGGTGGGGAATCAGAGGCGGTGAATCAGAGATGGGGAATCAGAGGCGGGGAATCAGAGGCAGGAAATCAGACACGGGGATTCAGAGGCTGGGAATCAGATGGGGGGAATCAAAGGCGGGGAATCAGAGCTGGGGAATCAGAGGCAGGGAATCAGAGTTGGGGATTCAGAGACGGGGAATCAGATATGGGGAAACAGAGGCGGGGAATCAGAGGCGGGCAAACAGAGGCGGGGTATTAGATATGGTGAATCAGAGGTGGGGAATCAGAGGCAGGGAATCAGAGCTGGGGAATCAGAGGCGGGGAATCATAGTTGGGAATCAGAGGCGGGGAATCAGATATGGGGAAACAGAGGCGGGGAATCAGAGGCGGGAAAAGAGAGGCGGGGAATCAGATATGGGGAATCAGAGGTGGGGAATCAGAGGCAGGGAATCAGATGTGCGGAATCAGAGATGGGGAATCAGAGGCAGGGAATCAGAATCAGAAGCGGGGAATCAGAGGCCGGGAATCAGAGGCCGGGAATCAGATGCTGGGAATAAGAGGCCGGGAATCAGAGCTGGGGAATCAGAGTCCGGGAATCAGAGATGGGGATTCAGAGGCGGGGAATGAGATATGGAGAATCAGAGGCGGGGAATCAGAGGCCGGGAAACAGAGGTGGGGAATCAGATATGGGGAATCAGAGGTGGCGAATCAAAGGCGGTGAATCAGAGATGGGGAATCAGAGGCGGGGAATCAGAGGCAGGGAATCAAAAACGGGGAATCAGAGTCGGGGAATCAGAGCTGGGGAATCCGAGGCGGGGAATCAGAGCTGGGGAATCAGATATGGGGAAACAGGGGCGGGGAATCAGAGGCGGGGAAACAGAGGCGGGGAATCAGATATGGGGAATCAGAGGTGTGGAATCAGAGGTTGGGAATCAGAGGCGGGGAAACAGAGGAGGGGAATCAGATATGGGGAATCAGAGATGGGGAATCAGAGGCAGGGAATCAGAATCAGAAGCGGGGAATCAGAGGCCGGGAATCAGAGGCCGGGATTCAGATGCCGGGAATAAGAGGCCGGGAATCAGAGGTGGGGAATCAGAGTCCGGGAATCAGAGATGGGGATTCAGAGGCGGGGATTGATATATGGGGAATCAGAGGCGGGGAATCAGAGGCGGGGTAACAGAGGTGGTGAATCAGATATGGGGAATCAGAGGTGTCGAATCAAAGGCGGTGAATCAGAGATGGGGAATCAGAGGCGGGGAATAAGAGGCAGGGAATCAAACACGGGGAATCAGAGGCGGGGATTCAGAGCTGGGGAATCAGAGGTGGGGAATCAGAGTTGGGGAATCAGAGGCGGGGAATCAGATATGGGGAAACAGGGGCGGAGAATCAGAGGCAGGGAAACAGAGGCGGGGAATCAGATATGGGGAATCAGGGGTGGGGAATCAGAGGTTGGGAATCAGAGGCAGGGAATCAGAGGCGTGGAAAAGAGGCGGGGATTCAGATATGGGGAATCAGAGGTGGGGAATCAGGGGCGTGGAATCAGAGGCAGGGAATTAGATGTGGTGAATCAGAGATGGGGAATCAGAGGCAGGGAATCAGAATCAGAAGCGGGGTATCAGAGGCCGGGAATCAGAGGAAGGTAATCAGAGGCAGGGGATCAAACACGGGGAATCAGAGGCTTGGAATCAGAGCTGGGGAATCAGAGGCGGGGAATCAGAGCTGGGGAATCACAGGCGGGGAATCAGAGATGGGGAATCAGAGGCGGGGAATCAGAGGCAGGGAATCAGATGCGGGGAATCAGAGGCGGGGAATCAGAGCTGGCGAATCAGAGGCGGGGAATCAGAGGTGGGCAATCAGAGGATGGGAATCAGATATGGGGAATCAGAGGCGGGGAATTAGAGCTGGGGAATCACAGGCGGGGAATCAGAGTTGGGGAATCAGAGGCGGGAAATCAGATATGGGGAAACAGAGGCGGGGAATCAGAGGCGGGAAAAGAGAGGCGGGGAATCAGATATGGGGAATCAGAGGTGGGGAATCAGAGGCAGGGAATCAGATGTGCGGAATCAGAGATGGGGAATCAGAGGCAGGGAATCAGAATCAGAAGCGGGGAATCAGAGGCCGGGAATCAGAGGCCGGGAATCAGATGCTGGGAATAAGAGGCCGGGAATCAGAGGTGGGGAATCAGAGTCCGGGAATCAGAGATGGGGATTCAGAGGCGGGGAATGAGATATGGAGAATCAGAGGCGGGGAATCAGAGGCCGGGAAACAGAGGTGGGGAATCAGATATGGGGAATCAGAGGTGGCGAATCAAAGGCGGTGAATCAGAGATGGGGAATCAGAGGCGGGGAATCAGAGGCAGGGAATCAGATGCGGGGAATCAGAGGCGGGGAATCAGAGCTGGCGAATCAGAGGCGGGGAATCAGAGGTGGGCAATCTGAGCAATCTGAGCCGGGGAATCAGATATGGGGAATCAGAGGCGGGGAATCAGAGGCGGGGAAACAGAGGTGGGGAATCAGATATGGGGAAACAGAGGTGGCGAATCAAAGGCGGTGAATCAGAGATGGGGAATCAGAGGCGGGGAATCAGAGGCAGGGAATCAAAAACGGGGAATCAGAGGCGGGGAATCAGAGCTGGGGAATCAGAGGCGGGGAATCAGAGCTGGGGAATCAGATATGGGGAAACAGGGGCGGGGAATCAGAGGCGGGGAAACAGAGGCGGGGAATCAGATATGGGGAATCAGAGGTGTGGAATCAGAGGTTGGGAATCAGAGGCGGGGAAACAGAGGAGGGGAATCAGATATGGGGAATCAGAGATGGGGAATCAGAGGCAGGGAATCAGAATCAGAAGCGGGGAATCAGAGGCCGGGAATCAGAGGCCGGGAATCAGATGCTGGGAATAAGAGGCCGGGAATCCGAGGAGGGGAATCCGAGATGGGGATTCAGATGCGGGGAATGAGATATGGAGAATCAGAGGCGGGGAATCAGAGGCGGGGAAACAGAGGTGGGGAATCAGATATGGGGAATCAGAGGTGGCGAATCAAAGGCGGTGAATCAGAGATGGGGAATCAGAGCTGGGGAATCAGAGGCAGGGAATCAGATGCGGGGAATCAGAGGCGGGGAATCAGAGCTGGCGAATCAGAGGCTGGGAATCAGAGGTGGGCAATCAGAGGCGGGGAATCAGATATGGGGAATCAGAGGCGGGGAATGAGAGGCGGGGAAACAGAGGCGGGGAATCAAATATAGGGAATCAGAGTTGGGGAATCAGAGGTTGTGAATCAGAGATGGGGAATCAAGGCGGGGAATCAGAGGCAGGGAATCAGACGCGGGGAATCAGAGGCGGGGATTCAGAGCTGGGGAATCAGAGGCAGGGAATCAGAGTTGGGGAATCAGAGGCAGGGAATCAGATATGGGGAATCAGAGGCGGGGAATCAGAGGCCGGGAATCAGATATGGGGAAACAGAGGCGGGGAATCCGAGGCGGGGAAACAGAGGCGGGGAATCAGATATGGGGAATCAGAGGTGGGGAATCAGAGGTTGGGAATCAGAGGCAGGGAATCAGAGGCTTGGAATCAGATGCAGGGAATCAGATGCGGGGAATCAGAGGCGGGGAATCAGAGCTGGGGAATCAGAGGTGGAGAATCAGATTTGGGGAATCAGAGGTGGGGACTTAGATATTGGGAAACAGAGGCGGGGAATCAGAGGTGGGGAAACAGAGGCGGGGAATCAGATATGGGGAATCAGAGGTGGGGAATCAGAGGCAGGGAATCAGATGTGCGGAATCAGAGATGGGGAATCAGAGGCAGGGAATCAGAATCAGAAGCAGGGAATCAGAGGCCTGGAATCAGAGGCCGGAATCAGATGCTGGGAATCAGAGGCCTGGAATCAGAGGCAGGGAATCAGACACGGGGAATCAGACACGGGGAATCAGAGGTGGGGAATCAGAGATGGGGAATCAGAGGCGGTGAATCAGAGATGGGGAATCAGAGGCGGTGAATCAGAGGCAGGAAATCAGACACGGGGATTCAGAGGCTGGGAATCAGACGGGGGGAATCAAAGGCGGGGAATCAGAGCTGGGGAATCAGAGGCAGGGAATCAGAGGCGGGGAATCAGATATGTGGAATCAAAGGCTGGTATTCAGAGGCGGGGAATCAGAGGCAGGGTATCAGACACGGGGAATCAGAGGTGGGGAATCAGAGATGGGGAATCAGAGGCGGGGAATCAGAGGCAGGGAATCAGACGCGGGGAATCTGAGGCGGGGAATCAGAGCTGGGGAATCAGAGGTGGGGAATCAGAGTTGGGAATCAGAGGCAGGGAATCGGATGTGCGGAATCAGAGATGGGGAATCAGAGGTGGGGAATCAGAGGCGGTGAATCAGAGATGGGGAATCAGAGTCGGGGAATCAGAGGCAGGAAATCAGACACGGGGATTCAGAGGCTGGGAATCAGATGGGGGGAATCAAAGGCGGGGAATCAGAGCTGGGGAATCAGAGGCAGGGAATCAGAGTTGGGGATTCAGAGACGGGGAATCAGATATGGGGAAACAGAGGCGGGGAATCAGAGGCGGGCAAACAGAGGCGGGGTATTAGATATGGGGAATCAGAGGTGGGGAATCAGAGGCAGGGAATCAGAGCTGGGGAATCAGAGGCGGGGAATCATAGTTGGGAATCAGAGGCGGGGAATCAGATATGGGGAAACAGAGGCGGGGAATCAGAGGCGGGAAAAGAGAGGCGGGGAATCAGATATGGGGAATCAGAGGTGGGGAATCAGAGGCAGGGAATCAGATGTGCGGAATCAGAGATGGGGAATCAGAGGCAGGGAATCAGAATCAGAAGCGGGGAATCAGAGGCCGGGAATCAGAGGCCGGGAATCAGATGCTGGGAATAAGAGGCCGGGAATCAGAGCTGGGGAATCAGAGTCCGGGAATCAGAGATGGGGATTCAGAGGCGGGGAATGAGATATGGAGAATCTGAGGCGGGGAATCAGAGGCCGGGAAACAGAGGTGGGGAATCAGATATGGGGAATCAGAGGTGGCGAATCAAAGGCGGTGAATCAGAGATGGGGAATCAGAGGCGGGGAATCAGAGGCAGGGAATCAAAAACGGGGAATCAGAGGCGGGGAATCAGAGCTGGGGAATCAGAGGCGGGGAATCAGAGCTGGGGAATCAGATATGGGGAAACAGGGGCGGGGAATCAGAGGCGGGGAAACAGAGGCGGGGAATCAGATATGGGGAATCAGAGGTGTGGAATCAGAGGTTGGGAATCAGAGGCGGGGAAACAGAGGAGGGGAATCAGATATGGGGAATCAGAGATGGGGAATCAGAGGCAGGGAATCAGAATCAGAAGCGGGGAATCAGAGGCCGGGAATCAGAGGCCGGGATTCAGATGCCGGGAATAAGAGGCCGGGAATCAGAGGTGGGGAATCAGAGTCCGGGAATCAGAGATGGGGATTCAGAGGCGGGGATTGATATATGGGGAATCAGAGGCGGGGAATCAGAGGCGGGGTAACAGAGGTGGTGAATCAGATATGGGGAATCAGAGGTGTCGAATCAAAGGCGGTGAATCAGAGATGGGGAATCAGAGGCGGGGAATAAGAGGCAGGGAATCAAACACGGGGAATCAGAGGCGGGGATTCAGAGCTGGGGAATCAGAGGTGGGGAATCAGAGTTGGGGAATCAGAGGCGGGGAATCAGATATGGGGAAACAGGGGCGGAGAATCAGAGGCAGGGAAACAGAGGCGGGGAATCAGATATGGGGAATCAGGGGTGGGGAATCAGAGGTTGGGAATCAGAGGCAGGGAATCAGAGGCGTGGAAAAGAGGCGGGGATTCAGATATGGGGAATCAGAGGTGGGGAATCAGGGGCGTGGAATCAGAGGCAGGGAATTAGATGTGGTGAATCAGAGATGGGGAATCAGAGGCAGGGAATCAGAATCAGAAGCGGGGTATCAGAGGCCGGGAATCAGAGGAAGGTAATCAGAGGCAGGGGATCAAACACGGGGAATCAGAGGCTTGGAATCAGAGCTGGGGAATCAGAGGCGGGGAATCAGAGCTGGGGAATCACAGGCGGGGAATCAGAGATGGGGAATCAGAGGCGGGGAATCAGAGGCAGGGAATCAGATGCGGGGAATCAGAGGCGGGGAATCAGAGCTGGCGAATCAGAGGCGGGGAATCAGAGGTGGGCAATCAGAGGATGGGAATCAGATATGGGGAATCAGAGGCGGGGAATTAGAGCTGGGGAATCACAGGCGGGGAATCTGAGTTGGGGAATCAGAGGCGGGAAATCAGATATGGGGAAACAGAGGCGGGGAATCAGAGGCGGGAAAAGAGAGGAGGGGAATCAGATATGGGGAATCAGAGGTGGGGAATCAGAGGCAGGGAATCAGATGTGCGGAATCAGAGATGGGGAATCAGAGGCAGGGAATCAGAATCAGAAGCGGGGAATCAGAGGCCGGGAATCAGAGGCCGGGAATCAGATGCTGGGAATAAGAGGCCGGGAATCAGAGGTGGGGAATCAGAGTCCGGGAATCAGAGATGGGGATTCAGAGGCGGGGAATGAGATATGGAGAATCAGAGGCGGGGAATCAGAGGCCGGGAAACAGAGGTGGGGAATCAGATATGGGGAATCAGAGGTGGCGAATCAAAGGCGGTGAATCAGAGATGGGGAATCAGAGGCGGGGAATCAGAGGCAGGGAATCAGATGCGGGGAATCAGAGGCGGGGAATCAGAGCTGGCGAATCAGAGGCGGGGAATCAGAGGTGGGCAATCTGAGCAATCTGAGCCGGGGAATCAGATATGGGGAATCAGAGGCGGGGAATCAGAGACGGGGAAACAGAGGTGGGGAATCAGATATGGGGAAACAGAGGTGGCGAATCAAAGGCGGTGAATCAGAGATGGGGAATCAGAGGCGGGGAATCAGAGGCAGGGAATCAAAAACGGGGAATCAGAGGCGGGGAATCAGAGCTGGGGAATCAGAGGCGGGGAATCAGAGCTGGGGAATCAGATATGGGGAAACAGGGGCGGGGAATCAGAGGCGGGGAAACAGAGGCGGGGAATCAGATATGGGGAATCAGAGGTGTGGAATCAGAGGTTGGGAATCAGAGGCGGGGAAACAGAGGAGGGGAATCAGATATGGGGAATCAGAGATGGGGAATCAGAGGCAGGGAATCAGAATCAGAAGCGGGGAATCAGAGGCCGGGAATCAGAGGCCGGGATTCAGATGCCGGGAATAAGAGGCCGGGAATCAGAGGTGGGGAATCAGAGTCCGGGAATCAGAGATGGGGATTCAGAGGCGGGGAATGATATATGGGGAATCAGAGGCGGGGAATCAGAGGCGGGGTAACAGAGGTGGTGAATCAGATATGGGGAATCAGAGGTGTCGAATCAAAGGCGGTGAATCAGAGATGGGGAATCAGAGGCGGGGAATAAGAGGCAGGGAATCAAACACGGGGAATCAGAGGCGGTGATTCAGAGCTGGGGAATCAGAGGTGGGGAATCAGAGTTGGGGAATCAGAGGCGGGGAATCAGATATGGGGAAACAGGGGCGGAGAATCAGAGGCAGGGAAACAGAGGCGGGGAATCAGATATGGGGAATCAGGGGTGGGGAATCAGAGGTTGGGAATCAGAGGCAGGGAATCAGAGGCGTGGAAAAGAGGCGGGGATTCAGATATGGGGAATCAGAGGTGGGGAATCAGGGGCGTGGAATCAGAGGCAGGGAATCAGAATCAGAAGCGGGGTATCAGAGGCCGGGAATCAGAGGAAGGTAATCAGAGGCAGGGGATCAAACACGGGGAATCAGAGGCTTGGAATCAGAGCTGGGGAATCAGAGGCGGGGAATCAGAGCTGGGGAATCACAGGCGGGGAATCAGAGATGGGTAATCAGAGGCGGGGAATCAGAGGCAGGGAATCAGATGCGGGGTATCAGAGGCGGGGAATCAAAGCTGGCGAATCAGAGGCGGGGAATCAGAGGTGGGCAATCAGAGGATGGGAATCAGATATGGGGAATCAGAGGCGGGGAATTAGAGCTGGGGAATCACAGGCGGGGAATCAGAGTTGTGGAATCAGAGGCGGGAAATCAGATATGGGGAAACAGAGGCGGGGAATCAGAGGCGGTGAAACAGAGGCGGGGAATCATATATGGGGAATCAGAGGTGGGGAATCAGAGGTTGGGAATCAGAGGCCTGGAATCAGAGGCGGGGAATCAGAGGCAGGGAATCAGATGCGGGGAATCAGAGGAGGGGAATCAGAGCTGGGGAATCAGAGGCGGGGTATTAGAGTTGGGGAATCAGAGGCGGGGAATCAGACGCGGGGAATCAGAGGGGGGGAATCATAGCTGGCGAATCAGAGGCGGGGAATCAGAGGTGGGCAATCAGAGGCCGGGAATCAGAGGTGGTGAATCAAAGATGGGGAATCAGAGGCGGGGAATCAGTGGCAGGGAATCAGATATGGGGAATCAGAGGCGTGGAATCAGAGGCAGGGAATCAGACACGGGGAATCAGACACGGGGAATCAGAGGCGGGGAATCAGAGGTGGGCAATCAGAGGATGGGAATCAGATATGGGAAATCAGAGGCGGGGAATCCGAGCTGGGGAATCACAGGCGGGGAATCTGAATTGGGGAATCAGAGGCGGGGAATCAGATATGGGGAAACAGAGGCGGGGAATCAGAGGCGGTGAAAAAGAGGCGGGGAATCAGATATTGGGAATCAGAGGTGGGGAATCAGAGGTTGGGAATCAGAGGTGGGGAATCAGAGGCAGGGAATCAGATGCGGGGAATCAGAGGAGGGGAATCAGAGCTGGGGAATCAGAGGCGGGGTATTAGAGTTGGGGAATCAGAGGCGGGGAATCAGACGCGGGGAATCAGAGGGGGGGAATCATAGCTGGCGAATCAGAGGCAGGGAATCAGAGGTGGGCAATCAGAGGCCGGGAATCAGAGGTGGTGAATCAAAGATGGGGAATCAGAGGCGGGGAATCAGTGGCAGGGAATCAGATATGGGGAATCAGAGGCAGGGAATCGGATGTGCGGAATCAGAGATGGGGAATCAGAGGTGGGGAATCAGAGCTGGGGAATCAGAGGTGGGGAATCAGAGTTGGGAATCAGAGGCAGGGAATCGGATGTGCGGAATCAGAGATGGGGAATCAGAGGTGGGGAATCAGAGGCGGTGAATCAGAGATGGGGAATCAGAGGCGGGGAATCAGAGGCAGGAAATCAGACACGGGGATTCAGAGGCTGGGAATCAGATGGGGGGAATCAAAGGCAGGGAATCAGAGCTGGGGAATCAGAGGCAGGGAATCAGAGCTGGGGTATCAGAGGCGGGGAATCATAGTTGGGAATCAGAGGCGGGGAATCAGATATGGGGAAACAGAGGCGGGGAATCAGAGGCGGGAAAAGAGAGGCGGGGAATCAGATATGGGGAATCGGATGCGGGGAATCAGAGGCGGGGAATCAGAGCTGGGGTATCAGAGGCGGGGAATCAGAGTTGGGGCATCAGAGGTGGGGAATTAGATATAGGGAAACAGAGGTGGGGAATCAGAGGCGGGGAATCAGATATGGGGAATCAGAGGTGGGGAATCAGAGGCAGGGAATCAGATGTGCGGAATCAGAGATGGGGAATCAGAGGCAGGGAATCAGAATCAGAAGCGGGGAATCAGAGGCCGGGAATCAGATGCTGGGAATAAGAGGCCGGGAATCAGAGGTGGGGAATCAGAGTCCGGGAATCAGAGATGGGGATTCAGAGGCGGGGAATGAGATATGGAGAATCAGAGGCGGGGAATCAGAGGCCGGGAAACAGAGGTGGGGAATCAGATATGGGGAATCAGAGGTGGCTAATCAAAGGCGGTGAATCAGAGATGGGGAATCAGAGGCGGGGAATCAGAGGCAGGGAATCAGATGCGGGGAATCAGAGGCGGGGAATCAGAGCTGGCGAATCAGAGGCGGGGAATCAGAGGTGGGCAATCTGAGCCGGGGAATCAGATATGGGGAATCAGAGGCGGGGAATCAGAGGCGGGGAAACAGAGGTGGGGAATCAGATATGGGGAAACAGAGGTGGCGAATCAAAGGCGGTGAATCAGAGATGGGGAATCAGAGGCGGGGAATCAGAGGCAGGGAATCAAAAACGGGGAATCAGAGGCGGGGAATCAGAGCTGGGGAATCAGAGGCGGGGAATCAGAGCTGGGGAATCAGATATGGGGAAACAGGGGCGGGGAATCAGAGGCGGGGAAACAGAGGCGGGGAATCAGATATGGGGAATCAGAGGTGTGGAATCAGAGGTTGGGAATCAGAGGCGGGGAAACAGAGGAGGGGAATCAGATATGGGGAATCAGAGGTGGCGAATTAAAGGCGGTGAATCAGAGATGGGGAATCAGGGCAGGGAATCAGAGGCAGGGAATCAAACACGGGGAATCAGAGGCGTGGAATCAGAGCTGAGGAATCAGAGGCGGGGATTCAGAGTTGGGGAATCAGAGGCGGGGAATCAGAGGTGGGGAAACAGAGGCGGGGAATCGGATGTGCGGAATCAGAGATGGGGAATCAGAGGCGGGGAATCAGAGGCAGGAAATCAGACACGGGGATTCAGAGGCTGGGAATCAGACGGGGGGAATCAAAGGCGGGGAATTAGAGCTGGGGAATCACAGGCGGGGAATCAGAGTTGGGGAATCAGAGGCGGGAAATCAGATATGGGGAAACAGAGGCGGGGAATCAGAGGCAGGGAATCAGATGCGGGGAAACAGAGGTGGGGAATCAGAGGAGGGGAATCAGAGCTGGGGAATCAGAGGCGGGGTATTAGAGTTGGGGAATCAGAGGCGGGGAATCAGACGCGGGGAATCAGAGAGGGGGAATCATAGCTGGCGAATCAGAGGCGGGGAATCAGAGGTGGGCAATCAGAGGATGGGAATCAGATATGGGGAATCAGAGGCGGGGAATTAGAGCTGGGGAATCACAGGCGGGGAATCAGAGCTGGGGAATCACAGGCGGGGAATCAGAGATGGGGAATCAGAGGCGGGGAATCAGAGGCAGGGAATCAGATGCGGGGAATCAGAGGCGGGGAATCAGAGCTGGCGAATCAGAGGCGGGGAATCAGAGGTGGGCAATCAGAGGATGGGAATCAGATATGGGGAATCAGAGGCGGGGAATTAGAGCTGGGGAATCACAGGCGGGGAATCAGAGTTGGGGAATCAGAGGCGGGAAATCAGATATGGGGAAACAGAGGCGGGGAATCAGAGGCGGTGAAACAGAGGCGGGGAATCATATATGGGGAATCAGAGGTGGGGAATCAGAGGTTGGGAATCAGAGGCCTGGAATCAGAGGCGGGGAATCAGAGGCAGGGAATCAGATGCGGGGAATCAGAGGAGGGGAATCAGAGCTGGGGAATCAGAGGCGGGGTATTAGAGTTGGGGAATCAGAGGCGGGGAATCAGACGCGGGGAATCAGAGGGGGGGAATCAGAGTCCGGGAATCAGAGATGGGGATTCAGAGGCGGGGAATGAGATATGGAGAATCAGAGGCGGGGAATCAGAGGCCGGGAAACAGAGGTGGGGAATCAGATATGGGGAATCAGAGGTGGCGAATCAAAGGCGGTGAATCAGAGATGGGGAATCAGAGGCGGGGAATCAGAGGCAGGGAATCAGATGCGGGGAATCAGAGGCGGGGAATCAGAGCTGGCGAATCAGAGGCGGGGAATCAGAGGTGGGCAATCTGAGCCGGGGAATCAGATATGGGGAATCAGAGGCGGGGAATCAGAGGCGGGGAAACAGAGGTGGGGAATCAGATATGGGGAAACAGAGGTGGCGAATCAAAGGCGGTGAATCAGAGATGGGGAATCAGAGGCGGGGAATCAGAGGCAGGGAATCAAAAACGGGGAATCAGAGGCGGGGAATCAGAGCTGGGGAATCAGAGGCGGGGAATCAGAGCTGGGGAATCAGATATGGGGAAACAGGGGCGGGGAATCAGAGGCGGGGAAACAGAGGCGGGGAATCAGATATGGGGAATCAGAGGTGTGGAATCAGAGGTTGGGAATCAGAGGCGGGGAAACAGAGGAGGGGAATCAGATATGGGGAATCAGAGGTGGCGAATTAAAGGCGGTGAATCAGAGATGGGGAATCAGGGCAGGGAATCAGAGGCAGGGAATCAAACACGGGGAATCAGAGGCGTGGAATCAGAGCTGAGGAATCAGAGGCGGGGATTCAGAGTTGGGGAATCAGAGGCGGGGAATCAGAGGTGGGGAAACAGAGGCGGGGAATCGGATGTGCGGAATCAGAGATGGGGAATCAGAGGCGGGGAATCAGAGGCAGGAAATCAGACACGGGGATTCAGAGGCTGGGAATCAGACGGGGGGAATCAAAGGCGGGGAATCAGAGCTGGGGAATCAGAGGCAGGGAATCAGAGTTGGGGATTCAGAGACGGGGAATCAGATATGGGGAAACAGAGGCGGGGAATCAGAGGCGGGCAAACAGAGGCGGGGAATTAGATATGGGGAATCAGAGGTGGGGAATCAGAGGTGGTGAATCAGTGATGGGGAATCACAGGCGGGGAATCAGAGGCAGGGAATAGAACGCAGGGAATCAGAGGCAGGGAATCAGAGCTGGGGAATCAGAGGCGGGGAATCATAGTTGGGAATCAGAGGCGGGGAATCAGATATGGGGAAACAGAGGCGGGGAATCAGAGGCGGGGAAATAGAGGCGGGGAATCAGATATGGGGAATCGGATGCGGGGAATCAGAGGCGGGGAATCAGAGCTGGGGAATCAGAGGCGGGGAATCAGAGTTGGGGCATCAGAGGTGGGGAATTAGATATAGGGAAACAGAGGCGGGGAATCAGAGGCGGGGAAACAGAGGCGGGGAATCAGATATGGGGAATCAGAGGTGGGGAATCAGAGGCAGGGAATCAGATGTGCGGAATCAGAGATGGGGAATCAGAGGCAGGGAATCAGAATCAGAAGCGGGGAATCAGAGGCCGGGAATCAGAGGCCGGGAATCAGATGCTGGGAATAAGAGGCCGGGAATCAGAGGTGGGAAATCAGAGTCCGGGAATCAGAGATGGGGATTCAGAAGCGGGGAATGAGATATGGAGAATCAGAGGCGGGGAATCAGAGGCCAGGAAACAGAGGTGGGGAATCAGATATGGGGAATCAGAGGCGGGGAATCAGAGGCAGGGAATCAGATGCGGGGAATCAGAGGCGGGGAATCAGAGCTGGCGAATCAGAGGCGGGGAATCAGAGATGGGCAATCAGAGGATGGGAATCAGATATGGGGAATCAGAGGCGGGGAATTAGAGCTGGGGAATCACAGGCGGGGAATCAGAGTTGGGGAATCAGAGGCGGGAAATCAGATATGGGGAAACAGAGGCGGGGAATCAGAGGCAGGGAATCAGATGCGGGGAAACAGAGGTGGGGAATCAGAGGATGGGAATCAGAGCTGGGGAATCAGAGGCGGGGTATTAGAGTTGGGGAATCAGAGGCGGGGAATCAGACGCGGGGAATCAGAGAGGGGGAATCATAGCTGGCGAATCAGAGGCGGGGAATCAGAGGTGGGCAATCAGAGGATGGGAATCAGATATGGGGAATCAGAGGCGGGGAATTAGAGCTGGGGAATCACAGGCGGGGAATCAGAGCTGGGGAATCACAGGCGGGGAATCAGAGATGGGGAATCAGAGGCGGGGAATCAGAGGCAGGGAATCAGATGCGGGGAATCAGAGGCGGGGAATCAGAGCTGGCGAATCAGAGGCGGGGAATCAGAGGTGGGCAATCAGAGGATGGGAATCAGATATGGGGAATCAGAGGCGGGGAATTAGAGCTGGGGAATCACAGGCGGGGAATCAGAGTTGGGGAATCAGAGGCGGGAAATCAGATATGGGGAAACAGAGGCGGGGAATCAGAGGCGGTGAAACAGAGGCGGGGAATCATATATGGGGAATCAGAGGTGGGGAATCAGAGGTTGGGAATCAGAGGCCTGGAATCAGAGGCGGGGAATCAGAGGCAGGGAATCAGATGCGGGGAATCAGAGGAGGGGAATCAGAGCTGGGGAATCAGAGGCGGGGTATTAGAGTTGGGGAATCAGAGGCGGGGAATCAGACGCGGGGAATCAGAGGGGGGGAATCATAGCTGGCGAATCAGAGGCGGGGAATCAGAGGTGGGCAATCAGAGGCCGGGAATCAGAGGTGGTGAATCAAAGATGGGGATTCAGAGGCGGGGAATCAGTGGCAGGGAATCAGATATGGGGAATCAGAGGCGTGGAATCAGAGGCAGGGAATCAGACACGGGGAATCAGACACGGGGAATCAGAGGCGGGGAATCAGAGGTGGGCAATCAGAGGATGGGAATCAGATATGGGGAATCAGAGGCGGGGAATCCGAGCTGGGGAATCACAGGCGGGGAATCAGAGTTGGGGAATCAGAGGCGGGGAATCAGATATGGGGAAACAGAGGCGGGGAATCAGAGTCGGTGAAAAAGAGGCGGGGAATCAGATATTGGGAATCAGAGGTGGGGAATCAGAGGTTGGGAATCAGAGGCCTGGAATCAGAGGTGGGGAATCAGAGGCAGGGAATCAGATGCGGGGAATCAGAGGAGGGGAATCAGAGCTGGGGAATCAGAGGCGGGGTATTAGAGTTGGGGAATCAGAGGCGGGGAATCAGACGCGGGGAATCAGAGGGGGGGAATCATAGCTGGCGAATCAGAGGCAGGGAATCAGAGGTGGGCAATCAGAGGCCGGGAATCAGAGGTGGTGAATCAAAGATGGGGAATCAGAGGCGGGGAATCAGTGGCAGGGAATCAGATATGGGGAATCAGAGGCAGGGAATCGGATGTGCGGAATCAGAGATGGGGAATCAGAGGTGGGGAATCAGAGCTGGGGAATCAGAGGTGGGGAATCAGAGTTGGGAATCAGAGGCAGGGAATCGGATGTGCGGAATCAGAGATGGGGAATCAGAGGTGGGGAATCAGAGGCGGTGAATCAGAGATGGGGAATCAGAGGCGGGGAATCAGAGGCAGGAAATCAGAAACGGGGATTCAGAGGCTGGGAATCAGATGGGGGGAATCAAAAGCGGGGAATCAGAGCTGGGGAATCAGAGGCAGGGAATCAGAGCTGGGGAATCAGAGGCGGGGAATCATAGTTGGGAATCAGAGGCGGGGAATCAGATATGGGGAAACAGACGCGGGGAATCAGAGGCCGGAAAAGAGAGGCGGGGAATCAGATATGGGGAATCGGATGCGGGGAATCAGAGGCGGGGAATCAGAGCTGGGGAATCAGAGGCGGGGAATCAGAGTTGGGGCATCAGAGGTGGGGAATTAGATATAGGGAAACAGAGGTGGGGAATCAGAGGCGGGGAAACAGAGGCGGGGAATCAGATATGGGGAATCAGAGGTGGGGAATCAGAGGCAGGGAATCAGATGTGCGGAATCAGAGATGGGGAATCAGAGGCAGGGAATCAGAATCAGAAGCGGGGAATCAGAGGCCGGGAATCAGATGCTGGGAATAAGAGGCCGGGAATCAGAGGTGGGGAATCAGAGTCCGGGAATCAGAGATGGGGATTCAGAGGCGGGGAATGAGATATGGAGAATCAGAGGCGGGGAATCAGAGGCCGGGAAACAGAGGTGGGGAATCAGATATGGGGAATCAGAGGTGGCGAATCAAAGGCGGTGAATCAGAGATGGGGAATCAGAGGCGGGGAATCAGAGGCAGGGAATCAGATGCGGGGAATCAGAGCTGGCGAATCAGAGGCGGGGAATCAGAGGTGGGCAATCTGAGCCGGGGAATCAGATATGGGGAATCAGAGGCGGGGAATCAGAGGCGGGGAAACAGAGGTGGGGAATCAGATATGGGGAAACAGAGGTGGCGAATCAAAGGCGGTGAATCAGAGATGGGGAATCAGAGGCGGGGAATCAGAGGCAGGGAATCAAAAACGGGGAATCAGAGGCGGGGAATCAGAGCTGGGGAATCAGAGGCGGGGAATCAGAGCTGGGGAATCAGATATGGGGAAACAGGGGCGGGGAATCAGAGGCGGGGAAACAGAGGCGGGGAATCAGATATGGGGAATCAGAGGTGTGGAATCAGAGGTTGGGAATCAGAGGCGGGGAAACAGAGGAGGGGAATCAGATATGGGGAATCAGAGGTGGCGAATTAAAGGCTGTGAATCAGAGATGGGGAATCAGGGCAGGGAATCAGAGGCAGGGAATCAAACACGGGGAATCAGAGGCGTGGAATCAGAGCTGAGGAATCAGAGGCGGGGATTCAGAGTTGGGGAATCAGAGGCGGGGAATCAGAGGTGGGGAAACAGAGGCGGGGAATCAGATATGGGGAATCAGAGGTGGGGAATCAGAGGTTGGGAATCAGAAGCAGGGAATCAGAGGCAGGGAATCAGAGGCGGGGAATCAGAGGCAGGAAATCCGATGTGCGGAATCGGAGATGGGGAATCAGAGGCAGGGAATCAGAGGCGGGGAATCAGAGGCGGGGAATCAGAGGCCGGGAATCAGATATGGGGAATCAGAGGTGGGGAATCAGAGGTTGGGAATCAGAGGCAGGGAATCAGAGGCTGGGAATCAGATGCAGGGAATCAGATGCGGGGAATCAGAGGCGGGGAATCAGAGCTGGGGAATCAGAGGTGGGGAATCAGAGGCGGGGAATCAGATATGGGGAAACAGGGGCGGGGAATCAGAGGCAGGGAAACAGAGGCGGGGAATCAGATATGGGGAATCAGGGGTGGGGAATCAGAGGTTGGGAATCAGAGGCAGGGAATCAGAGGCGGGGAAACAGAGGCGGGGAATCAGATATGGGGAATCAGAGGTGTGGAATCAGAGGTTGGGAATCAGAGGCGGGGAAACAGAGGAGGGGAATCAGATATGGGGAATCAGAGGTGGCGAATTAAAGGCTGTGAATCAGAGATGGGGAATCAGGGCAGGGAATCAGAGGCAGGGAATCAAACACGGGGAATCAGAGGCGTGGAATCAGAGCTGAGGAATCAGAGGCGGGGATTCAGAGTTGGGGAATCAGAGGCGGGGAATCAGAGGTGGGGAAACAGAGGCGGGGAATCAGATATGGGGAATCAGAGGTGGGGAATCAGAGGTTGGGAATCAGAAGCAGGGAATCAGAGGCGGGGAATCAGAGGCGGGGAATCAGAGGCAGGAAATCCGATGTGCGGAATCGGAGATGGGGAATCAGAGGCAGGGAATCAGAGGCGGGGAATCAGAGGCGGGGAATCAGAGGCCGGGAATCAGATATGGGGAATCAGAGGTGGGGAATCAGAGGTTGGGAATCAGAGGCAGGGAATCAGAGGCTGGGAATCAGATGCAGGGAATCAGATGCGGGGAATCAGAGGCGGGGAATCAGAGCTGGGGAATCAGAGGTGGGGAATCAGAGGCGGGGAATCAGATATGGGGAAACAGGGGCGGGGAATCAGAGGCAGGGAAACAGAGGCGGGGAATCAGATATGGGGAATCAGGGGTGGGGAATCAGAGGTTGGGAATCAGAGGCAGGGAATCAGAGGTGTGGAAACAGAGGCGGGGATTCAGATATGGGGAATCAGAGGTGGGGAATCAGGGGCGTGGAATCAGAGGCAGGGAATTAGATGTGGTGAATCAGAGATGGGGAATCAGAGGCAGGGAATCAGAATCAGAAGCTGGGTATCAGTGGCCGGGAATCAGAGGAAGGTAATCAGAGGCAGGGGATCAAACACGGGGAATCAGAGGCTGGGAATCAGAGCTGGGGAATCAGAGGCGGGGAATCAGAGCTGGGGAATCACAGGCGGGGAATCAGAGATGGGGAATCAGAGGCGGGGAATCAGAGGCAGGGAATCAGATGCGGGGAATCAGAGGCGGGGAATCAGAGCTGGCGAATCAGAGGCGGGGAATCAGAGCTGGGGAATCACAGGCGGGGAATCAGAGTTGGGGAATCAGAGGCGGGGAATCAGATATGGGGAAACAGAGGCGGGGAATCAGAGGCGGTGAAACAGAGGCGGGGAATCAGATATTGGGAATCAGAGGCAGGGAATCAGAGGTGGGGAATCAGAGGCCTGGAATCAGAGGTGGTGAATCAGAGGCAGGGAATCAGATGCGGGGAATCAGAGGAGGGGAATCAGAGCTGGGGAATCAGAGGCGGGGTATTAGAGTTGGGGAATCAGAGGCGGGGAATCAGACGCGGGGAATCAGAGGGGGGGAATCATAGCTGGCGAATCAGAGGCGGGGAATCAGAGGTGGGCAATCAGAGGCCGGGAATCAGAGGTGGTGAATCAGAGATGGGGAATCAGAGGCGGGGAATCAGTGGGAGGGAATCAGATATGGGGAATCAGAGGCGTGGAATCAGAGGCAGGGAATCAGTCACGGGGAATCAGACACGGGGAATCAGAGGTGGGGAATCAGAGATGGGGAATCAGAGGCGGTGAATCAGAGATGGGGAATCAGAGGCGGGGAATCAGAGGCAGGAAATCAGACATGGGAATTCAGAGGCTGGGAATCAGACGGGGGGAATCAAAGGCGGGGAATCAGAGCTGGGGAATCAGAGGCAGGGAATCAGAGGCGGGGAATCAGATATGGGGAATCAGAGGCTGGTATTCAGAGGCGGGGAATCAGAGGCAGGGAATCAGACACGGGGAATCAGAGGTGGGGAATCAGAGATGGGGAATCAGAGGCGGGGAATCAGAGGCAGGGAAACAGACGCGGGGAATCTGAGGCGGGGAATCAGAGCTGGGGAATCAGAGGTGGGGAATCAGAGTTGGGGAATCAGAGGCAGGGAATCGGATGTGCGGAATCAGAGATGGGGAATCAGAGGCGGGGAATCAGAGGCAGGAAATCAGACACGGGGATTCAGAGGCTGGGAATCAGACGGGGGGAATCAAAGGCGGGGAATCAGAGCTGGGGAATCAGAGGCAGGGAATCAGAGTTGGGGATTCAGAGACGGGGAATCAGATATGGGGAAACAGAGGCGGGGAATCAGAGGCGGGCAAACAGAGGCGGGGAATTAGATATGGGGAATCAGAGGTGGGGAATCAGAGGTGGTGAATCAGTGATGGGGAATCACAGGCGGGGAATCAGAGGCAGGGAATAGAACGCAGGGAATCAGAGGCAGGGAATCAGAGCTGGGGAATCAGAGGCGGGGAATCATAGTTGGGAATCAGAGGCGGGGAATCAGATATGGGGAAACAGAGGCGGGGAATCAGAGGCGGGGAAACAGAGGCGGGGAATCAGATATGGGGAATCGGATGCGGGGAATCAGAGGCGGGGAATCAGAGCTGGGGAATCAGAGGCGGGGAATCAGAGTTGGGGCATCAGAGGTGGGGAATTAGATATAGGGAAACAGAGGCGGGGAATCAGAGGCGGGGAAACAGAGGCGGGGAATCAGATATGGGGAATCAGAGGTGGGGAATCAGAGGCAGGGAATCAGATGTGCGGAATCAGAGATGGGGAATCAGAGGCAGGGAATCAGAATCAGAAGCGGGGAATCAGAGGCCGGGAATCAGAGGCCGGGAATCAGATGCTGGGAATAAGAGGCCGGGGATCAGAGGTGGGAAATCAGAGTCCGGGAATCAGAGATGGGGATTCAGAGGCGGGGAATGAGATATGGAGAATCAGAGGCGGGGAATCAGAGGCCAGGAAACAGAGGTGGGGAATCAGATATGGGGAATCAGAGGTGGCGAATCAAAGGCGGTGAATCAGAGATGGGGAATCAGAGGCGGGGAATCAGAGGCAGGGAATCAGATGCGGGGAATCAGAGGCGGGGAATCAGAGCTGGCGAATCAGAGGCGGGGAATCAGAGGTGGGCACTCTGAGCCGGGGAATCAGATATGGGGAATCAGAGGCGGGGAATCAGAGGCGGGGAAACAGAGGTGCGGAATCAGATATGGGGAAACAGAGGTGGCGAATCAAAGGCGGTGAATCAGAGATGGGGAATCAGAGGCGGGGAATCAGAGGCATTAATCAAAAACGGGGAATCAGAGGCGGGGAATCAGAGCTGGGGAATCAGAGGCGGGGAATCAGAGTAGGAGAATCAGAGGTGGGGAATCAGATATGGGGAAACAGGGGCGGGGAATCAGAGGCGGGGAAACAGAGGCGGGGAATCAGATATGGGGAATCAGAGGTGTGGAATCAGAGGTTGGGAATCAGAGGCGGGGAAACAGAGGAGGGGAATCAGATATGGGGAATCAGAGGTGGCGAATTAAAGGCGGTGAATCAGAGATGGGGAATCAGGGCAGGGAATCAGAGGCAGGGAATCAAACACGGGGAATCAGAGGCGTGGAATCAGAGCTGGGGAATCAGAGGCGGGGATTCAGATTTGGGGAATCAGAGGCGGGGAATCAGAGGGGGGGGAAACAGAGGCGGGGAATCAGATATGGGGAATCAGAGGTGGGGAATCAGAGGTTGGGAATCAGAAGCAGGGAATCAGAGGCGGGGAATCAGAGGCGGGGAATCAGAGGCAGGAAATCCGATGTGCGGAATCGGAGATGGGGAATCAGAGGCAGGGAATCAGAGGCGGGGAATCAGAGGCGGGGAATCAGAGGCCGGGAATCAGATATGGGGAAACAGAGGCGGGGAATCAGAGGCGGGGAAACAGAGGCGGGGAATCAGATATGGGGAATCAGAGGTGGGGAATCAGAGGTTGGGAATCAGAGGCAGGGAATCAGAGGCTGGGAATCAGATGCAGGGAATCAGATGCGGGGAATCAGAGGCGGGTATCAGAGCTGGGGAATCAGAGGCGGGGAATCAGAGTTGGGAAATCAGAGGCGGGGAATCAGAGGCGGGTATCGGAGCTGGGGAATCAGAGGCGGGGAATCAGACGCGGGGAATCAGAGGCGGGTATCAGAGCTGGGGCATCAGAGGTGGGGAATTAGATATGGGGAAACAGAGGTGGGGAATCAGAGGCGGGGAAACAGACGCGGGGAATCAGAGGCGGGTATCAGAGCTGGGGAATCAGAGGCGGGGAATCAGATATGGGGAAACAGAGGCGGGGAATCAGAGGCGGGCAAACAGAGGCGGGGAATTAGATATGGGGAATCAGAGGTAGGGAATCAGACGTGGTGAATCAGTGATGGGGAATCACAGGCGGGGAATCAGAGGCAGGGAATAGAACGCGGGGAATCAGAGGCAGGGAATCAGAGCTGGGGAATCAGAGGTGGGGAATCATAGTTGGGAATCAGAGGCTGGAATCAGATATGGGGAAACAGAGGCGGGGAATCAGAGGCGGGGAAACAGATGCGGGGAATCAGATATGGGGAATCGGATGCCGGGAATCAGAGGCGGGGAATCAGAGCTGGGGAATCAGAGGCGGGGAATCAGAGTTGGGGCATCAGAGGTGGGGAATTAGATATAGGTAAACAGAGGCGGGGAATCAGAGGCGGGGAAACAGAGGCGGGGAATCAGATATGGGGAATCAGAGGTGGGGAATCAGAGGCAGGGAATCAGATGTGCGGAATCAGAGATGGGGAATCAGAGGCAGGGAATCAGATGCTGGGAATAAGAGGCCGGGAATCCGAGGAGGGGAATCAGAGATGGGGATTCAGAGGCGGGGAATGAGATATGGAGAATCAGAGGCGGGGAATCAGAGGCGGGGAAACAGAGGTGGGGAATCAGATATGGGGAATCAGAGGTGGCGAATCAAAGGCGGTGAATCAGAGATGGGGAATCAGAGCTGGGGAATCAGAGGCAGGGAATCAGATGCGGGGAATCAGAGGCGGGGAATCAGAGCTGGCGAATCAGAGGCTGGGAATCAGAGGTGGGCAATCAGAGGCGGGGAATCAGATATGGGGAATCAGAGGCGGGGAATGAGAGGCGGGGAAACAGAGGCGGGGAATCAAATATAGGGAATCAGAGTTGGGGAATCAGAGGTTGTGAATCAGAGGTGGGGAATCAAGGCGGGGAATCAGAGGCAGGGAATCAGATGCGGGGAATCAGAGGCGGGGATTCAGAGCTGGGGAATCAGAGGCAGGGAATCAGAGTTGGGGAATCAGAGGCAGGGAATCAGATATGGGGAATCAGAGGCGGGGAATCAGAGGCCGGGAATCAGATATGGGGAAACAGAGGCGGGGAATCCGAGGCGGGGAAACAGAGGCGGGGAATCAGATATGGGGAATCAGAGGTGGGGAATCAGAGGTTGGGAATCAGAGGCAGGGAATCAGAGGCTTGGAATCAGATGCAGGGAATCAGATGCGGGGAATCAGAGGCGGGGAATCAGAGCTGGGGAATCAGAGGTGGGGAATCAGATTTGGGGAATCAGAGGTGGGGACTTAGATATTGGGAAACAGAGGCGGGGAATCAGAGGTGGGGAAACAGAGGCGGGGAATCAGATATGGGGAATCAGAGGTGGGGAATCAGAGGCAGGGAATCAGATGTGCGGAATCAGAGATGGGGAATCAGAGGCAGGGAATCAGAATCAGAAGCAGGGAATCAGAGGCCTGGAATCAGAGGCCGGAATCAGATGCTGGGAATCAGAGGCCTGGAATCATAGGCAGGGAATCAGACACGGGGAATCAGACACGGGGAATCAGAGGTGGGGAATCAGAGATGGGGAATCAGAGGCGGTGAATCAGAGATGGGGAATCAGAGGCGGTGAATCAGAGGCAGGAAATCAGACACGGGGATTCAGAGGCTGGGAATCAGACGGGGGGAATCAAAGGCGGGGAATCAGAGCTGGGGAATCAGAGGCAGGGAATCAGAGGCGGGGAATCAGATATGGGGAATCAAAGGCTGGTATTCAGAGGCGGGGAATCAGAGGCAGGGTATCAGACACGGGGAATCAGAGGTGGGGAATCAGAGATGGGGAATCAGAGGCGGGGAATCAGAGGCAGGGAATCAGACGCGGGGAATCTGAGGCGGGGAATCAGAGCTGGGGAATCAGAGGTGGGGAATCAGAGTTGGGAATCAGAGGCAGGGAATCGGATGTGCGGAATCAGAGATGGGGAATCAGAGGTGGGGAATCAGAGGCGGTGAATCAGAGATGGGGAATCAGAGGCGGGGAATCAGAGGCAGGAAATCAGACACGGGGATTCAGAGGCTGGGAATCAGATGGGGGGAATCAAAGGCGGGGAATCAGAGCTGGGGAATCAGAGGCAGGGAATCAGAGTTGGGGATTCAGAGACGGCGAATCAGATATGGGGAAACAGAGGCGGGGAATCAGAGGCGGGCAAACAGAGGCGGGGTATTAGATATGGGGAATCAGAGGTGGGGAATCAGAGGCAGGGAATCAGAGCTGGGGAATCAGAGGCGGGGAATCATAGTTGGGAATCAGAGGCGGGGAATCAGATATGGGGAAACAGAGGCGGGGAATCAGAGGCGGGAAAAGAGAGGCGGGGAATCAGATATGGGGAATCGGATGCGGGGAATCAGAGGCGGGGAATCAGAGCTGGGGAATCAGAGGCGGGGAATCAGAGTTGGGGCATCAGAGGTGGGGAATTAGATATAGGGAAACAGAGGTGGGGAATCAGAGGCGGGGAAACAGAGGCGGGGAATCAGATATGGGGAATCAGAGGTGGGGAATCAGAGGCAGGGAATCAGATGTGCGGAATCAGAGATGGGGAATCAGAGGCAGGGAATCAGAATCAGAAGCGGGGAATCAGAGGCCGGGAATCAGAGGCCGGGAATCAGATGCTGGGAATAAGAGGCCGGGAATCAGAAGTGGGGAATCAGAGTCCGGGAATCAGAGATGGGGATTCAGAGGCGGGGAATAAGATATGGAGAATCAGAGGCGGGGAATCAGAGGCCGGGAAACAGAGGTGGGGAATCAGATATGGGGAATCAGAGGTGGCGAATCAGAGGCGGTGAATCAGAGATGGGGAATCAGAGGCGGGGAATCAGAGGCAGGGAATCAGATGCGGGGAATCAGAGGCGGGGAATCAGAGCTGGCGAATCAGAGGCGGGGAATCAGAGGTGGGCAATCTGAGCCGGGGAATCAGATATGGGGAATCAGAGGCGGGGAATCAGAGGCGGAGAAACAGAGGTGGGGAATCAGATATGGGGAAACAGAGGTGGCGAATCAAAGATGGTGAATCAGAGATGGGGAATCAGAGGCGGGGAATCAGAGGCAAGGAATCAAAAACGGGGAATCAGAGGCGGGGAATCAGAGCTGGGGAATCAGAGGCGGGGAATCAGAGCTGGGGAATCAGATATGGGGAAACAGGGGCGGGGAATCAGAGGCGGGGAAACAGAGGCGGGGAATCAGATATGGGGAATCAGAGGTGTGGAATCAGAGGTTGGGAATCAGAGGCGGGGAAACAGAGGAGGGGAATCAGATATGGGGAATCAGAGGTGGCGAATTAAAGGCGGTGAATCAGAGATGGGGAATCAGGGCAGGGAATCAGAGGCAGGGAATCAAACACGGGGAATCAGAGGCGTGGAATCAGAGCTGAGGAATCAGAGGCGGGGATTCAGAGTTGGGGAATCAGAGGCGGGGAATCAGAGGTGGGGAAACAGAGGCGGGGAATCAGATATGGGGAATCAGAGGTGGGGAATCAGAGGTTGGGAATCAGAAGCAGGGAATCAGAGGCGGGGAATCAGAGGCGGGGAATCAGAGGCAGGAAATCCGATGTGCGGAATCGGAGATGGGGAATCTGAGGCAGGGAATCAGAGGCGGGGAATCAGAGGCGGGGAATCAGAGGCCGGGAATCAGATATGGGGAATCAGAGGTGGGGAATCAGAGGTTGGGAATCAGAGGCAGGGAATCAGTGGCTGGGAATCAGATGCAGGGAATCAGATGCGGGGAATCAGAGGCGGGGAATCAGAGCTGGGGAATCAGAGGTGGGGAATCAGAGGCGGGGAATCAGATATGGGGAAACAGGGGCGGGGAATCAGAGGCAGGGAAACAGAGGCGGGGAATCAGATATGGGGAATCAGGGGTGGGGAATCAGAGGTTGGGAATCAGAGGCAGGGAATCAGAGGTTTGGAAACAGAGGCGGGGATTCAGATATGGGGAATCAGAGGTGGGGAATCAGGGGCGTGGAATCAGAGGCAGGGAATTAGATGTGGTGAATCAGAGATGGGGAATCAGAGGCAGGGAATCAGAATCAGAAGCTGGGTATCAGTGGCCGGGAATCAGAGGAAGGTAATCAGAGGCAGGGGATCAAACACGGGGAATCAGAGGCTGGGAATCAGAGCTGGGGAATCAGAGGCGGGGAATCAGAATCAGAAGCGGGGAATCAGAGGCCGGGAATCAGAGGCCGGGAATCAGATGCTGGGAATAAGAGGCCGGGGATCAGAGGTGGGAAATCAGAGTCCGGGAATCAGAGATGGGGATTCAGAGGCGGGGAATGAGATATGGAGAATCAGAGGCGGGGAATCAGAGGCCAGGAAACAGAGGTGGGGAATCAGATATGGGGAATCAGAGGTGGCGAATCAAAGGCGGTGAATCAGAGATGGGGAATCAGAGGCGGGGAATCAGAGGCAGGGAATCAGATGCGGGGAATCAGAGGCGGGGAATCAGAGCTGGCGAATCAGAGGCGGGGAATCAGAGGTGGGCACTCTGAGCCGGGGAATCAGATATGGGGAATCAGAGGCGGGGAATCAGAGGCGGGGAAACAGAGGTGCGGAATCAGATATGGGGAAACAGAGGTGGCGAATCAAAGGCGGTGAATCAGAGATGGGGAATCAGAGGCGGGGAATCAGAGGCATTAATCAAAAACGGGGAATCAGAGGCGGGGAATCAGAGCTGGGGAATCAGAGGCGGGGAATCAGAGTAGGAGAATCAGAGGTGGGGAATCAGATATGGGGAAACAGGGGCGGGGAATCAGAGGCGGGGAAACAGAGGCGGGGAATCAGATATGGGGAATCAGAGGTGTGGAATCAGAGGTTGGGAATCAGAGGCGGGGAAACAGAGGAGGGGAATCAGATATGGGGAATCAGAGGTGGCGAATTAAAGGCGGTGAATCAGAGATGGGGAATCAGGGCAGGGAATCAGAGGCAGGGAATCAAACACGGGGAATCAGAGGCGTGGAATCAGAGCTGGGGAATCAGAGGCGGGGATTCAGATTTGGGGAATCAGAGGCGGGGAATCAGAGGGGGGGAAACAGAGGCGGGGAATCAGATATGGGGAATCAGAGGTGGGGAATCAGAGGTTGGGAATCAGAAGCAGGGAATCAGAGGCGGGGAATCAGAGGCGGGGAATCAGAGGCAGGAAATCCGATGTGCGGAATCGGAGATGGGGAATCAGAGGCAGGGAATCAGAGGCGGGGAATCAGAGGCGGGGAATCAGAGGCCGGGAATCAGATATGGGGAAACAGAGGCGGGGAATCAGAGGCGGGGAAACAGAGGCGGGGAATCAGATATGGGGAATCAGAGGTGGGGAATCAGAGGTTGGGAATCAGAGGCAGGGAATCAGAGGCTGGGAATCAGATGCAGGGAATCAGATGCGGGGAATCAGAGGCGGGTATCAGAGCTGGGGAATCAGAGGCGGGGAATCAGAGTTGGGAAATCAGAGGCGGGGAATCAGAGGCGGGTATCGGAGCTGGGGAATCAGAGGCGGGGAATCAGACGCGGGGAATCAGAGGCGGGTATCAGAGCTGGGGCATCAGAGGTGGGGAATTAGATATGGGGAAACAGAGGTGGGGAATCAGAGGCGGGGAAACAGACGCGGGGAATCAGAGGCGGGTATCAGAGCTGGGGAATCAGAGGCGGGGAATCAGATATGGGGAAACAGAGGCGGGGAATCAGAGGCGGGCAAACAGAGGCGGGGAATTAGATATGGGGAATCAGAGGTAGGGAATCAGAGGTGGTGAATCAGTGATGGGGAATCACAGGCGGGGAATCAGAGGCAGGGAATAGAACGCGGGGAATCAGAGGCAGGGAATCAGAGCTGGGGAATCAGAGGTGGGGAATCATAGTTGGGAATCAGAGGCTGGAATCAGATATGGGGAAACAGAGGCGGGGAATCAGAGGCGGGGAAATAGATGCGGGGAATCAGATATGGGGAATCGGATGCCGGGAATCAGAGGCGGGGAATCAGAGCTGGGGAATCAGAGGCGGGGAATCAGAGTTGGGGCATCAGAGGTGGGGAATTAGATATAGGTAAACAGAGGCGGGGAATCAGAGGCGGGGAAACAGAGGCGGGGAATCAGATATGGGGAATCAGAGGTGGGGAATCAGAGGCAGGGAATCAGATGTGCGGAATCAGAGATGGGGAATCAGAGGCAGGGAATCAGATGCTGGGAATAAGAGGCCGGGAATCCGAGGAGAGGAATCAGAGATGGGGATTCAGAGGCGGGGAATGAGATATGGAGAATCAGAGGCGGGGAATCAGAGGCGGGGAAACAGAGGTGGGGAATCAGATATGGGGAATCAGAGGTGGCGAATCAAAGGCGGTGAATCAGAGATGGGGAATCAGAGCTGGGGAATCAGAGGCAGGGAATCAGATGCGGGGAATCAGAGGCGGGGAATCAGAGCTGGCGAATCAGAGGCTGGGCATCAGAGGTGGGCAATCAGAGGCGGGGAATCAGATATGGGGAATCAGAGGCGGGGAATGAGAGGCGGGGAAACAGAGGCGGGGAATCAAATATAGGGAATCAGAGTTGGGGAATCAGAGGTTGTGAATCAGAGGTGGGGAATCAAGGCGGGGAATCAGAGGCAGGGAATCAGATGCGGGGAATCAGAGGCGGGAATTCAGAGCTGGGGAATCAGAGGCAGGGAATCAGAGTTGGGGAATCAGAGGCAGGGAATCAGATATGGGGAATCAGAGGCGGGGAATCAGAGGCCGGGAATCAGATATGGGGAAACAGAGGCGGGGAATCCGAGGCGGGGAAACAGAGGCGGGGAATCAGATATGGGGAATCAGAGGTGGGGAATCAGAGGTTGGGAATCAGAGGCAGGGAATCAGAGGCTTGGAATCAGATGCAGGGAATCAGATGCGGGGAATCAGAGGCGGGGAATCAGAGCTGGGGAATCAGAGGTGGGGAATCAGATTTGGGGAATCAGAGGTGGGGACTTAGATATTGGGAAACAGAGGCGGGGAATCAGAGGTGGGGAAACAGAGGCGGGGAATCAGATATGGGGAATCAGAGGTGGGGAATCAGAGGCTGGGAATCAGATGTGCGGAATCAGAGATGGGGAATCAGAGGCAGGGAATCAGAATCAGAAGCAGGGAATCAGAGGCCTGGAATCAGAGGCCGGAATCAGATGCTGGGAATCAGAGGCCTGGAATCATAGGCAGGGAATCAGACACGGGGAATCAGACACGGGGAATCAGAGGTGGGGAATCAGAGATGGGGAATCAGAGGCGGTGAATCAGAGATGGGGAATCAGAGGCGGTGAATCAGAGGCAGGAAATCAGACACGGGGATTCAGAGGCTGGGAATCAGACAGGGGAATCAAAGGCGGGGAATCAGAGCTGGGGAATCAGAGGCAGGGAATCAGAGGCGGGGAATCAGATATGGGGAATCAAAGGCTGGTATTCAGAGGCGGGGAATTAGAGGCAGGGTATCAGACACGGGGAATCAGAGGTGGGGAATCAGAGATGGGGAATCAGAGGCGGGGAATCAGAGGCAGGGAATCAGACGCGGGGAATCTGAGGCGGGGAATCAGAGCTGGGGAATCAGAGGTGGGGAATCAGAGTTGGGAATCAGAGGCAGGGAATCGGATGTGCGGAATCAGAGATGGGGAATCAGAGGTGGGGAATCAGAGGCGGTGAATCAGAGATGGGGAATCAGAGGCGGGGAATCTGAGGCAGGAAATCAGACACGGGGATTCAGAGGCTGGGAATCAGATGGGGGGAATCAAAGGCGGGGAATCAGAGCTGGGGAATCAGAGGCAGGGAATCAGAGTTGGGGATTCAGAGACGGGGAATCAGATATGGGGAAACAGAGGCGGGGAATCAGAGGCGGGCAAACAGAGGCGGGGTATTAGATATGGGTAATCAGAGGTGGGGAATCAGAGGCAGGGAATCAGAGCTGGGGAATCAGAGGCGGGGAATCATAGTTGGGAATCAGAGGCGGGGAATCAGATATGGGGAAACAGAGGCGGGGAATCAGAGGCGGGAAAAGAGAGGCGGGGAATCAGATATGGGGAATCGGATGCGGGGAATCAGAGGCGGGGAATCAGAGCTGGGGAATCAGAGGCGGGGAATCAGAGTTGGGGCATCAGAGGTGGGGAATTAGATATAGGGAAACAGAGGTGGGGAATCAGAGGCGGGGAAACAGAGGCGGGGAATCAGATATGGGGAATCAGAGGTGGGGAATCAGAGGCAGGGAATCAGATGTGCGGAATCAGAGATGGGGAATCAGAGGCAGGGAATCAGAATCAGAAGCGGGGAATCAGAGGCCGGGAATCAGAGGCGGGGAATCAGATATGGGGAAACAGGGGCGGGGAATCAGAGGCAGGGAAACAGAGGCGGGGAATCAGATATGGGGAATCAGGGGTGGGGAATCAGAGGTTGGGAATCAGAGGCAGGGAATCAGAGGTGTGGAAACAGAGGCGGGGATTCAGATATGGGGAATCAGAGGTGGGGAATCAGGGGCGTGGAATCAGAGGCAGGGAATTAGATGTGGTGAATCAGAGATGGGGAATCAGAGGCAGGGAATCAGAATCAGAAGCTGGGTATCAGTGGCCGGGAATCAGAGGAAGGTAATCAGAGGCAGGGGATCAAACACGGGGAATCAGAGGCTGGGAATCAGAGCTGGGGAATCAGAGGCGGGGAATCAGAGCTGGGGAATCACAGGCGGGGAATCAGAGATGGGGAATCAGAGGCGGGGAATCAGAGGCAGGGAATCAGATGCGGGGAATCAGAGGCGGGGAATCAGAGCTGGCGAATCAGAGGCGGGGAATCAGAGGTGGGCAATCAGAGGATGGGAATCAGATATGGGGAATCAGAGGCGGGGAATCAGAGCTGGGGAATCACAGGCGGGGAATCAGAGTTGGGGAATCAGAGGCGGGGAATCAGATATGGGGAAACAGAGGCGGGGAATCAGAGGCGGTGAAACAGAGGCGGGGAATCAGATATTGGGAATCAGAGGCAGGGAATCAGAGGTGGGGAATCAGAGGCCTGGAATCAGAGGTGGTGAATCAGAGGCAGGGAATCAGATGCGGGGAATCAGAGGAGGGGAATCAGAGCTGGGGAATCAGAGGCGGGGTATTAGAGTTGGGGAATCAGAGGCGGGGAATCAGACGCGGGGAATCAGAGGGGGGGAATCATAGCTGGCGAATCAGAGGCGGGGAATCAGAGGTGGGCAATCAGAGGCCGGGAATCAGAGGTGGTGAATCAGAGATGGGGAATCAGAGGCGGGGAATCAGTGGGAGGGAATCAGATATGGGGAATCAGAGGCGTGGAATCAGAGGCAGGGAATCAGTCACGGGGAATCAGACACGGGGAATCAGAGGTGGGGAATCAGAGATGGGGAATCAGAGGCGGTGAATCAGAGATGGGGAATCAGAGGCGGGGAATCAGAGGCAGGAAATCAGACATGGGAATTCAGAGGCTGGGAATCAGACGGGGGGAATCAAAGGCGGGGAATCAGAGCTGGGGAATCAGAGGCAGGGAATCAGAGGCGGGGAATCAGATATGGGGAATCAGAGGCTGGTATTCAGAGGCGGGGAATCAGAGGCAGGGAATCAGACACGGGGAATCAGAGGTGGGGAATCAGAGATGGGGAATCAGAGGCGGGGAATCAGAGGCAGGGAAACAGACGCGGGGAATCTGAGGCGGGGAATCAGAGCTGGGGAATCAGAGGTGGGGAATCAGAGTTGGGGAATCAGAGGCAGGGAATCGGATGTGCGGAATCAGAGATGGGGAATCAGAGGCGGGGAATCAGAGGCAGGAAATCAGACACGGGGATTCAGAGGCTGGGAATCAGACGGGGGGAATCAAAGGCGGGGAATCAGAGCTGGGGAATCAGAGGCAGGGAATCAGAGTTGGGGATTCAGAGACGGGGAATCAGATATGGGGAAACAGAGGCGGGGAATCAGAGGCGGGCAAACAGAGGCGGGGAATTAGATATGGGGAATCAGAGGTGGGGAATCAGAGGTGGTGAATCAGTGATGGGGAATCACAGGCGGGGAATCAGAGGCAGGGAATAGAACGCAGGGAATCAGAGGCAGGGAATCAGAGCTGGGGAATCAGAGGCGGGGAATCATAGTTGGGAATCAGAGGCGGGGAATCAGATATGGGGAAACAGAGGCGGGGAATCAGAGGCGGGGAAACAGAGGCGGGGAATCAGATATGGGGAATCGGATGCGGGGAATCAGAGGCGGGGAATCAGAGCTGGGGAATCAGAGGCGGGGAATCAGAGTTGGGGCATCAGAGGTGGGGAATTAGATATAGGGAAACAGAGGCGGGGAATCAGAGGCGGGGAAACAGAGGCGGGGAATCAGATATGGGGAATCAGAGGTGGGGAATCAGAGGCAGGGAATCAGATGTGCGGAATCAGAGATGGGGAATCAGAGGCAGGGAATCAGAATCAGAAGCGGGGAATCAGAGGCCGGGAATCAGAGGCCGGGAATCAGATGCTGGGAATAAGAGGCCGGGGATCAGAGGTGGGAAATCAGAGTCCGGGAATCAGAGATGGGGATTCAGAGGCGGGGAATGAGATATGGAGAATCAGAGGCGGGGAATCAGAGGCCAGGAAACAGAGGTGGGGAATCAGATATGGGGAATCAGAGGTGGCGAATCAAAGGCGGTGAATCAGAGATGGGGAATCAGAGGCGGGGAATCAGAGGCAGGGAATCAGATGCGGGGAATCAGAGGCGGGGAATCAGAGCTGGCGAATCAGAGGCGGGGAATCAGAGGTGGGCAATCTGAGCCGGGGAATCAGATATGGGGAATCAGAGGCGGGGAATCAGAGGCGGGGAAACAGAGGTGCGGAATCAGATATGGGGAAACAGAGGTGGCGAATCAAAGGCGGTGAATCAGAGATGGGGAATCAGAGGCGGGGAATCAGAGGCATTAATCAAAAACGGGGAATCAGAGGCGGGGAATCAGAGCTGGGGAATCAGAGGCGGGGAATCAGAGTAGGAGAATCAGAGGTGGGGAATCAGATATGGGGAAACAGGGGCGGGGAATCAGAGGCGGGGAAACAGAGGCGGGGAATCAGATATGGGGAATCAGAGGTGTGGAATCAGAGGTTGGGAATCAGAGGCGGGGAAACAGAGGAGGGGAATCAGATATGGGGAATCAGAGGTGGCGAATTAAAGGCGGTGAATCAGAGATGGGGAATCAGGGCAGGGAATCAGAGGCAGGGAATCAAACACAAGGAATCAGAGGCGTGGAATCAGAGCTGGGGAATCAGAGGCGGGGATTCAGATTTGGGGAATCAGAGGCGGGGAATCAGAGGGGGGGAAACAGAGGCGGGGAATCAGATATGGGGAATCAGAGGTGGGGAATCAGAGGTTGGGAATCAGAAGCAGGGAATCAGAGGCGGGGAATCAGAGGCGGGGAATCAGAGGCAGGAAATCCGATGTGCGGAATCGGAGATGGGGAATCAGAGGCAGGGAATCAGAGGCGGGGAATCAGAGGCGGGGAATCAGAGGCCGGGAATCAGATATGGGGAAACAGAGGCGGGGAATCAGAGGCGGGGAAACAGAGGCGGGGAATCAGATATGGGGAATCAGAGGTGGGGAATCAGAGGTTGGGAATCAGAGGCAGGGAATCAGAGGCTGGGAATCAGATGCAGGGAATCAGATGCGGGGAATCAGAGGCGGGTATCAGAGCTGGGGAATCAGAGGCGGGGAATCAGAGTTGGGGAATCAGAGGCGGGGAATCAGAGGCGGGTATCGGAGCTGGGGAATAAGAGGCGGGGAATCAGACGCGGGAATCAGAGGCGGGTATCAGAGCTGGGGCATCAGAGGTGGGGAATTAGATATGGGGAAACAGAGGTGGGGAATCAGAGGCGGGGAAACAGACGCGGGGAATCAGAGGCGGGTATCGGAGCTGGGGAATCAGAGGCGGGGAATCAGATATGGGGAAACAGAGGCGGGGAATCAGAGGCGGGCAAACAGAGGCGGGGAATTAGATATGGGGAATCAGAGGTAGGGAATCAGAGGTGGTGAATCAGTGATGGGGAATCACAGGCGGGGAATCAGAGGCAGGGAATAGAACGCGGGGAATCAGAGGCAGGGAATCAGAGCTGGGGAATCAGAGGTGGGGAATCATAGTTGGGAATCAGAGGCTGGAATCAGATATGGGGAAACAGAGGCGGGGAATCAGAGGTGGGGAAACAGATGCGGGGAATCAGATATGGGGAATCGGATGCCGGGAATCAGAGGCGGGGAATCAGAGCTGGGGAATCAGAAGCGGGGAATCAGAGTTGGGGCATCAGAGGTGGGGAATTAGATATAGGGAAACAGAGGCGGGGAATCAGAGGCGGGGAAACAGAGGCGGGGAATCAGATATGGGGAAGCAGAGGTGGGGAATCAGAGGCAGGGAATCAGATGTGCGGAATCAGAGATGGGGAATCAGAGGCAGGGAATCAGAAGCGGGGAATCAGAGGCCGGGAATCAGAGGCCGGGAATCAGATGCTGGGAATAAGAGGCCGGGAATCCGAGGAGGGGAATCAGAGATGGGGATTCAGAGGCGGGGAATGAGATATGGAGAATCAGAGGCGGGGAATCAGAGGCGGGGAAACAGAGGTGGGGAATCAGATATGGGGAATCAGAGGTGGCGAATCAAAGGCGGTGAATCAGAGATGGGGAATCAGAGCTGGGGAATCAGAGGCAGGGAATCAGATGCGGGGAATCAGAGGCGGGGAATCAGAGCTGGCGAATCAGAGGCTGGGAATCAGAGGTGGGCAATCAGAGGCGGGGAATCAGATATGGGGAATCAGAGGCGGGGAATGAGAGGCGGGGAAACAGAGGCGGGGAATCAAATATAGGGAATCAGAGTTGGGGAATCAGAGGTTGTGAATCAGAGGTGGGGAATCAAGGCGGGGAATCAGAGGCAGGGAATCAGATGCGGGGAATCAGAGGCGGGGATTCAGAGCTGGGGAATCAGAGGCAGGGAATCAGAGTTGGGGAATCAGAGGCAGGGAATCAGATATGGGGAATCAGAGGCGGGGAATCAGAGGCCGGGAATCAGATATGGGGAAACAGAGGCGGGGAATCCGAGGCGGGGAAACAGAGGCGGGGAATCAGATATGGGGAATCAGAGGTGGGGAATCAGAGGTTGGGAATCAGAGGCAGGGAATCAGAGGCTTGGAATCAGATGCAGGGAATCAGATGCGGGGAATCAGAGGCGGGGAATCAGAGCTGGGGAATCAGAGGTGGGGAATCAGATTTGGGGAATCAGAGGTGGGGACTTAGATATTGGGAAACAGAGGCGGGGAATCAGAGGTGGGGAAACAGAGGCGGGGAATCAGATATGGGGAATCAGAGGTGGGGAATCAGAGGCAGGGAATCAGATGTGCGGAATCAGAGATGGGGAATCAGAGGCAGGGAATCAGAATCAGAAGCAGGGAATCAGAGGCCTGGAATCAGAGGCCGGAATCAGATGCTGGGAATCAGAGGCCTGGAATCATAGGCAGGGAATCAGACACGGGGAATCAGACACGGGGAATCAGAGGTGGGGAATCAGAGATGGGGAATCAGAGGCGGTGAATCAGAGATGGGGAATCAGAGGCGGTGAATCAGAGGCAGGAAATCAGACACGGGGATTCAGAGGCTGGGAATCAGACGGGGGGAATCAAAGGCGGGGAATCAGAGCTGGGGAATCAGAGGCAGGGAATCAGAGGCGGGGAATCAGATATGGGGAATCAAAGGCTGGTATTCAGAGGCGGGGAATCAGAGGCAGGGTATCAGACACGGGGAATCAGAGGTGGGGAATCAGAGATGGGGAATCAGAGGCGGGGAATCAGAGGCAGGGAATCAGACGCGGGGAATCTGAGGCGGGGAATCAGAGCTGGGGAATCAGAGGTGGGGAATCAGAGTTGGGAATCAGAGGCAGGGAATCGGATGTGCGGAATCAGAGATGGGGAATCAGAGGTGGGGAATCAGAGGCGGTGAATCAGAGATGGGGAATCAGAGGCGGGGAATCAGAGGCAGGAAATCAGACACGGGGATTCAGAGGCTGGGAATCAGATGGGGGGAATCAAAGGCGGGGAATCAGAGCTGGGGAATCAGAGGCAGGGAATCAGAGTTGGGGATTCAGAGACGGCGAATCAGATATGGGGAAACAGAGGCGGGGAATCAGAGGCGGGCAAACAGAGGCGGGGTATTAGATATGGGGAATCAGAGGTGGGGAATCAGAGGCAGGGAATCAGAGCTGGGGAATCAGAGGCGGGGAATCATAGTTGGGAATCAGAGGCGGGGAATCAGATATGGGGAAACAGAGGCGGGGAATCAGAGGCGGGAAAAGAGAGGCGGGGAATCAGATATGGGGAATCGGATGCGGGGAATCAGAGGCGGGGAATCAGAGCTGGGGAATCAGAGGCGGGGAATCAGAGTTGGGGCATCAGAGGTGGGGAATTAGATATAGGGAAACAGAGGTGGGGAATCAGAGGCGGGGAAACAGAGGCGGGGAATCAGATATGGGGAATCAGAGGTGGGGAATCAGAGGCAGGGAATCAGATGTGCGGAATCAGAGATGGGGAATCAGAGGCAGGGAATCAGAATCAGAAGCGGGGAATCAGAGGCCGGGAATCAGAGGCCGGGAATCAGATGCTGGGAATAAGAGGCCGGGAATCAGAAGTGGGGAATCAGAGTCCGGGAATCAGAGATGGGGATTCAGAGGCGGGGAATAAGATATGGAGAATCAGAGGCGGGGAATCAGAGGCCGGGAAACAGAGGTGGGGAATCAGATATGGGGAATCAGAGGTGGCGAATCAAAGGCGGTGAATCAGAGATGGGGAATCAGAGGCGGGGAATCAGAGGCAGGGAATCAGATGCGGGGAATCAGAGGCGGGGAATCAGAGCTGGCGAATCAGAGGCGGGGAATCAGAGGTGGGCAATCTGAGCCGGGGAATCAGATATGGGGAATCAGAGGCGGGGAATCAGAGGCGGAGAAACAGAGGTGGGGAATCAGATATGGGGAAACAGAGGTGGCGAATCAAAGACGGTGAATCAGAGATGGGGAATCAGAGGCGGGGAATCAGAGGCAAGGAATCAAAAACGGGGAATCAGAGGCGGGGAATCAGAGCTGGGGAATCAGAGGCGGGGAATCAGAGCTGGGGAATCAGATATGGGGAAACAGGGGCGGGGAATCAGAGGCGGGGAAACAGAGGCGGGGAATCAGATATGGGGAATCAGAGGTGTGGAATCAGAGGTTGGGAATCAGAGGCGGGGAAACAGAGGAGGGGAATCAGATATGGGGAATCAGAGGTGGCGAATTAAAGGCGGTGAATCAGAGATGGGGAATCAGGGCAGGGAATCAGAGGCAGGGAATCAAACACGGGGAATCAGAGGCGTGGAATCAGAGCTGAGGAATCAGAGGCGGTGATTCAGAGTTGGGGAATCAGAGGCGGGGAATCAGAGGTGGGGAAACAGAGGCGGGGAATCAGATATGGGGAATCAGAGGTGGGGAATCAGAGGTTGGGAATCAGAAGCAGGGAATCAGAGGCGGGGAATCAGAGGCGGGGAATCAGAGGCAGGAAATCCGATGTGCGGAATCGGAGATGGGGAATCTGAGGCAGGGAATCAGAGGCGGGGAATCAGAGGCGGGGAATCAGAGGCCGGGAATCAGATATGGGGAATCAGAGGTGGGGAATCAGAGGTTGGGAATCAGAGGCAGGGAATCAGAGGCTGGGAATCAGATGCAGGGAATCAGATGCGGGGAATCAGAGGCGGGGAATCAGAGCTGGGGAATCAGAGGTGGGGAATCAGAGGCGGGGAATCAGATATGGGGAAACAGGGGCGGGGAATCAGAGGCAGGGAAACAGAGGCGGGGAATCAGATATGGGGAATCAGGGGTGGGGAATCAGAGGTTGGGAATCAGAGGCAGGGAATCAGAGGTGTGGAAACAGAGGCGGGGATTCAGATATGGGGAATCAGAGGTGGGGAATCAGGGGCGTGGAATCAGAGGCAGGGAATTAGATGTGGTGAATCAGAGATGGGGAATCAGAGGCAGGGAATCAGAATCAGAAGCTGGGTATCAGTGGCCGGGAATCAGAGGAAGGTAATCAGAGGCAGGGGATCAAACACGGGGAATCAGAGGCTGGGAATCAGAGCTGGGGAATCAGAGGCGGGGAATCAGAGCTGGGGAATCACAGGCGGGGAATCAGAGATGGGGAATCAGAGGCGGGGAATCAGAGGCAGGGAATCAGATGCGGGGAATCAGAGGCGGGGAATCAGAGCTGGCGAATCAGAGGCGGGGAATCAGAGGTGGGCAATCAGAGGATGGGAATCAGATATGGGGAATCAGAGGCGGGGAATCAGAGCTGGGGAATCACAGGCGGGGAATCAGAGTTGGGGAATCAGAGGCGGGGAATCAGATATGGGGAAACAGAGGCGGGGAATCAGAGGCGGTGAAACAGAGGCGGGGAATCAGATATTGGGAATCAGAGGTGGGGAATCAGAGGTTGGGAATCAGAGGCCTGGAATCAGAGGTGGTGAATCAGAGGCAGGGAATCAGATGCGGGGAATCAGAGGAGGGGAATCAGAGCTGGGGAATCAGAGGCGGGGTATTAGAGTTGGGGAATCAGAGGCGGGGAATCAGACGCGTGGAATCAGAGGGGGGGAATCATAGCTGGCGAATCAGACGCGGGGAATCAGAGGTGGGCAATCAGAGGCCGGGAATCAGAGGTGGTGAATCAGAGATGGGGAATCAGAGGCGGGGAATCAGTGGCAGGGAATCAGATATGGGGAATCAGAGGCGTGGAATCAGAGGCAGGGAATCAGTCACGGGGAATCAGACACGGGGAATCAGAGGTGGGGAATCAGAGATGGGGAATCAGAGGCGGTGAATCAGAGATGGGGAATCAGAGGCGGGGAATCAGAGGCAGGAAATCAGACACGGGGATTCAGAGGCTGGGAATCAGACGGGGGGAATCAAAGGCGGGGAATCAGAGCTGGGGAATCAGAGGCAGGGAATCAGAGGCGGGGAATCAGATATGGGGAATCAGAGGCTGGTATTCAGAGGCGGGGAATCAGAGGCAGGGAATCAGACACGGGGAATCAGAGGTGGGGAATCAGAGATGGGGAATCAGAGGCGGGGAATCAGAGGCAGGGAATCAGACGCGGGGAATCTGAGGCGGGGAATCAGAGCTGGGGAATCAGAGGTGGGGAATCAGAGTTGGGGAATCAGAGGCAGGGAATCGGATGTGCGGAATCAGAGATGGGGAATCAGAGGCGGGGAATCAGAGGCAGGAAATCAGACACGGGGATTCAGAGGCTGGGAATCAGACGGGGGGAATCAAAGGCGGGGAATCAGAGCTGGGGAATCAGAGGCAGGGAATCAGAGTTGGGGATTCAGAGACGGGGAATCAGATATGGGGAAACAGAGGCGGGGAATCAGAGGCGGGCAAACAGAGGCGGGGAATTAGATATGGGGAATCAGAGGTGGGGAATCAGAGGTGGTGAATCAGTGATGGGGAATCACAGGCGGGGAATCAGAGGCAGGGAATAGAACGCAGGGAATCAGAGGCAGGGAATCAGAGCTGGGGAATCAGAGGCGGGGAATCATAGTTGGGAATCAGAGGCGGGGAATCAGATATGGGGAAACAGAGGCGGGGAATCAGAGGCGGGGAAACAGAGGCGGGGAATCAGATATGGGGAATCGGATGCGGGGAATCAGAGGCGGGGAATCAGAGCTGGGGAATCAGAGGCGGGGAATCAGAGTTGGGGCATCAGAGGTGGGGAATTAGATATAGGGAAACAGAGGCGGGGAATCAGAGGCGGGGAAACAGAGGCGGGGAATCAGATATGGGGAATCAGAGGTGGGGAATCAGAGGCAGGGAATCAGATGTGCGGAATCAGAGATGGGGAATCAGAGGCAGGGAATCAGAATCAGAAGCGGGGAATCAGACGCCGGGAATCAGAGGCCGGGAATCAGATGCTGGGAATAAGAGGCCGGGAATCAGAGGTGGGAAATCAGAGTCCGGGAATCAGAGATGGGGATTCAGAGGCGGGGAATGAGATATGGAGAATCAGAGGCGGGGAATCAGAGGCCAGGAAACAGAGGTGGGGAATCAGATATGGGGAATCAGAGGTGGCGAATCAAAGGCGGTGAATCAGAGATGGGGAATCAGAGGCGGGGAATCAGAGGCAGGGAATCAGATGCGGGGAATCAGAGGCGGGGAATCAGAGCTGGCGAATCAGAGGCGGGGAATCAGAGGTGGGCAATCTGAGCCGGGGAATCAGATATGGGGAATCAGAGGCGGGGAATCAACGGTGGGGAAACAGAGGTGCGGAATCAGATATGGGGAAACAGAGGTGGCGAATCAAAGGCGGTGAATCAGAGATGGGGAATCAGAGGCGGGGAATCAGAGGCATTAATCAAAAACGGGGAATCAGAGGCGGGGAATCAGAGCTGGGGAATCAGAGGCGGGGAATCAGAGTAGGAGAATCAGAGGTGGGGAATCAGATATGGGGAAACAGGGGCGGGGAATCAGAGGCGGGGAAACAGAGGCGGGGAATCAGATATGGGGAATCAGAGGTGTGGAATCAGAGGTTGGGAATCAGAGGCGGGGAAACAGAGGAGGGGAATCAGATATGGGGAATCAGAGGTGGCGAATTAAAGGCGGTGAATCAGAGATGGGGAATCAGGGCAGGGAATCAGAGGCAGGGAATCAAACACGGGGAATCAGAGGCGTGGAATCAGAGCATGGGAATCAGAGGCTGGATTCAGAGTTGGGGAATCAGAGGCGGGGAATCAGAGGGGGGGAAACAGAGGCGGGGAATCAGATATGGGGAATCAGAGGTTGGGAATCAGAGGTTGGGAATCAGAAGCAGGGAATCAGAGGCGGGGAATCAGAGGCGGGGAATCAGAGGCAGGAAATCCGATGTGCGGAATCGGAGATGGGGAATCAGAGGCAGGGAATCAGAGGCGGGGAATCAGAGGCGGGGAATCAGAGGCCGGGAATCAGATATGGGGAAACAGAGGCGGGGAATCTGAGGCGGGGAAAACGAGGCGGGGAATCAGATATGGGGAATCAGAGGTGAGGAATCAGAGGTTGGGAATCAGAGGCAGGGAATCAGAGGCTGGGAATCAGATGCAGGGAATCAGATGCGGGGAATCAGAGGCGGGTATCAGAGCTGGGGAATCAGAGGCGGGGAATCAGAGTTGGGGAATCAGAGGCGGGGAATCAGAGGCGGTTATCAGAGCTGGGGCATCAGAGGTGGGGAATTAGATATGGGGAAACAGAGGTGGGGAATCAGAGGCGGGGAAACAGACGCGGGGAATCAGAGGCGTGTATCAGAGCTGGGGAATCAGAGGCGGGGAATCAGAGTTGGGGAATCAGAGGCGGGGAATCAGAGGCGGGGAATCAGAGGCGGGGAATCAGAGGCGGGGAAACAGAGGCAGGGAATCAGATATGGAGAATCAGAGGTGGGGTATCAGGGGCAGGGAATCAGTGGCAGGGAATCAGAGGCAGGGAATCAAGGCGGGGAATCAGAGGCAGGGAATCAGACACGGGGAATCAGATATGGGGAAACAGAGGCGGGGAATCAGAGGCGGGCAAACAGAGGCGGGGAATTAGATATGGGCAATCAGAGGTGGGGTATCAGAGGTGGTAAATCAGAGATGGGGAATCACAGGCGGGGAATCAGAGGCAGGGAATAGAACGCGGGGAATCAGAGGCGGGGAATCAGAGCTGGGGAATCAGAGGCGGGGAATCATAGTTGGGAATCAGAGGCGGGGAATCAGATATGGGGAAACAGAGGCGGGGAATCAAAGGCGGGGAAACAGAGGCGGGGAATCAGATATGGGGAATCGGATGCGGGGAATCAGAGGCGGGGAATCAGAGCTGGGGAATCAGAGGCGGGGTATCAGAGTTGGGGCATCAGAGGTGGGGAATTAGATATGGGGAATCAGAGGCGGGGAAACAGAGGCGGGGAATCAGATATGGGGAATCAGAGGTGGGGAATCAGAGGCAGGGAATCAGATGTGCGGAATCAGAGATGGGGAATCAGACGCAGGGAATCAGAATCAGAAGCGGGGAATCAGAGGCCGGGAATCAGAGGCCGGGATTCAGAGGTGGGGAATCAGAGGTGGGGAATCAGAGGCAGGGAATCAGATGTGCGGAATCAGAGATGGGGAATCAGACGCAGGGAATCAGAATCAGAAGCGGGGAATCAGAGGCCGGGAATCAGAGGCCGGGATTCAGAGGTGGGGAATCAGAGTCCGGGAATCAGAGATGGGGATTCAGAGGCGGGGAATGATATATGGGGAATCAGAGGCCGGGAATCAGAGGCCGGGATTCAGAGGTGGGGAATCAGAGGTGGGGAATCAGAGGCAGGGAATCAGATGTGCGGAATCAGAGATGGGGAATCAGACGCAGGGAATCAGAATCAGAAGCGGGGAATCAGAGGCCGGGAATCAGAGGCCGGGATTCAGAGGTGGGGAATCAGAGTCCGGGAATCAGAGATGGGGATTCAGAGGCGGGGAATGATATATGGGGAATCAGAGGCGGGGAATCAGAGGCGGTGTAACAGAGGTGGGGAATCAGATATGGGGAATCAGAGGTGTCGAATCAAAGGCGGTGAATCAGAGATGGGGAATCAGAGGCGGGGAATAAGAGGCAGGGAATCAAACACGGGGAATCAGAGGCGGGGAATCAGAGCTGGCGAATCAGAGGCGGGGAATCAGAGGTGGGCAATCTGAGCCGGGGAATCAGATATGGGGAATCAGAGGCGGGGAATCAGAGGTGGGGAAACAGAGGTGCGGAATCAGATATGGGGAAACAGAGGTGGCGAATCAAAGGCGGTGAATCAGAGATGGGGAATCAGAGGCGGGGAATCAGAGGCATTAATCAAAAACGGGGAATCAGAGGCGGGGAATCAGAGCTGGGGAATCAGAGGCGGGGAATCAGAGTAGGAGAATCAGAGGTGGGGAATCAGATATGGGGAAACAGGGGCGGGGAATCAGAGGCGGGGAAACAGAGGCGGGGAATCAGATATGGGGAATCAGAGGTGTGGAATCAGAGGTTGGGAATCAGAGGCGGGGAAACAGAGGAGGGGAATCAGATATGGGGAATCAGAGGTGGCGAATTAAAGGCGGTGAATCAGAGATGGGGAATCAGGGCAGGGAATCAGAGGCAGGGAATCAAACACGGGGAATCAGAGGCGTGGAATCAGAGCATGGGAATCAGAGGCTGGATTCAGAGTTGGGGAATCAGAGGCGGGGAATCAGAGGGGGGGAAACAGAGGCGGGGAATCAGATATGGGGAATCAGAGGTTGGGAATCAGAGGTTGGGAATCAGAAGCAGGGAATCAGAGGCGGGGAATCAGAGGCGGGGAATCAGAGGCAGGAAATCCGATGTGCGGAATCGGAGATGGGGAATCAGAGGCAGGGAATCAGAGGCGGGGAATCAGAGGCGGGGAATCAGAGGCCGGGAATCAGATATGGGGAAACAGAGGCGGGGAATCTGAGGCGGGGAAAACGAGGCGGGGAATCAGATATGGGGAATCAGAGGTGAGGAATCAGAGGTTGGGAATCAGAGGCAGGGAATCAGAGGCTGGGAATCAGATGCAGGGAATCAGATGCGGGGAATCAGAGGCGGGTATCAGAGCTGGGGAATCAGAGGCGGGGAATCAGAGTTGGGGAATCAGAGGCGGGGAATCAGAGGCGGGTATCAGAGCTGGGGCATCAGAGGTGGGGAATTAGATATGGGGAAACAGAGGTGGGGAATCAGAGGCGGGGAAACAGACGCGGGGAATCAGAGGCGTGTATCAGAGCTGGGGAATCAGAGGCGGGGAATCAGAGTTGGGGAATCAGAGGCGGGGAATCAGAGGCGGGGAATCAGAGGCGGGGAATCAGAGGCGGGGAAACAGAGGCAGGGAATCAGATATGGAGAATCAGAGGTGGGGTATCAGGGGCAGGGAATCAGTGGCAGGGAATCAGAGGCAGGGAATCAAGGCGGGGAATCAGAGGCAGGGAATCAGACACGGGGAATCAGATATGGGGAAACAGAGGCGGGGAATCAGAGGCGGGCAAACAGAGGCGGGGAATTAGATATGGGCAATCAGAGGTGGGTTATCAGAGGTGGTGAATCAGAGATGGGGAATCACAGGCGGGGAATCAGAGGCAGGGAATAGAACGCGGGGAATCAGAGGCGGGGAATCAGAGCTGGGGAATCAGAGGCGGGGAATCATAGTTGGGAATCAGAGGCGGGGAATCAGATATGGGGAAACAGAGGCGGGGAATCAAAGGCGGGGAAACAGAGGCGGGGAATCAGATATGGGGAATCGGATGCGGGGAATCAGAGGCGGGGAATCAGAGCTGGGGAATCAGAGGCGGGGTATCAGAGTTGGGGCATCAGAGGTGGGGAATTAGATATGGGGAATCAGAGGCGGGGAAACAGAGGCGGGGAATCAGATATGGGGAATCAGAGGTGGGGAATCAGAGGCAGGGAATCAGATGTGCGGAATCAGAGATGGGGAATCAGACGCAGGGAATCAGAATCAGAAGCGGGGAATCAGAGGCCGGGAATCAGAGGCCGGGATTCAGAGGTGGGGAATCAGAGGTGGGGAATCAGAGGCAGGGAATCAGATGTGCGGAATCAGAGATGGGGAATCAGACGCAGGGAATCAGAATCAGAAGCGGGGAATCAGAGGCCGGGAATCAGAGGCCGGGATTCAGAGGTGGGGAATCAGAGTCCGGGAATCAGAGATGGGGATTCAGAGGCGGGGAATGATATATGGGGAATCAGAGGCCGGGAATCAGAGGCCGGGATTCAGAGGTGGGGAATCAGAGGTGGGGAATCAGAGGCAGGGAATCAGATGTGCGGAATCAGAGATGGGGAATCAGACGCAGGGAATCAGAATCAGAAGCGGGGAATCAGAGGCCGGGAATCAGAGGCCGGGATTCAGAGGTGGGGAATCAGAGTCCGGGAATCAGAGATGGGGATTCAGAGGCGGGGAATGATATATGGGGAATCAGAGGCGGGGAATCAGAGGCGGTGTAACAGAGGTGGGGAATCAGATATGGGGAATCAGAGGTGTCGAATCAAAGGCGGTGAATCAGAGATGGGGAATCAGAGGCGGGGAATAAGAGGCAGGGAATCAAACACGGGGAATCAGAGGCGGGGAATCAGAGCTGGGGAATCAGAGGTGGGGAATCAGAGTTGGGGAATCAGAGGTGGGGAATCAGATATGGGGAAACAGGGGCGGAGAATCAGAGGCAGGGAAACAGAGGCGGGGAATCAGATATGGGGAATCAGGGGTGGGGAATCAGAGGTTGGGAATCAGAGGCAGGGAATCAGAGGCGTGGAAACAGAGGCGGGGATTCAGATATGGGGAATCAGAGGTGGGGAATCAGGGGCGTGGAATCAGAGGCAGGGAATTAGATGTGGTGAATCAGAGATGGGGAATCAGAGGCAGGGAATCAGAATCAGAAGCGGGGTATCAGAGGCCGGGAATCAGAGGAAGGTAATCAGAGGCAGGGGATGAAACACGGGGAATCAGAGGCTGGGAATCAGAGCTGGGGAATCAGAGGCGGGGAATCAGAGCTGGGGAATCACAGGCGGGGAATCAGAGATGGGGAATCAGAGGCGGGGAATCAGAGGCAGGGAATCAGATGCGGGGAATCAGAGGCGGGGTATCAGAGCTGGCGAATCAGAGGCGGGGAATCAGAGGTGGGCAATCAGAGGATGGGAATCAGATATGGGGAATCAGAGGCGGGGAATTAGAGCTGGGGAATCACAGGCGGGGAATCAGAGTTGGGGAATCAGAGGCGGGGAATCAGATATGGGGAAACAGAGGCGGGGAATCAGAGGCGGTGAAACAGAGGCGGGGAATCAGATATGGGGAATCAGAGGTGGGGAATCAGAGGTTGGGAATCAGAGGCCTGGAATCAGAGGCGGGGAATCAGAGGCAGGGAATCAGATGCGGGGAATCAGAGGAGGGGAATCAGAGCTGGGGAATCAGAGGCGGGGTATTAGAGTTGGGGAATCAGAGGCGGGGAATCAGATGCGGGGAATCAGAGGGGGGGAATCATAGCTGGCGAATCAGAGGCGGGGAATCAGAGGTGGGCAATCAGAGGCCGGGAATCAGAGGTGGTGAATCAAAGATGGGGAATCAGAGGCGGGGAATCAGTGGCAGGCAATCAGATATGGGGAATCAGAGGCGTGGAATCAGAGGCAGGGAATCAGACACGGGGAATCAGACACGGGTTATCAGAGGTGGGGAATCAGAGATGGGGAATCAGAGGCGGTAAATCAGAGATGGGGAATCAGAGGCGGGGAATCAGAGGCAGGAAATCAGACACGGGGATTCAGAGGCTGGGAATCAGACGGGGGGAATCAAAGGCAGGGATTCAGAGCTGGGGAATCAGAGGCAGGGAATCAGAGGCGGGGAATCAGATATGGGGAATCAGAGGCTGGGATTCAGAGGCGGTGAATCAGAGGCAGGGAATCAGACACGGGGAATCAGAGGTGGGGAATCAGAGATGGGGAATCAGAGGCGGGGAATCAGAGGCAGGGAATTAGACGCGGGGAATCTGAGGCGGGGAATCAGAGCTGGGGATTCAGAGGTGGGGATTCAGAGTTGGGGAATCAGAGGCAGGGAATCGGATGTGCGGAATCAGAGATGGGGAATCAGATGTGGGGAATCAGAGGAATCAGAGATGGGGAATCAGAGGCGGGGAATCAGAGGCAGGAAATAAGACACGGGGATTCAGAGGCTGGGAATCAGACGGGGGGAATCAAAGGCGGGGAATCAGAGCTGGGGAATCAGAGGCAGGGAATCAGAGTTGGGGATTCAGAGACGGGGAATCAGATATGGGGAAACAGAGGCGGGGAATCAGAGGCGGGCAAACAGAGGCGGGGAATTAGATATGGGGAATCAGAGGTGGGGAATCAGAGGTGGTGAATCAGTGATGGGGAATCACAGGCGGGCAATCAGAGGCAGGGAATAGAACGCAGGGAATCAGACGCAGGGAATCAGAGCTGGGGAATCAGAGGCGGGGAATCATAGTTGGGAATCAGAGGCGGGGAATCAGATATGGGGAAACAGAGGCGGGGAATCAGAGGCGGGAAAACAGAGGCGGGGAATCAGATATGGGGAATCGGATGCAGGGAATCAGAGGCGGGGAATCAGAGCTGGGGAATCAGAGGCGGGGAATCAGAGTTGGGGCATCAGAGGTGGTGAATTAGATATAGGGAAACAGAGGCGGGGAATCAGAGGCGGGGAAACAGAGGCGGGGAATCAGATATGGGGAATCAGAGGTGGGGAATCAGAGGCAGGGAATCAGATGTGTGGAATCAGAGATGGGGAATCAGAGGCAGGGAATCAGAATCAGAAGCGGGGAATCAGAGGCCGGGAATCAGAGGCCGGGAATCAGATGCTGGGGCCGGGAATCAGAGGTGGGGAATCAGAGTCCGGGAATCAGAGATGGGGATTCAGAGGCGGGGAATGAGATATGGAGAATCAGAGGCGGGGAATCAGAGGTCGGGAAACAGAGGTGGGGAATCAGATATGGGGAATCAGAGGTGGCGAATCAAAGGCGGTGAATCAGAGATGGGGAATCAGAGGCAGGGAATCAGAGGCAGGGAATCAGATGCGGGGAATCAGAGGCAGGGAATCAGAGCTGGCGAATCAGAGGCGGGGAATCAGAGGTGGGCAAACAGAGGCGGGGAATCAGATATGGGGAATCAGAGGCGGGGAATCAGATGCGGGGAAGCAGAGGCGGGGAATCAAATATAGGGAATCAGAGGTGGGGAATCAGAGGTTGTGAATCAGAGATGGGGAATCAAGGCGGGGAATCAGAGGCAGGGAATCAGACACGGGGAATCAGAGGCGGGGATTCAGAGCTGGGGAATCAGAGGCGGGGAATCAGAGTTGGGGAATCAGAGGCAGGGAATCAGATATGGGGAATCAGAGGCGGGGAATCAGAGGCGGGGAAACAGAGGCGGGGAATCAGATATGGGGAATCAGAGGTGGGGAATCAGGGGCAGGGAATCAGTGGCAGGGAATCAGAGGCGGGGAATCAGAGGCGGGGAATCAGAGGCAGGGAATCAGACACGGGGAATCAGAGGCGGGGAATCAGAGGCGGGGAATCAGAGGCAGGGAATCGGACGCCGGGAATAAGAGTCGGGGAATCAGAGCTGGGGAATCAGAGGCGGGGAATCAGAGTTGGGGAATCAGAGGCTGGGAATCAGATATGGGGAAACAGAGGCGGGGAATCAGAGGCGGTGAAACAGAGGCGGGGAATCAGATATGGGGAATCAGAGGTGGCGAATCAAAGGCAGTGAAACAGAGATGGGGAATCAGGGCAGGGAATCAGAGGCAGGGAATCAAACACGGGGAATCAGAGCTGGGGAATCAGAGGCGGGGAATCAGAGTTGGGATTCAGAGGCGGGGAATCAGAGGCGGGGAAACAGAGGCGGGGAATCAGATATGGGGAATCAGAGGTGGGGAATCATAGGTTGGGAATCAGAGGCAGGGAATCAGAGGCGGGGAATCAGAGGCGGGGAAACAGAGGAAGGGAATCAGATGTGCGGAATCGGAGATGGGGAATCAGAGGCAGGGAATCAGAGGCGGGGAATCAGAGGCGGGGTATCAGAGGCCGGGAATCAGATATGGGGAAACTGAGGCGGGGAATCCGAGGTGGGGAAACAGAGGCGGGGAATCAGATATGGGGAATCAGAGGTGGGGAATCAGAGGTTGGGAATCAGAGGCAGGGAATCAGAGGCTTGGAATCAGATGCAGGGAATCAGATGCGGGGAATCAGAGGCGGGGAATCAGAGCTGGGGAATCAGAGGTGGGGAATTAGATTTGGGGAATCAGAGGTGGGGACTTAGATATTGGGAAACAGAGGCGGGGAATCAGAGGCGGGGAAACAGAGGCGGGGAATCAGATATGGGGAATCAGATGTGGGGAATCAGAGGCAGGGAATCAGATGTGCGGAATCAGAGATGGGGAATCAGAGGCAGGGAAACAGAATCAGAAGCAGGGAATCAGAGGCCGGGAATCAGAGGCCGGAATCAGATGCTGGGAATCAGAGGCCTGGAATCAGAGGCGGGGAATCAGAGGCAGGGAATCAGATGCGGGGAATCAGAGGCGGGGAATCAGAGCTGGGGAATCAGAGGCGGGGTATTAGAGTTGGGGAATCAGAGGCGGGGAATCAGATATGGGGAAACAGAGGTAGGGAATCAGAGGCGGGGAAACAGAGGCAGGGAATCAGATATGGGGAATCAGAGGCGGGGAATCAGAGGTGGGGAATCATAGGCAGGGAATCGGATGTGCGGAATCAGAGATGGGGAATCAGAGGCCGGGAATCAGAGGTGGTGAATCAGAGATGGGGAATCAGAGGCGGGGAATCAGAGGCAGGGTATCAGACGCGGGGAATCAGAGGTGGGCAATCAGAGGCGGGGAATGAGATATGGTGAATCAGAGGCGGGGAATCAGAGGCGGGGAAACAGAGGCGGGGAATCAGATATGGGGAATCAGAGGTGGGGCATCAGAGGTTGTGAATCACAGATGGGGAATCAGAGGCGGGGAATCAGAGGCAGGGAATCAGACGCGGGGAATCAGAGGCGGGGATTCAGAGCTGGGGAATCAGAAGCGGGGAATCAGAGTTGGGGAATCAGAGGCGGGGAATCAGATATGGGGAATCAGAGGCAGGGAATCAGAGGCGGGGAATCAGAGGCAGGGAATCAGACGCGGGGAATCTGAGGCGGGGAATCAGAGCTGGGGAATCAGAGGTGGGGAATCAGAGTTGGGGAATCAGAGGCAGGGAATTGGATGCGGGGAATCAGAGGAGGGGAATCAGAGCTGGGGAATCAGAGGTGGGGTATTAGAGTTGGGGAATCAGAGGCGGGGAATCAGACGCGGGGAATCAGAGGGGGGGAATTATAGCTGGCGAATCAGAGGCGGGGAATCAGAGGTGGGCAATCAGAGGCCGGGAATCAGAGGTGGTGAATCAAAGATGGGGAATCAGAGGCGGGGAATCAGTGGCAGGGAATCAGATATGGGGAATCAGAGGCGTGGAATCAGAGGCAGGGAATCAGACACTGGGAATCAGACACGGGGAATCAGAGGTGGGGAATCAGAGATGGGGAATCAGAGGCGGTGAATCAGAGATGGGGAATCAGAGGCGGGGAATCAGAGGCAGGAAATCAGACACGGGGATTCAGAGGCTGGGAATCAGACGGGGGGAATCAAAGGCAGGGAATCAGAGCTGGGGAATCAGAGGCAGGGAATCAGAGGCGGGGAATCAGATATGGGGAATCAGAGGCTGGGATTCAGAGGCGGGGAATCAGATGCAGGGAATCAGACACGGGGAATCAGAGGTGGGGAATCAGAGATGGGGAATCAGAGGCGGGGAATCAGAGGCAGGGAATTTGACGCGGGGAATCTGAGGCGGGGAATCAGAGCTGGGGATTCAGAGGTGGGGATTCAGAGTTGGGGAATCAGAGGCAGGGAATCAGATGTGCGGAATCAGAGATGGGGAATCAGATGTGGGGAATCAGAGGAATCAGAGATGGGGAATCAGAGGCGGGGAATCAGAGGCAGGAAATAAGACACGGGGATTCAGAGGCTGGGAATCAGACGGGGGGAATCAAAGGCGGGGAATCAGAGCTGGGGAATCAGAGGCAGGGAATCAGAGTTGGGGATTCAGAGACGGGGAATCAGGTATGGGGAAACAGAGGCGGGGAATCAGAGGCGGGCAAACAGAGGCGGGGAATTAGATATGGGGAATCAGAGGTGGGGAATCAGAGGTGGTGAATCAGTGATGGGGAATCACAGGCGGGCAATCAGAGGCAGGGAATAGAACGCAGGGAATCAGACGCAGGGAATCAGAGCTGGGGAATCAGAGGCGCGGAATCATAGTTGGGAATCAGAGGCGGGGAATCAGATATGGGGAAACAGAGGCGGGGAATCAGAGGCGGGGAAACAGAGGCGGGGAATCAGATATGGGGAATCGGATGCGGGGAATCAGAGGCGGGGAATCAGAGCTGGCGAATCAGAGGCGGGGAATCAGAGGTGGGCAAACAGAGGCGGGGAATCAGATATGGGGAATCAGAGGCGGGGAATCAGATGCGGGGAAGCAGAGGCGGGGAATCAAATATAGGGAATCAGAGGTGGGGAATCAGAGGTTGTGAATCAGAGATGGGGAATCAAGGCGGGGAATCAGAGGCAGGGAATCAGACACGGGGAATCAGAGGCGGGGATTCAGAGCTGGGGAATCAGAGGCGGGGAATCAGAGTTGGGGAATCAGAGGCAGGGAATCAGATATGGGGAATCAGAGGCGGGGAATCAGAGGCGGGGAAACAGAGGCGGGGAATCAGATATGGGGAATCAGAGGTGGGGAATCAGGGGCAGGGAATCAGTGGCAGGGAATCAGAGGCGGGGAATCAGAGGCGGGGAATCAGAGGCAGGGAATCAGAGGCAGGGAATCAGACACGGGGAATCAGAGGCGGGGAATCAGAGGCGGGGAATCAGAGGCAGGGAATCGGACGCCGGGAATAAGAGTCGGGGAATCAGAGCTGGGGAATCAGAGCTGGGGAATCAGAGGCGGGGAATCGGAGTTGGGGAATCAGAGGCTGGGAATCAGATATGGGGAAACAGAGGCGGGGAATCAGAGGCGGTGAAACAGAGGCGGGGAATCAGATATGGGGAATCAGAGGTGGCGAATCAAAGGCAGTGAAACAGAGATGGGGAATCAGGGCAGGGAATCAGAGGCAGGGAATCAAACACGGGGAATCAGAGCTGGGGAATCAGAGGCGGGGAATCAGAGTTGGGATTCAGAGGCGGGGAATCAGAGGCGGGGAAACAGAGGCGGGGAATCAGATATGGGGAATCAGAGGTGGGGAATCATAGGTTGGGAATCAGAGGCAGGGAATCAGAGGCGGGGAATCAGAGGCGGGGAAACAGAGGAAGGGAATCAGATGTGCGGAATCGGAGATGGGGAATCAGAGGCTGGGAATCAGAGGCGGGGAATCAGAGGCGGGGTATCAGAGGCCGGGAATCAGATATGGGGAAACTGAGGCGGGGAATCCGAGGTGGGGAAACAGAGGCGGGGAATCAGATATGGGGAATCAGAGGTGGGGAATCAGAGGTTGGGAATCAGAGGCAGGGAATCAGAGGCTTGGAATCAGATGCAGGGAATCAGATGCGGGGAATCAGAGGCGGGGAATCAGAGCTGGGGAATCAGAGGTGGGGAATTAGATTTGGGGAATCAGAGGTGGGGACTTAGATATTGGGAAACAGAGGCGGGGAATCAGAGGCGGGGAAACAGAGGCGGGGAATCAGATATGGGGAATCAGATGTGGGGAATCAGAGGCAGGGAATCAGATGTGCGGAATCAGAGATGGGGAATCAGAGGCAGGGAAACAGAATCAGAAGCAGGGAATCAGAGGCCGGGAATCAGAGGCCGGAATCAGATGCTGGGAATCAGAGGCCTGGAATCAGAGGCGGGGAATCAGAGGCAGGGAATCAGATGCGGGGAATCAGAGGCGGGGAATCAGAGCTGGGGAATCAGAGGCGGGGTATTAGAGTTGGGGAATCAGAGGCGGGGAATCAGATATGGGGAAACAGAGGTAGGGAATCAGAGGCGGGGAAACAGAGGCAGGGAATCAGATATGGGGAATCAGAGGCGGGGAATCAGAGGTGGGGAATCATAGGCAGGGAATCGGATGTGCGGAATCAGAGATGGGGAATCAGAGGCCGGGAATCAGAGGTGGTGAATCAGAGATGGGGAATCAGAGGCGGGGAATCAGAGGCAGGGTATCAGACGCGGGGAATCAGAGGTGGGCAATCAGAGGCGGGGAATCAGATATGGTGAATCAGAGGCGGGGAATCAGAGGCGGGGAAACAGAGGCGGGGAATCAGATATGGGGAATCAGAGGTGGGGCATCAGAGGTTGTGAATCACAGATGGGGAATCAGAGGCGGGGAATCAGAGGCAGGGAATCAGACGCGGGGAATCAGAGGCGGGGATTCAGAGCTGGGGAATCAGAAGCGGGGAATCAGAGTTGGGGAATCAGAGGCGGGGAATCAGATATGGGGAATCAGAGGCAGGGAATCAGAGGCGGGGAATCAGAGGCAGGGAATCAGACGCGGGGAATCTGAGGCGGGGAATCAGAGCTGGGGAATCAGAGGTGGGGAATCAGAGTTGGGGAATCAGAGGCAGGGAATTGGATGCGGGGAATCAGAGGAGGGGAATCAGAGCTGGGGAATCAGAGGTGGGGTATTAGAGTTGGGGAATCAGAGGCGGGGAATCAGACGCGGGGAATCAGAGGGGGGGAATTATAGCTGGCGAATCAGAGGCGGGGAATCAGAGGTGGGCAATCAGAGGCCGGGAATCAGAGGTGGTGAATCAAAGATGGGGAATCAGAGGCGGGGAATCAGTGGCAGGGAATCAGATATGGGGAATCAGAGGCGTGGAATCAGAGGCAGGGAATCAGACACTGGGAATCAGACACGGGGAATCAGAGGTGGGGAATCAGAGATGGGGAATCAGAGGCGGTGAATCAGAGATGGGGAATCAGAGGCGGGGAATCAGAGGCAGGAAATCAGACACGGGGATTCAGAGGCTGGGAATCAGACGGGGGGAATCAAAGGCAGGGAATCAGAGCTGGGGAATCAGAGGCAGGGAATCAGAGGCGGGGAATCAGATATGGGGAATCAGAGGCTGGGATTCAGAGGCGGGGAATCAGATGCAGGGAATCAGACACGGGGAATCAGAGGTGGGGAATCAGAGATGGGGAATCAGAGGCGGGGAATCAGAGGCAGGGAATTTGACGCGGGGAATCTGAGGCGGGGAATCAGAGCTGGGGATTCAGAGGTGGGGATTCAGAGTTGGGGAATCAGAGGCAGGGAATCAGATGTGCGGAATCAGAGATGGGGAATCAGATGTGGGGAATCAGAGGAATCAGAGATGGGGAATCAGAGGCGGGGAATCAGAGGCAGGAAATAAGACACGGGGATTCAGAGGCTGGGAATCAGACGGGGGGAATCAAAGGCGGGGAATCAGAGCTGGGGAATCAGAGGCAGGGAATCAGAGTTGGGGATTCAGAGACGGGGAATCAGGTATGGGGAAACAGAGGCGGGGAATCAGAGGCGGGCAAACAGAGGCGGGGAATTAGATATGGGGAATCAGAGGTGGGGAATCAGAGGTGGTGAATCAGTGATGGGGAATCACAGGCGGGCAATCAGAGGCAGGGAATAGAACGCAGGGAATCAGACGCAGGGAATCAGAGCTGGGGAATCAGAGGCGCGGAATCATAGTTGGGAATCAGAGGCGGGGAATCAGATATGGGGAAACAGAGGCGGGGAATCAGAGGCGGGGAAACAGAGGCGGGGAATCAGATATGGGGAATCGGATGCGGGGAATCAGAGGCGGGGAATCAGAGGTGGGGAAACAGAGGCGGGGAATCAGATATGGGGAATAAGAGGTGGGGAATCAGAGGCAGGGAATCAGATGTGCGGAATCAGAGATGGGGAATCAGAGGCAGGGAATCAGAAGCGGGGAATCAGAGGCCGGGAATCAGAGGCCGGGAATCAGATGCTGGGAATAAGAGGCCGGGAATCCGAGGAGGGGAATCAGAGTCCGGGAATCAGAGATAGGGATTCAGAGGCGGGGAATGAGATATGGAGAATCAGAGGCGGGGAATCAGAGGCGGGGAAACAGAGGTGGGGAATCAGATATGGGGAATCAGAGGTGGCGAATCAAAGGCGGTGAATCAGAGATGGGGAATCAGAGCTGGGGAATCAGAGGCAGGGAATCAGATGCGGGGAATCAGAGGCGGGGAATCAGAGCTGGCGAATCAGAGGCTGGGAATCAGAGGTGGGCAATCAGAGGCGGGGAATCAGATATGGGGAATCAGAGGCGGGGAATGAGAGGCGGGGAAACAGAGGCGGGGAATCAAATATAGGGAATCAGAGGTGGGGAATCAGAGGTTGTGAATCAGAGATGGGGAATCAAGGCGGGGAATCAGAGGCAGGGAATCAGACGCGGGGAATCAGAGGCGGGGATTCAGAGCTGGGGAATCAGAGGCAGGGAATCAGAGTTGGGGAATCAGAGGCAGGGAATCAGATATGGGGAATCAGAGGCGGGGAATCAGAGGCCGGGAATCAGATATGGGGAAACAGAGGCGGGGAATCCGAGGCGGGGAAACAGAGGCGGGGAATCAGATATGGGGAATCAGAGGTGGGGAATCAGAGGTTGGGAATCAGAGGCAGGGAATCAGAGGCTTGGAATCAGATGCAGGGAATCAGATGCGGGGAATCAGAGGCGGGGAATCAGAGCTGGGGAATCAGAGGTGGGGAATCAGATTTGGGGAATCAGAGGTGGGGACTTAGATATTGGGAAACAGAGGCGGGGAATCAGAGGTGGGGAAACAGAGGCGGGGAATCAGATATGGGGAATCAGAGGTGGGGAATCAGAGGCAGGGAATCAGATGTGCGGAATCAGAGATGGGGAATCAGAGGCAGGGAATCAGAATCAGAAGCAGGGAATCAGAGGCCTGGAATCAGAGGCCGGAATCAGATGCTGGGAATCAGAGGCCTGGAATCAGAGGCAGGGAATCAGACACGGGGAATCAGACACGGGGAATCAGAGGTGGGGAATCAGAGATGGGGAATCAGAGGCGGTGAATCAGAGATGGGGAATCAGAGGCGGTGAATCATAGGCAGGAAATCAGACACGGGGATTCAGAGGCTGGGAATCAGATATGGGGAATCAGAGGCTGGTATTCAGAGGCGGGGAATCAGAGGCAGGGTATCAGACACGGGGAATCAGAGGTGGGGAATCAGAGATGGGGAATCAGAGGCGGGGAATCAGAGGCAGGGAATCAGAGGCAGGGAATCAGAGTTGGGGATTCAGAGACGGGGAATCAGATATGGGGAAACAGAGGCGGGGAATCAGAGGCGGGCAAACAGAGGCGGGGTATTAGATATGGGGAATCAGAGGTGGGGAATCAGAGGCAGGGAATCAGAGCTGGGGAATCAGAGGCGGGGAATCATAGTTGGGAATCAGAGGCGGGGAATCAGATATGGGGAAACAGAGGCGGGGAATCAGAGGCGGGAAAAGAGAGGCGGGGAATCAGATATGGGGAATCGGATGCGGGGAATCAGAGGCGGGGAATCAGAGCTGGGGAATCAGAGGCGGGGAATCAGAGGTGGTGAATCAAAGATGGGGAATCAGAGGCGGGGAATCAGTGGCAGGCAATCAGATATGGGGAATCAGAGGCGTGGAATCAGAGGCAGGGAATCAGACACGGGGAATCAGACACGGGTAATCAGAGGTGGGGAATCAGAGATGGGGAATCAGAGGCGGTAAATCAGAGATGGGGAATCAGAGGCGGGGAAACAGAGGCAGGAAATCAGACACGGGGATTCTGAGGCTGGGAATCAGACGGGGGGAATCAAAGGCAGGGATTCAGAGCTGGGGAATCAGAGGCAGGGAATCAGAGGCGGGGAATCAGATATGGGGAATCAGAGGCTGGGATTCAGAGGCGGGGAATCAGAGGCAGGGAATCAGACACGGGGAATCAGAGGTGGGGAATCAGAGATGGGGAATCAGAGGCGGGGAATCAGAGGCAGGGAATTAGACGCGGGGAATCTGAGGCGGGGAATCAGAGCTGGGGATTCAGAGGTGGGGATTCAGAGTTGGGGAATCAGAGGCAGGGAATCGGATGTGCGGAATCAGAGATGGGGAATCAGATGTGGGGAATCAGAGGAATCAGAGATGGGGAATCAGAGGCGGGGAATCTGAGGCAGGAAATAAGACACGGGGATTCAGAGGCTGGGAATCAGATGGGGGGAATCAAAGGCGGGGAATCAGAGCTGGGGAATCAGAGGCAGGGAATCAGAGTTGGGGATTCAGAGACGGGGAATCAGATATGGGGAAACAGAGGCGGGGAATCAGAGGCGGGCAAACAGAGGCGGGGAATTAGATATGGGGAATCAGAGGTGGGGAATCAGAGGTGGTGAATCAGTGATGGGGAATCACAGGCGGGCAATCAGAGGCAGGGAATAGAACGCAGGGAATCAGACGCAGGGAATCAGAGCTGGGGAATCAGAGGCGGGGAATCATAGTTGGGAATCAGAGGCGGGGAATCAGATATGGGGAAACAGAGGCGGGGAATCAGAGGCGGGGAAACAGAGGCGGGGAATCAGATATGGGGAATCGGATGCAGGGAATCAGAGGCGGGGAATCAGAGCTGGGGAATCAGAGGCGGGGAATCAGAGTTGGGGCATCAGAGGTGGTGAATTAGATATAGGGAAACAGAGGCGGGGAATCAGAGTCGGGGAAACAGAGGCGGTGAATCAGATATGGGGAATCAGAGGTGGGGAATCAGAGGCAGGGAATCAGATGTGTGGAATCAGAGATGGGGAATCAGAGGCAGGGAATCAGAATCAGAAGCGGGGAATCAGAGGCCGGGAATCAGAGGCCGGGAATCAGATGCTGGGAATAAGAGGCCGGGAATCAGAGGTGGGGAATCAGAGTCCGGGAATCAGAGATGGGGATTCAGAGGCGGGGAATCAGAGGCCGGGAAACAGAGGTGGGGAGTCAGATATGGGGAATCAGAGGTGGCGAATCAAAGGCGGTGAATCAGAGATGGGGAATCAGAGGCAGGGAATCAGAGGCAGGGAATCAGATGCGGGGAATCAGAGGCGGGGAATCAGAGCTGGCGAATCAGAGGCGGAGAATCAGAGGTGGGCAATCAGAGGCGGGGAATCAGATATGGGGAATCAGAGGCGGGGAATCAGAGGCGGGGAAGCAGAGGCGGGGAATCAAATATAGGGAATCAGAGGTGGGGAATCAGAGGTTGTGAATCAGAGATGGGGAATCAAGGCGGGGAATCAGAGGCAGGGAATCAGACACGGGGAATCAGAGGCGGGGATTCAGAGCTGGGGAATCAGAGGCGGGGAATCAGAGTTGGGGAATCAGAGGCAGGGAATCAGATATGGGGAATCAGAGGCGGGGAATCAGAGGCGGGGAAACAGAGGCGGGGAATCAGATATGGGGAATCAGAGGTGGGGAATCAGGGGCAGGGAATCAGTGGCAGGGAATCAGAGGCGGGGAATCAGAGGCGGGGAATCAGAGGCAGGGAATCAGACACGGGGAATCAGAGGCGGGGAATCAGAGGCGGGGAATCAGAGGCAGGGAATCGGACGCCGGGAATAAGAGTCGGGGAATCAGAGCTGGGGAATCAGAGGCGGGGAATCAGAGTTGGGGAATCAGAGGCGGGGAATCAGATATGGGGAAACAGAGGCGGGGAATCAGAGGCGGTGAAACGGAGGCGGGGAATCAGATATGGGGAATCAGAGGTGGCGAATCAAAGGCAGTGAAACAGAGATGGGGAATCAGGGCAGGGAATCAGAGGCAGGGAATCAAACACGGGGAATCAGAGCTGGGGAATCAGAGGCGGGGAATCAGAGTTGGGAATCAGAGGCGGGGAATCAGAGGCGGGGAAACAGAGGCGGGGATTCAGATATGGGGAATCAGAGGTGGGGAATCATAGGTTGGGAATCAGAGGCAGGGAATCAGAGGCGGGGAATCAGAGGCGGGGAAACAGAGGAAGGGAATCAGATGTGCGGAATCGGAGATGGGGAATCAGAGGCAGGGAATCAGAGGCGGGGAATCAGAGGCGGGGAATCAGAGGCCGGGAATCAGATATGGGGAAACTGAGGCGGGGAATCCGAGGCGGGGAAACAGAGGCGGGGAATCAGATATGGGGAATCAGAGGTGGGGAATCAGAGGTTGGGAATCAGAGGCAGGGAATCAGAGGCTTGGAATCAGATGCAGGGAATCAGATGCGGGGAATCAGAGGCGGGGAATCAGAGCTGGGGAATCAGAGGTGGGGAATTAGATTTGGGGAATCAGAGGTGGGGACTTAGATATTGGGAAACAGAGGCGGGGAATCAGAGGCGGGGAAACAGAGGCGGGGAATCAGATATGGGGAATCAGATGTGGGGAATCAGAGGCAGGGAATCAGATGTGCGGAATCAGAGATGGGGAATCAGAGGCAGGGAAACAGAATCAGAAGCAGGGAATCAGAGGCCGGGAATCAGAGGCCGGAATCAGATGCTGGGAATCAGAGGCCTGGAATCAGAGGCGGGGAATCAGAGGCAGGGAATCAGATGCGGGGAATCAGAGGCGGGGAATCAGAGCTGGGGAATCAGAGGCGGGGTATTAGAGTTGGGGAATCAGAGGCGGGGAATCAGATATGGGGAAACAGAGGTAGGGAATCAGAGGCGGGGAAACAGAGGCAGGGAATCAGATATGGGGAATCAGAGGCGGGGAATCAGAGGTGGGGAATCATAGGCAGGGAATCGGATGTGCGGAATCAGAGATGGGGAATCAGAGGCCGGGAATCAGAGGTGGTGAATCAGAGATGGGGAATCAGAGGCGGGGAATCAGAGGCAGGGTATCAGACGCGGGGAATCAGAGGTGGGCAATCAGAGGCGGGGAATCACATATGGTGAATCAGAGGCGGGGAATCAGAGGCGGGGAAACAGAGGCGGGGAATCAGATATGGGGAATCAGAGGTGGGGCATCAGAGGTTGTGAATCACAGATGGGGAATCAGAGGCGGGGAATCAGAGGCAGGGAATCAGACGCGGGGAATCAGAGGCGGGGATTCAGAGCTGGGGAATCAGAAGCGGGGAATCAGAGTTGGGGAATCAGAGCTGGGGAATCTGAGGTGGGGAATCAGAGTTGGGGAATCAGAGGCAGGGAATTGGATGCGGGGAATCAGAGGAGGGGAATCAGAGCTGGGGAATCAGAGGTGGGGTATTAGAGTTGGGGAATCAGAGGCGGGGAATCAGACGCGGGGAATCAGAGGGGGGGAATTATAGCTGGCGAATCAGAGGCGGGGAATCAGAGGTGGGCAATCAGAGGCCGGGAATCAGAGGTGGTGAATCAAAGATGGGGAATCAGAGGCGGGGAATCAGTGGCAGGGAATCAGATATGGGGAATCAGAGGCGTGGAATCAGAGGCAGGGAATCAGACACTGGGAATCAGACACGGGGAATCAGAGGTGGGGAATCAGAGATGGGGAATCAGAGGCGGTGAATCAGAGATGGGGAATCAGAGGCGGGGAATCAGAGGCAGGAAATCAGACACGGGGATTCAGAGGCTGGGAATCAGACGGGGGGAATCAAAGGCAGGGAATCAGAGCTGGGGAATCAGAGGCAGGGAATCAGAGGCGGGGAATCAGATATGGGGAATCAGAGGCTGGGATTCAGAGGCGGGGAATCAGAGGCAGGGAATCAGACACGGGGAATCAGAGGTGGGGAATCAGAGATGGGGAATCAGAGGCGGGGAATCAGAGGCAGGGAATTAGACGCGGGGAATCTGAGGCGGGGAATAAGAGCTGGGGATTCAGAGGTGGGGATTCAGAGTTGGGGAATCAGAGGCAGGGAATCAGAGGTGGGGAATCAGAGGCAGGGAATCAGATGCGGGGAATCAGAGGCGGGGAATCAGAGCTGGGGAATCGGAGGCGGGGAATCCGAGGCGGGGAAACAGAGGCGGGGAAACAGAGGCGGGGAATCAGATATGGGGAATCAGAGGTGGGGAATCAGAGGTTGGGAATCAGAGGCAGGGAATCAGAGGCTTGGAATCAGATGCAGGGAATCAGATGCGGGGAATCAGAGGCGGGGAATCAGAGCTGGGGAATCAGAGGTGGGGAATTAGATTTGGGGAATCAGAGGTGGGGACTTAGATATTGGGAAACAGAGGCGGGGAATCCGAGGCGGGGAAACAGAGGCGGGGAATCAGATATGGGGAATCAGAGGTGGGGAATCAGAGGTGGGGAATCAGAGGTTGGGAATCAGAGGCAGGGAATCAGAGGCTTGGAATCAGATGCAGGGAATCAGATGCGGGGAATCAGAGGCGGGGAATCAGAGCTGGGGAATCAGAGGTGGGGAATCAGATTTGGGGAATCAGAGGTGGGGACTTAGATATTGGGAAACAGAGGCGGGGAATCAGAGGTGGGGAAACAGAGGCGGGGAATCAGATATGGGGAATCAGAGGTGGGGAATCAGAGGCAGGGAATCAGATGTGCGGAATCAGAGATGGGGAATCAGAGGCAGGGAATCAGAATCAGAAGCAGGGAATCAGAGGCCTGGAATCAGAGGCCGGAATCAGATGCTGGGAATCAGAGGCCTGGAATCAGAGGCAGGGAATCAGACACGGGGAATCAGACACGGGGAATCAGAGGTGGGGAATCAGAGATGGGGAATCAGAGGCGGTGAATCAGAGATGGGGAATCAGAGGCGGTGAATCAGAGGCAGGAAATCAGACACGGGGATTCAGAGGCTGGGAATCAGACGTGGGGAATCAAAGGCGGGGAATCAGAGCTGGGGAATCAGAGGCAGGGAATCAGAGGCGGGGAATCAGATATGGGGAATCAGAGGCTGGTATTCAGAGGCGGGGAATCAGAGGCAGGGTATCAGACACGGGGAATCAGAGGTGGGGAATCAGAGATGGGGAATCAGAGGCGGGGAATCAGAGGCAGGGAATCAGAGGCAGGGAATCAGAGTTGGGGATTCAGAGACGGGGAATCAGATATGGGGAAACAGAGGCGGGGAATCAGAGGCGGGCAAACAGAGGCGGGGTATTTGATATGGGGAATCAGAGGTGGGGAATCAGAGGCAGGGAATCAGAGCTGGGGAATCAGAGGCGGGGAATCATAGTTGGGAATCAGAGGCGGGGAATCAGATATGGGGAAACAGAGGCGGGGAATCAGAGGCGGGAAAAGAGAGGCGGGGAATCAGATATGGGGAATCGGATGCGGGGAATCAGAGGCGGGGAATCAGAGCTGGGGAATCAGAGGCGGGGAATCAGAGGTGGTGAATCAAAGATGGGGAATCAGAGGCGGGGAATCAGTGGCAGGCAATCAGATATGGGGAATCAGAGGCGTGGAATCAGAGGCAGGGAATCAGACACGGGGAATCAGACACGGGTAATCAGAGGTGGGGAATCAGAGATGGGGAATCAGAGGCGGTAAATCAGAGATGGGGAATCAGAGGCGGGGAATCAGAGGCAGGAAATCAGACACGGGGATTCAGAGGCTGGGAATCAGACGGGGGGAATCAAAGGCAGGGATTCAGAGCTGGGGAATCAGAGGCAGGGAATCAGAGGCCGGGAATCAGATATGGGGAATCAGAGGCTGGGATTCAGAGGCGGGGAATCAGAGGCAGGGAATCAGACACGGGGAATCAGAGGTGGGGAATCAGAGATGGGGAATCAGAGGCGGGGAATCAGAGGCAGGGAATTAGACGCGGGGAATCTGAGGCGGGGAATCAGAGCTGGGGATTCAGAGGTGGGGATTCACAGTTGGGGAATCAGAGGCAGGGAATCGGATGTGCGGAATCAGAGATGGGGAATCAGATGTGGGGAATCAGAGGAATCAGAGATGGGGAATCAGAGGCGGGGAATCAGAGGCAGGAAATAAGACACGGGGATTCAGAGGCTGGGAATCAGACGGGGGGAATCAAAGGCGGGGAATCAGAGCTGGGGAATCAGAGGCAGGGAATCAGAGTTGGGGATTCAGAGACGGGGAATCAGATATGGGGAAACAGAGGCGGGGAATCAGAGGCGGGCAAACAGAGGCGGGGAATTAGATATGGGGAATCAGAGGTGGGGAATCAGAGGTGGTGAATCAGTGATGGGGAATCACAGGCGGGCAATCAGAGGCAGGGAATAGAACGCAGGGAATCAGACGCAGGGAATCAGAGCTGGGGAATCAGAGGCGGGGAATCATAGTTGGGAATCAGAGGCGGGGAATCAGATATGGGGAAACAGAGGCGGGGAATCAGAGGCGGGGAAACAGAGGCGGGGAATCAGATATGGGGAATCGGATGCAGGGAATCAGAGGCGGGGAATCAGAGCTGGGGAATCAGAGGCGGGGAATCAGAGTTGGGGCATCAGAGGTGGTGAATTAGATATAGGGAAACAGAGGCGGGGAATCAGAGGCGGGGAAACAGAGGCGGGGAATCAGATATGGGGAATCAGAGGTGGGGAATCAGAGGCAGGGAATCAGATGTGTGGAATCAGAGATGGGGAATCAGAGGCAGGGAATCAGAATCAGAAGCGGGGAATCAGAGGCCGGGAATCAGAGGCCGGGAATCAGATGCTGGGAATAAGAGGCCGGGAATCAGAGGTGGGGAATCAGAGTCCGGGAATCAGAGATGGGGATTCAGAGGCGGGGAATGAGATATGGAGAATCAGAGGCGGGGAATCAGAGGCCGGGAAACAGAGGTGGGGAATCAGATATGGGGAATCAGAGGTGGCGAATCAAAGGCGGTGAATCAGAGATGGGGAATCAGAGGCGGGGAATCAGAGGCAGGGAATCAGATGCGGGGAATCAGAGGCGGGGAATCAGAGCTGGCGAATCAGAGGCGGGGAATCAGAGGTGGGCAATCAGAGGCGGGGAATCAGATATGGGGAATCAGAGGCGGGGAATCAGAGGCGGGGAAGCAGAGGCGGGGAATCAAATATAGGGAATCAGAGGTGGGGAATCAGAGGTTGTGAATCAGAGATGGGGAATCAAGGCGGGGAATCAGAGGCAGGGAATCAGACACGGGGAATCAGAGGCGGGGATTCAGAGCTGGGGAATCAGAGGCGGGGAATCAGAGTTGGGGAATCAGAGGCAGGGAATCAGATATGGGGAATCAGAGGCGGGGAATCAGAGGCGGGGAAACAGAGGCGGGGAATCAGATATGGGGAATGAGAGGTTGGGAATCAGGGGCAGGGAATCAGTGGCAGGGAATCAGAGGCGGGGAATCAGAGGCGGGGAATCAGAGGCAGGGAATCAGACACGGGGAATCAGAGGCGGGGAATCAGAGGCGGGGAATCAGAGGCAGGGAATCGGACGCCGGGAATAAGAGTCGGGGAATCAGAGCTGGGGAATCAGAGGCGGGGAATCAGAGTTGGGGAATCAGAGGCGGGGAATCAGATATGGGGAAACAGAGGCGGGGAATCAGAGGCGGTGAAACAGAGGCGGGGAATCAGATATGGGGAATCAGAGGTGGCCAATCAAAGGCAGTGAAACAGAGATGGGGAATCAGGGCAGGGAATCAGAGGCAGGGAATCAAACACGGGGAATCAGAGCTGGGGAATCAGAGGCGGGGAATCAGAGTTGGGAATCAGAGGCGGGGAATCAGAGGCGGGGAAACAGAGGCGGGGAATCAGATATGGGGAATCAGAGGTGGGGAATCATAGGTTGGGAATCAGAGGCAGGGAATCAGAGGCGGGGAATCAGAGGCGGGGAAACAGAGGAAGGGAATCAGATGTGCGGAATCGGAGATGGGGAATCAGAGGCAGGGAATCAGAGGCGGGGAATCAGAGGCGGGGAATCAGAGGCCGGGAATCAGATATGGGGAAACTGAGGCGGGGAATCCGAGGCGGGGAAACAGAGGCGGGGAATCAGATATGGGGAATCAGAGGTGGGGAATCAGAGGTTGGGAATCAGAGGCAGGGAATCAGAGGCTTGGAATCAGATGCAGGGAATCAGATGCGGGGAATCAGAGGCGGGGAATCAGAGCTGGGGAATCAGAGGTGGGGAATTAGATTTGGGGAATCAGAGGTGGGGACTTAGATATTGGGAAACAGAGGCGGGGAATCAGAGGCGGGGAAACAGAGGCGGGGAATCAGATATGGGGAATCAGATGTGGGGAATCAGAGGCAGGGAATCAGATGTGCGGAATCAGAGATGGGGAATCAGAGGCAGGGAAACAGAATCAGAAGCAGGGAATCAGAGGCCGGGAATCAGAGGCCGGAATCAGATGCTGGGAATCAGAGGCCTGGAATCAGAGGCGGGGAATCAGAGGCAGGGAATCAGATGCGGGGAATCAGAGGCGGGGAATCAGAGCTGGGGAATCAGAGGCGGTGTATTAGAGTTGGGGAATCAGAGGCGGGGAATCAGATATGGGGAAACAGAGGTAGGGAATCAGAGGCGGGGAAACAGAGGCAGGGAATCAGATATGGGGAATCAGAGGCGGGGAATCAGAGGTGGGGAATCATAGGCAGGGAATCGGATGTGCGGAATCAGAGATGGAGAATCAGAGGCCGGGAATCAGAGGTGGTGAATCAGAGATGGGGAATCAGAGGCGGGGAATCAGAGGCAGGGTATCAGACGCGGGGAATCAGAGGTGGGCAATCAGAGGCGGGGAATCAGATATGGTGAATCAGAGGCGGGGAATCAGAGGCGGGGAAGCAGAGGCGGGGAATCAAATATAGGGAATCAGAGGTGGGGAATCAGAGGTTGTGAATCAGAGATGGGGAATCAAGGCGGGGAATCAGAGGCAGGGAATCAGACACGGGGAATCAGAGGCGGGGATTCAGAGCTGGGGAATCAGAGGCGGGGAATCAGAGTTGGGGAATCAGAGGCAGGGAATCAGATATGGGGAATCAGAGGCGGGGAATCAGAGGCGGGGAAACAGAGGCGGGGAATCAGATATGGGGAATGAGAGGTTGGGAATCAGGGGCAGGGAATCAGTGGCAGGGAATCAGAGGCGGGGAATCAGAGGCGGGGAATCAGAGGCAGGGAATCAGACACGGGGAATCAGAGGCGGGGAATCAGAGGCGGGGAATCAGAGGCAGGGAATCGGACGCCGGGAATAAGAGTCGGGGAATCAGAGCTGGGGAATCAGAGGCGGGGAATCAGAGTTGGGGAATCAGAGGCGGGGAATCAGATATGGGGAAACAGAGGCGGGGAATCAGAGGCGGTGAAACAGAGGCGGGGAATCAGATATGGGGAATCAGAGGTGGCCAATCAAAGGCAGTGAAACAGAGATGGGGAATCAGGGCAGGGAATCAGAGGCAGGGAATCAAACACGGGGAATCAGAGCTGGGGAATCAGAGGCGGGGAATCAGAGTTGGGAATCAGAGGCGGGGAATCAGAGGCGGGGAAACAGAGGCGGGGAATCAGATATGGGGAATCAGAGGTGGGGAATCATAGGTTGGGAATCAGAGGCAGGGAATCAGAGGCGGGGAATCAGAGGCGGGGAAACAGAGGAAGGGAATCAGATGTGCGGAATCGGAGATGGGGAATCAGAGGCAGGGAATCAGAGGCGGGGAATCAGAGGCGGGGAATCAGAGGCCGGGAATCAGATATGGGGAAACTGAGGCGGGGAATCCGAGGCGGGGAAACAGAGGCGGGGAATCAGATATGGGGAATCAGAGGTGGGGAATCAGAGGTTGGGAATCAGAGGCAGGGAATCAGAGGCTTGGAATCAGATGCAGGGAATCAGATGCGGGGAATCAGAGGCGGGGAATCAGAGCTGGGGAATCAGAGGTGGGGAATTAGATTTGGGGAATCAGAGGTGGGGACTTAGATATTGGGAAACAGAGGCGGGGAATCAGAGGCGGGGAAACAGAGGCGGGGAATCAGATATGGGGAATCAGATGTGGGGAATCAGAGGCAGGGAATCAGATGTGCGGAATCAGAGATGGGGAATCAGAGGCAGGGAAACAGAATCAGAAGCAGGGAATCAGAGGCCGGGAATCAGAGGCCGGAATCAGATGCTGGGAATCAGAGGCCTGGAATCAGAGGCGGGGAATCAGAGGCAGGGAATCAGATGCGGGGAATCAGAGGCGGGGAATCAGAGCTGGGGAATCAGAGGCGGTGTATTAGAGTTGGGGAATCAGAGGCGGGGAATCAGATATGGGGAAACAGAGGTAGGGAATCAGAGGCGGGGAAACAGAGGCAGGGAATCAGATATGGGGAATCAGAGGCGGGGAATCAGAGGTGGGGAATCATAGGCAGGGAATCGGATGTGCGGAATCAGAGATGGAGAATCAGAGGCCGGGAATCAGAGGTGGTGAATCAGAGATGGGGAATCAGAGGCGGGGAATCAGAGGCAGGGTATCAGACGCGGGGAATCAGAGGTGGGCAATCAGAGGCGGGGAATCAGATATGGTGAATCAGAGGCGGGGAATCAGAGGCGGGGAAACAGAGGCGGGGAATCAGATATGGGGAATCAGAGGTGGGGCATCAGAGGTTGTGAATCACAGATGGGGAATCAGAGGCGGGGAATCAGAGGCAGGGAATCAGACGCGGGGAATCAGAGGCGGGGATTCAGAGCTGGGGAATCAGAAGCGGGGAATCAGAGTTGGGGAATCAGAGGCGGGGAATCAGATATGGGGAATCAGAGGCAGGGAATCAGAGGCGGGGAATCAGAGGCAGGGAATCAGACGCGGGGAATCTGAGGCGGGGAATCAGAGCTGGGGAATCAGAGGTGGGGAATCAGAGTTGGGGAATCAGAGGCAGGGAATTGGATGCGGGGAATCAGAGGAGGGGAATCAGAGCTGGGGAATCAGAGGTGGGGTATTAGAGTTGGGGAATCAGAGGCGGGGAATCAGACGCGGGGAATCAGAGGGGGGGAATTATAGCTGGCGAATCAGAGGCGGGGAATCAGAGGTGGGCAATCAGAGGCCGGGAATCAGAGGTGGTGAATCAAAGATGGGGAATCAGAGGCGGGGAATCAGTGGCAGGGAATCAGATATGGGGAATCAGAGGCGGGGAATCAGACACTGGGAATCAGACACGGGGAATCAGAGGTGGGGAATCAGAGATGGGGAATCAGAGGCGGTGAATCAGAGATGGGGAATCAGAGGCGGGGAATCAGAGGCAGGAAATCAGACACGGGGATTCAGAGGCTGGGAATCAGACGGGGGAATCAAAGGCAGGGAATCAGAGCTGGGGAATCAGAGGCAGGGAATCAGAGGCGGGGAATCAGATATGGGGAATCAGAGGCTGGGATTCAGAGGCGGGGAATCAGAGGCAGGGAATCAGACACGGGGAATCAGAGGTGGGGAATCAGAGATGGGGAATCAGAGGCGGGGAATCAGAGGCAGGGAATTAGACGCGGGGAATCTGAGGCGGGGAATCAGAGCTGGGGATTCAGAGGTGGGGATTCAGAGTTGGGGAATCAGAGGCAGGGAATCAGATGTGCGGAATCAGAGATGGGGAATCAGATGTGGGGAATCAGAGGAATCAGAGATGGGGAATCAGAGGCGGGGAATCAGAGGCAGGAAATAAGACACGGGGATTCAGAGGCTGGGAATCAGACGGGGGGAATCAAAGGCGGGGAATCAGAGCTGGGGAATCAGAGGCAGGGAATCAGAGTTGGGGATTCAGAGACGGGGAATCAGGTATGGGGAAACAGAGGCGGGGAATCAGAGGCGGGCAAACAGAGGCGGGGAATTAGATATGGGGAATCAGAGGTGGGGAATCAGAGGTGGTGAATCAGTGATGGGGAATCACAGGCGGGCAATCAGAGGCAGGGAATAGAACGCAGGGAATCAGACGCAGGGAATCAGAGCTGGGGAATCAGAGGCGGGGAATCATAGTTGGGAATCAGAGGCGGGGAATCAGATATGGGGAAACAGAGGCGGGAATCAGAGGCGGGGAAACAGAGGCGGGGAATCAGATATGGGGAATCGGATGCGGAGAATCAGAGGCGGGGAATCAGAGGTGGGGAAACAGAGGCGGGGAATCAGATATGGGGAATCAGAGGTGGGGAATCAGAGGCAGGGAATCAGATGTGCGGAATCAGAGATGGGGAATCAGAGGCAGGGAATCAGAAGCGGGGAATCAGAGGCCGGGAATCAGAGGCCGGGAATCAGATGCTGGGAATAAGAGGCCGGGAATCCGAGGAGGGGAATCAGAGTCCGGGAATCAGAGATGGGGATTCAGAGGCGGGGAATGAGATATGGAGAATCAGAGGCGGGGAATCAGAGGCGGGGAAACAGAGGTGGGGAATCAGATATGGGGAATCAGAGGTGGCGAATCAAAGGCGGTGAATCAGAGATGGGGAATCAGAGCTGGGGAATCAGAGGCAGGGAATCAGATGCGGGGAATCAGAGGCGGGGAATCAGAGCTGGCGAATCAGAGGCTGGGAATCAGAGGTGGGCAATCAGAGGCGGGGAATCAGATATGGGGAATCAGAGGCGGGGAATGAGAGGCGGGGAAACAGAGGCGGGGAATCAAATATAGGGAATCAGAGGTGGGGAATCAGAGGTTGTGAATCAGAGATGGGGAATCAAGGCGGGGAATCAGAGGCAGGGAATCAGACGCGGGGAATCAGAGGCGGGGATTCAGAGCTGGGGAATCAGAGGCAGGGAATCAGAGTTGGGGAATCAGAGGCAGGGAATCAGATATGGGGAATCAGAGGCGGGGAATCAGAGGCCGGGAATCAGATATGGGGAAACAGAGGCGGGGAATCCGAGGCGGGGAAACAGAGGCGGGGAATCAGATATGGGGAATCAGAGGTGGGGAATCAGAGGTTGGGAATCAGAGGCAGGGAATCAGAGGCTTGGAATCAGATGCAGGGAATCAGATGCGGGGAATCAGAGGCGGGGAATCAGAGCTGGGGAATCAGAGGTGGGGAATCAGATTTGGGGAATCAGAGGTGGGGACTTAGATATTGGGAAACAGAGGCGGGGAATCAGAGGTGGGGAAACAGAGGCGGGGAATCAGATATGGGGAATCAGAGGTGGGGAATCAGAGGCAGGGAATCAGATGTGCGGAATCAGAGATGGGGAATCAGAGGCAGGGAATCAGAATCAGAAGCAGGGAATCAGAGGCCTGGAATCAGAGGCCGGAATCAGATGCTGGGAATCAGAGGCCTGGAATCAGAGGCAGGGAATCAGACACGGGGAATCAGACACGGGGAATCAGAGGTGGGGAATCAGAGATGGGGAATCAGAGGCGGTGAATCAGAGATGGGGAATCAGAGGCGGTGAATCAGAGGCAGGAAATCAGACACGGGGATTCAGAGGCTGGGAATCAGACGGGGGGAATCAAAGGCGGGGAATCAGAGCTGGGGAATCAGAGGCAGGGAATCAGAGGCGGGGAATCAGATATGGGGAATCAGAGGCTGGTATTCAGAGGCGGGGAATCAGAGGCAGGGTATCAGACACGGGGAATCAGAGGTGGGGAATCAGAGATGGGGAATCAGAGGCGGGGAATCAGAGGCAGGGAATCAGAGGCAGGGAATCAGAGTTGGGGATTCAGAGACGGGGAATCAGATATGGGGAAACAGAGGCGGGCAAACAGAGGCGGGGTATTAGATATGGGGAATCAGAGGTGGGGAATCAGAGGCAGGGAATCAGAGCTGGGGAATCAGAGGCGGGGAATCATAGTTGGGAATCAGAGGCGGGGAATCAGATATGGGGAAACAGAGGCGGGGAATCAGAGGCGGGAAAAGAGAGGCGGGGAATCAGATATGGGGAATCGGATGCGGGGAATCAGAGGCGGGGAATCAGAGCTGGGGAATCAGAGGCGGGGAATCAGAGTTGGGGCATCAGAGGTGGGGAATTAGATATAGGGAAACAGAGGTGGGGAATCAGAGGCGGGGAAACAGAGGCGGGGAATCAGATATGGGGAATCAGAGGTGGGGAATCAGAGGCAGGGAATCAGATGTGCGGAATCAGAGATGGGGAATCAGAGGCAGGGAATCAGAATCAGAAGCGGGGAATCAGAGGCCGGGAATCAGAGGCCGGGAATCAGATGCTGGGAATAAGAGGCCGGGAATCAGAGGTGGGGAATCAGAGTCCGGGAATCAGAGATGGGGATTCAGAGGCGGGGAATGAGATATGGAGAATCAGAGGCGGGGAATCAGAGGCCGGGAAACAGAGGTGGGGAATCAGATATGGGGAATCAGAGGTGGCGAATCAAAGGCGGTGAATCAGAGATGGGGAATCAGAGGCGGGGAATCAGAGGCAGGGAATCAGATGTGGGGAATCAGAGGTGGGGAATCAGAGCTGGCGAATCAGAGGCGGGGAATCAGAGGTGGGCAATCTGAGCCGGGGAATCAGATATGGGGAATCAGAGGCGGGGAATCAGAGGTGGGGAAACAGAGGTGGGGAATCAGATATGGGGAAACAGAGGTGGCGAATCAAAGGCGGTGAATCAGAGATGGGGAATCAGAGGCGGGGAATCAGAGGCAGGGAATCAAAAACGGGGAATCAGAGGCGGGGAATCAGAGCTGGGGAATCAGAGGCGGGGAATCAGAGCTGGGGAATCAGATATGGGGAAACAGGGGCGGGGAATCAGAGGCGGGGAAACAGAGGCGGGGAATCAGATATGGGGAATCAGAGGTGTGGAATCAGAGGTTGGGAATCAGAGGCGGGGAAACAGAGGAGGGGAATCAGATATGGGGAATCAGAGGTGGCGAATTAAAGGCGGTGAATCAGAGATGGGGAATCAGGGCAGGGAATCAGAGGCAGGGAATCAAACACGGGGAATCAGAGGCGTGGAATCAGAGCTGAGGAATCAGAGGCGGGGATTCAGAGTTGGGGAATCAGAGGCGGGGAATCAGAGGTGGGGAAACAGAGGCGGGGAATCAGATATGGGGAATCAGAGGTGGGGAATCAGAGGTTGGGAATCAGAAGCAGGGAATCAGAGGCGGCGAATCAGAGGCGGGGAATCAGAGGCAGGAAATCCGATGTGCGGAATCGGAGATGGGGAATCTGAGGCAGGGAATCAGAGGCGGGGAATCAGAGGCGGGGAATCAGAGGCCGGGAATCAGATATGGGGAATCAGAGGTGGGGAATCAGAGGTTGGGAATCAGAGGCAGGGAATCAGAGGCTGGGAATCAGATGCAGGGAATCAGATGCGGGGAATCAGAGGCGGGGAATCAGAGCTGGGGAATCAGAGGTGGGGAATCAGAGGCGGGGAATCAGATATGGGGAAACAGGGTCGGGGAATCAGAGGCAGGGAAACAGAGGCGGGGAATCAGATATGGGGAATCAGGGGTGGGGAATCAGAGGTTGGGAATCAGAGGCAGGGAATCAGAGGTGTGGAAACAGAGGCGGGGATTCAGATATGGGGAATCAGAGGTGGGGAATCAGGGGCGTGGAATCAGAGGCAGGGAATTAGATGTGGTGAATCAGAGATGGGGAATCAGAGGCAGGGAATCAGAATCAGAAGCTGGGTATCAGTGGCCGGGAATCAGAGGAAGGTAATCAGAGGCAGGGGATCAAACACGGGGAATTAGAGGCTGGGAATCAGAGCTGGGGAATCAGAGGCGGGGAATCAGAGCTGGGGAATCACAGGCGGGGAATCAGAGATGGGGAATCAGAGGCGGGGAATCAGAGGCAGGGAATCAGATGCGGGGAATCAGAGGCGGGGAATCAGAGCTGGCGAATCAGAGGCGGGGAATCAGAGGTGGGCAATCAGAGGATGGGAATCAGATATGGGGAATCAGAGGCGGGGAATCAGAGCTGGGGAATCACAGGCGGGGAATCAGAGTTGGGGAATCAGAGGCGGGGAATCAGATATGGTGAAACAGAGGCGGGGAATCAGAGGCGGTGAAACAGAGGCGGGGAATCAGATATTGGGAATCAGAGGTGGGGAATCAGAGGTTGGGAATCAGAGGCCTGGAATCAGAGGTGGTGAATCAGAGGCAGGGAATCAGATGCGGGGAATCAGAGGAGGGGAATCAGAGCTGGGGAATCAGAGGCGGGGTATTAGAGTTGGGGAATCAGAGGCGGGGAATCAGACGCGGGGAATCAGAGGGGGGGAATCATAGCTGGCGAATCAGACGCGGGGAATCAGAGGTGGGCAATCAGAGGCCGGGAATCAGAGGTGGTGAATCAGAGATGGGGAATCAGAGGCGGGGAATCAGTGGCAGGGAATCAGATATGGGGAATCAGAGGCGTGGAATCAGAGGCAGGGAATCAGTCACGGGGAATCAGACACGGGGAATCAGAGGTGGGGAATCAGAGATGGGGAATCAGAGGCGGTGAATCAGAGATGGGGAATCAGAGGCGGGGAATCAGAGGCAGGAAATCAGACACGGGGATTCAGAGGCTGGGAATCAGACGGGGGGAATCAAAGGCGGGGAATCAGAGCTGGGGAATCAGAGGCAGGGAATCAGAGGCGGGGAATCAGATATGGGGAATCAGAGGCTGGTATTCAGAGGCGGGGAATCAGAGGCAGGGAATCAGACACGGGGAATCAGAGGTGGGGAATCAGAGATGGGGAATCAGAGGCGGGGAATCAGAGGCAGGGAATCAGACGCGGGGAATCTGAGGCGGGGAATCAGAGCTGGGGAATCAGAGGTGGGGAATCAGAGTTGGGGAATCAGAGGCAGGGAATCGGATGTGCGGAATCAGAGATGGGGAATCAGAGGCGGGGAAGCAGAGGCAGGAAATCAGACACGGGGATTCAGAGGCTGGGAATCAGACGGGGGGAATCAAAGGCGGGGAATCAGAGCTGGGGAATCAGAGGCAGGGAATCAGAGTTGGGGATTCAGAGACGGGGAATCAGATATGGGGAAACAGAGGCGGGGAATCAGAGGCGGGCAAACAGAGGCGGGGAATTAGATATGGGGAATCAGAGGTGGGGAATCAGAGGTGGTGAATCAGTGATGGGGAATCACAGGCGGGGAATCAGAGGCAGGGAATAGAACGCAGGGAATCAGAGGCAGGGAATCAGAGCTGGGGAATCAGAGGCGGGGAATCATAGTTGGGAATCAGAGGCGGGGAATCAGATATGGGGAAACAGAGGCGGGGAATCAGAGGCGGGGAAACAGAGGCGGGGAATCAGATATGGGGAATCGGATGCGGGGAATCAGAGGCGGGGAATCAGAGCTGGGGAATCAGAGGCGGGGAATCAGAGTTGGGGCATCAGAGGTGGGGAATTAGATATAGGGAAACAGAGGCGGGGAATCAGAGGCGGGGAAACAGAGGCGGGGAATCAGATATGGGGAATCAGAGGTGGGGAATCAGAGGCAGGGAATCAGATGTGCGGAATCAGAGATGGGGAATCAGAGGCAGGGAATCAGAATCAGAAGCGGGGAATCAGAGGCCGGGAATCAGAGGCCGGGAATCAGATGCTGGGAATAAGAGGCCGGGAATCAGAGGTGGGAAATCAGAGTCCGGGAATCAGAGATGGGGATTCAGAGGCGGGGAATGAGATATGGAGAATCAGAGGCGGGGAATCAGAGGCCAGGAAACAGAGGTGGGGAATCAGATATGGGGAATCAGAGGTGGCGAATCAAAGGCGGTGAATCAGAGATGGGGAATCAGAGGCGGGGAATCAGAGGCAGGGAATCAGATGCGGGGAAACAGAGGCGGGGAATCAGAGGCGGGCAAACAGAGGCGGGGAATTAGATATGGGGAATCAGAGGTGGGGAATCAGAGGTGGTGAATCAGTGATGGGGAATCACAGGCGGGGAATCAGAGGCAGGGAATAGAACGCAGGGAATCAGAGGCAGGGAATCAGAGCTGGGGAATCAGAGGCGGGGAATCATAGTTGGGAATCAGAGGCGGGGAATCAGATATGGGGAAACAGAGGCGGGGAATCAGAGGCGGGGAAACAGAGGCGGGGAATCAGATATGGGGAATCGGATGCGGGGAATCAGAGGCGGGGAATCAGAGCTGGGGAATCAGAGGCGGGGAATCAGAGTTGGGGCATCAGAGGTGGGGAATTAGATATAGGGAAACAGAGGCGGGGAATCAGAGGCGGGGAAACAGAGGCGGGGAATCAGATATGGGGAATCAGAGGTGGGGAATCAGAGGCAGGGAATCAGATGTGCGGAATCAGAGATGGGGAATCAGAGGCAGGGAATCAGAATCAGAAGCGGGGAATCAGAGGCCGGGAATCAGAGGCCGGGAATCAGATGCTGGGAATAAGAGGCCGGGAATCAGAGGTGGGAAATCAGAGTCCGGGAATCAGAGATGGGGATTCAGAGGCGGGGAATGAGATATGGAGAATCAGAGGTGGGGAATCAGAGGCCAGGAAACAGAGGTGGGGAATCAGATATGGGGAATCAGAGGTGGCGAATCAAAGGCGGTGAATCAGAGATGGGGAATCAGAGGCGGGGAATCAGAGGCAGGGAATCAGATGCGGGGAATCAGAGGCGGGGAATCAGAGCTGGCGAATCAGAGGCGGGGAATCAGAGGTGGGCAATCTGAGCCGGGGAATCAGATATGGGGAATCAGAGGCGGGGAATCAGAGGCGGGGAAACAGAGGTGCGGAATCAGATATGGGGAAACAGAGGTGGCGAATCAAAGGCGGTGAATCAGAGATGGGGAATCAGAGGCGGGGAATCAGAGGCATTAATCAAAAACGGGGAATCAGAGGCGGAGAATCAGAGCTGGGGAATCAGAGGCGGGGAATCAGAGTAGGAGAATCAGAGGTGGGGAATCAGATATGGGGAAACAGGGGCGGGGAATCAGAGGCGGGGAAACAGAGGCGGGGAATCAGATATGGGGAATCAGAGGTGTGGAATCAGAGGTTGGGAATCAGAGGCGGGGAAACAGAGGAGGGGAATCAGATATGGGGAATCAGAGGTGGCGAATTAAAGGCGGTGAATCAGAGATGGGGAATCAGGGCAGGGAATCAGAGGCAGGGAATCAAACACGGGGAATCAGAGGCGTGGAATCAGAGCTGGGGAATCAGAGGCGGGGATTCAGAGTTGGGGAATCAGAGGCGGGGAATCAGAGGGGGGGAAACAGAGGCGGGGAATCAGATATGGGGAATCAGAGGTGGGGAATCAGAGGTTGGGAATCAGAAGCAGGGAATCAGAGGCGGGGAATCAGAGGCGGGGAATCAGAGGCAGGAAATCCGATGTGCGGAATCGGAGATGGGGAATCAGAGGCAGGGAATCAGAGGCGGGGAATCAGAGGCGGGGAATCAGAGGCCGGGAATCAGATATGGGGAAACAGAGGCGGGGAATCAGAGGCTTGGAATCAGATGCAGGGAATCAGATGCGGGGAATCAGAGGCGGGGAATCAGAGCTGGGGAATCAGAGGTGGGGAATCAGATTTGGGGAATCAGAGGTGGGGACTTAGATATTGGGAAACAGAGGCGGGGAATCAGAGGTGGGGAAACAGAGGCGGGGAATCAGATATGGGGAATCAGAGGTGGGGAATCAGAGGCAGGGAATCAGATGTGCGGAATCAGAGATGGGGAATCAGAGGCAGGGAATCAGAATCAGAAGCAGGGAATCAGAGACCTGGAATCAGAGGCCGGAATCAGATGCTGGGAATCAGAGGCCTGGAATCAGAGGCAGGGAATCAGACACGGGGAATCAGACACGGGGAATCAGAGGTGGGGAATCAGAGATGGGGAATCAGAGGCGGTGAATCAGAGATGGGGAATCAGAGGCGGTGAATCAGAGGCAGGAAATCAGACACGGGGATTCAGAGGCTGGGAATCAGACGGGGGGAATCAAAGGCGGGGAATCAGAGCTGGGGAATCAGAGGCAGGGAATCAGAGGCGGGGAATCAGATATGGGGAATCAGAGGCTGGTATTCAGAGGCGGGGAATCAGAGGCAGGGTATCAGACACGGGGAATCAGAGGTGGGGAATCAGAGATGGGGAATCAGAGGCGGGGAATCAGAGGCAGGGAATCAGAGGCAGGGAATCAGAGTTGGGGATTCAGAGACGGGGAATCAGATATGGGGAAACAGAGGCGGGCAAACAGAGGCGGGGTATTAGATATGGGGAATCAGAGGTGGGGAATCAGAGGCAGGGAATCAGAGCTGGGGAATCAGAGGCGGGGAATCATAGTTGGGAATCAGAGGCGGGGAATCAGATATGGGGAAACAGAGGCGGGGAATCAGAGGCGGGAAAAGAGAGGCGGGGAATCAGATATGGGGAATCGGATGCGGGGAATCAGAGGCGGGGAATCAGAGCTGGGGAATCAGAGGCGGGGAATCAGAGTTGGGGCATCAGAGGTGGGGAATTAGATATAGGGAAACAGAGGTGGGGAATCAGAGGCGGGGAAACAGAGGCGGGGAATCAGATATGGGGAATCAGAGGTGGGGAATCAGAGGCAGGGAATCAGATGTGCGGAATCAGAGATGGGGAATCAGAGGCAGGGAATCAGAATCAGAAGCGGGGAATCAGAGGCCGGGAATCAGAGGCCGGGAATCAGATGCTGGGAATAAGAGGCCGGGAATCAGAGGTGGGGAATCAGAGTCCGGGAATCAGAGATGGGGATTCAGAGGCGGGGAATGAGATATGGAGAATCAGAGGCGGGGAATCAGAGGCCGGGAAACAGAGGTGGGGAATCAGATATGGGGAATCAGAGGTGGCGAATCAAAGGCGGTGAATCAGAGATGGGGAATCAGAGGCGGGGAATCAGAGGCAGGGAATCAGATGTGGGGAATCAGAGGTGGGGAATCAGAGCTGGCGAATCAGAGGCGGGGAATCAGAGGTGGGCAATCTGAGCCGGGGAATCAGATATGGGGAATCAGAGGCGGGGAATCAGAGGTGGGGAAACAGAGGTGGGGAATCAGATATGGGGAAACAGAGGTGGCGAATCAAAGGCGGTGAATCAGAGATGGGGAATCAGAGGCGGGGAATCAGAGGCAGGGAATCAAAAACGGGGAATCAGAGGCGGGGAATCAGAGCTGGGGAATCAGAGGCGGGGAATCAGAGCTGGGGAATCAGATATGGGGAAACAGGGGCGGGGAATCAGAGGCGGGGAAACAGAGGCGGGGAATCAGATATGGGGAATCAGAGGTGTGGAATCAGAGGTTGGGAATCAGAGGCGGGGAAACAGAGGAGGGGAATCAGATATGGGGAATCAGAGGTGGCGAATTAAAGGCGGTGAATCAGAGATGGGGAATCAGGGCAGGGAATCAGAGGCAGGGAATCAAACACGGGGAATCAGAGGCGTGGAATCAGAGCTGAGGAATCAGAGGCGGGGATTCAGAGTTGGGGAATCAGAGGCGGGGAATCAGAGGTGGGGAAACAGAGGCGGGGAATCAGATATGGGGAATCAGAGGTGGGGAATCAGAGGTTGGGAATCAGAAGCAGGGAATCAGAGGCGGCGAATCAGAGGCGGGGAATCAGAGGCAGGAAATCCGATGTGCGGAATCGGAGATGGGGAATCTGAGGCAGGGAATCAGAGGCGGGGAATCAGAGGCGGGGAATCAGAGGCCGGGAATCAGATATGGGGAATCAGAGGTGGGGAATCAGAGGTTGGGAATCAGAGGCAGGGAATCAGAGGCTGGGAATCAGATGCAGGGAATCAGATGCGGGGAATCAGAGGCGGGGAATCAGAGCTGGGGAATCAGAGGTGGGGAATCAGAGGCGGGGAATCAGATATGGGGAAACAGGGTCGGGGAATCAGAGGCAGGGAAACAGAGGCGGGGAATCAGATATGGGGAATCAGGGGTGGGGAATCAGAGGTTGGGAATCAGAGGCAGGGAATCAGAGGTGTGGAAACAGAGGCGGGGATTCAGATATGGGGAATCAGAGGTGGGGAATCAGGGGCGTGGAATCAGAGGCAGGGAATTAGATGTGGTGAATCAGAGATGGGGAATCAGAGGCAGGGAATCAGAATCAGAAGCTGGGTATCAGTGGCCGGGAATCAGAGGAAGGTAATCAGAGGCAGGGGATCAAACACGGGGAATTAGAGGCTGGGAATCAGAGCTGGGGAATCAGAGGCGGGGAATCAGAGCTGGGGAATCACAGGCGGGGAATCAGAGATGGGGAATCAGAGGCGGGGAATCAGAGGCAGGGAATCAGATGCGGGGAATCAGAGGCGGGGAATCAGAGCTGGCGAATCAGAGGCGGGGAATCAGAGGTGGGCAATCAGAGGATGGGAATCAGATATGGGGAATCAGAGGCGGGGAATCAGAGCTGGGGAATCACAGGCGGGGAATCAGAGTTGGGGAATCAGAGGCGGGGAATCAGATATGGTGAAACAGAGGCGGGGAATCAGAGGCGGTGAAACAGAGGCGGGGAATCAGATATTGGGAATCAGAGGTGGGGAATCAGAGGTTGGGAATCAGAGGCCTGGAATCAGAGGTGGTGAATCAGAGGCAGGGAATCAGATGCGGGGAATCAGAGGAGGGGAATCAGAGCTGGGGAATCAGAGGCGGGGTATTAGAGTTGGGGAATCAGAGGCGGGGAATCAGACGCGGGGAATCAGAGGGGGGGAATCATAGCTGGCGAATCAGACGCGGGGAATCAGAGGTGGGCAATCAGAGGCCGGGAATCAGAGGTGGTGAATCAGAGATGGGGAATCAGAGGCGGGGAATCAGTGGCAGGGAATCAGATATGGGGAATCAGAGGCGTGGAATCAGAGGCAGGGAATCAGTCACGGGGAATCAGACACGGGGAATCAGAGGTGGGGAATCAGAGATGGGGAATCAGAGGCGGTGAATCAGAGATGGGGAATCAGAGGCGGGGAATCAGAGGCAGGAAATCAGACACGGGGATTCAGAGGCTGGGAATCAGACGGGGGGAATCAAAGGCGGGGAATCAGAGCTGGGGAATCAGAGGCAGGGAATCAGAGGCGGGGAATCAGATATGGGGAATCAGAGGCTGGTATTCAGAGGCGGGGAATCAGAGGCAGGGAATCAGACACGGGGAATCAGAGGTGGGGAATCAGAGATGGGGAATCAGAGGCGGGGAATCAGAGGCAGGGAATCAGACGCGGGGAATCTGAGGCGGGGAATCAGAGCTGGGGAATCAGAGGTGGGGAATCAGAGTTGGGGAATCAGAGGCAGGGAATCGGATGTGCGGAATCAGAGATGGGGAATCAGAGGCGGGGAAGCAGAGGCAGGAAATCAGACACGGGGATTCAGAGGCTGGGAATCAGACGGGGGGAATCAAAGGCGGGGAATCAGAGCTGGGGAATCAGAGGCAGGGAATCAGAGTTGGGGATTCAGAGACGGGGAATCAGATATGGGGAAACAGAGGCGGGGAATCAGATGCGGGCAAACAGAGGCGGGGAATTAGATATGGGGAATCAGAGGTGGGGAATCAGAGGTGGTGAATCAGTGATGGGGAATCACAGGCGGGGAATCAGAGGCAGGGAATAGAACGCAGGGAATCAGAGGCAGGGAATCAGAGCTGGGGAATCAGAGGCGGGGAATCATAGTTGGGAATCAGAGGCGGGGAATCAGATATGGGGAAACAGAGGCGGGGAATCAGAGGCGGGGAAACAGAGGCGGGGAATCAGATATGGGGAATCGGATGCGGGGAATCAGAGGCGGGGAATCAGAGCTGGGGAATCAGAGGCGGGGAATCAGAGTTGGGGCATCAGAGGTGGGGAATTAGATATAGGGAAACAGAGGCGGGGAATCAGAGGCGGGGAAACAGAGGCGGGGAATCAGATATGGGGAATCAGAGGTGGGGAATCAGAGGCAGGGAATCAGATGTGCGGAATCAGAGATGGGGAATCAGAGGCAGGGAATCAGAATCAGAAGCGGGGAATCAGAGGCCGGGAATCAGAGGCCGGGAATCAGATGCTGGGAATAAGAGGCCGGGAATCAGAGGTGGGAAATCAGAGTCCGGGAATCAGAGATGGGGATTCAGAGGCGGGGAATGAGATATGGAGAATCAGAGGCGGGGAATCAGAGGCCAGGAAACAGAGGTGGGGAATCAGATATGGGGAATCAGAGGTGGCGAATCAAAGGCGGTGAATCAGAGATGGGGAATCAGAGGCGGGGAATCAGAGGCAGGGAATCAGATGCGGGGAAACAGAGGCGGGGAATCAGAGGCGGGCAAACAGAGGCGGGGAATTAGATATGGGGAATCAGAGGTGGGGAATCAGAGGTGGTGAATCAGTGATGGGGAATCACAGGCGGGGAATCAGAGGCAGGGAATAGAACGCAGGGAATCAGAGGCAGGGAATCAGAGCTGGGGAATCAGAGGCGGGGAATCATAGTTGGGAATCAGAGGCGGGGAATCAGATATGGGGAAACAGAGGCGGGGAATCAGAGGCGGGGAAACAGAGGCGGGGAATCAGATATGGGGAATCGGATGCGGGGAATCAGAGGCGGGGAATCAGAGCTGGGGAATCAGAGGCGGGGAATCAGAGTTGGGGCATCAGAGGTGGGGAATTAGATATAGGGAAACAGAGGCGGGGAATCAGAGGCGGGGAAACAGAGGCGGGGAATCAGATATGGGGAATCAGAGGTGGGGAATCAGAGGCAGGGAATCAGATGTGCGGAATCAGAGATGGGGAATCAGAGGCAGGGAATCAGAATCAGAAGCGGGGAATCAGAGGCCGGGAATCAGAGGCCGGGAATCAGATGCTGGGAATAAGAGGCCGGGAATCAGAGGTGGGAAATCAGAGTCCGGGAATCAGAGATGGGGATTCAGAGGCGGGGAATGAGATATGGAGAATCAGAGGTGGGGAATCAGAGGCCAGGAAACAGAGGTGGGGAATCAGATATGGGGAATCAGAGGTGGCGAATCAAAGGCGGTGAATCAGAGATGGGGAATCAGAGGCGGGGAATCAGAGGCAGGGAATCAGATGCGGGGAATCAGAGGCGGGGAATCAGAGCTGGCGAATCAGAGGCGGGGAATCAGAGGTGGGCAATCTGAGCCGGGGAATCAGATATGGGGAATCAGAGGCGGGGAATCAGAGGCGGGGAAACAGAGGTGCGGAATCAGATATGGGGAAACAGAGGTGGCGAATCAAAGGCGGTGAATCAGAGATGGGGAATCAGAGGCGGGGAATCAGAGGCATTAATCAAAAACGGGGAATCAGAGGCGGAGAATCAGAGCTGGGGAATCAGAGGCGGGGAATCAGAGTAGGAGAATCAGAGGTGGGGAATCAGATATGGGGAAACAGGGGCGGGGAATCAGAGGCGGGGAAACAGAGGCGGGGAATCAGATATGGGGAATCAGAGGTGTGGAATCAGAGGTTGGGAATCAGAGGCGGGGAAACAGAGGAGGGGAATCAGATATGGGGAATCAGAGGTGGCGAATTAAAGGCGGTGAATCAGAGATGGGGAATCAGGGCAGGGAATCAGAGGCAGGGAATCAAACACGGGGAATCAGAGGCGTGGAATCAGAGCTGGGGAATCAGAGGCGGGGATTCAGAGTTGGGGAATCAGAGGCGGGGAATCAGAGGGGGGGAAACAGAGGCGGGGAATCAGATATGGGGAATCAGAGGTGGGGAATCAGAGGTTGGGAATCAGAAGCAGGGAATCAGAGGCGGGGAATCAGAGGCGGGGAATCAGAGGCAGGAAATCCGATGTGCGGAATCGGAGATGGGGAATCAGAGGCAGGGAATCAGAGGCGGGGAATCAGAGGCGGGGAATCAGAGGCCGGGAATCAGATATGGGGAAACAGAGGCGGGGAATCAGAGGCGGGGAAACAGAGGCGGGGAATCAGATATGGGGAATCAGAGGTGGGGAATCAGAGGTTGGGAATCAGAGGCAGGGAATCAGAGGCTGGGAATCAGATGCAGGGAATCAGATGCGGGGAATCAGAGGCGGGTATCAGAGCTGGGGAATCAGAGGCGGGGAATCAGAGTTGGGGAATCAGAGGCGGGGAATCAGAGGCGGGTATCAGAGCTGGGGAATCAGAGGCGGGGAATCAGACGCGGGGAATCAGAGGCGGGTATCAGAGCTGGAGCATCAGAGGTGGGGAATTAGATATGGGGAAACAGAGGTGGGGAATCAGAGGCGGGGAAACAGACGCGGGGAATCAGAGGCGGGTATCAGAGCTGGGGAATCAGAGGCGGGGAATCAGAGTTGGGGAATCAGAGGCGGGGAATCAGAGGCGGGGAATCAGAGGCGGGGAATCAGAGGCGGGGAAACAGAGGCAGGGAATCAGATATGGGGAATCAGAGGTGGGGTATCAGGGGCAGGGAATCAGTGGCAGGGAATCAGAGGCAGGGAATCAGAGGCGGGGAATCAGAGGCAGGGAATCAGACACGGGGAATCAGATATGGGGAAACAGGGGCGGAGAATCAGAGGCAGGGAAACAGAGGCGGGGAATCAGATATGGGGAATCAGGGGTGGGGAATCAGAGGTTGGGAATCAGAGGCAGGGAATCAGAGGCGTGGAAACAGAGGCGGGGATTCAGATATGGGGAATCAGAGGTGGGGAATCAGGGGCGTGGAATCAGAGGCAGGGAATTAGATGTGGTGAATCAGAGATGGGGAATCAGAGGCAGGGAATCAGAATCAGAAGCAGGGTATCAGAGGCCGGGAATCAGAGGAAGGTAATCAGAGGCAGGGGATCAAACACGGGGAATCAGAGGCTGGGAATCAGAGCTGGGGAATCAGAGGCGGGGAATCAGAGCTGGGGAATCACAGGCGGGGAATCAGAGATGGGGAATCAGAGGCGGGGAATCAGAGGCAGGGAATCAGATGCGGGGAATCAGAGGCGGGGTATCAGAGCTGGCGAATCAGAGGCGGGGAATCAGAGGTGGGCAATCAGAGGATGGGAATCAGATATGGGGAATCAGAGGCGGGGAATTAGAGCTGGGGAATCACAGGCGGGGAATCAGAGTTGGGGAATCAGAGGCGGGGAATCAGATATGGGGAAACAGAGGCGGGGAATCAGAGGCGGTGAAACAGAGGCGGGGAATCAGATATGGGGAATCAGAGGTGGGGAATCAGAGGTTGGGAATCAGAGGCCTGGAATCAGAGGCGGGGAATCAGAGGCAGGGAATCAGATGCGGGGAATCAGAGGAGGGGAATCAGAGCTGGGGAATCAGAGGCGGGGTATTAGAGTTGGGGAATCAGAGGCGGGGAATCAGATGCGGGGAATCAGAGGGGGGGAATCATAGCTGGCGAATCAGAGGCGGGGAATCAGAGGTGGGCAATCAGAGGCCGGGAATCAGAGGTGGTGAATCAAAGATGGGGAATCAGAGGCGGGGAATCAGTGGCAGGGAATCAGATATGGGGAATCAGAGGCGTGGAATCAGAGGCAGGGAATCAGACACGGGGAATCAGACACGGGGAATCAGAGGTGGGGAATCAGAGATGGGGAATCAGAGGCGGTGAATCAGAGATGGGGAATCAGAGGCGGGGAATCAGAGGCAGGAAATCAGACACGGGGATTCAGAGGCTGGGAATCAGACGGGGGGAATCAAAGGCAGGGATTCAGAGCTGGGGAATCAGAGGCAGGGAATCAGAGGCGGGGAATCAGATATGGGGAATCAGAGGCTGGGATTCAGAGGCGGGGAATCAGAGGCAGGGAATCAGACACGGGGAATCAGAGGTGGGGAATCAGAGATGGGGAATCAGAGGCGGGGAATCAGAGGCAGGGAATTAGACGCGGGGAATCTGAGGCGGGGAATCAGAGCTGGGGATTCAGAGGTGGGGATTCAGAGTTGGGGAATCAGAGGCAGGGAATCGGATGTGCGGAATCAGAGATGGGGAATCAGATGTGGGGAATCAGAGGAATCAGAGATGGGGAATCAGAGGCGGGGAATCAGAGGCAGGAAATAAGACACGGGGATTCAGAGGCTGGGAATCAGACGGGGGGAATCAAAGGCGGGGAATCAGAGCTGGGGAATCAGAGGCAGGGAATCAGAGTTGGGGATTCAGAGACGGGGAATCAGATATGGGGAAACAGAGGCGGGGAATCAGAGGCGGGCAAACAGAGGCGGGGAATTAGATATGGGGAATCAGAGGTGGGGAATCAGAGGTGGTGAATCAGTGATGGGGAATCACAGGCGGGCAATCAGAGGCAGGGAATAGAACGCAGGGAATCAGACGCAGGGAATCAGAGCTGGGGAATCAGAGGCGGGGAATCATAGTTGGGAATCAGAGGCGGGGAATCAGATATGGGGAAACAGAGGCGGGGAATCAGAGGCGGGGAATCAGAGGCGGGGAATCAGATATGGGGAATCGGATGCAGGGAATCAGAGGCGGGGAATCAGAGCTGGGGAATCAGAGGCGGGGAATCAGAGTTGGGGCATCAGAGGTGGTGAATTAGATATAGGGAAACGGAGGCGGGGAATCAGAGGCGGGGAAACAGAGGCGGGGAATCAGATATGGGGAATCAGAGGTGGGGAATCAGAGGCAGGGAATCAGATGTGCGGAATCAGAGATGGGGAATCAGAGGCAGGGAATCAGAATCAGAAGCGGGGAATCAGAGGCCGGGAATCAGAGGCCGGGAATCAGATGCTGGGAATAAGAGGCCGGGAATCAGAGGTGGGGAATCAGAGTCCGGGAATCAGAGATGGGGATTCAGAGGCGGGGAATGAGATATGGAGAATCAGAGGCGGGGAATCAGAGGCCGGGAAACAGAGGTGGGGAATCAGATATGGGGAATCAGAGGTGGCGAATCAAAGGCGGTGAATCAGAGATGGGGAATCAGAGGCAGGGAATCAGAGGCAGGGAATCAGATGCGGGGAATCAGAGGCGGGGAATCAGAGCTGGCGAATCAGAGGCGGGGAATCAGAGGTGGGCAATCAGAGGCGGGGAATCAGATATGGGGAATCAGAGGCGGGGAATCAGAGGCGGGGAAGCAGAGGCGGGGAATCAAATATAGGGAATCAGAGGTGGGGAATCAGAGGTTGTGAATCAGAGATGGGGAATCAAGGCGGGGAATCAGAGGCAGGGAATCAGACACGGGGAATCAGAGGCGGGGATTCAGAGCTGGGGAATCAGAGGCGGGGAATCAGAGTTGGGGAATCAGAGGCAGGGAATCAGATATGGGGAATCAGAGGCGGGGAATCAGAGGCGGGGAAACAGAGGCGGGGAATCAGATATGGGGAATCAGAGGTGGGGAATCAGGGGCAGGGAATCAGTGGCAGGGAATCAGAGGCGGGGAATCAGAGGCGGGGAATCAGAGGCAGGGAATCAGACACGGGGAATCAGAGGCGGGGAATCAGAGGCGGGGTATCAGAGGCAGGGAATCGGACGCCGGGAATAAGAGTCGGGGAATCAGAGCTGGGGAATCAGAGGCGGAGAATCAGAGTTGGGGAATCAGAGGCGGGGAATCAGATATGGGGAAACAGAGGCGGGGAATCAGAGGCGGTGAAACAGAGGCGGGGAATCAGATATGGGGAATCAGAGGTGGCGAATCAAAGGCAGTGAAACAGAGATGGGGAATCAGGGCAGGGAATCAGAGGCAGGGAATCAAACACGGGGAATCAGAGCTGGGGAATCAGAGGCGGGGAATCAGAGCTGGGAATCAGAGGCGGGGAATCAGAGGCGGGGAAACAGAGGCGGGGAATCAGATATGGGGAATCAGAGGTGGGGAATCATAGGTTGGGAATCAGAGGCAGGGAATCAGAGGCGGGGAATCAGAGGCGGGGAAACAGAGGAAGGGAATCAGATGTGCGGAATCGGAGATGGGGAATCAGAGGCAGGGAATCAGAGGCGGGGAATCAGAGGCGGGGAATCAGAGGCCGGGAATCAGATATGGGGAAACTGAGGCGGGGAATCCGAGGCGGGGAAACAGAGGCGGGGAATCAGATATGGGGAATCAGAGGTGGGGAATCAGAGGTTGGGAATCAGAGGCAGGGAATCAGAGGCTTGGAATCAGATGCAGGGAATCAGATGCGGGGAATCAGAGGCGGGGAATCAGAGCTGGGGAATCAGAGGTGGGGAATTAGATTTGGGGAATCAGAGGTGGGGACTTAGATATTGGGAAACAGAGGCGGGGAATCAGAGGCGGGGAAACAGAGGCGGGGAATCAGATATGGGGAATCAGATGTGGGGAATCAGAGGCAGGGAATCAGATGTGCGGAATCAGAGATGGGGAATCAGAGGCAGGGAAACAGAATCAGAAGCAGGGAATCAGAGGCCAGGAATCAGAGGCCGGAATCAGATGCTGGGAATCAGAGGCCTGGAATCAGAGGCGGGGAATCAGAGGCAGGGAATCAGATGCGGGGAATCAGAGGCGGGGAATCAGAGCTGGGGAATCAGAGGCGGGGTATTAGAGTTGGGGAATCAGAGGCGGGGAATCAGATATGGGGAAACAGAGGTAGGGAATCAGAGGCGGGGAAACAGAGGCAGGGAATCAGATATGGGGAATCAGAGGCGGGGAATCAGAGGTGGGGAATCATAGGCAGGGAATCGGATGTGCGGAATCAGAGATGGGGAATCAGAGGCCGGGAATCAGAGGTGGTGAATCAGAGATGGGGAATCAGAGGCGGGGAATCAGAGGCAGGGTATCAGACGCGGGGAATCAGAGGTGGGCAATCAGAGGCGGGGAATCAGATATGGGGAATCAGAGGCGGGGAATCAGAGGCGGGGAAACAGAGGCGGGGAATCAGATATGGGGAATCAGAGGTGGGGCATCAGAGGTTGTGAATCACAGATGGGGAATCAGAGGCGGGGAATCAGAGGCAGGGAATCAGACGCGGGGAATCAGAGGCGGGGATTCAGAGCTGGGGAATCAGAAGCGGGGAATCAGAGTTGGGGAATCAGAGGCGGGGAATCAGATATGGGGAATCAGAGGCAGGGAATCAGAGGCGGGGAATCAGAGGCAGGGAATCAGACGCGGGGAATCTGAGGCGGGGAATCAGAGCTGGGGAATCAGAGGTGGGGAATCAGAGTTGGGGAATCAGAGGCAGGGAATTGGATGCGGGGAATCAGAGGAGGGGAATCAGAGCTGGGGAATCAGAGGTGGGGTATTAGAGCTGGGGAATCAGAGGCGGGGAATCAGACGCGGGGAATCAGAGGGGGGGAATTATAGCTGGCGAATCAGAGGCGGGGAATCAGAGGTGGGCAATCAGAGGCCGGGAATCAGAGGTGGTGAATCAAAGATGGGGAATCAGAGGCGGGGAATCAGTGGCAGGGAATCAGATATGGGGAATCAGAGGCGTGGAATCAGAGGCAGGGAATCAGACACGGGGAATCAGACACGGGGATTCAGAGGTGGGGAATCAGAGATGGGGAATCAGAGGCGGTGAATCAGAGATGGGGAATCAGAGGCGGGGAATCAGAGGCAGGAAATCAGACACGGGGATTCAGAGGCTGGGAATCAGACGGGGGGAATCAAAGGCAGGGAATCAGAGCTGGGGAATCAGAGGCAGGGAATCAGAGGCGGGGAATCAGATATGGCGAATCAGAGGCTGGGATTCAGAGGCGGGGAATCAGAGGCAGGGAATCAGACACGGGGAATCAGAGGTGGGGAATCAGAGATGGGGAATCAGAGGCGGGGAATCAGAGGCAGGGAATTAGACGCGGGGAATCTGAGGCGGGGAATCAGAGCTGGGGATTCAGAGGTGGGGATTCAGAGTTGGGGAATCAGAGGCAGGGAATCAGATGTGCGGAATCAGAGATGGGGAATCAGATGTGGGGAATCAGAGGAATCAGAGATGGGGAATCAGAGGCGGGGAATCAGAGGCAGGAAATAAGACACGGGGATTCAGAGGCTGGGAATCAGACGGGGGGAATCAAAGGCGGGGAATCAGAGCTGGGGAATCAGAGGCAGGGAATCAGAGTTGGGGATTCAGAGACGGGGAATCAGGTATGGGGAAACAGAGGCGGGGAATCAGAGGCGGGCAAACAGAGGCGGGGAATTAGATATGGGGAATCAGAGGTGGGGAATCAGAGGTGGTGAATCAGTGATGGGGAATCACAGGCGGGCAATCAGATGCAGGGAATAGAACGCAGGGAATCAGACGCAGGGAATCAGAGCTGGGGAATCAGAGGCGGGGAATCATAGTTGGGAATCAGAGGCGGGGAATCAGATATGGGGAAACAGAGGCGGGGAATCAGAGGCGGGGAAACAGAGGCGGGGAATCAGATATGGGGAATCGGATGCGGGGAATCAGAGGCGGGGAATCAGAGCTGGGGAATCAGAGGCGGGGAATCAGAGTTGGGGCATCAGAGGTGGTGAATTAGATATAGGGAAACAGAGGCGGGGAATCAGAGGCGGGGAAACAGAGGCGGCGAATCAGATATGGGGAATCAGAGGTGGGGAATCAGAGGCAGGGAATCAGATGTGCGGAATCAGAGATGGGGAATCAGAGGCAGGGAATCAGAATCAGAAGCGGGGAATCAGAGGCCGGGAATCAGAGGCCGGGAATCAGATGCTGGGAATAAGAGGCCGGGAATCAGAGGTGGGGAATCAGAGTCCGGGAATCAGAGATGGGGATTCAGAGGCGGGGAATGAGATATGGAGAATCAGAGGCGGGGAATCAGAGGCCGGGAAACAGAGGTGGGGAATCAGATATGGGGAATCAGAGGTGGCGAATCAAAGGCGGTGAATCAGAGATGGGGAATCAGAGGCAGGGAATCAGAGGCAGGGAATCAGATGCGGGGAATCAGAGGCGGGGAATCAGAGCTGGCGAATCAGAGGCGGGGAATCAGAGGTGGGCAATCAGAGGCGGGGAATCAGATATGGGGAATCAGAGGCGGGGAATCAGAGGCGGGGAAGCAGAGGCGGGGAATCAAATATAGGGAATCAGAGGTGGGGAATCAGAGGTTGTGAATCAGAGATGGGGAATCAGAGGCAGGGAATCAGAGGCAGGGAATCAGAGGCGGGGAAACAGAGGAAGGGAATCAGATGTGCGGAATCGGAGATGGGGAATCAGAGGCAGGGAATCAGAGGCGGGGAATCAGAGGCGGGGAATCAGAGGCCGGGAATCATATATGGGGAAACTGAGGCGGGGAATCCGAGGCGGGGAAACAGAGGCGGGGAATCAGATATGGGGAATCAGAGGTGGGGAATCAGAGGTTGGGAATCAGAGGCAGGGAATCAGAGGCTTGGAATCAGATGCAGGGAATCAGATGCGGGGAATCAGAGGCGGGGAATCAGAGCTGGGGAATCAGAGGTGGGGAATTAGATTTGGGGAATCAGAGGTGGGGACTTAGATATTGGGAAACAGAGGCGGGGAATCAGAGGCGGGGAAACAGAGGCGGGGAATCAGATATGGGGAATCAGAGGTGGGGAATCAGAGGCAGGGAATCAGATGTGCGGAATCAGAGATGGGGAATCAGAGGCAGGGAAACAGAATCAGAAGCAGGGAATCAGAGGCCGGGAATCAGAGGCCGGAATCAGATGCTGGGAATCAGAGGCCTGGAATCAGAGGCGGGGAATCAGAGGCAGGGAATCAGATGCGGGGAATCAGAGGCGGGGAATCAGAGCTGGGGAATCAGAGGCGGGGTATTAGAGTTGGGGAATCAGAGGCGGGGAATCAGATATGGGGAAACAGAGGTAGGGAATCAGAGGCGGGGAAACAGAGGCAGGGAATCAGATATGGGGAATCAGAGGCGGAGAATCAGAGGTGGGGAAACATAGGCAGGGAATCGGATGTGCGGAATCAGAGATGGGGAATCAGAGGCCGGGAATCAGAGGTGGTGAATCAGAGATGGGGAATCAGAGGCGGGGAATCAGAGGCAGGGTATCAGACGCGGGGAATCAGAGGTGGGCAATCAGAGGCAGGGAATCGGATGCCGGGAATCAGAGGCGGGAAATCAGAGCTGGGGAATCAGAGGCGGGGAATCAGAGTTGGGGAATCAGAGGCGTCGAAGCAGATATGGGGAAATAGAGGCGGGGAATCAGATATGGGGAATCAGAGGCGGGGAATCAGATATGGGGAATCAGAGGCTGTGAATCAGAGGGGGGGAAACAGAGGCGGGGAATAAGATATGGGGAATCAGAGGTGGGGAATCAGGGGCGGGGAATCAGTGGCAGGGAATCAGAGGCGGGGAATCAGAGGCGGGGAATCAAAGAAAGGGAATCAGACACGGGGAATCAGAGGTGGGGAATCAGAGATGGGGAATCAGAGGCGGGGAATCACAGGCAGGGAATGAGACGCGGAGAATCAGAGGTGGGGAATCAGAGCTGGGGAATCAGAGGTGGGGAATCAGAGTCGGGGAATCAGAGGCAGGGAATCGGATGTGCGGAATCAGAGATGGGGAATCAGATGTGGGGAATCAGAGGCAATGAATCAGAGATGGGGAATCAGAGGCGGGGAATCAGAGGCAGGAAATCAGACACGGGGATTCAGAGGCTGGGAATCAGACGGGGGGAATCAAAGGCGGGGAATCAGAGCTGGTGAATCAGAGGCAGTGAATCAGAGTTGGGGATTCAGAGGCGGGGAATCAGATATGGGGAAACAGAGGCGGGGAATGAGAGGCGGGCAAGCAGAGGCGGGGAATTAGTTATGGGGAATCAGTGGTGGGGAATCAGAGGTGGTGAATCAGAGATGGGGAATCAGAGCTGGGGAATCAGAGGCGGGGAATCAGATATGGGGAAACAGAGGCGGGGAATCAGAGGCGGGGAAACAGAGGCGGGGAATCAGACATGGGGAATCGGATGCGGGGAAACAGAGGCGGGGAATCAGAGCTGGGGAATCAGAGGCGGTGAATCAGAGTTGGGGCATCAGAGGTGGGGAATTAGATATGGGGAAACAGAGGTGGGGAATCAGAGGCGGGGAAACAGAGGCGGGGAATCAGATATGGGGAATCAGAGGTGGGGAAATCAGATGCAGGGAATCAGATGTGCGGAATCAGAGATGGGGAATCAGAGGCAGGGAATCAGAATCAGAAGCGGGGAATCAGAGGCCGGGAATCAGAGGCCGGGAATCAGATGCTGGGAATAAGAGGCCGGGAATCAGAGGTGGGGAATCAGAGTCCGGGAATCAGAGATGGGGATTCAGAGGCGGGGAATGAGATATGGAGAATCAGAGGCGGGGAATCAGAGACAGGGAAACAGAGGTGGGGAATCAGATATGGGGAATCAGAGGTGGCGAATCAAAGGCGGTGAATCAGAGATGGGGAATCAGAGGCGGGGAATCAGAGGCAGGGAATCAGATGCGGGGATTCAGAGGCGGGGAATCAGAGCTGGCGAATCAGAGGCGGGGAATCAGAGGTGGGCAATCAGAGCCGGGGAATCAGATATGGGGAATCAGAGGCGGGGAATTAGAGGCGGGGAAACAGAGGCGGGGAATCAGATATGGGGAATCAGAGGTGGGGAATCAGAGGTTGTGAATCAGAGATGGGGAATCAAGGCGGGGAATCAGAGGGAGGGAATCAGACGCGGGGAATCAGAGGCGGGGATTCAGAGCTGGGGAATCAGAGGCGGGGAATCAGAGTTGGGGAATCAGAGGCAGGGAATCAGATATGGGGAATCAGAGGCGGGGAATCAGAGGCGGGGAAACAGAGGCGGGGAATCAGATATGGGGAATCAGAGGTGGGGAATCAGGGGCAGGGAATCAGTGGCAGGGAATCAGGGGCGGGGAATCTGAGGCGGGGAATCAGAGGCAGGGAATCAGACACGGGGAATCAGAGGCGGGGAATCAGAGATGGGGAATCAGAGGCGGGGAATCAGAGGCAGGGAATCGGACGCCGGGAATCAGAGGCGGGGAATCAGAGCTGGGGAATCAGAGGCGGGGAATCAGAGTTGGGGAATCAGAGGCGGGGAATCAGATATGGGGAAATAGAGGCGGGGAATCAGATATGGGGAATCAGAGGTGTGGAATCAGAGGCAGGGAATCGGACGCCGGGAATCAGAGGCGGGGAATCAGAGCTGGGGAATCAGAGGCGGGGAATCAGAGGCAGGGAATCGGACGCCGGGAATCAGAGGCGGGGAATCAGAGCTGGGGAATCAGAGGCGGGGAATCAGAGTTGGGGAATCAGAGGCGGGGAATCAGGTATGGGGAAACAGAGGCGGGGAATCAGAGGCGGGCAAACAGAGGCGGGGAATTAGATATGGGGAATCAGAGGTGGGGAATCAGAGGTGGTGAATCAGTGATGGGGAATCACAGGCGGGCAATCAGATGCAGGGAATAGAACGCAGGGAATCAGACGCAGGGAATCAGAGCTGGGGAATCAGAGGCGGGGAATCATAGTTGGGAATCAGAGGCGGGGAATCAGATATGGGGAAACAGAGGCGGGGAATCAGAGGCGGGGAAACAGAGGCGGGGAATCAGATATGGGGAATCGGATGCGGGGAATCAGAGGCGGGGAATCAGAGCTGGGGAATCAGAGGCGGGGAATCAGAGTTGGGGCATCAGAGGTGGTGAATTAGATATAGGGAAACAGAGGCGGGGAATCAGAGGCGGGGAAACAGAGGCGGCGAATCAGATATGGGGAATCAGAGGTGGGGAATCAGAGGCAGGGAATCAGATGTGCGGAATCAGAGATGGGGAATCAGAGGCAGGGAATCAGAATCAGAAGCGGGGAATCAGAGGCCGGGAATCAGAGGCCGGGAATCAGATGCTGGGAATAAGAGGCCGGGAATCAGAGGTGGGGAATCAGAGTCCGGGAATCAGAGATGGGGATTCAGAGGCGGGGAATGAGATATGGAGAATCAGAGGCGGGGAATCAGAGGCCGGGAAACAGAGGTGGGGAATCAGATATGGGGAATCAGAGGTGGCGAATCAAAGGCGGTGAATCAGAGATGGGGAATCAGAGGCAGGGAATCAGAGGCAGGGAATCAGATGCGGGGAATCAGAGGCGGGGAATCAGAGCTGGCGAATCAGAGGCGGGGAATCAGAGGTGGGCAATCAGAGGCGGGGAATCAGATATGGGGAATCAGAGGCGGGGAATCAGAGGCGGGGAAGCAGAGGCGGGGAATCAAATATAGGGAATCAGAGGTGGGGAATCAGAGGTTGTGAATCAGAGATGGGGAATCAGAGGCAGGGAATCAGAGGCAGGGAATCAGAGGCGGGGAAACAGAGGAAGGGAATCAGATGTGCGGAATCGGAGATGGGGAATCAGAGGCAGGGAATCAGAGGCGGGGAATCAGAGGCGGGGAATCAGAGGCCGGGAATCATATATGGGGAAACTGAGGCGGGGAATCCGAGGCGGGGAAACAGAGGCGGGGAATCAGATATGGGGAATCAGAGGTGGGGAATCAGAGGTTGGGAATCAGAGGCAGGGAATCAGAGGCTTGGAATCAGATGCAGGGAATCAGATGCGGGGAATCAGAGGCGGGGAATCAGAGCTGGGGAATCAGAGGTGGGGAATTAGATTTGGGGAATCAGAGGTGGGGACTTAGATATTGGGAAACAGAGGCGGGGAATCAGAGGCGGGGAAACAGAGGCGGGGAATCAGATATGGGGAATCAGAGGTGGGGAATCAGAGGCAGGGAATCAGATGTGCGGAATCAGAGATGGGGAATCAGAGGCAGGGAAACAGAATCAGAAGCAGGGAATCAGAGGCCGGGAATCAGAGGCCGGAATCAGATGCTGGGAATCAGAGGCCTGGAATCAGAGGCGGGGAATCAGAGGCAGGGAATCAGATGCGGGGAATCAGAGGCGGGGAATCAGAGCTGGGGAATCAGAGGCGGGGTATTAGAGTTGGGGAATCAGAGGCGGGGAATCAGATATGGGGAAACAGAGGTAGGGAATCAGAGGCGGGGAAACAGAGGCAGGGAATCAGATATGGGGAATCAGAGGCGGAGAATCAGAGGTGGGGAAACATAGGCAGGGAATCGGATGTGCGGAATCAGAGATGGGGAATCAGAGGCCGGGAATCAGAGGTGGTGAATCAGAGATGGGGAATCAGAGGCGGGGAATCAGAGGCAGGGTATCAGACGCGGGGAATCAGAGGTGGGCAATCAGAGGCAGGGAATCGGATGCCGGGAATCAGAGGCGGGAAATCAGAGCTGGGGAATCAGAGGCGGGGAATCAGAGTTGGGGAATCAGAGGCGTCGAAGCAGATATGGGGAAATAGAGGCGGGGAATCAGATATGGGGAATCAGAGGCGGGGAATCAGATATGGGGAATCAGAGGCTGTGAATCAGAGGGGGGGAAACAGAGGCGGGGAATAAGATATGGGGAATCAGAGGTGGGGAATCAGGGGCGGGGAATCAGTGGCAGGGAATCAGAGGCGGGGAATCAGAGGCGGGGAATCAAAGAAAGGGAATCAGACACGGGGAATCAGAGGTGGGGAATCAGAGATGGGGAATCAGAGGCGGGGAATCACAGGCAGGGAATCAGACGCGGAGAATCAGAGGTGGGGAATCAGAGCTGGGGAATCAGAGGTGGGGAATCAGAGTCGGGGAATCAGAGGCAGGGAATCGGATGTGCGGAATCAGAGATGGGGAATCAGATGTGGGGAATCAGAGGCAATGAATCAGAGATGGGGAATCAGAGGCGGGGAATCAGAGGCAGGAAATCAGACACGGGGATTCAGAGGCTGGGAATCAGACGGGGGGAATCAAAGGCGGGGAATCAGAGCTGGTGAATCAGAGGCAGTGAATCAGAGTTGGGGATTCAGAGGCGGGGAATCAGATATGGGGAAACAGAGGCGGGGAATGAGAGGCGGGCAAGCAGAGGCGGGGAATTAGTTATGGGGAATCAGTGGTGGGGAATCAGAGGTGGTGAATCAGAGATGGGGAATCAGAGCTGGGGAATCAGAGGCGGGGAATCAGATATGGGGAAACAGAGGCGGGGAATCAGAGGCGGGGAAACAGAGGCGGGGAATCAGACATGGGGAATCGGATGCGGGGAAACAGAGGCGGGGAATCAGAGCTGGGGAATCAGAGGCGGTGAATCAGAGTTGGGGCATCAGAGGTGGGGAATTAGATATGGGGAAACAGAGGTGGGGAATCAGAGGCGGGGAAACAGAGGCGGGGAATCAGATATGGGGAATCAGAGGTGGGGAAATCAGATGCAGGGAATCAGATGTGCGGAATCAGAGATGGGGAATCAGAGGCAGGGAATCAGAATCAGAAGCGGGGAATCAGAGGCCGGGAATACGAGGCCGGGAATCAGATGCTGGGAATAAGAGGCCGGGAATCAGAGGTGGGGAATCAGAGTCCGGGAATCAGAGATGGGGATTCAGAGGCGGGGAATGAGATATGGAGAATCAGAGGCGGGGAATCAGAGACAGGGAAACAGAGGTGGGGAATCAGATATGGGGAATCAGAGGTGGCGAATCAAAGGCGGTGAATCAGAGATGGGGAATCAGAGGCGGGGAATCAGAGGCAGGGAATCAGATGCGGGGATTCAGAGGCGGGGAATCAGAGCTGGCGAATCAGAGGCGGGGAATCAGAGGTGGGCAATCAGAGCCGGGGAATCAGATATGGGGAATCAGAGGCGGGGAATTAGAGGCGGGGAAACAGAGGCGGGGAATCAGATATGGGGAATCAGAGGTGGGGAATCAGAGGTTGTGAATCAGAGATGGGGAATCAAGGCGGGGAATCAGAGGGAGGGAATCAGACGCGGGGAATCAGAGGCGGGGATTCAGAGCTGGGGAATCAGAGGCGGGGAATCAGAGTTGGGGAATCAGAGGCAGGGAATCAGATATGGGGAATCAGAGGCGGGGAATCAGAGGCGGGGAAACAGAGGCGGGGAATCAGATATGGGGAATCAGAGGTGGGGAATCAGGGGCAGGGAATCAGTGGCAGGGAATCAGGGGCGGGGAATCTGAGGCGGGGAATCAGAGGCAGGGAATCAGACACGGGGAATCAGAGGCGGGGAATCAGAGATGGGGAATCAGAGGCGGGGAATCAGAGGCAGGGAATCGGACGCCGGGAATCAGAGGCGGGGAATCAGAGCTGGGGAATCAGAGGCGGGGAATCAGAGTTGGGGAATCAGAGGCGGGGAATCAGATATGGGGAAATAGAGGCGGGGAATCAGATATGGGGAATCAGAGGTGTGGAATCAGAGGTTGGGAATCAGAGGCAGGGAATCAGAGGCGGGGAAACAGAGGCGGGGAATCAGATATGGGGAATCAGAGGCGGGGAATCAGAGGCGGGGAAACAGAGGCGGGGAATCAGATATGGGGAATCAGAGGTGGGGAATCAGAGGTTGTGAATCAGAGATGGGGAATCAAGGCGGGGAATCAAAGGGAGAGAATCAGACGCGGGGAATCAGAGGCGGGGATTCAGAGCTGGGGAATCAGAGGCGGGGAATCAGAGTTGGGGAATCAGAGGCAGGGAATCAGATATGGGGAATCAGAGGCGGGGAATCAGAGCTGGGGAAACAGAGGCGGGGAATCAGATATGGGGAATCAGAGGTGGGGAATCAGGGGCGGGGAATCAGTGGCAGGGAATCAGAGGCCGGGAATAAAAGGCGGGGAATCAGAGCTGGGGAATCAGAGGCGGGGAATCAGAGTTGGGGAATCAGAGGAGGGGAATCAGATATGGTGAAACAGAGACCGGGAATCAGAGGCAGGGAAACAGAGGCGGGGAATCAGATATGGGGAATCAGAGGTGGGGAATTAGAGGTTGCGAATCGGAGGCGGGGAAACAGAGGCGGGGAATCAAACATAGGGAATCAGAGGTGGGGAATCAGAGGTTGTGGATCAGAGATGGGGAATCAAGGCGGGGAATCAGAGGCAGGGAATCAGACGCGGGGAATCAGAGGCGGGGATTCAGAGCTGGGGAATCAGAGGCGGTGAATCAGAGTTGGGGAATCAGAGGCAGGGAATCAGATATGGGGAATCAGAGGCGGGGAATCAGAGGCGGGGAAACAGAGGCGGGGAATCAGATATGGGGAATCAGAATTGGGGAATCAGGGGCAGGGAATCAGTGGCAGGGAATCAGAGGCGGGGAATCAGAGGCGGGGATTCATAGGCAGGGAATCAGACACGGGGAATCAGAGGCGGGGAATCAGAGATGGGGAATCAGAGGCGGGGAATCAGAGGCAGGGAATCGGACTCTGGGAATCAGAGTCGGGGAATCAGAGCTGGGGAATCAGAGGCGGGGAATCAGAGTTGGGGAATCAGAGGCGGGGAATCAGAAAAGGGGAAATAGAGGCGGGGAATCAGATATGGGGAATCAGAGGTGGCGAATCAAAGGCGGTGAAACAGAGATGGGGAATCAGGGCAGGGAATCAGAGGCATGGAATCAAACATGGGGAATCAGAGCTGGGGAATCAGAGGCGGGGAATCAGAGTTGGGAATCAGAGGCGGGGAATCAGAGGCGGGGAAACAGAGGCGGGGAATCAGATATGGGGAATCAGAGGTGGGGAATCCGAGGTTGGGAATCAGAGGCAGGGAATCAGAGGCGGGGAATCAGAGGCGGGGAATCAGAGGAAGGGAATCAGATGTGCGGAATCGGAGATGGGGAATCAGAGGCAGGGAATGAGAGGCGGGGAATCAGAGGCGGGGAATCAGAGGCCGGGAATCAGATATGGGGAAACAGAGGCGGGGAATCCGAGGCGGGGAAACAGAGGCGGGGATCAGATATGTGGAATCAGAGGTGGGGAATCAGAGGTTGGGAATCAGAGGCAGGGAATCAGAGGCTTGGAATCAGATGCAGGGAATCAGATGCGGGGAATCAGTGGTGGGGAATCAGAGCTGGGGAATCAGAGGTGGGGAATCAGATTTGGGGAATCAGAGGCGGGGACTTAGATATTGGGAATCAGAGGCGGGGAATCAGAGGCGGGGAAACCCAGGCAGGGAATCAGATATGGGGAATCAGAGGTGGGGAATCAGAGGCAAGGAATCAGATGTGCGGAATCAGAGATGGGGAATCAGAGGCAGGGAATCAGAATCAGAAGCAGGGAATCAGAGGCCGGGAATCAGAGGCCGGAATCAGATGCTGGGAATCAGAGGCCTGGAATCAGAGGCGGGGAATCAGATGCGGGGAATCAGAGGCGGGGAATCAGAGCTGGGGAATCAGAGGCGGGGTATTAGAGTTGGGGAATCAGAGGCAGGGAATCAGATATGGGGAAACAGAGGTGGGGAATCAGAGGCGGGGAAACAGATGCAGGGAATCAGATATGGGGAATCAGAGGTGGGGAATCAGAGATGGGGAATCAGAGGCGGTGAATCAGAGATGGGGAATCAGAGGCGGGGAATCAGAGGCAGGAAATCAGACACGGGGATTCAGAGGCTGCGAATCAGACGGGGGGAATCAAAGGCGGGGAATCAGAGCTGGGGAATCAGAGGCAGGGAATCAGAGGCGGGGAATCAGATATGGGGAATCAGAGGCTGGGATTCAGAGGCGGGGAATCAGAGGCAGGGAATCAGACACGGGGAATCAGAGGTGGGGAATCAGAGATGGGGAATCAGAGGAATCAGAGATGGGGAATCAGAGGCGGGGAATCAGAGGCAGGAAATCAGACACGGGGATTCAGAGGCTGGGAATCAGACGGGGGGAATCAAAGGTGGGGAATCAGAGCTGGGGAATCAGAGGCAGGGAATCAGAGTTGGGGATTCAGAGAAGGGGAATCAGATATGGGGAAACAGAGGCGGGAAATCAGAGGCGGGCAAACAGAGGCGGGGAATTTGATATGGGGAATCAGAGGTGGGGAATCAGAGGTGGTGAATCAGTGATGGGGAATCACAGGCGGGGAATCAGAGGCAGGGAATAGAACGCAGGGAATCAGACGCAGGGAATCAGAGCTGGGGAATCAGAGGCGGGGAATCATAGTTGGGAATCAGAGGCGGGGAATCAGATATGGGGAAACAGAGGCGGGGAATCAGAGGTGGGGAATCGGATGCGGGGAATCAGAGGCGGGGAATCAGAGCTGGGGAATCAGAGGCGGGGAATCAGAGTTGGGGCATCAGAGGTGGGAAATTAGATATAGGGAAACAGAGGCGGGGAATCAGAGGCGGGGAAACAGAGGCGGGGAATCAGATATGGGGAATCAGAGGTGGGGAATCAGAGGCAGGGAATCAGATGTGCGGAATCAGAGATGGGGAATCAGAGGCAGGGAATCAGAATCAGAAGCTGGGAATCAGAGGCCGGGAATCAGAGGCCGGGAATCAGATGCTGGGAATAAGAGGCCGGGAATCAGAGGTGGGGAATCAGAGTCCGGGAATCAGAGATGGGGATTCAGAGGCGGGGAATGAGATATGGAGAATCAGAGGCGGGGAATCAGAGGCCGGGAAACAGAGGTGGGGAATCAGATATGGGGAATCAGATGTGGCGAATCAAAGGCGGTGAATCAGAGATGGGGAATCAGAGGCGGGGAATCAGAGGCAGGGAATCAGATGCGGGGAATCAGAGGCGGGGAATCAGAGCTGGCTAATCAGAGGCGGGGAATCAGAGGTGGGCAATCAGAGGCCGGGAATCAGATATGGGGAATCAGAGGCGGGGAATCAGAGGCGGGGAAACAGAGGCGGGGAATCAAATATAGGGAATCAGAGGTGGGGAATCAGAGGTTGTGAATCAGAGATGGGGAATCAAGGCGGGGAATCAGAGGCAGGGAATCAGACACGGGGAATCAGAGGCGGGGATTCAGAGCTGGGGAATCAGAGGCGGGGAATCAGAGTTGGGGAATCAGAGGCGGGGAATCAGATATGGGGAATCAGAGGCGGGGAATCAGAGGCGGGGAAACAGAGGCGGGGAATCAGATATGGGGAATCAGAGGTGGGGAATCAGGGGCAGGGAATCAGTGGCAGGGAATCAGAGGCGGGGAATCAGAGGCAGGGAATCAGAGGCAGGGAATCAGACACGGGGAATCAGAGGCGGGGAATCAGAGGCAGGGAATCGGACGCCGGGAATCAGAGTCAGGGAATCAGAGCTGGGGAATCAGAGGCGGGGAATCAGATATGGGGAAATAGAGGCGGGGAATCAGATATGGGGAATCAGAGGTGTGGAATCAGAGCTGGGGAATCAGAGGCGGGGAATCAGATATGGGGAAATAGAGGCGGGGAATCAGATATGGGGAATCGGATGCGGGGAATCAGAGGCGGGGAATCAGAGCTGGGGAATCAGAGGCGGGGAATCAGAGTTGGGGCATCAGAGGTGGGAAATTAGATATAGGGAAACAGAGGCGGGGAATCAGAGGCGGGGAAACAGAGGCGGGGAATCAGATATGGGGAATCAGAGGTGGGGAATCAGAGGCAGGGAATCAGATGTGCGGAATCAGAGATGGGGAATCAGAGGCAGGGAATCAGAATCAGAAGCTGGGAATCAGAGGCCGGGAATCAGAGGCCGGGAATCAGATGCTGGGAATAAGAGGCCGGGAATCAGAGGTGGGGAATCAGAGTCCGGGAATCAGAGATGGGGATTCAGAGGCGGGGAATGAGATATGGAGAATCAGAGGCGGGGAATCAGAGGCCGGGAAACAGAGGTGGGGAATCAGATATGGGGAATCAGATGTGGCGAATCAAAGGCGGTGAATCAGAGATGGGGAATCAGAGGCGGGGAATCAGAGGCAGGGAATCAGATGCGGGGAATCAGAGGCGGGGAATCAGAGCTGGCTAATCAGAGGCGGGGAATCAGAGGTGGGCAATCAGAGGCCGGGAATCAGATATGGGGAATCAGAGGCGGGGAATCAGAGGCGGGGAAACAGAGGCGGGGAATCAAATATAGGGAATCAGAGGTGGGGAATCAGAGGTTGTGAATCAGAGATGGGGAATCAAGGCGGGGAATCAGAGGCAGGGAATCAGACACGGGGAATCAGAGGCGGGGATTCAGAGCTGGGGAATCAGAGGCGGGGAATCAGAGTTGGGGAATCAGAGGCGGGGAATCAGATATGGGGAATCAGAGGCGGGGAATCAGAGGCGGGGAAACAGAGGAGGGGAATCAGATATGGGGAATCAGAGGTGGGGAATCAGGGGCAGGGTATCAGTGGCAGGGAATCAGAGGCGGGGAATCAGAGGCAGGGAATCAGAGGCAGGGAATCAGACACGGGGAATCAGAGGCGGGGAATCAGAGATGGGGAATCAGAGGCGGGGAATCAGAGGCAGGGAATCGGACGCCGGGAATCAGAGTCAGGGAATCAGAGCTGGGGAATCAGAGGCGGGGAATCAGATATGGGGAAATAGAGGCGGGGAATCAGATATGGGGAATCAGAGGTGTGGAATCAGAGGTTGGGAATCAGAGGAAGGGAATCACAGTCGGGGAAACAGAGGCGGGGAAACAGAGGCGGGGAATCAGATATGGGGAATCAGAGGTGGGGAATCAGGGGCAGGGAATCAGTGGCAGGGAATCAGAGGCGGGGAATCAGAGGCGGGGAATCAGAGGCAGGGAATCAGACACGGGGAATCAGAGGCGGGGAATCAGAGATGGGGAATCAGAGGCGGGGAATCAGAGGCAGGGAATCGGACGCCGGGAATCAGAGTCAGGGAATCAGAGCTGGGGAATCAGAGGCGGGGAATCAGATATGGGGAAATAGAGGCGAGGAATCAGATATGGGGAATCAGAGGTGTGGAATCAGAGGTTGGGAATCAGAGGAAGGGAATCAGAGTCGGGGAAACAGAGGCGGGGAATCAGATATGTGGAATGAGAGGTGGCGAATCAAAGGCGGTGAAACAGAGATGGGGAATCAGGGCAGGGAATCAGAGGCAGGGAATCAAACACGGGGAATCAGAGCTGGGGAATCAGAGGCGGGGAATCAGAGTTGGGAATCAGAGGCGGGGAATCAGAGGCGGGGAAACAGAGGCGAGGAATCAGATATGGGGTATCAGAGGTGGGGAATCAGAGGTTGGGAATCAGAGGCAGGGAATCAGAGGCGGGGAATCAGAGGCGGGGAATCAGAGGAAGGGAATCAGATGTGCGGAATCCGAGATGGGGAATCAGAGGCAGGGAATCAGAGGCGGGGAATCAGAGGCGGGGAATCAGAGGCCGGGAATCAGATATGGGGAATCAGAGGCGGGGAATCAGAGGCGGGGAAACAGAGGCGGGGAATCAAATATAGGGAATCAGAGGTGGGGAATCAGAGGTTGTGAATCAGAGATGGGGAATCAAGGCGGGGAATCAGAGGCAGGGAATCAGACACGGGGAATCAGAGGCGGGGATTCAGCGCTGGGGAATCAGAGGCGGGGAATCAGAGTTGGGGAATCAGAGGCGGGGAATCAGATATGGGGAATCAGAGGCGGGGAATCAGAGGCGGGGAAACAGAGGCGGGGAATCAGATATGGGGAATCAGAGGTGGGGAATCAGGGGCAGGGAATCAGTGGCAGGGAATCAGAGGCGGGGAATCAGAGGCAGGGAATCAGAGGCAGGGAATCAGACACGGGGAATCAGAGGCGGGGAATCAGAGATGGGGAATCAGAGGCGGGGAATCAGAGGCAGGGAATCGGACGCCGGGAATCAGAGTCAGGGAATCAGAGCTGGGGAATCAGAGGCGGGGAATCAGATATGGGGAAATAGAGGCGGGGAATCAGATATGGGGAATCAGAGGTGTGGAATCAGAGGTTGGGAATCAGAGGAAGGGAATCACAGTCGGGGAAACAGAGGCGGGGAAACAGAGGCGGGGAATCAGATATGGGGAATCAGAGGTGGGGAATCAGGGGCAGGGAATCAGTGGCAGGGAATCAGAGGCGGGGAATCAGAGGCGGGGAATCAGAGGCAGGGAATCAGACACGGGGAATCAGAGGCGGGGAATCAGAGATGGGGAATCAGAGGCGGGGAATCAGAGGCAGGGAATCGGACGCCGGGAATCAGAGTCAGGGAATCAGAGCTGGGGAATCAGAGGCGGGGAATCAGATATGGGGAAATAGAGGCGAGGAATCAGATATGGGGAATCAGAGGTGTGGAATCAGAGGTTGGGAATCAGAGGAAGGGAATCAGAGTCGGGGAAACAGAGGCGGGGAATCAGATATGTGGAATGAGAGGTGGCGAATCAAAGGCGGTGAAACAGAGATGGGGAATCAGGGCAGGGAATCAGAGGCAGGGAATCAAACACGGGGAATCAGAGCTGGGGAATCAGAGGCGGGGAATCAGAGTTGGGAATCAGAGGCGGGGAATCAGAGGCGGGGAAACAGAGGCGAGGAATCAGATATGGGGTATCAGAGGTGGGGAATCAGAGGTTGGGAATCAGAGGCAGGGAATCAGAGGCGGGGAATCAGAGGCGGGGAATCAGAGGAAGGGAATCAGATGTGCGGAATCCGAGATGGGGAATCAGAGGCAGGGAATCAGAGGCGGGGAATCAGAGGCGGGGAATCAGAGGCCGGGAATCAGATATGGGGAAACTGAGGCGGGGAATCCGAGGCGGGGAAACAGAGGCGGGGAATCAGATATGGGGAATCAGAGGTGTGGAATCAGAGGTTGGGAATCAGAGGCAGGGAATCAGAGGCTTGGAATCAGATGCAGGGAACCAGATGCGGGGAATCAGATGCGGGGAATCAGAGCTGGGGAATCAGAGGTGGGGAATCAGATTTGGGGAATCAGAGGTGGGGACTTAGATATTGGGAAACAGAGGCGGGGAATCAGAGGCGGGGAAACAGAGGCGGGGAATCAGATATGGGGAATCAGAGGTGGGGAATCAGAGGCAGGGAATCAGATGTGCGGAATCAGAGATGGGGAATCAGAGGCAGGGAATCAGAATCAGAAGCAGGGAATCAGAGGCCGGGAATCAGAGGCCGGAATCAGATGATGGGAATCAGAGGCCTGGAATCAGAGGCGTGGAATCAGAGGCAGGGAATCAGATGCGGGGAATCAGAGGCGGGGAATCAGAGCTGGGGAATCGGAGGCGGGGTATTAGAGTTGGGGAATCAGAGGCGGGGAATCAGATATGGGGAAACAGAGGTAGGGAATCAGAGGCGGGGAAACAGAGGCAGGGAATCAAATATGGGGAATCAGAGGCGGGGAATCAGAGGTGGGGAATCATAGGCAGGGAATCGGATGTGCGGAATCAGAGATGGGGAATCAGAGGCCGGGAATCAGAGGTGGGGAATCAGAGGCAGGGTATCAGACGCGGGGAATCAGAGGTGGGCAATCAGAGGCGGGGAATCAGATATGGGGAATCAGAGGCGGGAAATCAGAGGCGGGGAAACAGAGGCGTGGAATCAGATGTGGGGAATCAGAGGTGGGGCATCAGAGGTTGTGAATCACAGATGGGGAATCAGAGGCGGGGAATCAGAGGCAGGGAACCAGACGCGGGGAATCAGAGGCGGGGATTCAGAGCTGGGGAATCAGAAGCGGGGAATCAGAGTTGGGGAATCAGAGGCGGGGAATCAGATATGGGGAATCAGAGGCAGGGAATCAGAGGCGGGGAATCAGAGGCAGGGAATCAGATGCGGGTAATCTGAGGCGGGTAATCAGAGCTGGGGAATCAGAGGTGGGGAATCAGAGTTGGGGAATCAGAGGCAGGGAATTGGATGTGCGGAATCAGAGATGGGGAATCAGAGGTGGGGAATCAGAGGCGGTGAATCAGAGATGGGGAATCAGAGGCGGGGAATCAGAGGCAGGAAATCAGACACGGGGATTCAGAGGCTGGGAATCAGACGGGGGGAATCAAAGGCGGGGAATCAGAGCTGGGGAATCTGAGGCAGGGAATCAGAGTTGGGGATTCAGAGGCGGGGAATCAGATATGGGGAAACAGAGGCGGGGAATCAGAGGCGGGCAAACAGAGGCGGGGAATTAGATATGGGGAATCAGAGGTAGGGAATCAGAGGTGGTGAATCAGTGATGGGGAATCACAGGCGGGGAATCAGAGGCAGGGAATAGAACGCGGGGAATCAGAGGAAGGGAATCAGAGCTGGGGAATCAGAGGCGGGGAATCATAGTTGGGAATCAGAGGCGGGAATCAGATATGGGGAAACAGAGGCGGGGAATCAGAGGCGGGGAAACAGAGGAGGGGAATCAGATATGGGGAATCGGATGCAGGGAATCAGAGGCGGGGAATCAGAGCTGGGGAATCAGAGGCGGGGAATCAGAGTTGGGGCATCAGAGGTGGGGAATTAGATATAGGGAAACAGAGGCGGGGAATCAGAGGCAGGGAAACAGAGGCGGGGAATCAGATATGGGGAATCAGAGGTGGGGAATCAGAGGCAGGGAATCAGATGTGCGGAATCAGAGATGGGGAATCAGAGGCAGGGAATCAGAAGCGGGGAATCAGAGGCCGGGAATCAGAGGCCAGGAATCAGATGCTGGGAATAAGAGGCCGGGAATCAGAGGAGGGGAATCAGAGTCCGGGAATCAGAGATGGGTATTCAGAGGCGGGGAATGAGATATGGAGAATCAGAGGCGGGGAATCAGAGGCGGGGAAACAGAGGTTGGGAATCAGATATGGGGAATCAGAGGTGGCGAATCAAAGGCGGTGAATCAGAGATGGGGAATCAGAGCTGGGGAATCAGAGGCAGGGAATCAGATGCGGGGAATCAGAGGCGGGGAATCAGAGCTGGCGAATCAGAGGCTGGGAATCAGAGGTGGGCAATCAGAGGCGGGGAATCAGATATGGGGAATCAGAGGCGGGGAATCAGAGGCGGGGAAACAGAGGCGGGGAATCAGAGTCCGGGAATCAGAGATGGGGAATCAGAGTCCGGGAATCAGAGATGGGGATTCAGAGGCGGGGAATGAGATATGGAGAATCAGAGGCGGGGAATCAGAGGCCGGGAAACAGAGGTGGGGAATCAGATATGGGGAATCAGATGTGGCGAATCAAAGGCGGTGAATCAGAGATGGGGAATCAGAGGCGGGGAATCAGAGGCAGGGAATCAGATGCGGGGAATCAGAGGCGGGGAATCAGAGCTGGCGAATCAGAGGCGGGGAATCAGAGGTGGGCAATCAGAGGCCGGGAATCAGATATGGGGAATCAGAGGCGGGGAATCAGAGGCGGGGAAACAGAGGCGGGGAATCAAATATAGGGAATCAGAGGTGGGGAATCAGAGGTTGTGAATCAGAGATGGGGAATCAAGGCGGGGAATCAGAGGCAGGGAATCAGACACGGGGAATCAGAGGCGGGGATTCAGAGCTGGGGAATCAGAGGCGGGGAATCAGAGTTGGGGAATCAGAGGCGGGGAATCAGATATGGGGAATCAGAGGCGGGGAATCAGAGGCGGGGAAACAGAGGCGGGGAATCAGATATGGGGAATCAGAGGTGGGGAATCAGGGGCAGGGAATCAGTGGCAGGGAATCAGAGGCGGGGAATCAGAGGCAGGGAATCAGAGGCAGGGAATCAGACACGGGGAATCAGAGGCGGGGAATCAGAGATGGGGAATCAGAGGCGGGGAATCAGAGGCAGGGAATCGGACGCCGGGAATCAGAGTCAGGGAATCAGAGCTGGGGAATCAGAGGCGGGGAATCAGATATGGGGAAATAGAGGCGGGGAATCAGATATGGGGAATCAGAGGTGTGGAATCAGAGGTTGGGAATCAGAGGAAGGGAATCAGAGTCGGGGAAACAGAGGCGGGGAAACAGAGGCGGGGAATCAGATATGGGGAATCAGAGGTGGGGAATCAGGGGCAGGGAATCAGTGGCAGGGAATCAGAGGCGGGGAATCAGAGGCGGGGAATCAGAGGCAGGGAATCAGACACGGGGAATCAGAGGCGGGGAATCAGGAATGGGGAATCAGAGGCGGGGAATCAGAGGCAGGGAATCGGACGCCGGGAATCAGAGTCAGGGAATCAGAGCTGGGGAATCAGAGGCGGGGAATCAGATATGGGGAAATAGAGGCGGGGAATCAGATATGGGGAATCAGAGGTGTGGAATCAGAGGTTGGGAATCAGAGGAAGGGAATCAGAGTCGGGGAAACAGAGGCGGGGAATCAGATATGTGGAATGAGAGGTGGCGAATCAAAGGCGGTGAAACAGAGATGGGGAATCAGGGCAGGGAATCAGAGGCAGGGAATCAAACACGGGGAATCAGAGCTGGGGAATCAGAGGCGGGGAATCAGAGTTGGGAATCAGAGGCGGGGAATCAGAGGCGGGGAAACAGAGGCGAGGAATCAGATATGGGGAATCAGAGGTGGGGAATCAGAGGTTGGGAATCAGAGGCAGGGAATCAGAGGCGGGGAATCAGAGGCGGGGAATCAGAGGAAGGGAATCAGATGTGCGGAATCGGAGATGGGGAATCAGAGGCAGGGAATCAGAGGCGGGGAATCAGAGGCGGGGAATCAGAGGCCGGGAATCAGATATGGGGAAACTGAGGCGGGGAATCCGAGGCGGGGAAACAGAGGCGGGGAATCAGATATGGGGAATCAGAGGTGTGGAATCAGAGGTTGGGAATCAGAGGCAGGGAATCAGAGGCTTGGAATCAGATGCAGGGAACCAGATGCGGGGAATCAGATGCGGGGAATCAGAGCTGGGGAATCAGAGGTGGGGAATCAGATTTGGGGAATCAGAGGTGGGGACTTAGATATTGGGAAACAGAGGCGGGGAATCAGAGGCGGGGAAACAGAGGCGGGGAATCAGATATGGGGAATCAGAGGTGGGGAATCAGAGGCAGGGAATCAGATGTGCGGAATCAGAGATGGGGAATCAGAGGCAGGGAATCAGAATCAGAAGCAGGGAATCAGAGGCCGTGAATCAGAGGCCGGAATCAGATGATGGGAATCAGAGGCCTGGAATCAGAGGCGTGGAATCAGAGGCAGGGAATCAGATGCGGGGAATCAGAGGCGGGGAATCAGAGCTGGGGAATCGGAGGCGTGGTATTAGAGTTGGGGAATCAGAGGCGGGGAATCAGATATGGGGAAACAGAGGTAGGGAATCAGAGGCGGGGAAACAGAGGCAGGGAATCAGAGATGGGGAATCAGAGGCGGGGAATCAGAGGCAGGGAATCGGACGCCGGGAATCAGAGTCAGGGAATCAGAGCTGGGGAATCAGAGGCGGGGAATCAGATATGGGGAAATAGAGGCGAGGAATCAGATATGGGGAATCAGAGGTGTGGAATCAGAGGTTGGGAATCAGAGGAAGGGAATCAGAGTCGGGGAAACAGAGGCGGGGAATCAGATATGTGGAATGAGAGGTGGCGAATCAAAGGCGGTGATACAGAGATGGGGAATCAGGGCAGGGAATCAGAGGCAGGGAATCAAACACGGGGAATCAGAGCTGGGGAATCAGAGGCGGGGAATCAGAGTTGGGAATCAGAGGCGGGGAATCAGAGGCGGGGAAACAGAGGCGAGGAATCAGATATGGGGTATCAGAGGTGGGGAATCAGAGGTTGGGAATCAGAGGCAGGGAATCAGAGGCGGGGAATCAGAGGCGGGGAATCAGAGGAAGGGAATCAGATGTGCGGAATCCGAGATGGGGAATCAGAGGCAGGGAATCAGAGGCGGGGAATCAGAGGCGGGGAATCAGAGGCCGGGAATCAGATATGGGGAATCAGAGGCGGGGAATCAGAGGCGGGGAAACAGAGGCGGGGAATCAAATATAGGGAATCAGAGGTGGGGAATCAGAGGTTGTGAATCAGAGATGGGGAATCAAGGCGGGGAATCAGAGGCAGGGAATCAGACACGGGGAATCAGAGGCGGGGATTCAGCGCTGGGGAATCAGAGGCGGGGAATCAGAGTTGGGGAATCAGAGGCGGGGAATCAGATATGGGGAATCAGAGGCGGGGAATCAGAGGCGGGGAAACAGAGGCGGGGAATCAGATATGGGGAATCAGAGGTGGGGAATCAGGGGCAGGGAATCAGTGGCAGGGAATCAGAGGCGGGGAATCAGAGGCAGGGAATCAGAGGCAGGGAATCAGACACGGGGAATCAGAGGCGGGGAATCAGAGATGGGGAATCAGAGGCGGGGAATCAGAGGCAGGGAATCGGACGCCGGGAATCAGAGTCAGGGAATCAGAGCTGGGGAATCAGAGGCGGGGAATCAGATATGGGGAAATAGAGGCGGGGAATCAGATATGGGGAATCAGAGGTGTGGAATCAGAGGTTGGGAATCAGAGGAAGGGAATCACAGTCGGGGAAACAGAGGCGGGGAAACAGAGGCGGGGAATCAGATATGGGGAATCAGAGGTGGGGAATCAGGGGCAGGGAATCAGTGGCAGGGAATCAGAGGCGGGGAATCAGAGGCGGGGAATCAGAGGCAGGGAATCAGACACGGGGAATCAGAGGCGGGGAATCAGAGATGGGGAATCAGAGGCGGGGAATCAGAGGCAGGGAATCGGACGCCGGGAATCAGAGTCAGGGAATCAGAGCTGGGGAATCAGAGGCGGGGAATCAGATATGGGGAAATAGAGGCGAGGAATCAGATATGGGGAATCAGAGGTGTGGAATCAGAGGTTGGGAATCAGAGGAAGGGAATCAGAGTCGGGGAAACAGAGGCGGGGAATCAGATATGTGGAATGAGAGGTGGCGAATCAAAGGCGGTGAAACAGAGATGGGGAATCAGGGCAGGGAATCAGAGGCAGGGAATCAAACACGGGGAATCAGAGCTGGGGAATCAGAGGCGGGGAATCAGAGTTGGGAATCAGAGGCGGGGAATCAGAGGCGGGGAAACAGAGGCGAGGAATCAGATATGGGGTATCAGAGGTGGGGAATCAGAGGTTGGGAATCAGAGGCAGGGAATCAGAGGCGGGGAATCAGAGGCGGGGAATCAGAGGAAGGGAATCAGATGTGCGGAATCCGAGATGGGGAATCAGAGGCAGGGAATCAGAGGCGGGGAATCAGAGGCGGGGAATCAGAGGCCGGGAATCAGATATGGGGAAACTGAGGCGGGGAATCCGAGGCGGGGAAACAGAGGCGGGGAATCAGATATGGGGAATCAGAGGTGTGGAATCAGAGGTTGGGAATCAGAGGCAGGGAATCAGAGGCTTGGAATCAGATGCAGGGAACCAGATGCGGGGAATCAGATGCGGGGAATCAGAGCTGGGGAATCAGAGGTGGGGAATCAGATTTGGGGAATCAGAGGTGGGGACTTAGATATTGGGAAACAGAGGCGGGGAATCAGAGGCGGGGAAACAGAGGCGGGGAATCAGATATGGGGAATCAGAGGTGGGGAATCAGAGGCAGGGAATCAGATGTGCGGAATCAGAGATGGGGAATCAGAGGCAGGGAATCAGAATCAGAAGCAGGGAATCAGAGGCCGGGAATCAGAGGCCGGAATCAGATGATGGGAATCAGAGGCCTGGAATCAGAGGCGTGGAATCAGAGGCAGGGAATCAGATGCGGGGAATCAGAGGCGGGGAATCAGAGCTGGGGAATCGGAGGCGGGGTATTAGAGTTGGGGAATCAGAGGCGGGGAATCAGATATGGGGAAACAGAGGTAGGGAATCAGAGGCGGGGAAACAGAGGCAGGGAATCAAATATGGGGAATCAGAGGCGGGGAATCAGAGGTGGGGAATCATAGGCAGGGAATCGGATGTGCGGAATCAGAGATGGGGAATCAGAGGCCGGGAATCAGAGGTGGGGAATCAGAGGCAGGGTATCAGACGCGGGGAATCAGAGGTGGGCAATCAGAGGCGGGGAATCAGATATGGGGAATCAGAGGCGGGAAATCAGAGGCGGGGAAACAGAGGCGTGGAATCAGATGTGGGGAATCAGAGGTGGGGCATCAGAGGTTGTGAATCACAGATGGGGAATCAGAGGCGGGGAATCAGAGGCAGGGAACCAGACGCGGGGAATCAGAGGCGGGGATTCAGAGCTGGGGAATCAGAAGCGGGGAATCAGAGTTGGGGAATCAGAGGCGGGGAATCAGATATGGGGAATCAGAGGCAGGGAATCAGAGGCGGGGAATCAGAGGCAGGGAATCAGATGCGGGTAATCTGAGGCGGGTAATCAGAGCTGGGGAATCAGAGGTGGGGAATCAGAGTTGGGGAATCAGAGGCAGGGAATTGGATGTGCGGAATCAGAGATGGGGAATCAGAGGTGGGGAATCAGAGGCGGTGAATCAGAGATGGGGAATCAGAGGCGGGGAATCAGAGGCAGGAAATCAGACACGGGGATTCAGAGGCTGGGAATCAGACGGGGGGAATCAAAGGCGGGGAATCAGAGCTGGGGAATCTGAGGCAGGGAATCAGAGTTGGGGATTCAGAGGCGGGGAATCAGATATGGGGAAACAGAGGCGGGGAATCAGAGGCGGGCAAACAGAGGCGGGGAATTAGATATGGGGAATCAGAGGTAGGGAATCAGAGGTGGTGAATCAGTGATGGGGAATCACAGGCGGGGAATCAGAGGCAGGGAATAGAACGCGGGGAATCAGAGGAAGGGAATCAGAGCTGGGGAATCAGAGGCGGGGAATCATAGTTGGGAATCAGAGGCGGGAATCAGATATGGGGAAACAGAGGCGGGGAATCAGAGGCGGGGAAACAGAGGAGGGGAATCAGATATGGGGAATCGGATGCAGGGAATCAGAGGCGGGGAATCAGAGCTGGGGAATCAGAGGCGGGGAATCAGAGTTGGGGCATCAGAGGTGGGGAATTAGATATAGGGAAACAGAGGCGGGGAATCAGAGGCAGGGAAACAGAGGCGGGGAATCAGATATGGGGAATCAGAGGTGGGGAATCAGAGGCAGGGAATCAGATGTGCGGAATCAGAGATGGGGAATCAGAGGCAGGGAATCAGAAGCGGGGAATCAGAGGCCGGGAATCAGAGGCCAGGAATCAGATGCTGGGAATAAGAGGCCGGGAATCAGAGGAGGGGAATCAGAGTCCGGGAATCAGAGATGGGTATTCAGAGGCGGGGAATGAGATATGGAGAATCAGAGGCGGGGAATCAGAGGCGGGGAAACAGAGGTTGGGAATCAGATATGGGGAATCAGAGGTGGCGAATCAAAGGCGGTGAATCAGAGATGGGGAATCAGAGCTGGGGAATCAGAGGCAGGGAATCAGATGCGGGGAATCAGAGGCGGGGAATCAGAGCTGGCGAATCAGAGGCTGGGAATCAGAGGTGGGCAATCAGAGGCGGGGAATCAGATATGGGGAATCAGAGGCGGGGAATCAGAGGCGGGGAAACAGAGGCGGGGAATCAGAGTCCGGGAATCAGAGATGGGGAATCAGAGTCCGGGAATCAGAGATGGGGATTCAGAGGCGGGGAATGAGATATGGAGAATCAGAGGCGGGGAATCAGAGGCCGGGAAACAGAGGTGGGGAATCAGATATGGGGAATCAGATGTGGCGAATCAAAGGCGGTGAATCAGAGATGGGGAATCAGAGGCGGGGAATCAGAGGCAGGGAATCAGATGCGGGGAATCAGAGGCGGGGAATCAGAGCTGGCGAATCAGAGGCGGGGAATCAGAGGTGGGCAATCAGAGGCCGGGAATCAGATATGGGGAATCAGAGGCGGGGAATCAGAGGCGGGGAAACAGAGGCGGGGAATCAAATATAGGGAATCAGAGGTGGGGAATCAGAGGTTGTGAATCAGAGATGGGGAATCAAGGCGGGGAATCAGAGGCAGGGAATCAGACACGGGGAATCAGAGGCGGGGATTCAGAGCTGGGGAATCAGAGGCGGGGAATCAGAGTTGGGGAATCAGAGGCGGGGAATCAGATATGGGGAATCAGAGGCGGGGAATCAGAGGCGGGGAAACAGAGGCGGGGAATCAGATATGGGGAATCAGAGGTGGGGAATCAGGGGCAGGGAATCAGTGGCAGGGAATCAGAGGCGGGGAATCAGAGGCAGGGAATCAGAGGCAGGGAATCAGACACGGGGAATCAGAGGCGGGGAATCAGAGATGGGGAATCAGAGGCGGGGAATCAGAGGCAGGGAATCGGACGCCGGGAATCAGAGTCAGGGAATCAGAGCTGGGGAATCAGAGGCGGGGAATCAGATATGGGGAAATAGAGGCGGGGAATCAGATATGGGGAATCAGAGGTGTGGAATCAGAGGTTGGGAATCAGAGGAAGGGAATCAGAGTCGGGGAAACAGAGGCGGGGAAACAGAGGCGGGGAATCAGATATGGGGAATCAGAGGTGGGGAATCAGGGGCAGGGAATCAGTGGCAGGGAATCAGAGGCGGGGAATCAGAGGCGGGGAATCAGAGGCAGGGAATCAGACACGGGGAATCAGAGGCGGGGAATCAGGAATGGGGAATCAGAGGCGGGGAATCAGAGGCAGGGAATCGGACGCCGGGAATCAGAGTCAGGGAATCAGAGCTGGGGAATCACAGGCGGGGAATCAGATATGGGGAAATAGAGGCGGGGAATCAGATATGGGGAATCAGAGGTGTGGAATCAGAGGTTGGGAATCAGAGGAAGGGAATCAGAGTCGGGGAAACAGAGGCGGGGAATCAGATATGTGGAATGAGAGGTGGCGAATCAAAGGCGGTGAAACAGAGATGGGGAATCAGGGCAGGGAATCAGAGGCAGGGAATCAAACACGGGGAATCAGAGCTGGGGAATCAGAGGCGGGGAATCAGAGTTGGGAATCAGAGGCGGGGAATCAGAGGCGGGGAAACAGAGGCGAGGAATCAGATATGGGGAATCAGAGGTGGGGAATCAGAGGTTGGGAATCAGAGGCAGGGAATCAGAGGCGGGGAATCAGAGGCGGGGAATCAGAGGAAGGGAATCAGATGTGCGGAATCGGAGATGGGGAATCAGAGGCAGGGAATCAGAGGCGGGGAATCAGAGGCGGGGAATCAGAGGCCGGGAATCAGATATGGGGAAACTGAGGCGGGGAATCCGAGGCGGGGAAACAGAGGCGGGGAATCAGATATGGGGAATCAGAGGTGTGGAATCAGAGGTTGGGAATCAGAGGCAGGGAATCAGAGGCTTGGAATCAGATGCAGGGAACCAGATGCGGGGAATCAGATGCGGGGAATCAGAGCTGGGGAATCAGAGGTGGGGAATCAGATTTGGGGAATCAGAGGTGGGGACTTAGATATTGGGAAACAGAGGCGGGGAATCAGAGGCGGGGAAACAGAGGCGGGGAATCAGATATGGGGAATCAGAGGTGGGGAATCAGAGGCAGGGAATCAGATGTGCGGAATCAGAGATGGGGAATCAGAGGCAGGGAATCAGAATCAGAAGCAGGGAATCAGAGGCCGTGAATCAGAGGCCGGAATCAGATGATGGGAATCAGAGGCCTGGAATCAGAGGCGTGGAATCAGAGGCAGGGAATCAGATGCGGGGAATCAGAGGCGGGGAATCAGAGCTGGGGAATCGGAGGCGTGGTATTAGAGTTGGGGAATCAGAGGCGGGGAATCAGATATGGGGAAACAGAGGTAGGGAATCAGAGGCGGGGAAACAGAGGCAGGGAATCAGATATGGGGAATCAGAGGCGGGGAATCAGAGGTGGGGAATCATAGGCAGGGAATCGGATGTGCGGAATCAGAGATGGGGAATCAGAGGCCGGGAATCAGAGGTGGGGAATCAGAGGCAGGGTATCAGACGCGGGGAATCAGAGGTGGGCAATCAGAGGCGGGGAATCAGATATGGGGAATCAGAGGCGGGAAATCAGAGGCGGGGAAACAGAGGCGTGGAATCAGATGTGGGGAATCAGAGGTGGGGCATCAGAGGTTGTGAATCACAGATGGGGAATCAGAGGCGGGGAATCAGAGGCAGGGAACCAGACGCGGGGAATCAGAGGCGGGGATTCAGAGCTCGGGAATCAGAAGCGGGGAATCAGAGTTGGGGAATCAGAGGCGGGGAATCAGATATGGGGAATCAGAGGCAGGGAATCAGAGGCGGGGAATCAGAGGCAGGGAATCAGATGAGGGTAATCTGAGGCGGGGAATCAGAGCTGGGGAATCAGAGGTGGGGAATCAGAGTTGGGGAATCAGAGGCAGGGAATTGGATGTGCGGAATCAGAGATGGGGAATCAGAGGTGGGGAATCAGAGGCGGTGAATCAGAGATGGGGAATCAGAGGCGGGGAATCAGAGGCAGGAAATCAGACACGGGGATTCAGAGGCTGGGAATCAGACGGGGGGAATCAAAGGCGGGGAATCAGAGCTGGGGAATCTGAGGCAGGGAATCAGAGTTGGGGATTCAGAGGCGGGGAATCAGATATGGGGAAACAGAGGCGGGGAATCAGAGGCGGGCAAACAGAGGCGGGGAATTAGATATGGGGAATCAGAGGTAGGGAATCAGAGGTGGTGAATCAGTGATGGGGAATCACAGGCGGGGAATCAGAGGCAGGGAATAGAACGCGGGGAATCAGAGGAAGGGAATTAGAGCTGGGGAATCAGAGGCGGGGAATCATAGTTGGGAATCAGAGGCGGGAATCAGATATGGGGAAACAGAGGCGGGGAATCAGAGGCGGGGAAACAGAGGCGGGGAATCAGATATGGGGAATCGGATGCAGGGAATAAGAGGCGGGGAATCAGAGCTGGGGAATCAGAGGCGGGGAATCAGAGTTGGGGCATCAGAGGTGGGGAATTAGATATAGGGAAACAGAGGCGGGGAATCAGAGGCAGGGAAACAGAGGCGGGGAATCAGATATGGGGAATCAGAGGTGGGGAATCAGAGGCAGGGAATCAGATGTGCGGAATCAGAGATGGGGAATCAGAGGCAGGGAATCAGAAGCGGGGAATCAGAGGCCGGGAATCAGAGGCCGGGAATCAGATGCTGGGAATAAGAGGCCGGGAATCAGAGGAGGGGAATCAGAGTCCGGGAATCAGAGATGGGGATTCAGAGGCGGGGAATGAGATATGGAGAATCAGAGGCGGGGAATCAGAGGCGGGGAAACAGAGGTTGGGAATCAGATATGGGGAATCAGAGGTGGCGAATCAAAGGCGGTGAATCAGAGATGGGGAATCAGAGCTGGGGAATCAGAGGCAGGGAATCAGATGCGGGGAATCAGAGGCGGGTAATCAGAGCTGGCGAATCAGAGGCTGGGAATCAGAGGTGGGCAATCAGAGGCGGGGAATCAGATATGGGGAATCAGAGGCGGGGAATCAGAGGCGGGGAAACAGAGGCGGGGAATCAAATATAGGGAATCAGAGGTGGGGAATCAGAGGTTGTGAATCAGAGCTGGGGAATCAGAGTTGGGGAATCAGAGGCAGGGAATCAGATATGGGGAATCAGAGGCGGGGAATCAGAGGCCGGGAATCAGATATGGGGAAACAGAGGCGGGGAATCCGAGGCGGGGAAACAGAGGCGGGGAATCAGATATGGGGAATCAGAGGTGGGGGATCAGAGGTTGGGAATCAGAGGCAGGGAATCAGAGGCTTGGAATCAGATGCAGGGAATCAGATGCGGGGAATCAGAGGCGGGGAATCAGAGCTGGGGAATCAGAGGTGGGGAATCAGATTTGGGGAATCAGAGGTGGGGACTTAGATATTGGGAAACAGAGGCGGGGAATCAGAGGCGGGGAAACAGAGGCGGGGAATCAGATATGGGGAATCAGAGGTGGGGAATCAGAGGCAGGGAATCAGATGTGCGGAATCAGAGATGGGGAATCAGAGGCAGGGAATCAGAATCAGAAGCAGGGAATCAGAGGCCGGAATCAGATGCTGGGAATCAGAGGCCTGGAATCAGAGGCGGGGAATCAGAGGCAGGGAATCAGATGCGTGGAATCAGAGGCGGGGAATCAGAGGCGGGGAATCAGATATCGGGAAATAGAGGCGGGGAATCATATATGGGGAATCAGAGGTGTGGAATCAGAGGTTGGGAATCAGAGGAAGGGAATTAGAGTCGGGGAAACAGAGGCAGGGAATCAGATATGTGGAATGAGAGGTGGCGAATCAAAGGCGGTGAAACAGAGATGGGGAATCAGGGCAGGGAATCAGAGGCAGGGAATCAAACACGGGGAATCAGAGCTGGGGAATCAGAGGCGGGGAATCAGAGTTGGGAATCAGAGGCGGGGAATCAGAGGCGGGGAAACAGAGGCGAGGAATCAGATATGGGGAATCAGAGGTGGGGAATCAGAGGTTGGGAATCAGAGGCAGGGAATCAGAGGCGGGGAATCAGAGGCGGGGAATCAGAGGAAGTGAATCAGATGTGCGGAATCGGAGATGGGGAATCAGAGGCAGGGAATCAGAGGCGGGGAATCAGAGGCGGGGAATCAGAGGCCGGGAATCAGATATGGGAAAACTGAGGCGGGGAATCCGAGGCGGGAAACAGAGGCGGGGAATCAGATATGGGGAATCAGAGGTGTGGAATCAGAGGTTGGGAATCAGAGGCAGGGAATCAGAGGCTTGGAATCAGATGCAGGGAACCAGATGCGGGGAATCAGATGCGGGGAATCAGAGCTGGGGAATCAGAGGTGGGGAATCAGATTTGGGGAATCAGAGGTGGGGACTTAGATATTGGGAAACAGAGGCGGGGAATCAGAGGTGGGTAAACAGAGGCGGGGAATCAGATATGGGGAATCAGAGGTGGGGAATCAGAGGCAGGGAATCAGATGTGCGGAATCAGAGATGGGGAATCAGAGGCAGGGAATCAGAATCAGAAGCAGGGAATCAGAGGCCGGGAATCAGAGGCCGGAATCAGATGATGGGAATCAGAGGCCTGGAATCAGAGGCGTTGAATCAGAGGCAGGGAATCAGATGCGGGGAATCAGAGGCGGGGAATCAGAGCTGGGGAATCGGAGGCGGGGTATTAGAGTTGGGGAATCAGAGGCGGGGAATCAGATATGGGGAAACAGAGGTAGGGAATCAGAGGCGGGGAAACAGAGGCAGGGAATCAGATATGGGGAATCAGAGGCGGGGAATCAGAGGTGGGGAATCATAGGCAGGGAATCGGATGTGCGGAATCAGAGATGGGGAATCAGAGGCCGGGAATCAGAGGTGGGGAATCAGAGGCAGGGTATCAGATGCGGGGAATCAGAGGTGGGCAATCAGAGGCGGGGAATCAGATATGGGGAATCAGAGGCGGGAAATCAGAGGCGGGGAAACAGAGGCGTGGAATCAGATGTGGGGAATCAGAGGTGGGGCATCAGAGGTTGTGAATCACAGATGGGGAATCAGAGGCGGGGAATCAGAGGCAGGGAACCAGACGCGGGGAATCAGAGGCGGGGATTCAGAGCTGGGGAATCAGAAGCGGGGAATCAGAGTTGGGGAATCAGAGGCGGGGAATCAGATATGGGGAATCAGAGGCAGGGAATCAGAGGCGGGGAATCAGAGGCAGGGAATCAGATGCGGGTAATCTGAGGCGGGGAATCAGAGCTGGGGAATCAGAGGTGGGGAATCAGAGTTGGGGAATCAGAGGCAGGGAATTGGATGTGCGGAATCAGAGATGGGGAATCAGAGGTGGGGAATCAGAGGCGGTGAATCAGAGATGGGGAATCAGAGGCGGGGAATCAGAGGCAGGAAATCAGACACGGGGATTCAGAGGCTGGGAATCAGACGGGGGGAATCAAAGGCGGGGAATCAGAGCTGGGGAATCTGAGGCAGGGAATCAGAGTTGGGGATTCAGAGGCGGGGAATCAGATATGGGGAAACAGAGGCGGGGAATCAGAGGCGGGCAAACAGAGGCGGGGAATTAGATATGGGGAATCAGAGGTAGGGAATCAGAGGTGGTGAATCAGTGATGGGGAATCACAGGCGGGGAATCAGAGGCAGGGAATAGAACGCGGGGAATCAGAGGAAGGGAATCAGAGCTGGGGAATCAGAGGCGGGGAATCATAGTTGGGAATCAGAGGCGGGAATCAGATATGGGGAAACAGAGGCGGGGAATCAGAGGCGGGGAAACAGAGGAGGGGAATCAGATATGGGGAATCGGATGCAGGGAATCAGAGGCGGGGAATCAGAGCTGGGGAATCAGAGGTGGGGAATCAGAGTTGGGGCATCAGAGGTGGGGAATTAGATATAGGGAAACAGAGGCGGGGAATCAGAGGCAGGGAAACAGAGGCGGGGAATCAGATATGGGGAATCAGAGGTGGGGAATCAGAGGCAGGGAATCAGATGTGCGGAATCAGAGATGGGGAATCAGAGGCAGGGAATCAGAAGCGGGGAATCAGAGGCCGGGAATCAGAGGCCAGGAATCAGATGCTGGGAATAAGAGGCCGGGAATCAGAGGAGGGGAATCAGAGTCCGGGAATCAGAGATGGGGATTCAGAGGCGGGGAATGAGATATGGAGAATCAGAGGCGGGGAATCAGAGGCGGGGAAACAGAGGTTGGGAATCAGATATGGGGAATCAGAGGTGGTGAATCAAAGGCGGTGAATCAGAGATGGGGAATCAGAGCTGGGGAATCAGAGGCAGGGAATCAGATGCGCGGAATCAGAGGCGGGGAATCAGAGCTGGCGAATCAGAGGCTGGGAATCAGAGGTGGGCAATCAGAGGCGGGGAATCAGATATGGGGAATCAGAGGCGGGGAATCAGAGGCGGGGAAACAGAGGCGGGGAATCAGAGTCCGGGAATCAGAGATGGGGAATCAGAGTCCGGGAATCAGAGATGGGGATTCAGAGGCGGGGAATGAGATATGGAGAATCAGAGGCGGGGAATCAGAGGCCGGGAAACAGAGGTGGGGAATCAGATATGGGGAATCAGATGTGGCGAATCAAAGGCGGTGAATCAGAGATGGGGAATCAGAGGCGGGGAATCAGAGGCAGGGAATCAGATGCGGGGAATCAGAGGCGGGGAATCAGAGCTGGCGAATCAGAGGCGGGGAATCAGAGGTGGGCAATCAGAGGCCGGGAATCAGATATGGGGAATCAGAGGCGGGGAATCAGAGGCGGGGAAACAGAGGCGGGGAATCAAATATAGGGAATCAGAGGTGGGGAATCAGAGGTTGTGAATCAGAGATGGGGAATCAAGGCGGGGAATCAGAGGCAGGGAATCAGACACGGGGAATCAGAGGCGGGGATTCAGAGCTGGGGAATCAGAGGCGGGGAATCAGAGTTGGGGAATCAGAGGCGGGGAATCAGATATGGGGAATCAGAGGCGGGGAATCAGAGGCGGGGAAACAGAGGCGGGGAATCAGATATGGGGAATCAGAGGTGGGGAATCAGGGGCAGGGAATCAGTGGCAGGGAATCAGAGGCGGGGAATCAGAGGCAGGGAATCAGAGGCAGGGAATCAGACACGGGGAATCAGAGGCGGGGAATCAGAGATGGGGAATCAGAGGCGGGGAATCAGAGGCAGGGAATCGGACGCCGGGAATCAGAGTCAGGGAATCAGAGCTGGGGAATCAGAGGCGGGGAATCAGATATGGGGAAATAGAGGCGGGGAATCAGATATGGGGAATCAGAGGTGTGGAATCAGAGGTTGGGAATCAGAGGAAGGGAATCAGAGTCGGGGAAACAGAGGCGGGGAAACAGAGGCGGGGAATCAGATATGGGGAATCAGAGGTGGGGAATCAGGGGCAGGGAATCAGTGGCAGGGAATCAGAGGCGGGGAATCAGAGGCGGGGAATCAGAGGCAGGGAATCAGACACGGGGAATCAGAGGCGGGGAATCAGGAATGGGGAATCAGAGGCGGGGAATCAGAGGCAGGGAATCGGACGCCCGGAATCAGAGTCAGGGAATCAGAGCTGGGGAATCAGAGGTGTGGAATCAGAGGTTGGGAATCAGAGGAAGGGAATTAGAGTCGGGGAAACAGAGGCGGGGAATCAGATATGTGGAATGAGAGGTGGCGAATCAAAGGCGGTGAAACAGAGATGGGGAATCAGGGCAGGGAATCAGAGGCAGGGAATCAAACACGGGGAATCAGAGCTGGGGAATCAGAGGCGGGGAATCAGAGTTGGGAATCAGAGGCGGGGAATCAGAGGCGAGGAATCAGATATGGGGAATCAGAGGTGGGGAATCAGAGGTTGGGAATCAGAGGCAGGGAATCAGAGGCGGGGAATCAGAGGCGGGGAATCAGAGGAAGGGAATCAGATGTGCGGAATCGGAGATGGGGAATCAGAGGCAGGGAATCAGAGGCGGGGAATCAGAGGCGGGGAATCAGAGGCCGGGAATCAGATATGGGGAAACTGAGGCGGGGAATCCGAGGCGGGGAAACAGAGGCGGGGAATCAGATATGGGGAATCAGAGGTGTGGAATCAGAGGTTGGGAATCAGAGGCAGGGAATCAGAGGCTTGGAATCAGATGCAGGGAACCAGATGCGGGGAATCAGATGCGGGGAATCAGAGCTGGGGAATCAGAGGTGGGGAATCAGATTTGGGGAATCAGAGGTGGGGACTTAGATATTGGGAAACAGAGGCGGGGAATCAGAGGTGGGTAAACAGAGGCGGGGAATCAGATATGGGGAATCAGAGGTGGGGAATCAGAGGCAGGGAATCAGATGTGCGGAATCAGAGATGGGGAATCAGAGGCAGGGAATCAGAATCAGAAGCAGGGAATCAGAGGCCGGGAATCAGAGGCCGGAATCAGATGATGGGAATCAGAGGCCTGGAATCAGAGGCGTGGAATCAGAGGCAGGGAATCAGATGCGGGGAATCAGAGGCGGGGAATCAGAGCTGGGGAATCGGAGGCGGGGAAACAGAGGCGAGGAATCAGATATGGGGAATCAGAGGAAGGGAATCAGATGTGCGGAATCGGAGATGGGGAATCAGAGGCAGGGAATCAGAGGCGGGGAATCAGAGGCGGGGAATCAGAGGCCGGGAATCAGATATGGGGAAACTGAGGCGGGGAATCCGAGGCGGGGAAACAGAGGCGGGGAATCAGATATGGGGAATCAGAGGTGTGGAATCAGAGGTTGGGAATCAGAGGCAGGGAATCAGAGGCTTGGAATCAGATGCAGGGAACCAGATGCGGGGAATCAGATGCGGGGAATCAGAGCTGGGGAATCAGAGGTGGGGAATCAGATTTGGGGAATCAGAGGTGGGGACTTAGATATTGGGAAACAGAGGCGGGGAATCAGAGGCGGGGAAACAGAGGCGGGGAATCAGATATGGGGAATCAGAGGTGGGGAATCAGAGGCAGGGAATCAGATGTGCGGAATCAGAGATGGGGAATCAGAGGCAGGGAATCAGAATCAGAAGCAGGGAATCAGAGGCCGGGAATCAGAGGCCGGAATCAGATGATGGGAATCAGAGGCCTGGAATCAGAGGCGTGGAATCAGAGGCAGGGAATCAGATGCGGGGAATCAGAGGCGGGGAATCAGAGCTGGGGAATCGGAGGCGGGGTATTAGAGTTGGGGAATCAGAGGCGGGGAATCAGATATGGGGAAACAGAGGTAGGGAATCAGAGGCGGGGAAACAGAGGCAGGGAATCAGATATGGGGAATCAGAGGCGGGGAATCAGAGGTGGGGAATCATAGGCAGGGAATCGGATGTGCGGAATCAGAGATGGGGAATCAGAGGCCGGGAATCAGAGGTGGGGAATCAGAGGCAGGGTATCAGACGCGGGGAATCAGAGGTGGGCAATCAGAGGCGGGGAATCAGATATGGGGAATCAGAGGCGGGAAATCAGAGGCGGGGAAACAGAGGCGTGGAATCAGATGTGGGGAATCAGAGGTGGGGCATCAGAGGTTGTGAATCACAGATGGGGAATCAGAGGCGGGGAATCAGAGGCAGGGAACCAGACGCGGGGAATCAGAGGCGGGGATTCAGAGCTGGGGAATCAGAAGCGGGGAATCAGAGTTGGGGAATCAGAGGCGGGGAATCAGATATGGGGAATCAGAGGCAGGGAATCAGAGGCGGGGAATCAGAGGCAGGGAATCAGATGCGGGTAATCTGAGGCGGGGAATCAGAGCTGGGGAATCAGAGGTGGGGAATCAGAGTTGGGGAATCAGAGGCAGGGAATTGGATGTGCGGAATCAGAGATGGGGAATCAGAGGTGGGGAATCAGAGGCGGTGAATCAGAGATGGGGAATCAGAGGTGGGGAATCAGAGGCAGGAAATCAGACACGGGGATTCAGAGGCTGGGAATCAGACGGGGGGAATCAAAGGCGGGGAATCAGAGCTGGGGAATCTGAGGCAGGGAATCAGAGTTGGGGATTCAGAGGCGGGGAATCAGATATGGGGAAACAGAGGCGGGGAATCAGAGGCGGGCAAACAGAGGCGGGGAATTAGATATGGGGAATCAGAGGTAGGGAATCAGAGGTGGTGAATCAGTGATGGGGAATCACAGGCGGGGAATCAGAGGCAGGGAATAGAACGCGGGGAATCAGAGGAAGGGAATCAGAGCTGGGGAATCAGAGGCGGGGAATCATAGTTGGGAATCAGAGGCGGGAATCAGATATGGGGAAACAGAGGCGGGGAATCAGAGGCGGGGAAACAGAGGCGGGGAATCAGATATGGGGAATCGGATGCAGGGAATCAGAGGCGGGGAATCAGAGCTGGGGAATCAGAGGCGGGGAATCAGAGTTGGGGCATCAGAGGTGGGGAATTAGATATAGGGAAACAGAGGCGGGGAATCAGAGGCAGGGAAACAGAGGCGGGGAATCAGATATGGGGAATCAGAGGTGGGGAATCAGAGGCAGGGAATCAGATGTGCGGAATCAGAGATGGGGAATCAGAGGCAGGGAATCAGAAGCGGGGAATCAGAGGCCGGGAATCAGAGGCCGGGAATCAGATGCTGGGAATAAGAGGCCGGGAATCAGAGGAGGGGAATCAGAGTCCGGGAATCAGAGATGGGGATTCAGAGGCGGGGAATGAGATATGGAGAATCAGAGGCGGGGAATCAGAGGCGGGGAAACAGAGGTTGGGAATCAGATATGGGGAATCAGAGGTGGCGAATCAAAGGCGGTGAATCAGAGATGGGGAATCAGAGCTGGGGAATCAGAGGCAGGGAATCAGATGCGGGGAATCAGAGGCGGGGAATCAGAGCTGGCGAATCTGAGGCTGGGAATCAGAGGTGGGCAATCAGAGGCGGGGAATCAGATATGGGGAATCAGAGGCAGGGAATCAGAGGCGGGGAAACAGAGGCGGGGAATCAAATATAGGGAATCAGAGGTGGGGAATCAGAGGTTGTGAATCAGAGATGGGGAATCAAGGCGGGGAATCAGAGGCAGGGAATCAGACGCGGGGAATCAGAGGCGGGGATTCAGAGCTGGGGAATCAGAGTTGGGGAATCAGAGGCAGGGAATCAGATATGGGGAATCAGAGGCGGGGAATCAGAGGCCGGGAATCAGATATGGGGAAACAGAGGCGGGGAATCCGAGGCGGGGAAACAGAGGCGGGGAATCAGATATGGGGAATCAGAGGTGGGGGATCAGAGGTTGGGAATCAGAGGCAGGGAATCAGAGGCTTGGAATCAGATGCAGGGAATCAGATGCGGGGAATCAGAGGCGGGGAATCAGAGCTGGGGAATCAGAGGTGGGGAATCAGATTTGGGGAATCAGAGGTGGGGACTTAGATATTGGGAAACAGAGGCGGGGAATCAGAGGCGGGGAAACAGAGGCGGGGAATCAGATATGGGGAATCAGAGGTGGGGAATCAGAGGCAGGGAATCAGATGTGCGGAATCAGAGATGGGGAATCAGAGGCAGGGAATCAGAATCAGAAGCAGGGAATCAGAGGCCGGGAATCAGAGGCCGGAATCAGATGCTGGGAATCAGAGGCCTGGAATCAGAGGCGGGGAATCAGAGGCAGGGAATCAGATGCGTGGAATCAGAGGCGGGGAATCAGAGCTGGGGAATCAGAGGCGGGGTATTAGAGTTGGGGAATCAGAGGACGGGAATCAGATGCTGGGAATAAGAGGCCGGGAATCAGAGGTGGGGATTCAGAGTCCGGGAATCAGAGATGGGGATTCAGAGGCGGGGAATGAGATATGGAGAATCAGAGGCGGGGAATCAGAGGCCGGGAAACAGAGGTGGGGAATCAGATATGGGGAATCAGAGGTGGCGAATCAAAGGCGGTGAATCAGAGATGGGGAATCAGAGGCGGGGAATCAGAGGCAGGGAATCAGATGCGGGGAATCAGAGGCGGGGAATCAGAGCTGGCGAATCAGAGGCGGGGAATCAGAGGTGGGCAATCAGAGGCGGGGAATCAGATAAGGGGAATCAGAGGCGGGGAATCAGAGGCGGGGAAACAGAGGCGGGGAATCAAATATAGTGAATCAGAGGTGGGGAATCAGAGGTTGTGAATCAGATATGGGGAATCAAGGCGGGGAATCAGGGGCAGGGAATCAGACACGGGGAATCAGAGGCGGGGATTCAGAGCTGGGGAATCAGAGGTGGGGAATCAGAGTTGGGGAATCAGAGGCAGGGAATCAGATATTGGGAATCAGAGGCGGGGAATCAGAGGCGGGGAAACAGAGGCGGGGAATCAGATATGGGGAATCAGAGGTGGGGAATCAGGGGCAGGGAATCAGTGGCAGGGAATCAGAGGCGGGGAATCAGAGGCGGGGAATCAGAGGCAGGGAATCAGACACGGGGAATCAGAGGCGGGGAATCAGAGATGGGGAATCAGAGGCGGGGAATCAGAGGCAGGGAATCGGACGCCGGGAATCAGAGTCGGGGAATCAGAGCTGGGGAATCAGAGGCGGGGAATCAGAGTTGGGGAATCAGAGGCGGGGAATCAGATATGGGGAAATAGAGGCGGGGAATCAGATATGGGGAATCAGAGGTGTGGAATCAGAGGTTGGGAAACAGAGGAAGGGAATCAGAGTCGGGGAAACAGAGGCGGGGAATCAGATATGTGGAATCAGAGGTGGCGAATCAAAGGCGGTGAAACAGAGATGGGGAATCAGGGCAGGGAATCAGAGGCAGGGAATCAAACACGGGGAATCAGAGCTGGGGAATCAGAGGCGGGGAATCAGAGTTGGGAATCAGAGGCGGGGAATCAGAGGCGGGGAAACAGAGGCGGGGAATCAGATATGGGGAATCAGAGGTGGGGAATCAGAGGTTGGGAATCAGAGGCAGGGAATCAGAGGCGGGGAATCAGAGGCGGGGAATCAGAGGAAGGGAATCAGATGTGCGGAATCGGAGATGGGGAATCAGAGGCAGGGAATCAGAGGCGGGGAATAAGAGGCGGGGAATCAGAGGCCGGGAATCAGATATGGGGAAACTGAGGCGGGGAATCCGAGGCGGGGAAACAGAGGCGGGGAATCAGATATGGGGAATCAGAGGTGGGGAATCAGAGGTTGGGAATCAGAGGCAGGGAATCAGAGGCTTGGAATCAGAGGCAGGGAATCAGATGCGGGGAATCAGAGGCGGGGAATCAGAGCTGGGGAATCAGAGGTGGGGAATCAGATTTGGGGAATCAGAGGTGGGGACTTAGATATTGGGAAACAAAGGCGGGGAATCAGAGGCGGGGAAACAGAGGCGGGGAATAAGATATGGGGAATCAGAGGTGGGGAATCAGAGGCAGGGAATCAGATGTGCGGAATCAGAGATGGGGAATCAGAGGCAGGGAATCAGAATCAGAAGCAAGGAATCAGAGGCCGGGAATCAGAGGCCGGAATCAGATGATGGGAATCAGAGGCCTGGAATCAGAGGCGGGGAATCAGAGGCAGGGAATCAGATGCGGGGAATCAGAGGCGGGGAATCAGAGCTGGGGAATCAGAGGCGGGGTATTAGAGTTGGGGAATCAGAGGCGGGGAATCAGATATGGGGAAACAGAGGTAGGGAATCAGATGCGGGGAAACAGAGGCAGGGAATCAGATATGGGGAATCAGAGGCGGGGAATCAGAGGTGGGGAATCATAGGCAGGGAATCGGATGTGCGGAATCAGAGATGGGGAATCAGAGGCCGGGAATCAGAGGTGGTGAATCAGAGATGGGGAATCAGAGGCGGGGAATCAGAGGCAGGGTATCAGACGCGGGGAATCAGAGGTGGGCAATCAGAGGCGGGGAATCAGATATGGGGAATCAGAGGCGGGGAATCAGAGGTGGGGAAACAGAGGCGGGGAATCAGATATGGGGAATCAGAGGTGGGGCATCAGAGGTTGTGAATCACAGATGGGGAATCAGAGGCGGGGAATCAGAGGCAGGGAATCAGACGCGGGGAATCAGAGGCGGGGATTCAGAGCTGGGGAATCAGAAGCGGGGAATCAGAGTTGGGGAATCAGAGGCGGGGAATCAGATATGGGGAATCAGAGGCAGGGAATCAGAGGCGGGGAATCAGAGGCAGGGAATCAGACGCGGGGAATCTGAGGCGGGGAATCAGAGCTGGGGAATCAGAGGTGGGGAATCAGAGTTGGGGAATCAGAGGCAGGGAATTGGATGTGCGGAATCAGAGATGGGGAATCAGAGGTGGGGAATCAGAGGCGGTGAATCAGAGATGGGGAATCAGAGGCGGGGAATCAGAGGCAGGAAATCAGACATGGGGATTCAGAGGCTGGGAATCAGACGGGGGGAATCAAAGGCGGGGAATCAGAGCTGGGGAATCTGAGGCAGGGAATCAGAGTTGGGGATTCAGAGGCGGGGAATCAGATATGGGGAAACAGAGGCGGGGAATCAGAGGCGGGCAAACAGAGGCGGGGAATTAGATATGGGGAATCAGAGGTAGGGAATCAGAGGTGGTGAATCAGTGATGGGGAATCACAGGCGGGGAATCAGAGGCAGGGAATAGAACGCGGGGAATCAGAGGCAGGGAATCAGAGCTGGGGAATCAGAGGCGGGGAATCATAGTTGGGAATCAGAGGCGGGAATCAGATATGGGGAAACAGAGGCGGGGAATCAGAGGCGGGGAAACAGAGGCGGGGAATCAGATATGGGGAATCGGATGCCGGGAATCAGAGGCGGGGAATCAGAGCTGGGGAATCAGAGGCGGGGAATCAGAGTTGGGGCATCAGAGGTGGGGAATTAGATATAGGGAAACAGAGGCGGGGAATCAGAGGCGGGGAAACAGAGGCGGGGAATCAGATATGGGGAATCAGAGGTGGGGAATCAGAGGCAGGGAATCAGATGTGCGGAATCAGAGATGGGGAATCAGAGGCAGGGAATCAGAAGCGGGGAATCAGAGGCCGGGAATCAGAGGCCGGGAATCAGATGCTGGGAATAAGAGGCCGGGAATCCGAGGAGGGGAATCAGAGTCCGGGAATCAGAGATGGGGATTCAGAGGCGGGGAATGAGATATGGAGAATCAGAGGCGGGGAATCAGAGGCGGGGAAACAGAGGTGGGGAATCAGATATGGGGAATCAGAGGTGGCGAATCAAAGGCGGTGAATCAGAGATGGGGAATCAGAGCTGGGGAATCAGAGGCAGGGAATCAGATGCGGGGAATCAGAGGCGGGGAATCAGAGTTGGGGAATCAGAGGCAGGGAATCAGATATTGGGAATCAGAGGCGGGGAATCAGAGGCGGGGAAACAGAGGCGGGGAATCAGATATGGGGAATCAGAGGTGGGGAATCAGGGGCAGGGAATCAGTGGCAGGGAATCAGAGGCGGGGAATCAGAGGCGGGGAATCAGAGGCAGGGAATCAGACACGGGGAATCAGAGGCGGGGAATCAGAGATGGGGAATCAGAGGCGGGGAATCAGAGGCAGGGAATCGGACGCCGGGAATCAGAGTCGGGGAATCAGAGCTGGGGAATCAGAGGCGGGGAATCAGAGTTGGGGAATCAGAGGCGGGGAATCAGATATGGGGAAATAGAGGCGGGGAATCAGATATGGGGAATCAGAGGTGTGGAATCAGAGGTTGGGAAACAGAGGAAGGGAATCAGAGTCGGGGAAACAGAGGCGGGGAATCAGATATGTGGAATCAGAGGTGGCGAATCAAAGGCGGTGAAACAGAGATGGGGAATCAGGGCAGGGAATCAGAGGCAGGGAATCAAACACGGGGAATCAGAGCTGGGGAATCAGAGGCGGGGAATCAGAGTTGGGAATCAGAGGCGGGGAATCAGAGGCGGGGAAACAGAGGCGGGGAATCAGATATGGGGAATCAGAGGTGGGGAATCAGAGGTTGGGAATCAGAGGCAGGGAATCAGAGGCGGGGAATCAGAGGCGGGGAATCAGAGGAAGGGAATCAGATGTGCGGAATCGGAGATGGGGAATCAGAGGCAGGGAATCAGAGGCGGGGAATAAGAGGCGGGGAATCAGAGGCCGGGAATCAGATATGGGGAAACTGAGGCGGGGAATCCGAGGCGGGGAAACAGAGGCGGGGAATCAGATATGGGGAATCAGAGGTGGGGAATCAGAGGTTGGGAATCAGAGGCAGGGAATCAGAGGCTTGGAATCAGAGGCAGGGAATCAGATGCGGGGAATCAGAGGCGGGGAATCAGAGCTGGGGAATCAGAGGTGGGGAATCAGATTTGGGGAATCAGAGGTGGGGACTTAGATATTGGGAAACAAAGGCGGGGAATCAGAGGCGGGGAAACAGAGGCGGGGAATAAGATATGGGGAATCAGAGGTGGGGAATCAGAGGCAGGGAATCAGATGTGCGGAATCAGAGATGGGGAATCAGAGGCAGGGAATCAGAATCAGAAGCAAGGAATCAGAGGCCGGGAATCAGAGGCCGGAATCAGATGATGGGAATCAGAGGCCTGGAATCAGAGGCGGGGAATCAGAGGCAGGGAATCAGATGCGGGGAATCAGAGGCGGGGAATCAGAGCTGGGGAATCAGAGGCGGGGTATTAGAGTTGGGGAATCAGAGGCGGGGAATCAGATATGGGGAAACAGAGGTAGGGAATCAGATGCGGGGAAACAGAGGCAGGGAATCAGATATGGGGAATCAGAGGCGGGGAATCAGAGGTGGGGAATCATAGGCAGGGAATCGGATGTGCGGAATCAGAGATGGGGAATCAGAGGCCGGGAATCAGAGGTGGTGAATCAGAGATGGGGAATCAGAGGCGGGGAATCAGAGGCAGGGTATCAGACGCGGGGAATCAGAGGTGGGCAATCAGAGGCGGGGAATCAGATATGGGGAATCAGAGGCGGGGAATCAGAGGTGGGGAAACAGAGGCGGGGAATCAGATATGGGGAATCAGAGGTGGGGCATCAGAGGTTGTGAATCACAGATGGGGAATCAGAGGCGGGGAATCAGAGGCAGGGAATCAGACGCGGGGAATCAGAGGCGGGGATTCAGAGCTGGGGAATCAGAAGCGGGGAATCAGAGTTGGGGAATCAGAGGCGGGGAATCAGATATGGGGAATCAGAGGCAGGGAATCAGAGGCGGGGAATCAGAGGCAGGGAATCAGACGCGGGGAATCTGAGGCGGGGAATCAGAGCTGGGGAATCAGAGGTGGGGAATCAGAGTTGGGGAATCAGAGGCAGGGAATTGGATGTGCGGAATCAGAGATGGGGAATCAGAGGTGGGGAATCAGAGGCGGTGAATCAGAGATGGGGAATCAGAGGCGGGGAATCAGAGGCAGGAAATCAGACATGGGGATTCAGAGGCTGGGAATCAGACGGGGGGAATCAAAGGCGGGGAATCAGAGCTGGGGAATCTGAGGCAGGGAATCAGAGTTGGGGATTCAGAGGCGGGGAATCAGATATGGGGAAACAGAGGCGGGGAATCAGAGGCGGGCAAACAGAGGCGGGGAATTAGATATGGGGAATCAGAGGTAGGGAATCAGAGGTGGTGAATCAGTGATGGGGAATCACAGGCGGGGAATCAGAGGCAGGGAATAGAACGCGGGGAATCAGAGGCAGGGAATCAGAGCTGGGGAATCAGAGGCGGGGAATCATAGTTGGGAATCAGAGGCGGGAATCAGATATGGGGAAACAGAGGCGGGGAATCAGAGGCGGGGAAACAGAGGCGGGGAATCAGATATGGGGAATCGGATGCCGGGAATCAGAGGCGGGGAATCAGAGCTGGGGAATCAGAGGCGGGGAATCAGAGTTGGGGCATCAGAGGTGGGGAATTAGATATAGGGAAACAGAGGCGGGGAATCAGAGGCGGGGAAACAGAGGCGGGGAATCAGATATGGGGAATCAGAGGTGGGGAATCAGAGGCAGGGAATCAGATGTGCGGAATCAGAGATGGGGAATCAGAGGCAGGGAATCAGAAGCGGGGAATCAGAGGCCGGGAATCAGAGGCCGGGAATCAGATGCTGGGAATAAGAGGCCGGGAATCCGAGGAGGGGAATCAGAGTCCGGGAATCAGAGATGGGGATTCAGAGGCGGGGAATGAGATATGGAGAATCAGAGGCGGGGAATCAGAGGCGGGGAAACAGAGGTGGGGAATCAGATATGGGGAATCAGAGGTGGCGAATCAAAGGCGGTGAATCAGAGATGGGGAATCAGAGCTGGGGAATCAGAGGCAGGGAATCAGATGCGGGGAATCAGAGGCGGGGAATCAGAGCTGGCGAATCAGAGGCTGGGAATCAGAGGTGGGCAATCAGAGGCGGGGAATCAGATATGGGGAATCAGAGGCGGGGAATGAGAGGCGGGGAAACAGAGGCGGGGAATCAAATATAGGGAATCAGAGGTGGGGAATCAGAGGTTGTGAATCAGAGATGGGGAATCAAGGCGGGGAATCAGAGGCAGGGAATCAGACGCGGGGAATCAGAGGCGGGGATTCAGAGCTGGGGAATCAGAGGCAGGGAATCAGAGTTGGGGAATCAGAGGCAGGGAATCAGATATGGGGAATCAGAGGCGGGGAATCAGAGGCCGGGAATCAGATATGGGGAAAAAGAGGCGGGGAATCCGAGGCGGGGAAACAGAGGCGGGGAATCAGATATGGGGAATCAGAGGTGGGGAATCAGAGGTTGGGAATCAGAGGCAGGGAATCAGAGGCTTGGAATCAGATGCAGGGAATCAGATGCGGGGAATCAGAGGCGGGGAATCAGAGCTGGGGAATCAGAGGTGGGGAATCAGATTTGGGGAATCAGAGGTGGGGACTTAGATATTGGGAAACAGAGGCGGGGAATCAGAGGCGGGGAAACAGAGGCGGGGAATCAGATATGGGGAATCAGAGGTGGGGAATCAGAGGCAGGGAATCAGATGTGCGGAATCAGAGATGGGGAATCAGAGGCAGGGAATCAGAATCAGAAGCAGGGAATCAGAGGCCTGGAATCAGAGGCCGGAATCAGATGCTGGGAATCAGAGGCCTGGAATCAGAGGCGGGGAATCAGAGGCAGGGAATCAGATGCGTGGAATCAGAGGCGGGGAATCAGAGCTGGGGAATCAGAGGCGGGGAATCAGAGTTGGGAATCAGAGGCGGGGAATCAGAGGCGGGGAAACAGATGCGGGGAATCAGATATGGGGAATCAGAGGTGGGGAATCAGAGGTTGGGAATCAGAGGCAGGGAATCAGAGGCAGGGAATCAGAGGCAGGGAATCAGAGGCAGGGAATCAGACACGGGGAATCAGAGGCGGGGAATCAGAGATGGGGAATCAGAGGCGGGGAATCAGAGGCAGGGAATCGGACGCCGGGAATCAGAGTCAGGGAATCAGAGCTGGGGAATCAGAGGCGGGGAATCAGATATGGGGAAATAGAGGCGGGGAATCAGATATGGGGAATCAGAGGTGTGGAATCAGAGGTTGGGAATCAGAGGAAGGGAATCAGAGTCGGGGAAACAGAGGCGGGGAAACAGAGGCGGGGAATCAGATATGGGGAATCAGAGGTGGGGAATCAGGGGCAGGGAATCAGTGGCAGGGAATCAGAGGCGGGGAATCAGAGGCGGGGAATCAGAGGCAGGGAATCAGACACGGGGAATCAGAGGCGGGGAATCAGGAATGGGGAATCAGAGGCGGGGAATCAGAGGCAGGGAATCGGACGCCGGGAATCAGAGTCAGGGAATCAGAGCTGGGGAATCAGAGGCGGGGAATCAGATATGGGGAAATAGAGGCGGGGAATCAGATATGGGGAATCAGAGGTGTGGAATCAGAGGTTGGGAATCAGAGGAAGGGAATCAGAGTCGGGGAAACAGAGGCGGGGAATCAGATATGTGGAATGAGAGGTGGCGAATCAAAGGCGGTGAAACAGAGATGGGGAATCAGGGCAGGGAATCAGAGGCAGGGAATCAAACACGGGGAATCAGAGCTGGGGAATCAGAGGCGGGGAATCAGAGTTGGGAATCAGAGGCGGGGAATCAGAGGCGGGGAAACAGAGGCGAGGAATCAGATATGGGGAATCAGAGGTGGGGAATCAGAGGTTGGGAATCAGAGGCAGGGAATCAGAGGCGGGGAATCAGAGGCGGGGAATCAGAGGAAGGGAATCAGATGTGCGGAATCGGAGATGGGGAATCAGAGGCAGGGAATCAGAGGCGGGGAATCAGAGGCGGGGAATCAGAGGCCGGGAATCAGATATGGGGAAACTGAGGCGGGGAATCCGAGGCGGGGAAACAGAGGCGGGGAATCAGATATGGGGAATCAGAGGTGTGGAATCAGAGGTTGGGAATCAGAGGCAGGGAATCAGAGGCTTGGAATCAGATGCAGGGAACCAGATGCGGGGAATCAGATGCGGGGAATCAGAGCTGGGGAATCAGAGGTGGGGAATCAGATTTGGGGAATCAGAGGTGGGGACTTAGATATTGGGAAACAGAGGCGGGGAATCAGAGGCGGGGAAACAGAGGCGGGGAATCAGATATGGGGAATCAGAGGTGGGGAATCAGAGGCAGGGAATCAGATGTGCGGAATCAGAGATGGGGAATCAGAGGCAGGGAATCAGAATCAGAAGCAGGGAATCAGAGGCCGGGAATCAGAGGCCGGAATCAGATGATGGGAATCAGAGGCCTGGAATCAGAGGCGTGGAATCAGAGGCAGGGAATCAGATGCGGGGAATCAGAGGCGGGGAATCAGAGCTGGGGAATCGGAGGCGGGGTATTAGAGTTGGGGAATCAGAGGCGGGGAATCAGATATGGGGAAACAGAGGTAGGGAATCAGAGGCGGGGAAACAGAGGCAGGGAATCAGATATGGGGAATCAGAGGCGGGGAATCAGAGGTGGGGAATCATAGGCAGGGAATCGGATGTGCGGAATCAGAGATGGGGAATCAGAGGCCGGGAATCAGAGGTGGGGAATCAGAGGCAGGGTATCAGACGCGGGGAATCAGAGGTGGGCAATCAGAGGCGGGGAATCAGATATGGGGAATCAGAGGCGGGAAATCAGAGGCGGGGAAACAGAGGCGTGGAATCAGATGTGGGGAATCAGAGGTGGGGCATCAGAGGTTGTGAATCACAGATGGGGAATCAGAGGCGGGGAATCAGAGGCAGGGAACCAGACGCGGGGAATCAGAGGCGGGGATTCAGAGCTCGGGAATCAGAAGCGGGGAATCAGAGTTGGGGAATCAGAGGCGGGGAATCAGATATGGGGAATCAGAGGCAGGGAATCAGAGGCGGGGAATCAGAGGCAGGGAATCAGATGCGGGTAATCTGAGGCGGGGAATCAGAGCTGGGGAATCAGAGGTGGGGAATCAGAGTTGGGGAATCAGAGGCAGGGAATTGGATGTGCGGAATCAGAGATGGGGAATCAGAGGTGGGGAATCAGAGGCGGTGAATCAGAGATGGGGAATCAGAGGCGGGGAATCAGAGGCAGGAAATCAGACACGGGGATTCAGAGGCTGGGAATCAGACGGGGGGAATCAAAGGCGGGGAATCAGAGCTGGGGAATCTGAGGCAGGGAATCAGAGTTGGGGATTCAGAGGCGGGGAATCAGATATGGGGAAACAGAGGCGGGGAATCAGAGGCGGGCAAACAGAGGCGGGGAATTAGATATGGGGAATCAGAGGTAGGGAATCAGAGGTGGTGAATCAGTGATGGGGAATCACAGGCGGGGAATCAGAGGCAGGGAATAGAACGCGGGGAATCAGAGGAAGGGAATTAGAGCTGGGGAATCAGAGGCGGGGAATCATAGTTGGGAATCAGAGGCGGGAATCAGATATGGGGAAACAGAGGCGGGGAATCAGAGGCGGGGAAACAGAGGCGGGGAATCAGATATGGGGAATCGGATGCAGGGAATCAGAGGCGGGGAATCAGAGCTGGGGAATCAGAGGCGGGGAATCAGAGTTGGGGCATCAGAGGTGGGGAATTAGATATAGGGAAACAGAGGCGGGGAATCAGAGACAGGGAAACAGAGGCGGGGAATCAGATATGGGGAATCAGAGGTGGGGAATCAGAGGCAGGGAATCAGATGTGCGGAATCAGAGATGGGGAATCAGAGGCAGGGAATCAGAAGCGGGGAATCAGAGGCCGGGAATCAGAGGCCGGGAATCAGATGCTGGGAATAAGAGGCCGGGAATCAGAGGAGGGGAATCAGAGTCCGGGAATCAGAGATGGGGATTCAGAGGCGGGGAATGAGATATGGAGAATCAGAGGCGGGGAATCAGAGGCGGGGAAACAGAGGTTGGGAATCAGATATGGGGAATCAGAGGCGGCGAATCAAAGGCGGTGAATCAGAGATGGGGAATCAGAGCTGGGGAATCAGAGGCAGGGAATCAGATGCGGGGAATCAGAGGCGGGGAATCAGAGCTGGCGAATCAGAGGCTGGGAATCAGAGGTGGGCAATCAGAGGCGGGGAATCAGATATGGGGAATCAGAGGCGGGGAATCAGATATGGGGAATCAGAGGCGGGGAATCAGAGGCCGGGAATCAGATATGGGGAAACAGAGGCGGGGAATCCGAGGCGGGGAATCAGAGCTGGCGAATCAGAGGCTGGGAATCAGAGGTGGGCAATCAGAGGCGGGGAATCAGATATGGGGAATCAGAGGCGGGGAATCAGAGGCGGGGAAACAGAGGCGGGCAATCAAATATAGGGAATCAGAGGTGGGGAATCAGAGGTTGTGAATCAGAGCTGGGGAATCAGAGTTGGGGAATCAGAGGCAGGGAATCAGATATGGGGAATCAGAGGCGGGGAATCAGAGGCCGGGAATCAGATATGGGGAAACAGAGGCGGGGAATCCGAGGCGGGGAAACAGAGGCGGGGAATCAGATATGGGGAATCAGAGGTGGGGGATCAGAGGTTGGGAATCAGAGGCAGGGAATCAGAGGCTTGGAATCAGATGCAGGGAATCAGATGCGGGGAATCAGAGGCGGGGAATCAGAGCTGGGGAATCAGAGGTGGGGAATCAGATTTGGGGAATCAGAGGTGGGGACTTAGATATTGGGAAACAGAGGCGGGGAATCAGAGGCGGGGAAACAGAGGCGGGGAATCAGATATGGGGATTCAGAGGTGGGGAATCAGAGGCAGGGAATCAGATGTGCGGAATCAGAGATGGGGAATCAGAGGCAGGGAATCAGAATCAGAAGCAGGGAATCAGAGGCCGGAATCAGATGCTGGGAATCAGAGGCCTGGAATCAGAGGCGGGGAATCAGAGGCAGGGAATCAGATGCGTGGAATCAGAGGCGGGGAATCAGAGGCGGGGAATCAGATATGGGGAAATAGAGGCGGGGAATCAGATATGGGGAATCAGAGGTGTGGAATCAGAGGTTGGGAATCAGAGGAAGGGAATTAGAGTCGGGGAAACAGAGGCGGGGAATCAGATATGTGGAATGAGAGGTGGCGAATCAAAGGCGGTGAAACAGAGATGGGGAATCAGGGCAGGGAATCAGAGGCAGGGAATCAAACACGGGGAATCAGAGCTGGGGAATCAGAGGCGGGGAATCAGAGTTGGGAATCAGAGGCGGGGAATCAGAGGCGGGGAAACAGAGGCGAGGAATCAGATATGGGGAATCAGAGGTGGGGAATCAGAGGTTGGGAATCAGAGGCAGGGAATCAGAGGCGGGGAATCAGAGGCGGGGAATCAGAGGAAGGGAATCAGATGTGCGGAATCGGAGATGGGGAATCAGAGGCAGGGAATCAGAGGCGGGGAATCAGAGGCGGGGAATCAGAGGCCGGGAATCAGATATGGGGAAACTGAGGCGGGGAATCCGAGGCGGGGAAACAGAGGCGGGGAATCAGATATGGGGAATCAGAGGTGTGGAATCAGAGGTTGGGAATCAGAGGCAGGGAATCAGAGGCTTGGAATCAGATGCAGGGAACCAGATGCGGGGAATCAGATGCGGGGAATCAGAGCTGGGGAATCAGAGGTGGGGAATCAGATTTGGGGAATCAGAGGTGGGGACTTAGATATTGGGAAACAGAGGCGGGGAATCAGAGGTGGGTAAACAGAGGCGGGGAATCAGATATGGGGAATCAGAGGTGGGGAATCAGAGGCAGGGAATCAGATGTGCGGAATCAGAGATGGGGAATCAGAGGCAGGGAATCAGAATCAGAAGCAGGGAATCAGAGGCCGGGAATCAGAGGCCGGAATCAGATGATGGGAATCAGAGGCCTGGAATCAGAGGCGTGGAATCAGAGGCAGGGAATCAGATGCGGGGAATCAGAGGCGGGGAATCAGAGCTGGGGAATCGGAGGCGGGGTATTAGAGTTGGGGAATCAGAGGCGGGGAATCAGATATGGGGAAACAGAGGTAGGGAATCAGAGGCGGGGAAACAGAGGCAGGGAATCAGATATGGGGAATCAGAGGCGGGGAATCAGAGGTGGGGAATCATAGGCAGGGAATCGGATGTGCGGAATCAGAGATGGGGAATCAGAGGCCGGGAATCAGAGGTGGGGAATCAGAGGCAGGGTATCAGATGCGGGGAATCAGAGGTGGGCAATCAGAGGCGGGGAATCAGATATGGGGAATCAGAGGCGGGAAATCAGAGGCGGGGAAACAGAGGCGTGGAATCAGATGTGGGGAATCAGAGGTGGGGCATCAGAGGTTGTGAATCACAGATGGGGAATCAGAGGCGGGGAATCAGAGGCAGGGAACCAGACGCGGGGAATCAGAGGCGGGGATTCAGAGCTGGGGAATCAGAAGCGGGGAATCAGAGTTGGGGAATCAGAGGCGGGGAATCAGATATGGGGAATCAGAGGCAGGGAATCAGAGGCGGGGAATCAGAGGCAGGGAATCAGATGCGGGTAATCTGAGGCGGGGAATCAGAGTTGGGGAATCAGAGGCAGGGAATTGGATGTGCGGAATCAGAGATGGGGAATCAGAGGTGGGGAATCAGAGGCGGTGAATCAGAGATGGGGAATCAGAGGCGGGGAATCAGAGGCAGGAAATCAGACACGGGGATTCAGAGGCTGGGAATCAGACGGGGGGAATCAAAGGCGGGGAATCAGAGCTGGGGAATCTGAGGCAGGGAATCAGAGTTGGGGATTCAGAGGCGGGGAATCAGATATGGGGAAACAGAGGCGGGGAATCAGAGGCGGGCAAACAGAGGCGGGGAATTAGATATGGGGAATCAGAGGTAGGGAATCAGAGGTGGTGAATCAGTGATGGGGAATCACAGGCGGGGAATCAGAGGCAGGGAATAGAATGCGGGGAATCAGAGGAAGGGAATCAGAGCTGGGGAATCAGAGGCGGGGAATCATAGTTGGGAATCAGAGGCGGGAATCAGATATGGGGAAACAGAGGCGGGGAATCAGAGGCGGGGAAACAGAGGCGGGGAATCAGATATGGGGAATCGGATGCAGGGAATCAGAGGCGGGGAATCAGAGCTGGGGAATCAGAGGTGGGGAATCAGAGTTGGGGCATCAGAGGTGGGGAATTAGATATAGGGAAACAGAGGCGGGGAATCAGAGGCAGGGAAACAGAGGCGGGGAATCAGATATGGGGAATCAGAGGTGGGGAATCAGAGGCAGGGAATCAGATGTGCGGAATCAGAGATGGGGAATCAGAGGCAGGGAATCAGAAGCGGGGAATCAGAGGCCGGGAATCAGAGGCCAGGAATCAGATGCTGGGAATAAGAGGCCGGGAATCAGAGGAGGGGAATCAGAGTCCGGGAATCAGAGATGGGGATTCAGAGGCGGGGAATGAGATATGGAGAATCAGAGGCGGGGAATCAGAGGCGGGGAAACAGAGGTTGGGAATCAGATATGGGGAATCAGAGGTGGTGAATCAAAGGCGGTGAATCAGAGATGGGGAATCAGAGCTGGGGAATCAGAGGCAGGGAATCAGATGCGCGGAATCAGAGGCGGGGAATCAGAGCTGGCGAATCAGAGGCTGGGAATCAGAGGTGGGCAATCAGAGGCGGGGAATCAGATATGGGGAATCAGAGGCGGGGAATCAGAGGCGGGGAAACAGAGGCGGGGAATCAGAGTCCGGGAATCAGAGATGGGGAATCAGAGTCCGGGAATCAGAGATGGGGATTCAGAGGCGGGGAATGAGATATGGAGAATCAGAGGCGGGGAATCAGAGGCCGGGAAACAGAGGTGGGGAATCAGATATGGGGAATCAGATGTGGCGAATCAAAGGCGGTGAATCAGAGATGGGGAATCAGAGGCGGGGAATCAGAGGCAGGGAATCAGATGCGGGGAATCAGAGGCGGGGAATCAGAGCTGGCGAATCAGAGGCGGGGAATCAGAGGTGGGCAATCAGAGGCCGGGAATCAGATATGGGGAATCAGAGGCGGGGAATCAGAGGCGGGGAAACAGAGGCGGGGAATCAAATATAGGGAATCAGAGGTGGGGAATCAGAGGTTGTGAATCAGAGATGGGGAATCAAGGCGGGAAATCAGAGGCAGGGAATCAGACACGGGGAATCAGAGGCGGGGATTCAGAGCTGGGGAATCAGAGGCGGGGAATCAGAGTTGGGGAATCAGAGGCGGGGAATCAGATATGGGGAATCAGAGGCGGGGAATCAGAGGCGGGGAAACAGAGGCGGGGAATCAGATATGGGGAATCAGAGGTGGGGAATCAGGGGCAGGGAATCAGTGGCAGGGAATCAGAGGCGGGGAATCAGAGGCAGGGAATCAGAGGCAGGGAATCAGACACGGGGAATCAGAGGCGGGGAATCAGAGATGGGGAATCAGAGGCGGGGAATCAGAGGCAGGGAATCGGACGCCGGGAATCAGAGTCAGGGAATCAGAGCTGGGGAATCAGAGGCGGGGAATCAGATATGGGGAAATAGAGGCGGGGAATCAGATATGGGGAATCAGAGGTGTGGAATCAGAGGTTGGGAATCAGAGGAAGGGAATCAGAGTCGGGGAAACAGAGGCGGGGAATCAGATATGTGGAATGAGAGGTGGCGAATCAAAGGCGGTGAAACAGAGATGGGGAATCAGGGCAGGGAATCAGAGGCAGGGAATCAAACACGGGGAATCAGAGCTGGGGAATCAGAGGCGGGGAATCAGAGTTGGGAATCAGAGGCGGGGAATCAGAGGCGAGGAATCAGATATGGGGAATCAGAGGTGGGGAATCAGAGGTTGGGAATCAGAGGCAGGGAATCAGAGGCGGGGAATCAGAGGCGGGGAATCAGAGGAAGGGAATCAGATGTGCGGAATCGGAGATGGGGAATCAGAGGCAGGGAATCAGAGGCGGGGAATCAGAGGCGGGGAATCAGAGGCCGGGAATCAGATATGGGGAAACTGAGGCGGGGAATCCGAGGCGGGGAAACAGAGGCGGGGAATCAGATATGGGGAATCAGAGGTGTGGAATCAGAGGTTGGGAATCAGAGGCAGGGAATCAGAGGCTTGGAATCAGATGCAGGGAACCAGATGCGGGGAATCAGATGCGGGGAATCAGAGCTGGGGAATCAGAGGTGGGGAATCAGATTTGGGGAATCAGAGGTGGGGACTTAGATATTGGGAAACAGAGGCGGGGAATCAGAGGTGGGTAAACAGAGGCGGGGAATCAGATATGGGGAATCAGAGGTGGGGAATCAGAGGCAGGGAATCAGATGTGCGGAATCAGAGATGGGGAATCAGAGGCAGGGAATCAGAATCAGAAGCATGGAATCAGAGGCCGGGAATCAGAGGCCGGAATCAGATGATGGGAATCAGAGGCCTGGAATCAGAGGCGTGGAATCAGAGGCAGGGAATCAGATGCGGGGAATCAGAGGCGGGGAATCAGATATGGGGAAACAGAGGTAGGGAATCAGAGGCGGGGAAACAGAGGCAGGGAATCAGATATGGGGAATCAGAGGCGGGGAATCAGAGGTGGGGAATCATAGGCAGGGAATCGGATGTGCGGAATCAGAGATGGGGAATCAGAGGCCGGGAATCAGAGGTGGGGAATCATAGGCAGGGTATCAGATGCGGGGAATCAGAGGTGGGCAATCAGAGGCGGGGAATCAGATATGGGGAATCAGAGGCGGGAAATCAGAGGCGGGGAAACAGAGGCGTGGAATCAGATGTGGGGAATCAGAGGTGGGGCATCAGAGGTTGTGAATCACAGATGGGGAATCAGAGGCGGGGAATCAGAGGCAGGGAACCAGACGCGGGGAATCAGAGGCGGGGATTCAGAGCTGGGGAATCAGAAGCGGGGAATCAGAGTTGGGGAATCAGAGGCGGGGAATCAGATATGGGGAATCACAGGCAGGGAATCAGAGGCGGGGAATCAGAGGCAGGGAATCAGATGCGGGTAATCTGAGGCGGGGAATCAGAGCTGGGGAATCAGAGGTGGGGAATCAGAGTTGGGGAATCAGAGGCAGGGAATTGGATGTGCGGAATCAGAGATGGGGAATCAGAGGTGGGGAATCAGAGGCGGTGAATCAGAGATGGGGAATCAGAGGCGGGGAATCAGAGGCAGGAAATCAGACACGGGGATTCAGAGGCTGGGAATCAGACGGGGGGAATCAAAGGCGGGGAATCAGAGCTGGGGAATCTGAGGCAGGGAATCAGAGTTGGGGATTCAGAGGCGGGGAATCAGATATGGGGAAACAGAGGCGGGGAATCAGAGGCGGGCAAACAGAGGCGGGGAATTAGATATGGGGAATCAGAGGTAGGGAATCAGAGGTGGTGAATCAGTGATGGGGAATCACAGGCGGGGAATCAGAGGCAGGGAATAGAACGCGGGGAATCAGAGGAAGGGAATCAGAGCTGGGGAATCAGAGGCGGGGAATCATAGTTGGGAATCAGAGGCGGGAATCAGATATGGGGAAACAGAGGCGGGGAATCAGAGGCGGGGAAACAGAGGCGGGGAATCAGATATGGGGAATCGGATGCAGGGAATCAGAGGCGGGGAATCAGAGCTGGGGAATCAGAGGTGGGGAATCAGAGTTGGGGCATCAGAGGTGGGGAATTAGATATAGGGAAACAGAGGCGGGGAATCAGAGGCAGGGAAACAGAGGCGGGGAATCAGATATGGGGAATCAGAGGTGGGGAATCAGAGGCAGGGAATCAGATGTGCGGAATCAGAGATGGGGAATCAGAGGCAGGGAATCAGAAGCGGGGAATCAGAGGCCGGGAATCAGAGGCCAGGAATCAGATGCTGGGAATAAGAGGCCGGGAATCAGAGGAGGGGAATCAGAGTCCGGGAATCAGAGATGGGGATTCAGAGGCGGGGAATGAGATATGGAGAATCAGAGGCGGGGAATCAGAGGCGGGGAAACAGAGGTTGGGAATCAGATATGGGGAATCAGAGGTGGTGAATCAAAGGCGGTGAATCAGAGATGGGGAATCAGAGCTGGGGAATCAGAGGCAGGGAATCAGATGCGCGGAATCAGAGGCGGGGAATCAGAGCTGGCGAATCAGAGGCTGGGAATCAGAGGTGGGCAATCAGAGGCGGGGAATCAGATATGGGGAATCAGAGGCGGGGAATCAGAGGCGGGGAAACAGAGGCGGGGAATCAGAGTCCGGGAATCAGAGATGGGGAATCAGAGTCCGGGAATCAGAGATGGGGATTCAGAGGCGGGGAATGAGATATGGAGAATCAGAGGCGGGGAATCAGAGGCCGGGAAACAGAGGTGGGGAATCAGATATGGGGAATCAGATGTGGCGAATCAAAGGCGGTGAATCAGAGATGGGGAATCAGAGGCGGGGAATCAGAGGCAGGGAATCAGATGCGGGGAATCAGAGGCGGGGAATCAGAGCTGGCGAATCAGAGGCGGGGAATCAGAGGTGGGCAATCAGAGGCCGGGAATCAGATATGGGGAATCAGAGGCGGGGAATCAGAGGCGGGGAAACAGAGGCGGGGAATCAAATATAGGGAATCAGAGGTGGGGAATCAGAGGTTGTGAATCAGAGATGGGGAATCAAGGCGGGAAATCAGAGGCAGGGAATCAGACACGGGGAATCAGAGGCGGGGATTCAGAGCTGGGGAATCAGAGGCGGGGAATCAGAGGCGGGGAATCAGAGGCGGGGAAACAGAGGCGGGGAATCAGATATGGGGAATCAGAGGTGGGGAATCAGGGGCAGGGAATCAGTGGCAGGGAATCAGAGGCGGGGAATCAGAGGCAGGGAATCAGAGGCAGGGAATCAGACACGGGGAATCAGAGGCGGGGAATCAGAGATGGGGAATCAGAGGCGGGGAATCAGAGGCAGGGAATCGGACGCCGGGAATCAGAGTCAGGGAATCAGAGCTGGGGAATCAGAGGCGGGGAATCAGATATGGGGAAATAGAGGCGGGGAATCAGATATGGGGAATCAGAGGTGTGGAATCAGAGGTTGGGAATCAGAGGAAGGGAATCAGAGTCGGGGAAACAGAGGCGGGGAAACAGAGGCGGGGAATCAGATATGGGGAATCAGAGGTGGGGAATCAGGGGCAGGGAATCAGTGGCAGGGAATCAGAGGCGGGGAATCAGAGGCGGGGAATCAGAGGCAGGGAATCAGACACGGGGAATCAGAGGCGGGGAATCAGGAATGGGGAATCAGAGGCGGGGAATCAGAGGCAGGGAATCGGACGCCGGGAATCAGAGTCAGGGAATCAGAGCTGGGGAATCAGAGGTGTGGAATCAGAGGTTGGGAATCAGAGGAAGGGAATTAGAGTCGGGGAAACAGAGGCGGGGAATCAGATATGTGGAATGAGAGGTGGCGAATCAAAGGCGGTGAAACAGAGATGGGGAATCAGGGCAGGGAATCAGAGGAAGGGAATCAAACACGGGGAATCAGAGCTGGGGAATCAGAGGCGGGGAATCAGAGTTGGGAATCAGAGGCGGGGAATCAGAGGCGAGGAATCAGATATGGGGAATCAGAGGTGGGGAATCAGAGGTTGGGAATCAGAGGCAGGGAATCAGAGGCGGGGAATCAGAGGCGGGGAATCAGAGGAAGGGAATCAGATGTGCGGAATCGGAGATGGGGAATCAGAGGCAGGGAATCAGAGGCGGGGAATCAGAGGCGGGGAATCAGAGGCCGGGAATCAGATATGGGGAAACTGAGGCGGGGAATCCGAGGCGGGGAAACAGAGGCGGGGAATCAGATATGGGGAATCAGAGGTGTGGAATCAGAGGTTGGGAATCAGAGGCAGGGAATCAGAGGCTTGGAATCAGATGCAGGGAACCAGATGCGGGGAATCAGATGCGGGGAATCAGAGCTGGGGAATCAGAGGTGGGGAATCAGATTTGGGGAATCAGAGGTGGGGAATCAGAGGCAGGGAATCAGATGTGCGGAATCAGAGATGGGGATTCAGAGGCAGGGAATCAGAATCAGAAGCAGGGAATCAGTTGCCGGGAATCAGAGGCCGGAATCAGATGATGGGAATCAGAGGCCTGGAATCAGAGGCGTGGAATCAGAGGCAGGGAATCAGATGCGGGGAATCAGAGGCGGGGAATCAGAGCTGGGGAATCGGAGGCGGGGAAACAGAGGCGAGGAATCAGATATGGGGAATCAGAGGAAGGGAATCAGATGTGCGGAATCGGAGATGGGGAATCAGAGGCAGGGAATCAGAGGCGGGGAATCAGAGGCGGGGAATCAGAGGCCGGGAATCAGATATGGGGAAACTGAGGCGGGGAATCCGAGGCGGGGAAACAGAGGCGGGGAATCAGATATGGGGAATCAGAGGTGTGGAATCAGAGGTTGGGAATCAGAGGCAGGGAATCAGAGGCTTGGAATCAGATGCAGGGAATCAGATGCTGGGAATCAGATGCGGGGAATCAGAGCTGGGGAATCAGAGGTGGGGAATCAGATTTGGGGAATCAGAGGTGGGGACTTAGATATTGGGAAACAGAGGCGGGGAATCAGAGGCGGGGAAACAGAGGCGGGGAATCAGATATGGGGAATCAGAGGTGGGGAATCAGAGGCAGGGAATCAGATGTGCGGAATCAGAGATGGGGAATCAGAGGCAGGGAATCAGAATCAGAAGCAGGGAATCAGAGGCCGGGAATCAGAGGCCGGAATCAGATGATGGGAATCAGAGGCCTGGAATCAGAGGCGTGGAATCAGAGGCAGGGAATCAGATGCGGGGAAACAGAGGCAGGGAATCAGATATGGGGAAACAGAGGTAGGGAATCAGAGGCGGGGAAACAGAGGCAGGGAATCAGATATGGGGAATCAGAGGCGGGGAATCAGAGGTGGGGAATCATAGGCAGGGAATCGGTTGTGCGGAATCAGAGATGGGGAATCAGAGGCCGGGAATCAGAGGTGGGGAATCAGAGGCAGGGTATCAGACGCGGGGAATCAGAGGTGGGCAATCAGAGGCGGGGAATCAGATATGGGGAATCAGAGGCGGGAAATCAGAGGCGGGGAAACAGAGGCGTGGAATCAGATGTGGGGAATCAGAGGTGGGGCATCAGAGGTTGTGAATCACAGATGGGGAATCAGAGGCGGGGAATCAGAGGCAGGGAACCAGACGCGGGGAATCAGAGGCGGGGATTCAGAGCTGGGGAATCAGAAGCGGGGAATCAGAGTTGGGGAATCAGAGGCGGGGAATCAGATATGGGGAATCAGAGGCAGGGAATCAGAGGCGGGGAATCAGAGGCAGGGAATCAGATGCGGGTAATCTGAGGCGGGGAATCAGAGCTGGGGAATCAGAGGTGGGGAATCAGAGTTGGGGAATCAGAGGCAGGGAATTGGATGTGCGGAATCAGAGATGGGGAATCAGAGGTGGGGAATCAGAGGCGGTGAATCAGAGATGGGGAATCAGAGGCGGGGAATCAGAGGCAGGAAATCAGACACGGGGATTCAGAGGCTGGGAATCAGACGGGGGGAATCAAAGGCGGGGAATCAGAGCTGGGGAATCTGAGGCAGGGAATCAGAGTTGGGGATTCAGAGGCGGGGAATCAGATATGGGGAAACAGAGGCGGGGAATCAGAGGCGGGCAAACAGAGGCGGGGAATTAGATATGGGGAATCAGAGGTAGGGAATCAGAGGTGGTGAATCAGTGATGGGGAATCACAGGCGGGGAATCAGAGGCAGGGAATAGAACGCGGGGAATCAGAGGAAGGGAATCAGAGCTGGGGAATCAGAGGCGGGGAATCATAGTTGGGAATCAGAGGCGGGAATCAGATATGGGGAAACAGAGGCGGGGAATCAGAGGCGGGGAAACAGAGGCGGGGAATCAGATATGGGGAATCGGATGCAGGGAATCAGAGGCGGGGAATCAGAGCTGGGGAATCAGAGGCGAGGAATCAGAGTTGGGGCATCAGAGGTGGGGAATTAGATATAGGGAAACAGAGGCGGGGAATCAGAGGCAGGGAAACAGAGGCGGGGAATCAGATATGGGGAATCAGAGGTGGGGAATCAGAGGCAGGGAATCAGATGTGCGGAATCAGAGATGGGGAATCAGAGGCAGGGAATCAGAAGCGGGGAATCAGAGGCCGGGAATCAGAGGCCGGGAATCAGATGCTGGGAATAAGAGGCCGGGAATCAGAGGAGGGGAATCAGAGTCCGGGAATCAGAGCTGGGGATTCAGAGGCGGGGAATGAGATATGGAGAATCAGAGGCGGGGAATCAGAGGCGGGGAAACAGAGGTTGGGAATCAGATATGGGGAATCAGAGGTGGCGAATCAAAGGCGGTGAATCAGAGATGGGGAATCAGAGCTGGGGAATCAGAGGCAGGGAATCAGATGCGGGGAATCAGAGGCGGGGAATCAGAGCTGGCGAATCAGAGGCTGGGAATCAGAGGTGGGCAATCAGAGGCGGGGAATCAGATATGGGGAATCAGAGGCGGGGAATCAGAGGCGGGGAAACAGAGGCGGGGAATCAAATATAGGGAATCAGAGGTGGGGAATCAGAGGTTGTGAATCAGAGATGGGGAATCAAGGCGGGGAATCAGAGGCAGGGAATCAGACGCGGGGAATCAGAGGCGGGGATTCAGAGCTGGGGAATCAGAGTTGGGGAATCAGAGGCAGGGAATCAGATATGGGGAATCAGAGGCGGGGAATCAGAGGCCGGGAATCAGATATGGGGAAACAGAGGCGGGGAATCCGAGGCGGGGAAACAGAGGCGGGGAATCAGATATGGGGAATCAGAGGTGGGGGATCAGAGGTTGGGAATCAGAGGCAGGGAATCAGAGGCTTGGAATCAGATGCAGGGAATCAGATGCGGGGAATCAGAGGCGGGGAATCAGAGCTGGGGAATCAGAGGTGGGGAATCAGATTTGGGGAATCAGAGGTGGGGACTTAGATATTGGGAAACAGAGGCGGGGAATCAGAGGCGGGGAAACAGAGGCGGGGAATCAGATATGGGGAATCAGAGGTGGGGAATCAGAGGCAGGGAATCAGATGTGCGGAATCAGAGATGGGGAATCAGAGGCAGGGAATCAGAATCAGAAGCAGGGAATCAGAGGCCGGGAATCAGAGGCCGGAATCAGATGCTGGGAATCAGAGGCCTGGAATCAGAGGCGGGGAATCAGAGGCAGGGAATCAGATGCGTGGAATCAGAGGCGGGGAATCAGAGCTGGGGAATCAGAGGCGGGGTATTAGAGTTGGGGAATCAGAGGACGGGAATCAGATGCTGGGAATAAGAGGCCGGGAATCAGAGGTGGGGATTCAGAGTCCGGGAATCAGAGATGGGGATTCAGAGGCGGGGAATGAGATATGGAGAATCAGAGGCGGGGAATCAGAGGCCGGGAAACAGAGGTGGGGAATCAGATATGGGGAATCAGAGGTGGCGAATCAAAGGCGGTGAATCAGAGATGGGGAATCAGAGGCGGGGAATCAGAGGCAGGGAATCAGATGCGGGGAATCAGAGGCGGGGAATCAGAGCTGGCGAATCAGAGGCGGGGAATCAGAGGTGGGCAATCAGAGGCGGGGAATCAGATAAGGGGAATCAGAGGCGGGGAATCAGAGGCGGGGAAACAGAGGCGGGGAATCAAATATAGTGAATCAGAGGTGGGGAATCAGAGGTTGTGAATCAGATATGGGGAATCAAGGCGGGGAATCAGAGGCAGGGAATCAGACACGGGGAATCAGAGGCGGGGATTCAGAGCTGGGGAATCAGAGGTGGGGAATCAGAGTTGGGGAATCAGAGGCAGGGAATCAGATATTGGGAATCAGAGGCGGGGAATCAGAGGCGGGGAAACAGAGGCGGGGAATCAGATATGGGGAATCAGAGGTGGGGAATCAGGGGCAGGGAATCAGTGGCAGGGAATCAGAGGCGGGGAATCAGAGGCGGGGAATCAGAGGCAGGGAATCAGACACGGGGAATCAGAGGCGGGGAATCAGAGATGGGGAATCAGAGGCGGGGAATCAGAGGCAGGGAATCGGACGCCGGGAATCAGAGTCGGGGAATCAGAGCTGGGGAATCAGAGGCGGGGAATCAGATATGGGGAATCAGAGGTGGGGAATCAGAGGCAGGGAATCAGATGTGCGGAATCAGAGATGGGGAATCAGAGGCAGGGAATCAGAATCAGAAGCAGGGAATCAGAGGCCGGGAATCAGAGGCCGGAATCAGATGATGGGAATCAGAGGCCTGGAATCAGAGGCGTGGAATCAGAGGCAGGGAATCAGATGCGGGGAATCAGAGGCGGGGAATCAGAGCTGGGGAATCGGAGGCGGGGAAACAGAGGCGAGGAATCAGATATGGGGAATCAGAGGAAGGGAATCAGATGTGCGGAATCGGAGATGGGGAATCAGAGGCAGGGAATCAGAGGCGGGGAATCAGAGGCGGGGAATCAGAGGCCGGGAATCAGATATGGGGAAACTGAGGCGGGGAATCCGAGGCGGGGAAACAGAGGCGGGGAATCAGATATGGGGAATCAGAGGTGTGGAATCAGAGGTTGGGAATCAGAGGCAGGGAATCAGAGGCTTGGAATCAGATGCAGGGAATCAGATGCGGGGAATCAGATGCGGGGAATCAGAGCTGGGGAATCAGAGGTGGGGAATCAGATTTGGGGAATCAGAGGTGGGGACTTAGATATTGGGAAACAGAGGCGGGGAATCAGAGGCGGGGAAACAGAGGCGGGGAATCAGATATGGGGAATCAGAGGTGGGGAATCAGAGGCAGGGAATCAGATGTGCGGAATCAGAGATGGGGAATCAGAGGCAGGGAATCAGAATCAGAAGCAGGGAATCAGAGGCCGGGAATCAGAGGCCGGAATCAGATGATGGGAATCAGAGGCCTGGAATCAGAGGCGTGGAATCAGAGGCAGGGAATCAGATGCGGGGAAACAGAGGCAGGGAATCAGATATGGGGAAACAGAGGTAGGGAATCAGAGGCGGGGAAACAGAGGCAGGGAATCAGATATGGGGAATCAGAGGCGGGGAATCAGAGGTGGGGAATCATAGGCAGGGAATCGGATGTGCGGAATCAGAGATGGGGAATCAGAGGCCGGGAATCAGAGGTGGGGAATCAGAGGCAGGGTATCAGACGCGGGGAATCAGAGGTGGGCAATCAGAGGCGGGGAATCAGATATGGGGAATCAGAGGCGGGAAATCAGAGGCGGGGAAACAGAGGCGTGGAATCAGATGTGGGGAATCAGAGGTGGGGCATCAGAGGTTGTGAATCACAGATGGGGAATCAGAGGCGGGGAATCAGAGGCAGGGAACCAGACGCGGGGAATCAGAGGCGGGGATTCAGAGCTGGGGAATCAGAAGCGGGGAATCAGAGTTGGGGAATCAGAGGCGGGGAATCAGATATGGGGAATCAGAGGCAGGGAATCAGAGGCGGGGAATCAGAGGCAGGGAATCAGATGCGGGTAATCTGAGGCGGGGAATCAGAGCTGGGGAATCAGAGGTGGGGAATCAGAGTTGGGGAATCAGAGGCAGGGAATTGGATGTGCGGAATCAGAGATGGGGAATCAGAGGTGGGGAATCAGAGGCGGTGAATCAGAGATGGGGAATCAGAGGCGGGGAATCAGAGGCAGGAAATCAGACACGGGGATTCAGAGGCTGGGAATCAGACGGGGGGAATCAAAGGCGGGGAATCAGAGCTGGGGAATCTGAGGCAGGGAATCAGAGTTGGGGATTCAGAGGCGGGGAATCAGATATGGGGAAACAGAGGCGGGGAATCAGAGGCGGGCAAACAGAGGCGGGGAATTAGATATGGGGAATCAGAGGTAGGGAATCAGAGGTGGTGAATCAGTGATGGGGAATCACAGGCGGGGAATCAGAGGCAGGGAATAGAACGCGGGGAATCAGAGGAAGGGAATCAGAGCTGGGGAATCAGAAGCGGGGAATCAGAGTTGGGGAATCAGAGGCGGGGAATCAGATATGGGGAATCAGAGGCAGGGAATCAGAGGCGGGGAATCAGAGGCAGGGAATCAGATGCGGGTAATCTGAGGCGGGGAATCAGAGCTGGGGAATCAGAGGTGGGGAATCAGAGTTGGGGAATCAGAGGCAGGGAATTGGATGTGCGGAATCAGAGATGGGGAATCAGAGGTGGGGAATCAGAGGCGGTGAATCAGAGATGGGGAATCAGAGGCGGGGAATCAGAGGCAGGAAATCAGACACGGGGATTCAGAGGCTGGGAATCAGACGGGGGGAATCAAAGGCGGGGAATCAGAGCTGGGGAATCTGAGGCAGGGAATCAGAGTTGGGGATTCAGAGGCGGGGAATCAGATATGGGGAAACAGAGGCGGGGAATCAGAGGCGGGCAAACAGAGGCGGGGAATTAGATATGGGGAATCAGAGGTAGGGAATCAGAGGTGGTGAATCAGTGATGGGGAATCACAGGCGGGGAATCAGAGGCAGGGAATAGAACGCGGGGAATCAGAGGAAGGGAATCAGAGCTGGGGAATCAGAGGCGGGGAATCATAGTTGGGAATCAGAGGCGGGAATCAGATATGGGGAAACAGAGGCGGGGAATCAGAGGCGGGGAAACAGAGGCGGGGAATCAGATATGGGGAATCGGATGCAGGGAATCAGAGGCGGGGAATCAGAGCTGGGGAATCAGAGGCGGGGAATCAGAGTTGGGGCATCAGAGGTGGGGAATTAGATATAGGGAAACAGAGGCGGGGAATCAGAGGCAGGGAAACAGAGGCGGGGAATCAGATATGGGGAATCAGAGGTGGGGAATCAGAGGCAGGGAATCAGATGTGCGGAATCAGAGATGGGGAATCAGAGGCAGGGAATCAGAAGCGGGGAATCAGAGGCCGGGAATCAGAGGCCGGGAATCAGATGCTGGGAATAAGAGGCCGGGAATCAGAGGAGGGGAATCAGAGTCCGGGAATCAGAGCTGGAGATTCAGAGGCGGGGAATGAGATATGGAGAATCAGAGGCGGGGAATCAGAGGCGGGGAAACAGAGGTTGGGAATCAGATATGGGGAATCAGAGGTGGCGAATCAAAGGCGGTGAATCAGAGATGGGGAATCAGAGCTGGGGAATCAGAGGCAGGGAATCAGATGCGGGGAATCAGAGGCGGGGAATCAGAGCTGGCGAATCAGAGGCTGGGAATCAGAGGTGGGCAATCAGAGGCGGGGAATCAGATATGGGGAATCAGAGGCGGGGAATCAGAGGCGGGGAAACAGAGGCGGGGAATCAAATATAGGGAATCAGAGGTGGGGAATCAGAGGTTGTGAATCAGAGATGGGGAATCAAGGCGGGGAATCAGAGGCAGGGAATCAGACGCGGGGAATCAGAGGCGGGGATTCAGAGCTGGGGAATCAGAGTTGGGGAATCAGAGGCAGGGAATCAGATATGGGGAATCAGAGGCGGGGAATCAGAGGCCGGGAATCAGATATGGGGAAACAGAGGCGGGGAATCCGAGGCGGGGAAACAGAGGCGGGGAATCAGATATGGGGAATCAGAGGTGGGGGATCAGAGGTTGGGAATCAGAGGCAGGGAATCAGAGGCTTGGAATCAGATGCAGGGAATCAGATGCGGGGAATCAGAGGCGGGGAATCAGAGCTGGGGAATCAGAGGTGGGGAATCAGATTTGGGGAATCAGAGGTGGGGACTTAGATATTGGGAAACAGAGGCGGGGAATCAGAGGCGGGGAAACAGAGGCGGGGAATCAGATATGGGGAATCAGAGGTGGGGAATCAGAGGCAGGGAATCAGATGTGCGGAATCAGAGATGGGGAATCAGAGGCAGGGAATCAGAATCAGAAGCAGGGAATCAGAGGCCGGGAATCAGAGGCCGGAATCAGATGCTGGGAATCAGAGGCCTGGAATCAGAGGCGGGGAATCAGAGGCAGGGAATCAGATGCGTGGAATCAGAGGCGGGGAATCAGAGCTGGGGAATCAGAGGCGGGGTATTAGAGTTGGGGAATCAGAGGACGGGAATCAGATGCTGGGAATAAGAGGCCGGGAATCAGAGGTGGGGATTCAGAGTCCGGGAATCAGAGATGGGGATTCAGAGGCGGGGAATGAGATATGGAGAATCAGAGGCGGGGAATCAGAGGCCGGGAAACAGAGGTGGGGAATCAGATATGGGGAATCAGAGGTGGCGAATCAAAGGCGGTGAATCAGAGATGGGGAATCAGAGGCGGGGAATCAGAGGCAGGGAATCAGATGCGGGGAATCAGAGGCGGGGAATCAGAGCTGGCGAATCAGAGGCGGGGAATCAGAGGTGGGCAATCAGAGGCGGGGAATCAGATAAGGGGAATCAGAGGCGGGGAATCAGAGGCGGGGAAACAGAGGCGGGGAATCAAATATAGTGAATCAGAGGTGGGGAATCAGAGGTTGTGAATCAGATATGGGGAATCAAGGCGGGGAATCAGAGGCAGGGAATCAGACACGGGGAATCAGAGGCGGGGATTCAGAGCTGGGGAATCAGAGGTGGGGAATCAGAGTTGGGGAATCAGAGGCAGGGAATCAGATATTGGGAATCAGAGGCGGGGAATCAGAGGCGGGGAAACAGAGGCGGGGAATCAGATATGGGGAATCAGAGGTGGGGAATCAGGGGCAGGGAATCAGTGGCAGGGAATCAGAGGCGGGGAATCAGAGGCGGGGAATCAGAGGCAGGGAATCAGACACGGGGAATCAGAGGCGGGGAATCAGAGATGGGGAATCAGAGGCGGGGAATCAGAGGCAGGGAATCGGACGCCGGGAATCAGAGTCGGGGAATCAGAGCTGGGGAATCAGAGGCGGGGAATCAGATATGGGGAATCAGAGGTGGGGAATCAGAGGCAGGGAATCAGATGTGCGGAATCAGAGATGGGGAATCAGAGGCAGGGAATCAGAATCAGAAGCAGGGAATCAGAGGCCGGGAATCAGAGGCCGGAATCAGATGATGGGAATCAGAGGCCTGGAATCAGAGGCGTGGAATCAGAGGCAGGGAATCAGATGCGGGGAATCAGAGGCGGGGAATCAGAGCTGGGGAATCGGAGGCGGGGAATCAGAGGCGAGGAATCAGATATGGGGAATCAGAGGAAGGGAATCAGATGTGCGGAATCGGAGATGGGGAATCAGAGGCAGGGAATCAGAGGCGGGGAATCAGAGGCGGGGAATCAGAGGCCGGGAATCAGATATGGGGAAACTGAGGCGGGGAATCCGAGGCGGGGAAACAGAGGCGGGGAATCAGATATGGGGAATCAGAGGTGTGGAATCAGAGGTTGGGAATCAGAGGCAGGGAATCAGAGGCTTGGAATCAGATGCAGGGAATCAGATGCGGGGAATCAGATGCGGGGAATCAGAGCTGGGGAATCAGAGGCGGGGAATCAGATATGGGGAATCAGAGGCAGGGAATCAGAGGCGGGGAATCAGAGGCAGGGAATCAGATGCGGGTAATCTGAGGCGGGGAATCAGAGTTGGGGAATCAGAGGCAGGGAATTGGATGTGCGGAATCAGAGATGGGGAATCAGAGGTGGGGAATCAGAGGCGGTGAATCAGAGATGGGGAATCAGAGGCGGGGAATCAGAGGCAGGAAATCAGACACGGGGATTCAGAGGCTGGGAATCAGACGGGGGGAATCAAAGGCGGGGAATCAGAGCTGGGGAATCTGAGGCAGGGAATCAGAGTTGGGGATTCAGAGGCGGGGAATCAGATATGGGGAAACAGAGGCGGGGAATCAGAGGCGGGCAAACAGAGGCGGGGAATTAGATATGGGGAATCAGAGGTAGGGAATCAGAGGTGGTGAATCAGTGATGGGGAATCACAGGCGGGGAATCAGAGGCAGGGAATAGAACGCGGGGAATCAGAGGAAGGGAATCAGAGCTGGGGAATCAGAGGCGGGGAATCATAGTTGGGAATCAGAGGCGGGAATCAGATATGGGGAAACAGAGGCGGGGAATCAGAGGCGGGGAAACAGAGGCGGGGAATCAGATATGGGGAATCGGATGCAGGGAATCAGAGGCGGGGAATCAGAGCTGGGGAATCAGAGGCGGGGAATCAGAGTTGGGGCATCAGAGGTGGGGAATTAGATATAGGGAAACAGAGGCGGGGAATCAGAGGCAGGGAAACAGAGGCGGGGAATCAGATATGGGGAATCAGAGGTGGGGAATCAGAGGCAGGGAATCAGATGTGCGGAATCAGAGATGGGGAATCAGAGGCAGGGAATCAGAAGCGGGGAATCAGAGGCCGGGAATCAGAGGCCGGGAATCAGATGCTGGGAATAAGAGGCCGGGAATCAGAGGAGGGGAATCAGAGTCCGGGAATCAGAGCTGGGGATTCAGAGGCGGGGAATGAGATATGGAGAATCAGAGGCGGGGAATCAGAGGCGGGGAAACAGAGGTTGGGAATCAGATATGGGGAATCAGAGGTGGCGAATCAAAGGCGGTGAATCAGAGATGGGGAATCAGAGCTGGGGAATCAGAGGCAGGGAATCAGATGCGGGGAATCAGAGGCGGGGAATCAGAGCTGGCGAATCAGAGGCTGGGAATCAGAGGTGGGCAATCAGAGGCGGGGAATCAGATATGGGGAATCAGAGGCGGGGAATCAGAGGCGGGGAAACAGAGGCGGGGAATCAAATATAGGGAATCAGAGGTGGGGAATCAGAGGTTGTGAATCAGAGATGGGGAATCAAGGCGGGGAATCAGAGGCAGGGAATCAGACGCGGGGAATCAGAGGCGGGGATTCAGAGCTGGGGAATCAGAGTTGGGGAATCAGAGGCAGGGAATCAGATATGGGGAATCAGAGGCGGGGAATCAGAGGCCGGGAATCAGATATGGGGAAACAGAGGCGGGGAATCCGAGGCGGGGAAACAGAGGCGGGGAATCAGATATGGGGAATCAGAGGTGGGGGATCAGAGGTTGGGAATCAGAGGCAGGGAATCAGAGGCTTGGAATCAGATGCAGGGAATCAGATGCGGGGAATCAGAGGCGGGGAATCAGAGCTGGGGAATCAGAGGTGGGGAATCAGATTTGGGGAATCAGAGGTGGGGACTTAGATATTGGGAAACAGAGGCGGGGAATCAGAGGCGGGGAAACAGAGGCGGGGAATCAGATATGGGGAATCAGAGGTGGGGAATCAGAGGCAGGGAATCAGATGTGCGGAATCAGAGATGGGGAATCAGAGGCAGGGAATCAGAATCAGAAGCAGGGAATCAGAGGCCGGGAATCAGAGGCCGGAATCAGATGCTGGGAATCAGAGGCCTGGAATCAGAGGCGGGGAATCAGAGGCAGGGAATCAGATGCGTGGAATCAGAGGCGGGGAATCAGAGCTGGGGAATCAGAGGCGGGGTATTAGAGTTGGGGAATCAGAGGACGGGAATCAGATGCTGGGAATAAGAGGCCGGGAATCAGAGGTGGGGATTCAGAGTCCGGGAATCAGAGATGGGGATTCAGAGGCGGGGAATGAGATATGGAGAATCAGAGGCGGGGAATCAGAGGCCGGGAAACAGAGGTGGGGAATCAGATATGGGGAATCAGAGGTGGCGAATCAAAGGCGGTGAATCAGAGATGGGGAATCAGAGGCGGGGAATCAGAGGCAGGGAATCAGATGCGGGGAATCAGAGGCGGGGAATCAGAGCTGGCGAATCAGAGGCGGGGAATCAGAGGTGGGCAATCAGAGGCGGGGAATCAGATAAGGGGAATCAGAGGCGGGGAATCAGAGGCGGGGAAACAGAGGCGGGGAATCAAATATAGTGAATCAGAGGTGGGGAATCAGAGGTTGTGAATCAGATATGGGGAATCAAGACGGGGAATCAGAGGCAGGGAATCAGACACGGGGAATCAGAGGCGGGGATTCAGAGCTGGGGAATCAGAGGTGGGGAATCAGAGTTGGGGAATCAGAGGCAGGGAATCAGATATTGGGAATCAGAGGCGGGGAATCAGAGGCGGGGAAACAGAGGCGGGGAATCAGATATGGGGAATCAGAGGTGGGGAATCAGGGGCAGGGAATCAGTGGCAGGGAATCAGAGGCGGGGAATCAGAGGCGGGGAATCAGAGGCAGGGAATCAGACACGGGGAATCAGAGGCGGGGAATCAGAGATGGGGAATAGGAGGCGGGGAATCAGAGGCAGGGAATCGGACGCCGGGAATCAGAGTCGGGGAATCAGAGCTGGGGAATCAGAGGCGGGGAATCAGAGTTGGGGAATCAGAGGCGGGGAATCAGATATGGGGAAATAGAGGCGGGGAATCAGATATGGGGAATCAGAGGTGTGGAATCAGAGGTTGGGAAACAGAGGAAGGGAATCAGAGTCGGGGAAACAGAGGCGGGGAATCAGATATGTGGAATCAGAGGTGGCGAATCAAAGGCGGTGAAACAGAGATGGGGAATCAGGGCAGGGAATCAGAGGCAGGGAATCAAACACGGGGAATCAGAGCTGGGGAATCAGAGGCGGGGAATCAGAGTTGGGAATCAGAGGCGGGGAATCAGAGGCGGGGAAACAGAGGCGGGGAATCAGATATGGGGAATCAGAGGTGGGGAATCAGAGGTTGGGAATCAGAGGCAGGGAATCAGAGGCGGGGAATCAGAGGCGGGGAATCAGAGGAAGGGAATCAGATGTGCGGAATCGGAGATGGGGAATCAGAGGCAGGGAATCAGAGGCGGGGAATAAGAGGCGGGGAATCAGAGGCCGGGAATCAGATATGGGGAAACTGAGGCGGGGAATCCGAGGCGGGGAAACAGAGGCGGGGAATCAGATATGGGGAATCAGAGGTGGGGAATCAGAGGTTGGGAATCAGAGGCAGGGAATCAGAGGCTTGGAATCAGATGCAGGGAATCAGATGCGGGGAATCAGAGGCGGGGAATCAGAGCTGGGGAATCAGAGGTGGGGAATCAGATTTGGGGAATCAGAGGTGGGGACTTAGATATTGGGAAACAAAGGCGGGGAATCAGAGGCGGGGAAACAGAGGCGGGGAATAAGATATGGGGAATCAGAGGTGGGGAATCAGAGGCAGGGAATCAGATGTGCGGAATCAGAGATGGGGAATCAGAGGCAGGGAATCAGAATCAGAAGCAAGGAATCAGAGGCCGGGAATCAGAGGCCGGAATCAGATGATGTGAATCAGAGGCCTGGAATCAGAGGCGGGGAATCAGAGGCAGGGAATCAGATGCGGGGAATCAGAGGTGGGGAATCAGAGCTGGGGAATCAGAGGCGGGGTATTAGAGTTGGGGAATCAGAGGCGGGGAATCAGATATGGGGAAACAGAGGTAGGGAATCAGAGGCGGGGAAACAGAGGCAGGGAATCAGATATGGGGAATCAGAGGCGGGGAATCAGAGGTGGGGAATCATAGGCAGGGAATCGGATGTGCGGAATCAGAGATGGGGAATCAGAGGCCGGGAATCAGAGGTGGTGAATCAGAGATGGGGAATCAGAGGCGGGGAATCAGAGGCAGGGTATCAGACGCGGGGAATCAGAGGTGGGCAATCAGAGGCGGGGAATCAGATATGGGGAATCAGAGGCGGGGAATCAGAGGCGGGGAAACAGAGGCGGGGAATCAGATATGGGGAATCAGAGGTGGGGCATCAGAGGTTGTGAATCACAGATGGGGAATCAGAGGCGGGGAATCAGAGGCAGGGAATCAGACGCGGGGAATCAGAGGCGGGGATTCAGAGCTGGGGAATCAGAAGCGGGGAATCAGAGTTGGGGAATCAGAGGCGGGGAATCAGATATGGGGAATCAGAGGCAGGGAATCAGAGGCGGGGAATCAGAGGCAGGGAATCAGACGCGGGGAATCTGAGGCGGGGAATCAGAGCTGGGGAATCAGAGGTGGGGAATCAGAGTTGGGGAATCAGAGGCAGGGAATTGGATGTGCGGAATCAGAGATGGGGAATCAGAGGTGGGGAATCAGAGGCGGTGAATCAGAGATGGGGAATCAGAGGCGGGGAATCAGAGGCAGGAAATCAGACATGGGGATTCAGAGGCTGGGAATCAGAGCTGGGGAATCAGAGGCGGGGAATCAGAGTTGGGGCATCAGAGGTGGGGAATTAGATATAGGGAAACAGAGGCGGGGAATCAGAGGCGGGGAAACAGAGGCGGGGAATCAGATATGGGGAATCAGAGCTGGGGAATCAGAGGCGGGGTATTAGAGTTGGGGAATCAGAGGCGGGGAATCAGATATGGGGAAACAGAGGTAGGGAATCAGAGGCGGGGAAACAGAGGCAGGGAATCAGATATGGGGAATCAGAGGCGGGGAATCAGAGGTGGGGAATCATAGGCAGGGAATCGGATGTGCGGAATCAGAGATGGGGAATCAGAGGCCGGGAATCAGAGGTGGTGAATCAGAGATGGGGAATCAGAGGCGGGGAATCAGAGGCAGGGTATCAGACGCGGGGAATCAGAGGTGGGCAATCAGAGGCGGGGAATCAGATATGGGGAATCAGAGGCGGGGAATCAGAGGCGGGGAAACAGAGGCGGGGAATCAGATATGGGGAATCAGAGGTGGGGCATCAGAGGTTGTGAATCACAGATGGGGAATCAGAGGCGGGGAATCAGAGGCAGGGAATCAGACGCGGGGAATCAGAGGCGGGGATTCAGAGCTGGGGAATCAGAAGCGGGGAATCAGAGTTGGGGAATCAGAGGCGGGGAATCAGATATGGGGAATCAGAGGCAGGGAATCAGAGGCGGGGAATCAGAGGCAGGGAATCAGACGCGGGGAATCTGAGGCGGGGAATCAGAGCTGGGGAATCAGAGGTGGGGAATCAGAGTTGGGGAATCAGAGGCAGGGAATTGGATGTGCGGAATCAGAGATGGGGAATCAGAGGTGGGGAATCAGAGGCGGTGAATCAGAGATGGGGAATCAGAGGCGGGGAATCAGAGGCAGGAAATCAGACATGGGGATTCAGAGGCGGGGAATCAGAGCTGGGGAATCAGAGGCGGGGAATCAGAGTTGGGGCATCAGAGGTGGGGAATTAGATATAGGGAAACAGAGGCGGGGAATCAGAGGCGGGGAAACAGAGGCGGGGAATCAGATATGGGGAATCAGAGGTGGGGAATCAGAGGCAGGGAATCAGATGTGCGGAATCAGAGATGGGGAATCAGAGGCAGGGAATCAGAAGCGGGGAATCAGAGGCCGGGAATCAGAGGCCGGGAATCAGATGCTGGGAATAAGAGGCCGGGAATCCGAGGAGGGGAATCAGAGTCCGGGAATCAGAGATGGGGATTCAGAGGCGGGGAATGAGATATGGAGAATCAGAGGCGGGGAATCAGAGGCGGGGAAACAGAGGTGGGGAATCAGATATGGGGAATCAGAGGTGGCGAATCAAAGGCGGTGAATCAGAGATGGGGAATCAGAGCTGGGGAATCAGAGGCAGGGAATCAGATGCGGGGAATCAGAGGCGGGGAATCAGAGCTGGCGAATCAGAGGCTGGGAATCAGAGGTGGGCAATCAGAGGCGGGGAATCAGATATGGGGAATCAGAGGCGGGGAATGAGAGGCGGGGAAACAGAGGCGGGGAATCAAATATAGGGAATCAGAGGTGGGGAATCAGAGGTTGTGAATCAGAGATGGGGAATCAAGGCGGGGAATCAGAGGCAGGGAATCAGACGCGGGGAATCAGAGGCGGGGATTCAGAGCTGGGGAATCAGAGGCAGGGAATCAGAGTTGGGGAATCAGAGGCAGGGAATCAGATATGGGGAATCAGAGGCGGGGAATCAGAGGCCGGGAATCAGATATGGGGAAACAGAGGCGGGGAATCCGAGGCGGGGAAACAGAGGCGGGGAATCAGATATGGGGAATCAGAGGTGGGGAATCAGAGGTTGGGAATCAGAGGCAGGGAATCAGAGGCTTGGAATCAGATGCAGGGAATCAGATGCGGGGAATCAGAGGCGGGGAATCAGAGCTGGGGAATCAGAGGTGGGGAATCAGATTTGGGGAATCAGAGGTGGGGACTTAGATATTGGGAAACAGAGGCGGGGAATCAGAGGCGGGGAAACAGAGGCGGGGAATCAGATATGGGGAATCAGAGGTGGGGAATCAGAGGCAGGGAATCAGATGTGCGGAATCAGAGATGGGGAATCAGAGGCAGGGAATCAGAATCAGAAGCAGGGAATCAGAGGCCTGGAATCAGAGGCCGGAATCAGATGCTGGGAATCAGAGGCCTGGAATCAGAGGCGGGGAATCAGAGGCAGGGAATCAGATGCGTGGAATCAGAGGCGGCGAATCAGAGCTGGGGAATCAGAGGCGGGGAATCAGAGTTGGGAATCAGAGGCGGGGAATCAGAGGCGGGGAAACAGATGCGGGGAATCAGATATGGGGAATCAGAGGTGGGGAATCAGAGGTTGGGAATCAGAGGCAGGGAATCAGAGGCGGGGAATCAGAGGCGGGGAATCAGAGGAAGGGAATCAGATGTGCGGAATCGGAGATGGGGAATCAGAGGCAGGGAATCAGAGGCGGGGAATAAGAGGCGGGGAATCAGAGGCCGGGAATCAGATATGGGGAAACTGAGGCGGGGAATCCGAGGCGGGGAAACAGAGGCGGGGAATCAGATATGGGGAATCAGAGGTGGGGAATCAGAGGTTGGGAATCAGAGGCAGGGAATCAGAGGCTTGGAATCAGATGCAGGGAATCAGATGCGGGGAATCAGAGGCTGGGAATCAGAGCTGGGGAATCAGAGGTGGGGAATCAGATTTGGGGAATCAGAGGTGGGGACTTAGATATTGGGAAACAAAGGCGGGGAATCAGAGGTGGGGTAACAGAGGCGGGGAATAAGATATGGGGAATCAGAGGTGGGGAATCAGAGGCAGGGAATCAGATGTGCGGAATCAGAGATGGGGAATCAGAGGCAGGGAATCAGAATCAGAAGCAAGGAATCAGAGGCCGGGAATCAGAGGCCGGAATCAGATGATGGGAATCAGAGGCCTGGAATCAGAGGCGGGGAATCAGAGGCAGGGAATCAGATGCGGGGAATCAGAGGCGGGGAATCAGAGCTGGGGAATCAGAGGCGGGGTATTAGAGTTGGGGAATCATAGGCGGGGAATCAGATATGGGGAAACAGAGGTAGGGAATCAGAGGCGGGGAAACAGAGGCAGGGAATCAGATATGGGGAATCAGAGGCGGGGAATCAGAGGTGGGGAATCATAGGCAGGGAATCGGATGTGCGGAATCAGAGATGGGGAATCAGAGGCCGGGAATCAGAGGTGGTGAATCAGAGATGGGGAATCAGAGGCGGGGAATCAGAGGCAGGGTATCAGACGCGGGGAATCAGAGGTGGGCAATCAGAGGCTGGGAATCAGATATGGGGAATCAGAGGCGGGGAATCAGAGGCGGGGAAACAGAGGCGGGGAATCAGATATGGGGAATCAGAGGTGGGGCATCAGAGGTTGTGAATCACAGATGGGGAATCAGAGGTGGGGAATCAGAGGCAGGGAATCAGACGCGGGGAATCAGAGGCGGGGATTCAGAGCTGGGGAATCAGAAGCGGGGAATCAGAGTTGGGGAATCAGAGGCGGGGAATCAGATATGGGGAATCAGAGGCAGGGAATCAGAGGCGGGGAATCAGAGGCAGGGAATCAGACGCGGGGAATCTGAGGCGGGGAATCAGAGCTGGGGAATCAGAGGTAGGGAATCAGAGTTGGGGAATCAGAGGCAGGGAATTGGATGTGCGGAATCAGAGATGGGGAATCAGAGGTGGGGAATCAGAGGCGGTGAATCAGAGATGGGGAATCAGAGGCGGGGAATCAGAGGCAGGAAATCAGACATGGGGATTCAGAGGCTGGGAATCAGACGGGGGGAATCAAAGGCGGGGAATCAGAGCTGGGGAATCTGAGGCAGGGAATCAGAGTTGGGGATTCAGAGGCGGGGAATCAGATATGGGGAAACAGAGGCGGGGAATCAGAGGCGGGCAAACAGAGGCGGGGAATTAGATGTGGGGAATCAGAGGTAGGGAATCAGAGGTGGTGAATCAGTGATGGGGAATCACAGGCGGGGAATCAGAGGCAGGGAATAGAACGCGGGGAATCAGAGGCAGGGAATCAGAGCTGGGGAATCAGAGGCGGGGAATCATAGTTGGGAATCAGAGGCGGGAATCAGATATGGGGAAACAGAGGCGGGGAATCAGAGGCGGGGAAACAGAGGCGGGGAATCAGATATGGGGAATCGGATGCCGGGAATCAGAGGCGGGGAATCAGAGCTGGGGAATCAAAGGCGGGGAATCAGAGTTGGGGCATCAGAGGTGGGGAATTAGATATAGGGAAACAGAGGCGGGGAATCAGAGGCGGGGAAACAGAGGCGGGGAATCAGATATGGGGAATCAGAGGTGGGGAATCAGAGGCAGGGAATCAGATGTGCGGAATCAGAGATGGGGAATCATAGGCAGGGAATCAGAAGCGGGGAATCAGAGGCCGGGAATCAGAGGCCGGGAATCAGATGCTGGGAATAAGAGGCCGGGAATCCGAGGAGGGGAATCAGAGTCCGGGAATCAGAGATGGGGATTCAGAGGCGGGGAATGAGATATGGAGAATCAGAGGCGGGGAATCAGAGGCGGGGAAACAGAGGTGGGGAATCAGATATGGGGAATCAGAGGTGGCGAATCAAAGGCGGTGAATCAGAGATGGGGAATCAGAGCTGGGGAATCAGAGGCAGGGAATCAGATGCGGGGAATCAGAGGCGGGGAATTAGAGCTGGCGAATCAGAGGCTGGGAATCAGAGGTGGGCAATCAGAGGCGGGGAATCAGATATGGGGAATCAGAGGCGGGGAATGAGAGGCGGGGAAACAGAGGCGGGGAATCAAATATAGGGAATCAGAGGTGGGGAATCAGAGGTTGTGAATCAGAGATGGGGAATCAAGGCGGGGAATCAGAGGCAGGGAATCAGACGCGGGGAATCAGAGGCGGGGATTCAGAGCTGGGGAATCAGAGGCAGGGAATCAGAGTTGGGGAATCAGAGGCAGGGAATCAGATATGGGGAATCAGAGGCGGGGAATCAGAGGCCGGGAATCAGATATGGGGAAACAGAGGCGGGGAATCCGAGGCGGGGAAACAGAGGCGGGGAATCAGATATGGTGAATCAGAGGTGGGGAATCAGAGGTTGGGAATCAGAGGCAGGGAATCAGAGGCTTGGAATCAGATGCAGGGAATCAGATGCGGGGAATCAGAGGCGGGGAATCAGAGCTGGGGAATCAGATGTGGGGAATCAGATTTGGGGAATCAGAGGTGGGGACTTAGATATTGGGAAACAGAGGCGGGGAATCAGAGGCGGGGAAACAGAGGCGGGGAATCAGATATGGGGAATCAGAGGTGGGCAATCAGAGGCAGGGAATCAGATGTGCGGAATCAGAGATGGGGAATCAGAGGCAGGGAATCAGAATCAGAAGCAGGGAATCAGAGGCCTGGAATCAGAGGCCGGAATCAGATGCTGGGAATCAGAGGCCTGGAATCAGAGGCGGGGAATCAGAGGCAGGGAATCAGATGCGTGGAATCAGAGGCGGGGAATCAGAGCTGGGGAATCAGAGGCGGGGTATTAGAGTTGGGGAATCAGAGGCGGGGAATCAGATATGGGGAAACAGAGGTGGGGAATCAGAGGCGGGGAAACAGAGGCAGGTAATCAGATATGGGGAATCAGAGGTGGGGCATCAGAGGTTGTGAATCACAGATGGGGAATCAGAGGAGGGAATCAGAAGCAGGGAATCAGACGCGGGGAATCAGAGGCGGGGATTCAGAGCTGGGGAATCAGAAGCGGGGAATCAGAGTTGGGGAATCAGAGGCGGGGAATCAGATATGGGGAATCAGAGGCAGGGAATCAGAGGCGGGGAATCAGAGGCAGGGAATCAGACGCGGGGAATCTGAGGCGGGGAATCAGAGCTGGGGAATCAGAGCTGGGGAATCAGAGTTGGGGAATCAGAGGCAGGGAATTGGATGTGCGGAATCAGAGAGGGGGAATCAGAGGTGGGGAATCAGAGGCTGTGAATCAGAGATGGGGAATCAGAGGCGGGGAATCAGAGGCAGGAAATCAGACACGGGGATTCAGAGGCTGGGAATCAGACGGGGGGAATCAAAGGCGGGGAATCAGAGCTGGGGAATCTGAGGCAGGGAATCAGAGTTGGGGATTCAGAGGCGGGGAATCAGATATGGGGAAACAGAGGCGGGGAATCAGAGGCGGGCAAACAGAGGCGGGGAATTAGATATGGGGAATCAGAGGTAGGGAATCAGAGGTGGTGAATCAGTGATGGGGAATCACAGGCGGGGAATCAGAGTTGGGGCATCAGAGGTGGGGAATTAGATATAGGGAAACAGAGGCGGGGAATCAGAGCTGGGGAATCAGAGGCGGGGAATCAGAGTTGGCGCATAAGAGGTGGGGAATTAGATATAGGGAAACAGAGGCAGGGAATCAGAGGCGGGGAAACAGAGGTGGGGAATCAGATATGGGGAATCAGAGGTGGGGAATCAGAGGCAGGGAATCAGATGTGCGGAATCAGAGATGGGGAATCAGAGGCAGGGAATCAGAATCAGAAGTGGGGAATCAGAGGCCGGGAATCAGAGGCCGGGAATCAGATGCTGGGAATAAGAGGCCGGGAATCAGAGGTGGGGAATCAGATATGGGGAATCAGAGGTGGCGAATCAAAGGCGGTGAATCAGAGATGGGGAATCAGAGGCGGGGAATCAGAGGCAGGGAATCAGATGCGGGGAATCAGAGGTGGGGAATCAGAGCTGGCGAATCAGAGGATGGGAATCAGAGGTGGGCAATCAGAGGCGGGGAATCTGATATGGGGAATCAGAGGCGGGGAATCAGAGGCGGGGAAACAGAGGCGGGGAATCAAATATAGGGAATCATAGGTGGGGAATCAGAGGTTGTGAATCAGAGATGGGGAATCAAGGCGGGGAATCAGAGGCAGGGAATCAGATGCGGGGAATCAGAGGCGGGGATTCAGAGCTGGGGAATCAGAGGCGGGGAATCAGAGTTGGGGAATCAGAGGCAGGGAATCAGATATGGGGAATCAGAGGCGGGGAATCAGAGGCGGGGAAACAGACGCGGGGAATCAGATTTGGGGAATCAGAGGTGGGGAATCAGGGGCAGGGAATCAGTGGCAGGGAATCAGAGGCGGGGAATCAGAGGCGGGGAATCAAAGGCAGGGAATCAGACACGGGGAATCAGAGGCGGGGAATCAGATATGGGGAAACAGAGGCGGGGAATGAGAGGCGGGCAAGCAGAGGCGGGGAATTAGTTATGGGGAATCAGAGGTGGGGAATCAGAGGTGGTGAATCAGAGATGGGGAATCACAGGCGGGGAATCAGAGGCAGCGAATAGATCGCGGGTAATCAGAGGCAGGGAATCAGAGCTGGGGAATCAGAGGCGGGGAATCAGATATGGGGAAACAGAGGCGGGGAATCAGAGGCGGGGAAACAGAGGCGGGGAATCAGACATGGGGAATCGGATGCGGGGAATCAGAGGCGGGGAATCAGAGCTGGGGAATCAGAGGCAGGGAATCAGAGTTGTGGCATCAGAGGTGGGGAATTATATATGGGGAAACAGAGGTGGGGAATTAGATATGGGGAAACAGAGGTGGGGAATCAGAGGCGGGGAAACAGAGGCGGGGAATCAGATATGGGGAATCAGAGGTGGGGAATCAGAGGCAGGGAATCAGATGTGCGGAATCAGAGATGGGGAATCAGAGGCAGGGAATCAGAATCAGAAGCGGGGAATCAGAGGCCGGGAATCAGAGGCCGGGAATCAGATGCTGGGAATAAGAGGCCGGGAATCAGAGGTGGGGAATCAGAGTCCGGGAATCAGAGATGGGGATTCAGAGGCGGGGAATGAGATATGGAGAATCAGAGGCGGGGAATCAGAGACGGGGAAACAGAGGTGGGGAATCAGATATGGGGAATCAGAGGTGGCGAATCAAAGGCGGTGAATCAGAGATGGGGAATCAGAGGCGGGGAATCAGAGGCAGGGAATCAGATGCGGGGATTCAGAGGCGGGGAATCAGAGCTGGCGAATCAGAGGCGGGGAATCAGAGGTGGGCAATCAGAGCCGGGGAATCAGATATGGGGAATCAGAGGCGGGGAATCAGAGGCGGGGAAACAGAGGCGGGGAATCAGATATGGGGAATCAGAGGTGGGGAATCAGAGGTTGTGAATCAGAGATGGGGAATCAAGGCGGGGAATCAGAGGGAGGGAATCAGACGCGGGGAATCAGAGGCAGGGATTCAGTGCTGGGGAATCAGAGGCGGGGAATCAGAGTTGGGGAATCAGAGGCAGGGAATCAGATATGGGGAATCAGAGGCGGGGAATCAGAGGCGGGGAAACAGAGGCGGGGAATCAGATATGGGGAATCAGAGGTGGGGAATCAGGGGCAGGGAATCAGTGGCAGGGAATCAGAGGCGGAGAATCTGAGGCGGGGAATCTGAGGCGGGGAATCAGAGGCAGGGAATCAGACACGGGGAATCAGAGGCGGGGAATCAGAGATGGGGAATCAGAGGCGGGGAATCAGAGGCCGGGAATCGGACGCCGGGAATCAGAGGCGGGGAATCTGAGGCGGGGAATCAGAGGCAGGGAATCAGACACGGGGAATCAGAGGCGGGGAATCAGAGATGGGGAATCAGAGGCGGGGAATCAGAGGCAGGGAATCAGACGCCGGGAATCAGAGGCGGGGAATCAGAGCTGGGGAATCAGAGGCGGGGAATCAGAGTTGGGGAATCAGAGGCGGGGAATCAGATATGGGGAAATAGAGGAGGGGAATCAGATATGGGGAATCAGAGGTGTGGAATCAGAGGTTGGGAATCAGAGGCAGGGAATCAGAGGCAGGGAATCAGAGGCGGGGAAACAGAGGCGGGGAATCAGATATGGGGAATCAGAGGTGGCGAATCAAAGGCGGTGAAACAGAGATGGGGAATCAGGGCAGGGAATCAGAGGCAGGGAATCAGAGCTGGGGAAACAGAGGCGGGGAATCAGATATGGGAAATCAGAGGTGGGGAATCAGGGGCGGGGAATCAGTGGCAGGGAATCAGAGCTAGGGAATCAGAGGTGGGGAATCAGAGCTGGGGAAACAGAGGCGGGGAATCAGATATGGGGAATCAGAGGTGGGGAATCAGGGGCGGGGAATCAGTGGCAGGGAATCAGAGGCCGGGAATAAAAGGCGGGGAATCAGAGCTGGGGAATCAGAGGCGGGGAATCAGAGTTGGGGAATCAGAGGAGGGGAATCAGATATGGGGAAACAGAGGCCGGGAATCAGAGGCAGGGAAACAGAGGCGGGGAATCAGATATGGGGAATCAGAGGTGGGGAATTAGAGGTTGCGAATCAGAGGCGGGGAAACAGAGGCGGGGAATCAAATATAGGAATCAGAGGTGGGGAATCAGAGGTTGTGAATCAGAGATGGGGAATCAAGGCGGGGAATCAGAGGCAGGGAATCAGACGCGGGGAATCAGAGGCGGGGATTCAGAGCTGGGGAATCAGAGGCGGTGAATCAGAGTTGGGGAATCAGAGGCAGGGAATCAGATATGGGGAATCAGAGGCGGGGAATCAGAGGCGGGGAAACAGAGGCGGGGAATCAGATATGGGGAATCAGAATTGGGGAATCAGGGGCAGGGAATAAGTGGCAGGGAATCAGAGGCGGGGAATCAGAGGCGGGGAATCAGAGGCAGGGAATCAGACACGGGGAATCAGAGGCGGGGAATCAGAGATGGGGAATCAGAGGCGGGGAATCAGAGGCAGGGAATCGGACTCCGGGAATCAGAGTCGGGGAATCAGAGCTGGGGAATCAGAGGCGGGGAATCAGAGTTGGGGAATCAGAGGCGGGGAATCAGATATGGGGAAATAGACGCGGGGAATCAGATATGGGGAATCAGAGGTGTGGAATCAGAGGTTGGGAATCAGAGGCAGGGAATCAGAGTCGGGGAAACAGAGGCGGGGAATCAGATATGGGGAATCAGAGGTGGCGAATCAAAGGCGGTGAAACAGAGATGGGGAATCAGGGCAGGGAATCAGAGGCAGGGAATCAAACACGGGGAATCTGAGCTGGGGAATCAGAGGCGGGGAATCAGAGTTGGGAATCAGAGGCGGGGAATCAGAGGCGGGGAAACAGAGGCGGGGAATCAGATATGGGGAATCAGAGGTGGGGAATCCGAGGTTGGGAATCAGAGGCAGGGAATCAGAGGCGGGGAATCAGAGGCGGGGAATCAGAGGAAGGGAATCAGATGTGCGGAATCGGAGATGGGGAATCAGAGGCAGGGAATCAGAGGCGGGGAATCAGAGGCGGGGAATCAGAGGCCGGGAATCAGATATGGGGAAACAGAGGTGGGGAATCCGAGGCGGGGTAACAGAGGCGGGGAATCAGATATGGGGAATCAGAGGTGGGGAATCAGAGGTTGGGAATCAGAGGTAGGGAATCAGAGGCTTGGAATCACATGCAGGGAATCAGATGCGGGGAATCAGAGGCGGGGAATCAGAGGCGGGGAATCAGAGCTGGGGAATCAGAGGTGGGGAATCAGATTTGGGGAATCAGAGGCGGGGACTTAGATATTGGGAAACAGAGGCGGGGAATCAGAGGCGGGGAAACCCAGGCGGGGAATCAGATATGGGGAATCAGAGGTGGGGAATCAGAGGCAAGGAATCAGATGTGCGGAATCAGAGATGGGGAATCAGAGGCAGGGAATCAGAATCAGAAGCAGGGAATCAGAGGCCGGGAAACAGAGGCCGGAATCAGATGCTGGGAATCAGAGACCTGGAATCAGAGGCGGGGAATCAGAGGCAGGGAATCAGATGCGGGGAATCAGAGGCGGGGAATCAGAGCTGGGGAATCAGAGGCGGGGTATTAGAGTTGGGGAATCAGAGGCGGGGAATCAGATATGGGGAAACAGAGGTGGGGAATCAGAGGCGGGCAAACAGAGGCAGGGAATCAGATATGGGGAATCAAAGGTAGGGAATCAGAGATGGGGAATCAGAGGCGGTGAATCAGAGATGGGGAATCAGAGGCGGGGAATCAGAGGCAGGAAATCAGACACGGGGATTCAGAGGCTGGGAATCAGACGGGGGGAATCAAAGGCGGGGAATCAGAGCTGGGGAATCAGAGGCAGGGATTCAGAGGCGGGGAATCAGATATGGGGAATCAGAGGCTGGGATTCAGAGGCGGGGAATCAGAGGCAGGGAATCAGACACGGGGAATCAGAGGTGGGGAATCAGAGATGGGGAATCAGAGGCGGGGAATCAGAGGCAGGGAATCAGACGCGGGGAATCTGAGGCTGGGAATCAGACGGGGGGAATCAAAGGCGGGGAATCAGAGCTGGGGAATCAGAGGCAGGGATTCAGAGGCGGGGAATCAGATATGGGGAATCAGAGGCTGGGATTCAGAGGCGGGGAATCAGAGGCAGGGAATCAGACACGGGGAATCAGAGGTGGGGAATCAGAGCTGGGGAATCAGAGGTGGGGAATCAGAGTTGGGGAATCAGTGGCAGGGAATCGGATGTGCGGAATCAGAGATGGGGAATCAGATGTGGGGAATCAGAGGAATCAGAGATGGGGAATCAGAGGCGGGGAATCAGAGGCAGGAAATCAGACACGGGGATTCAGAGGCTGGGAATCAGACGGGGGGAATCAAAGGCGGGGAATCAGAGCTGGGGAATCAGAGGCGGGGAATCAGATATGGGGAATCAGAGGTGTGGAATCAGAGGTTGGGAATCAGAGGCAGGGAATCAGAGGCGGGGAAACAGAGGCGGGGAATCAGATATGGGGAATCAGAGGTGTGGAATCAGAGGTTGGGAATCAGAGGCAGGGAATCAGAGTCGGGGAAACAGAGGCGGGGAATCAGATATGGGGAATCAGAGGTGGCGAATCAAAGGCGGTGAAACAGAGATGGGGAATCAGGGCAGGGAATCAGAGGCAGGGAATCAGAGCTGGGGAAACAGAGGCGGGGAATCAGATATGGGAAATCAGAGGTGGGGAATCAGGGGCGGGGAATCAGTGGCAGGGAATCAGAGCTAGGGAATCAGAGGTGGGGAATCAGAGCTGGGGAAACAGAGGCGGGGAATCAGATATGGGGAATCAGAGGTGGGGAATCAGGGGCGGGGAATCAGTGGCAGGGAATCAGAGGCCGGGAATAAAAGGCGGGGATCAGAGCTGGAGAATCAGAGGCGGGGAATCAGAGTTGGGGAATCAGAGGAGGGGAATCAGATATGGGGAAACAGAGGCCGGGAATCAGAGGCAGGGAAACAGAGGCGGGGAATCAGATATGGGGAATCAGAGGTGGGGAATTAGAGGTTGCGAATCAGAGGCGGGGAAACAGAGGCGGGGAATCAAATATAGGGAATCAGAGGTGGGGAATCAGAGGTTGTGAATCAGAGATGGGGAATCAAGGCGGGGAATCAGAGGCAGGGAATCAGACGCGGGGAATCAGAGGCGGGGATTCAGAGCTGGGGAATCAGAGGCGGTGAATCAGAGTTGGGGAATCAGAGGCAGGGAATCAGATATGGGGAATCAGAGGCGGGGAATCAGAGGCGGGGAAACAGAGGCGGGGAATCAGATATGGGGAATCAGAATTGGGGAATCAGGGGCAGGGAATCAGTGGCAGGGAATCAGAGGCGGGGAATCAGAGGCGGGGAATCAGATATGGGGAAACAGAGGTGGGGAATCAGAGGCGGGGAAACAGAGGCAGGTAATCAGATATGGGGAATCAGAGGTGGGGCATCAGAGGTTGTGAATCACAGATGGGGAATCAAGGCGGGGAATCAGAAGCAGGGAATCAGACGCGGGGAATCAGAGGCGGGGATTCAGAGCTGGGGAATCAGAAGCGGGGAATCAGAGTTGGGGAATCAGAGGCGGGGAATCAGATATGGGGAATCAGAGGCAGGGAATCAGAGGCGGGGAATCAGAGGCAGGGAATCAGACGCGGGGAATCTGAGGCGGGGAATCAGAGCTGGGGAATCAGAGCTGGGGAATCAGAGTTGGGGAATCAGAGGCAGGGAATTGGATGTGCGGAATCAGAGAGGGGGAATCAGAGGTGGGGAATCAGAGGCGGTGAATCAGAGATGGGGAATCAGAGGCGGGGAATCAGAGGCAGGAAATCAGACACGGGGATTCAGAGGCTGGGTATCAGACGGGGGGAATCAAAGGCGGGGAATCAGAGCTGGGGAATCTGAGGCAGGGAATCAGAGTTTGGGATTCAGAGGCGGGGAATCAGATATGGGGAAACAGAGGCGGGGAATCAGAGGCGGGCAAACAGAGGCGGGGAATTAGATATGGGGAATCAGAGGTAGGGAATCAGAGGTGGTGAATCAGTGATGGGGAATCACAGGCGGGGAATCAGAGTTGGGGCATCAGAGGTGGGGAATTAGATATAGGGAAACAGAGGCGGGGAATCAGAGCTGGGGAATCAGAGGCGGGGAATCAGAGTTGGGGCATAAGAGGTGGGGAATTAGATATAGGGAAACAGAGGCAGGGAATCAGAGGCGGGGAAACAGAGGTGGGGAATCAGATATGGGGAATCAGAGGTGGGGAATCAGAGGCAGGGAATCAGATGTGCGGAATCAGAGATGGGGAATCAGAGGCAGGGAATCAGAATCAGAAGCGGGGAATCAGAGGCCGGGAATCAGAGGCCGGGAATCAGATGCTGGGAATAAGAGGCCGGGAATCAGAGGTGGGGAATCAGATATGGGGAATCAGAGGTGGCGAATCAAAGGCGGTGAATCAGAGATGGGGAATCAGAGGCGGGGAATCAGAGGCAGGGAATCAGATGCGGGGAATCAGAGGTGGGGAATCAGAGCTGGCGAATCAGAGGCTGGGAATCAGAGGTGGGCAATCAGAGGCGGGGAATCTGATATGGGGAATCAGAGGCGGGGAATCAGAGGCGGGGAAACAGAGGCGGGGAATCAAATATAGGGAATCATAGGTGGGGAATCAGAGGTTGTGAATCAGAGATGGGGAATCAAGGCGGGGAATCAGAGGCAGGGAATCAGACGCGGGGAATCAGAGGCGGGGATTCAGAGCTGGGGAATCAGAGGCGGGGAATCAGAGTTGGGGAATCAGAGGCAGGGAATCAGATATGGGGAATCAGAGGCGGGGAATCAGAGGCGGGGAAACAGAGGCGGGGAATCAGATTTGGGGAATCAGAGGTGGGGAATCAGGGGCAGGGAATCAGTGGCAGGGAATCAGAGGCGGGGAATCAGAGGCGGGGAATCAAAGGCAGGGAATCAGACACGGGGAATCAGAGGCGGGGAATCAGATATGGGGAAACAGAGGCGGGGAATGAGAGGCGGGCAAGCAGAGGCGGGGAATTAGTTATGGGGAATCAGAGGTGGGGAATCAGAGGTGGTGAATCAGAGATGGGGAATCACAGGCGGGGAATCAGAGGCAGCGAATAGATCGCGGGTAATCAGAGGCAGGAAATCAGAGCTGGGGAATCAGAGGCGGGGAATCAGATATGGGGAAACAGAGGCGGGGAATCAGAGGCGGGGAAACAGAGGCGGGGAATCAGACATGGGGAATCGGATGCGGGGAATCAGAGGCGGGGAATCAGAGCTGGGGAATCAGAGGCAGGGAATCAGAGTTGTGGCATCAGAGGTGGGGAATTATATATGGGGAGACAGAGGTGGGGAATTAGATATGGGGAAACAGAGGTGGGGAATCAGAGGCGGGGAAACAGAGGCGGGGAATCAGATATGGGGAATCAGAGGTGGGGAATCAGAGGCAGGGAATCAGATGTGCGGAATCAGAGATGGGGAATCAGAGGCAGGGAATCAGAATCAGAAGCGGGGAATCAGAGACCGGGAATCAGAGGCCGGGAATCAGATGCTGGGAATAAGAGGCCGGGAATCAGAGGTGGGGAATCAGAGTCCGGGAATCAGAGATGGGGATTCAGAGGCGGGGAATGAGATATGGAGAATCAGAGGCGGGGAATCAGAGACGGGGAAACAGAGGTGGGGAATCAGATATGGGGAATCAGAGGTGGCGAATCAAAGGCGGTGAATCAGAGATGGGGAATCAGAGGCGGGGAATCAGAGGCAGGGAATCAGATGCGGGGATTCAGAGGCGGGGAATCAGAGCTGGCGAATCAGAGGCGGGGAATCAAAGGTGGGCAATCAGAGCCGGGGAATCAGATATGGGGAATCAGAGGCGGGGAATCAGAGGCGGGGAAACAGAGGCGGGGAATCAGATATGGGGAATCAGAGGTGGGGAATCAGAGGTTGTGAATCAGAGATGGGGAATCAAGGCGGGGAATCAGAGGGAGGGAATCAGACGTGGGGAATCAGAGGCAGGGATTCAGTGCTGGGGAATCAGAGGCGGGGAATCAGAGTTGGGGAATCAGAGGCAGGGAATCAGATATGGGGAATCAGAGGTGGGGAATCAGGGGCAGGGAATCAGTGGCAGGGAATCAGAGGCGGGGAATCTGAGGCGGGGAATCAGAGGCAGGGAATCAGACACGGGGAATCAGAGGCGGGGAATCAGAGATGGGGAATCAGAGGCGGGGAATCAGAGGCCGGGAATCGGACGCCGGGAATCAGAGGCGGGGAATCTGAGGCGGGGAATCAGAGGCAGGGAATCAGACACGGGGAATCAGAGGCGGGGAATCAGAGATGGGGAATCAGAGGCGGGGAATCAGAGGCAGGGAATCGGACGCCGGGAATCAGAGGCGGGGAATCAGAGCTGGGGAATCAGAGGCGGGGAATCAGAGTTGGGGAATCAGAGGCGGGGAATCAGATATGGGGAAATAGAGGCGGGGAATCAGATATGGGGAATCAGAGGTGTGGAATCAGAGGTTGGGAATCAGAGGCAGGGAATCAGAGGCAGGGAATCAGAGGCGGGGAAACAGAGGCGGGGAATCAGATATGGGGAATCAGAGGTGGCGAATCAAAGGCGGTGAAACAGAGATGGGGAATCAGGGCAGGGAATCAGAGGCAGGGAATCAGAGCTGGGGAAACAGAGGCGGGGAATCAGATATGGGAAATCAGAGGTGGGGAATCAGGGGCGGGGAATCAGTGGCAGGGAATCAGAGCTAGGGAATCAGAGGTGGGGAATCAGAGCTGGGGAAACAGAGGCGGGGAATCAGATATGGGGAATCAGAGGTGGGGAATCAGGGGCGTGGAATCAGTGGCAGGGAATCAGAGGCCGGGAATAAAAGGCGGGGAATCAGAGCTGGGGAATCAGAGGCGGGGAATCAGAGTTGGGGAATCAGAGGAGGGGAATCAGATATGGGGAAACAGAGGCCGGGAATCAGAGGCAGGGAAACAGAGGCGGGGAATCAGATATGGGGAATCAGAGGTGGGGAATTAGAGGTTGCGAATCAGAGGCGGGGAAACAGAGGCGGGGAATCAAATATAGGGAATCAGAGGTGGGGAATCAGAGGTTGTGAATCAGAGATGGGGAATCAAGGCGGGGAATCAGAGGCAGGGAATCAGACGCGGGGAATCAGAGGCGGGGATTCAGAGCTGGGGAATCAGAGGCGGTGAATCAGAGTTGGGGAATCAGAGGCAGGGAATCAGATATGGGGAATCAGAGGCGGGGAATCAAGGCGGGGAAACAGAGGCGGGGAATCAGATATGGGGAATCAGAATTGGGGAATCAGGGGCAGGGAATAAGTGGCAGGGAATCAGAGGCGGGGAATCAGAGGCGGGGAATAAGAGGCAGGGAATGAGACACGGGGAATCAGAGGCGGGGAATCAGAGATGGGGAATCAGAGGCGGGGAATCAGAGGCAGGGAATCGGACTCCGGGAATCAGAGTCGGGGAATCAGAGCTGGGGAATCAGAGGCGGGGAATCAGAGTTGGGGAATCAGAGGCGGGGAATCAGATATGGGGAAATAGACGCGGGGAATCAGATATGGGGAATCAGAGGTGTGGAATCAGATATGGGGAATCAGAGGTGGCGAATCAAAGGCGGTGAAACAGAGATGGGGATTCAGGGCAGGGAATCAGAGGCAGGGAATCAAACACGGGGAATCTGAGCTGGGGAATCAGAGGCGGGGAATCAGAGTTGGGAATCAGAGGCGGGGAATCAGAGGCGGGGAAACAGAGGCGGGGAATCAGATATGGGGAATCAGAGGTGGGGAATCCGAGGTTGGGAATCAGAGGCAGGGAATCAGAGGCGGGGAATCAGAGGCGGGGAATCAGAGGAAGGGAATCAGATGTGCGGAATCGGAGATGGGGAATCAGAGGCAGGGAATCAGAGGCGGGGAATCAGAGGCGGGGAATCAGAGGCCGGGAATCAGATATGGGGAAACAGAGGTGGGGAATCCGAGGCGGGGTAACAGAGGCGGGGAATCAGATATGGGGAATCAGAGGTGGGGAATCAGAGGTTGGGAATCAGAGGTAGGGAATCAGAGGCTTGGAATCACATGCAGGGAATCAGATGCGGGGAATCAGAGGCGGGGAATCAGAGCTGGGGAATCAGAGGTGGGGAATCAGATTTGGGGAATCAGAGGCGGGGACTTAGATATTGGGAAACAGAGGCGGGGAATCAGAGGCGGGGAAACCCAGGCGGGGAATCAGATATGGGGAATCAGAGGTGGGGAATCAGAGGCAAGGAATCAGATGTGCGGAATCAGAGATGGGGAATCAGAGGCAGGGAATCAGAATCAGAAGCAGGGAATCAGAGGCCGGGAAACAGAGGCCGGAATCAGATGCTGGGAATCAGAGGCCTGGAATCAGAGGCGGGGAATCAGAGGCAGGGAATCAGATGCGGGGAATCAGAGGCGGGGAATCAGAGCTGGGGAATCAGAGGCGGGATATTAGAGTTGGGAAATCAGAGGCGGGGAATCAGATATGGGGAAACAGAGGTGGGGAATCAGAGGCGGGCATACAGAGGCAGGGAATCAGATATGGGGAATCAAAGGTGGGGAATCAGAGATGGGGAATCACAGGCGGTGAATCAGAGATGGGGAATCAGAGGCGGGGAATCAGAGGCAGGAAATCAGACACGGGGATTCAGAGGCTGGGAATCAGACGGGGGGAATCAAAGGCGGGGAATCAGAGCTGGGGAATCAGAGGCAGGGATTCAGAGGCGGGGAATCAGATATGGGGAATCAGAGGCTGGGATTCAGAGGCGGGGAATCAGAGGCAGGGAATCAGACACGGGGAATCAGAGGTGGGGAATCAGAGATGGGGAATCAGAGGCGGGGAATCAGAGGCAGGGAATCAGACGCGGGGAATCTGAGGCGGGGAATCAGAGCTGGGGAATCAGAGGTGGGGAATCAGAGTTGGGGAATCAGTGGCAGGGAATCGGATGTGCGGAATCAGAGATGGGGAATCAGATGTGGGGAATCAGAGGAATCAGAGATGGGGAATCAGAGGCGGGGAATCAGAGGCAGGAAATCAGACACGGGGATTCAGAGGCTGGGAATCAGACGGGGGGAATCAAAGGCGGGGAATCAGAGCTGGGGAATCAGAGGCGGGGAATCAGATATGGGGAATCAGAGGTGTGGAATCAGAGGTTGGGAATCAGAGGCAGGGAATCAGAGGCGGGGAAACAGAGGCGGGGAATCAGATATGGGGAATCAGAGGTGTGGAATCAGAGGTTGGGAATCAGAGGCAGGGAATCAGAGTCGGGGAAACAGAGGCGGGGAATCAGATATGGGGAATCAGAGGTGGCGAATCAAAGGCGGTGAAACAGAGATGGGGAATCAGGGCAGGGAATCAGAGGCAGGGAATCAGAGCTGGGGAAACAGAGGCGGGGAATCAGATATGGGAAATCAGAGGTGGGGAATCAGGGGCGGGGAATCAGTGGCAGGGAATCAGAGCTAGGGAATCAGAGGTGGGGAATCTGAGCTGGGGAAACAGAGGCGGGGAATCAGATATGGGGAATCAGAGGTGGGGAATCAGGGGCGGGGAATCAGTGGCAGGGAATCAGAGGCCGGGAATAAAAGGCGGGGAATCAGAGCTGGAGAATCAGAGGCGGGGAATCAGAGTTGGGGAATCAGAGGAGGGGAATCAGATATGGGGAAACAGAGGCCGGGAATCAGAGGCAGGGAAACAGAGGCGGGGAATCAGATATGGGGAATCAGAGGTGGGGAATTAGAGGTTGCGAATCAGAGGCGGGGAAACAGAGGCGGGGAATCAAATATAGGGAATCAGAGGTGGGGAATCAGAGGTTGTGAATCAGAGATGGGGAATCAAGGCGGGGAATCAGAGGCAGGGAATCAGACGCGGGGAATCAGAGGCGGGGATTCAGAGCTGGGGAATCAGAGGCGGTGAATCAGAGTTGGGGAATCAGAGGCAGGGAATCAGATATGGGGAATCAGAGGCGGGGAATCAGAGGCGGGGAAACAGAGGCGGGGAATCAGATATGGGGAATCAGAACTGGGGAATCAGGGGCAGGGAATCAGTGGCAGGGAATCAGAGGCGGGGAATCAGAGGCGGGGAATCAGAGTCAGGGAATCAGACACGGGGAATCAGAGGCGGGGAATCAGAGATGGGGAATCAGAGGCGGGGAATCAGAGGCAGGGAATCGGACTCCGGGAATCAGAGTCGGGGAATCAGAGCTGGGGAATCAGAGGCGGGGAATCAGAGTTGGGGAATCAGAGGCGGGGAATCAGATATGGGGAAATAGAGGCGGGGAATCAGATATGGGGAATCAGAGGTGTGGAATCAGAGGTTGGGAATCAGAGGCAGGGAATCAGAGTCGGGGAAACAGAGGCGGGGAATCAGATATGGGGAATCAGAGGTGGCGAATCAAAGGCGGTGAATCAGAGATGGGGAATCAGGGCAGGGAATCAGAGGCAGGGAATCAAACACGGGGAATCAGAGCTGGGGAATCAGAGGCGGGGAATCAGAGTTGGGAATCAGAGGCGGGGAATCAGAGGCGGGGAAACAGAGGCGGGGAATCAGATATGGGGAATCAGAGGTGGGGAATCCGAGGTTGGGAATCAGAGGCAGGGAATCAGAGGCGGGGAATCAGAGGCGGGGAATCAGAGGAAGGGAATCAGATGTGCGGAATCGGAGATGGGGAATCAGAGGCAGGGAATCAGAGGCGGGGAATCAGAGGCGGGGAATCAGAGGCCGGGAATCAGATATGGGGAAACAGAGGTGGGGAATCCGAGGCGGGGTAACAGAGGCGGGGAATCAGATATGGGGAATCAGAGGTGGGGAATCAGAGGTTGGGAATCAGAGGTAGGGAATCAGAGGCTTGGAATCAGATGCAGGGAATCAGATGCGGGGAATCAGAGGCGGGGAATCAGAGCTGGGGAATCAGAGGTGGGGAATCAGATTTGGGGAATCAGAGGCGGGGACTTAGATATTGGGAAACAGAGGCGGGGAATCAGAGGCGGGGAAACCCAGACGGGGAATCAGATATGGGGAATCAGAGGTGGGGAATCAGAGGCAAGGAATCAGATGTGCGAAATCAGAGATGGGGAATCAGAGGCAGGGAATCAGAATCAGAAGCAGGGAATCAGAGGCCGGGAATCAGAGGCCGGAATCAGATGCTGGGAATCAGAGGCCTGGAATCAGAGGCGGGGAATCAGAGGCAGGGAATCAGATGCGGGGAATCAGAGGCGGGGAATCAGAGCTGGGGAATCAGAGGCGGGGTATTAGAGTTGGGGAATCAGAGGCGGGGAATCAGATATGGGGAAACAGAGGTGGGGAATCAGAGGCGGGCAAACAGAGGCAGGGAATCAGATATGGGGAATCAAATGTGGGGAATCAGAGATGGGGAATCAGAGGCGGTGAATAAGAGATGGGGAATCAGAGGCGGGGAATCAGAGGCAGGAAATCAGACACGGGGATTCAGAGGCTGGGAATCAGACGGGGGGAATCAAAGGCGAGGAATCAGAGCTGGGGAATCAGATGCAGGGAATCAGAGGAGGGGAATCAGATATGGGGAATCAGAGGCTGGGATTCAGAGGCGGGGAATCAGAGGCAGGGAATCAGACACGGGGAATCAGAGGTGGGGAATCAGAGATGGGGAATCAGAGGCGGGGAATCAGAGGCAGGGAATCAGACGCGGGGAATCTGAGGTGGGGAATCAGAGCTGGGGAATCAGAGGTGGGGAATCAGAGTTGGGGAATCAGAGGCAGGGAATCAGTGTTGGGGATTCAGAGATGGGGAATCAGATATGGGGAAACAGAGGCGGGGAATCAGAGGCGGGCAAACAGAGGCGGGGAATTAGATATGGGGATTCAGAGGTGGGGAATCAGAGGTGGTGAATCAGTGATGGGGAATCACAGGCGGGGAATCAGAGGCAGGGAATAGAACGCAGGGAATCAGACGCAGGGAATCAGAGCTGGGGAATCAGAGGCGGGGAATCATAGTTGGGAATCAGAGGCGGGAAATCAGATATGGGGAAACAGAGGCGGGGAATCAGAGGCGGGGAAACAGAGGTGGGGAATCAGATATGGGGAATCGGATGCGGGGAATCAGAGGCGGGGAATCAGAGCTGGGGAATCAGAGGCGGGGAATCAGAGTTGGGGCATCAGAGGTGGGGAATTAGATATAGGGAAACAGAGGCGGGGAATCAGAGGCGGGGAAACAGAGGCGGGGAATCAGATATGGGGATTCAGAGCTGGGGAATCAGAGGCGGGGAATCAGAGTTGGGGAATCAGAGGCAGGGAATCAGATATGGGGAATCAGAGGCGGGGAATCAGAGGCGGGGAAACAGAGGCGGGGAATCAGATTTGGGGAATCAGAGGTGGGGAATCAGGGGCAGGGAATCAGTGGCAGGGAATCAGAGGCGGGGAATCAGAGGCGGGGAATCAAAGGCAGGGAATCAGACACGGGGAATCAGAGGTGGGGAATCAGATATGGGGAAACAGAGGCGGGGAATGAGAGGCGGGCAAGCAGAGGCGGGGAATTAGTTATGGGGAATCAGAGGTGGGGAATCAGAGGTGGTGAATCAGAGATGGGGAATCACAGGCGGGGAATCAGAGGCAGCGAATAGATCGCGGGTAATCAGAGGCAGGGAATCAGAGCTAGGGAATCAGAGGTGGGGAATCAGATATGGGGAAACAGAGGCGGAGAATCAGAGGCGGGGAAACAGAGGCGGGGAATCAGACATGGGGAATCGGATGCGAGGAATCAGAGGCGGGGAATCAGAGCTGGGGAATCAGAGGCAGGGAATCAGAGTTGTGGCATCAGAGGTGGGGAATTATATATGGGGAAACAGAGGTGGGGAATTAGATATGGGGAAACAGAGGTGGGGAATCAGAGGCGGGGAAACAGAGGCGGGGAATCAGATATGGGGAATCAGAGGTGGGGAATCAGAGGCAGGGAATCAGATGTGCGGAATCAGAGATGGGGAATCAGAGGCAGGGAATCAGAATCAGAAGCGGGGAATCAGAGGCCGGGAATCAGAGGCCGGGAATCAGATGCTGGGAATAAGAGGCTGGGAATCAGAGGTGGGGAATCAGAGTCCGGGAATCAGAGATGGGGATTCAGAGGCGGGGAATGAGATATGGAGAATCAGAGGCGGGGAATCAGAGACGGGGAAACAGAGGTGGGGAATCAGATATGGGGAATCAGAGGTGGCGAATCAAAGGCGGTGAATCAGAGATGGGGAATCAGAGGCGGGGAATCAGAGGCAGGGAATCAGATGCGGGGATTCAGAGGCGGGGAATCAGAGCTGGCGAATCAGAGGCGGGGAATCAGAGGTGGGCAATCAGAGCCGGGGAATCAGATATGGGGAATCAGAGGTGGGGAATCAGAGGCGGGGAAACAGAGGCGGGGAATCAGATATGGGGAATCAATGGTGGGGAATCAGAGGTTGTGAATCAGAGATGGGGAATCAAGGCGGGGAATCAGAGGGAGGGAATCAGACGCGGGGAATCAGAGGCGGGGATTCAGTGCTGGGGAATCAGAGGCGGGGAATCAGAGTTGGGGAATCAGAGGCAGGGAATCAGATATGGGGAATCAGAGGCGGGGAATCAGAGGCGGGGAAACAGAGGCGGGGAATCAGATATGGGGAATCAGAGGTGGGGAATCAGGGGCAGGGAATCAGTGGCAGGGAATCAGAGGCGGGGAATCTGAGGCGGGGAATCAGAGGCAGGGAATCAGACATGGGGAATCAGAGGCGGGGAATCAGAGATGGGGAATCAGAGGCGGGGAATCAGAGGCAGGGAATCGGACGCCGGGAATCAGAGGCGGGGAATCTGAGGCGGGGAATCAGAGGCAGGGAATCAGACACGGGGAATCAGAGGCGGGGAATCAGAGATGGGGAATCAGAGGCGGGGAATCAGAGGCAGGGAATCGGACGCCGGGAATCAGAGGCGGGGAATCAGAGCTGGGGAATCAGAGGCGGGGAATCAGAGTTGGGGAATCAGAGGCGGGGAATCAGATATGGAGAAATAGAGGCGGGGATTCAGATATGGGGAATCAGAGGTGTGGAATCAGAGGTTGGGAATCAGAGGCAGGGAATCAGAGGCGGGGAAACAGAGGCGGGGAATCAGATATGGGGAATCAGAGGTGGCGAATCAAAGGCGGTGAAACAGAGATTGGGAATCAGGGCAGGGAATCAGAGGCAGGGAATCAGAGCTGGGGAAACGGAGGCGGGGAATCAGATATGGGAAATCAGAGGTGGGGAATCAGGGGCGGGGAATCAGTGGCAGGGAATCAGAGCTAGGGAATCAGAGCTGGGGAATCAGAGCTGGGGAAACAGAGGCGGGGAATCAGATATGGGGAATCAGAGGTGGGGAATCAGGGGCGGGGAATCAGTGGCAGGGAATCAGAGGCCGGGAATAAAAGGCGGGGAATCAGAGCTGGGGAATCAGAGGCGGGGAATCAGAGTTGGGGAATCAGAGGAGGGGAATCAGATATGGGGAAACAGAGGCCGGGAATCAGAGGCAGGGAAACAGAGGCGGGGAATCAGATATGGGGAATCAGAGGTGGGGAATTAGAGGTTGCGAATCAGAGGCGGGGAAACAGAGGCGGGGAATCAAATATAGGGAATCAGAGGTGGGGAATCAGAGGTTGTGAATCAGAGATGGGGAATCAAGGCGGGGAATCAGAGGCAGGGAATCAGACGCGGGGAATCAGAGGCGGGGATTCAGAGCTGGGGAATCAGAGGCGGTGAATCAGAGTTGGGGAATCAGAGGCAGGGAATCAGATATGGGGAATCAGAGGCGGGGAATCAGAGGCGGGGAATCAGAGGCGGGGAATCAGATATGGGGAATCAGAATTGGGGAATCAGGGGCAGGGAATCAGTGGCAGGGAATCAGAGGCGGGGAATCAGAGGCGGGGAATCAGAGGCAGGGAATCAGACACGGGGAATCAGAGGCGGGGAATCAGAGATGGGGAATCAGAGGCGGGGAATCAGAGGCAGGGAATCGGACTCCGGGAATCAGAGTCGGGGAATCAGAGCTGGGGAATCAGAGGCGGGGAATCAGAGTTGGGGAATCAGAGGCAGGGAATCAGATATGGGGAAATAGAGGCGGGGAATCAGATATGGGGAATCAGAGGTGTGGAATCAGAGGTTGGGAATCAGAGGCAGGGAATCAGAGTCGGGGAAACAGAGGCGGGGAATCAGATATGGGGAATCAGAGGTGGCGAATCAAAGGCGGTGAAACAGAGATGGGGAATCAGGGCAGGGAATCAGAGGTAGGGAATCAAACACGGGGAATCAGAGCTGGGGAATCAGAGGCGGGGAATCAGAGTTGGGAATCAGAGGCGTGGAATCAGAGGCGGGGAAACAGAGGCGGGGAATCAGATATGGGGAATCAGAGGTGGGAAATCCGAGGTTGGGAATCAGAGGCAGGGAATCAGAGGCGGGGAATCAGAGGCGGGGAATCAGAGGAAGGGAATCAGATGTGCGGAATCGGAGATGGGGAATCAGAGGCAGGGAATCAGAGGCGGGGAATCAGAGGCGGGGAATCAGAGGCCGGGAATCAGATATGGGGAAACAGAGGTGGGGAATCCGAGGCGGGGTAACAGAGGCGGGGAATCAGATATGGGGAATCAGAGGTGGGGAATCAGAGGTTGGGAATCAGAGGTAGGGAATCAGAGGCTTGGAATCAGATGCAGGGAATCAGATGCGGGAAATCAGAGGCGGGGAATCAGAGCTGGGGAATCAGAGGTGGGGAATCAGATTTGGGGAATCAGAGGCGGGGACTTAGATATTGGGGAACAGAGGCGGGGAATCAGAGGCGGGGAAACCCAGGCGGGGAATCAGATATGGGGAATCAGAGGTGGGGAATCAGAGGCAAGGAATCAGATGTGCGGAATCAGAGATGGGGAATCAGAGGCAGGGAATCAGAATCAGAAGCAGGGAATCAGAGGCCGGGAATCAGAGGCCGGAATCAGATGCTGGGAATCAGAGGCCTGGAATCAGAGGCGGGGAATCAGAGGCAGGGAATCAGATGCGGGGAATCAGAGGCGGGGAATCAGAGCTGGGGAATCAGAGGCGGGGTATTAGAGTTGGGGAATCAGAGGCGGGGAATCAGATATGGGGAAACAGAGGTGGGGAATCAGAGGCGGGCAAACAGAGGCAGGGAATCAGATATGGGGAATCAAAGGTGGGGAATCAGAGATGGGGAATCAGAGGCGGTGAATCAGAGATGGGGAATCAGAGGCGGGGAATCAGAGGCAGGAAATCAGACACGGGGATTCAGAGGCTGGGAATCAGACGGGGGGAATCAAAGGCGGGGAATCAGAGCTGGGGAATCAGATGCAGGGAATCAGAGGCGGGGAATCAGATATGGGGAATCAGAGGCTGGGATTCAGAGGCGGGGAATCAGAGGCAGGGAATCAGACACGGGGAATCAGAGGTGGGGAATCAGAGATGGGGAATCAGAGGCGGGGAATCAGAGGCAGGGAATCAGACGCGGGGAATCTGAGGTGGGGAATCAGAGCTGGGGAATCAGAGGTGGGGAATCAGAGTTGGGGAATCAGAGGCAGGGAATCAGTGTTGGGGATTCAGAGATGGGGAATCAGATATGGGGAAACAGAGGCGGGGAATCAGAGGCGGGCAAACAGAGGCGGGGAATTAGATATGGGGATTCAGAGGTGGGGAATCAGAGGTAGTGAATCAGTGATGGGGAATCACAGGCGGGGAATCAGAGGCAGGGAATAGAACGCAGGGAATCAGACGCAGGGAATCAGAGCTGGGGAATCAGAGGCGGGGAATCATAGTTGGGAATCAGAGGCGGGAAATCAGATATGGGGAAACAGAGGCGGGGAATCAGAGGCGGGGAAACAGAGGTGGGGAATCAGATATGGGGAATCGGATGCGGGGAATCAGAGGCGGGGAATCAGAGCTGGGGAATCAGAGGCGGGGAATCAGAGTTGGGGCATCAGAGGTGGGGAATTAGATATAGGGAAACAGAGGCGGGGAATCAGAGGCGGGGAAACAGAGGCGGGGAATCAGATATGGGGATTCAGAGCTGGGGAATCAGAGGCGGGGAATCAGAGTTGGGGAATCAGAGGCAGGGAATCAGATATGGGGAATCAGAGGCGGGGAATCAGAGGCGGGGAAACAGAGGCGGGGAATCAGATTTGGGGAATCAGAGGTGGGGAATCAGGGGCAGGGAATCAGTGGCAGGGAATCAGAGGCGGGGAATCAGAGGCGGGGAATCAAAGGCAGGGAATCAGACACGGGGAATCAGAGGCGGGGAATCAGATATGGGGAAACAGAGGCGGGGAATGAGAGGCGGGCAAGCAGAGGCGGGGAATTAGTTATGGGGAATCAGGGGTGGGGAATCAGAGGTGGTGAATCAGAGATGGGGAATCACAGGCGGGGAATCAGAGGCAGCGAATAGATCGCGGGTAATCAGAGGCAGGGAATCAGAGCTGGGGAATCAGAGGCGGGGAATCAGATATGGGGAAACAGAGGCGGAGAATCAGAGGCGGGGAAACAGAGGCGGGGAATCAGACATGGGGAATCGGATGCGGGGAATCAGAGGCGGGGAATCAGAGCTGGGGAATCAGAGGCAGGGAATCAGAGTTGTGGCATCAGAGGTGGGGAATTATATATGGGGAAACCGAGGTGGGGAATTAGATATGGGGAAACAGAGGTGGGGAATCAGAGGCGGGGAAACAGAGGCGGGGAATCAGATATGGGGAATCAGAGGTGGGGAATCAGAGGCAGGGAATCAGATGTGCGGAATCAGAGATGGGGAATCAGAGGCAGGGAATCAGAATCAGAAGCGGGGAATCAGAGGCCGGGAATCAGAGGCCGGGAATCAGATGCTGGGAATAAGGGGCCGGGAATCAGAGGTGGGGAATCAGAGTCCGGGAATCAGAGATGGGGATTCAGAGACGGGGAAACAGAGGTTGGGAATCAGATGTGCGGAATCGGAGATGGGGAATCAGAGGCAGGGAATCAGAGGCGGGGAATCAGAGGCGGGGAATCAGAGGCCGGGAATCAGATATGGGGAAACAGAGGTGGGGAATCCGAGGCGGGGTAACAGAGGCGGGGAATCAGATATGGGGAATCAGAGGTGGGGAATCAGAGGTTGGGAATCAGAGGTAGGGAATCAGAGGCTTGGAATCAGATGCAGGGAATCAGATGCGGGAAATCAGAGGCGGGGAATCAGAGCTGGGGAATCAGAGGTGGGGAATCAGATTTGGGGAATCAGAGGCGGGGACTTAGATATTGGGGAACAGAGGCGGGGAATCAGAGGCGGGGAAACCTAGGCGGGGAATCAGATATGGGGAATCAGAGGTGGGGAATCAGAGGCAAGGAATCAGATGTGCGGAATCAGAGATGGGGAATCAGAGGCAGGGAATCAGAATCAGAAGCAGGGAATCAGAGGCCGGGAATCAGAGGCCGGAATCAGATGCTGGGAATCAGAGGCCTGGAATCAGAGGCGGGGAATCAGAGGCAGGGAATCAGATGCGGGGAATCAGAGGCGGGGAATCAGAGCTGGGGAATCAGAGGCGGGGTATTAGAGTTGGGGAATCAGAGGCGGGGAATCAGATATGGGGAAACAGAGGTGGGGAATCAGAGGCGGGCAAACAGAGGCAGGGAATCAGATATGGGGAATCAAAGGTGGGGAATCAGAGATGGGGAATCAGAGGCGGTGAATCAGAGATGGGGAATCAGAGGCGGGGAATCAGAGGCAGGAAATCAGACACGGGGATTCAGAGGCTGGGAATCAGACGGGGGGAATCAAAGGCGGGGAATCAGAGCTGGGGAATCAGATGCAGGGAATCAGAGGCGGGGAATCAGATATGGGGAATCAGAGGCTGGGATTCAGAGGCGGGGAATCAGAGGCAGGGAATCAGACACGGGGAATCAGAGGTGGGGAATCAGAGATGGGGAATCAGAGGCGGGGAATCAGAGGCAGGGAATCAGACGCGGGGAATCTGAGGTGGGGAATCAGAGCTGGGGAATCAGAGGTGGGGAATCAGAGTTGGGGAATCAGAGGCAGGGAATCAGTGTTGGGGATTCAGAGATGGGGAATCAGATATGGGGAAACAGAGGCGGGGAATCAGAGGCGGGCAAACAGAGGCGGGGAATTAGATATGGGGATTCAGAGGTGGGGAATCAGGGGTAGTGAATCAGTGATGGGGAATCACAGGCGGGGAATCAGAGGCAGGGAATAGAACGCAGGGAATCAGACGCAGGGAATCAGAGCTGGGGAATCAGAGGCGGGGAATCATAGTTGGGAATCAGAGGCGGGAAATCAGATATGGGGAAACAGAGGCGGGGAATCAGAGGCGGGGAAACAGAGGTGGGGAATCAGATATGGGGAATCGGATGCGGGGAATCAGAGGCGGGGAATCAGAGCTGGGGAATCAGAGGCGGGGAATCAGAGTTGGGGCATCAGAGGTGGGGAATTAGATATAGGGAAACAGAGGCGGGGAATCAGAGGCGGGGAAACAGAGGCGGGGAATCAGATATGGGGATTCAGAGCTGGGGAATCAGAGGCGGGGAATCAGAGTTGGGGAATCAGAGGCAGGGAATCAGATATGGGGAATCAGAGGCGGGGAATCAGAGGCGGGGAAACAGAGGCGGGGAATCAGATTTGGGGAATCAGAGGTGGGGAATCAGGGGCAGGGAATCAGTGGCAGGGAATCAGAGGCGGGGAATCAGAGGCGGGGAATCAAAGGCAGGGAATCAGACACGGGGAATCAGAGGCGGGGAATCAGATATGGGGAAACAGAGGCGGGGAATGAGAGGCGGGCAAGCAGAGGCGGGGAATTAGTTATGGGGAATCAGGGGTGGGGAATCAGAGGTGGTGAATCAGAGATGGGGAATCACAGGCGGGGAATCAGAGGCAGCGAATAGATCGCGGGTAATCAGAGGCAGGGAATCAGAGCTGGGGAATCAGAGGCGGGGAATCAGATATGGGGAAACAGAGGCGGAGAATCAGAGGCGGGGAAACAGAGGCGGGGAATCAGACATGGGGAATCGGATGCGGGGAATCAGAGGCGGGGAATCAGAGCTGGGGAATCAGAGGCAGGGAATCAGAGTTGTGGCATCAGAGGTGGGGAATTATATATGGGGAAACCGAGGTGGGGAATTAGATATGGGGAAACAGAGGTGGGGAATCAGAGGCGGGGAAACAGAGGCGGGGAATCAGATATGGGGAATCAGAGGTGGGGAATCAGAGGCAGGGAATCAGATGTGCGGAATCAGAGATGGGGAATCAGAGGCAGGGAATCAGAATCAGAAGCGGGGAATCAGAGGCCGGGAATCAGAGGCCGGGAATCAGATGCTGGGAATAAGAGGCCGGGAATCAGAGGTGGGGAATCAGAGTCCGGGAATCAGAGATGGGGATTCAGAGACGGGGAAACAGAGGTTGGGAATCAGATATGGGGAATCAGAGGTGGCGAATCAAAGGCGGTGAATCAGAGATGGGGAATCAGAGGCGGGGAATCAGAGGCAGGGAATCAGATGCGGGGATTCAGAGGCGGGGAATCAGAGCTGGCGAATCAGAGGCGGGGAATCAGAGGTGGGCAATCAGAGCCGGGGAATCTGATATGGGGAATCAGAGGCGGGGAATCAGAGGCGGGGAAACAGAGGCGGGGAATCAGATATGGGGAATCAGAGGTGGGGAATCAGAGGTTGTGAATCAGAGATGGGGAATCAAGGAGGGGAATCAGAGGGAGGGAATCAGACGCGGGGAATCAGAGGCGGGGATTCAGTGCTGGGGAATCAGAGGCGGGGAATCAGAGTTGGTGAATCAGAGGCAGGGAATCAGAGGCGGGGAATCTGAGGCGGGGAATCAGAGGCAGGGAATCAGACACGGGGAATCAGAGGCGGGGAATCAGAGATGGGGAATCAGAGGCGGGGAATCAGAGGCAGGGAATCGGACGCCGGGAATCAGAGGCGGGGAATCTGAGGCGAGGAATCAGAGGCAGGGAATCAGACACGGGGAATCAGAGGCGGGGAATCAGAGATGGGGAATCAGAGGCGGGGAATCAGAGGCAGGGAATCGGACGCCGGGAATCAGAGGCGGGGAATCAGAGCTGGGGAATCAGAGGCGGGGAATCAGAGTTGGGGAATCAGCGGCGGGGAATCAGATATGGGGAAATAGAGGCGGGGAATCAGATATGGGGAATCAGAGGTGTGGAATCAGAGGTTGAGAATCAGAGGCAGGGAATCAGAGGCGGGGAAACAGAGGCGGGGAATCAGATATGGGGAATCAGAGGTGGCGAATCAAAGGCAGTGAAACAGAGATGGGGAATCAGGGCAGGGAATCAGAGGCAGGGAATCAGAGCTGGGGAAACAGAGGCGGGGAATCAGATATAAGAAATCAGAGGTGGGGAATCAGGGGCGGGGAATCAGTGGCAGGGAATCAGAGCTAGGGAATCAGAGGTGGGGAATCAGAGCTGGGGAAACAGAGGCGGGGAATCAGATATGGGGAATCAGAGGTGGGGAATCAGGGGCGGGGAATCAGTAGCAGGGAATCAGAGGCCGGGAATAAAAGGCGGGGAATCAGAGCTGGGGAATCAGAGGCGGGGAATCAGAGTTGGGGAATCAGAGGAGGGGAATCAGATATGGGGAAACAGAGGCCGGGAATCAGAGGCAGGGAAACAGAGGCGGGGAATCAGATATGGGGAATCAGAGGTGGGGAATTAGAGGTTGCGAATCAGAGGCGGGGAAACAGAGGCGGGGAATCAAATATAGGGAATCAGAGGTGGGGAATCAGAGGTTGTGAATCAGAGATGGGGAATCAAGGCGGGGAATCAGAGGCAGGGAATCAGACGCGGGGAATCAGAGGCGGGGATTCAGAGCTGGGGAATCAGAGGCGGTGAATCAGAGTTGGGGAATCAGAGGCAGGGAATCAGATATGGGGAATCAGAGGCGGGGAATCAGAGGCGGGGAAACAGAGGCGGGGAATCAGATATGGGGAATCAGAATTGGGGAATCAGGGGCAGGGAATCAGTGGCAGGGAATCAGAGGCGGGGAATCAGAGGCGGGGAATCAGAGGCAGGGAATCAGACACGGGGAATCAGAGGCGGGGAATCAGAGATGGGGAATCAGAGGCGGGGAATCAGAGGCAGGGAATCGGACTCCGGGAATCAGAGTCGGGGAATCAGAGCTGGGGAATCAGAGGCGGGGAATCAGAGTTGGGGAATCAGAGGCGGGGAATCAGATATGGGGAAATACAGGCGGGGAATCAGATATGGGGAATCAGAGGTGTGGAATCAGAGGTTGGGAATCAGAGGCAGGGAATCAGAGTCGGGGAAACAGAGGCGGGGAATCAGATATGGGGAATCAGAGGTGGCGAATCAAAGGCGGTGAAACAGAGATTGGGAATCAGGGCAGGAAATCAGAGGCAGGGAATCAAACACGGGGAATCAGAGCTGGGGAATCAGAGGCGGGGAATCAGAGTTGGGAATCAGAGGCGGGGAATCAGAGGCGGGGAAACAGAGGCGGGGAATCAGATATGGGGAATCAAAGGTGGGGAATCCGAGGTTGGGAATCAGAGGCAGGGAATCAGAGGCGGGGAATCAGAGGCGGGGAATCAGAGGAAGGGAATCAGATGTGCGGAATCGGAGATGGGGAATCAGAGGCAGGGAATCAGAGGCGGGGAATCAGAGGCGGGGAATCAGAGGCCGGGAATCAGATATGGGGAAACAGAGGTGGGGAATCCGAGGCGGGGTAACAGAGGCGGGGAATCAGATATGGGGAATCAGAGGTGGGGAATCAGAGGTTGGGAATCAGAGGTAGGGAATCAGAGGCTTGGAATCAGATGCAGGGAATCAGATGCGGGAAATCAGAGGCGGGGAATCAGAGCTGGGGAATCAGAGGTGGGGAATCAGATTTGGGGAATCAGAGGTGGGGACTTAGATATTGGGGAACAGAGGCGGGGAATCAGAGGCGGGGAAACCCAGGCGGGGAATCAGATATGGGGAATCAGAGGTGGGGAATCAGAGGCAAGGAATCAGATGTGCGGAATCAGAGATGGGGAATCAGAGGCAGGGAATCAGAATCAGAAGCAGGGAATCAGAGGCCGGGAATCAGAGGCCGGAATCAGATGCTGGGAATCAGAGGCCTGGAATCAGAGGCGGGGAATCAGAGGCAGGGAATCAGATGCGGGGAATCAGAGGCGGGGAATCAGAGCTGGGGAATCAGAGGCGGGGTATTAGAGTTGGGGAATCAGAGGCGGGGAATCAGATATGGGGAAACAGAGGTGGGAAATCAGAGGCGGGCAAACAGAGGCAGGGAATCAGATATGGGGAATCAAAGGTGGGGAATCAGAGATGGGGAATCAGAGGCGGTGAATCAGAGATGGGGAATCAGAGGCGGGGAATCAGAGTCAGGAAATCAGACACGGGGATTCAGAGGCTGGGAATCAGACGGGGGGAATCAAAGGCGGGGAATCAGAGCTGGGGAATCAGAGGCAGGGAATCAGAGGCGGGGAATCAGATATGGGGAATCAGAGGCTGGGATTCAGAGGCGGGGAATCAGAGGCAGGGAATCAGACACGGGGAATCAGATGTGGGGAATCAGAGATGGGGAATCAGAGGCGGGGAATCAGAGGCAGGGAATCAGACGCGGGGAATCTGAGGCGGGGAATCAGAGCTGGGGAATCAGAGGTGGGGAATCAGAGTTGGGGAATAAGAGGCAGGGAATCGGATGTGCGGAATCAGAGATGGGGAATCAGATGTGGGGAATCAGAGGAATCATAGATGGGGAATCAGAGGCGGGGAATCAGAGGCAGGAAATCAGACACGGGGATTCAGAGGCTGGGAATCAGACGGGGGGAATCAAAGGCGGGGAATCAGAGCTGGGGAATCAGAGCCGGGGAATCAGATATGGGGAATCAGAGGTGTGGAATCAGAGGTTGGGAATCAGAGGCAGGGAATCAGAGGCGGGGAAACAGAGGCGGGGAATCAGATATGGGGAATCAGAGGTGTGGAATCAGAGGTTAGGAATCAGAGGCAGGGAATCAGAGTCGGGGAAACAGAGGCGGGGAATCAGATATGGGGAATCAGAGGTGGCGAATCAAAGGCGGTGAAACAGAGATGGGGAATCAGGGCAGGGAATCAGAGGCAGGGAATCAGAGCTGGGGAAACAGAGGCGGGGAATCAGATATGGGAAATCAGAGGTGGGGAATCAGGGGCGGGGAATCAGTGGCAGGGAATCAGAGCTAGGGAATCAGAGGTGATGAATCAGAGCTGGGGAAACAGAGGCGGGGAATCAGATATGGGGAATCAGAGGTGGGGAATCAGGGGCGGGGAATCAGTGGCAGGGAATCAGAGGCCGGGAATAAAAGGCGGGGAATCAGAGCTGGGGAATCAGAGGCGGGGAATCAGAGTTGGGGAATCAGAGGAGGGGAATCAGATATGGGGAAACAGAGGCCGGGAATCAGAGGCAGGGAAACAGAGGCGGGGAATCAGATATGGGGAATCAGAGGTGGGGAATTAGAGGTTGCGAATCAGAGGCGGGGAAACAGAGGCGGGGAATCAAATATAGGGAATCAGAGGTGGGGAATCAGAGGTTGTGAATCAGAGATGGGGAATCAAGGCGGGGAATCAGAGGCAGGGAATCAGACGCGGGGAATCAGAGGCGGGGATTCAGAGCTGGGGAATCAGAGGCGGTGAATCAGAGTTGGGGAATCAGAGGCAGGGAATCAGATATGGGGAATCAGAGGCGGGGAATCAGAGGCGGGGAAACAGAGGCGGGGAATCAGATATGGGGAATCAGAATTGGGGAATCAGGGGCAGGGAATCAGTGGCAGGGAATCAGAGGCGGGGAATCAGAGGCGGGGAATCAGAGTCAGGGAATCAGACACGGGGAATCAGAGGCGGGGAATCAGAGATGGGGAATCAGAGGCGGGGAATCAGAGGCAGGGAATCGGACTCCGGGAATCAGAGTCGGGATATCAGAGCTGGGGAATCAGAGGCGGGGAATCAGAGTTGGGGAATCAGAGGCGGGGAATCAGAGGCAGGGAAATAGAGGCGGGGAATCAGATATGGGGAATCAGAGGTGGCGAATCAAAGGCGGTGAAACAGAGATGGGGAATCAGGGCAGGGAATCAGAGGCAGGGAATCAAACACGGGGAATCAGAGCTGGGTAATCAGAGGCGGGGAATCAGAGTTGGGAAATCAGAGGCGGGGAATCAGAGTTGGGGAATCAGAGGAGGGGATTCAGAGCTGGGGAATCAGAGGCGGTGAATCAGAGTTGGGGAATCAGAGGCAGGGAATCAGATATGGGGAATCAGAGGCGGGGAATCAGAGGCGGGGAAACAGAGGCGGGGAATCAGATATGGGGAATCAGAATTGGGGAATCAGGGGCAGGGAATCAGTGGCAGGGAATCAGAGGCGGGGAATCAGAGGCGGGGAATCAGAGTCAGGGAATCAGACACGGGGAATCAGAGGCGGGGAATCAGAGATGGGGAATCAGAGGCGGGGAATCAGAGGCAGGGAATCGGACTCCGGGAATCAGAGTCGGGGAATCAGAGCTGGGGAATCAGAGGCGGGGAATCAGAGTTGGGGAATCAGAGGCGGGGAATCAGATATGGGGAAATAGAGGCGGGGAATCAGATATGGGGAATCAGAGGTGGCGAATCAAAGGCGGTGAAACAGAGATGGGGAATCAGGGCAGGGAATCAGAGGCAGGGAATCAAACACGGGGAATCAGAGCTGGGGAATCAGAGGCGGGGAATCAGAGTTGGGAATCAGAGGCGGGGAATCAGAGGCGGGGAAACAGAGGCGGGGAATCAGATATGGGGAATCAGAGGTGGGGAATCCGAGGTTGGGAATCAGAGGCAGGGAATCAGAGGCGGGGAATCAGAGGCGGGGAATCAGAGGAAGGGAATCAGATGTGCGGAATCGGAGATGGGGAATCAGAGGCAGGGAATCAGAGGCGGGGAATCAGAGGCGGGGAATCAGAGGCCGGGAATCAGATATGGGGAAACAGAGGTGGGGAATCCGAGGCGGGGTAACAGAGGCGGGGAATCAGATATGGGGAATCAGAGGTGGGGAATCAGAGGTTGGGAATCAGAGGTAGGGAATCAGAGGCTTGGAATCAGATGCAGGGAATCAGATGCGGGGAATCAGAGGCGGGGAATCAGAGCTGGGGAATCAGAGGTGGGGAATCAGATTTGGGGAATCAGAGGCGGGGACTTAGATATTGGGAAACAGAGGCGGGGAATCAGAGGCGGGGAAACCCAGGCGGGGAATCAGATATGGGGAATCAGAGGTGGGGAATCAGAGGCAAGGAATCAGATGTGCGGAATCAGAGATGGGGAATCAGAGGCAGGGAATCAGAATCAGAAGCAGGGAATCAGAGGCCGGGAATCAGAGGCCGGAATCAGATGCTGGGAATCAGAGGCCTGGAATCAGAGGCGGGGAATCAGAGGCAGGGAATCAGATGCGGGGAATCAGAGGCTGGGAATCAGAGCTGGGGAATCAGAGGCGGGGTATTAGAGTTGGGGAATCAGAGGCGGGGAATCAGATATGGGGAAACAGAGGTGGGGAATCAGAGGCGGGCAAACAGAGGCAGGGAATCAGATATGGGGAATCAAAGGTGGGGAATCAGAGATGGGGAATCAGAGGCGGTGAATCAGAGATGGGGAATCAGAGGCGGGGAATCAGAGGCAGGAAATCAGACACGGGGATTCAGAGGCTGGGTATCAGACGGGGGGAATCAAAGGCGGGGAATCAGAGCTGGGGAATCAGAGGCAGGGAATCAGAGGCGGGGAATCAGATATGGGGAATCAGAGGCTGGGATTCAGAGGCGGGGAATCAGAGGCAGGGATTCAGACACGGGGAATCAGAGGTGGGGAATCAGAGATGGGGAATCAGAGGTGGGGAATCAGAGGCAGGGAATCAGACGCGGGGAATCTGAGGCGGGGAATCAGAGCTGGGGAATCAGAGGTGGGGAATCAGAGTTGGGGAATCAGAGGCAGGGAATCAGTGTTGGGGATTCAGAGATGGGGAATCAGATATGGGGAAACAGAGGCGGGGAATTAGATATGGGGATTCAGAGGTGGGGAATCAGAGGTGGTGAATCAGTGATGGGGAATCACAGGCGGGGAATCAGAGGCAGGGAATAGAACGCAGGGAATCAGACGCAGGGAATCAGAGCTGGGGAATCAGAGGCGGGGAATCATAGTTGGGAATCAGAGGCGGGAAATCAGATATGGGGAAACAGAGGCGGGGAATCAGAGGCGGGGAAACAGAGGTGGGGAATCAGATATGGGGAATCGGATGCGGGGAATCAGAGGCGGGGAATCAGAGCTGGGGAATCAGAGGCGGGGAATCAGAGTTGGGGCATCAGAGGTGGGGAATTAGATATAGGGAAACAGAGGCGGGGAATCAGAGGCGGGGAAACAGAGGCGGGGAATCAGATATGGGGAATCAGAGGTGGGGAATCAGATGCAGGGAATCAGATGTGCGGAATCAGAGATGGGGAATCAGAGGCAGGGAATAAGAATCAGAAGCGGGGAATCAGAGGCCGGGAATCAGAGGCTGGGAATCAGATGCTGGGAATAAGAGGCCGGGAATCAGAGGTGGTGAATCAGAGTCCGGGAATCAGAGATGGGGATTCAGAGGCGGGGAATCAGACATGGGGAATCGGATGCGGGGAATCAGAGGCGGGGAATCAGAGCTGGGGAATCAGAGGCAGGGAATCAGAGTTGTGGCATCAGAGGTGGGTAATTATATATGGGGAAACAGAGGTGGGGAATTAGATATGGGGAAACAGAGGTGGGGAATCAGAGGCGGGGAAACAGAGGCGGGGAATCAGATATGGGGAATCAGAGGTGGGGAATCAGAGGCAGGGAATCAGATGTGCGGAATCAGAGATGGGGAATCAGAGGCAGGGAATCAGAATCAGAAGCGGGGAATCAGAGGCCGGGAATCAGAGGCCGGGAATCAGATGCTGGGAATAAGAGGCCGGGAATCAGAGGTGGGGAATCAGAGTCCGGGAATCAGAGATGGGGATTCAGAGGCGGGGAATGAGATATGGAGAATCAGAGGCGGGGAATCAGAGATGGGGAAACAGAGGTGGGGAATCAGATATGGGGAATCAGAGGTGGCGAATCAAAGGCGGTGAATCAGAGATGGGGAATCAGAGGCGGGGAATCAGAGGCAGGGAATCAGATGCGGGGATTCAGAGGCGGGGAATCAGAGCTGGCGAATCAGAGGCGGGGAATCAGAGGTGGGCAATCAGAGCCGGGGAATCAGATATGGGGAATCAGAGGCGGGGAATCAGAGGCGGGGAAACAGAGGCGGGGAATCAGATATGGGGAATCAGAGGTGGGGAATCAGAGGTTGTGAATCAGAGATGGGGAATCAAGGCGGGGAATCAGAGGGAGGGAATCAGACGCGGGGAATCAGAGGCGGGGATTCAGTGCTGGGGAATCAGAGGCGGGGAATCAGAGTTGGGGAATCAGAGGCAGGGAATCAGATATGGGGAATCAGAGGCGGGGAATCAGAGGCGGGGAAACAGAGGCGGGGAATCAGATATGGGGAATCAGAGGTGGGGAATCAGGGGCAGGGAATCAGTGGCAGGGAATCAGAGGCGGGGTATCTGAGGCGGGGAATCAGAGGCAGGGAATCAGACACGGGGAATCAGAGGCGGGGAATCAGAGATGGGGAATCAGAGGCGGGGAATCAGAGGCAGGGAATCGGACGCCGGGAATCAGAGGCGGGGAATCTGAGGCGAGGAATCAGAGGCAGGGAATCAGACACGGGGAATCAGAGGCGGGGAATCAGAGATGGGGAATCAGAGGTGGGGAATCAGAGGCAGGGAATCGGACGCCGGGAATCAGAGGCGGGGAATCAGAGCTGGGGAATCAGAGGCGGGGAATCAGAGTTGGGGAATCAGAGGCGGGGAATCAGATATGGGGAAATAGAGGCGGGGAATCAGATATGGGGAAAGAGGTGTGGAATCAGAGGTTGGGAATCAGAGGCAGGGAATCAGAGGCGGGGAAACAGAGGCGGGGAATCAGATATGGGGAATCAGAGGTGGCGAATCAAAGGCGGTGAAACAGAGATGGGGAATCAGGGCAGGGAATCAGAGGCAGGGAATCAGAGCTGGGGAAACAGAGGCGGGGAATCAGATATGGGAAATCAGAGGTGGGGAATCAGGGGCGGGGAATCAGTGGCAGGGAATCAGAGCTAGGGAATCAGAGGTGGGGAATCAGAGCTGGGGAAACAGAAGCGGGGAATCAGATATGGGGAATCAGAGGTGGGGAATCAGGGGCGGGGAATCAGTGGCAGGGAATCAGAGGCCGGGAATAAAAGGCGGGGAATCAGAGCTGGGGAATCAGAGGCGGGGAATCAGAGTTGGGGAATCAGAGGAGGGGAATCAGATATGGGGAAACAGAGGCCGGGAATCAGAGGCAGGGAAACAGAGGCGGGGAATCAGATATGGGGAATCAGAGGTGGGGAATTAGAGGTTGCGAATCAGAGGCGGGGAAACAGAGGCGGGGAATCAAATATAGGGAATCAGAGGTGGGGAATCAGAGGTTGTGAATCAGAGATGGGGAATCAAGGCGGGGAATCAGAGGCAGGGAATCAGACGCGGGGAATCAGAGGCGGGGATTCAGAGCTGGGGAATCAGAGGCGGTGAATCAGAGTTGGGGAATCAGAGGCAGGGAATCAGATATGGGGAATCAGAGGCGGGGAATCAGAGGCGGGGAAACAGAGGCGGGGAATCAGATATGGGGAATCAGAATTGGGGAATCAGGGGCAGGGAATCAGTGACAGGGAATCAGAGGCGGGGAATCAGAGGCGGGGAATCAGAGTCAGGGAATCAGACACGGGGAATCAGAGGCGGGGAATCAGAGATGGGGAATCAGAGGCGGGGAATCAGAGGCAGGGAATCGGACTCCGGGAATCAGAGTCGGGGAATCAGAGCTGGGGAATCAGAGGCGGGGAATCAGAGATGGGGATTCAGAGGCGGGGAATCAGACATGGGGAATCGGATGCGGGGAATCAGAGGCGGGGAAACAGAGGCGGGGAATCAGATATGGGGAATCAGAGGTGGGGAATCCGAGGTTGGGAATCAGAGGCAGGGAATCAGAGGCGGGGAATCAGAGGCGGGGAATCAGAGGAAGGGAATCAGATGTGCGGAATCGGAGATGGGGAATCAGAGGCAGGGAATCAGAGGCGGGGAATCAGAGGCGGGGAATCAGAGGCCGGGAATCAGATATGGGGAAACAGAGGTGGGGAATCCGAGGCGGGGTAACAGAGGCGGGGAATCAGATATGGGGAATCAGAGGTGGGGAATCAGAGGTTGGGAATCAGAGGTAGGGAATCAGAGGCTTGGAATCAGATGCAGGGAATCAGATGCGGGGAATCAGAGGCGGGGAATCAGAGCTGGGGAATCAGAGGTGGGGAATCAGATTTGGGGAATCAGAGGCGGGGACTTAGATATTGGGAAACAGAGGCGGGGAATCAGAGGCGGGGAAACCCAGGCGGGGAATCAGATATGGGGAATCAGAGGTGGGGAATCAGAGGCAAGGAATCAGATGTGCGGAATCAGAGATGGGGAATCAGAGGCAGGGAATCAGAATCAGAAGCAGGGAATCAGAGGCTGGGAATCAGAGGCCGGAATCAGATGCTGGGAATCAGAGGCCTGGAATCAGAGGCGGGGAATCAGAGGCAGGGAATCAGATGCGGGGAATCAGAGGCGGGGAATCAGAGCTGGGGAATCAGAGGCGGGGTATTAGAGTTGGGGAATCAGAGGCGGGGAATCAGATATGGGGAAACAGAGGTGGGGAATCAGAGGCGGGCAAACAGAGGCAGGGAATCAGATATGGGGAATCAAAGGTGGGGAATCAGAGATGGGGAATCAGAGGCGGTGAATCAGAGATGGGGAATCAGAGGCGGGGAATCAGAGGCAGGAAATCAGACACGGGGATTCAGAGGCTGGGAATCAGACGGGGGGAATCAAAGGCCGGGAATCAGAGCTGGGGAATCAGAGGCAGGGAATCAGAGGCGGGGAATCAAATATGGGGAATCAGAGGCTGGGATTCAGAGGCGGGGAATCAGAGGCAGGGAATCAGACACGGGGAATCAGAGGTGGGGAATCAGAGATGGGGAATCAGAGGCGGGGAATCAGAGGCAGGGAATCAGACGCGGGGAATCTGAGGCGGGGAATCAGAGCTGGGGAATCAGAGGTGGGGAATCAGAGTTGGGGAATCAGAGGCAGGGAATCAGTGTTGGGGATTCAGAGATGGGGAATCAGATATGGGGAAACAGAGGCGGGGAATCAGAGGCGGGCAAACAGAGGCGGGGAATTAGATATGGGGATTCAGAGGTGGGGAATCAGAGGTGGTGAATCAGTGATGGGGAATCACAGGCGGGGAATCAGAGGCAGGGAATAGAACGCAGGGAATCAGACGCAGGGAATCAGAGCTGGGGAATCAGAGGCGGGGAATCATAGTTGGGAATCAGAGGCGGGAAATCAGATATGGGGAAACAGAGGCGGGGAATCAGAGGCGGGGAAACAGAGGTGGGGAATCAGATATGGGGAATCGGATGCGGGGAATCAGAGGCGGTGAATCAGAGCTGGGGAATCAGAGGCGGGGAATCAGAGTTGGGGCATCAGAGGTGGGGAATTATATATAGGGAAACAGAGGCGGGGAATCAGAGGCGGGGAAACAGAGGCGGGGAATCAGATATGGGGAATCAGAGGTGGGGAATCAGATGCAGGGAATCAGATGTGCGGAATCAGAGATGGGGAATCAGAGGCAGGGAATCAGAATCAGAAGCGGGGAATCAGAGGCCGGGAATCAGAGGCTGGGAATCAGATGCTGGGAATAAGAGGCCGGGAATCAGAGGTGGTGAATCAGAGTCCGGGAATCAGAGATGGGGATTCAGAGGCGGGGAATGAGATATGGAGAATCAGAGGCGGGGAATCAGAGGCCGGGAAACAGAGGTGGGGAATCAGATATGGGGAATCAGAGGTGGCGAATCAAAGGCGGTGAATCAGAGATGGGGAATCAGAGGCGGGGAATCAGAGGCAGGGAATCATATGCGGGGAATCAGAGGCGGGGAATCAGAGCTGGCGAATCAGAGGTGGGGAATCAGGGGCAGGGAATCAGTGGCAGGGAATCAGAGGCGGGGAATCAGAGGCGGGGAATCAGAGGCAGGGAATCAGACACGGGGAATCAGAGGCGGGGAATCAGAGATGGGGAATCAGAGGCGGGGAATCAGAGGCAGGGAATCGGACGCCGGGAATCAGAGTCGGGGAATCAGAGCTGGGGAATCAGAGGCGGGGAATCAGAGTTGGGGAATCAGAGGCGGGGAATCAGATATGGGGAAATAGAGGCGGGGAATCAGATATGGGGAATCAGAGGTGTGGAATCAGAGGTTGGGAATCAGAGGAAGGGAATCAGAGTCGGGGAAACAGAGGCGGGGAATCAGATATGTGGAATCAGAGGTGGCGAATCAAAGGCAGTGAAACAGAGATGGGGAATCAGGGCAGGGAATCAGAGGCAGGGAATCAAACACGGGGAATCAGAGCTGGGGAATCAGAGGCGGGGAATCAGAGTTGGGAATCAGAGGCGGGGAATCAGAGGCGGGGAAACAGAGGCGGGGAATCAGATATGGGGAATCAGAGGTGGGGAATCAGAGGTTGGGAATCAGAGGCAGGGAATCAGAGGCGGGGAATCAGAGGCGGGGAATCAGAGGAAGGGAATCAGATGTGCGGATTCGGAGATGGGGAATCAGAGGCAGTGAATCAGAGGCGGTGAATCAGAGGCCGGGAATCAGAGGCCGGGAATCAGATATGGGGAAACTGAGGCGGGGAATCCGAGGCGGGGAAACAGAGGCGGGGAATCAGATATGGGGAATCAGAGGTGGGGAATCAGAGGTTGGGAATCAGAGGCAGGGAATCAGAGGCTTGGAATCAGATACAGGGAATCAGATGCGGGGAATCAGAGGCGGGGAATCAGAGCTGGGGAATCAGAGGTGGGGAATCAGATTTGGGGAATAAGAGGTGGGGACTTAGATATTGGGAAACAGAGGCGGGGAATCAGAGGCGGGGAAACAGAGGCGGGGAATCAGATATGGGGAATCAGAGGTGGGGAATCAGAGGCAGGGAATCAGATGTGCGGAATCAGAGATGGGGAATCAGAGGCAGGGAATCAGAATCAGAAGCAGGGAATCAGAGGCCGGGAATCAGAGGCCGGAATCAGATGATGGGAATCAGAGGCCTGGAATCAGAGGCGGGAAATCAGAGGCAGGGAATCAGATGCGAGGAATCAGAGGCGGGGAATCAGAGCTGGGGAATCAGAGGCGGGGTATTAGAGTTTGGGAATCAGAGGCGGGGAATCAGATATGGGGAAACAGAGGTAGGGAATCAGAGGCGGGGAAACAGAGGCAGGGAATCAGATATGGGGAATCAGAGGCGGGGAATCAGAGGTGGGGAATCATAGGAAGGGAATCGGATGTGCGGAATCAGAGATGGGGAATCAGAGGCCGGGAATCAGAGGCAGGGTATCAGACGCGGGGAATCAGAGGTGGGCAATCAGAGGCGGGGAATCAGATATGGGGAATCAGAGGCGGGGAATCAGAGGCGGGGAAACAGAGGCGGGGAATCAGATATGGGGAATCAGAGGTGGGGCATCAGAGGTTGTGAATCACAGATGGGGAATCAGAGGCGGGGAATCAGAGGCAGGGAATCAGACGCGGGGAATCAGAGGCGGGGATTTAGAGCTGGGGAACCAGAAGCGGGGAATCAGAGTTGGGGAATCAGAGGCGGGGAATCAGATATGGGGAATAAGAGGCAGGGAATCAGAGGCGGGGAATCAGAGGCAGGGAATCAGATGCGGGGAATCTGAGGCGGGGAATCAGAGCTGGGGAATCAGAGGTGGGGAATCAGAGTTGGGGAATCAGAGGCAGGGAATTGGATGTGCGGAATCAGAGATGAGGAATCAGAGGTGGGGAATCAGAGGCGGTGAATCAGAGATGGGGAATCAGAGGCGGGGAATCAGAGGCAGGAAATCAGACACGGGGATTCAGAGGCTGGGAATCAGACGGGGGGAATCAAAGGCGGGGAATCAGAGCTGGGGAATCTGAGGCAGGGAATCAGAGTTGGGGATTCAGAGGCGGGGAATCAGATATGGGGAAACAGAGGCGGGGAATCAGAGGCGGGCAAACAGAGGCGGGGAATTCGATATGGGGAATCAGAGGTAGGGAATCAGAAGTGGTGAATCAGTGATGGGGAATCACAGGCGGGGAATCAGAGGCAGGGAATAGAACGCGGGGAATCAGAGGCAGGGAATCTGAGCTGGGGATTCAGAGGCGGGGAATCATAGTTGGGAATCAGAGGCGGGAATCAGATATGGGGAAACAGAGGCGGGGAATCAGAGGCGGGGAAACAGAGGCGGGGAATCAGATATGGGGAATCGGATGCAGGGAATCAGAGGCGGGGAATCAGAGCTGGGGAATCAGAGGCGGGGAATCAGAGTTGGGGCATCAGAGGTGGGGAATTAGATATAGGGAAACAGAGGCGGGGAATCAGAGGCGGGGAAACAGAGGCGGGGAATCAGATATGGGGAATCAGAGGTGGGGAATCAGAGGCAGGGAATCAGATGTGCGGAATCAGAGATGGGGAATCAGAGGCAGGGAATCAGAAGCGGGGAATCAGAGGCCGGGAATCAGATGCTGGGAATAAGAGGCCGGGAATCAGAGGAGGGGAATCAGAGTCCGGGAATCAGAGATGGGGATTCACAGGCGGGGAATGAGATATGGAGAATCAGAGGCGGGGAATCAGAGGCGGGGAAACAGAGGTGGGGAATCAGATATGGGGAATCAGAGGTGGCGAATCAAAGGCGGTGAATCAGAGATGGGGAATCAGAGCTGGGGAATCAGAGGCAGGGAATCAGATGCGGGGAATCAGAGGCGGGGAATCAGAGCTGGCGAATCAGAGGCTGGGAATCAGAGGTGGGCAATCAGAGGCGGGGAATCAGATATGGGGAATCAGAGGCGGGGAATCAGAGGCAGGGAAACAGAGGCGGGGAATCAAATATAGGGAATCAGAGGTGGGGAATCAGAGGTTGTGAATCAGAGATGGGGAATCAAGGCGGGGAATCAGACGTGGGGAATCAGAGGCGGGGATTCAGAGCTGGGGAATCAGAGGCGGGGAATCAGAGTTGGGGAATCAGAGGCAGGGAATCAGATATGGGGAATCAGAGGCGGGGAATCAGAGGCCGGGAATCAGATATGGGGAAACAGAGGTGGGGAATCCGAGGCGGGGAAACAGAGGCGGGGAATCAGATATGGGGAATCAGAGGTGGGGAATCAGAGGTTGGGAATCAGAGGCAGGGAATCAGAGGTTTGGAATCAGATACAGGGAATCATATGCGGGGAATCAGAGGCGGGGAATCAGAGCTGGGGAATCAGAGGTGGGGAATCAGATTTGGGGAATCAGAGGTGGGGACTTAGATATTGGGAAACAGAGGCGGGGAATCAGAGGCGGGGAAACAGAGGCGGGGAATCAGATATGGGGAATCAGAGGTGGGGAATCAGAGGCAGGGAATCAGATGTGCGGAATCAGAGATGGGGAATCAGAGGCAGGGAATCAGAATCAGAAGCAGGGAATCAGAAGCCGGGAATCAGAGGACGGAATCAGATGCTGGGAATCAGAGGCCTGGAATCAGAGGCGGGGAATCAGAGGCAGGGAATCAGATGCGTGGAATCAGAGGCGGGGAATCAGAGCTGGGGAATAAGAGGCGGGGTATTAGAGTTGGGGAATCAGAGGCGGGGAATCAGATATGGGCAAACAGAGGTGGGGAATCAGAGGCGGGGAAACAGAGGCAGGGAATCAGATATGGGGAATCAGAGGTGGGGCATCAGAGGTTGTGAATCACAGATGGGGAATCAGAGGCGGGGAATCTGAGGCAGGGAATCAGACGCGGGGAATCAGAGGCGGGGATTCAGAGCTGGGGAATCAGAAGTGGGGAATCAGAGTTGGGGAATCAGAGGCGGGGAATCAGATATGGGGAATCAGAGGCAGGGAATCAGAGGCGGGGAATCAGAGGCAGGGAATCAGACGCGGGGAATCTGAGGCGGGGAATCAGAGCTGGGGAATCAGAGGTGGGGAATCAGAGTTGGGGAATCAGAGGCAGGGAATTGGATGTGCGGAATCAGAGAGGGGGAATCAGAGGTGGGGAATCAGAGGCGGTGAATCAGAGATGGGGAATCAGAGGCGGGGAATCAGAGGCAGGAAATCAGACACGGGGATTCAGAGGCTGGGAATCAGACGGGGGGAATCAAAGGCGGGGAATCAGAGCTGGGGAATCTGAGGCAGGGAATCAGAGTTGGGGATTCAGAGGCGGGGAATCAGATATGGGGAAACAGAGGCTGGGAATCAGAGGCGGGCAAACAGAGGCGGAGAATTTGATATGGGGAATCAGAGGTAGGGAATCAGAGGTGGTGAATCAGTGATGGGGAATCACAGGCGGGGAATCAGAGGCAGGGAATAGAACGCGGGGAATCAGAGGCAGGGAATCAGAGCTGGGGAATCAGAGGCGGGGAATCATAGTTGGGAATCAGAGGCGGGAATCAGATGTGGGGAAACAGAGGCGGGGAATCAGAGGCGGTGAAACAGAAGCGGGGAATCAGATATGGGGAATCGGATGCAGGGAATCAGAGGCGGGCAATCAGAGCTGGGGAATCAGAGGCGGGGAATCAGAGTTGGGGAATCAGAGGTGGGGAATTAGATATAGGGAAACAGAGGCGGGGAATCAGAGGCGGGGAAACAGAGGCGGGGAATCAGATATGGGGAATCAGAGGTGGGGAATCAGAGGCAGGGAATCAGATGTGCGGAATCAGAGATGGGGAATCAGAGGCAGGGAATCAGAATCAGAAGCGGGGAATCAGAGGCCGGGAATCAGAGGCCGGGAATCAGATGCTGGGAATAAGAGGCCGGGAATCAGAAGTGGCGAATCAAAGGCGGTGAAACAGAGATGGGGAATCAGGGCAGGGAATCAGAGGCAGGGAATCAGAGCTGGGGAAACAGAGGCGGGGAATCAGATATGGGAAATCAGAGGTGGGGAATCAGGGGCGGGGAATCAGTGGCAGGGAATCAGAGCTGGGGAATCAGAGGTGGGGAATCAGAGCTGGGGAAACAGAGGCGGGGAATCAGATATGGGGAATCAGAGGTGGGGAATCAGGGGCGGGGAATCAGTGGCAGGGAATCAGAGGCCGGGAATAAAAGGCGGGGAATCAGAGCTGGGGAATCAGAGGCGGGGATTCAGAGTTGGGGAATCAGAGGAGGGGAATCAGATATGGGGAAACAGAGGCCGGGAATCAGAGGCAGGGAAACAGAGGCGGGGAATCAGATATGGGGAATCAGAGGTGGGGAATTAGAGGTTGCGAATCAGAAGCGGGGAAACAGAGGCGGGGAATCAAATATAGGGAATCAGAGGTGGGGAATCAGAGGTTGTGAATCAGAGATGGGGAATCAAGGCGGGGAATCAGAGGCAGGGAATCAGACGCGGGGAATCAGAGGCGGGGATTCAGAGCTGGGGAATCAGAGGCGGTGAATCAGAGTTGGGGAATCAGAGGCAGGGAATCAGATATGGGGAATCAGAGGCGGGGAATCAGAGGCGGGGAATCAGAGTTGGGGAATCAGAGGCGGGGAATCAGATATGGGGAATAAGAGGCAGGGAATCAGAGGCGGGGAATCAGAGGCAGGGAATCAGACGCGGGGAATTTGAGGCGGGGAATCAGAGCTGGGGAATCAGAGGTGGGGAATCAGAGGCGGGGAATCAGAGGCAGGGAATTGGATGTGCGGAATCAGAGAGGGTGAATCAGAGGTGGGGAATCAGAGGCGGTGAATCAGAGATGGGGAATCAGAGGCGGGGAATCAGAGGCAGGAAATCAGACACGGGGATTCAGAGGCTGGGAATCAGACGGGGGAATCAAAGGCGGGGAATCAGAGCTGGGGAATCTGAGGCAGGGAATCAGAGTTGGGGATTCAGAGGCGGGGAATCAGATATGGGGAAACAGAGGCGGGGAATCAGAGGCGGGCAAACAGAGGCGGGGAATTAGATATGGGGAATCAGAGGTAGGGAATCAGAGGTGGTGAATCAGTGATGGGGAATCACAGGCGGGGAATCAGAGGCAGGGAATAGAACGCGGGGAATCAGAGGCAGGGAATCAGATGTGGGGAATCAGAGGCGGGGAATCATAGTTGGGAATCAGAGGCGGGAATCAGATGTGGGGAAACAGAGGCGGGGAATCAGAGGCGGTGAAACAGAAGCGGGGAATCAGATATGGGGAATCAGATGCAGGGAATCAGAGGCGGGGAATCAGAGCTGGGGAATCAGAGGCGGGGAATCAGAGTTGGGGCATCAGAGGTGGGGAATTAGATATAGGGAAACAGAGGCGGGGAATCAGAGGCGGGGAAACAGAGGCGGGGAATCAGATATGGGGAATCAGAGGTGGGGAATCAGAGGCAGGGAATCAGATGTGCGGAATCAGAGATGGGGAATCAGAGGCAGGGAATCAGAATCAGAAGCGGGGAATCAGAGGCCGGGAATCAGAGGCCGGGAATCAGAGGTGGCGAATCAAAGGCGGTGAATCAGAGATGGGGAATCAGAGGCGGGGAATCAGAGGCAGGGAATCAGATGCGGGGAATCAGAGGCGGGGAATCAGAGCTGGCGAATCAGAGGCTGGGAATCAGATGTGGGCAATCAGAGGCGGGGAATCAGATATGGGGAATCAGAGGCGGGGAATCAGAGGCGGGGAAACAGAGGCGGGGAATCAAATATAGGGAATCAGAGGTGGGGAATCAGAGGTTGTGAATCAGAGATGGGGAATCAAGGCGGGGAATCAGAGGCAGGGAATCAGACGCGGGGAATCAGAGGCGGGGATTCAGAGCTGGGGAATCAGAGGCGGGGAATCAGAGTTGGGGAATCAGAGGCAGGGAATCAGATATGGGGAATCAGAGGCGGGGAATCAGAGGCGGGGAAACAAGGGGCAGGGGATCAGTGGCAGGGAATCAGAGGCGGGGAATCAGAGGCGGGGAATCAAAGGCAGGGAATCAGACACTGGGAATCAGAGGCGGGGAATCAGAGATGGGGAATCAGAGGCGGGGAATCAGAGGCAGGGAATCGGACGCCGGGAATCAGAGTCGGGGAATCAGAGCTGGGGAATCAGAGGCGGGGAATCAGAGTTGGGGAATCAGAGGCGGGGAATCTGATATGGGGAAATAGAGGCGGGGAATCAGATATGGGGAATCAGAGGTGTGGAATCAGAGGTTGGGAATAAGAGGCAGGGAATCAGAGTCGGGGAAACAGAGGCGGGGAATCAGATATGGGGAATCAGAGGTGGCGAACCAAAGGCGGTGAAACAGAGATGTGGAATCAGGGCAGGGAATCAGAAGCAGGGAATCAAACACGGGGAATCAGAGCTGGGGAATCAGAGGCGGAGAATCAGAGTTGGGAATCAGAGGCGGGGAATCAGAGGCGGGGAAACAGAGGCGGGGAATCAGATATGGGGAATCAGAGGTGGGGAATCCGAAGTTGGGAATCAGAGGCAGGGAATCAGAGGCGGGGAATCAGAGGCGGGGAATCAGAGGAAGGGAATCAGATGTGCGGAATCGGAGATGGGGAATCAGAGGCAGGGAATCAGTGGCGGGGAATCAGAGGCGGGGAATCAGAGTCCGGGAATCAGATATGGGGAAACAGAGGCGGGGAATCCGAGGCGGGGAAACAGAGGCGGGGAATCAGATATGGGGAATCAGAGGTGGGGAATCAGAGGTTGGGAATCAGAGGCAGGGAATCAGAGGCTTGGAATCAGATGCAGGGAATCAGATGCGGGGATTCAGAGGCGGGGAATCAGAGCTGGGGAATCAGAGGTGGGGAATCAGATTTGGGGAATCTGAGGCGGGGACTTAGATATTGGGAAACAGAGGCGGGGAATCAGAGGCGGGGAAACCCAGGCGGGGAATCAGAGGCGGGGAAACCCAGGCGGGGAATCAGATATGGGGAATCAGAGGTGGGGAATCAGAGGCAAGGAATCAGATGTGCGGAATCAGAGATGGGGAATCAGAGGCAGGGAATCAGAATCAGAAGCAGGGAATCAGAGGCCGGGAATCAGAGGCCGGAATCAGATGCTGGGAATCAGAGGCCTGGAATCAGAGGCGGGGAATCAGAGTCAGGGAATCAGATGCGGGGAATCAGAGGCGCGGAATCAGAGGCGGGGAAACAGAGGCGGGGAATAAGATATGGGGAATCAGAGGTGGGGAATCAGGGGCGGGGAATCAGTGGCAGGGAATCAGAGGCGGGGAATCAGAGGCGGGGAATCAAAGGAAGGGAATCAGACACGAGGAATCAGAGGTGGGGAATCAGAGATGGGGAATCAGAGGCGGGGAATCACAGGCAGGGAATCAGACGCGGGGAATCAGAGGCGGGGAATCAGAGCTGGGGAATCAGAGGTGGGGAATCAGAGTCGGGGAATCAGAGGCAGGGAATCGGATGTGCGGAATCAGAGATGGGGAATCAGATGTGGGGAATCAGAGGCAGTGAATCAGAGATGGGGAATCAGAGGCGGGGAATCAGAGGCAGGAAATCAGACACGGGGATTCAGAGGCTGGGAATCAGACGGGGGGAATCAAAGGCGGGGAATCAGAGCTGGTGAATCAGAGGCAGGGAATCAGAGTTGGGGATTCAGAGGCGGGGAATCAGATATGGGGAAACAGAGGCGGGGAATGAGAGGCGGGCAAGCAGAGGCGGGGAATTAGTTATGGGGAATCAGAGGTGGGGAATCAGAGGTGGTGAATCAGAGATGGGGAATCACAGGCGGGGAATCAGAGGCAGCGAATAGAACGCGGGGAATCAGAGGCAGGGAATCAGAGCTGGGGTATCAGAGGCGGGGAATCAGATATGGGGAAACAGAGGCGGGGAATCAGAGGTGGGGAAACAGAGGCGGGGAATCAGACATGGGGAATCGGATGCGGGGAATCAGAGGCGGGGAATCAGAGCTGGGGAATCAGAGGCGGGGAATCAGAGTTGGGGCATCAGAGGTGGGGAATTAGATATGGGGAAACAGAGGTGGGGTATCAGAGGCGGGGAAACAGAGGCGGGGAATCAGATATGGGGAATCAGAGGTGGGGAATCAGAGGCAGGGAATCAGATGTGCGGAATCAGAGATGGGGAATCAGAGGCAGGGAATCAGAATCAGAAGCGGGGAATCAGAGGCCGGGAATCAGAGGCCTGGAATCAGATGCTGGGAATAAGAGGCCGGGAATCAGAGGTGGGGAATCAGAGTCCGGGAATCAGAGATGGGGATTCAGAGGCGGGGAATGAGATATGGAGAATCAGAGGCGGGGAATCAGAGGCGGGGAAACAGAGGTGGGGAATCAGATATGGGGAATCAGAGGTGGCGAATCAAAGGCGGTGAATCAGAGATGGGGAATCAGAGGCGGGGAATCAGAGGCAGGGAATCAGATGCGGGGATTCAGAGGCGGGGCATCAGAGCTGGCGAATCAGAGGCGGGGAATCAGAGGTGGGCAATCAGAGCCGGGGAATCAGATATGGGGAATCAGAGGCGGGGAATCAGAGGCGGGGAAACAGAGGCGGGGAATCAGATATGGGGAATCAGAGATGGGGAATCTGAGGTTGTGAATCAGAGATGGGGAATCAAGGCGGGGAATCAGAGGGAGGGAATCAGACGCGGGGAATCAGAGGCGGGGATTCAGAGCTGGGGAATCAGAGGCGGGGAATCAGAGTTGGGGAATCAGAGGCAGGGAATCAGATATGGGGAGTCAGAGGCGGGGAATCAGAGGCGGGGAAACAGAGGCGGGGAATCAGATATGGGGAATCAGAGGTTGGGAATCAGGGGCAGGGAATCAGTGGCAGGGAATCAGAGGCGGGGAATCTGAGGCGGGGAATCAGGGGCAGGGAATCAGACACGGGGAATCAGAGGCGGGGAATCAGAGGCGGGGAATCAGCGGCAGGGAATCGGACGCCGGGAATCAGAGGCGGGGAATCAGAGCTGGGGAATCAGAGGCGGGGAATCAGAGCTGGGGAATCAGAGGCGGGGAATCAGATATGGGGAAATAGAGGCGGTGAATCAGATATGGGGAATCAGAAGTGTGGAATCAGAGGTTGGGAATCAGAGGCAGGGAATCAGAGGCGGGGAGACAGAGGCGGGGAATCAGATATGGGGAATCAGAGGTGGCGAATCAAAGGCGGTGAAACAGAGATGGGGAATCAGGGCAGGGAATCAGAGGCAGGGAATCAGAGCTGGGGAAACAGAGGCGGGGAATCAGATATGGGAAATCAGAGGTGGGGAATCAGGGGCGGGGAATCAGTGGCAGGGAATCAGAGCTGGGGAATCAGAGGTGGGGAATCAGAGCTGGGGAAACAGAGGCGGGGAATCAGATATGGGGAATCAGAGGTGGGGATTCAGGGGCGGGGAATCAGTGGCAGGGAATCAGAGGCCGGGAATAAAAGGCGGGGAATCAGAGCTGGGGAATCAGAGGCGGGGAATCAGAGTTGGGGAATCAGAGGAGGGGAATCAGATATGGGGAAACAGAGGCCGGGAATCAGAGGCAGGGAAACAGAGGCGGGGAATCAGATATGGGGAATCAGAGGTGGGGAATTAGAGGTTGCGAATCAGAAACGGGGAAACAGAGGCGGCGAATCAAATATAGGGAATCAGAGGTGGGGAATCAGAGGTTGTGAATCAGAGATGGGGAATCAAGGCGGGGAATCAGAGGCAGGGAATCAGACGCGGGGAATCAGAGGCGGGGATTCAGAGCTGGGGAATCAGAGGCGGTGAATCAGAGTTGGGGAATCAGAGGCAGGGAATCAGATATGGGGAATCAGATGCGGGGAATCAGAGGCGGGGAAACAGAGGCGGGGAATCAGATATGGGGAATCAGAATTGGGGAATCAGGGGCAGGGAATCAGTGGCAGGGAATCAGTGGCGGGGAATCAGAGGCGGGGAATCAGAGGCAGGGAATCAGACACGGGGAATCAGAGGCGGCGAAGCAGAGATGGGGAATCAGAGGCGGGGAATCAGAGGCAGGGAATCGGACTCCGGGAATCAGAGTCGGGGAATCAGAGCTGGGGAATCAGAGGCGGGGAATCAGAGTTGGGGAATCAGAGGTGGGGAATCAGATATGGGGAAACATAGGTGGGGAATCAGAGGCGGGGAAACAGAGGCGGGGAATCAGATATGGGGAATCAGAGGTGGGGAATCAGAGGCAGGGAATCAGATGTGCGGAATCAGAGATGGGGAATCAGAGGCAGGGAATCAGAATCAGAAGCGGGGAATCAGAGGCCGGGAATCAGAGGCCGGGAATCAGATGCTGGGAATAAGAGGCCGGGAATCAGAGGTGGGGAATCAGAGTCCGGGAATCAGAGATGGGGATTCAGAGGCGGGGAATGAGATATGGAGAATCAGAAGCGGGGAATCAGAGGCGGGGAAACAGAGGTGGGGAATCAGATATGGGGAATCAGAGGTGGCGAATCAAAGGTGGTGAATCAGAGATGGGGAATCAGAGGCGGGGAATCAGAGGCAGGGAATCAGATGCGGGGATTCAGAGGCGGGGAATCAGAGCTGGCGAATCAGAGGCGGGGAATCAGAGGTGGGCAATCAGAGCCGGGGAATCAGATATGGGGAATCAGAGGCGGGGAATCAGAGGCGGGGAAACAGAGGCGGGGAATCAGATATGGGGAATCAGAGGTGGGGAATCAGAGGTTGTGAATCAGAGATGGGGAATCAAGGCGGGGAATCAGAGGGAGAGAATCAGACGCGGGGAATCAGAGGCGGGGATTCAGAGCTGGGGAATCAGAGGCGGGGAATCAGAGTTGGGGAATCAGAGGCAGGGAATCAGATATGGGGAATCAGAGGCGGGGAATCAGAGGCGGGGAAACAGAGGCGGGGAATCAGATATGGGGAATGAGAGGTGGGGAATCAGGGGCAGGGAATCAGTGGCAGGGAATCAGAGGCGGGGAATCTGAGGCGGGGAATCAGGGGCAGGGAATCAGACACGGGGAATCAGAGGCGGGGAATCAGAGATGGGGAATCAGAGGCGGGGAATCAGAGGCAGGGAACCGGACGCCGGGAATCAGAGGCGGGGAATCAGAGCTGGGGAATCAGAGGCGGGGAATCAGAGTTGGGGAATCAGAGGCGGGGAATCAGATATGGGGAAATAGAGGCGGGGAATCAGATATGGGGAATCAGAGGTGTGGAATCAGAGGTTGGGAAACAGAGGCAGCGAATCAGAGGCGGGGAAACAGAGGCGGGGAATCAGATATGGGGAATCAGAGGTGGCAAATCAAAGGCGGTGAAACAGAGATGGGGAATCAGGGCAGGGAATCAGAGGCAGGGAATCAGAGCTGGGGAAACAGAGGCGGGGAATCAGATATGTTAAATCAGAGGTGGGGAATCAGGGGCGGGGAATCAGTGGCAGGGAATCAGAGCTGGGGAATCAGAGGTGGGGAATCAGAGCTGGGGAAACAGAGGCGGGGAATCAGATATGGGGAATCAGAGGTGGGGAATCAGGGGCGGGTAATCAGTGGCAGGGAATCAGAGGCCGGGAATAAAAGGCGGGGAATCAGAGCTGGGGAATCAGAGGCGGGGAATCAGAGTTGCGGAATCAGAGGAGGGGAATCAGATATGGGGAAACAGAGGCCGGGAATCAGAGGCAGGGAAACAGAGGCGGGGTATCAGATATGGGGAATCAGAGGTGGGGAATTAGAGGTTGCGAATCAGAGGCGGGGAAACAGAGGCGGGGAATCAAATATAGGGAATCAGAGGTGGGGAATCAGAGGTTGTGAATCAGAGATGGGGAATCAAGGCGGGGAATCAGAGGCAGGGAATCAGACGCGGGGAATCAGAGGCGGGGATTCAGAGCTGGGGAATCAGAGGCGGTGAATCAGAGTTGGGGAATCAGAGGCAGGGAATCAGATATGGGGAATCAGAGGCGGGGAATCAGAGGCGGGGAAACAGAGGCGGGGAATCAGATATGGGGAATCAGAATTGGGGAATCAGGGGCAGGGAATCAGTGGCAGGGAATCAGAGGCGGGGAATCAGAGGCGGGGAATCAGAGGCAGGGAATCAGACACGGGGAATCAGAGGCGGGGAATCAGAGATGGGGAATCAGAGGCGGGGAATCAGAGGCAGGGAATCGGACTCCGGGAATCAGAGTCGGGGAATCAGAGCTGGGGAATCAGAGGCGGGGAATCAGAGTTGGGGAATCAGAGGCGGGGAATCAGATATGGGGAAATAGTGGCGGGGAATCAGATATGGGGAATCAGAGGTGTGGAATCAGAGGTTGGGAATCAGAGGCAGGGAATCAGAATCGGGGAAACAGAGGCGGGGAATCAGATATGGGGAATCAGAGGTGGCGAATCAAAGGCGGTGAAACAGAGATGGGGAATCAGGGCAGGGAATCAGAGGCAGGGAATCAAACACGGGGAATCAGAGCTGGGGAATCAGAGGTGGGGAATCCGAGGTTGGGAATCAGAGGCAGGGAATCAGAGGCGGGGAATCAGAGGCGGGGAATCAGAGGAAGGGAATCAGATGTGCGGAATCGGAGATGGGGAATCAGAGGCAGGGAATCAGAGTCGGGGAATCAGAGGCGGGGAATCAGAGGCCGGGAATCAGATATGGGGAAACAGAGGCGGGGAATCCGAGGCGGGGAAACAGAGGCGGGGAATCAGATATGGGGAATCAGAGGTGGGGAATCAGAGGTTGGGAATCAGAGGTAGGGAATCAGAGGCTTGGAATCAGATGCAGGGAATCAGATGCGGGGAATCAGAGGCGGGGAATCAGAGCTGGGGAATCAGAGGTGGGGAATCAGATTTAGGGAATCAGAGGCGGGGACTAAGATATTGGGAAACAGAGGCGGGGAATCAGAGGCGGGGAAACCCAGGCGGGGAATCAGATATGGGGAATCAGAGGTGGGGAATCAGAGGCAAGGAATCAGATGTGCGGAATCAGAGATGGGGAATCAGAGGCAGGGAATCAGAATCAGAGGCAGGGAATCAGATGCGGGGAATCAGAGGCGGGGAATCAGAGCTGGGGAATCAGAGGCGGGGTATTAGAGTTGGGGAATCAGAGGCGGGGAATCAGATATGGGGAAACAGAGGTGGGGAATCAGAGGCGGGGAAACAGAGGCAGGGAATCAGATATGGGGAATCAGAGGCGGGGAATCAGAGGTGGGGAATCATAGGCAGGGAATCGGATGTGCGGAATCAGAGATGGGGAATCAGAGGCTGGGAATCAGAGGTATTGAATCAGAGATGGGGAATCAGAGGCGGGGAATCAGAGGCAGGGAATCAGACGCGGGGAATCAGAGGTGGGCAATCAGAGGCGGGGAATCAGATATGGGGAATCAGAGGCGGGGAATCAGAGGCGGGGAAACAGAGGTGGGGAATCAGATATGGGGAATCAGAGGTGGGGCATCAGAGGTTGTGAATCACAGATGGGGAATCAGAGGCGGGGAATCAGAGGCAGGGAATCAGACGCGGGGAATCAGAGGCGGGGATTCAGAGCTGGGGAATCAGAGGCGGGGAATCAGAGTTGGGGAATCAGAGGCGGGGAATCAGATATGGGGAATCAGAGGCAGGGAATCAGAGGCGGGAAAACAGAGGCGGGGAATCAGATATGGGGAATCAGAGGCGGGGAATCAGAGGCAGGGAATCAGACACGGGGAATCAGAGGCGGGGAATCAGAGATGGGGAATCAGAGGCGGGGAATCAGAGGCAGGGAATCGGATGCCGGGAATCAGAGGCGGGAAATCAGAGCTGGGGAATCAGAGGCGGGGAATCAGAGTTGGGGAATCAGAGGCGGCGAAGCAGATATGGGGAAATAGAGGCGGGGAATCAGATATGGGGAATCAGAGGCGTGGAATCAGATATGGGGAATCAGAGGCTGGGAATCAGAGGGGGGGAAACAGAGGCGGGGAATAAGATATGGGGAATCACAGGTGGGGAATCAGGGGTGGGGAATCAGTGGCAGGGAATCAGAGGCGGGGAATCAGAGGCGGGGAATCAACGGAAGGGAATCAGACACGGGGAATCAGAGGTGGGGAATCAGAGATGGGGAATCAGAGGCGGGGAATCACAGGCAGGGAATCAGACGCGGGGAATCAGAGGTGGGGAATCAGAGCTGGGGATTCAGAGGTGGGGAATCAGAGTCGGGGAATCATAGGCAGGGAATCGGTTGTGCGGAATCAGAGATGGGGAATCAGATGTGGGGAATCAGAGGCAGTGAATCAGAGGCGGGGAAAGAGAGGCGGGGAATCAAATATAGGGAATCAGAGGTGGGGAATCAGAGGTTGTGAATCAGAGATGGGGAATCAAGGCGGGGAATCAGAGGCAGGGAATCAGACGCGGGGAATCAGAGGCGGGGATTCAGAGCTGGGGAATCAGAGGCGGTGAATCAGAGTTGGGGAATCAGAGGCAGGGAATCAGATATGGGGAATCAGAGGCGGGGAATCAGAGGCGGGGAAACAGAGGCGGGGAATCAGATATGGGGAATCAGAATTGGGGAATCAGGGGCAGGGAATCAGTGGCAGGGAATCAGAGGCGGGGAATCAGAGGCGGGGAATCAGAGGCAGGGAATCAGACACGGGGAATCAGAGGCGGGGAATCAGAGATGGGGAATCAGAGGCGGGGAATCAGAGGCAGGGAATCGGACTCCGGGAATCAGAGTCGGGGAATCAGAGCTGGGGAATCAGAGGCGGGGAATCAGAGTTGGGGAATCAGAGGCGGGGAATCAGATATGGGGAAATAGAGGCGGGGAATCAGATATGGGGAATCAGAGGTGTGGAATCAGAGGTTGGGAATCAGTGGCAGGGAATCAGAGTCGGGGAAACAGAGGCGGGTAATCAGATATGGGGAATCAGAGGTGGCGAATCAAAGGCGGTGAAACAGAGATGGGGAATCAGGGCAGGGAATCAGAGGCAGGGAATCAAACACGGGGAATCAGAGCTGGGGAATCAGAGGCGGGGAATCAGAGTTGGGAATCAGAGGCGGGGAATCAGAGGCGGGGAAACAGAGGCGGGGAATCAGATATGGGGAATCAGAGGTGGGGAATCCGAGGTTGGGAATCAGAGGCAGGGAATCAGAGGCGGGGAATCAGAGGCGGGGAATCAGAGGAAGGGAATCAGATGTGCGGAATCGGAGATGGGGAATCAGAGGCAGGGAATAAGAGGCGGGGAATCAGAGGCCGGGAATCAGATATGGGGAAACAGAGGCGGGGAATCCGAGGCGGGGAAACAGAGGCGGGGAATCAGATATGGGGAATCAGAGGTGGGGAATCAGAGGTTGGGAATCAGAGGCAGGGAATCAGAGGCTTGGAATCAGATGCAGGGAATCAGATGCGGGGAATCAGAGGCGGGGAATCAGAGCTGGGGAATCAGAGGTGGGGAATCAGATTTGGGGAATCAGAGGCGGGGACTTAGATGTTGGGAAACAGAGGCGGGGAATCAGAGGCGGGGAAACCCAGGCGGGGAATCAGATATGGGGAATCAGAGGTGGGGAATCAGAGGCAAGGAATCAGATGTGCGGAATCAGAGATGGGGAATCAGAGGAAGGGAATCAGAATCAGAAGCAGGGAATCAGAGGCCGGGAAACAGAGGCCGGAATCAGATGCTGGGAATCAGAGGCCTGGAATCAGAGGCGGGGAATCAGAGGCAGGGAATCAGATGCGGGGAATCAGAGGCGGGGAATCAGAGCTGGGGAATCAGAGGCGGGGTATTAGAGTTGGGGAATCAGAGGCGGGGAATCAGATATGGGGAAACAGAGGTGGGGAATCCGAGGCGGGGAAACAGAGGCAGGGAATCAGATATGGGGAATCAGAGGCGGGGAATCAGAGGTGGGGAATCATAGGCAGGGAATCGGATGTGCGGAATCAGAGATGGGGAATCAGAGGCTGGGAATCAGAGGTGGTGAATCAGAGATGGGGAATCAGAGGCGGGGAATCAGAGGCAGGGAATCAGACGCGGGGAATCAGAGGTGGGCAATCAGAGGCGGGGAATAAGATATGGGGAATCAGAGGCGGGGAATCAGAGGCGGGGAAACAAATATAGGGAATCAGAGGTGGGGAATCAGAGGTTGTGAATCAGAGATGGGGAATCAAGGCGGGGAATCAGAGGCAGGGAATCAGACGCGGGGAATCAGCGGCGGGAATTCAGAGCTGGGGAATCAGAGGCGGTGAATCAGAGTTGGGTAATCAGAGGCAGGGAATCAGATATGGGGAATCAGAGGCGGGGAATCAGAGGCGGGGAAACAGAGGCGGGGAATCAGAGATGGGGAATCAGAGGCGGGGAATCAGAGGCAGGGAATCAGACTCCGGGAATCAGAGTCGGGGAATCAGAGCTGGGGAATCAGAGGCGGGGAATCAGAGTTGGGGAATCAGAGGCGGGGAATCAGATATCGGGAAATGGAGGCGGGGAATCAGATATGGGGAATCAGAGGTGTGGAATCAGAGGTTGGGAATCAGAGGCAGGGAATCAGAGTCGGGGAAACAGAGGCGGGGAATCAGATATGGGGAATCAGAGGTGGCGAATCAAAGGCGGTGAAACAGAGATGGGGAATCAGGGCAGGGAATCAGAGGCAGGGAATCAAACACGGGGAATCAGAGCTGGGGAATCAGAGGTGGGGAATCCGAGGTTGGGAATCAGAGGCAGGGAATCAGAGGCGGGGAATCAGAGGCGGGGAATCAGAGGAAGGGAATCAGATGTGCGGAATCGGAGATGGGGAATCAGAGGCAGGGAATCAGAGGCGGGGAATCAGAGGCGGGGAATCAGAGGCCGGGAATCAGATATGGGGAAACAGAGGCGGGGAATCCGAGGCGGGGAAACAGAGGCGGGGAATCAGATATGGGGAATCAGAGGTGGGGAATCAGAGGTTGGGAATCAGAGGCAGGGAATCATAGGCTTGGAATCAGATGCAGGGAATCAGATGCGCGGAATCAGAGGCGGGGAATCAGAGCTGGGGAATCAGAGGTGGGGAATCAGATTTGGGGAATCAGAGGCGGGGACTTAGATATTGGGAAACAGAGGCGGGGAATCAGAGGCGGGGAAACCCAGGCGGGGAATCAGATATGGGGAATCAGAGGTGGGGAATCAGAGGCAAGGAATCAGATGTGCGGAATCAGAGATGGGGAATCAGAGGCAGGGAATCAGAATCAGAAGCAGGGAATCAGAGGCCGGGAATCAGAGGCCGGAATCAGATGCTGTGAATCAGAGGCCTGGAATCAGAGGCGGGGAATCAGAGGCAGGGAATCAGATGCGGGGAATCAGAGGCGGGGAATCAGAGCTGGGGAATCAGAGGCGGGGTATTAGAGTTGGGGAATCAGAGGCGGGGAATCAGATATGAGGAAACAGAGGTGGGGAATCAGAGGCGGGGAAACAGAGGCAGGGAATCAGATATGGGGAATCAGAGGCGGGGAATCAGAGGTGGGGAATCATAGGCAGGGAATCGGATGTGCAGAATCTGAGATGGGGAATCAGAGGCTGGGAATCAGAGGTGGTGAATCAGAGATGGGGAATCAGAGGCGGGGAATCAGAGGCAGGGAATCAGACGCGGGGAATCAGAGGTGGGCAATCAGTGGCGGGGAATCAGATATGGGGAATCAGAGGCGGGGAATCAGAGGCGGGGAAACAGAGGCTGGGAATCAGATATGGGGAATCAGAGGTGGGGCATCAGAGGTTTTGAATCACAGATGGGGAATCAGAGGCGGGGAATCAGAGGCAGGGAATCAGACGCGGGGAATCAGAGGCGGGGATTCAGAGCTGGGGAATCAGAGGCGGGGAATCAGAGTTGGGGAATCAGAGGCGGGGAATCAGATATGGGGAATCAGAGGCAGGGAATCAGAGGCGGGAAAACAGAGGCGGGGAATCAGATATGGGGAATCAGAGGCGGGGAATCAGAGGCAGGGAATCAGACACGGGGAATCAGAGGCGGGTAATTAGAGATGGGGAATCAGACACGGGGAATCAGAGGCGGGGAATCAGAGGCAGGGAATCGGATGCCGGGAATCAGAGGCGGGAAATCAGAGCTGGGGAATCAGACACGGGGAATCAGAGGCGGGGAATCAGAGATGGGGAATCAGAGGCGGGGAATCAGAGGCAGGGAATCGGACTCAGGGAATCAGAGTCGGGGAATCAGAGCTGGGGAATCAGAGGCGGGGAATCAGAGTTGGGGAATCAGAGGCGGGGAATCAGATATGGGGAAATAGAGGCGGGGAATCAGATATGGGGAATCAGAGGTGTGGAATCAGAGGTTGGGAATCAGAGGCAGTGAATCAGAGTCGGGGAAACAGAGGCGGGTAATCAGACATGGGGAATCAGAGGTGGCGAATCAAAGGCGGTGAAATAGAGATGGGGAATCAGGGCAGGGAATCAGAGGCAGGGAATCAAACACGGGGAATCAGAGCTGGGGAATCAGAGGCGGGGAATCAGAGTTGGGAATCAGAGGCGGGGAATCAGAGGCGGGGAAACAGAGGTGGGGAATCAGATATGGGGAATCAGAGGTGGGGAATCCGAGGTTGGGAATCAGAGGCAGGGGATCAGAGGCGGGGAATCAGAGGCGGGGAATCAGTGGAAGGGAATCAGATGTGCGGAATCGGAGATGGGGAATCAGAGGCAGGGAATCAGAGGCGGGGAATCAGAGGCGGGGAATCAGAGGCCGGGAATCAGATATGGGGAAACAGAGGCGGGGAATCCGAGGCGGGGAAACAGAGGCGGGGAATCAGATATGGGGAATCAGAGGCGGGGAATCAGAGCTGGGGAATCAGAGGTGGGGAATCAGATTTGGGGAATCAGAGGCGGGGACTTAGATATTGGGAAACAGAGGCGGGGAATCAGAGGCGGGGAAACCCAGGCGGGGAATCAGATATGGGGAATCAGAGGTGGGGAATCAGAGGCAAGGAATCAGATGTGCGGAATCAGAGATGGGGAATCAGAGGCAGGGAATCAGAATCAGAAGCAGGGAATCAGAGGCCGGGAATCAGAGGCCGGAATCAGATGCTGGGAATCAGAGGCCAGGAATCAGAGGCGGGGAATCAGAGGCAGGGAATCAGATGCGGGGAACCAGAGGCGGGGAATCAGAGCTGGGGAATCAGAGGCGGGGTATTAGAGTTGGGGAATCAGAGGCGGGGAATCAGATATGGGGAAACAGAGGTGGGGAATCAGAGGCGGGGAAACAGAGGCAGGGAATCAGATATGGGGAATCAGAGGCGGGGAATCAGAGGTGGGGAATCATAGGCAGGGAATCGGATGTGCGGAATCAGAGGTGGTGAATCAGAGATGGGGAATCAGAGGTGGGGAATCAGAGGCAGGGAATCAGACGCGGGGAATCAGAGGTGGGCAATCAGAGGCGGGGAATCAGATATGGGGAATCAGAGGCGGGGAATCAGAGGCGGGGAAACAGAGGCGGGGAATCAGATATGGGGAATCAGAGGTGGGGCATCAGAGGTTGTGAATCACAGATGGGGAATCAGAGGCGGGGAATCAGAGGCAGGGAATCAGACGCGGAGGATCAGAGGCGGGGATTCAGAGCTGGGGAATCAGAGGCGGGGAATCAGAGTTGGGGAATCAGAGGCGGGGAATCAGATATGGGGAATCAGAGGCAGGGAATCAGAGGCGGGAAAACAGAGGCGGGGAATCATATATAGGGAATCAGAGGCGGGGAATCAGAGGCAGGGAATCAGACACGGGGAATCAGAGGTGGGGAATCAGAGATGGGGAATCAGAGGCGGGGAATCAAAGGCAGGGAATCGGATGCCGGGAATCAGAGGCGGGAAATCAGAGCTGGGGAATCAGAGGCGGGGAATCAGAGTTGGGGAATCAGAGGCGGCGAAGCAGATATGGGGAAATAGAGGCGGGGAATCAGATATGGGGAATCAGAGGCGGGGAATCAGATATGGGGAATCAGATGCTGGGAATCAGAGGGGGGGAAACAGAGGCGGGGAATAAGATATGGGGAATCAGAGGTGGGGAATCAGGGGCGGGGAATCAGTGGCAGGGAATCAGAGGCGGGGTATCAAAGGAAGGGAATCAGACACGGGGAATCAGAGGTGGGCAATCAGAGGCGGGGAATCAGATATGGGGAATCAGAGGCGGGGAATCAGAGGCGGGGAAACAGAGGCGGGGAATCAGATATGGGGAATCAGAGGTGGGGCATCAGAGGTTGTGAATCACAGATGGGGAATCAGAGGCGGGGAATCAGAGGCAGGGAATCAGACGCGGGGAATCAGAGGCGGGGATTCAGAGCTGGGGAATCAGAGGCGGGGAATCAGAGTTGGGGAATCAGAGGCGGGGAATCAGATATGGGGAATCAGAGGCAGGGAATCAGAGGCGGGAAAACAGAGGCGGGGAATCAGATATGGGGAATCAGAGGCGGGGAATCAGAGGCAGGGAATCAGACACGGGGAATCAGAGGCGGGTAATCAGAGATGGGGAATCAGAGGCGGGGAATCAGAGGCAGGGAATCGGATGCCGGGAATCAGAGGCGGGAAATCAGAGCTGGGGAATCAGACACGGGGAATCAGAGGCGGGGAATCTGAGATGGGGAATCAGAGGCGGGGAATCAGAGGCAGGGAATCGGACTCAGGGAATCAGAGTCGGGGAATCAGAGCTGGGGAATCAGAGGCGGGGAATCAGAGTTGGGGAATCAGAGGTGTGGAATCAGAGGTTGGGTATCAGAGGCAGTGAATCAGAGTCGGGGAAACAGAGGCGGGTAATCAGATATGGGGAATCAGAGGTGGCGAATCAAAGGCGGTGAAACAGAGATGGGGAATCAGGGCAGGGAATCAGAGGCAGGGAATCAAACACGGGGAATCAGCGCTGGGGAATCAGAGGCGGGGAATCAGAGTTGGGAATCAGAGGCGGGGAATCAGAGGCGGGGAAACAGAGGCGGGGAATCAGATATGGGGAATCAGAGGTGGGGAATCCGAGGTTGGGAATCAGAGGCAGGGAATCAGAGGCGGGGAATCAGAGGCGGGGAATCAGTGGAAGGGAATCAGATGTGCGGAATCGGAGATGGGGAATCAGAGGCAGGGAATCAGAGGCGGGGAATCAGAGGCGGGGAATCAGAGGCCGGGAATCAGATATGGGGAAACAGAGGCGGGGAATCCGAGGCGGGGAAACAGAGGCGGGGAATCAGATATGGGGAATCAGAGGTGGGGAATCAGAGGTTGGGAATCAGAGGCAGGGAATCAGAGGCTTGGAATCAGATGCAGGGAATCAGATGCGGGGAATCAGAGGCGGGGAATCAGAGCTGGGGAATCAGAGGTGGGGAATCAGATTTGGGGAATCAGAGGCGGGGACTTAGATATTGGGAAACAGAGGCGGGGAATCAGAGGCGGGGAAACCCAGGCGGGGAATCAGATATGGGGAATCAGAGGTGGGGAATCAGAGGCAAGGAATCAGATGTGCGGAATCAGAGATGGGGAATCAGAGGCAGGGAATCAGAATCAGAAGCAGGGAATCAGCGGCCGGGAATCAGAGGCCGGAATCAGATGCTGGGAATCAGAGGCCTGGAATCAGAGGCGGGGAATCAGAGGCAGGGAATCAGATGCGGGGAATCAGAGGCGGTGAATCAGAGCTGGGGAATCAGAGGCGGGGTATTAGAGTTTGGGAATCAGAGGCGGGGAATCAGATATGGGGAAACAGAGGTGGGGAATCAGAGGCGGTGAAACAGAGATGGGGAATCAGGGCAGGGAATCAGAGGCAGGGAATCAAACACGGGGAATCAGAGCTGGGGAATCAGAGGCGGGGAATCAGAGTTGGGAATCAGAGGCGGGGAATCAGAGGCGGGGAAACAGAGGCGGGGAATCAGATATGGGGAATCAGAGGTGGGGAATCCGAGGTTGGGAATCAGAGGCAGGGAATCAGAGGCGGGGAATCAGAGGCGGGGAATCAGAGGAAGGGAATCAGATGTGCGGAATCGGAGATGGGGAATCAGAGGCAGGGAATAAGAGGCGGGGAATCAGAGGCCGGGAATCAGATATGGGGAAACAGAGGCGGGGAATCCGAGGCGGGGAAACAGAGGCGGGGAATCAGATATGGGGAATCAGAGGTGGGGAATCAGAGGTTGGGAATCAGAGGCAGGGAATCAGAGGCTTGGAATCAGATGCAGGGAATCAGATGCGGGGAATCAGAGGCAGGGAATCAGAGCTGGGGAATCAGAGGTGGGGAATCAGATTTGGGGAATCAGAGGCGGGGACTTAGATATTGGGAAACAGAGGCGGGGAATCAGAGGCGGGGAAACCCAGGCGGGGAATCAGATATGGGGAATCAGAGGTGGGGAATCAGAGGCAAGGAATCAGATGTGCGGAATCAGAGATGGGGAATCAGAGGAAGGGAATCAGAATCAGAAGCAGGGAATCAGAGGCCGGGAATCAGAGGCCGGAATCAGATGCTGGGAATCAGAGGCCTGGAATCAGAGGCGGGGAATCAGAGGCAGGGAATCAGATGCGGGGAATCAGAGGCGGGGAATCAGAGCTGGGGAATCAGAGGCGGGGTATTAGAGTTGGGGAATCAGAGGCGGGGAATCAGATATGGGGAAACAGAGGTGGGGAATCCGAGGCGGGGAAACAGAGGCAGGGAATCAGATATGGGGAATCAGAGGCGGGGAATCAGAGGTGGGGAATCATAGGCAGGGAATCGGATGTGCGGAATCAGAGATGGGGAATCAGAGGCTGGGAATCAGAAGTGGTGAATCAGAGATGGGGAATCAGAGGCGGGGAATCAGAGGCAGGGAATCAGACGCGGGGAATCAGAGGTGGGCAATCAGAGGCGGGGAATAAGATATGGGGAATCAGAGGCGGGGAATCAGAGGCGGGGAAACAAATATAGGGAATCAGAGGTGGGGAATCAGAGGTTGTGAATCAGAGATGGGGAATCAAGGCGGGGAATCAGAGGCAGGGAATCAGACGCGGGGAATCAGAGGCGGGAATTCAGAGCTGGGGAATCAGAGGCGGTGAATCAGAGTTGGGGAATCAGAGGCAGGGAATCAGATATGGGGAATCAGAGGCGGGGAATCAGAGGCGGGGAAACAGAGGCGGGGAATCAGATATGGGGAATCAGAATTGGGGAATCAGGGGCAGGGAATCAGTGGCAGGGAATCAGAGGCGGGGAATCAGAGGCGGGGAATCAGAGGCAGGGAATCAGACACGGGGAATCAGAGGCGGGGAATCAGAGATGGGGAATCAGAGGCGGGGAATCAGAGGCAGGGAATCGGACTCTGGGAATCAGAGTCGGGGAATCAGAGCTGGGGAATCAGAGGCGGGGAATCAGAGTTGGGGAATCAGAGGCGGGGAATCAGATATGGGGAAATAGAGGCGGGGAATCAGATATGGGGAATCAGAGGTGTGGAATCAGAGGTTGGGAATCAGAGGCAGGGAATCAGAGTCGGGGAAACAGAGGCGGGGAATCAGATATGGGGAATCAGAGGTGGCGAATCAAAGGCGGTGAAACAGAGATGCGGAATCAGGGCAGGGAATCAGAGGCAGGGAATCAAACACGGGGAATCAGAGCTGGGGAATCAGAGGCGGGGAATCAGAGTTGGGAATCAGAGGCGGGGAATCAGAGGCGGGGAAACAGAGGCGGGGAATCAGATATGGGGAATCAGAGGTGGGGAATCCGAGGTTGGGAATCAGAGGCAGGGAATCAGAGGTGGGGAATCAGAGGCGGGGAATCAGAGGAAGGGAATCAGATGTGCGGAATCGGAGATGGGGAATCAGAGGCAGGGAATCAGAGGCGGGGAATCAGAGGCGGGGAATCAGAGGCCGGGAATCAGATATGGGGAAACAGAGGCGGGGAATCCGAGGCGGGGAAACAGAGGCGGGGAATCAGATATGGGGAATCAGAGGTGGGGAATCAGAGGTTGGGAATCAGAGGCAGGGAATCATAGGCTTGGAATCAGATGCAGGGAATCAGATGCGGGGAATCAGAGGCGGGGAATCAGAGCTGGGGAATCAGAGGTGGGGAATCAGATTTGGGGAATCAGAGGCGGGGACTTAGATATTGGGAAACAGAGGCGGGGAATCAGAGGCGGGGAAACCCAGGCGGGGAATCAGATATGGGGAATCAGACGTGGGGAATCAGAGGCGAGGAATCAGATGTGCGGAATCAGAGATGGGGAATCAGAGGCAGGGAATCAGAATCAGAAGCAGGGAATCAGAGGCCGGGAATCAGAGGCCGGAATCAGATGCTGGGAATCAGAGGCCTGGAATCAGAGGCGGGGAATCAGAGGCAGGGAATCAGATGCGGGGAATCAGAGGCGGGGAATCAGAGCTGGGGAATCAGAGGCGGGGTATTAGAGTTGGGGAATCAGAGGCGGGGAATCAGATATGGGGAAACAGAGGTGGGGAATCAGAGGCGGGGAAACAGAGGCAGGGAATCAGATATGGGGAATCAGAGGCGGGGAATCAGAGGTGGGGAATCATAGGCAGGGAATCGGATGTGCAGAATCAGAGATGGGGAATCAGAGGCTGGGAATCAGAGGTGGTGAATCAGAGATGGGGAATCAGAAGCGGGGAATCAGAGGCAGGGAATCAGACGCGGGGAATCAGAGGTGGGCAATCAGTGGCGGGGAATCAGATATGGGGAATCAGAGGCGGGGAATCAGAGGCGGGGAAACAGAGGCGGGGAATCAGATATGGGGAATCAGAGGTGGGGCATCAGAGGTTGTGAATCACAGATGGGGAATCAGAGGCGGGGAATCAGAGGCAGGGAATCAGACGCGGGGAATCAGAGGCGGGGATTCAGAGCTGGGGAATCAGAGGCGGGGAATCAGAGTTGGGGAATCAGAGGCGGGGAATCAGATATGGGGAATCAGAGGCAGGGAATCAGAGGCGGGAAAACAGAGGCGGGGAATCAGATATGGGGAATCAGAGGCGGGGAATCAGAGGCAGGGAATCAGACACGGGGAATCAGAGGCGGGTAATCAGAGATGGGGAATCAGAGGCGGGGAATCAGAGGCAGGGAATCGGATGCCGGGAATCAGAGGAGGGAAATCAGAGCTGGGGAATCAGACACGGGGAATCAGAGGCGGGGAATCAGAGATGGGGAATCAGAGGCGGAGAATCAGAGGCAGGGAATCGGACTCAGGGAATCAGAGTCGGGGAATCAGAGCTGGGGAATCAGAGGCGGGGAATCAGAGTTGGGGAATCAGAGGCGGGGAATCAGATATGGGGAAATAGAGGCGGGGAATCAGATATGGGGAATCAGAGGTGTGGAATCAGAGGTTGGGAATCAGAGGCAGTGAATCAGAGTCGGGGAAACAGAGGCGGGTAATCAGACATGGGGAATCAGAGGTGGCGAATCAAAGGCGGTGAAACAGAGATGGGGAATCAGGGCAGGGAATCAGAGGCAGGGAATCAAACACGGGGAATCAGAGCTGGGGAATCAGAGGCGGGGAATCAGAGTTGGGAATCAGAGGCGGGGAATCAGAGGCGGGGAAACAGAGGCGGGGAATCAGATATGGGGAATCAGAGGTGGGGAATCCGAGGTTGGGAATCAGAGGCAGGGAATCAGAGGCGGGGAATCAGAGGCGGGGAATCAGAGGAAGGGAATCAGATGTGCGGAATCGGAGATGGGGAATCAGAGGCAGGGAATCAGAGGCGGGGAATCAGAGGCGGGGAATCAGAGGCCGGGAATCAGATATGGGGAAACAGAGGCGGGGAATCCGAGGCGGGGAAACAGAGGCGGGGAATCAGATATGGGGAATCAGAGGTGGGGAATCAGAGGTTGGGAATCAGAGGCAGGGAATCAGAGGCTTGGAATCAGATGCAGGGAATCAGATGCGGGGAATCAGAGGCGGGGAATCAGAGCTGGGGAATCAGAGGTGGGGAATCAGATTTGGGGAATCAGAGGCGGGGACTTAGATATTGGGAAACAGAGGCGGGGAATCAGAGGCGGGGAAACCCAGGCGGAGAATCAGATATGGGGAATCAGAGGTGGGGAATCAGAGGCAAGGAATCAGATGTGCGGAATCAGAGATGGGGAATCAGAGGCAGGGAATCAGAATCAGAAGCAGGGAATCAGAGGCCGGGAATCAGAGGCCGGAATCAGATGCTGGGAATCAGAGGCCTGGAATCAGAGGCGGGGAATCAGAGGCAGGGAATCAGATGCGGGGAATCAGAGGCGGGGAATCAGAGCTGGGGAATCAGAGGCGGGGTATTAGAGTTGGGGAATCAGAGGCGGGGAATCAGATATGGGGAAACAGAGGTGGGGAATCAGAGGCGGGGAAACAGAGGCAGGGAATCAGATATGGGGAATCAGAGGCGGGGAATCAGAGGTGGGGAATCATAGGCAGGGAATCGGATGTGCGGAATCAGAGGTGGTGAATCAGAGATGGGGAATCAGAGGTGGGGAATCAGAGGCAGGGAATCAGACGCGGGGAATCAGAGGTGGGCAATCAGAGGCGGGGAATCAGATATGGGGAATCAGAGGCGGGGAATCAGATGCGGGAAACAGAGGCGGGGAATCAGATATGGGGAATCAGAGGTGGGGCATCAGAGGTTGTGAATCACAGATGGGGAATCAGAGGCGGGGAATCAGAGGCAGGGAATCAGACGCGGGGAATCAGAGGCGGGGATTCAGAGCTGGGGAATCAGAGGCGGGGAATCAGAGTTGGGGAATCAGAGGCGGGGAATCAGATATGGGGAATCAGAGGCAGGGAATCAGAGGCGGGAAAACAGAGGTGGGGAATCAGAGGCGGGGAATCAGATATGGGGAATCAGAGGCGGGGAATCAGAGGCAGGGAATCAGACACGGTGAATCAGAGGTGGGGAATCAGAGATGGGGAATCAGAGGCGGGGAATCAGTGGCAGGGAATCGGATGACGGGAATCAGAGGCGGGAAATCAGAGCTGGGGAATCAGAGGCGGGGAATCAGAGTTGGGGAATCAGAGGCGGCGAAGCAGATATGGGGAAATAGAGGCGGGGAATCAGATATGGGGAATCAGAGGCGGGGAATCAGATATGGGGAATCAGAGGTGGGGAATCAGGGGCGGGGAATCAGTGGCAGGGAATTAGAGGCGGGGAATCAGAGGCGGGGAATCAAACGAAGGGAATCAGACACGAGGAATCAGAGGTGGGGAATCAGAGATGGGGAATCAGAGGCGGGGAATCACAGGCAGGGAATCAGACGCGGGGAATCAGAGGCGGGGAATCAGAGCTGGGGAATCAGAGGTGGGGAATCAGAGTCGGGGAATCAGAGGCAGGGAATCGGTTGTGCGGAATCAGAGATGGGGAATCAGATGTGGGGAATCAGAGGGAGTGAATCAGAGATGGGGAATCAGAGGCGGGGAATCAGAGGCAGGAAATCAGACAGGGATTCAGAGGCTGGGAATCAGACGGGGGGAATCAAAGGCGGGGAAACAGAGCTGGTGAATCAGAGGCAGGGAATCAGAGTTGGGGATTCAGAGGCGGGGAATCAGATATGGGGAAACAGAGGCGGGGAATGAGAGGCGGGCAAACAGAGGCGGGGAATTAGATATGGGGAATCAGAGGTGGGAAATCAGAGGTGGTGAATCAGAGATGGGGAATCACAGGCGGGGAATCAGAGGCAGCGAATAGAACGCGGGGAATCAGAGGCAGGGAATCAGAGCTGGGGAATCAGAGGCGGGGAATCAGATATGGGGAAACAGAGGCGGGGAATCAGAGGCGGGGAAACAGAGGCGGGGAATCAGACATGGGGAATCGGATGCGGGGAATCAGAGGCGGGGAATCAGAGCTGGGGAATCAGAGGCGGGGAATCAGAGTTGGGGCATCAGAGGTGGGGAATTAGATATGGGGAAACAGAGGCGGGGAATCAGAGGCGGGGAAACAGAGGCGGGGAATCAGATATGGGGAATCAGAGGAGGGGAATCAGAGGTAGGGAATCAGATGTGCGGAATCAGAGATGGGGAATCAGAGGCAGGGAATCAGAATCAGAAGCGGGGAATCAGAGGCCGGGAATCAGAGGCCGGGAATCAGATGCTGGGAATATGAGGCCTGGAATCAGAGGTGGGGAATCAGAGTCTGGGAATCAGAGATGGGGATTCAGAGGCGGGGAATGAGATATGGAGAATCAGAGGCGGGGAATCAGAGGCGGGGAAACAGAGTTGGGGAATCAGATATGGGGAATCAGAGGTGGCGAATCAAAGGCGGTGAATCAGATATGGGGAAACAGAGGCGGGGAATCCGAGGCGGGGAAACAGAGGTGGGGAATCAGATATGGGGAATCAGAGGTGGGGAATCAGAGGTTGGGAATCAGAGGCAGGGAATCAGAGGCTTGGAATCAGATGCAGGGAATCAGATGCGGGGAATCAGAGGCGGGGAATCAGAGCTGGGGAATCAGAGGTGGGGAATCAGATTTGGGGAATCAGAGTCGGGGACTTAGATATTGGGAAACAGAGGCGGGGAATCAGAGGCGGGGAAACCCAGGCGGGGAATCAGATATGGGGAATCAGAGGTGGGGAATCAGAGGCAAGGAATCAGATGTGCGGAATCAGAGATGGGGAATCAGAGGCAGGGAATCAGAATCAGAAGCAGGGAATCAGAGGCCGGGAATCAGAGGCCGGAATCAGATGCTGGGAATCAGAGGCCTGGAATCAGAGGCGGGGAATCAGAGGCAGGGAATCAGATGCGGGGAATCAGAGGCGGGGAATCAGAGCTGGGGAATCAGAGGCGGGGTATTAGAGTTGGGGAATCAGAGGCGGGGAATCAGATATGGGGAAACAGAGGTGGGGAATCAGAGATGGGGAATCACAGGCGGGGAATCAGAGGCAGCGAATAGAACGCGGGGAATCAGAGGCAGGGAATCAGAGCTGGGGAATCAGAGGCGGGGAATCAGATATGGGGAAACAGAGGCGGGGAATCAGAGGCGGGGAAACAGAGGCGGGGAATCAGACATGCGGAATCGGATGCGGGGAATCAGAGGCGGGGAATCAGAGCTGGGGAATCAGAGGCGGGGAATCAGAGTTGGGGCATCAGAGGTGGTGAATTAGATATGGGGAAACAGAGGCGGGGAATCAGAGGCGGGGAAACAGAGGCGGGGAATCAGATATGGGGAATCAGAGGAGGGGAATCAGAGGTAGGGAATCAGATGTGCGGAATCAGAGATGGGGAATCAGAGGCAGGGAATCAGAATCAGAAGCGGGGAATCAGAGGCCGGGAATCAGAGGCCGGGAATCAGATGCTGGGAATATGAGGCCTGGAATCAGAGGTGGGGAATCAGAGTCTGGGAATCAGAGATGGGGATTCAGAGGCGGGGAATGAGATATGGAGAATCAGAGGCGGGGAATCAGAGGCGGGGAAACAGAGTTGGGGAATCAGATATGGGGAATCAGAGGTGGCGAATCAAAGGCGGTGAATCAGATATGGGGAAACAGAGGCGGGGAATCCGAGGCGGGGAAACAGAGGTGGGGAATCAGATATGGGGAATCAGAGGTGGGGAATCAGAGGTTGGGAATCAGAGGCAGGGAATCAGAGGCTTGGAATCAGATGCAGGGAATCAGATGCGTGGAATCAGAGGCGGGGAATCAGAGCTGGGGAATCAGAGGTGGGGAATCAGATTTGGGGAATCAGAGTCGGGGACTTAGATATTGGGAAACAGAGGCGGGGAATCAGAGGCGGGGAAACCCAGGCGGGGAATCAGATATGGGGAATCAGAGGTGGGGAATCAGAGGCAAGGAATCAGATGTGCGGAATCAGAGATGGGGAATCAGAGGCAGGGAATCAGAATCAGAAGCAGGGAATCAGAGGCCGGGAATCAGAGGCCGGAATCAGATGCTTGGAATCAGAGGCCTGGAATCAGAGGCGGGGAATCAGAGGCAGGGAATCAGATGCGGGGAATCAGAGGCGGGGAATCAGAGCTGGGGAATCAGAGGCGGGGTATTAGAGTTGGGGAATCAGAGGCGGGGAATCAGATATGGGGAAACAGAGGTGGGGAATCAGAGGCGGGGAAACAGAGGCAGGGAATCAGATATGGGGAATCAGAGGCGGGAAATCAGAGGTGGGGAATCATAGGCAGGGAATCGGATGTGCGGAATCAGAGGTGGTGAATCAGAGATGGGGAATCAGAGGTGGGGAATCAGAGGCAGGGAATCAGACGCGGGGAATCAGAGGTGGGCAATCAGAGGCGGGGAATCAGATATGACGAATCAGAGGCGGGGAATCAGAGGCGGGGAAACAGAGGCGGGGAATCAGATATGGGGAATCAGAGGTGGGGCCTCAGAGGTTGTGAATCACAGATGGGGAATCAGAGGCGGGTTATCAGAGGCAGGGAATCAGACGCGGGGAATCAGAGGCGGGGATTCAGAGCTGGGGAATCAGAGGCGGGGAATCAGAGTTGGGGAATCAGAGGCGGGGAATCAGATATGGGGAATCAGAGGCAGGGAATCAGAGGCGGGAAAACAGAGGCGGGGAATCATATATGGGGAATCAGAGGCGGGGAATCAGAGGCAGGGAATCAGACACGGGGAATCAGAGGTGGGGAATCAGAGATGGGGAATCAGAGGCGGGGAATCAGAGGCAGGGAATCGGATGCCGGGAATCAGAGGCGGGAAATCAGAGCTGGGGAATCAGAGGCGGGGAATCAGAGTTGGGGAATCAGAGGCGGCGAAGCAGATATGGGGAAATAGAGGCGGGGAATCAGATATGGGGAATCAGAGGCGGGGAATCAGATATGGGGAATCAGAGGCTGGGAATCAGAGGGGGGGAAACAGAGGCGGGGAATAAGATATGGGGAATCAGAGGTGGGGAATCAGGGGCGGGGAATCAGTGGCAGGGAATCAGAGGCGGGGAATCAGAGGCGGGGAATCAAAGGAAGGGAATCAGACACGGGGAATCAGAGGTGGGCAATCAGAGGCGGGGAATCAGAGTTGGGGAATCAGAGGCGGGGAATCAGATATGGGGAATCAGAGGCAGGGAATCAGAGGCGGGAAAACAGAGGTGGGGAATCAGAGGCGGGGAATCAGATATGGGGAATCAGAGGCGGGGAATCAGAGGCAGGGAATCAGACACGGTGAATCAGAGGTGGGGAATTAGAGATGGGGAATCAGAGGCGGGGAATCAGTGGCAGGGAATCGGATGACGGGAATCAGAGGCGGGAAATCAGAGCTGGGGAATCAGAGGCGGGGAATCAGAGTTGGGGAATCAGAGGCGGCGAAGCAGATATGGGGAAATAGCGGCGGGGAATCAGATATGGGGAATCAGAGGCGGGGAATCAGATATGGGGAATCAGAGGCTGGGAATCAGAGTGGGGGAAACAGAGGCGGGGAATAAGATATGGGGAATCAGAGGTGGGGAATCAGGGGCGGGGAATCAGTGGCAGGGAATTAGAGGCGGGGAATCAGAGGCGGGGAATCAAACGAAGGGAATCAGACACGAGGAATCAGAGGTGGGGAATCAGAGATGGGGAATCAGAGGCGGGGAATCACAGGCAGGGAATCAGACGCGGGGAATCAGAGGCGGGGAATCAGAGCTGGGGAATCAGAGGTGGGGAATCAGAGTCTGGGAATCAGAGGCAGGGAATCGGTTGTGCGGAATCAGAGATGGGGAATCAGATGTGGGGAATCAGAGGCAGTGAATCAGAGATGGGGAATCAGAGGCGGGGAATCAGAGGCAGGAAATCAGACAGGGATTCAGAGGCTGGGAATCAGACGGGGGGAATCAAAGGCGGGGAAACAGAGCTGGTGAATCAGAGGCAGGGAATCAGAGTTGGGGATTCAGAGGCGGGGAATCAGATATGGGGAAACAGAGGCGGGGAATGAGAGGCGGGCAAACAGAGGCGGGGAATTAGATATGGGGAATCAGAGGTGGGAAATCAGAGGTGGTGAATCAGAGATGGGGAATCACAGGCGGGGAATCAGAGGCAGCGAATAGAACGCGGGGAATCAGAGGCAGGGAATCAGAGCTGGGGAATCAGAGGCGGGGAATCAGATATGGGGAAACAGAGGCGGGGAATCAGAGGCAGGGAAACAGAGGCGGGGAATCAGACATGGGGAATCGGATGCGGGGAATCAGAGGCGGGGAATCAGAGCTGGGGAATCAGAGGCGGGGAATCAGAGTTGGGGCATCAGAGGTGGGGAATTAGATATGGGGAAACAGAGGCGGGGAATCAGAGGCGGGGAAACAGAGGCGGGGAATCAGATATGGGGAATCAGAGGAGGGGAATCAGAGGTAGGGAATCAGATGTGCGGAATCAGAGATGGGGAATCAGAGGCAGGGAATCAGAATCAGAAGCGGGGAATCAGAGGCCGGGAATCAGAGGCCGGGAATCAGATGCTGGGAATATGAGGCCTGGAATCAGAGGTGGGGAATCAGAGTCTGGGAATCAGAGATGGGGATTCAGAGGCGGGGAATGAGATATGGAGAATCAGAGGCGGGGAATCAGAGGCGGGGAAACAGAGTTGGGGAATCAGATATGGGGAATCAGAGGTGGCGAATCAAAGGCGGTGAATCAGATATGGGGAAACAGAGGCGGGGAATCCGAGGCGGGGAAACAGAGGTGGGGAATCAGATATGGGGAATCAGAGGTGGGGAATCAGAGGTTGGGAATCAGAGGCAGGGAATCAGAGGCTTGGAATCAGATGCAGGGAATCAGATGCGGGGAATCAGAGGCGGGGAATCAGAGCTGGGGAATCAGAGGTGGGGAATCAGATTTGGGGAATCAGAGTCGGGGACTTAGATATTGGGAAACAGAGGCGGGGAATCAGAGGCGGGGAAACCCAGGCGGGGAATCAGATATGGGGAATCAGAGGTGGGGAATCAGAGGCAAGGAATCAGATGTGCGGAATCAGAGATGGGGAATCAGAGGCAGGGAATCAGAATCAGAAGCAGGGAATCAGAGGCCGGGAATCAGAGGCCGGAATCAGATGCTGGGAATCAGAGGCCTGGAATCAGAGGCGGGGAATCAGAGGCAGGGAATCAGATGCGGGGAATCAGAGGCGGGGAATCAGAGCTGGGGAATCAGAGGCGGGGTATTAGAGTTGGGGAATCAGAGGCGGGGAATCAGATATGGGGAAACAGAGGTGGGGAATCAGAGGCGGGGAAACAGAGGCAGGGAATCAGATATGGGGAATCAGAGGCGGGAAATCAGAGGTGGGGAATCATAGGCAGGGAATCGGATGTGCGGAATCAGAGGTGGTGAATCAGAGATGGGGAATCAGAGGTGGGGAATCAGAGGCAGGGAATCAGACGCGGGGAATCAGAGGTGGGCAATCAGAGGCGGGGAATCAGATATGAGGAATCAGAGGCGGGGAATCAGAGGCGGGGAAACAGAGGCGGGGAATCAGATATGGGGAATCAGAGGTGGGGCCTCAGAGGTTGTGAATCACAGATGGGGAATCAGAGGCGGGTTATCAGAGGCAGGGAATCAGACGCGGGGAATCAGAGGCGGGGATTCAGAGCTGGGGAATCAGAGGCGGGGAATCAGAGTTGGGGAATCAGAGGCGGGGAATCAGATATGGGGAATCAGAGGCAGGGAATCAGAGGCGGGAAAACAGAGGCGGGGAATCATATATGGGGAATCAGAGGCGGGGAATCAGAGGCAGGGAATCAGACACGGGGAATCAGAGGTGGGGAATCAGAGATGGGGAATCAGAGGCGGGGAATCAGAGGCAGGGAATCGGATGCCGGGAATAAGAGGCGGGAAATCAGAGCTGGGGAATCAGAGGCGGGGAATCAGAGTTGGGGAATCAGAGGCGGCGAAGCAGATATGGGGAAATAGAGGCGGGGAATCAGATATGGGGAATCAGAGGCGGGGAATCAGATATGGGGAATCAGAGGCTGGGAATCAGAGGGGGGGAAACAGAGGCGGGGAATAAGATATGGGGAATCAGAGGTGGGGAATCAGGGGCGGGGAATCAGTGGCAGGGAATCAGAGGCGGGGAATCAGAGGCGGGGAATCAAAGGAAGGGAATCAGACACGGGGAATCAGAGGTGGGCAATCAGAGGCGGGGAATCAGATATGGGGAATCAGAGGCGGGGAATCAGAGGCGGGGAAACAGAGGCGGGGAATCAGATATGGGGAATCAGAGGTGGGGCATCAGAGATTGTGAATCACAGATGGGGAATCAGAGGCGGGGAATCAGAGGCAGGAAATCAGACGCGGGGAATCAGAGGCGGGGATTCAGAGCTGGGGAATCAGAGGAGGGGAATCAGAGTTGGGGAATCAGAGGCGGGGAATCAGATATGGGGAATCAGAGGCAGGGAATCAGAGGCGGGAAAACAGAGGCGGGGAATCAGATATGGGGAATCAGAGGCGGGGAATCAGATATGGGGAAACAGAGGTGGGGAATCAGAGGCGGGGAAACAGAGGCAGGGAATCAGATATGGGGAATCAGAGGCGGGGAATCAGAGGTGGGGAATCATAGGCAGGGAATCGGATGTGCGGAATCAGAGGTGGTGAATCAGAGATGGGGAATCAGAGGTGGGGAATCAGAGGCAGGGAATCAGACGCAGGGAATCAGAGGTGGGCAATCAGAGGCGGGGAATCAGATATGGGGAATCAGAGGCGGGGAATCAGAGGCGGGGAAACAGAGGCGGGGAATCAGATATGGGGAATCAGAGGTGGGGCATCAGAGGTTGTGAATCACAGATGGGGAATCAGAGGCGGGGAATCAGAGGCAGGGAATCAGACGCGGGGAATCAGAGGCGGGGATTCAGAGCTGGGGAATCAGAGGCGGGGAATCAGAGTTGGGGAATCAGAGGCGGGGAATCAGATATGGGGAATCAGAGGCAGGGAATCAGAGGCGGGAAAACAGAGGCGGGGAATCATATATGGGGAATCAGAGGCGGGGAATCAGAGGCAGGGAATCAGACACGGGGAATCAGAGGTGGGGAATCAGAGATGGGGAATCAGAGGCGGGGAATCAGAGGCAGGGAATCGGATGCCGGGAATCAGAGGCGGGAAATCAGAGCTGGGGAATCAGAGGCGGGGAATCAGAGTTGGGGAATCAGAGGCGGCGAAGCAGATATGGGGAAATAGAGGCGGGGAATCAGATATGGGGAATCAGAGGCGGGGAATCAGATATGGGGAATCAGAGGCTGGGAATCAGAGGGGGGGAAACAGAGGCGGGGAATAAGATATGGGGAATCAGAGGTGGGGAATCAGGGGCGGGGAATCAGTGGCAGGGAATCAGAGGTGGGGAATCAGAGGCGGGGAATCAAAGGAAGGGAATCAGACACGGGGAATCAGAGGTGGGGAATCAGAGATGGGGAATCAGAGGCGGGGAATCACAGGCAGGGAATCAGACGCGGGGAATCAGAGGCGGGGAATCAGAGCTGGGGAATCAGAGGTGGGGAATCAGAGGCAGGAAATCAGACAGGGATTCAGAGGCTGGGAATCAGACGGGGGGAATCAAAGGCGGGGAAACAGAGCTGGTGAATCAGAGGCAGGGAATCAGAGTTGGGGATTCAGAGGCGGGGAATCAGATATGGGGAAACAGAGGCGGGGAATGAGAGGCGGGCAAACAGAGGCGGGGAATTAGATATGGGGAATCAGAGGTGGGAAATCAGAGGTGGTGAATCAGAGATGGGGAATCACAGGCGGGGAATCAGAGGCAGCGAATAGAACGCGGGGAATCAGAGGCAGGGAATCAGAGCTGGGGAATCAGAGGCGGGGAATCAGATATGGGGAAACAGAGGCGGGGAATCAGAGGCGGAGAAACAGAGGCGGGGAATCAGACATGGGGAATCGGATGCGGGGAATCAGAGGCGGGGAATCAGAGCTGGGGAATCAGAGGCGGGGTATCAGAGTTGGGGCATCAGAGGTGGGGAATTAGATATGGGGAAACAGAGGCGGGGAATCAGAGGCGGGGAAACAGAGGCTTGGAATCAGATGCAGGGAATCAGATGCGGGGAATCAGAGGCGGGGAATCAGAGCTGGGGAATCAGAGGTGGGGAATCAGAGGTTGTGAATCAGAGATGGGGAATCAAGGCGGGGAATCAGAGGGAGGGAATCAGACGCGGGGAATCAGAGGCGGGGATTCAGAGCTGGGGAATCAGAGGCGGGGAATCAGAGTTGGGGAATCAGAGGCAGGGAATCAGATATGGGGAATCAGAGGAGGGGAATCAGAGGCGGGGAAACAGAGGCGGGGAATCAGATATGGGGAATCAGAGGTGGGGAATCAGGGGCAGGGAATCAGTGGAAGGGAATCAGAGGCGGGGAATCTGAGGCGGGGAATCAGAGGCAGGGAATCAGACACGGGGAATCAGAGGCGGGGAATCAGAGATGGGGAATCAGAGGCGGGGAATCAGAGGCAGGGAATCGGACGCCGGGAATCAGAGGCGGGGAATCAGAGGCGGGGAATCAGAGCTGGGGAATCAGAGGTGGGGAATCAGATTTGGGGAATCAGAGGCGGGGACTTAGATATTGGGAAACAGAGGCGGGGAATCAGAGGCGTGGAAACCCAGGCGGGGAATCAGATATGGGGAATCAGAGGTGGGGAATCAGAGGCAAGGAATCAGATGTGCGGAATCAGAGATGGGGAATCAGAGGCAGGGAATCAGAATCAGAAGCAGGGAATCAGAGGCCGGGAATCAGAGGCCGGAATCAGATGCTGGGAATCAGAGGCCTGGAATCAGAGGCGGGGAATCAGAGGCAGGGAATCAGATGCGGGGAATCAGAGGCGGGGAATCAGAGCTGGGGAATTAGAGGCGGGGTATTAGAGTTGGGGAATCAGAGGCGGGGAATCAGATATGGGGAAACAGAGGTGGGGAATCAGAGGCGGGGAAACAGAGGCAGGGAATCAGATATGGGGAATCAGAGGCAGGGAATCAGAGGTGGGGAATCATAGGCAGGGAATCGGATGTGCGGAATCAGAGATGGGGAATCAGAGGCTGGGAATCAGAGGTGGTGAATCAGAGATGGGGAATCAGAGGCGGGGAATCAGAGGCAGGGAATCAGACGCGGGGAATCAGAGGTGGGCAATCAGAGGCGGGGAATCAGATATGGGGAATCAGAGGCGGGGAATCAGAGGCGGGGAAACAGAGGAGGGGAATCAGATATGGGGAATCAGAGGTGGGGCATCAGAGGTTGTGAATCACAGATGGGGAATCAGAGGCGGGGAATCAGAGGCAGGGAATCAGACGCGGGGAATCAGAGGCGGGGATTCAGAGCTGGGGAATCAGAGGCGGGGAATCAGAGTTGGGGAATCAGAGGCGGGGAATCAGATATGGGGAATCAGAGGCAGGGAATCAGAGGCGGGAAAACAGAGGCGGGGAATCAGATATGGGGAATCAGAGGCGGGGAATCAGAGGCAGGGAATCAGAGTTCGGGAATCAGAGGCGGGGAATCAGATATGGGGAAATAGAGGCGGGGAATCAGATATGGGGAATCAGAGGTGTGGAATCAGAGGTTGGGAATCAGAGGCAGTGAATCAGAGTCGGGGAAACAGAGGCGGGTAATCAGATATGGGGAATCAGAGGTGGCGAATCAAAATCGGTGAAACAGAGATGGGGAATCAGGGCAGGGAATCAGAGGCAGGGAATCAAACACGGGGAATCAGAGCTGGGGAATCAGAGGCGGGGAATCAGAGTTGGGAATCAGAGGCGGGGAATCAGAGGCGGGGAAACAGAGGCGGGGAATCAGATATGGGGAATCAGAGGTGGGGAATCAGAGGTTGGGAATCAGAGGCAGGGAATCAGAGGCGGGGAATCAGAGGCGGGGAATCAGTGGAAGGGAATCAGATGTGCGGAATCGGAGATGGGGAATCAGAGGCAGGGAATCAGAGGCGGGGAATCAGAGGCGGGGAATCAGAGGCCGGGAATCAGATATGGGGAAACAGAGGCGGGGAATCCGAGGCGGGGAAACAGATGCGGGGAATCAGATATGGGGAATCAGAGGTGGGTAATCAGAGGTTGGGAATCAGAGCCAGGGAATCAGAGGCTTGGAATCAGATGCAGGGAATCAGATGCGGGGAATCAGTGGCGGGGAATCAGAGCTGGGGAATCAGAGGTGGGGAATCAGATTTGGGGAATCAGATGCGGGGACTTAGATATTGGGAAACAGAGGCGGGGAATCAGAGGCGGGGAAACCCAGGCGGGGAATCAGATATGGGGAATCAGAGGTGGGGAATCAGAGGCAAGGAATCAGATGTGCGGAATCAGAGATGGGGAATCAGAGGCAGGGAATCAGAATCAGAAGCAGGGAATCAGAGGCCGGGAATCAGAGGCCGGAATCAGATGCTGGGAATCAGAGGCCTGGAATCAGAGGCGGGGAATCAGAGGCAGGGAATCAGATGCGGGGAATCAGAGGCGGGGAATCAGAGCTGGGGAATCAGAGGCGGGGTATTAGAGTTGGGGAATCAGAGGCGGGGAATCAGATATGGGGAAACAGAGGTGGGGAATCAGAGGCAGGGAAACAGAGGCAGGGAATCAGATATGGGGAATCAGAGGCGGGGAATCAGAGGTGGGGAATCATAGGCAGGGAATCGGATGTGCGGAATCAGAGGTGGTGAATCAGAGATGGGGAATCAGAGGTGGGGAATCAGAGGCAGGGAATCAGACGCGGGGAATCAGAGGTGGGCAATCAGAGGCGGGGAATCAGATATGGGGAATCAGAGGCGGGGAATCAGAGGCGGGGAAACAGAGGCGGGGAATCAGATATGGGGAATCAGAGGTGGGGCATCAGAGGTTGTGAATCACAGATGGGGAATCAGAGGCGGGGAATCAGAGGCAGGGAATCAGACGCGGGGAATCAGAGGCGGGGATTCAGAGCTGGGGAATCAGAGTCGGGGAATCAGAGTTGGGGAATCAGAGGCGGGGAATCAGATATGGGGAATCAGAGGCAGGGAATCAGAGTCGGGAAAACAGAGGCGGGGAATCATATATGGGGAATCAGAGGCGGGGAATCAGAGGCAGGGAATCAGACACGGGGAATCAGAGGTGGGGAATCAGAGATGGGGAATCAGAGGCGGGGAATCAGAGGCAGGGAATCGGATGCCGGGAATCAGAGGCGGGATATCAGAGCTGGGGAACCAGAGGCGGGGAATCAGAGTTGGGGAATCAGAGGCGGCGAAGCAGATATGGGGAAATAGAGGCGGGGAATCAGATATGGGGAATCAGAGGCGGGGAATCAGATATGGGGAATCAGAGGCTGGGAATCAGAGGGGGGGAAACAGAGGCGGGGAATAAGATATGGGGAATCAGAGGTGGGGAATCAGGGGAGGGGAATCAGTGGCAGGGAATCAGAGGCGGGGAATCAGAGGCGGGGAATCAAAGGAAGGGAATCAGACACGGGGAATCAGAGGTGGGGAATCAGAGATGGGGAATCAGAGGCGGGGAATCACAGGCAGGGAATCAGACGCGGGGAATCAGAGGCGGGGAATCAGAGCTGGGGAATCAGAGGTGGGGAATCAGAGTCGGGGAATCAGAGGCAGGGAATCGGTTGTGCGGAATCAGAGATGGGGAATCAGATGTGGGGAATCAGAGGCAGTGAATCAGAGATGGGGAATCAGAGGCGGGGAATCAGAGGCAGGAAATCAGACAGGGATTCAGAGGCTGGGAATCAGACGAGGGGAATCAAAGGCGGGGAAACAGAGCTGGTGAATCAGAGGCAGGGAATCAGAGTTGGGGATTCAGAGGCGGGGAATCAGATATGGGGAAACAGAGGTGGGGAATGAGAGGCGGGCAAACAGAGGCGGGGAATTAGATATGGGGAATCAGAGGTGGGAAATCAGAGGTGGTGAATCAGAGATGGGGAATCACAGGCGGGGAATCAGAGGCAGCGAATAGAACGCGGGGAATCAGAGGCAGGGAATCAGAGCTGGGGAATCAGAGGCGGGGAATCAGATATGGGGAAACAGAGGCGGGGAATCAGATGCGGGGAAACAGAGGCGGGGAATCTGACATGGGGAATCGGATGCGGGGAATCAGAGGCGGGGAATCAGAGCTGGGGAATCAGAGGCGGGGAATCAGAGTTGGGGCATCAGAGGTGGGGAATTAGATATGGGGAAACAGAGGCGGAGAATCAGAGGCGGGGAAACAGAGGCGGGGAATCAGATATGGGGAATCAGAGGTGGGGAATCAGAGGCAGGGAATCAGATGTGCGGAATCAGAGATGGGGAATCAGAGGCAGGGAATCAGAATCAGAAGCGGGGAATCAGAGGCCGGGAATCAGAGGCCGGGAATCAGATGCTGGGAATAAGAGGCCGGGAATCAGAGGTGGGGAATCAGAGTCTGGGAATCAGAGATGGGGATTCAGAGGCGGGGAATGAGATATGGAGAATCAGAGGCGGGGAATCAGAGGCGGGGAAACAGAGTTGGGGAATCAGAGATGGGGAATCAGAGGCGGGGAATCAGAGGCAGGGAATCAGATGCGGGGATTCAGAGGCGGGGAATCAGAGCTGGCGAATCAGAGGCGGGGAATCAGAGGTGGGCAATCAGAGCCGGGGAATCAGATATGGGGAATCAGAGGCGGGGAAACAGAGGCGGGGAATCAGATATGGGGAATCAGAGGTGGGGAATCAGAGGTTGTGAATCAGAGATGGGGAATCAAGGCGGGGAATCAGAGGGAGGGAATCAGACGCGGGGAATCAGAGGCGGGGATTCAGAGCTGGGGAATCAGAGGCGGGGAATCAGAGTTGGGGAATCAGAGGCAGGGAATCAGATATGGGGAATCAGAGGCGGGGAATCAGAGGCGGGGAAACAGAGGCGGGGAATCAGATATGGGGAATCAGAGGTGGGGAATCAGGGGCAGGGAATCAGTGGCAGGGAATCAGAGGCGGGGAATCTGAGGCGGGGAATCAGAGGCAGGGAATCAGACACGGGGAATCAGAGGCGGGGAATCAGAGATGGCGAATCAGAGGCCGGGAATCAGAGGCAGGGAATCAGACACGGGGAATCAGAGGCGGGTAATCAGAGATGGGGAATCAGAGGCGGGGAATCAGAGGCAGGGAATCGGATGCCGGGAATCAGAGGCGGGAAATCAGAGCTGGGGAATCAGACACGGGGAATCAGAGGCGGGGAATCAGAGATGGGGAATCAGAGGCGCGGAATCAGAGGCAGGGAATCGGACTCAGGGAATCAGAGTCGGGGAATCAGAGCTGGGGAATCAGAGGCGGGGAATCAGAGTTGGGGAATCAGAGGCGGGGAATCAGATATGGGGAAATAGAGGTGGGGAATCAGATATGGGGAATCAGAGGTGTGGAATCAGAGGTTGGGAATCAGAGGCAGTGAATCAGAGTCGGGGAAACAGAGGTGGGTAATCAGATATGGGGAATCAGAGGTGGCGAATCAAAATCGGTGAAACAGAGATGGGGAATCAGGGCAGGGAATCAGAGGCAGGGAATCAAACACGGGGAATCAGAGCTGGGGAATCAGAGGCGGGGAAACAGAGTTGGGGAATCAGATATGGGGAATCAGAGGTGGCGAATCAAAGGCGGTGAATCAGAGATGGGGAATCAGAGGCGGGGAATCAGAGGCAGGGAATCAGATGCGGGGATTCAGAGGCGGGGAATCAGAGCTGGCGAATCAGAGGCGGGGAATCAGAGGTGGGCAATCAGAGCCGGGGAATCAGATATGGGGAATCAGAGGCGGGGAAACAGAGGCGGGGAATCAGAGGCGGAGAAACAGAGGCGGGGAATCAGACATGGGGAATCGGATGCGGGGAATCAGAGGCGGGGAATCAGAGCTGGGGAATCAGAGGCGGGGAATCAGAGTTGGGGCATCAGAGGTGGGGAATTAGATATGGGGAAACAGAGGCGGGGAATCAGAGGCGGGGAAACAGAGGCTTGGAATCAGATGCAGGGAATCAGATGCGGGGAATCAGAGGCGGGGAATCAGAGCTGGGGAATCAGAGGTGGGGAATCAGAGGTTGTGAATCAGAGATGGGGAATCAAGGCGGGGAATCAGAGGGAGGGAATCAGACGCGGGGAATCAGATGCGGGGATTCAGAGCTGGGTAATCAGAGGCGGGGAATCAGAGTTGGGGAATCAGAGGCAGGGAATCAGATATGGGGAATCAGAGGAGGGGAATCAGAGGCGGGGAAACAGAGGCGGGGAATCAGATATGGGGAATCAGAGGTGGGGAATCAGGGGCAGGGAATCAGTGGAAGGGAATCAGAGGCGGGGAATCTGAGGCGGGGAATCAGAGGCAGGGAATCAGACACGGGGAATCAGAGGCGGGGAATCAGAGATGGGGAATCAGAGGCGGGGAATCAGAGGCAGGGAATCGGACGCCGGGAATCAGAGGCGGGGAATCAGAGGCGGGGAATCAGAGCTGGGGAATCAGAGGTGGGGAATCAGATTTGGGGAATCAGAGGCGGGGACTTAGATATTGGGAAACAGAGGCGGGGAATCAGAGGCGGGGAAACCCAGGCGGGGAATCAGAGGCGGGGAATCAGAGCTGGGGAATCAGAGGTGGGGAATCAGATTTGGGGAATCAGAGGCGGGGACTTAGATATTGGGAAACAGAGGTGGGGAATCAGAGGCAAGGAATCAGATGTGCGGAATCAGAGATGGGGAATCAGAGGCAGGGAATCAGAATCAGAAGCAGGGAATCAGAGGCCGGGAATCAGAGGCCGGAATCAGATGCTGGGAATCAGAGGCCTGGAATCAGAGGCGGGGAATCAGAGGCAGGGAATCAGATGCGGGGAATCAGAGGCGGGGAATCAGAGCTGGGGAATTAGAGGCGGGGTATTAGAGTTGGGGAATCAGAGGCGGGGAATCAGATATGGGGAAACAGAGGTGGGGAATCAGAGGCGGGGAAACAGAGGCAGGGAATCAGATATGGGGAATCAGAGGCAGGGAATCAGAGGTGGGGAATCATAGGCAGGGAATCGGATGTGCGGAATCAGAGATGGGGAATCAGAGGCTGGGAATCAGAGGTGGTGAATCAGAGATGGGGAATCAGAGGCGGGGAATCAGAGGCAGGGAATCAGACGCGGGGAATCAGAGGTGGGCAATCAGAGGCGGGGAATCAGATATGGGGAATCAGAGGCGGGGAATCAGAGGCGGGGAAACAGAGGCGGGGAATCAGATATGGGGAATCAGAGGTGGGGCATCAGAGGTTGTGAATCACAGATGGGGAATCAGAGGCGGGGAATCAGAGGCAGGGAATCAGACGCGGGGAATCAGAGGCGGGGATTCAGAGCTGGGGAATCAGAGGCGGGGAATCAGAGTTGGGGAATCAGAGGCGGGGAATCAGATATGGGGAATCAGAGGCAGGGAATCAGAGGCGGGAAAACAGAGGCGGGGAATCATATATGGGGAATCAGAGGCGGGGAATCAGAGGCAGGGAATCAGACACGGGGAATCAGAGGTGGGGAATCAGAGATGGGGAATCAGAGGCGGGGAATCAGAGGCAGGGAATCGGATGCCGGGAATCAGAGGCGGGAAATCAGAGCTGGGGAACCAGAGGCGGGGAATCAGAGTTGGGGAATCAGAGGCGGCGAAGCAGATATGGGGAAATAGAGGCGGGGAATCAGATATGGGGAATCAGAGGCGGGGAATCAGATATGGGGAATCAGAGGCTGGGAATCAGAGGGGGGGAAACAGAGGCGGGGAATAAGATATGGGGAATCAGAGGTGGGGAATCAGGGGAGGGGAATCAGTGGCAGGGAATCAGAGGCGGGGAATCAGAGGCGGGGAATCAAAGGAAGGGAATCAGACACGGGGAATCAGAGGTGGGGAATCAGAGATGGGGAATCAGAGGCGGGGAATCACAGGCAGGGAATCAGACGCGGGGAATCAGAGGCGGGGAATCAGAGCTGGGGAATCAGAGGTGGGGAATCAGAGTCGGGGAATCAGAGGCAGGGAATCGGTTGTGCGGAATCAGAGATGGGGAATCAGATGTGGGGAATCAGAGGCAGTGAATCAGAGATGGGGAATCAGAGGCGGGGAATCAGAGGCAGGAAATCAGACAGGGATTCAGAGGCTGGGAATCAGACGAGGGGAATCAAAGGCGGGGAAACAGAGCTGGTGAATCAGAGGCAGGGAATCAGAGTTGGGGATTCAGAGGCGGGGAATCAGATATGGGGAAACAGAGGTGGGGAATGAGAGGCGGGCAAACAGAGGCGGGGAATTAGATATGGGGAATCAGAGGTGGGAAATCAGAGGTGGTGAATCAGAGATGGGGAATCACAGGCGGGGAATCAGAGGCAGCGAATAGAACGCGGGGAATCAGAGGCAGGGAATCAGAGCTGGGGAATCAGAGGCGGGGAATCAGATATGGGGAAACAGAGGCGGGGAATCAGAGGCGGGGAAACAGAGGCGGGGAATCTGACATGGGGAATCGGATGCGGGGAATCAGAGGCGGGGAATCAGAGCTGGGGAATCAGAGGCGGGGAATCAGAGTTGGGGCATCAGAGGTGGGGAATTAGATATGGGGAAACAGAGGCGGAGAATCAGAGGCGGGGAAACAGAGGCGGGGAATCAGATATGGGGAATCAGAGGTGGGGAATCAGAGGCAGGGAATCAGATGTGCGGAATCAGAGATGGGGAATCAGAGGCAGGGAATCAGAATCAGAAGCGGGGAATCAGAGGCCGGGAATCAGAGGCCGGGAATCAGATGCTGGGAATAAGAGGCCGGGAATCAGAGGTGGGGAATCAGAGTCTGGGAATCAGAGATGGGGATTCAGAGGCGGGGAATGAGATATGGAGAATCAGAGGCGGGGAATCAGAGGCGGGGAAACAGAGTTGGGGAATCAGAGATGGGGAATCAGAGGCGGGGAATCAGAGGCAGGGAATCAGATGCGGGGATTCAGAGGCGGGGAATCAGAGCTGGCGAATCAGAGGCGGGGAATCAGAGGTGGGCAATCAGAGCCGGGGAATCAGATATGGGGAATCAGAGGCGGGGAAACAGAGGCGGGGAATCAGATATGGGGAATCAGAGGTGGGGAATCAGAGGTTGTGAATCAGAGATGGGGAATCAAGGCGGGGAATCAGAGGGAGGGAATCAGACGCGGGGAATCAGAGGCGGGGATTCAGAGCTGGGGAATCAGAGGCGGGGAATCAGAGTTGGGGAATCAGAGGCAGGGAATCAGATATGGGGAATCAGAGGCGGGGAATCAGAGGCGGGGAAACAGAGGCGGGGAATCAGATATGGGGAATCAGAGGTGGGGAATCAGGGGCAGGGAATCAGTGGCAGGGAATCAGAGGCGGGGAATCTGAGGCGGGGAATCAGAGGCAGGGAATCAGACACGGGGAATCAGAGGCGGGGAATCAGAGATGGCGAATCAGAGGCCGGGAATCAGAGGCAGGGAATCAGACACGGGGATTCAGAGGCGGGTAATCAGAGATGGGGAATCAGAGGCGGGGAATCAGAGGCAGGGAATCGGATGCCGGGAATCAGAGGCGGGAAATCAGAGCTGGGGAATCAGACACGGGGAATCAGAGGCGGGGAATCAGAGATGGGGAATCAGAGGCGCGGAATCAGAGGCAGGGAATCGGACTCAGGGAATCAGAGTCGGGGAATCAGAGCTGGGGAATCAGAGGCGGGGAATCAGAGTTGGGGAATCAGAGGCGGGGAATCAGATATGGGGAAATAGAGGTGGGGAATCAGATATGGGGAATCAGAGGTGTGGAATCAGAGGTTGGGAATCAGAGGCAGTGAATCAGAGTCGGGGAAACAGAGGCGGGTAATCAGATATGGGGAATCAGAGGTGGCGAATCAAAATCGGTGAAACAGAGATGGGGAATCAGGGCAGGGAATCAGAGGCAGGGAATCAAACACGGGGAATCAGAGCTGGGGAATCAGAGGCGGGGAAACAGAGTTGGGGAATCAGATATGGGGAATCAGAGGTGGCGAATCAAAGGCGGTGAATCGGAGATGGGGAATCAGAGGCGGGGAATCAGAGGCAGGGAATCAGATGCGGGGATTCAGAGGCGGGGAATCAGAGCTGGCGAATCAGAGGCGGGGAATCAGAGGTGGGCAATCAGAGCCGGGGAATCAGATATGGGGAATCAGAGGCGGGGAAACAGAGGCGGGGAATCAGAGGCGGAGAAACAGAGGCGGGGAATCAGACATGGGGAATCGGATGCGGGGAATCAGAGGCGGGGAATCAGAGCTGGGGAATCAGAGGCGGGGAATCAGAGTTGGGGCATCAGAGGTGGGGAATTAGATATGGGGAAACAGAGGCGGGGAATCAGAGGCGGGGAAACAGAGGCTTGGAATCAGATGCAGGGAATCAGATGCGGGGAATCAGAGGCGGGGAATCAGAGCTGGGGAATCAGAGGTGGGGAATCAGAGGTTGTGAATCAGAGATGGGGAATCAAGGCGGGGAATCAGAGGGAGGGAATCAGACGCGGGGAATCAGAGGCGGGGATTCAGAGCTGGGTAATCAGAGGCGGGGAATCAGAGTTGGGGAATCAGAGGCAGGGAATCAGATATGGGGAATCAGAGGAGGGGAATCAGAGGCGGGGAAACAGAGGCGGGGAATCAGATATGGGGAATCAGAGGTGGGGAATCAGGGGCAGGGAATCAGTGGAAGGGAATCAGAGGCGGGGAATCTGAGGCGGGGAATCAGAGGCAGGGAATCAGACACGGGGAATCAGAGGCGGGGAATCAGAGATGGGGAATCAGAGGCGGGGAATCAGAGGCAGGGAATCGGACGCCGGGAATCAGAGGCGGGGAATCAGAGGCGGGGAATCAGAGCTGGGGAATCAGAGGTGGGGAATCAGATTTGGGGAATCAGAGGCGGGGACTTAGATATTGGGAAACAGAGGCGGGGAATCAGAGGCGGGGAAACCCAGGCGGGGAATCAGAGGCGGGGAATCAGAGCTGGGGAATCAGAGGTGGGGAATCAGATTTGGGGAATCAGAGGCGGGGACTTAGATATTGGGAAACAGAGGTGGGGAATCAGAGGCAAGGAATCAGATGTGCGGAATCAGAGATGGGGAATCAGAGGCAGGGAATCAGAATCAGAAGCAGGGAATCAGAGGCCGGGAATCAGAGGCCGGAATCAGATGCTGGGAATCAGAGGCCTGGAATCAGAGGCGGGGAATCAGAGGCAGGGAATCAGATGCGGGGAATCAGAGGCGGGGAATCAGAGCTGGGGAATTAGAGGCGGGGTATTAGAGTTGGGGAATCAGAGGCGGGGAATCAGATATGGGGAAACAGAGGTGGGGAATCAGAGGCGGGGAAACAGAGGCAGGGAATCAGATATGGGGAATCAGAGGCAGGGAATCAGAGGTGGGGAATCATAGGCAGGGAATCGGATGTGCGGAATCAGAGATGGGGAATCAGAGGCTGGGAATCAGAGGTGGTGAATCAGAGATGGGGAATCAGAGGCGGGGAATCAGAGGCAGGGAATCAGACGCGGGGAATCAGAGGTGGGCAATCAGAGGCGGGGAATCAGATATGGGGAATCAGAGGCGGGGAATCAGAGGCGGGGAAACAGAGGCGGGGAATCAGATATGGGGAATCAGAGGTGGGGCATCAGAGGTTGTGAATCACAGATGGGGAATCAGAGGCGGGGAATCAGAGGCAGGGAATCAGACGCGGGGAATCAGAGGCGGGGATTCAGAGCTGGGGAATCAGAGGCGGGGAATCAGAGTTGGGGAATCAGAGGCGGGGAATCAGATATGGGGAATCAGAGGCAGGGAATCAGAGGCGGGAAAACAGAGGCGGGGAATCAGATATGGGGAATCAGAGGCGGGGAATCAGAGGCAGGGAATCAGAGTTCGGGAATCAGAGGCGGGGAATCAGATATGGGGAAATAGAGGCGGGGAATCAGATATGGGGAATCAGAGGTGTGGAATCAGAGGTTGGGAATCAGAGGCAGTGAATCAGAGTCGGGGAAACAGAGGCGGGTAATCAGATATGGGGAATCAGAGGTGGCGAATCAAAATCGGTGAAACAGAGATGGGGAATCAGGGCAGGGAATCAGAGGCAGGGAATCAAACACGGGGAATCAGAGCTGGGGAATCAGAGGCGGGGAATCAGAGTTGGGAATCAGAGGCGGGGAATCAGAGGCGGGGAAACAGAGGCGGGGAATCAGATATGGGGAATCAGAGGTGGGGAATCCGAGGTTGGGAATCAGAGGCAGGGAATCAGAGGCGGGGAATCAGAGGCGGGGAATCAGTGGAAGGGAATCAGATGTGCGGAATCGGAGATGGGGAATCAGAGGCAGGGAATCAGAGGCGGGGAATCAGAGGCCGGGAATCAGATATGGGGAAACAGAGGCGGGGAATCCGAGGCGGGGAAACAGATGCGGGGAATCAGATATGGGGAATCAGAGGTGGGTAATCAGAGGTTGGGAATCAGAGGTGGGGAATCAGATTTGGGGAATCAGATGCGGGGACTTAGATATTGGGAAACAGAGGCGGGGAATCAGAGGCGGGGAAACCCAGGCGGGGAATCAGATATGGGGAATCAGAGGTGGGGAATCAGAGGCAAGGAATCAGATGTGCGGAATCAGAGATGGGGAATCAGAGGCAGGGAATCAGAATCAGAAGCAGGGAATCAGAGGCCGGGAATCAGAGGCCGGAATCAGATGCTGGGAATCAGAGGCCTGGAATCAGAGGCGGGGAATCAGAGGCAGGGAATCAGATGCGGGGAATCAGAGGCGGGGAATCAGAGCTGGGGAATCAGAGGCGGGGTATTAGAGTTGGGGAATCAGAGGCGGGGAATCAGATATGGGGAAACAGAGGTGGGGAATCAGAGGCAGGGAAACAGAGGCAGGGAATCAGATATGGGGAATCAGAGGCGGGGAATCAGAGGTGGGGAATCATAGGCAGGGAATCGGATGTGCGGAATCAGAGGTGGTGAATCAGAGATGGGGAATCAGAGGTGGGGAATCAGAGGCAGGGAATCAGACGCAGGGAATCAGAGGTGGGCAATCAGAGGCGGGGAATCAGATATGGGGAATCAGAGGCGGGGAATCAGAGGCGGGGAAACAGAGGCGGGGAATCAGATATGGGGAATCAGAGGTGGGGCATCAGAGGTTGTGAATCACAGATGGGGAATCAGAGGCGGGGAATCAGAGGCAGGGAATCAGACGCGGGGAATCAGAGGCGGGGATTCAGAGCTGGGGAATCAGAGTCGGGGAATCAGAGTTGGGGAATCAGAGGCGGGGAATCAGATATGGGGAATCAGAGGCAGGGAATCAGAGGCGGGAAAACAGAGGCGGGGAATCATATATGGGGAATCAGAGGCGGGGAATCAGAGGCAGGGAATCAGACACGGGGAATCAGAGGTGGGGAATCAGAGATGGGGAATCAGAGGCGGGGAATCAGAGGCAGGGAATCGGATGCCGGGAATCAGAGGCGGGAAATCAGAGCTGGGGAACCAGAGGCGGGGAATCAGAGTTGGGGAATCAGAGGCGGCGAAGCAGATATGGGGAAATAGAGGCGGGGAATCAGATATGGGGAATCAGAGGCGGGGAATCAGATATGGGGAATCAGAGGCTGGGAATCAGAGGGGGGGAAACAGAGGCGGGGAATAAGATATGGGGAATCAGAGGTGGGGAATCAGGGGAGGGGAATCAGTGGCAGGGAATCAGAGGCGGGGAATCAGAGGCGGGGAATCAAAGGAAGGGAATCAGACACGGGGAATCAGAGGTGGGGAATCAGAGATGGGGAATCAGAGGCGGGGAATCACAGGCAGGGAATCAGACGCGGGGAATCAGAGGCGGGGAATCAGAGCTGGGGAATCAGAGGTGGGGAATCAGAGTCGGGGAATCAGAGGCAGGGAATCGGTTGTGCGGAATCAGAGATGGGGAATCAGATGTGGGGAATCAGAGGCAGTGAATCAGAGATGGGGAATCAGAGGCGGGGAATCAGAGGCAGGAAATCAGACAGGGATTCAGAGGCTGGGAATCAGACGAGGGGAATCAAAGGCGGGGAAACAGAGCTGGTGAATCAGAGGCAGGGAATCAGAGTTGGGGATTCAGAGGCGGGGAATCAGATATGGGGAAACAGAGGTGGGGAATGAGAGGCGGGCAAACAGAGGCGGGGAATTAGATATGGGGAATCAGAGGTGGGAAATCAGAGGTGGTGAATCAGAGATGGGGAATCACAGGCGGGGAATCAGAGGCAGCGAATAGAACGCGGGGAATCAGAGGCAGGGAATCAGAGCTGGGGAATCAGAGGCGGGGAATCAGATATGGGGAAACAGAGGCGGGGAATCAGAGGCGGGGAAACAGAGGCGGGGAATCAGACATGGGGAATCGGATGCGGGGAATCAGAGGCGGGGAATCAGAGCTGGGGAATCAGAGGCGGGGAATCAGAGTTGGGGCATCAGAGGTGGGGAATTAGATATGGGGAAACAGAGGCGGGGAATCAGAGGCGGGGAAACAGAGGCGGGGAATCAGATATGGGGAATCAGAGGAGGGGAATCAGAGGTAGGGAATCAGATGTGCGGAATCAGAGATGGGGAATCAGAGGCAGGGAATCAGAATCAGAAGCGGGGAATCAGAGGCCGGGAATCAGAGGCCGGGAATCAGATGCTGGGAATATGAGGCCTGGAATCAGAGGTGGGGAATCAGAGTCTGGGAATCAGAGATGGGGATTCAGAGGCGGGGAATGAGATATGGAGAATCAGAGGCGGGGAATCAGAGGCGGGGAAACAGAGTTGGGGAATCAGATATGGGGAATCAGAGGTGGCGAATCAAAGGCGGTGAATCAGATATGGGGAAACAGAGGCGGGGAATCCGAGGCGGGGAAACAGAGGTGGGGAATCAGATATGGGGAATCAGAGGTGGGGAATCAGAGGTTGGGAATCAGAGGCAGGGAATCAGAGGCTTGGAATCAGATGCAGGGAATCAGATGCGGGGAATCAGAGGCGGGGAATCAGAGCTGGGGAATCAGAGGTGGGGAATCAGATTTGGGGAATCAGAGTCGGGGACTTAGATATTGGGAAACAGAGGCGGGGAATCAGAGGCGGGGAAACCCAGGCGGGGAATCAGATATGGGGAATCAGAGGTGGGGAATCAGAGGCAAGGAATCAGATGTGCGGAATCAGAGATGGGGAATCAGAGGCAGGGAATCAGAATCAGAAGCAGGGAATCAGAGGCCGGGAATCAGAGGCCGGAATCAGATGCTGGGAATCAGAGGCCTGGAATCAGAGGCGGGGAATCAGAGGCAGGGAATCAGATGCGGGGAATCAGAGGCGGGGAATCAGAGCTGGGGAATCAGAGGCGGGGTATTAGAGTTGGGGAATCAGAGGCGGGGAATCAGATATGGGGAAACAGAGGTGGGGAATCAGAGGCGGGAAATCAGAGGTGGGGAATCATAGGCAGGGAATCGGATGTGCGGAATCAGAGGTGGTGAATCAGAGATGGGGAATCAGAGGTGGGGAATCAGAGGCAGGGAATCAGACGCGGGGAATCAGAGGTGGGCAATCAGAGGCGGGGAATCAGATATGAGGAATCAGAGGCGGGGAATCAGAGGCGGGGAAACAGAGGCGGGGAATCAGATATGGGGAATCAGAGGTGGGGCCTCAGAGGTTGTGAATCACAGATGGGGAATCAGAGGCGGGTTATCAGAGGCAGGGAATCAGACGCGGGGAATCAGAGGCGGGGATTCAGAGCTGGGGAATCAGAGGCGGGGAATCAGAGTTGGGGAATCAGAGGCGGGGAATCAGATATGGGGAATCAGAGGCAGGGAATCAGAGGCGGGAAAACAGAGGCGGGGAATCATATATGGGGAATCAGAGGCGGGGAATCAGAGGCAGGGAATCAGACACGGGGAATCAGAGGTGGGGAATCAGAGATGGGGAATCAGAGGCGGGGAATCAGAGGCAGGGAATCGGATGCCGGGAATCAGAGGCGGGAAATCAGAGCTGGGGAATCAGAGGCGGGGAATCAGAGTTGGGGAATCAGAGGCGGCGAAGCAGATATGGGGAAATAGAGGCGGGGAATCAGATATGGGGAATCAGAGGCGGGGAATCAGATATGGGGAATCAGAGGCTGGGAATCAGAGGGGGGGAAACAGAGGCGGGGAATAAGATATGGGGAATCAGAGGTGGGGAATCAGGGGCGGGGAATCAGTGGCAGGGAATCAGAGGCGGGGAATCAGAGGCGGGGAATCAAAGGAAGGGAATCAGACACGGGGAATCAGAGGTGGGCAATCAGAGGCGGGGAATCAGATATGGGGAATCAGAGGCGGGGAATCAGAGGCGGGGAAACAGAGGCGGGGAATCAGATATGGGGAATCAGAGGTGGGGCATCAGAGATTGTGAATCACAGATGGGGAATCAGAGGCGGGGAATCAGAGGCAGGGAATCAGACGCGGGGAATCAGAGGCGGGGATTCAGAGCTGGGGAATCAGAGGAGGGGAATCAGAGTTGGGGAATCAGAGGCGGGGAATCAGATATGGGGAATCAGAGGCAGGGAATCAGAGGCGGGAAAACAGAGGCGGGGAATCAGATATGGGGAATCAGAGGCGGGGAATCAGATATGGGGAAACAGAGGTGGGGAATCAGAGGCGGGGAAACAGAGGCAGGGAATCAGATATGGGGAATCAGAGGCGGGGAATCAGAGGTGGGGAATCATAGGCAGGGAATCGGATGTGCGGAATCAGAGGTGGTGAATCAGAGATGGGGAATCAGAGGTGGGGAATCAGAGGCAGGGAATCAGACGCAGGGAATCAGAGGTGGGCAATCAGAGGCGGGGAATCAGATATGGGGAATCAGAGGCGGGGAATCAGAGGCGGGGAAACAGAGGCGGGGAATCAGATATGGGGAATCAGAGGTGGGGCATCAGAGGTTGTGAATCACAGATGGGGAATCAGAGGCGGGGAATCAGAGGCAGGGAATCAGACGCGGGGAATCAGAGGCGGGGATTCAGAGCTGGGGAATCAGAGGCGGGGAATCAGAGTTGGGGAATCAGAGGCGGGGAATCAGATATGGGGAATCAGAGGCAGGGAATCAGAGGCGGGAAAACAGAGGCGGGGAATCATATATGGGGAATCAGAGGCGGGGAATCAGAGGCAGGGAATCAGACACGGGGAATCAGAGGTGGGGAATCAGAGATGGGGAATCAGAGGCGGGGAATCAGAGGCAGGGAATCGGATGCCGGGAATCAGAGGCGGGAAATCAGAGCTGGGGAATCAGAGGCGGGGAATCAGAGTTGGGGAATCAGAGGCGGCGAAGCAGATATGGGGAAATAGAGGCGGGGAATCAGATATGGGGAATCAGAGGCGGGGAATCAGATATGGGGAATCAGAGGCTGGGAATCAGAGGGGGGGAAACAGAGGCGGGGAATAAGATATGGGGAATCAGAGGTGGGGAATCAGGGGCGGGGAATCAGTGGCAGGGAATCAGAGGTGGGGAATCAGAGGCGGGGAATCAAAGGAAGGGAATCAGACACGGGGAATCAGAGGTGGGGAATCAGAGATGGGGAATCAGAGGCGGGGAATCACAGGCAGGGAATCAGACGCGGGGAATCAGAGGCGGGGAATCAGAGCTGGGGAATCAGAGGTGGGGAATCAGAGGCAGGAAATCAGACAGGGATTCAGAGGCTGGGAATCAGACGGGGGGAATCAAAGGCGGGGAAACAGAGCTGGTGAATCAGAGGCAGGGAATCAGAGTTGGGGATTCAGAGGCGGGGAATCAGATATGGGGAAACAGAGGCGGGGAATGAGAGGCGGGCAAACAGAGGCGGGGAATTAGATATGGGGAATCAGAGGTGGGAAATCAGAGGTGGTGAATCAGAGATGGGGAATCACAGGCGGGGAATCAGAGGCAGCGAATAGAACGCGGGGAATCAGAGGCAGGGAATCAGAGCTGGGGAATCAGAGGCGGGGAATCAGATATGGGGAAACAGAGGCGGGGAATCAGAGGCGGAGAAACAGAGGCGGGGAATCAGACATGGGGAATCGGATGCGGGGAATCAGAGGCGGGGAATCAGAGCTGGGGAATCAGAGGCGGGGAATCAGAGTTGGGGCATCAGAGGTGGGGAATTAGATATGGGGAAACAGAGGCGGGGAATCAGAGGCGGGGAAACAGAGGCTTGGAATCAGATGCAGGGAATCAGATGCGGGGAATCAGAGGCGGGGAATCAGAGCTGGGGAATCAGAGGTGGGGAATCAGAGGTTGTGAATCAGAGATGGGGAATCAAGGCGGGGAATCAGAGGGAGGGAATCAGACGCGGGGAATCAGAGGCGGGGATTCAGAGCTGGGGAATCAGAGGCGGGGAATCAGAGTTGGGGAATCAGAGTCGGGGAATCAGAGTTGGGGAATCAGAGGCGGGGAATCAGATATGGGGAATCAGAGGCAGGGAATCAGAGGCGGGAAAACAGAGGCGGGGAATCATATATGGGGAATCAGAGGCGGGGAATCAGAGGCAGGGAATCAGACACGGGGAATCAGAGGTGGGGAATCAGAGATGGGGAATCAGAGGCGGGGAATCAGAGGCAGGGAATCGGATGCCGGGAATCAGAGGCGGGAAATCAGAGCTGGGGAACCAGAGGCGGGGAATCAGAGTTGGGGAATCAGAGGCGGCGAAGCAGATATGGGGAAATAGAGGCGGGGAATCAGATATGGGGAATCAGAGGCGGGGAATCAGATATGGGGAATCAGAGGCTGGGAATCAGAGGGGGGGAAACAGAGGCGGGGAATAAGATATGGGGAATCAGAGGTGGGGAATCAGGGGAGGGGAATCAGTGGCAGGGAATCAGAGGCGGGGAATCAGAGGCGGGGAATCAAAGGAAGGGAATCAGACACGGGGAATCAGAGGTGGGGAATCAGAGATGGGGAATCAGAGGCGGGGAATCACAGGCAGGGAATCAGACGCGGGGAATCAGAGGCGGGGAATCAGAGCTGGGGAATCAGAGGTGGGGAATCAGAGTCGGGGAATCAGAGGCAGGGAATCGGTTGTGCGGAATCAGAGATGGGGAATCAGATGTGGGGAATCAGAGGCAGTGAATCAGAGATGGGGAATCAGAGGCGGGGAATCAGAGGCAGGAAATCAGACAGGGATTCAGAGGCTGGGAATCAGACGAGGGGAATCAAAGGCGGGGAAACAGAGCTGGTGAATCAGAGGCAGGGAATCAGAGTTGGGGATTCAGAGGCGGGGAATCAGATATGGGGAAACAGAGGTGGGGAATGAGAGGCGGGCAAACAGAGGCGGGGAATTAGATATGGGGAATCAGAGGTGGGAAATCAGAGGTGGTGAATCAGAGATGGGGAATCACAGGCGGGGAATCAGAGGCAGCGAATAGAACGCGGGGAATCAGAGGCAGGGAATCAGAGCTGGGGAATCAGAGGCGGGGAATCAGATATGGGGAAACAGAGGCGGGGAATCAGAGGCGGGGAAACAGAGGCGGGGAATCAGACATGGGGAATCGGATGCGGGGAATCAGAGGCGGGGAATCAGAGCTGGGGAATCAGAGGCGGGGAATCAGAGTTGGGGCATCAGAGGTGGGGAATTAGATATGGGGAAACAGAGGCGGGGAATCAGAGGCGGGGAAACAGAGGCGGGGAATCAGATATGGGGAATCAGAGGAGGGGAATCAGAGGTAGGGAATCAGATGTGCGGAATCAGAGATGGGGAATCAGAGGCAGGGAATCAGAATCAGAAGCGGGGAATCAGAGGCCGGGAATCAGAGGCCGGGAATCAGATGCTGGGAATATGAGGCCTGGAATCAGAGGTGGGGAATCAGAGTCTGGGAATCAGAGATGGGGATTCAGAGGCGGGGAATGAGATATGGAGAATCAGAGGCGGGGAATCAGAGGCGGGGAAACAGAGTTGGGGAATCAGATATGGGGAATCAGAGGTGGCGAATCAAAGGCGGTGAATCAGATATGGGGAAACAGAGGCGGGGAATCCGAGGCGGGGAAACAGAGGTGGGGAATCAGATATGGGGAATCAGAGGTGGGGAATCAGAGGTTGGGAATCAGAGGCAGGGAATCAGAGGCTTGGAATCAGATGCAGGGAATCAGATGCGGGGAATCAGAGGCGGGGAATCAGAGCTGGGGAATCAGAGGTGGGGAATCAGATTTGGGGAATCAGAGTCGGGGACTTAGATATTGGGAAACAGAGGCGGGGAATCAGAGGCGGGGAAACCCAGGCGGGGAATCAGATATGGGGAATCAGAGGTGGGGAATCAGAGGCAAGGAATCAGATGTGCGGAATCAGAGATGGGGAATCAGAGGCAGGGAATCAGAATCAGAAGCAGGGAATCAGAGGCCGGGAAACAGAGGCCGGAATCAGATGCTGGGAATCAGAGGCCTGGAATCAGAGGCGGGGAATCAGAGGCAGGGAATCAGATGCGGGGAATCAGAGGCGGGGAATCAGAGCTGGGGAATCAGAGGCGGGGTATTAGAGTTGGGGAATCAGAGGCGGGGAATCAGATATGGGGAAACAGAGGTGGGGAATCAGAGGCGGGAAATCAGAGGTGGGGAATCATAGGCAGGGAATCGGATGTGCGGAATCAGAGGTGGTGAATCAGAGATGGGGAATCAGAGGTGGGGAATCAGAGGCAGGGAATCAGACGCGGGGAATCAGAGGTGGGCAATCAGAGGCGGGGAATCAGATATGAGGAATCAGAGGCGGGGAATCAGAGGCGGGGAAACAGAGGCGGGGAATCAGATATGGGGAATCAGAGGTGGGGCCTCAGAGGTTGTGAATCACAGATGGGGAATCAGAGGCGGGTTATCAGAGGCAGGGAATCAGACGCGGGGAATCAGAGGCGGGGATTCAGAGCTGGGGAATCAGAGGCGGGGAATCAGAGTTGGGGAATCAGAGGCGGGGAATCAGATATGGGGAATCAGAGGCAGGGAATCAGAGGCGGGAAAACAGAGGCGGGGAATCATATATGGGGAATCAGAGGCGGGGAATCAGAGGCAGGGAATCAGACACGGGGAATCAGAGGTGGGGAATCAGAGATGGGGAATCAGAGGCGGGGAATCAGAGGCAGGGAATCGGATGCCGGGAATCAGAGGCGGGAAATCAGAGCTGGGGAATCAGAGGCGGGGAATCAGAGTTGGGGAATCAGAGGCGGCGAAGCAGATATGGGGAAATAGAGGCGGGGAATCAGATATGGGGAATCAGAGGCGGGGAATCAGATATGGGGAATCAGAGGCTGGGAATCAGAGGGGGGGAAACAGAGGCGGGGAATAAGATATGGGGAATCAGAGGTGGGGAATCAGGGGCGGGGAATCAGTGGCAGGGAATCAGAGGCGGGGAATCAGAGGCGGGGAATCAAAGGAAGGGAATCAGACACGGGGAATCAGAGGTGGGCAATCAGAGGCGGGGAATCAGATATGGGGAATCAGAGGCGGGGAATCAGAGGCGGGGAAACAGAGGCGGGGAATCAGATATGGGGAATCAGAGGTGGGGCATCAGAGATTGTGAATCACAGATGGGGAATCAGAGGCGGGGAATCAGAGGCAGGGAATCAGACGCGGGGAATCAGAGGCGGGGATTCAGAGCTGGGGAATCAGAGGAGGGGAATCAGAGTTGGGGAATCAGAGGCGGGGAATCAGATATGGGGAATCAGAGGCAGGGAATCAGAGGCGGGAAAACAGAGGCGGGGAATCAGATATGGGGAATCAGAGGCGGGGAATCAGATATGGGGAAACAGAGGTGGGGAATCAGAGGCGGGGAAACAGAGGCAGGGAATCAGATATGGGGAATCAGAGGCGGGGAATCAGAGGTGGGGAATCATAGGCAGGGAATCGGATGTGCGGAATCAGAGGTGGTGAATCAGAGATGGGGAATCAGAGGTGGGGAATCAGAGGCAGGGAATCAGACGCAGGGAATCAGAGGTGGGCAATCAGAGGCGGGGAATCAGATATGGGGAATCAGAGGCGGGGAATCAGAGGCGGGGAAACAGAGGCGGGGAATCAGATATGGGGAATCAGAGGTGGGGCATCAGAGGTTGTGAATCACAGATGGGGAATCAGAGGCGGGGAATCAGAGGCAGGGAATCAGACGCGGGGAATCAGAGGCGGGGATTCAGAGCTGGGGAATCAGAGGCGGGGAATCAGAGTTGGGGAATCAGAGGCGGGGAATCAGATATGGGGAATCAGAGGCAGGGAATCAGAGGCGGGAAAACAGAGGCGGGGAATCATATATGGGGAATCAGAGGCGGGGAATCAGAGGCAGGGAATCAGACACGGGGAATCAGAGGTGGGGAATCAGAGATGGGGAATCAGAGGCGGGGAATCAGAGGCAGGGAATCGGATGCCGGGAATCAGAGGCGGGAAATCAGAGCTGGGGAATCAGAGGCGGGGAATCAGAGTTGGGGAATCAGAGGCGGCGAAGCAGATATGGGGAAATAGAGGCGGGGAATCAGATATGGGGAATCAGAGGCGGGGAATCAGATATGGGGAATCAGAGGCTGGGAATCAGAGGGGGGGAAACAGAGGCGGGGAATAAGATATGGGGAATCAGAGGTGGGGAATCAGGGGCGGGGAATCAGTGGCAGGGAATCAGAGGTGGGGAATCAGAGGCGGGGAATCAAAGGAAGGGAATCAGACACGGGGAATCAGAGGTGGGGAATCAGAGATGGGGAATCAGAGGCGGGGAATCACAGGCAGGGAATCAGACGCGGGGAATCAGAGGCGGGGAATCAGAGCTGGGGAATCAGAGGTGGGGAATCAGAGGCAGGAAATCAGACAGGGATTCAGAGGCTGGGAATCAGACGGGGGGAATCAAAGGCGGGGAAACAGAGCTGGTGAATCAGAGGCAGGGAATCAGAGTTGGGGATTCAGAGGCGGGGAATCAGATATGGGGAAACAGAGGCGGGGAATGAGAGGCGGGCAAACAGAGGCGGGGAATTAGATATGGGGAATCAGAGGTGGGAAATCAGAGGTGGTGAATCAGAGATGGGGAATCACAGGCGGGGAATCAGAGGCAGCGAATAGAACGCGGGGAATCAGAGGCAGGGAATCAGAGCTGGGGAATCAGAGGCGGGGAATCAGATATGGGGAAACAGAGGCGGGGAATCAGAGGCGGAGAAACAGAGGCGGGGAATCAGACATGGGGAATCGGATGCGGGGAATCAGAGGCGGGGAATCAGAGCTGGGGAATCAGAGGCGGGGAATCAGAGTTGGGGCATCAGAGGTGGGGAATTAGATATGGGGAAACAGAGGCGGGGAATCAGAGGCGGGGAAACAGAGGCTTGGAATCAGATGCAGGGAATCAGATGCGGGGAATCAGAGGCGGGGAATCAGAGCTGGGGAATCAGAGGTGGGGAATCTGAGGTTGTGAATCAGAGATGGGGAATCAAGGCGGGGAATCAGAGGGAGGGAATCAGACGCGGGGAATCAGAGGCGGGGATTCAGAGCTGGGGAATCAGAGGCGGGGAATCAGAGTTGGGGAATCAGAGGCAGGGAATCAGATATGGGGAATCAGAGGAGGGGAATCAGAGGCGGGGAAACAGAGGCGGGGAATCAGATATGGGGAATCAGAGGTGGGGAATCAGGGGCAGGGAATCAGTGGAAGGGAATCAGAGGCGGGGAATCTGAGGCGGGGAATCAGAGGCAGGGAATCAGACACGGGGAATCAGAGGCGGGGAATCAGAGATGGGGAATCAGAGGCGGGGAATCAGAGGCAGGGAATCGGACGCCTAGAATCAGAGGCGGGGAATCAGAGGCGGGGAATCAGAGCTGGGGAATCAGAGGTGGGGAATCAGATTTGGGGAATCAGAGGCGGGGACTTAGATATTGGGAAACAGAGGCGGGGAATCAGAGGCGTGGAAACCCAGGCGGGGAATCAGATATGGGGAATCAGAGGTGGGGAATCAGAGGCAAGGAATCAGATGTGCGGAATCAGAGATGGGGAATCAGAGGCAGGGAATCAGAATCAGAAGCAGGGAATCAGAGGCCGGGAATCAGAGGCCGGAATCAGATGCTGGGAATCAGAGGCCTGGAATCAGAGGCGGGGAATCAGAGGCAGGGAATCAGATGCGGGGAATCAGAGGCGGGGAATCAGAGCTGGGGAATTAGAGGCGGGGTATTAGAGTTGGGGAATCAGAGGCGGGGAATCAGATATGGGGAAACAGAGGTGGGGAATCAGAGGCGGGGAAACAGAGGCAGGGAATCAGATATGGGGAATCAGAGGCAGGGAATCAGAGGTGGGGAATCATAGGCAGGGAATCGGATGTGCGGAATCAGAGATGGGGAATCAGAGGCTGGGAATCAGAGGTGGTGAATCAGAGATGGGGAATCAGAGGCGGGGAATCAGAGGCAGGGAATCAGACGCGGGGAATCAGAGGTGGGCAATCAGAGGCGGGGAATCAGATATGGGGAATCAGAGGCGGGGAATCAGAGGCGGGGAAACAGAGGAGGGGAATCAGATATGGGGAATCAGAGGTGGGGCATCAGAGGTTGTGAATCACAGATGGGGAATCAGAGGCGGGGAATCAGAGGCAGGGAATCAGACGCGGGGAATCAGAGGCGGGGATTCAGAGCTGGGGAATCAGAGGCGGGGAATCAGAGTTGGGGAATCAGAGGCGGGGAATCAGATATGGGGAATCAGAGGCAGGGAATCAGAGGCGGGAAAACAGAGGCGGGGAATCAGATATGGGGAATCAGAGGCGGGGAATCAGAGGCAGGGAATCAGAGTTCGGTAATCAGAGGCGGGGAATCAGATATGGGGAAATAGAGGCGGGGAATCAGATATGGGGAATCAGAGGTGTGGAATCAGAGGTTGGGAATCAGAGGCAGTGAATCAGAGTCGGGGAAACAGAGGCGGGTAATCAGATATGGGGAATCAGAGGTGGCGAATCAAAATCGGTGAAACAGAGATGGGGAATCAGGGCAGGGAATCAGAGGCAGGGAATCAAACACGGGGAATCAGAGCTGGGGAATCAGAGGCGGGGAATCAGAGTTGGGAATCAGAGGCGGGGAATCAGAGGCGGGGAAACAGAGGCGGGGAATCAGATATGGGGAATCAGAGGTGGGGAATCCGAGGTTGGGAATCAGAGGCAGGGATACAGAGGCGGGGAATCAGAGGCGGGGAATCAGTGGAAGGGAATCAGATGTGCGGAATCGGAGATGGGGAATCAGAGGCAGGGAATCAGAGGCGGGGAATCAGAGGCGGGGAATCAGAGGCCGGGAATCAGATATGGGGAAACAGAGGCGGGGAATCCGAGGCGGGGAAACAGATGCGGGGAATCAGATATGGGGAATCAGAGGCAGGGAATCAGAGGCGGGGAAACAGAGGCGGGGAATCAGATATGGGGAATCAGAGGTGGGGCATCAGAGGTTGTGAATCACAGATGGGGAATCAGAGGCGGGGAATCAGAGGCAGGGAATCAGACGCGGGGAATCAGAGGCGGGGATTCAGAGCTGGGGAATCAGAGGCGGGGAATCAGAGTTGGGGAATCAGAGGCGGGGAATCAGATATGGGGAATCAGAGGCAGGGAATCAGAGGCGGGAAAACAGAGGCGGGGAATCATATATGGGGAATCAGAGGCGGGGAATCAGAGGCAGGGAATCAGACACGGGGAATCAGAGGTGGGGAATCAGAGATGGGGAATCAGAGGCGGGGAATCAGAGGCAGGGAATCGGATGCCGGGAATCAGAGGCGGGAAATCAGAGCTGGGGAATCAGAGGCGGGGAATCAGAGTTGGGGAATCAGAGGCGGCGAAGCAGATATGGGGAAATAGAGGCGGGGAATCAGATATGGGGAATCAGAGGCGGGGAATCAGATATGGGGAATCAGAGGCTGGGAATCAGAGGGGGGGAAACAGAGGCGGGGAATAAGATATGGGGAATCAGAGGTGGGGAATCAGGGGCGGGGAATCAGTGGCAGGGAATCAGAGGTGGGGAATCAGAGGCGGGGAATCAAAGGAAGGGAATCAGACACGGGGAATCAGAGGTGGGGAATCAGAGATGGGGAATCAGAGGCGGGGAATCACAGGCAGGGAATCAGACGCGGGGAATCAGAGGCGGGGAATCAGAGCTGGGGAATCAGAGGTGGGGAATCAGAGGCAGGAAATCAGACAGGGATTCAGAGGCTGGGAATCAGACGGGGGGAATCAAAGGCGGGGAAACAGAGCTGGTGAATCAGAGGCAGGGAATCAGAGTTGGGGATTCAGAGGCGGGGAATCAGATATGGGGAAACAGAGGCGGGGAATGAGAGGCGGGCAAACAGAGGCGGGGAATTAGATATGGGGAATCAGAGGTGGGAAATCAGAGGTGGTGAATCAGAGATGGGGAATCACAGGCGGGGAATCAGAGGCAGCGAATAGAACGCGGGGAATCAGAGGCAGGGAATCAGAGCTGGGGAATCAGAGGCGGGGAATCAGATATGGGGAAACAGAGGCGGGGAATCAGAGGCGGAGAAACAGAGGCGGGGAATCAGACATGGGGAATCGGATGCGGGGAATCAGAGGCGGGGAATCAGAGCTGGGGAATCAGAGGCGGGGAATCAGAGTTGGGGCATCAGAGGTGGGGAATTAGATATGGGGAAACAGAGGCGGGGAATCAGAGGCGGGGAAACAGAGGCTTGGAATCAGATGCAGGGAATCAGATGCGGGGAATCAGAGGCGGGGAATCAGAGCTGGGGAATCAGAGGTGGGGAATCAGAGGTTGTGAATCAGAGATGGGGAATCAAGGCGGGGAATCAGAGGGAGGGAATCAGACGCGGGGAATCAGAGGCGGGGATTCAGAGCTGGGGAATCAGAGGCGGGGAATCAGAGTTGGGGAATCAGAGGCAGGGAATCAGATATGGGGAATCAGAGGAGGGGAATCAGAGGCGGGGAAACAGAGGCGGGGAATCAGATATGGGGAATCAGAGGTGGGGAATCAGGGGCAGGGAATCAGTGGAAGGGAATCAGAGGCGGGGAATCTGAGGCGGGGAATCAGAGGCAGGGAATCAGACACGGGGAATCAGAGGCGGGGAATCAGAGATGGGGAATCAGAGGCGGGGAATCAGAGGCAGGGAATCGGACGCCGGGAATCAGAGGCGGGGAATCAGAGGCGGGGAATCAGAGCTGGGGAATCAGAGGTGGGGAATCAGATTTGGGGAATCAGAGGCGGGGACTTAGATATTGGGAAACAGAGGCGGGGAATCAGAGGCGTGGAAACCCAGGCGGGGAATCAGATATGGGGAATCAGAGGTGGGGAATCAGAGGCAAGGAATCAGATGTGCGGAATCAGAGATGGGGAATCAGAGGCAGGGAATCAGAATCAGAAGCAGGGAATCAGAGGCCGGGAATCAGAGGCCGGAATCAGATGCTGGGAATCAGAGGCCTGGAATCAGAGGCGGGGAATCAGAGGCAGGGAATCAGATGCGGGGAATCAGAGGCGGGGAATCAGAGCTGGGGAATTAGAGGCGGGGTATTAGAGTTGGGGAATCAGAGGCGGGGAATCAGATATGGGGAAACAGAGGTGGGGAATCAGAGGCGGGGAAACAGAGGCAGGGAATCAGATATGGGGAATCAGAGGCAGGGAATCAGAGGTGGGGAATCATAGGCAGGGAATCGGATGTGCGGAATCAGAGATGGGGAATCAGAGGCTGGGAATCAGAGGTGGTGAATCAGAGATGGGGAATCAGAGGCGGGGAATCAGAGGCAGGGAATCAGACGCGGGGAATCAGAGGTGGGCAATCAGAGGCGGGGAATCAGATATGGGGAATCAGAGGCGGGGAATCAGAGGCGGGGAAACAGAGGAGGGGAATCAGATATGGGGAATCAGAGGTGGGGCATCAGAGGTTGTGAATCACAGATGGGGAATCAGAGGCGGGGAATCAGAGGCAGGGAATCAGACGCGGGGAATCAGAGGCGGGGATTCAGAGCTGGGGAATCAGAGGCGGGGAATCAGAGTTGGGGAATCAGAGGCGGGGAATCAGATATGGGGAATCAGAGGCAGGGAATCAGAGGCGGGAAAACAGAGGCGGGGAATCAGATATGGGGAATCAGAGGCGGGGAATCAGAGGCAGGGAATCAGAGTTCGGTAATCAGAGGCGGGGAATCAGATATGGGGAAATAGAGGCGGGGAATCAGATATGGGGAATCAGAGGTGTGGAATCAGAGGTTGGGAATCAGAGGCAGTGAATCAGAGTCGGGGAAACAGAGGCGGGTAATCAGATATGGGGAATCAGAGGTGGCGAATCAAAATCGGTGAAACAGAGATGGGGAATCAGGGCAGGGAATCAGAGGCAGGGAATCAAACACGGGGAATCAGAGCTGGGGAATCAGAGGCGGGGAATCAGAGTTGGGAATCAGAGGCGGGGAATCAGAGGCGGGGAAACAGAGGCGGGGAATCAGATATGGGGAATCAGAGGTGGGGAATCCGAGGTTGGGAATCAGAGGCAGGGAATCAGAGGCGGGGAATCAGAGGCGGGGAATCAGTGGAAGGGAATCAGATGTGCGGAATCGGAGATGGGGAATCAGAGGCAGGGAATCAGAGGCGGGGAATCAGAGGCGGGGAATCAGAGGCCGGGAATCAGATATGGGGAAACAGAGGCGGGGAATCCGAGGCGGGGAAACAGATGCGGGGAATCAGATATGGGGAATCAGAGGTGGGTAATCAGAGGTTGGGAATCAGAGCCAGGGAATCAGAGGCTTGGAATCAGATGCAGGGAATCAGATGCGGGGAATCAGTGGCGGGGAATCAGAGCTGGGGAATCAGAGGTGGGGAATCAGATTTGGGGAATCAGATGCGGGGACTTAGATATTGGGAAACAGAGGCGGGGAATCAGAGGCGGGGAAACCCAGGCGGGGAATCAGATATGGGGAATCAGAGGTGGGGAATCAGAGGCAAGGAATCAGATGTGCGGAATCAGAGATGGGGAATCAGAGGCAGGGAATCAGAATCAGAAGCAGGGAATCAGAGGCCGGGAATCAGAGGCCGGAATCAGATGCTGGGAATCAGAGGCCTGGAATCAGAGGCGGGGAATCAGAGGCAGGGAATCAGATGCGGGGAATCAGAGGCGGGGAATCAGAGCTGGGGAATCAGAGGCGGGGTATTAGAGTTGGGGAATCAGAGGCGGGGAATCAGATATGGGGAAACAGAGGTGGGGAATCAGAGGCAGGGAAACAGAGGCAGGGAATCAGATATGGGGAATCAGAGGCGGGGAATCAGAGGTGGGGAATCATAGGCAGGGAATCGGATGTGCGGAATCAGAGGTGGTGAATCAGAGATGGGGAATCAGAGGTGGGGAATCAGAGGCAGGGAATCAGACGCGGGGAATCAGAGGTGGGCAATCAGAGGCGGGGAATCAGATATGGGGAATCAGAGGCGGGGAATCAGAGGCGGGGAAACAGAGGCGGGGAATCAGATATGGGGAATCAGAGGTGGGGCATCAGAGGTTGTGAATCACAGATGGGGAATCAGAGGCGGGGAATCAGAGGCAGGGAATCAGACGCGGGGAATCAGAGGCGGGGATTCAGAGCTGGGGAATCAGAGTCGGGGAATCAGAGTTGGGGAATCAGAGGCGGGGAATCAGATATGGGGAATCAGAGGCAGGGAATCAGAGGCGGGAAAACAGAGGCGGGGAATCATATATGGGGAATCAGAGGCGGGGAATCAGAGGCAGGGAATCAGACACGGGGAATCAGAGGTGGGGAATCAGAGATGGGGAATCAGAGGCGGGGAATCAGAGGCAGGGAATCGGATGCCGGGAATCAGAGGCGGGAAATCAGAGCTGGGGAACCAGAGGCGGGGAATCAGAGTTGGGGAATCAGAGGCGGCGAAGCAGATATGGGGAAATAGAGGCGGGGAATCAGATATGGGGAATCAGAGGCGGGGAATCAGATATGGGGAATCAGAGGCTGGGAATCAGAGGGGGGGAAACAGAGGCGGGGAATAAGATATGGGGAATCAGAGGTGGGGAATCAAGGGAGGGGAATCAGTGGCAGGGAATCAGAGGCGGGGAATCAGAGGCGGGGAATCAAAGGAAGGGAATCAGACACGGGGAATCAGAGGTGGGGAATCAGAGATGGGGAATTAGAGGCGGGGAATCACAGGCAGGGAATCAGACGCGGGGAATCAGAGGCGGGGAATCAGAGCTGGGGAATCAGAGGTGGGGAATCAGAGTCGGGGAATCAGAGGCAGGGAATCGGTTGTGCGGAATCAGAGATGGGGAATCAGATGTGGGGAATCAGAGGCAGTGAATCAGAGATGGGGAATCAGAGGCGGGGAATCAGAGGCAGGAAATCAGACAGGGATTCAGAGGCTGGGAATCAGACGAGGGGAATCAAAGGCGGGGAAACAGAGCTGGTGAATCAGAGGCAGGGAATCAGAGTTGGGGATTCAGAGGCGGGGAATCAGATATGGGGAAACAGAGGTGGGGAATGAGAGGCGGGCAAACAGAGGCGGGGAATTAGATATGGGGAATCAGAGGTGGGAAATCAGAGGTGGTGAATCAGAGATGGGGAATCACAGGCGGGGAATCAGAGGCAGCGAATAGAACGCGGGGAATCAGAGGCAGGGAATCAGAGCTGGGGAATCAGAGGCGGGGAATCAGATATGGGGAAACAGAGGCGGGGAATCAGAGGCGGGGAAACAGAGGCGGGGAATCTGACATGGGGAATCGGATGCGGGGAATCAGAGGCGGGGAATCAGAGCTGGGGAATCAGAGGCGGGGAATCAGAGTTGGGGCATCAGAGGTGGGGAATTAGATATGGGGAAACAGAGGCGGAGAATCAGAGGCGGGGAAACAGAGGCGGGGAATCAGATATGGGAATCAGAGGTGGGGAATCAGAGGCAGGGAATCAGATGTGCGGAATCAGAGATGGGGAATCAGAGGCAGGGAATCAGAATCAGAAGCGGGGAATCAGAGGCCGGGAATCAGAGGCCGGGAATCAGATGCTGGGAATAAGAGGCCGGGAATCAGAGGTGGGGAATCAGAGTCTGGGAATCAGAGATGGGGATTCAGAGGCGGGGAATGAGATATGGAGAATCAGAGGCGGGGAATCAGAGGCGGGGAAACAGAGTTGGGGAATCAGAGATGGGGAATCAGAGGCGGGGAATCAGAGGCAGGGAATCAGATGCGGGGATTCAGAGGCGGGGAATCAGAGCTGGCGAATCAGAGGCGGGGAATCAGAGGTGGGCAATCAGAGCCGGGGAATCAGATATGGGGAATCAGAGGCGGGGAAACAGAGGCGGGGAATCAGATATGGGGAATCAGAGGTGGGGAATCAGAGGTTGTGAATCAGAGATGGGGAATCAAGGCGGGGAATCAGAGGGAGGGAATCAGACGCGGGGAATCAGAGGCGGGGATTCAGAGCTGGGGAATCAGAGGCGGGGAATCAGAGTTGGGGAATCAGAGGCAGGGAATCAGATATGGGGAATCAGAGGCGGGGAATCAGAGGCGGGGAAACAGAGGCGGGGAATCAGATATGGGGAATCAGAGGTGGGGAATCAGGGGCAGGGAATCAGTGGCAGGGAATCAGAGGCGGGGAATCTGAGGCGGGGAATCAGAGGCAGGGAATCAGACACGGGGAATCAGAGGCGGGGAATCAGAGATGGCGAATCAGAGGCCTGGAATCAGAGGCAGGGAATCAGACACGGGGAATCAGAGGCGGGTAATCAGAGATGGGGAATCAGAGGCGGGGAATCAGAGGCAGGGAATCGGATGCCGGGAATCAGAGGCGGGAAATCAGAGCTGGGGAATCAGACACGGGGAATCAGAGGCGGGGAATCAGAGATGGGGAATCAGAGGCGCGGAATCAGAGGCAGGGAATCGGACTCAGGGAATCAGAGTCGGGGAATCAGAGCTGGGGAATCAGAGGCGGGGAATCAGAGTTGGGGAATCAGAGGCGGGGAATCAGATATGGGGAAATAGAGGTGGGGAATCAGATATGGGGAATCAGAGGTGTGGAATCAGAGGTTGGGAATCAGAGGCAGTGAATCAGAGTCGGGGAAACAGAGGCGGGTAATCAGATATGGGGAATCAGAGGTGGCGAATCAAAATCGGTGAAACAGAGATGGGGAATCAGGGCAGGGAATCAGAGGCAGGGAATCAAACACGGGGAATCAGAGCTGGGGAATCAGAGGCGGGGAAACAGAGTTGGGGAATCAGATATGGGGAATCAGAGGTGGCGAATCAAAGGCGGTGAATCAGAGATGGGGAATCAGAGGCGGGGAATCAGAGGCAGGGAATCAGATGCGGGGATTCAGAGGCGGGGAATCAGAGCTGGCGAATCAGAGGCGGGGAATCAGAGGTGGGCAATCAGAGCCGGGGAATCAGATATGGGGAATCAGAGGCGGGGAAACAGAGGCGGGGAATCAGAGGCGGAGAAACAGAGGCGGGGAATCAGACATGGGGAATCGGATGCGGGGAATCAGAGGCGGGGAATCAGAGCTGGGGAATCAGAGGCGGGGAATCAGAGTTGGGGCATCAGAGGTGGGGAATTAGATATGGGGAAACAGAGGCGGGGAATCAGAGGCGGGGAAACAGAGGCTTGGAATCAGATGCAGGGAATCAGATGCGGGGAATCAGAGGCGGGGAATCAGAGCTGGGGAATCAGAGGTGGGGAATCAGAGGTTGTGAATCAGAGATGGGGAATCAAGGCGGGGAATCAGAGGGAGGGAATCAGACGCGGGGAATCAGAGGCGGGGATTCAGAGCTGGGTAATCAGAGGCGGGGAATCAGAGTTGGGGAATCAGAGGCAGGGAATCAGATATGGGGAATCAGAGGAGGGGAATCAGAGGCGGGGAAACAGAGGCGGGGAATCAGATATGGGGAATCAGAGGTGGGGAATCAGGGGCAGGGAATCAGTGGAAGGGAATCAGAGGCGGGGAATCTGAGGCTGGGAATCAGAGGCAGGGAATCAGACACGGGGAATCAGAGGCGGGGAATCAGAGATGGGGAATCAGAGGCGGGGAATCAGAGGCAGGGAATCGGACGCCGGGAATCTGAGGCGGGGAATCAGAGGCGGGGAATCAGAGCTGGGGAATCAGAGGTGGGGAATCAGATTTGGGGAATCAGAGGCGGGGACTTAGATATTGGGAAACAGAGGCGGGGAATCAGAGGCGGGGAAACCCAGGCGGGGAATCAGAGGCGGGGAATCAGAGCTGGGGAATCAGAGGTTGGGAATCAGATTTGGGGAATCAGAGGCGGGGACTTAGATATTGGGAAACAGAGGTGGGGAATCAGAGGCAAGGAATCAGATGTGCGGAATCAGAGATGGGGAATCAGAGGCAGGGAATCAGAATCAGAAGCAGGGAATCAGAGGCCGGGAATCAGAGGCCGGAATCAGATGCTGGGAATCAGAGGCCTGGAATCAGAGGCGGGGAATCAGAGGCAGGGAATCAGATGCGGGGAATCAGAGGCGGGGAATCAGAGCTGGGGAATTAGAGGCGGGGTATTAGAGTTGGGGAATCAGAGGCGGGGAATCAGATATGGGGAAACAGAGGTGGGGAATCAGAGGCGGGGAAACAGAGGCAGGGAATCAGATATGGGGAATCAGAGGCAGGGAATCAGAGGTGGGGAATCATAGGCAGGGAATCGGATGTGCGGAATCAGAGATGGGGAATCAGAGGCTGGGAATCAGAGGTGGTGAATCAGAGATGGGGAATCAGAGGTGGGCAATCAGAGGCGGGGAATCAGATATGGGGAATCAGAGGCGGGGAATCAGAGGCGGGGAAACAGAGGCGGGGAATCAGATATGGGGAATCAGAGGTGGGGCATCAGAGGTTGTGAATCACAGATGGGGAATCAGAGGCGGGGAATCAGAGGCAGGGAATCAGACGCGGGGAATCAGAGGCGGGGATTCAGAGCTGGGGAATCAGAGGCGGGGAATCAGAGTTGGGGAATCAGAGGCGGGGAATCAGATATGGGGAATCAGAGGCAGGGAATCAGAGGCGGGAAAACAGAGGCGGGGAATCAGATATGGGGAATCAGAGGCGGGGAATCAGAGGCAGGGAATCAGAGTTCGGGAATCAGAGGCGGGGAATCAGATATGGGGAAATAGAGGCGGGGAATCAGATATGGGGAATCAGAGGTGTGGAATCAGAGGTTGGGAATCAGAGGCAGTGAATCAGAGTCGGGGAAACAGAGGCGGGTAATCAGATATGGGGAATCAGAGGTGGCGAATCAAAATCGGTGAAACAGAGATGGGGAATCAGGGCAGGGAATCAGAGGCAGGGAATCAAACACGGGGAATCAGAGCTGGGGAATCAGAGGCGGGGAATCAGAGTTGGGAATCAGAGGCGGGGAATCAGAGGCGGGGAAACAGAGGCGGGGAATCAGATATGGGGAATCAGAGGTGGGGAATCCGAGGTTGGGAATCAGAGGCAGGGAATCAGAGGCGGGGAATCAGAGGCGGGGAATCAGTGGAAGGGAATCAGATGTGCGGAATCGGAGATGGGGAATCAGAGGCAGGGAATCAGAGGCGGGGAATCAGAGGCCGGGAATCAGATATGGGGAAACAGAGGCGGGGAATCCGAGGCGGGGAAACAGATGCGGGGAATCAGATATGGGGAATCAGAGGTGGGTAATCAGAGGTTGGGAATCAGAGGTGGGGAATCAGATTTGGGGAATCAGATGCGGGGACTTAGATATTGGGAAACAGAGGCGGGGAATCAGAGGCGGGGAAACCCAGGCGGGGAATCAGATATGGGGAATCAGAGGTGGGGAATCAGAGGCAAGGAATCAGATGTGCGGAATCAGAGATGGGGAATCAGAGGCAGGGAATCAGAATCAGAAGCAGGGAATCAGAGGCCGGGAATCAGAGGCCGGAATCAGATGCTGGGAATCAGAGGCCTGGAATCAGAGGCGGGGAATCAGAGGCAGGGAATCAGATGCGGGGAATCAGAGGCGGGGAATCAGAGCTGGGGAATCAGAGGCGGGGTATTAGAGTTGGGGAATCAGAGGCGGGGAATCAGATATGGGGAAACAGAGGTGGGGAATCAGAGGCAGGGAAACAGAGGCAGGGAATCAGATATGGGGAATCAGAGGCGGGGAATCAGAGGTGGGGAATCATAGGCAGGGAATCGGATGTGCGGAATCAGAGGTGGTGAATCAGAGATGGGGAATCAGAGGTGGGGAATCAGAGGCAGGGAATCAGACGCGGGGAATCAGAGGTGGGCAATCAGAGGCGGGGAATCAGATATGGGGAATCAGAGGCGGGGAATCAGAGGCGGGGAAACAGAGGCGGGGAATCAGATATGGGGAATCAGAGGTGGGGCATCAGAGGTTGTGAATCACAGATGGGGAATCAGAGGCGGGGAATCAGAGGCAGGGAATCAGACGCGGGGAATCAGAGGCGGGGATTCAGAGCTGGGGAATCAGAGTCGGGGAATCAGAGTTGGGGAATCAGAGGCGGGGAATCAGATATGGGGAATCAGAGGCAGGGAATCAGAGGCGGGAAAACAGAGGCGGGGAATCATATATGGGGAATCAGAGGCGGGGAATCAGAGGCAGGGAATCAGACACGGGGAATCAGAGGTGGGGAATCAGAGATGGGGAATCAGAGGCGGGGAATCAGAGGCAGGGAATCGGATGCCGGGAATCAGAGGCGGGAAATCAGAGCTGGGGAACCAGAGGCGGGGAATCAGAGTTGGGGAATCAGAGGCGGCGAAGCAGATATGGGGAAATAGAGGCGGGGAATCAGATATGGGGAATCAGAGGCGGGGAATCAGATATGGGGAATCAGAGGCTGGGAATCAGAGGGGGGGAAACAGAGGCGGGGAATAAGATATGGGGAATCAGAGGTGGGGAATCAGGGGAGGGGAATCAGTGGCAGGGAATCAGAGGCGGGGAATCAGAGGCGGGGAATCAAAGGAAGGGAATCAGACACGGGGAATCAGAGGTGGGGAATCAGAGATGGGGAATCAGAGGCGGGGAATCACAGGCAGGGAATCAGACGCGGGTAATCAGAGGCGGGGAATCAGAGCTGGGGAATCAGAGGTGGGGAATCAGAGTCGGGGAATCAGAGGCAGGGAATCGGTTGTGCGGAATCAGAGATGGGGAATCAGATGTGGGGAATCAGAGGCAGTGAATCAGAGATGGGGAATCAGAGGCGGGGAATCAGAGGCAGGAAATCAGACAGGGATTCAGAGGCTGGGAATCAGACGAGGGGAATCAAAGGCGGGGAAACAGAGCTGGTGAATCAGAGGCAGGGAATCAGAGTTGGGGATTCAGAGGCGGGGAATCAGATATGGGGAAACAGAGGTGGGGAATGAGAGGCGGGCAAACAGAGGCGGGGAATTAGATATGGGGAATCAGAGGTGGGAAATCAGAGGTGGTGAATCAGAGATGGGGAATCACAGGCGGGGAATCAGAGGCAGCGAATAGAACGCGGGGAATCAGAGGCAGGGAATCAGAGCTGGGGAATCAGAGGCGGGGAATCAGATATGGGGAAACAGAGGCGGGGAATCAGAGGCGGGGAAACAGAGGCGGGGAATCAGACATGGGGAATCGGATGCGGGGAATCAGAGGCGGGGAATCAGATGCGAGGATTCAGAGGCGGGGAATCAGAGCTGGCGAATCAGAGGCGGGGAATCAGAGGTGGGCAATCAGAGCCGGGGAATCAGATATGGGGAATCAGAGGCGGGGAAACAGAGGCGGGGAATCAGATATGGGGAATCAGAGGTGGGGAATCAGAGGTTGTGAATCAGAGATGGGGAATCAAGGCGGGGAATCAGAGGGAGGGAATCAGACGCGGGGAATCAGAGGTGGGGATTCAGAGCTGGGGAATCAGAGGCGGGGAATCAGAGTTGGGGAATCAGAGGCAGGGAATCAGATATGGGGAATCAGAGGCGGGGAATCAGAGGCGGGGAAACAGAGGCGGGGAATCAGATATGGGGAATCAGAGGTGGGGAATCAGGGGCAGGGAATCAGTGGCAGGGAATCAGAGGCGGGGAATCTGAGGCGGGGAATCAGAGGCAGGGAATCAGACACGGGGAATCAGAGGCGGGGAATCAGAGATGGCGAATCAGAGGCCGGGAATCAGAGGCAGGGAATCAGACACGGGGAATCAGAGGCGGGTAATCAGAGATGGGGAATCAGAGGCGGGGAATCAGAGGCAGGGAATCGGATGCCGGGAATCAGAGGCGGGAAATCAGAGCTGGGGAATCAGACACGGGGAATCAGAGGCGGGGAATCAGAGATGGGGAATCAGAGGCGGGGAATCAGAGGCAGGGAATCGGACTAAGGGAATCAGAGTCGGGGAATCAGAGCTGGGGAATCAGAGGCGGGGAATCAGAGTTGGGGAATCAGAGGCGGGGAATCAGATATGGGGAAATAGAGGTGGGGAATCAGATATGGGGAATCAGAGGTGTGGAATCAGAGGTTGGGAATCAGAGGCAGTGAATCAGAGTCGGGGAAACAGAGGCGGGTAATCAGATATGGGGAATCAGAGGTGGCGAATCAAAATCGGTGAAACAGAGATGGGGAATCAGGGCAGGGAATCAGAGGCAGGGAATCAAACACGGGGAATCAGAGCTGGGGAATCAGAGGCGGGGAAACAGAGTTGGGGAATCAGATATGGGGATCAGAGGTGGCGAATCAAAGGCGGTGAATCAGAGATGGGGAATCAGAGGCGGGGAATCAGAGGCAGGGAATCAGATGCGGGGATTCAGAGGCGGGGAATCAGAGCTGGCGAATCAGAGGCGGGGAATCAGAGGTGGGCAATCAGAGCCGGGGAATCAGATATGGGGAATCAGAGGCGGGGAAACAGAGGCGGGGAATCAGATATGGGGAATCAGAGGTGGGGAATCAGAGGTTGTGAATCAGAGATGGGGAATCAAGGCGGGGAATCAGAGGGAGGGAATCAGACGCGGGGAATCAGAGGCGGGGATTCAGAGCTGGGGAATCAGAGGCGGGGAATCAGAGTTGGGGAATCAGAGGCAGGGAATCAGATATGGGGAATCAGAGGCGGGGAATCAGAGGCGGGGAAACAGAGGCGGGGAATCAGATATGGGGAATCAGAGGTGGGGAATCAGGGGCAGGGAATCAGTGGCAGGGAATCAGAGGCGGGGAATCTGAGGCGGGGAATCAGAGGCAGGGAATCAGACACGGGGAATCAGAGGCGGGGAATCAGAGTTGGGGAATCAGAGGCAGGGAATCAGATATGGGGAATCAGAGGCGGGGAATCAGAGGCGGGGAAACAGAGGCGGGGAATCAGATATGGGGAATCAGAGGTGGGGAATCAGGGGCAGGGAATCAGTGGCAGGGAATCAGAGGCGGGGAATCTGAGGTGGGGAATCAGAGGCAGGGAATCAGACACGGGGAATCAGAGGCGGGGAATCAGAGATGGCGAATCAGAGGCCGGGAATCAGAGGCAGGGAATCGGACGCCGGGAATCAGAGGCGGGGAATCAGAGCTGGGGAATCAGAGGCGGGGAATCAGAGTTGGGGAATCAGAGGCGGGGAGTCAGATATGGGGAAATAGAGGCGGGGAATCAGATATGGGGAATCAGAGGTGTGGAATCAGAGGTTGGGAATCAGAGGCAGGGAATCAGAGGCGGGGAAACAGAGGCGGGAAATCAGATATGGGGAATCAAAGGTGGCGAATCAAAGGCGGTGAAACGGAGATGGGGAATCAGGGCAGGGAATCAGAGGCAAGGAATCAGAGCTGGGGAAACAGAGGCGGGGAATCAGATATGGGGAATCAGAGGTGGGGAATCAGGGGCGGGGAATCAGTGGCAGGGAATCAGAGCTGGGGAATCAGAGGTGGGGAATCAGAGCTGGGGAAACAGAGGCGGGGAATCAGATATGTGGAATCAGAGGTGGGGAATCAGGGGCGGGGAATCAGTGGCAGGGAATCAGAGGCCGGGAATAAAAGGCGGGGAATCAGAGCTGGGGAATTAGAGGCGGGGAATCAGAGTTGGGGAATCAGAGGAGGGGAATCAGATATGGGGAAACAGAGGCCGGGAATCAGAGGCAGGGAAACAGAGGCGGGGTATCAGATATGGGGAATCAGAGGTGGGGAATTAGAGGTTGCGAATCAGAGGCGGGGAATCAGAGGCGGGGAATCAGAGGCAGGGAATCGGATGTGCGGAATCAGAGATGGGGAATCAGAGGTGGGGATTCAGAGGTGGTGAATCAGAGAAGGGGAATCAGAGGCTGGGAATCAGAGGCAGAGAATCAGACGCAGGGAATCAGAGGCGGGGAATCATAGCTGGCGAATTAGAGGAGGGGAATCAGAGTTGGGGAATCAGAGGCGGGGAATCAGATATGGGGAATCAGAGGCGGGGAATCAGAGGCGGGGAAACAGAGGCGGGGAATCAGATATGGGGAATCAGAGGTGGGGAATCAGAGGCAGGGAATCAGATGTGCGGAATCAGAGATGGGGAATCAGAGGCAGGGAATCAGAATCAGAAGCAGGGAATCAGAGGCCGGGAATCAGAGGCCGGAATCAGATGCTGGGAATCAGAGGCCTGGAATCAGAGGCGGGGAATCAGAGGCAGGGAATCAGATGCGGGGAATCAGAGGCGGGGAATCAGATATGGGGAATCAGAGGCGGGGAATCAGAGGCGGGGAAAAAGAGGCGGGGAATCAGATATGGGGAATCAGAGGTGGGGCATCAGAGGTTGTGAATCACAGATGGGGAATTAGAGGCGGGGAATCAGAGGCAGGGAATCAGACGCGGGGAATCAGAGGCGGGGATTCAGAGATGGGGAATCAGAAGCGGGGAATCAGAGTTGGGGAATCAGAGGCGGGGAATCAGATATGGGGAATCAGAGGCAGGGAATCAGAGGCGGGGAATCAGAGGCAGGGAATCAGATGCGGGGAATCTGAGGCGGGAAATCAGATCTGGGGAATCAGAGGTGGGAAATCAGAGTTGGGGAATAAGAGGCAGGGAATTGGATGTGCGGAATCAGAGATGGGGAATCAGAGGTGGGGAATCAGAGGCGGTGAATCAGAGATGGGGAATCAGAAGCGGGGAATCAGAGGCAGGAAATCAGACACGGGGATTCAGAGGCTGGGAATCAGACGGGGGGAATCAAAGGCGGGGAATCAGAGCTGGGGAATCTGAGGCAGGTAATCAGAGTTGGGGATTCAGAGGCGGGGAATCAGATATGGGGAAACAGAGGCAGGGAATCAGAGGCGGGAAAACAGAGGCGGGGAATTAGATATGGTGAATCAGAGGTGGGGAATCAGAGGTGGTGAATCAGAGATGGGGAATCAGAGGCGGGGAATCAGAGGCAGCGAATAGAACGCGGGGAATCAGAGGCAGGGAATCAGAGCTGGGGAATCAGAGGCGGGGAATCAGATATGGGGAAACAGAGGCGGGGAATCAGAGGCGGGGAAACAGAGGCGGGGAATCAGACATGGGGAATCGGATGCGGGGAATCAGAGGCGGGGAATCAGAGCTGGGGAATCAGAGGCGGGGAATCAGAGTTGGGGCATCAGAGGTGGGGAATTAGATATGGGGAAACAGAGGCGGGGAATCAGAGGCGGGGAAACAGAGGCGGGGAATCAGATATGGGGAATCAGAGGTGGGGAATCAGAGGCAGGGAATCAGATGTGCGGAATCAGAGATGGGGAATCAGAGGCAGGGAATCAGAATCAGAAGCGGGGAATCAGAGGCCGGGAATCAGAGGCCGGGAATCAGATGATGGGAATAAGAGGCCGGGAATCAGAGGTGGGGAATCAGAGGTGGGCAATCAGAGGCGGGGAATGAGATATGGAGAATCAGAGGCGGGGAATCAGAGGCGGGGAAACAGAGTTGGGGAATCAGATATGGGGAATCAGAGGTGGCGAATCAAAGGCGGTGAATCAGAGATGGGGAATCAGAGGCGGGGAATCAGAGGCAGGGAATCAGATGCGGGGATTCAGAGGCGGGGAATCAGAGCTGGCGAATCAGAGGCGGGGAATCAGAGGTGGGCAATCAGAGCCGGGGAATCAGATATGGGGAATCAGAGGCGGGGAAACAGAGGCGGGGAATCAGATATGGGGAATCAGAGGTGGGGAATCAGAGGTTGTGAATCAGAGATGGGGAATCAAGGCGGGGAATCAGAGGGAGGGAATCAGACGCGGGGAATCAGAGGCGGGGATTCAGAGCTGGGGAATCAGAGGCGGGGAATCAGAGTTGGGGAATCAGAGGCAGGGAATCAGATATGGGGAATCAGAGGCGGGGAATCAGAGGCGGGGAAACAGAGGCGGGGAATCAGATATGGGGAATCAGAGGTGGGGAATCAGGGGCAGGGAATCAGTGGCAGGGAATCAGAGGCGGGGAATCTGAGGCGGGGAATCAGAGGCAGGGAATCAGACACGGGGAATCAGAGGCGAGGAATCAGAGATGGCGAATCAGAGGCCGGGAATCAGAGGCAGGGAATCGGACGCCGGGAATCAGAGGCGGGGAATCAGAGATGGGGAATCAGAGGCGGGGAATCAGAGTTGGGGAATCAGAGGCGGGGAGTCAGATATGGGGAAATAGAGGCGGGGAATCAGATATGGGGAATCAGAGGTGTGGAATCAGAGGTTGGGAATCAGAGGCAGGGAATCAGAGGCGGGGAAACAGAGGCGGGAAATCAGATATGGGGAATCAGAGGTGGCGAATCAAAGGCGGTGAAACGGAGATGGGGAATCAGGGCAGGGAATCAGAGGCAGGGAATCAGAGCTGGGGAAACAGAGGCGGGGAATCAGATATGGGGAATCAGAGGTGGGGAATCAGGGGCGGGGAATCAGTGGCAGGGAATCAGAGCTGGGGAATCAGAGGTGGGGAATCAGAGCTGGGGAAACAGAGGCGGGGAATCAGATATGTGGAATCAGAGGTGGGGAATCAGGGGCGGGGAATCAGTGGCAGGGAATCAGAGGCCGGGAATAAAAGGCGGGGAATCAGAGCTGGGGAATCAGAGGCGGGGAATCAGAGTTGGGGAATCAGAGGAGGGGAATCAGATATGGGGAAACAGAGGCCGGGAATCAGAGGCAGGGAAACAGAGGCGGGGTATCAGATATGGGGAATCAGAGGTGGGGAATTAGAGGTTGCGAATCAGAGGCGGGGAATCAGAGGCGGGGAATCAGAGGCAGGGAATCGGATGTGCGGAATCAGAGATGGGGAATCAGAGGTGGGGATTCAGAGGTGGTGAATCAGAGAAGGGGAATCAGAGGCTGGGAATCAGAGGCAGGGAATCAGACGCAGGGAATCAGAGGCGGGGAATCATAGCTGGCGAATTAGAGGAGGGTAATCAGAGTTGGGGAATCAGAGGCGGGGAATCAGATATGGGGAAACAGAGGCGGGGAATCAGAGGCGGGGAAACAGAGGCGGGGAATCAGATATGGGGAATCAGAGGTGGGGAATCAGAGGCAGGGAATCAGATGTGCGGAATCAGAGATGGGGAATCAGAGGCAGGGAATCAGAATCAGAAGCAGGGAATCAGAGGCCGGGAATCAGAGGCCGGAATCAGATGCTGGGAATCAGAGGCCTGGAATCAGAGGCGGGGAATCAGAGACAGGGAATCAGATGCGGGGAATCAGAGGCGGGGAATCAGAGCTGGGGAATCAGAGGCAGGGTATTAGAGTTGGGGAATCAGAGGCGGGGAATCATATATGGGGAATCAGAGGTGGGGAATCAGAGGCGGGGAAACAGAGGCAGGGAATCAGATATGGGGAATCAGAGGCGGGGAATCAGAGGTGGGGAATCATAGGCAGGGAATCGGATGTGCGGAATCAGAGATGGGGAATCAGAGGCCGGGAATGAGAGGTGGTGAATCAGATATGGGGAATCAGAGGCGGGGAATCAGAGGCAGTGAATCAGACGCGGGGAATCAGAGGTGGGCAATCAGAGGCGGGGAATCAGATATGGGGAATCAGAGGCGGGGAATCAGAGGCAGGGAAACAGAGGCGGGGAATCAGATATGGGGAATCAGAGGTGGGGCATCAGAGGTTGTGAATCACAGATGGGGAATTAGAGGCGGGGAATCAGAGGCAGGGAATCAGACGCGGGGAATCAGAGGCGGGGATTCAGAGATGGGGAATCAGAAGCGGGGAATCAGAGTTGGGGAATCAGAGGCGGGGAATCAGATATGGGGAATCAGAGGCAGGGAATCAGAGGCGGGGAATCAGAGGCAGGGAATCAGATGCGGGGAATCTGAGGCGGGGAATCAGAGCTGGGGAATCAGAGGTGGGGAATCAGAGTTGGAGAATCAGAGGCAGGGAATTGGATGTGCGGAATCAGAGATGGGGAATCTGAGGTGGGGAATCAGAGGCGGTGAATCAGAGATGGGGAATCAGAAGCGGGGAATCAGAGGCAGGAAATCAGACACGGGGATTCAGAGGCTGGGAATCAGACGGGGGGAATCAAAGGCGGGGAATCAGAGCTGGGGAATCTGAGGCAGGTAATCAGAGTTAGGGATTCAGAGGCGGGGAATCAGATATGGGGAAACAGAGGCGGGGAATCAGAGGCGGGAAAACAGAGGCGGGGAATTAGATATGGGGAATCAGAGGTGGGGAATCAGAGGTGGTGAATCAGAGATGGGGAATCAGAGGCGGGGAATCAGAGGCAGGGAATCGGACGCCGGGAATCAGAGGCGGGGAATCAGAGCTGGGGAATCAGAGGCGGGGAATCAGAGTTGGGGAATCAGAGGCGGGGAATCAGATATGGGGAAATAGAGGCGGGGAATCAGATATGGGGAATCAGAGGTGTGGAATCAGAGGTTGGGAATCAGAGGCAGGGAATCAGAGGCGGGGAAACAGAGGCGGGGAATCAGATATGGTGAATCAGAGGTGGCGAATCAAAGGCGGTGAAACAGAGATGGGGAATCAGGGCAGTGAATCAGAGCTGGGGAATCAGAGGTGGGGAATCAGGGGCGGGGAATCAGTGGCAGGGAATCAGAGCTGGGGAATCAGAGGTGGGGAATCAGAGCTGGGGAAACAGAGGCGGGGAATCAGATATGTGGAATCAGAGGTGGGGAATCAGGGGCGGGGAATCAGTGGCAGGGAATCAGAGGCCGGGAATAAAAGGCGGGGAATCAGAGCTGGGGAATCAGAGGCGGGGAATCAGAGTTGGGGAATCAGAGGAGGGGAATCAGATATGGGGAAACAGAGGCCGGGAATCAGAGGCAGGGAAACAGAGGCGGGGTATCAGATATGGGGAATCAGAGGTGGGGAATTAGAGGTTGCGAATCAGAGGCGGGGAATCAGAGGCGGGGAATCAGAGGCAGGGAATCGGATGTGCGGAATCAGAGATGGGGAATCAGAGGTGGGGATTCAGAGGTGGTGAATCAGAGAAGGGGAATCAGAGGCTGGGAATCAGAGGCAGGGAATCAGACGCAGGGAATCAGAGGCGGGGAATCATAGCTGGCGAATTAGAGGAGGGTAATCAGAGTTGGGGAATCAGAGGCGGGGAATCAGATATGGGGAAACAGAGGCGGGGAATCAGAGGCGGGGAAACAGAGGCGGGGAATCAGATATGGGGAATCAGAGGTGGGGAATCAGAGGCAGGGAATCAGATGTGCGGAATCAGAGATGGGGAATCAGAGGCAGGGAATCAGAATCAGAAGCAGGGAATCAGAGGCCGGGAATCAGAGGCCGGAATCAGATGCTGGGAATCAGAGGCCTGGAATCAGAGGCGCGGAATCAGAGGCAGGGAATCAGATGCGGGGAATCAGAGGCGGGGAATCAGAGCTGGGGAATCAGAGGCAGGGTATTAGAGTTGGGGAATCAGAGGCGGGGAATCATATATGGGGAATCAGAGGTGGGGAATCAGAGGCGGGGAAACAGAGGCAGGGAATCAGATATGGGGAATCAGAGGCGGGGAATCAGAGGTGGGGAATCATAGGCAGGGAATCGGATGTGCGGAATCAGAGATGGGGAATCAGAGGCCGGGAATGAGAGGTGGTGAATCAGATATGGGGAATCAGAGGCGGGGAATCAGAGGCAGTGAATCAGACGCGGGGAATCAGAGGTGGGCAATCAGAGGCGGGGAATCAGATATGGGGAATCAGAGGCGGGGAATCAGAGGCAGGGAAACAGAGGCGGGGAATCAGATATGGGGAATCAGAGGTGGGGCATCAGAGGTTGTGAATCACAGATGGGGAATTAGAGGCGGGGAATCAGAGGCAGGGAATCAGACGCGGGGAATCAGAGGCGGGGATTCAGAGATGGGGAATCAGAAGCGGGGAATCAGAGTTGGGGAATCAGAGGCGGGGAATCAGATATGGGGAATCAGAGGCAGGGAATCAGAGGCGGGGAATCAGAGGCAGGGAATCAGATGCGGGGAATCTGAGGCGGGGAATCAGAGCTGGGGAATCAGAGGTGGGGAATCAGAGTTGGAGAATCAGAGGCAGGGAATTGGATGTGCGGAATCAGAGATGGGGAATCTGAGGTGGGGAATCAGAGGCGGTGAATCAGAGATGGGGAATCAGAAGCGGGGAATCAGAGGCAGGAAATCAGACACGGGGATTCAGAGGCTGGGAATCAGACGGGGGGAATCAAAGGCGGGGAATCAGAGCTGGGGAATCTGAGGCAGGTAATCAGAGTTAGGGATTCAGAGGCGGGGAATCAGATATGGGGAAACAGAGGCGGGGAATCAGAGGCGGGAAAACAGAGGCGGGGAATTAGATATGGGGAATCAGAGGTGGGGAATCAGAGGTGGTGAATCAGAGATGGGGAATCAGAGGCGGGGAATCAGAGGCAGGGAATCGGACGCCGGGAATCAGAGGCGGGGAATCAGAGCTGGGGAATCAGAGGCGGGGAATCAGAGTTGGGGAATCAGAGGCGGGGAATCAGATATGGGGAAATAGAGGCGGGGAATCAGATATGGGGAATCAGAGGTGTGGAATCAGAGGTTGGGAATCAGAGGCAGGGAATCAGAGGCGGGGAAACAGAGGCGGGGAATCAGATATGGTGAATCAGAGGTGGCGAATCAAAGGCGGTGAAACAGAGATGGGGAATCAGGGCAGTGAATCAGAGCTGGGGAATCAGAGGTGGGGAATCAGAGCTGGGGAAACAGAGGCGGGGAATCAGATATGGGGAATCAGAGGTGGGGAATCAGGGGCGGGGAATCAGTGGCAGGGAATCAGAGGCCGGGAATAAACGGCGGGGAATCAGAGCTGGGGAATCAGAGGCGGGGAATCAGAGTTGGGGAATCAGAGGAGGGGAATCAGATATGGGGAAACAGAGGCCGGGAATCAGAGGCAGGGAAACAGAGGCGGGGAATCAGATATGGGGACTCAGATGCTGGGAATAAGAGGCCGGGAATCAGAGGTGGGGAATCAGAGTCTGGGAATCAGAGATGGGGATTCAGAGGCGGGGAATGAGATATGGAGAATCAGAGGCGGGGTATCAGGGGCGGGGAAACAGAGGTGGGGAATCAGATATGGGGAATCAGAGGTGGCGAATCAAAGGCGGTGAATCAGAGATGGGGAATCAGAGGCTGGGAATCAGAGGCAGGGAATCAGATGCGGGGATTCAGAGGCGGGGATTCAGAGCTGGCGAATCAGAGGCGGGGAATCAGAGGTGGGCAATAAGAGCCGGGGAATCAGATATGGGGAATCAGAGGCGGGGAATCAGAGGCGGGGAAACAGAGGCGGGGAATCAGATATGGGGAATCAGAGGTGGGGAATCAGAGGTTGTGAATCAGAGATGGGGAATCAAGGCGGGGAATCAGAGGGAGGGAATCAGACGCGGGGAATCAGAGGCGGGGATTCAGAGCTGGGGAATCAGAGGCGGGGAATCAGAGTTGGGGAATCAGAGGCAGGGAATCAGATATGGGGAATCAGAGGCGGGGAATCAGTGGCAGGGAATCAGTGGCAGGGAATCAGAGGCTGGGAATCTGAGGCGGGGAATCAGAGGCAGGGAATCAGACACGGGGAATCAGAGGCAGGGAATCAGAGATGGGGAATCAGAGGCGGGGAATCAGAGGCAGGGAATCGGATGCCGGGAATCAGAGGCGGGGAATCAGAGCTGGGGAATCAGAGGCGGAGAATCAGAGTTGGGGAATCAGAGGCGGGGAATCAGATATGGGGAAATAGAGGCGGGGAATCAGATATGGGGAATCAGAGGTGTGGAATCAGAGGTTGGGAATCAGAGGCAGGGAATCAGAGGCGGGGAATCAGAGGCAGGGAATCGGTTGTGCGGAATCAGAGATGGGGAATCAGATGTGGGGAATCAGAGGCAGTGAATCAGAGATGGGGAATCAGAGGCGGGGAATCAGAGGCAGGAAATCAGACAGGGATTCAGAGGCTGGGAATCAGACGGGGGGAATCAAAGGCGGGGAAACAGAGCTGGTGAATCAGAGGCAGGGAATCAGAGTTGGGGATTCAGAGGCGGGGAATCAGATATGGGGAAACAGAGGCGGGGAATGAGAGGCGGGCAAACAGAGGCGGGGAATTAGATATGGGGAATCAGAGGTGGGAAATCAGAGGTGGTGAATCAGAGATGGGGAATCACAGGCGGGGAATCAGAGGCAGCGAATAGAACGCGGGGAATCAGAGGCAGGGAATCAGAGCTGGGGAATCAGAGGCGGGGAATCAGATATGGGGAAACAGAGGCGGGGAATCAGAGGCGGGGAAACAGAGGCGGGGAATCAGACATGGGGAATCGGATGCGGGGAATCAGAGGCGGGGAATCAGAGCTGGGGAATCAGAGGCGGGGAATCAGAGTTGGGGCATCAGAGGTGGGGAATTAGATATGGGGAAACAGAGGCGGGGAATCAGAGGCGGGGAAACAGAGGCGGGGAATCAGATATGGGGAATCAGAGGTGGGGAATCAGAGGCAGGGAATCAGATGTGCGGAATCGGAGATGGGGAATCAGAGGCAGGGAATCAGAATCAGAAGCGGGGAATCAGAGGCCGGGAATCAGAGGCCGGGAATCAGATGCTGGGAATAAGAGGCCGGGAATCAGAGGTGGGGAATCAGAGTCTGGGAATCAGAGATGGGGATTCAGAGGCGGGGAATGAGATATGGAGAATCAGAGGCGGGGAATCAGAGGCGGGGAAACAGAGTTGGGGAATCAGATATGGGGAATCAGAGGTGGCGAATCAAAGGCGGTGAATCAGAGATGGGGAATCAGAGGCGGGGAATCAGAGGCAGGGAATCAGATGCGGGGATTCAGAGGCGGGGAATCAGAGCTGGCGAATCAGAGGCGGGGAATCAGAGGTGGGCAATCAGAGCCGGGGAATCAGATATGGGGAATCAGAGGCGGGGAAACAGAGGCGGGGAATCAGATATGGGGAATCAGAGGTTGGGAATCAGAGGTTGTGAATCAGAGATGGGGAATCAAGGCGGGGAATCAGAGGGAGGGAATCAGACGCGGGGAATCAGAGGCGGGGATTCAGAGCTGGGGAATCAGAGGCGGGGAATCAGAGTTGGGGAATCAGAGGCAGGGAATCAGATATGGGGAATCAGAGGCGGGGAATCAGTGGCGGGGAAACAGAGGCGGGGAATCAGATATGGGGAATCAGAGGTGGGGAATCAGGGGCAGGGAATCAGTGGCATGGAATCAGAGGCGGGGAATCTGAGGCGGGGAATCAGAGGCAGGGAATCAGACACGGGGAATCAGAGGCGGGGAATCAGAGATGGCGAATCAGAGGCAGGGAATCGGACGCCGGGAATCAGAGGCGGGGAATCAGAGCTGGGGAATCAGAGGCGGGGAATCAGAGTTGGGGAATCAGAGGCGGGGAGTCAGATATGGGGAAATAGAGGCGGGGAATCAGATATGGGGAATCAGAGGTGTGGAATCAGAGGTTGGGAATCAGAGGCAGGGAATCAGAGGCTGTTAAACAGAGGCGGGAAATCAGATATGGGGAATCAGAGGTTGCGAATCAAAGGCGGTGAAACGGAGATGGGGAATCAGGGCAGGGAATCAGAGGCAGGGAATCAGAGCTGGGGAAACAGAGGCGGGGAATCAGATATGGGGAATCAGAGGTGGGGAATCAGGGGCGGGGAATCAGTGGCAGGGAATCAGAGCTGGGGAATCAGAGGTGGGGAATCAGAGCTGGGGAAACAGAGGCGGGGAATCAGATATGGGGAATCAGAGGTGGGGAATCAGGGGCGGGGAATCAATGGCAGGGAATCAGAGGCCGGGAATAAAAGGCGGGGAATCAGAGCTGGGGAATCAGAGGCGGGGAATCAGAGTTGGGGAATCAGAGGAGGGGAATCAGATATGGGGAAACAGAGGCCGGGAATCAGAGGCAGGGAAACAGAGGCGGGGAATCAGATATGGGGAATCAGAGGTGGGGAATTAGAGGTTGCGAATCAGAGGCGGGGAATCAGAGGCGGGGAATCAGAGGCAGGGAATCGGATGTGCGGAATCAGAGATGGGGAATCAGAGGTGGGGATTCAGAGGTGGTGAATCAGAGAAGGGGAATCAGAGGCTGGGAATCAGAGGCAGGGAATCAGACGCAGGGAATCAGAGGCGGGGAATCATAGCTGGCGAATTAGAGGAGGGGAATCAGAGTTGGGGAATCAGAGGCGGGGAATCAGATATGGGGAAACAGAGGCGGGGAATCAGATATGGGGAATCAGAGGTGTGGAATCAGAGGTTGGGAATCAGAGGCAGGGAATCAGAGGCTGTTAAACAGAGGCGGGAAATCAGATATGGGGAATCAGAGGTTGCGAATCAAAGGCGGTGAAACGGAGATGGGGAATCAGGGCAGGGAATCAGAGGCAGGGAATCAGAGCTGGGGAAACAGAGGCGGGGAATCAGATATGGGGAATCAGAGGTGGGGAATCAGGGGCGGGGAATCAGTGGCAGGGAATCAGAGCTGGGGAATCAGAGGTGGGGAATCAGAGCTGGGGAAACAGAGGCGGGGAATCAGATATGGGGAAACAGAGGCGGGGAATCAGAGGCGGGGAAACAGAGGCGGGGAATCAGAAATGGGGAATCAGAGGTGGGGAATCAGAGGCAGGGAATCAGAGGCAGGGAATCAGACGCAGGGAATCAGAGGCGGGGAATCATAGCTGGCGAATTAGAGGAGGGGAATCAGAGTTGGGGAATCAGAGGCGGGGAATCAGATATGGGGAAACAGAGGCGGGGAATCAGAGGCGGGGAAACAGAGGCGGGGAATCAGAAATGGGGAATCAGAGGTGGGGAATCAGAGGCAGGGAATCAGATGTGCGGAATCAGAGATGGGGAATCAGAGGCAGGGAATCAGAATCAGAAGCAGGGAATCAGAGGCCGGGAATAAGAGGCCGGAATCAGATGCTGGGAATCAGAGGCCTGGAATCAGAGGCGGGGAATCAGAGGCAGGGAATCAGATGCGGGGAATCAGAGGCGGGGAATCAGAGCTGGGGAATCAGAGGCAGGGTATTAGAGTTGGGGAATCAGAGGCGAGGAATCATATATGGGGAATCAGAGGTGGGGAATCAGAGGCGGGGAAACAGAGGCAGGGAATCAGATATGGGGAATCAGAGGCGGGGAATCAGAGGTGGGGAATCATAGGCAGGGAATCGGATGTGCGGAATCAGAGATTGGGAATCAGAGGCCGGGAATGAGAGGTGGTGAATCAGATATGGGGAATCAGAGGCGGGGAATCAGAGGCAGTGAATCAGACGCGGGGAATCAGAGGTGGGCAATCAGAGGCGGGGAATCAGATATGGGGAATCAGAGGCGGGGAATCAGAGGCGGGGAAACAGAGGCGGGGAATCAGATATGGGGAATCAGAGGTGGGGCATCAGAGGTTGTGAATCACAGATGGGGAATTAGAGGCGGGGAATCAGAGGCAGGGAATCAGACGCGGGGAATCAGAGGCGGGGATTCAGAGATGGGGAATCAGAAGCGGGGAATAAGAGTTGGGGAATCAGAGGCGGGGAATCAGATATGGGGAATCAGAGGCAGGTTATCAGAGGCGGGGAATCAGAGGCAGGGAATCAGAAGCGGGGAATCTGAGGCGGGGAATCAGAGCTGGGGAATCAGAGGTGGGGAATCAGAGTTGGGGAATCAGAGGCAGGGAATTGGATGTGCGGAATCAGAGATGGGGAATCAGAGGTGGGGAATCAGAGGCGGTGAATCAGAGATGGGGAATCAGAGGCGGGGAATCAGAGGCAGGAAATCAGACACGGGGATTCAGAGGCTGGGAATCAGACGGGGGGAATCAAAGGCGGGGAATCAGAGCTGGGGAATCTGAGGCAGGTAATCAGAGTTGGGGATTCAGAGGCGGGGAATCAGATATGGGGAAACAGAGGCGGGGAATCAAAGGCGGGAAAACAGAGGCGGGGAATTAGATATGGGGAATCTGAGGTGGGGAATCAGAGGTGGTGAATCAGAGATGGGGAATCAGAGGCGGGGAATCAGAGGCAGGGAATCGGACGCCGGGAATCAGAGGCGGGGAATCAGAGCTGGGGAATCAGAGGCGGGGAATCAGAGTTGGGGAATCAGAGGCGGGGAATCAGATATGGGGAAATAGAGGCAGGGAATCAGATATGGGGAATCAGAGGTGTGGAATCAGAGGTTGGGAATCAGATGCAGGGAATCAGAGGCGGGAAAACAGAGGCGGGGAATCAGATATGGGGAATCAGAGGTGGCGAATCAAAGGCGGTGAAACAGAGATGGGGAATCAGGGCAGGGAATCAGAGGCAGGGAATCAGAGCTGGGGAAACAGAGGCGGGGAATCATATATGGGGAATCAGAGGTGGGGAATCAGGGGCGGGGAATCAGTGGCAGGGAATCAGAGCTGGGGAATCAGAGGTGGGGAATCAGAGCTGGGGAAACAGAGGCGGGGAATCAGATATGGGGAATCAGAGGTGGGGAATCAGGGGCGGGGAATCAGTGGCAGGGAATCAGAGGCCGGGAATAAACGGCGGGGAATCAGAGCTGGGGAATCAGAGGCGGGGAATCAGAGTTGGGGAATCAGAGGAGGGGAATCAGATATGGGGAAACAGAGGCCGGGAATCAGAGGCAGGGAAACAGAGGCGGGGAATCAGATATGGGGAATCAGATGCTGGGAATAAGAGGCCGGGAATCAGAGGTGGGGAATCAGAGTCTGGGAATCAGAGATGGGGATTCAGAGGCGGGGAATGAGATATGGAGAATCAGAGGCGGGGAATCAGGGGCGGGGAATCAGAGGCGGGGAATCAGAGTTGGGGCATCAGAGGTGGGGAATTAGATATGGGGAAACAGAGGCGGGGAATCAGAGGCGGGGAAACAGAGGCGGGGAATCAGATATGGGGAATCAGAGGTGGGGAATCAGAGGCAGGGAATCAGATGTGCGGAATCGGAGATGGGGAATCAGAGGCAGGGAATCAGAATCAGAAGCGGGGAATCAGAGGCCGGGAATCAGAGGCCGGGAATCAGATGCTGGGAATAAGAGGCCGGGAATCAGAGGTGGGGAATCAGAGTCTGGGAATCAGAGATGGGGATTCAGAGGCGGGGAATGAGATATGGAGAATCAGAGGCGGGGAATCAGAGGCGGGGAAACAGAGTTGGGGAATCAGATATGGGGAATCAGAGGTGGCGAATCAAAGGCGGTGAATCAGAGATGGGGAATCAGAGGCGGGGAATCAGAGGCAGGGAATCAGATGCGGGGATTCAGAGGCGGGGAATCAGAGCTGGCGAATCAGAGGCGGGGAATCAGAGGTGGGCAATCAGAGCCGGGGAATCAGATATGGGGAATCAGAGGCGGGGAAACAGAGGCGGGGAATCAGATATGGGGAATCAGAGGTTGGGAATCAGAGGTTGTGAATCAGAGATGGGGAATCAAGGCGGGGAATCAGAGGGAGGGAATCAGACGCGGGGAATCAGAGGCGGGGATTCAGAGCTGGGGAATCAGAGGCGGGGAATCAGAGTTGGGGAATCAGAGGCAGGGAATCAGATATGGGGAATCAGAGGCGGGGAATCAGTGGCGGGGAAACAGAGGCGGGGAATCAGATATGGGGAATCAGAGGTGGGGAATCAGGGGCAGGGAATCAGTGGCATGGAATCAGAGGCGGGGAATCTGAGGCGGGGAATCAGAGGCAGGGAATCAGACACGGGGAATCAGAGGCGGGGAATCAGAGATGGCGAATCAGAGGCAGGGAATCGGACGCCGGGAATCAGAGGCGGGGAATCAGAGCTGGGGAATCAGAGGCGGGGAATCAGAGTTGGGGAATCAGAGGCGGGGAGTCAGATATGGGGAAATAGAGGCGGGGAATCAGATATGGGGAATCAGAGGTGTGGAATCAGAGGTTGGGAATCAGAGGCAGGGAATCAGAGGCTGTTAAACAGAGGCGGGAAATCAGATATGGGGAATCAGAGGTTGCGAATCAAAGGCGGTGAAACGGAGATGGGGAATCAGGGCAGGGAATCAGAGGCAGGGAATCAGAGCTGGGGAAACAGAGGCGGGGAATCAGATATGGGGAATCAGAGGTGGGGAATCAGGGGCGGGGAATCAGTGGCAGGGAATCAGAGCTGGGGAATCAGAGGTGGGGAATCAGAGCTGGGGAAACAGAGGCGGGGAATCAGATATGGGGAATCAGAGGTGGGGAATCAGGGGCGGGGAATCAATGGCAGGGAATCAGAGGCCGGGAATAAAAGGCGGGGAATCAGAGCTGGGGAATCAGAGGCGGGGAATCAGAGTTGGGGAATCAGAGGAGGGGAATCAGATATGGGGAAACAGAGGCCGGGAATCAGAGGCAGGGAAACAGAGGCGGGGAATCAGATATGGGGAATCAGAGGTGGGGAATTAGAGGTTGCGAATCAGAGGCGGGGAATCAGAGGCGGGGAATCAGAGGCAGGGAATCGGATGTGCGGAATCAGAGATGGGGAATCAGAGGTGGGGATTCAGAGGTGGTGAATCAGAGAAGGGGAATCAGAGGCTGGGAATCAGAGGCAGGGAATCAGACGCAGGGAATCAGAGGCGGGGAATCATAGCTGGCGAATTAGAGGAGGGGAATCAGAGTTGGGGAATCAGAGGCTGGGAATCAGAGGCAGGGAATCAGACGCAGGGAATCAGAGGCGGGGAATCATAGCTGGCGAATTAGAGGAGGGGAATCAGAGTTGGGGAATCAGAGGCGGGGAATCAGATATGGGGAAACAGAGGCGGGGAATCAGAGGCGGGGAAACAGAGGCGGGGAATCAGAAATGGGGAATCAGAGGTGGGGAATCAGAGGCAGGGAATCAGATGTGCGGAATCAGAGATGGGGAATCAGAGGCAGGGAATCAGAATCAGAAGCAGGGAATCAGAGGCCGGGAATAAGAGGCCGGAATCAGATGCTGGGAATCAGAGGCCTGGAATCAGAGGCGGGGAATCAGAGGCAGGGAATCAGATGCGGGGAATCAGAGGCGGGGAATCAGAGCTGGGGAATCAGAGGCAGGGTATTAGAGTTGGGGAATCAGAGGCGGGGAATCATATATGGGGAATCAGAGGTGGGGAATCAGAGGCGGGGAAACAGAGGCAGGGAATCAGATATGGGGAATCAGAGGCGGGGAATCAGAGGTGGGGAATCATAGGCAGGGAATCGGATGTGCGGAATCAGAGATTGGGAATCAGAGGCCGGGAATGAGAGGTGGTGAATCAGATATGGGGAATCAGAGGCGGGGAATCAGAGGCAGTGAATCAGACGCGGGGAATCAGAGGTGGGCAATCAGAGGCGGGGAATCAGATATGGGGAATCAGAGGCGGGGAATCAGAGGCGGGGAAACAGAGGCGGGGAATCAGATATGGGGAATCAGAGGTGGGGCATCAGAGGTTGTGAATCACAGATGGGGAATTAGAGGCGGGGAATCAGAGGCAGGGAATCAGACGCGGGGAATCAGAGGCGGGGATTCAGAGATGGGGAATCAGAAGCGGGGAATAAGAGTTGGGGAATCAGAGGCGGGGAATCAGATATGGGGAATCAGAGGCAGGGAATCAGAGGCGGGGAATCAGAGGCAGGGAATCAGAAGCGGGGAATCTGAGGCGGGGAATCAGAGCTGGGGAATCAGAGGTGGGGAATCAGAGTTGGGGAATCAGAGGCAGGGAATTGGATGTGCGGAATCAGAGATGGGGAATCAGAGGTGGGGAATCAGAGGCGGTGAATCAGAGATGGGGAATCAGAGGCGGGGAATCAGAGGCAGGAAATCAGACACGGGGATTCAGAGGCTGGGAATCAGACGGGGGGAATCAAAGGCGGGGAATCAGAGCTGGGGAATCTGAGGCAGGTAATCAGAGTTGGGGATTCAGAGGCGGGGAATCAGATATGGGGAAACAGAGGCGGGGAATCAAAGGCGGGAAAACAGAGGCGGGGAATTAGATATGGGGAATCTGAGGTGGGGAATCAGAGGTGGTGAATCAGAGATGGGGAATCAGAGGCGGGGAATCAGAGGCAGGGAATCGGACGCCGGGAATCAGAGGCGGGGAATCAGAGCTGGGGAATCAGAGGCGGGGAATCAGAGTTGGGGAATCAGAGGCGGGGAATCAGATATGGGGAAATAGAGGCAGGGAATCAGATATGGTGAATCAGAGGTGTGGAATCAGAGGTTGGGAATCAGATGCAGGGAATCAGAGGCGGGGAAACAGAGGCGGGGAATCAGATATGGGGAATCAGAGGTGGCGAATCAAAGGCGGTGAAACAGAGATGGGGAATCAGGGCAGGGAATCAGAGGCAGGGAATCAGAGCTGGGGAAACAGAGGCGGGGAATCATATATGGGGAATCAGAGGTGGGGAATCAGGGGCGGGGAATCAGTGGCAGGGAATCAGAGCTGGGGAATCAGAGGTGGGGAATCAGAGCTGGGGAAACAGAGGCGGGGAATCAGATATGGGGAATCAGAGGTGGGGAATCAGGGGCGGGGAATCAGTGGCAGGGAATCAGAGGCCGGGAATAAACGGCGGGGAATCAGAGCTGGGGAATCAGAGGCGGGGAATCAGAGTTGGGGAATCAGAGGAGGGGAATCAGATATGGGGAAACAGAGGCCGGGAATCAGAGGCAGGGAAACAGAGGCGGGGAATCAGATATGGGGAATCAGATGCTGGGAATAAGAGGCCGGGAATCAGAGGTGGGGAATCAGAGTCTGGGAATCAGAGATGGGGATTCAGAGGCGGGGAATGAGATATGGAGAATCAGAGGCGGGGAATCAGGGGCGGGGAAACAGAGGTGGGGAATCAGATATGGGGAATCAGAGGTGGCGAATCAAAGGCGGTGAATCAGAGATGGGGAATCAGAGGCGGGGAATCAGAGGCAGGGAATCAGATGCGGGGATTCAGAGGCGGGGAATCAGACCTGGCGAATCAGAGGCGGGGAATCAGAGGTGGGCAATCAGAGCCGTGGAATCAGATATGGGGAATCAGAGGCGGGGAATCAGAGGCGGGGAAACAGAGGCGGGGAATCAGATATGGGGAATCAGAGGTGGGGAATCAGAGGTTGTGAATCAGAGATGGGGAATCAAGGCGGGGAATCAGAGGGAGGGAATCAGACGCGGGGAATCAGAGGCGGGGATTCAGAGCTGGGGAATCAGAGGCGGGGAATCAGAGTTGGGGAATCAGAGGCAGGGAATCAGATATGGGGAATCAGAGGCGGGGAATCAGAGGCGGGGAAACAGAGGCGGGGAATCAGATATGGGGAATCAGAGGTGGGGAATCAGTGGCAGGGAATCAGTGGCAGGGAATCAGAGGCTGGGAATCTGAGGCGGGGAATCAGAGGCAGGGAATCAGACACGGGGAATCAGAGGCGGGGAATCAGAGATGGGGAATCAGAGGCGGGGAATCAGAGGCAGGGAATCGGATGCCGGGAATCAGAGGCGGGGAATCAGAGCTGGGGAATCAGAGGCGGGGAATCAGAGTTGGGGAATCAGAGGCGGGGAATCAGATATGGGGAAATAGAGGCGGGGAATCAGATATGGGGAATCAGAGGTGTGGAATCAGAGGTTGGGAATCAGAGGCAGGGAATCAGAGGCGGGGAAACAGAGGCGGGGAATCAGATATGGGGAATCAGAGGTGGCGAATCAAAGGCGGTGAAACAGAGATGGGGAATCAGAGGCGGGGAATCAGAGGCAGGGAATCAGAGCTGGGGAAACAGAGGCGGGGAATCAGATATGGGGAATCAGAGGTGGGGAATCAGGGGCGGGGAATCAGTGGCAGGGAATCAGAGGCCGGGAATAAAAGGCGGGGAATCAGAGCTGGGGAATCAGAGGCGGGGAATCAGAGTTGGGGAATCAGAGGAGGGGAATCAGATATGGGGAAACAGAGGCCGGGAATCTGAGGCAGGGAAACAGAGGCAGGGAATCAGATATGGGGAATCAGAGGTGGGGAATTAGAGGTTGCGAATCAGAGGCGGGGACTCAGAGGCAGGGAATCAGATGTGCGGAATCAGAGATGGGGAATCAGAGGCAGGGAATCAGAATCAGAAGCAGGGAATCAGAGGCCGGGAATCAGAGGCCGGAATCAGATGCTGGGAATCAGAGGCCTGGAATCAGAGGCGGGGAATCAGAGGCAGGGAATCAGATGCGGGGAATCAGAGGCGGGGAATCAGAGCTGGGGAATCAGAGGCAGGGTATTAGAGTTGGGGAATCAGAGGCGGGGAATCAGATATGGGGAAACAGAGGTGGGGAATCAGAGGCGGGGAAACAGAGGCAGGGAATCAGATATGGGGAATCAGAGGCGGGGAATCAGAGGTGGGGAATCATAGGCAGGGAATCGGATGTGCGGAATCAGAGATAGGGAATCAGAGGCCGGGAATGAGAGGTGGTGAATCAGATATGGGGAATCAGAGGCGGGGAATCAGAGGCAGGGAATCAGATGCGGTGAATCAGAGGTGGGCAATCAGAGGCGGGGAATCAGATATGGGGAATCAGAGGCGGGGAATCAGAGGCGGGGAAACAGAGGCGGGGAATCCGATATGGGGAATCAGAGGTGGGGCATCAGAGGTTGTGAATCACAGATGGGGAATAAGAGGTGGGGAATCAGAGGCAGGGAATCAGACGCGGGGAATCAGAGGCGGGGATTCAGAGCTGGGGAATCAGAAGCGGGGAATCAGAGTTGGGGAATCAGAGGCGGGGAATCAGATATGGGGAATCAGAGGCAGGGAATCAAGGGCGGGGAATCAGAGGCAGGGAATCAGACGCGGGGAATCTGAGACGGGGAATCAGAGCTGAGGAATCAGAGGTGGGGAATCAGAGTTGGGGAATCAGAGGCAGGGAATTGGATGTGCGGAATCAGAGATGGGGAATCAGAGGTGGGGAATCAGAGTTGGGGATTCAGAGGCGGGGAATCAGATATGGGGAAACAGAGGCGGGGAATCAGAGGCGGGAAAACAGAGGCGGGGAATTAGATATGGGGAATCAGAGGTGGGGAATCAGACCTGGGGAATCTGAGGCAGGGAATCAGAGTTGGGGATTCAGAGGTGGGGAATCAGAGGCGGTGAATCAGAGATGGGGAATCAGAAGCGGGGAATCAGAGGCAGGAAATCAGACACGGGGATTCAGAGGCTGGGAATCAGACGGGGGGAATCAAAGGCGGGGAATCAGAGCTGGGGAATCTGAGGCAGGTAATCAGAGTTGGGGATTCAGAGGCGGGGAATCAGATATGGGGAAACAGAGGCGGGGAATCAGAGGCGGGAAAACAGAGGCGGGGAATTAGATATGGGGAATCAGAGGTGGGGAATCAGAGGTGGTGAATCAGAGATGGGGAATCAGAGGCGGGGAATCAGAGGCAGGGAATCGGACGCCGGGAATCAGAGGCGGGGAATCAGAGCTGGGGAATCAGAGGCGGGGAATCAGAGTTGGGGAATCAGAGGCGGGGAATCAGATATGGGGAAATAGAGGCGGGGAATCAGATATGGGGAATCAGAGGTGTGGAATCAGAGGTTGGGAATCAGAGGCAGGGAATCAGAGGCGGGGAAACAGAGGCGGGGAATCAGATATGGGGAATCAGAGGTGGCGAATCAAAGGCGGTGAAACAGAGATGGGGAATCAGGGCAGGGAATCAGAGGCAGGGAATCAGAGCTGGGGAAACAGAGCCGGGGAATCAGATATGGGGAATCAGAGGTGGGGAATCAGAGTTGGGGAATCAGAGGCAGGGAATTGGATGTGCGGAATCAGAGATGGGGAATCAGAGGTGGGGAATCAGAGGCGGTGAATCAGAGATGGGGAATCAGAGGCGGGGAATCAGAGGCAGGGAATCAGAGGCAGGGAATCAGAGGCGGGGAATCAGAGGCAGGGAATCAGACGCGGGGAATCTGAGGCGGGGAATCAGAGCTGGGGAATCAGAGGTGGGGAATCAGAGTTGGGGAATCAGAGGCAGGGAATTGGATGTGCGGAATCAGAGATGGGGAATCAGAGGTGGGGAATCAGAGGCGGTGAATCAGAGATGGGGAATCAGAGGCGGGGAATCAGAGGCAGGAAATCAGACACGGGGATTCAGAGGCTGGGAATCAGACGGGGGGAATCAAAGGCGGGGAATCAGAGCTGGGGAATCTGAGGCGGGGAATCAAAGGCGGGAAAACAGAGGCGGGGAATTAGATATGGGGAATCTGAGGTGGGGAATCAGAGGTGGTGAATCAGAGATGGGGAATCAGAGGCGGGGAATCAGAGGCAGGGAATCGGACGCCGGGAATCAGAGGCGGGGAATCAGAGCTGGGGAATCAGAGGCGGGGAATCAGAGGCGGGGAATCAGAGTTGGGGAATCAGAGGCGGGGAATCAGATATGGGGAAATAGAGGCAGGGAATCAGATATGGGGAATCAGAGGTGTGGAATCAGAGGTTGGGAATCAGATGCAGGGAATCAGAGGCGGGGAAACAGAGGCGGGGAATCAGATATGGGGAATCAGAGGTGGCGAATCAAAGGCGGTGAAACAGAGATGGGGAATCAGGGCAGGGAATCAGAGGCAGGGAATCAGAGCTGGGGAAACAGAGGCGGGGAATCATATATGGGGAATCAGAGGTGGGGAATCAGGGGCGGGGAATCAGTGGCAGGGAATCAGAGCTGGGGAATCAGAGGTGGGGAATCAGAGCTGGGGAAACAGAGGCGGGGAATCAGATATGGGGAATCAGAGGTGGGGAATCAGGGGCGGGGAATCAGTGGCAGGGAATCAGAGGCCGGGAATAAACGGCGGGGAATCAGAGCTGGGGAATCAGAGGCGGGGAATCAGAGTTGGGGAATCAGAGGAGGGGAATCAGATATGGGGAAACAGAGGCCGGGAATCAGAGGCAGGGAAACAGAGGCGGGGAATCAGATATGGGGAATCAGATGCTGGGAATAAGAGGCCGGGAATCAGAGGTGGGGAATCAGAGTCTGGGAATCAGAGATGGGGATTCAGAGGCGGGGAATGAGATATGGAGAATCAGAGGCGGGGAATCAGGGGCGGGGAAACAGAGGTGGGGAATCAGATATGGGGAATCAGAGGTGGCGAATCAAAGGCGGTGAATCAGAGATGGGGAATCAGAGGCGGGGAATCAGAGGCAGGGAATCAGATGCGGGGATTCAGAGGCGGGGAATCAGAGCTGGCGAATCAGAGGCGGGGAATCAGAGGTGGGCAATCAGAGCCGGGGAATCAGATATGGGGAATCAGAGGCGGGGAATCAGAGGCGGGGAAACAGAGGCGCGGAATCAGATATGGGGAATCAGAGGTGGGGAATCAGAGGTTGTGAATCAGAGATGGGGAATCAAGGCGGGGAATCAGAGGGAGGGAATCAGACGCGGGGAATCAGAGGCGGGGATTCAGAGCTGGGGAATCAGAGGCGGGGAATCAGAGTTGGGGAATCAGAGGCAGGGAATCAGATATGGGGAATCAGAGGCGGGGAATCAGAAGCGGGGAAACAGAGGCGGGGAATCAGATATGGGGAATCAGAGGTGGGGAATCAGTGGCAGGGAATCAGTGGCAGGGAATCAGAGGCTGGGAATCTGAGGCGGGGAATCAGAGGCAGGGAATCAGACACGGGGAATCAGAGGCGGGGAATCAGAGATGGGGAATCAGAGGCGGGGAATCAGAGGCAGGGAATCGGATGCCGGGAATCAGAGGCGGCGAATCAGAGCTGGGGAATCAGAGGCGGGGAATCAGAGTTGGGGAATCAGAGGCGGGGAATCAGATATGGGGAAATAGAGGCGGGGAATCAGATATGGGGAATCAGATGTGTGGAATCAGAGGTTGGGAATCAGAGGCAGGGAATCAGAGGCGGGGAAACAGAGGCGGGGAATCAGATATGGGGAATCAGAGGTGGCGAATCAAAGGCGGTGAAACAGAGATGGGGAATCAGAGGCGGGGAATCAGAGGCAGGGAATCAGAGCTGGGGAAACAGAGGCGGGGAATCAGATATGGGGAATCAGAGGTGGGGAATCAGGGGCGGGGAATCAGTGGCAGGGAATCAGAGGCCGGGAATAAAAGGCGGGGAATCAGAGCTGGGAAATCAGAGGCGGGGAATCAGAGTTGGGGAATCAGAGGAGGGGAATCAGATATGGGGAAACAGAGGCCGGGAATCTGAGGCAGGGAAACAGAGGCGGGGAATCAGATATGGGGAATCAGAGGTGGGGAATTAGAGGTTGCGAATCAGAGGCGGGGACTCAGAGGCAGGGAATCAGATGTGCGGAATCAGAGATGGGGAATCAGAGGCAGGGAATCAGAATCAGAAGCAGGGAATCAGAGGCCGGGAATCAGAGGCCGGAATCAGATGCTGGGAATCAGAGGCCTGGAATCAGAGGCGGGGAATCAGAGGCAGGGAATCAGATGCTGGGAATCAGAGGCGGGGAATCAGAGCTGGGGAATCAGAGGCAGGGTATTAGAGTTGGGGAATCAGAGGCGGGGAATCAGATATGGGGAAACAGAGGTGGGGAATCAGAGGCGGGGAAACAGAGGCAGGGAATCAGATATGGGGAATCAGAGGCGGGGAATCAGAGGTGGGGAATCATAGGCAGGGAATCGGATGTGCGGAATCAGAGATAGGGAATCAGAGGCCGGGAATGAGAGGTGGTGAATCAGATATGGGGAATCAGAGGCGGGGAATCAGAGGCAGGGAATCAGATGCGGGGAATCAGAGGTGGGCAATAAGAGGCGGGGAATCAGATATTGGGAATCAGAGGCGGGGAATCAGAGGCGGGGAAACAGAGGCGGGGAATCCGATATGGGGAATCAGAGGTGGGGCATCAGAGGTTGTGAATCACAGATGGGGAATAAGAGGCGGGGAATCAGAGGCAGGGAATCAGACGCGGGGAATCAGAGGCGGGGATTCAGAGCTGGGGAATCAGAAGCGGGGAATCAGAGTTGGGGAATCAGAGGCGGGGAATCAGATATGGGGAATCAGAGGCAGGGAATCAAGGGCGGGGAATCAGAGGCAGGGAATCAGACGCGGGGAATCAGAGGCGGGGAATCAGAGCTGGGGAATCAGAGGTGGGGAATCAGAGTTGGGGAATCAGAGGCAGGGAATTGGATGTGCGGAATCAGAGATGGGGAATCAGAGGTGGGGAATCAGAGTTGGGGATTCAGAGGCGGGGAATCAGATATGGGGAAACAGAGGCGGGGAATCAGAGGCGGGAAAACAGAGGCGGGGAATTAGATATGGGGAATCAGAGGTGGGGAATCAGACCTGGGGAATCTGAGGCAGGGAATCAGAGTTGGGGATTCAGAGGCGGGGAATCAGAGGTGGGGAATCAGAGGCGGTGAATCAGAGATGGGGAATCAGAAGCGGGGAATCAGAGGCAGGAAATCAGACACGGGGATTCAGAGGCTGGGAATCAGACGGGGGGAATCAAAGGCGGGGAATCAGAGCTGGGGAATCTGAGGCAGGTAATCAGAGTTGGGGATTCAGAGGCGGGGAATCAGATATGGGGAAACAGAGGTGGGGAATCAGAGGCGGGAAAACAGAGGCGGGGAATTAGATATGGGGAATCAGAGGTGGGGAATCAGAGGTGGTGAATCAGAGATGGGGAATCAGAGGCGGGGAATCAGAGGCAGGGAATCGGACGCCGGGAATCAGAGGCGGGGAATCAGAGCTGGGGAATCAGAGGCGGGGAATCAGAGTTGGGGAATCAGAGGCGGGGAATCAGATATGGGGAAATAGAGGCGGGGAATCAGATATGGGGAATCATAGGTGTGGAATCAGAGGTTGGGAATCAGAGGCAGGGAATCAGAGGCGGGGAAACAGAGGCGGGGAATCAGATATGGGGAATCAGAGGTGGCGAATCAAAGGCGGTGAAACAGAGATGGGGAATCAGGGCAGGGAATCAGAGGCAGGGAATCAGAGCTGGGGAAACAGAGGCGGGGAATCAGATATGGGGAATCAGAGGTGGGGAATCAGGGGCGGGGAATCAGTGGAAGGGAATCAGAGCTGGGGAATCGGAGGTGGGGAATCAGAGCTGGGGAAACAGAGGCGGGGAATCAGATATGGGGAATCAGAGGTGGGGAATCAGGGGCGGGGAATCAGTGGCAGGGAATCAGAGGCCGGGAATAAACGGCGGGGAATCAGAGCTGGGGAATCAGAGGCGGGGAATCAGAGTTGGGGAATCAGAGGAGGGGAATCAGATATGGGGAAACAGAGGCCGGGAATCAGAGGCAGGGAAACAGAGGCGGGGAATCAGATATGGGGAATCAGATGCTGGGAATAAGAGGCCGGGAATCAGAGGTGGGGAATCAGAGTCTGGGAATCAGAGATGGGGATTCAGAGGCGGGGAATGAGATATGGAGAATCAGAGGCGGGGTATCAGGGGCGGGGAAACAGAGGTGGGGAATCAGATATGGGGAATCAGAGGTGGCGAATCAAAGGCGGTGAATCAGAGATGGGGAATCAGAAGCTGGGAATCAGAGGCAGGGAATCAGATGCGGGGATTCAGAGGCGGGGAATCAGAGCTGGCGAATCAGAGGCGGGGAATCAGAGGTGGGCAATCAGAGCCGGGGAATCAGATATGGGGAATCAGAGGCGGGGAATCAGAGGCGGGGATTCAGAGCTGGGGAATCAGAGGCGGGGAATCAGAGTTGGGGAATCAGAGGCAGGGAATCAGATATGGGGAATCAGAGGCGGGGAATCAGAGGCGGGGAAACAGAGGCGGGAAATCAGATATGGGGAATCAGAGGTGGGGAATCAGTGGCAGGGAATCTGAGGCGGGGAATTAGAGGCAGGGAATCAGACACGGGGAATCAGAGGCGGGGAATCAGAGGCGGGGAATCAGAGATGGGGAATCAGAGGCGGGGAATCAGAGGCAGGGAATCGGATGCCGGGAATCAGAGGCGGGGAATCAGAGCTGGGGAATCAGAGGCGGGGAATCAGAGTTGGGGAATCAGAGGCGGGGAATCAGATATGGGGAAATAGAGGCGGGGAATCAGATATGGGGAATCAGAGGTGTGGAATCAGAGGTTGGGAATCAGAGGCAGGGAATCAGAGGCGGGGAATCAGAGGCAGGGAATCGGTTGTGCGGAATCAGAGATGGGGAATCAGATGTGGGGAATCAGAGGCAGTGAATCAGAGATGGGGAATCAGAGGCGGGGAATCAGAGGCAGGAAATCAGACAGGGATTCAGAGGCTGGGAATCAGACGGGGGGAATCAAAGGCGGGAAAACAGAGCTGGTGAATCAGAGGCAGGGAATCAGAGTTGGGGATTCAGAGGCGGGGAATCAGATATGGGGAAACAGAGGCGGGGAATGAGAGGCGGGCAAACAGAGGCGGGGAATTAGATATGGGGAATCAGAGGTGGGAAATCAGATGTGGTGAATCAGAGATGGGGAATCACAGGCGGGGAATCAGAGGCAGCGAATAGAACGCGGGGAATCAGAGGCAGGGAATCAGAGCTGGGGAATCAGAGGCGGGGAATCAGATATGGGGAAACAGAGGCGGGGAATCAGAGGCGGGGAAACAGAGGCGGGGAATCAGACATGGGGAATCGGATGCGGGGAATCAGAGGCGGGGAATCATAGCTGGGGAATCAGAGGCGGGGAATCAGAGTTGGGGCATCAGAGGTGGGGAATTAGATATGGGGAAACAGAGGCGGGGAATCAGAGGCGGGGAAACAGAGGCGGGGAATCAGATATGGGGAATCAGAGGTGGGGAATCAGAGGCAGGGAATCAGATATGCGGAATCAGAGGCGGGGAATCAGAGCTGGGGAATCAGAGGTGGGGAATCAGAGTTGGGGAATCAGAGGCAGGGAATTGGATGTGCGGAATCAGAGATGGGGAATCAGAGGTGGGGAATCAGAGTTGGGGATTCAGAGGCGGGGAATCAGATATGGGGAAACAGAGGCGGGGAATCAGAGGCGGGAAAACAGAGGCGGGGAATTAGATATGGGGAATCAGAGGTGGGGAATCAGACCTGGGGAATCTGAGGCAGGGAATCAGAGTTGGGGATTCAGAGGCGGGGAATCAGAGGTGGGGAATCAGAGGCGGTGAATCAGAGATGGGGAATCAGAAGCGGGGAATCAGAGGCAGGAAATCAGACACGGGGATTCAGAGGCTGGGAATCAGACGGGGGGAATCAAAGGCGGGGAATCAGAGCTGGGGAATCTGAGGCAGGTAATCAGAGTTGGGGATTCAGAGGCGGGGAATCAGATATGGGGAAACAGAGGTGGGGAATCAGAGGCGGGAAAACAGAGGCGGGGAATTAGATATGGGGAATCAGAGGTGGGGAATCAGAGGTGGTGAATCAGAGATGGGGAATCAGAGGCGGGGAATCAGAGGCAGGGAATCGGACGCCGGGAATCAGAGGCGGGGAATCAGAGCTGGGGAATCAGAGGCGGGGAATCAGAGTTGGGGAATCAGAGGCGGGGAATCAGATATGGGGAAATAGAGGCGGGGAATCAGATATGGGGAATCATAGGTGTGGAATCAGAGGTTGGGAATCAGAGGCAGGGAATCAGAGGCGGGGAAACAGAGGCGGGGAATCAGATATGGGGAATCAGAGGTGGCGAATCAAAGGCGGTGAAACAGAGATGGGGAATCAGGGCAGGGAATCAGAGGCAGGGAATCAGAGCTGGGGAAATAGAGGCGGGGAATCAGATATGGGGAATCAGAGGTGGGGAATCAGGGGCGGGGAATCAGTGGAAGGGAATCAGAGCTGGGGAATCGGAGGTGGGGAATCAGAGCTGGGGAAACAGAGGCGGGGAATCAGATATGGGGAATCAGAGGTGGGGAATCAGGGGCGGGGAATCAGTGGCAGGGAATCAGAGGCCGGGAATAAACGGCGGGGAATCAGAGCTGGGGAATCAGAGGCGGGGAATCAGAGTTGGGGAATCAGAGGAGGGGAATCAGATATGGGGAAACAGAGGCCGGGAATCAGAGGCAGGGAAACAGAGGCGGGGAATCAGATATGGGGAATCAGATGCTGGGAATAAGAGGCCGGGAATCAGAGGTGGGGAATCAGAGTCTGGGAATCAGAGATGGGGATTCAGAGGCGGGGAATGAGATATGGAGAATCAGAGGCGGGGTATCAGGGGCGGGGAAACAGAGGTGGGGAATCAGATATGGGGAATCAGAGGTGGCGAATCAAAGGCGGTGAATCAGAGATGGGGAATCAGAAGCTGGGAATCAGAGGCAGGGAATCAGATGCGGGGATTCAGAGGCGGGGAATCAGAGCTGGCGAATCAGAGGCGGGGAATCAGAGGTGGGCAATCAGAGCCGGGGAATCAGATATGGGGAATCAGAGGCGGGGAATCAGAGGCGGGGATTCAGAGCTGGGGAATCAGAGGCGGGGAATCAGAGTTGGGGAATCAGAGGCAGGGAATCAGATATGGGGAATCAGAGGCGGGGAATCAGAGGCGGGGAAACAGAGGCGGGAAATCAGATATGGGGAATCAGAGGTGGGGAATCAGTGGCAGGGAATCTGAGGCGGGGAATTAGAGGCAGGGAATCAGACACGGGGAATCAGAGGCGGGGAATCAGAGGCGGGGAATCAGAGATGGGGAATCAGAGGCGGGGAATCAGAGGCAGGGAATCGGATGCCGGGAATCAGAGGCGGGGAATCAGAGCTGGGGAATCAGAGGCGGGGAATCAGAGTTGGGGAATCAGAGGCGGGGAATCAGATATGGGGAAATAGAGGCGGGGAATCAGATATGGGGAATCAGAGGTGTGGAATCAGAGGTTGGGAATCAGAGGCAGGGAATCAGAGGCGGGGAATCAGAGGCAGGGAATCGGTTGTGCGGAATCAGAGATGGGGAATCAGATGTGGGGAATCAGAGGCAGTGAATCAGAGATGGGGAATCAGAGGCGGGGAATCAGAGGCAGGAAATCAGACAGGGATTCAGAGGCTGGGAATCAGACGGGGGGAATCAAAGGCGGGAAAACAGAGCTGGTGAATCAGAGGCAGGGAATCAGAGTTGGGGATTCAGAGGCGGGGAATCAGATATGGGGAAACAGAGGCGGGGAATGAGAGGCGGGCAAACAGAGGCGGGGAATTAGATATGGGGAATCAGAGGTGGGAAATCAGATGTGGTGAATCAGAGATGGGGAATCACAGGCGGGGAATCAGAGGCAGCGAATAGAACGCGGGGAATCAGAGGCAGGGAATCAGAGCTGGGGAATCAGAGGCGGGGAATCAGATATGGGGAAACAGAGGCGGGGAATCAGAGGCGGGGAAACAGAGGCGGGGAATCAGACATGGGGAATCGGATGCGGGGAATCAGAGGCGGGGAATCATAGCTGGGGAATCAGAGGCGGGGAATCAGAGTTGGGGCATCAGAGGTGGGGAATTAGATATGGGGAAACAGAGGCGGGGAATCAGAGGCGGGGAAACAGAGGCGGGGAATCAGATATGGGGAATCAGAGGTGGGGAATCAGAGGCAGGGAATCAGATATGCGGAATCAGAGATGGGGAATCAGAGGCAGGGAATCAGAATCAGAAGCGGGGAATCAGAGGCCGGGAATCAGAGGCCGGGAATCAGATGCTGGGAATAAGAGGCCGGGAATCAGAGGTGGGGAATCAGAGTCTGGGAATCAGAGATGGGGATTCAGAGGCGGGGAATGAGATATGGAGAATCAGAGGCGGGGAATCAGAGGCGGGGAAACAGAGTTGGGGAATCAGATATGGGGAATCAGAGGTGGCGAATCAAAGGCGGTGAATCAGAGATGGTGAATCAGAGGCGGGGAATCAGAGGCAGGGAATCAGATGCGGGGATTCAGAGGCGGGGAACCAGAGCTGGCGAATCAGAGGCGGGGAATCAGAGGTGGGCAATCAGAGCCGGGGAATCAGATATGGGGAATCAGAGGCGGGGAAACAGAGGCGGGGAATCAGAGGTTGTGAATCAGAGATGGGGAATCAAGGCGGGGAATCAGAGGGAGGGAATCAGACGCGGGGAATCAGAGGCGGGGATCCAGAGCTGGGGAATCAGAGGCGGGGAATCAGAGTTGGGGAATCAGAGGCAGGGAATCAGATATGGGGAATCAGAGGCGGGGAATCAGAGGCGGGGAAACAGAGGCGGGGAATCAGATATGGGGAATCAGAGGTGGGGAATCGGGGGCAGGGAATCAGTGGCAGGGAATCAGAGGCGGGGAATCTGAGGCGGGGAATCAGAGGCAGGGAATCAGACACGGGGAATCAGAGGCGGGGAATCAGAGATGGCGAATCAGAGGCCGGGAATCAGAGGCAGGGAATCGGACGCCGGGAATCAGAGGCGGGGAATCAGAGCTGGGGAATCAGAGGCGGGGAATCAGAGTTGGGGAATCAGAGGCGGGGAGTCAGATATGGTGAAATAGAGGCGGGGAATCAGATATGGGGAATCAGAGATGTGGAATCAGAGGTTGGGAATCAGAGGCAGGGAATCAGAGGCGGGGAAACAGAGGCGGGAAATCAGATATGGGGAATCAGAGGTTGCGAATCAAAGGCGGTGAAACGGAGATGGGGAATCAGGGCAGGGAATCAGAGGCAGGGAATCAGAGCTGGGGAAACAGAGGCGGGGAATCAGATATGGGGAATCAGAGGTGGGGAATCAGGGGCGGGGAATCAGTGGCAGGGAATCAGAGCTGGGGAATCAGAGGTGGGGAATCAGAGCTGGGGAAACAGAGGCGGGGAATATGATATGGGGAATCAGAGGTGGGGAATCAGGGGCGGGGAATCAGTGGCAGGGAATCAGAGGCCGGGAATAAAAGGCGGGGAATCAGAGCTGGGGAATCAGAGGCGGGGAATCAGAGTTGGGGAATCAGAAGAGGGGAATCAGATATGGGGAAACAGAGGCCGGGAATCAGAGGCAGGGAAACAGAGGCGGGGAATCAGATATGGGGAATCAGAGGTGGGGAATTCGAGGTTGCGAATCAGAGGCGGGGAATCAGAGGCGGGGAATCAGAGGCAGGGAATCGGATGTGCGGAATCAGAGATGGGGAATCAGAGGTGGGGATTCAGAGGTGGTGAATCAGAGAAGGGGAATCAGAGGCTGGGAATCAGAGGCAGGGAATCAGACGCAGGGAATCAGAGGCGGGGAATCATAGCTGGCGAATTAGAGGAGGGGAATCAGAGTTGGGGAATCAGAGGCGGGGAATCAGATATGGGGAAACAGAGGCGGGGAATCAGAGGCGGGGAAACAGAGGCGGGGAATCAGATATGGGGAATCAGAGGTGGGGAATCAGAGGCAGGGAATCAGATGTGCGGAATCAGAGATGGGGAATCAGAGGCAGGGAATCAGAATCAGAAGCAGGGAATCAGAGGCCGGGAATAAGAGGCCGGAATCAGATGCTGGGAATCAGAGGCCTGGAATCAGAGGCGGGGAATCAGAGGCAGGGAATCAGATGCGGGGAATCAGAGGCGGGGAATCAGAGCTGGGGAATCAGAGGCAGGGTATTAGAGTTGGGGAATCAGAGGCGGGGAATCATATATGGGGAATCAGAGGTGGGGAATCAGAGGCGGGGAAACAGAGGCAGGGAATCAGATATGGGGAATCAGAGGCGGGGAATCAGAGGTGGGGAATCATAGGCAGGGAATCGGATGTGCGGAATCAGAGATGGGGAATCAGAGGCCGGGAATGAGAGGTGGTGAATCAGATATGGGGAATCAGAGGCGGGGAATCAGAGGCAGTGAATCAGACGCGGGGAATCAGAGGTGGGCAATCAGAGGCGGGGAATCAGATATGGGGAATCAGATGCGGGGAATCAAATGCGGGGAAACAGAGGCGGGGAATCAGATATGGGGAATCAGAGGTGGGGCATCAGAGGTTGTGAATCACAGATGGGGAATTAGAGGCGGGGAATCAGAGGCAGGGAATCAGACGCGGGGAATCAGAGGCGGGGATTCAGAGATGGGGAATCAGAAGCGGGGAATAAGAGTTGGGGAATCAGAGGCGGGGAATCAGATATGGGGAATCAGAGGCAGGGAATCAGAGGCGGGGAATCAGAGGCAGGGAATCAGATGCGGGGAATCTGAGGCGGGGAATCAGAGCTGGGGAATCAGAGGTGGGGAATCAGAGTTGGGGAATCAGAGGCAGTGAATTGGATGTGCGGAATCAGAGATGGGGAATCAGAGGTGGGGAATCAGAGGCGGTGAATCAGAGATGGGGAATCAGAGGCGGGGAATCAGAGGCAGGAAATCAGACACGGGGATTCAGAGGCTGGGAATCAAACGGGGGGAATCAAAGGCGGGAAATCAGAGCTGGGGAATCTGAGGCAGGTAATCAGAGTTGGGGATTCAGAGGCGGGGAATCAGATATGGGGAAACAGAGGCGGGGAATCAGAGGCGGGAAAACAGAGGCGGGGAATCAGATATGGGGAATCAGAGGTGTGGAATCAGAGGTTGGGAATCAGAGGCAGGGAATCAGAGGCGGGGAAACAGAGGCGGGGAATCAGATATGGGGAATCAGAGGTGGCGAATCAAAGGCGGTGAAACAGAGATGGGGAATCAGGGCAGGGAATCAGAGGCAGGGAATCAGAGCTGGGGAAACAGAGGCGGGGAATCAGATATGGGGAATCAGAGGTGGGGAATCAGGGGCGGGGAATCAGTGGAAGGGAATCAGAGCTGGGGAATCGGAGGTGGGGAATCAGAGCTGGGGAAACAGAGGCGGGGAATCAGATATGGGGAATCAGAGGTGGGGAATCAGGGGCGGGGAATCAGTGGCAGGGAATCAGAGGCCGGGAATAAACGGCGGGGAATCAGAGCTGGGGAATCAGAGGCGGGGAATCAGAGTTGGGGAATCAGAGGAGGGGAATCAGATATGGGGAAACAGAGGCCGGGAATCAGAGGCAGGGAAACAGAGGCGGGGAATCAGATATGGGGAATCAGATGCTGGGAATAAGAGGCCGGGAATCAGAGGTGGGGAATCAGAGTCTGGGAATCAGAGATGGGGATTCAGAGGCGGGGAATGAGATATGGAGAATCAGAGGCGGGGTATCAGGGGCGGGGAAACAGAGGTGGGGAATCAGATATGGGGAATCAGAGGTGGCGAATCAAAGGCGGTGAATCAGAGATGGGGAATCAGAAGCTGGGAATCAGAGGCAGGGAATCAGATGCGGGGATTCAGAGGCGGGGAATCAGAGCTGGCGAATCAGAGGCGGGGAATCAGAGGTGGGCAATCAGAGCCGGGGAATCAGATATGGGGAATCAGAGGCGGGGAATCAGAGGCGGGGAAACAGAGGCGGGGAATCAGATATGGGGAATCAGAGGTGGGGAATCAGAGGTTGTGAATCAGAGATGGGGAATCAAGGTGGGGAATCAGAGGGAGGGAATCAGACGCGGGGAATCAGAGGCGGGGATTCAGAGCTGGGGAATCAGAGGCGGGGAATCAGAGTTGGGGAATCAGAGGCAGGGAATCAGATATGGGGAATCAGAGGCGGGGAATCAGAGGCGGGGAAACAGAGGCGGGAAATCAGATATGGGGAATCAGAGGTGGGGAATCAGTGGCAGGGAATCAGTGGCAGGGAATCAGAGGCTGGGAATCTGAGGCGGGGAATCAGAGGCAGGGAATCAGACACGGGGAATCAGAGGCGGGGAATCAGAGATGGGGAATCAGAGGCGGGGAATCAGAGGCAGGGAATCGGATGCCGGGAATCAGAGGCGGGGAATCAGAGCTGGGGAATCAGAGGCGGGGAATCAGAGTTGGGGAATCAGAGGCGGGGAATCAGATATGGGGAAATAGAGGCGGGGAATCAGATATGGGGAATCAGAGGTGTGGAATCAGAGGTTGGGAATCAGAGGCAGGGAATCAGAGGCGGGGAATCAGAGGCAGGGAATCGGTTGTGCGGAATCAGAGATGGGGAATCAGATGTGGGGAATCAGAGGCAGTGAATCAGAGATGGGGAATCAGAAGCGGGGAATCAGAGGCAGGAAATCAGACAGGGATTCAGAGGCTGGGAATCAGACGGGGGGAATCAAAGGCGGGAAAACAGAGCTGGTGAATCAGAGGCAGGGAATCAGAGTTGGGGATTCAGAGGCGGGGAATCAGATATGGGGAAACAGAGGCGGGGAATGAGAGGCGGGCAAACAGAGGCGGGGAATTAGATATGGGGAATCAGAGGTGGGAAATCAGATGTGGTGAATCAGAGATGGGGAATCACAGGCGGGGAATCAGAGGCAGCGAATAGAACGCGGGGAATCAGAGGCAGGGAATCAGAGCTGGGGAATCAGAGGCGGGGAATCAGATATGGGGAAACAGAGGCGGGGAATCAGAGGCGGGGAAACAGAGGCGGGGAATCAGACATGGGGAATCGGATGCGGGGAATCAGAGGCGGGGAATCATAGCTGGGGAATCAGAGGCGGGGAATCAGAGTTGGGGCATCAGAGGTGGGGAATTAGATATGGGGAAACAGAGGCGGGGAATCAGAGGCGGGGAAACAGAGGCGGGGAATCAGATATGGGGAATCAGAGGTGGGGAATCAGAGGCAGGGAATCAGATGTGCGGAATCAGAGATGGGGAATCAGAGGCAGGGAATCAGAATCAGAAGCGGGGAATCAGAGGCCGGGAATCAGAGGCCGGGAATCAGATGCTGGGAATAAGAGGCCGGGAATCAGAGGTGGGGAATCAGAGTCTGGGAATCAGAGATGGGGATTCAGAGGCGGGGAATTAGATATGGAGAATCAGAGGCGGGGAATCAGAGGCGGGGAAACAGAGTTGGGGAATCAGATATGGGGAATCAGAGGTGGCGAATCAAAGGCGGTGAATCAGAGATGGGGAATCAGAGGCGGGGAATCAGAGGCAGGGAATCAGATGCGGGGATTCAGAGGCGGGGAATCAGAGCTGGCGAATCAGAGGCGGGGAATCAGAGGTGGGCAATCAGAGCCGGGGAATCAGATATGGGGAATCAGAGGCAGGGAAACAGAGGCAGGGAATCAGATATGGGGAATCAGAGGTGGGGAATCAGAGGTTGTGAATCAGAGATGGGGAATCAAGGCGGGGAATCAGAGGGAGGGAATCAGACGCGGGGAATCAGAGGCGGGGATCCAGAGCTGGGGAATCAGAGGCGGGGAATCAGAGTTGGGGAATCAGAGGCAGGGAATCAGATATGGGGAATCAGAGGCGGGGAATCAGAGGCGGGGAAACAGAGGCGGGGAATCAGATATGGGGAATCAGAGGTGGGGAATCGGGGGCAGGGAATCAGTGGCAGGGAATCAGAGGCGGGGAATCTGAGGCGGGGAATCAGAGGCAGGGAATCAGACACGGGGAATCAGAGGCGGGGAATCAGAGATGGCGAATCAGAGGCCGGGAATCAGAGGCAGGGAATCGGACGCCGGGAATCAGAGGCGGGGAATCAGAGCTGGGGAATCAGAGGAGGGGAATCAGAGTTGGGGAATCAGAGGCGGGGAGTCAGAGGCAGGGAATCAGATGCGGGGAATCAGAGGTGGGCAATAAGAGGCGGGGAATCAGATATTGGGAATCAGAGGCGGGGAATCAGAGGCGGGGAAACAGAGGCGGGGAATCCGATATGGGGAATCAGAGGTGGGGCATCAGAGGTTGTGAATCACAGATGGGGAATAAGAGGCGGGGAATCAGAGGCAGGGAATCAGACGCGGGGAATCAGAGGCGGGGATTCAGAGCTGGGGAATCAGAAGCGGGGAATCAGAGTTGGGGAATCAGAGGCGGGGAATCAGATATGGGGAATCAGAGGCAGGGAATCAAGGGCGGGGAATCAGAGGCAGGGAATCAGACGCGGGGAATCAGAGGCGGGGAATCAGAGCTGGGGAATCAGAGGTGGGGAATCAGAGTTGGGGAATCAGAGGCAGGGAATTGGATGTGCGGAATCAGAGATGGGGAATCAGAGGTGGGGAATCAGAGTTGGGGATTCAGAGGCGGGGAATCAGATATGGGGAAACAGAGGCGGGGAATCTGAGGCGGGAAAACAGAGGCGGGGAATTAGATATGGGGAATCAGAGGTGGGGAATCAGACCTGGGGAATCTGAGGCAGGGAATCAGAGTTGGGGATTCAGAGGCGGGGAATCAGAGGTGGGGAATCAGAGGCGGTGAATCAGAGATGGGGAATCAGAAGCGGGGAATCAGAGGCAGGAAATCAGACACGGGGATTCAGAGGCTGGGAATCAGACGGGGGGAATCAAAGGCGGGGAATCAGAGCTGGGGAATCTGAGGCAGGTAATCAGAGTTGGGGATTCAGAGGCGGGGAATCAGATATGGGGAAACAGAGGTGGGGAATCAGAGGCGGGAAAACAGAGGCGGGGAATTAGATATGGGGAATCAGAGGTGGGGAATCAGAGGTGGTGAATCAGAGATGGGGAATCAGAGGCGGGGAATCAGAGGCAGGGAATCGGACGCCGGGAATCAGAGGCGGGGAATCAGAGCTGGGGAATCAGAGGCGGGGAATCAGAGTTGGGGAATCAGAGGCGGGGAATCAGATATGGGGAAATAGAGGCGGGGAATCAGATATGGGGAATCAGAGGTGTGGAATCAGAGGTTGGGAATCAGAGGCAGGGAATCAGAGGCGGGGAAACAGAGGCGGGGAATCAGATATGGGGAATCAGAGGTGGCGAATCAAAGGCGGTGAAACAGAGATGGGGAATCAGGGCAGGGAATCAGAGGCAGGGAATCAGAGCTGGGGAAACAGAGGCGGGGAATCAGATATGGGGAATCAGAGGTGGGGAATCAGGGGCGGGGAATCAGTGGAAGGGAATCAGAGCTGGGGAATCGGAGGTGGGGAATCAGAGCTGGGGAAACAGAGGCGGGGAATCAGATATGGGGAATCAGAGGTGGGGAATCAGGGGCGGGGAATCAGTGGCAGGGAATCAGATGCCGGGAATAAACGGCGGGGAATCAGAGCTGGGGAATCAGAGGCGGGGAATCAGAGTTGGGGAATCAGAGGAGGGGAATCAGATATGGGGAAACAGAGGCCGGGAATCAGAGGCAGGGAAACAGAGGCGGGGAATCAGATATGGGGAATCAGATGCTGGGAATAAGAGGCCGGGAATCAGAGGTGGGGAATCAGAGTCTGGGAATCAGAGATGGGGATTCAGAGGCGGGGAATGAGATATGGAGAATCAGAGGCGGGGTATCAGGGGCGGGGAAACAGAGGTGGGGAATCAGATATGGGGAATTAGAGGTGGCGAATCAAAGGCGGTGAATCAGAGATGGGGAATCAGAAGCTGGGAATCAGAGGCAGGGAATCAGATGCGGGGATTCAGAGGCGGGGAATCAGAGCTGGCGAATCAGAGGCGGGGAATCAGAGGTGGGCAATCAGAGCCGGGGAATCAGATATGGGGAATCAGAGGCGGGGAATCAGAGGCGGGGAAACAGAGGCGGGGAATCAGATATGGGGAATCAGAGGTGGGGAATCAGAGGTTGTGAATCAGAGATGGGGAATCAAGGTGGGGAATCAGAGCGAGGGAATCAGACGCGGGGAATCAGAGGCGGGGATTCAGAGCTGGGGAATCAGAGGCGGGGAATCAGAGTTGGGGAATCAGAGGCAGGGAATCAGATATGGGGAATCAGAGGCGGGGAATCAGAGGCGGGGAAACAGAGGCGGGAAATCAGATATGGGGAATCAGAGGTGGGGAATCAGTGGCAGGGAATCTGAGGCGGGGAATCAGAGGCAGGGAATCAGACACGGGGAATCAGAGGCGGGGAATCAGAGATGGGGAATCAGAGGCGGGGAATCAGAGGCAGGGAATCGGATGCCGGGAATCAGAGGCGGGGAATCAGAGCTGGGGAATCAGAGGCGGGGAATCAGAGTTGGGGAATCAGAGGCGGGGAATCAGATATGGGGAAATAGAGGCGGGGAATCAGATATGGGGAATCAGAGGTGTGGAATCAGAGGTTGGGAATCAGAGGCAGGGAATCAGAGGCGGGGAATCAGAGGCAGGGAATCGGTTGTGCGGAATCAGAGATGGGGAATCAGAGTTGGGGAATCAGAGGCAGGGAATCAGATATGGGGAATCAGAGGCGGGGAATCAGAGGCGGGGAAACAGAGGCGGGGAATCAGATATGGGGAATCAGAGGTGGGGAATCGGGGGCAGGGAATCAGTGGCAGGGAATCAGAGGCGGGGAATCTGAGGCGGGGAATCAGAGGCAGGGAATCAGACACGGGGAATCAGAGGCGGGGAATCAGAGATGGCGAATCAGAGGCCGGGAATGAGAGGCAGGGAATCGGACGCCGGGAATCAGAGGCGGGGAATCAGAGCTGGGGAATCAGAGGCGGGGAATCAGAGTTGGGGAATCAGAGGCGGGGAGTCAGATATGGGGAAATAGAGGCGGGGAATCAGATATGGGGAATCAGAGATGTGGAATCAGAGGTTGGGAATCAGAGGCAGGGAATCAGAGGCGGGGAAACAGAGGCGGGAAATCAGATATGGGGAATCAGAGGTTGCGAATCAAAGGCGGTGAAACGGAGATGGGGAATCAGGGCAGGGAATCAGAGGCAGGGAATCAGAGCTGGGGAAACAGAGGCGGGGAATCAGATATGGGGAATCAGAGGTGGGGAATCAGGGGCGGGGAATCAGTGGCAGGGAATCAGAGCTGGGGAATCAGAGGTGGGGAATCAGAGCTGGGGAAACAGAGGCGGGGAATATGATATGGGGAATCAGAGGTGGGGAATCAGGGGCGGGGAATCAGTGGCAGGGAATCAGAGGCCGGGAATAAAAGGCGGGGAATCAGAGCTGGGGAATCAGAGGCGGGGAATCAGAGTTGGGGAATCAGAAGAGGGGAATCAGATATGGGGAAACAGAGGCCGGGAATCAGAGGCAGGGAAACAGAGGCGGGGAATCAGATATGGGGAATCAGAGGTGGGGAATTCGAGGTTGCGAATCAGAGGCGGGGAATCAGAGGCGGGGAATCAGAGGCAGGGAATCGGATGTGCGGAATCAGAGATGGGGAATCAGAGGTGGGGATTCAGAGGTGGTGAATCAGAGAAGGGGAATCAGAGGCTGGGAATCAGAGGCAGGGAATCAGACGCAGGGAATCAGAGGCGGGGAATCATAGCTGGCGAATTAGAGGAGGGGAATCAGAGTTGGGGAATCAGAGGCGGGGAATCAGATATGGGGAAACAGAGGCGGGGAATCAGAGGCGGGGAAACAGAGGCGGGGAATCAGATATGGGGAATCAGAGGTGGGGAATCAGAGGCAGGGAATCAGATGTGCGGAATCAGAGATGGGGAATCAGAGGCAGGGAATCAGAATCAGAAGCAGGGAATCAGAGGCCGGGAATAAGAGGCCGGAATCAGATGCTGGGAATCAGAGGCCTGGAATCAGAGGCGGGGAATCAGAGGCAGGGAATCAGATGCGGGGAATCAGAGGCGGGGAATCAGAGCTGGGGAATCAGAGGCAGGGTATTAGAGTTGGGGAATCAGAGGCGGGGAATCATATATGGGGAATCAGAGGTGGGGAATCAGAGGCGGGGAAACAGAGGCAGGGAATCAGATATGGGGAATCAGAGGCGGGGAATCAGAGGTGGGGAATCATAGGCAGGGAATCGGATGTGCGGAATCAGAGATGGGGAATCAGAGGCCGGGAATGAGAGGTGGTGAATCAGATATGGGGAATCAGAGGCGGGGAATCAGAGGCAGTGAATCAGACGCGGGGAATCAGAGGTGGGCAATCAGAGGCGGGGAATCAGATATGGGGAATCAGATGCGGGGAATCAAAGGCGGGGAAACAGAGGCGGGGAATCAGATATGGGGAATCAGAGGTGGGGCATCAGAGGTTGTGAATCACAGATGGGGAATTAGAGGCGGGGAATCAGAGGCAGGGAATCAGACGCGGGGAATCAGAGGCGGGGATTCAGAGATGGGGAATCAGAAGCGGGGAATAAGAGTTGGGGAATCAGAGGCGGGGAATCAGATATGGGGAATCAGAGGCAGGGAATCAGAGGCGGGGAATCAGAGGCAGGGAATCAGATGCGGGGAATCTGAGGCGGGGAATCAGAGCTGGGGAATCAGAGGTGGGGAATCAGAGTTGGGGAATCAGAGGCAGTGAATTGGATGTGCGGAATCAGAGATGGGGAATCAGAGGTGGGGAATCAGAGGCGGTGAATCAGAGATGGGGAATCAGAGGCGGGGAATCAGAGGCAGGAAATCAGACACGGGGATTCAGAGGCTGGGAATCAAACGGGGGGAATCAAAGGCGGGAAATCAGAGCTGGGGAATCTGAGGCAGGTAATCAGAGTTGGGGATTCAGAGGCGGGGAATCAGATATGGGGAAACAGAGGCGGGGAATCAGAGGCGGGAAAACAGAGGCGGGGAATCAGATATGGGGAATCAGAGGTGTGGAATCAGAGGTTGGGAATCAGAGGCAGGGAATCAGAGGCGGGGAAACAGAGGCGGGGAATCAGATATGGGGAATCAGAGGTGGCGAATCAAAGGCGGTGAAACAGAGATGGGGAATCAGGGCAGGGAATCAGAGGCAGGGAATCAGAGCTGGGGAAACAGAGGCGGGGAATCAGATATGGGGAATCAGAGGTGGGGAATCAGGGGCGGGGAATCAGTGGAAGGGAATCAGAGCTGGGGAATCGGAGGTGGGGAATCAGAGCTGGGGAAACAGAGGCGGGGAATCAGATATGGGGAATCAGAGGTGGGGAATCAGGGGCGGGGAATCAGTGGCAGGGAATCAGAGGCCGGGAATAAACGGCGGGGAATCAGAGCTGGGGAATCAGAGGCGGGGAATCAGAGTTGGGGAATCAGAGGAGGGGAATCAGATATGGGGAAACAGAGGCCGGGAATCAGAGGCAGGGAAACAGAGGCGGGGAATCAGATATGGGGAATCAGATGCTGGGAATAAGAGGCCGGGAATCAGAGGTGGGGAATCAGAGTCTGGGAATCAGAGATGGGGATTCAGAGGCAGGGAATGAGATATGGAGAATCAGAGGCGGGGTATCAGGGGCGGGGAAACAGAGGTGGGGAATCAGATATGGGGAATCAGAGGTGGCGAATCAAAGGCGGTGAATCAGAGATGGGGAATCAGAAGCTGGGAATCAGAGGCAGGGAATCAGATGCGGGGATTCAGAGGCGGGGAATCAGAGCTGGCGAATCAGAGGCGGGGAATCAGAGGTGGGCAATCAGAGCCGGGGAATCAGATATGGGGAATCAGAGGCGGGGAATCAGAGGCGGGGAAACAGAGGCGGGGAATCAGATATGGGGAATCAGAGGTGGGGAATCAGAGGTTGTGAATCAGAGATGGGGAATCAAGGTGGGGAATCAGAGGGAGGGAATCAGACGCGGGGAATCAGAGGCGGGGATTCAGAGCTGGGGAATCAGAGGCGGGGAATCAGAGTTGGGGAATCAGAGGCAGGGAATCAGATATGGGGAATCAGAGGCGGGGAATCAGAGGCGGGGAAACAGAGGCGGGAAATCAGATATGGGGAATCAGAGGTGGGGAATCAGTGGCAGGGAATCAGTGGCAGGGAATCAGAGGCTGGGAATCTGAGGCGGGGAATCAGAGGCAGGGAATCAGACACGGGGAATCAGAGGCGGGGAATCAGAGATGGGGAATCAGAGGCGGGGAATCAGAGGCAGGGAATCGGATGCCGGGAATCAGAGGCGGGGAATCAGAGCTGGGGAATCAGAGGCGGGGAATCAGAGTTGGGGAATCAGAGGCGGGGAATCAGATATGGGGAAATAGAGGCGGGGAATCAGATATGGGGAATCAGAGGTGTGGAATCAGAGGTTGGGAATCAGAGGCAGGGAATCAGAGGCGGGGAATCAGAGGCAGGGAATCGGTTGTGCGGAATCAGAGATGGGGAATCAGATGTGGGGAATCAGAGGCAGTGAATCAGAGATGGGGAATCAGAAGCGGGGAATCAGAGGCAGGAAATCAGACAGGGATTCAGAGGCTGGGAATCAGACGGGGGGAATCAAAGGCGGGAAAACAGAGCTGGTGAATCAGAGGCAGGGAATCAGAGTTGGGGATTCAGAGGCGGGGAATCAGATATGGGGAAACAGAGGCGGGGAATGAGAGGCGGGCAAACAGAGGCGGGGAATTAGATATGGGGAATCAGAGGTGGGAAATCAGATGTGGTGAATCAGAGATGGGGAATCACAGGCGGGGAATCAGAGGCAGCGAATAGAACGCGGGGAATCAGAGGCAGGGAATCAGAGCTGGGGAATCAGAGGCGGGGAATCAGATATGGGGAAACAGAGGCGGGGAATCAGAGGCGGGGAAACAGAGGCGGGGAATCAGACATGGGGAATCGGATGCGGGGAATCAGAGGCGGGGAATCATAGCTGGGGAATCAGAGGCGGGGAATCAGAGTTGGGGCATCAGAGGTGGGGAATTAGATATGGGGAAACAGAGGCGGGGAATCAGAGGCGGGGAAACAGAGGCGGGGAATCAGATATGGGGAATCAGAGGTGGGGAATCAGAGGCAGGGAATCAGATGTGCGGAATCAGAGATGGGGAATCAGAGGCAGGGAATCAGAATCAGAAGCGGGGAATCAGAGGCCGGGAATCAGAGGCCGGGAATCAGATGCTGGGAATAAGAGGCCGGGAATCAGAGGTGGGGAATCAGAGTCTGGGAATCAGAGATGGGGATTCAGAGGCGGGGAATTAGATATGGAGAATCAGAGGCGGGGAATCAGAGGCGGGGAAACAGAGTTGGGGAATCAGATATGGGGAATCAGAGGTGGCGAATCAAAGGCGGTGAATCAGAGATGGGGAATCAGAGGCGGGGAATCAGAGGCAGGGAATCAGATGCGGGGATTCAGAGGCGGGGAAACAGAGGCGGGGAATCAGATATGGGGAATCAGAGGTGGGGAATCAGAGGTTGTGAATCAGAGATGGGGAATCAAGGCGGGGAATCAGAGGGAGGGAATCAGACGCGGGGAATCAGAGGCGGGGATCCAGAGCTGGGGAATCAGAGGCGGGGAATCAGAGTTGGGGAATCAGAGGCAGGGAATCAGATATGGGGAATCAGAGGCGGGGAATCAGAGGCGGGGAAACAGAGGCGGGGAATCAGATATGGGGAATCAGAGGTGGGGAATCGGGGGCAGGGAATCAGTGGCAGGGAATCAGAGGCGGGGAATCTGAGGCGGGGAATCAGAGGCAGGGAATCAGACACGGGGAATCAGAGGCGGGGAATCAGAGATGGCGAATCAGAGGCCGGGAATCAGAGGCAGGGAATCGGACGCCGGGAATCAGAGGCGGGGAATCAGAGCTGGGGAATCAGAGGAGGGGAATCAGAGTTGGGGAATCAGAGGCGGGGAGTCAGAGGCAGGGAATCAGATGCGGGGAATCAGAGGTGGGCAATAAGAGGCGGGGAATCAGATATTGGGAATCAGAGGTGGGGCATCAGAGGTTGTGAATCACAGATGGGGAATAAGAGGCGGGGAATCAGAGGCAGGGAATCAGATATGGGGAATCAGAGGCAGGGAATCAAGGGCGGGGAATCAGAGGCAGGGAATCAGACGCGGGGAATCAGAGGCGGGGAATCAGAGCTGGGGAATCAGAGGTGGGGAATCAGAGTTGGGGAATCAGAGGCAGGGAATTGGATGTGCGGAATCAGAGATGGGGAATCAGAGGTGGGGAATCAGAGTTGGGGATTCAGAGGCGGGGAATCAGATATGGGGAAACAGAGGCGGGGAATCAGAGGCGGGAAAACAGAGGCGGGGAATTAGATATGGGGAATCAGAGGTGGGGAATCAGACCTGGGGAATCTGAGGCAGGGAATCAGAGTTGGGGATTCAGAGGCGGGGAATCAGAGGTGGGGAATCAGAGGCGGTGAATCAGAGATGGGGAATCAGAAGCGGGGAATCAGAGGCAGGAAATCAGACACGGGGATTCAGAGGCTGGGAATCAGACGGGGGGAATCAAAGGCGGGGAATCAGAGCTGGGGAATCTGAGGCAGGTAATCAGAGTTGGGGATTCAGAGGCGGGGAATCAGATATGGGGAAACAGAGGTGGGGAATCAGAGGCGGGAAAACAGAGGCGGGGAATTAGATATGGGGAATCAGAGGTGGGGAATCAGAGGTGGTGAATCAGAGATGGGGAATCAGAGGCGGGGAATCAGAGGCAGGGAATCGGACGCCGGGAATCAGAGGCGGGGAATCAGAGCTGGGGAATCAGAGGCGGGGAATCAGAGTTGGGGAATCAGAGGCGGGGAATCAGATATGGGGAAATAGAGGCGGGGAATCAGATATGGGGAATCAGAGGTGTGGAATCAGAGGTTGGGAATCAGAGGCAGGGAATCAGAGGCGGGGAAACAGAGGCGGGGAATCAGATATGGGGAATCAGAGGTGGCGAATCAAAGGCGGTGAAACAGAGATGGGGAATCAGGGCAGGGAATCAGAGGCAGGGAATCAGAGCTGGGGAAACAGAGGCGGGGAAACAGATATGGGGAATCAGAGGTGGGGAATCAGGGGCGGGGAATCAGTGGAAGGGAATCAGAGCTGGGGAATCGGAGGTGGGGAATCAGAGCTGGGGAAACAGAGGCGGGGAATCAGATATGGGGAATCAGAGGTGGGGAATCAGGGGCGGGGAATCAGTGGCAGGGAATCAGAGGCCGGGAATAAACGGCGGGGAATCAGAGCTGGGGAATCAGAGGCGGGGAATCAGAGTTGGGGAATCAGAGGAGGGGAATCAGATATGGGGAAACAGAGGCCGGGAATCAGAGGCAGGGAAACAGAGGCGGGGAATCAGATATGGGGAATCAGATGCTGGGAATAAGAGGCCGGGAATCAGAGGTGGGGAATCAGAGTCTGGGAATCAGAGATGGGGATTCAGAGGCGGGGAATGAGATATGGAGAATCAGAGGCGGGGTATCAGGGGCGGGGAAACAGAGGTGGGGAATCAGATATGGGGAATCAGAGGTGGCGAATCAAAGGCGGTGAATCAGAGATGGGGAATCAGAAGCTGGGAATCAGAGGCAGGGAATCAGATGCGGGGATTCAGAGGCGGGGAATCAGAGCTGGCGAATCAGAGGCGGGGAATCAGAGGTGGGCAATCAGAGCCGGGGAATCAGATATGGGGAATCAGAGGCGGGGAATCAGAGGCGGGGAAACAGAGGCGGGGAATCAGATATGGGGAATCAGAGGTGGGGAATCAGAGGTTGTGAATCAGAGATGGGGAATCAAGGTGGGGAATCAGAGGGAGGGAATCAGACGCGGGGAATCAGAGGCGGGGATTCAGAGCTGGGGAATCAGAGGCGGGGAATCAGAGTTGGGGAATCCGAGGCAGGGAATCAGATATGGGGAATCAGAGGCGGGGAATCAGAGGCGGGGAAACAGAGGCGGGAAATCAGATATGGGGAATCAGAGGTGGGGAATCAGTGGCAGGGAATCTGAGGCGGGGAATCAGAGGCAGGGAATCAGACACGGGGAATCAGAGGCGGGGAATCAGAGATGGGGAATCAGAGGCGGGGAATCAGAGGCAGGGAATCGGATGCCGGGAATCAGAGGCGGGGAATCAGAGCTGGGGAATCAGAGGCGGGGAATCAGAGTTGGGGAATCAGAGGCGGGGAATCAGATATGGGGAAATAGAGGCGGGGAATCAGATATGGGGAATCAGAGGTGTGGAATCAGAGGTTGGGAATCAGAGGCAGGGAATCAGAGGCGGGGAATCAGAGGCAGGGAATCGGTTGTGCGGAATCAGAGATGGGGAATCAGATGTGGGGAATCAGAGGCAGTGAATCAGAGATGGGGAATCAGAGGCGGGGAATCAGAGGCAGGAAATCAGACAGGGATTCAGAGGCTGGGAATCAGACGGGGGGAATCAAAGGCGGGAAAACAGAGCTGGTGAATCAGAGGCAGGGAATCAGAGTTGGGGATTCAGAGGCGGGGAATCAGATATGGGGAAACAGAGGCGGGGAATGAGAGGCGGGCAAACAGAGGCGGGGAATTAGATATGGGGAATCAGAGGTGGGAAATCAGATGTGGTGAATCAGAGATGGGGAATCACAGGCGGGGAATCAGAGGCAGCGAATAGAACGCGGGGAATCAGAGGCAGGGAATCAGAGCTGGGGAATCAGAGGCGGGGAATCAGATATGGGGAAACAGAGGCGGGGAATCAGAGGCGGGGAAACAGAGGCGGGGAATCAGACATGGGGAATCGGATGCGGGGAATCAGAGGCGGGGAATCATAGCTGGGGAATCAGAGGCGGGGAATCAGAGTTGGGGCATCAGAGGTGGGGAATTAGATATGGGGAAACAGAGGCGGGGAATCAGAGGCGGGGAAACAGAGGCGGGGAATCAGATATGGGGAATCAGAGGTGGGGAATCAGAGGCAGGGAATCAGATGTGCGGAATCAGAGATGGGGAATCAGAGGCAGGGAATCAGACGCGGGGAATCAGAGGCGGGGATCCAGAGCTGGGGAATCAGAGGCGTGGAATCAGAGTTGGGGAATCAGAGGCAGGGAATCAGATATGGGGAATCAGAGGCGGGGAATCAGAGGCGGGGAAACAGAGGCGGGGAATCAGATATGGGGAATCAGAGGTGGGGAATCGGGGGCAGGGAATCAGTGGCAGGGAATCAGAGGCGGGGAATCTGAGGCGGGGAATCAGAGGCAGGGAATCAGACACGGGGAATCAGAGGCGGGGAATCAGAGATGGCGAATCAGAGGCCGGGAATCAGAGGCAGGGAATCGGACGCCGGGAATCAGAGGCGGGGAATCAGAGCTGGGGAATCAGAGGCGGGGAATCAGAGTTGGGGAATCAGAGGCGGGGAGTCAGATATGGGGAAATAGAGGCGGGGAATCAGATATGGGGAATCAGAGATGTGGAATCAGAGGTTGGGAATCAGAGGCAGGGAATCAGAGGCGGGGAAACAGAGGCGGGAAATCAGATATGGGGAATCAGAGGTTGCGAATCAAAGGCGGTGAAACGGAGATGGGGAATCAGGGCAGGGAATCAGAGGCAGGGAATCAGAGCTGGGGAAACAGAGGCGGGGAATCAGATATGGGGAATCAGAGGTGGGGAATCAGGGGCGGGGAATCAGTGGCAGGGAATCAGAGCTGGGGAATCAGAGGTGGGGAATCAGAGCTGGGGAAACAGAGGCGGGGAATATGATATGGGGAATCAGAGGTGGGGAATCAGGGGCGGGGAATCAGTGGCAGGGAATCAGAGGCCGGGAATAAAAGGCGGGGAATCAGAGCTGGGGAATCAGAGGCGGGGAATCAGAGTTGGGGAATCAGAAGAGGGGAATCAGATATGGGGAAACAGAGGCCGGGAATCAGAGGCAGGGAAACAGAGGCGGGGAATCAGATATGGGGAATCAGAGGTGGGGAATTCGAGGTTGCGAATCAGAGGCGGGGAATCAGAGGCGGGGAATCAGAGGCAGGGAATCGGATGTGCGGAATCAGAGATGGGGAATCAGAGGTGGGGATTCAGAGGTGGTGAATCAGAGAAGGGGAATCAGAGGCTGGGAATCAGAGGCAGGGAATCAGACGCAGGGAATCAGAGGCGGGGAATCATAGCTGGCGAATTAGAGGAGGGGAATCAGAGTTGGGGAATCAGAGGCGGGGAATCAGATATGGGGAAACAGAGGCGGGGAATCAGAGGCGGGGAAACAGAGGCGGGGAATCAGATATGGGGAATCAGAGGTGGGGAATCAGAGGCAGGGAATCAGATGTGCGGAATCAGAGATGGGGAATCAGAGGCAGGGAATCAGAATCAGAAGCAGGGAATCAGAGGCCGGGAATAAGAGGCCGGAATCAGATGCTGGGAATCAGAGGCCTGGAATCAGAGGCGGGGAATCAGAGGCAGGGAATCAGATGCGGGGAATCAGAGGCGGGGAATCAGAGCTGGGGAATCAGAGGCAGGGTATTAGAGTTGGGGAATCAGAGGCGGGGAATCATATATGGGGAATCAGAGGTGGGGAATCAGAGGCGGGGAAACAGAGGCAGGGAATCAGATATGGGGAATCAGAGGCGGGGAATCAGAGGTGGGGAATCATAGGCAGGGAATCGGATGTGCGGAATCAGAGATGGGGAATCAGAGGCCGGGAATGAGAGGTGGTGAATCAGATATGGGGAATCAGAGGCGGGGAATCAGAGGCAGTGAATCAGACGCGGGGAATCAGAGGTGGGCAATCAGAGGCGGGGAATCAGATATGGGGAATCAGATGCGGGGAATCAAAGGCGGGGAAACAGAGGCGGGGAATCAGATATGGGGAATCAGAGGTGGGGCATCAGAGGTTGTGAATCACAGATGGGGAATTAGAGGCGGGGAATCAGAGGCAGGGAATCAGACGCGGGGAATCAGAGGCGGGGATTCAGAGATGGGGAATCAGAAGCGGGGAATAAGAGTTGGGGAATCAGAGGCGGGGAATCAGATATGGGGAATCAGAGGCAGGGAATCAGAGGCGGGGAATCAGAGGCAGGGAATCAGATGCGGGGAATCTGAGGCGGGGAATCAGAGCTGGGGAATCAGAGGTGGGGAATCAGAGTTGGGGAATCAGAGGCAGTGAATTGGATGTGCGGAATCAGAGATGGGGAATCAGAGGTGGGGAATCAGAGGCGGTGAATCAGAGATGGGGAATCAGAGGCGGGGAATCAGAGGCAGGAAATCAGACACGGGGATTCAGAGGCTGGGAATCAAACGGGGGGAATCAAAGGCGGGAAATCAGAGCTGGGGAATTTGAGGCAGGTAATCAGAGTTGGGGATTCAGAGGCGGGGAATCAGATATGGGGAAACAGAGGCGGGGAATCAGAGGCGGGAAAACAGAGGCGGGGAATCAGATATTGGGAATCAGAGGTGTGGAATCAGAGGTTGGGAATCAGAGGCAGGGAATCAGAGGCGGGGAAACAGAGGCGGGGAATCAGATATGGGGAATCAGAGGTGGCGAATCAAAGGCGGTGAAACAGAGATGGGGAATCAGGGCAGGGAATCAGAGGCAGGGAATCAGAGCTGGGGAAACAGAGGCGGGGAATCAGATATGGGGAATCAGAGGTGGGGAATCAGGGGCGGGGAATCAGTGGAAGGGAATCAGAGCTGGGGAATCGGAGGTGGGGAATCAGAGCTGGGGAAACAGAGGCGGGGAATCAGACACGGGGAATCAGAGGCGGGGAATCAGAGATGGGGAATCAGAGGCGGGGAATCAGAGGCAGGGAATCGGATGCCGGGAATCAGAGGCGGGGAATCAGAGCTGGGGAATCAGAGGCGGGGAATCAGAGTTGGGGAATCAGAGGCGGGGAATCAGATATGGGGAAATAGAGGCGGGGAATCAGATATGGGGAATCAGAGGTGTGGAATCAGAGGTTGGGAATCAGAGGCGGGGAAACAGAGGCGGGGAATCAGACATGGGGAATCTGATGCGGGGAATCAGAGGCGGGGAATCATAGCTGGGGAATCAGAGGCGGGGAATCAGAGTTGGGGCATCAGAGGTGGGGAATTAGATATGGGGAAACAGAGGCGGGGAATCAGAGGCGGGGAAACAGAGGCGGGGAATCAGATATGGGGAATCAGAGGTGGGGAATCAGAGGCAGGGAATCAGATGTGCGGAATCAGAGATGGGGAATCAGAGGCAGGGAATCAGAATCAGAAGCGGGGAATCAGAGGCCGGGAATCAGAGGCCGGGAATCAGATGCTGGGAATAAGAGGCCGGGAATCAGAGGTGGGGAATCAGAGTCTGGGAATCAGAGATGGGGATTCAGAGGCGGGGAATGAGATATGGAGAATCAGAGGCGGGGAATCAGAGGCGGGGAAACAGAGTTGGGGAATCAGATATGGGGAATCAGAGGTGGCGAATCAAAGGCGGTGAATCAGAGATGGGGAATCAGAGGCGGGGAATCAGAGGCAGGGAATCAGATGCGGGGATTCAGAGGCGGGGAATCAGAGCTGGCGAATCAGAGGCGGGGAATCAGAGGTGGGCAATCAGAGCCGGGGAATCAGATATGGGGAATCAGAGGCAGGGAAACAGAGGCGGGGAATCAGATATGGGGAATCAGAGGTGGGGAATCAGAGGTTGTGAATCAGAGATGGGGAATCAAGGCGGGGAATCAGAGGGAGGGAATCAGACGCGGGGAATCAGAGGCGGGGATCCAGAGCTGGGGAATCAGAGGCGGGGAATCAGAGTTGGGGAATCAGAGGCAGGGAATCAGATATGGGGAATCAGAGGCGGGGAATCAGAGGCGGGGAAACAGAGGCGGGGAATCAGATATGGGGAATCAGAGGTGGGGATCGGGGGCAGGGAATCAGTGGCAGGGAATCAGAGGCGGGGAATCTGAGGCGGGGAATCAGAGGCAGGGAATCAGACACGGGGAATCAGAGGCGGGGAATCAGAGATGGCGAATCAGAGGCCGGGAATCAGAGGCAGGGAATCGGACGCCGGGAATCAGAGGCGGGGAATCAGAGCTGGGGAATCAGAGGCGGGGAATCAGAGTTGGGGAATCAGAGGCGGGGAGTCAGATATGGGGAAATAGAGGCGGGGAATCAGATATGGGGAATCAGAGATGTGGAATCAGAGGTTGGGAATCAGAGGCAGGGAATCAGAGGCGGGGAAACAGAGGCGGGAAATCAGATATGGGGAATCAGAGGTTGCGAATCAAAGGCGGTGAAACGGAGATGGGGAATCAGGGCGGGGAATCAGAGGCAGGGAATCAGAGCTGGGGAAACAGAGGCGGGGAATCAGATATGGGGAATCAGAGGTGGGGAATCAGGGGCGGGGAATCAGTGGCAGGGAATCAGAGCTGGGGAATGAGAGGTGGGGAATCAGAGCTGGGGAAACAGAGGCGGGGAATATGATATGGGGAATCAGAGGTGGGGAATCAGGGGCGGGGAATCAGTGGCAGGGAATCAGAGGCCGGGAATAAAAGGCGGGGAATCAGAGCTGGGGAATCAGAGGCGGGGAATCAGAGTTGGGGAATCAGAAGAGGGGAATCAGATATGGGGAAACAGAGGCCGGGAATCAGAGGCAGGGAAACAGAGGCGGGGAATCAGATATGGGGAATCAGAGGTGGGGAATTCGAGGTTGCGAATCAGAGGCGGGGAATCAGAGGCGGGGAATCAGAGGCAGGGAATCGGATGTGCGGAATCAGAGATGGGGAATCAGAGGTGGGGATTCAGAGGTGGTGAATCAGAGAAGGGGAATCAGAGGCTGGGAATCAGAGGCAGGGAATCAGACGCAGGGAATCAGAGGCGGGGAATCATAGCTGGCGAATTAGAGGAGGGGAATCAGAGTTGGGGAATCAGAGGCGGGGAATCAGATATGGGGAAACAGAGGCGGGGAATCAGAGGCGGGGAAACAGAGGCGGGGAATCAGATATGGGGAATCAGAGGTGGGGAATCAGAGGCAGGGAATCAGATGTGCGGAATCAGAGATGGGGAATCAGAGGCAGGGAATCAGAATCAGAAGCAGGGAATCAGAGGCCGGGAAAAAGAGGCCGGAATCAGATGCTGGGAATCAGAGGCCTGGAATCAGAGGCGGGGAATCAGAGGCAGGGAATCAGATGCGGGGAATCAGAGGCGGGGAATCAGAGCTGGGGAATCAGAGGCAGGGTATTAGAGTTGGGGAATCAGAGGCGGGGAATCATATATGGGGAATCAGAGGTGGGGAATCAGAGGCGGGGAAACAGAGGCAGGGAATCAGATATGGGGAATCAGAGGCGGGGAATCAGAGGTGGGGAATCATAGGCAGGGAATCGGATGTGCGGAATCAGAGATGGGGAATCAGATGCGGGGAATCAAAGGCGGGGAAACAGAGGCGGGGAATCAGATATGGGGAATCAGAGGTGGGGCATCAGAGGTTGTGAATCACAGATGGGGAATTAGAGGCGGGGAATCAGAGGCAGGGAATCAGACGCGGGGAATCAGAGGCGGGGATTCAGAGATGGGGAATCAGAAGCGGGGAATAAGAGTTGGGGAATCAGAGGCGGGGAATCAGATATGGGGAATCAGAGGCAGGGAATCAGAGGCGGGGAATCAGAGGCAGGGAATCAGATGCGGGGAATCTGAGGCGGGGAATCAGAGCTGGGGAATCAGAGGTGGGGAATCAGAGTTGGGGAATCAGAGGCAGTGAATTGGATGTGCGGAATCAGAGATGGGGAATCAGAGGTGGGGAATCAGAGGCGGTGAATCAGAGATGGGGAATCAGAGGCGGGGAATCAGAGGCAGGAAATCAGACACGGGGATTCAGAGGCTGGGAATCAAACGGGGGGAATCAAAGGCGGGAAATCAGAGCTGGGGAATCTGAGGCAGGTAATCAGAGTTGGGGATTCAGAGGCGGGGAATCAGATATGGGGAAACAGAGGCGGGGAATCAGAGGCGGGAAAACAGAGGCGGGGAATTAGATATGGGGAATCAGAGGTGGGGAATCAGAGGTGGTGAATCAGAGATGGGAAATCAGAGGCGGGGAATCAGAGGCAGGGAATCGGACGCCGGGAATCAGAGGCGGGGAATCAGAGCTGGGGAATCAGAGGCGGGGAATCAGAGTTGGGGAATCAGAGGCGGGGAATCAGATATGGGGAAATAGAGTCGGGGAATCAGATATGGGGAATCAGAGGTGTGGAATCAGAGGTTGGGAATCAGATGCAGGGAATCAGAGGCGGGGAAACAGAGGCGGGGAATCAGATATGGGGAATCAGAGGTGGCGAATCAAAGGCGGTGAAACAGAGATGGGGAATCAGGGCAGGGAATCAGAGGCAGGGAATCAGAGCTGGGGAAACAGAGGCGGGGAATCATATATGGGGAATCAGAGGTGGGGAATCAGGGGCGGGGAATCAGTGGCAGGGAATCAGAGCTGGGGAATCAGAGGTGGGGAATCAGAGCTGGGGAAACAGAGGCGGGGAATCAGATATGGGGAATCAGAGGTGGGGAATCAGGGGCGGGGAATCAGTGGCAGGGAATCAGATGCCGGGAATAAACGGCGGGGAATCAGAGCTGGGGAATCAGAGGCGGGGAATCAGAGTTGGGGAATCAGAGGAGGGGAATCAGATATGGGGAAACAGAGGCCGGGAATCAGAGGCAGGGAAACAGAGGCGGGGAATCAGATATGGGGAATCAGATGCTGGCAATAAGAGGCCTGGAATCAGAGGTGGGGAATCAGAGTCTGGGAATCAGAGATGGGGATTCAGAGGCGGGGAATGAGATATGGAGAATCAGAGGCGGGGAATCAGGGGCGGGGAAACAGAGGTGGGGAATCAGATATGGGGAATCAGAGGTGGCGAATCAAAGGCGGTGAATCAGAGATGGGGAATCAGAGGCGGGGAATCAGAGGCAGGGAATCAGATGCGGGGATTCAGAGGCGGGGAATCAGAGCTGGCGAATCAGAGGCGGGGAATCAGAGGTGGGCAATCAGAGCCGGGGAATCAGATATGGGGAATCAGAGGCGGGGAATCAGAGGCGGGGAAACAGAGGCGGGGAATCAGATATGGGGAATCAGAGGTGGGGAATCAGAGGTTGTGAATCAGAGATGGGGAATCAAGGCGGGGAATCAGAGGGATGGAATCAGACGCGGGGAATCAGAGGCGGGGATTCAGAGCTGGGGAATCAGAGGCGGGGAATCAGAGTTGGGGAATCAGAGGCAGGGAATCAGATATGGGGAATCAGAGGCGGGGAAACAGAGGCGGGGAATCAGATATGGGGAATCAGAGGTGGGGAATCAGTAGCAGGGAATCAGTGGCAGGGAATCAGAGGCTGGGAATCTGAGGCGGGGAATCAGAGGCAGGGAATCAGACACGGGGAATCAGAGGCGGGGAATCAGAGATGGGGAATCAGAGGCGGGGAATCAGAGGCAGGGAATCGGATGCCGGGAATCAGAGGCGGGGAATCAGAGCTGGGGAATCAGAGGCGGGGAATCAGAGTTGGGGAATCAGAGGCGGGGAATCAGATATGGGGAAATAGAGGCGGGGAATCAGATATGGGGAATCAGAGGTGTGGAATCAGAGGTTGGGAATCAGATGCAGGGAATCAGAGGCGGGGAAACAGAGGCGGGGAATCAGATATGGGGAATCAGAGGTGGCGAATCAAAGGCGGTGAAACAGAGATGGGGAATCAGGGCAGGGAATCAGAGGCAGGGAATCAGAGCTGGGGAAACAGAGGCGGGGAATCATATATGGGGAATCAGAGGTGGGGAATCAGGGGCGGGGAATCAGTGGCAGGGAATCAGAGCTGGGGAATCAGAGGTGGGGAATCAGAGCTGGGGAAACAGAGGTGGGGAATCAGATATGGGGAATCAGAGGTGGGGAATCAGGGGCGGGGAATCAGTGGCAGGGAATCAGATGCCGGGAATAAACGGCGGGGAATCAGAGCTGGGGAATCAGAGGCGGGGAATCAGAGTTGGGGAATCAGAGGAGGGGAATCAGATATGGGGAAACAGAGGCCGGGAATCAGAGGCGGGGAATCAGAGTTGGGGAATCAGAGGAGGGGAATCAGATATGGGGAAACAGAGGCCGGGAATCAGAGGCAGGGAAACAGAGGCGGGGAATCAGATATGGGGAATCAGATGCTGGGAATAAGAGGCCGGGAATCAGAGGTGGGGAATCAGAGTCTGGGAATCAGAGATGGGGATTCAGAGGCGGGGAATGAGATATGGAGAATCAGAGGCGGGGAATCAGGGGCGGGGAAACAGAGGTGGGGAATCAGATATGGGGAATCAGAGGCGGGGAATCAGAGGCAGGGAATCAGATGCGGGGATTCAGAGGCGGGGAATCAGAGCTGGCGAATCAGAGGCGGGGAATCAGAGGTGGGCAATCAGAGCCGGGGAATCAGATATGGGGAATCAGAGGCGGGGAATCAGAGGCGGGGAAACAGAGGCGGGGAATCAGATATGGGGAATCAGAGGTGGGGAATCAGAGGTTGTGAATCAGAGATGGGGAATCAAGGCGGGGAATCAGAGGGAGGGAATCAGACGCGGGGAATCAGAGGCGGGGATTCAGAGCTGGGGAATCAGAGGCGGGGAATCAGAGTTGGGGAATCAGAGGCAGGGAATCAGATATGGGGAATCAGAGGCGGGGAATCAGAGGCGGGGAAACAGTAGCAGGGAATCAGTGGCAGGGAATCAGAAGCTGGGAATCTGAGGCGGGGAATCAGAGGCAGGGAATCAGACACGGGGAATCAGAGGCGGGGAATCAGAGATGGGGAATCAGAGGCGGGGAATCAGAGGCAGGGAATCGGATGCCGGGAATCAGAGGCGGGGAATCAGAGCTGGGGAATCAGAGGCGGGGAATCAGAGTTGGGGAATCAGAGGCGGGGAATCAGATATGGGGAAATAGAGGCGGGGAATCAGATATGGGGAATCAGAGGTGTGGAATCAAAGGTTGGGAATGAGAGGCAGGGAATCAGAGGCGGGGAAACAGAGGCGGGGAATCAGATATGGGGAATCAGAGGTGGCGAATCAAAGGTGGTGAAACAGAGATGGGGAATCAGAGGCGGGGAATCAGAGGCAGGGAATCAGAGCTGGGGAAACAGAGGCGGGGAATCAGATATGGGGAATCAGAGGTGGGGAATCAGGGGCGGGGAATCAGTGGCAGGGAATCAGAGGCCGGGAATAAAAGGCGGGGAATCAGAGCTGGGGAATCAGAGGCGGGGAATCAGAGTTGGGGAATCAGAGGAGGGGAATCAGATATGGGGAAACAGAGGCCGGGAATCTGAGGCAGGGAAACAGAGGCGGGGAATCAGATATGGGGAATCAGAGGTGGGGAATTAGAGGTTGCGAATCAGAGGCGGGGAATCAGAGGCGGGGAATCAGAGGCAGGGAATCGGATGTGCGGAATCAGAGATGGGGAATCAGAGGTGGGGATTCAGAGGTGGTGAATCAGAGAAGGGGAATCAGAGGCTGGGAATCAGAGGCAGGGAATCAGACGCAGGGAATCAGAGGCGGGGAATCATAGCTGGCGAATTAGAGGAGGGGAATCAGAGTTGGGGAATCAGAGGCGGGGAATCAGATATGGGGAAACAGAGGCGGGGAATCAGAGGCGGGGAAACAGAGGCGGGGAATCAGATATGGGGAATCAGAGGTGGGGAATCAGAGGTTGTGAATCAGAGATGGGGAATCAAGGCGGGGAATCAGAGGGAGGGAATCAGACGCGGGGAATCAGAGGCGGGGATTCAGAGCTGGGGAATCAGAGGCGGGGAATCAGAGTTGGGGAATCAGAGGCAGGGAATCAGATATGGGGAATCAGAGGCGGGGAATCAGAGGCGGGGAAACAGAGGCGGGGAATCAGATATGGGGAATCAGAGGTGGGGAATCAGTAGCAGGGAATCAGTGGCAGGGAATCAGAGGCTGGGAATCTGAGGCGGGGAATCAGAGGCAGGGAATCAGACACGGGGAATCAGAGGCGGGGAATCAGAGATGGGGAATCAGAGGCGGGGAATCAGAGGCAGGGAATCGGATGCCGGGAATCAGAGGCGGGGAATCAGAGCTGGGGAATCAGAGGCGGGGAATCAGAGTTGGGGAATCAGAGGCGGGGAATCAGATATGGGGAAATAGAGGCGGGAAATCAGATATGGGGAATCAGAGGTGTGGAATCAGAGGTTGGGAATCAGATGCAGGAAATCAGAGGCGGGGAAACAGAGGCGGGGAATCAGATATGGGGAATCAGAGGTGGCGAATCAAAGGCGGTGAAACAGAGATGGGGAATCAGGGCAGGGAATCAGAGGCAGGGAATCAGAGCTGGGGAATCAGAGGAGGGGAATCAGAGTTGGGGAATCAGAGGCGGGGAATCAGATATGGGGAAACAGAGGCGGGGAATCAGAGGCGGGGAAACAGAGGCGGGGAATCAGATATGGGGAATCAGAGGTGGGGAATCAGAGGCAGGGAATCAGATGTGCGGAATCAGAGATGGGGAATCAGAGGCAGGGAATCAGAATCAGAAGCAGGGAATCAGAGGCCGGGAATCAGAGGCCGGAATCAGATGCTGGGAATCAGAGGCCTGGAATCAGAGGCGGGGAATCAGAGGCAGGGAATCAGATGCGGGGAATCAGAGGTGGGGAATCAGAGCTGGGGAATCAGAGGCAGGGTATTAGAGTTGGGGAATCAGAGGCGGGGAATCAGATATGGGGAAACAGAGGTGGGGAATCAGAGGCGGGGAAACAGAGGCAGGGAATCAGATATGGGGAATCAGAGGCGGGGAATCAGAGGTGGGGAATCATAGGCAGAGAATCGGATGTGCGGAATCAGAGATGGGGAATCAGAGGCCGGGAATGAGAGGTGGTGAATCAGATATGGGGAATCAGAGGCGGGGAATCAGAGGCAGGGAATCAGACGCGGGGAATCAGAGGTGGGCAATCAGAGGTGGGGAATCAGATATGGGGAATCAGAGGCGGGGAATCAGAGGCGGGGAAACAGAGGCGGGGAATCCGATATGGGGAATCAGAGGTGGGTCATCAGAGGTTGTGAATCACAGATGGGGAATAAGAGGCGGGGAATCAGAGGCAGGGAATCAGACGCGGGGAATCAGAGGCGGGGATTCAGAGCTGGGGAATCAGAAGCGGGGAATCAGAGTTGGGGAATCAGAGGAGGGGAATCAGATATGGGGAATCAGAGGCAGGGAATCGAGGGCGGGGAATCAGATATGGGGAATCAGACGCGGGGAATCTGAGGCGGGGAATCAGAGCTGGGGAATCAGAGGTGGGGAATCAGAGTTGGGGAATCAGAGGCAGGGAATTGGATGTGCGGAATCAGAGATGGGGAATCAGAGGTGGGGAATCAGAGTTGGGGATTCAAAGGCGGGGAATCAGATATGGGGAAACAGAGGCGGGGAATCAGAGGCGGGAAAACAGAGGCGGGGAATTAGAAGGCGGGGAAACAGAGGCGGGGAATCAGATATGGGGAATCAGAGGTGGCGAATCAGAGCTGGGGAAACAGAGGCGGGGAATCAGATATGGGGAATCAGAGGTGGGGAATCAGGGGCGGGGAATCAGTGGCAGGGAATCAGAGGCCGGGAATAAACGGCGGGGAATCAGAGCTGGGGAATCAGAGGCGGGGAATCAGAGTTGGGGAATCAGAGGAGGGGAATCAGATATGGGGAAACAGAGGCCGGGAATCAGAGTCAGGGAAACAGAGGCGGGGAATCAGATATGGGGAATCAGATGCTGGGAATAAGAGGCCGGGAATCAGAGGTGGGGAATCAGAGTCTGGGAATCAGAGATGGGGATTCAGAGGCGGGGAATGAGATATGGAGAATCAGAGGCGGGGAATCAGGGGCGGGGAAACAGAGGTGGGGAATCAGATATGGGGAATCAGAGGTGGCGAATCAAAGGCGGTGAATCAGAGATGGGGAATCAGAGGCGGGGAATCAGAGGCAGGGAATCAGATGCGGGGATTCAGAGGCGGGGAATCAGAGCTGGCGAATCAGAGGCGGGGAATCAGAGGTGGGCAATCAGAGCCGGGGAATCAGATATGGGGAATCAGAGGCGGGGAAGCAGAGGCGGGGAAACAGAGGCGGGGAATCAGATATGGGGAATCAGAGGTGGGGAATCAGAGGTTGTGAATCAGAGATGGGGAATCAAGGCGGGGAATCAGAGGGAGGGAATCAGATGCGGGGAATCAGAGGCGGGGATTCAGAGCTGGGGAATCAGAGGCGGGGAATCAGAGTTGGGGAATCAGAGGCAGGGAATCAGATATGGGGAATCAGAGGCGGGGAATCAGAGGCGGGGAAACAGAGGCGGGGAATCAGATATGGGGAATCAGAGGTGGGGAATCAGTGGAAGGGAATCAGTGGCAGGGAATCAGAGGCTGGGAATCTGAGGCGGGGAATCAGAGGCAGGGAATCAGACACGGGGAATCAGAGGCGGGGAATCAGAGGCGGGGAAACAGAGGCGGGGAATCAGATATGGGGAATCAGAGGTGGGGAATCAGTGGCAGGGAATCAGTGGCAGGGAATCAGAGGCTGGGAATCTGAGGCGGGGAATCAGAGGCAGGGAATCAGACACGGGGAATCAGAGGCGGGGAATCAGAGATGGGGAATCAGAGGCGGGGAATCAGAGGCAGGGAATCGGATGCCGGGAATCAGAGGCGGGGAATCAGAGCTGGGGAATCAGAGGCGGGGAATCAGAGTTGGGGAATCAGAGGCGGGGAATCAGATATGGGGAAATAGAGGCGGGGAATCAGATATGGGGAATCAGAGGTGTGGAATCAGAGGTTGGGAATCAGAGGCAGGGAATCAGAGGCGGGGAAACAGAGGCGGGGAATCAGATATGGGGAATCACAGGTGGCGAATCAAAGGCGGTGAAACAGAGATGGGGAATCAGAGGCGGGGAATCAGAGGCAGGGAATCAGAGCTGGGGAAACAGAGGCGGGGAATCAGAGGCAGGGAATCGGATGTGCGGAATCAGAGATGGGGAATCAGAGGTGAGGATTCAGAGGTGGTGAATCAGAGAAGGGGAATCAGAGGCTGGGAATCAGAGGCAGGGAATCAGACGCAGGGAATCAGAGGCGGGGAATCATAGCTGGCGAATTAGAGGAGGGGAATCAGAGTTGGGGAATCAGAGGCGGGGAATCAGATATGGGGAAACAGAGGCGGGGAATCAGAGGCGGGGAAACAGAGGCGGGGAATCAGATATGGGGAATCAGAGGTGGGGAATCAGAGGCAGGGAATCAGATGTGCGGAATGAGAGATGGGGAATCAGAGGCAGGGAATCAGAATCAGAAGCAGGGAATCAGAGGCCGGGAATCAGAGGCCGGAATCAGATGCTGGGAATCAGAGGCCTGGAATCAGAGGCGGGGAATCAGAGGCAGGGAATCAGATGCGGGGAATCAGAGGCGGGGAATCAGAGCTGGGGAATCAGAGGCAGGGTATTAGAGTTGGGGAATCAGAGGCGGGGAATCAGATATGGGGAAACAGAGGTGGGGAATCAGAGGCGGGGAAACAGAGGCAGGGAATCAGATATGGGGAATCAGAGGCGGGGAATCAGAGGTGGGGAATCATAGGCAGGGAATCGGATGTGCGGAATCAGAGATGGGGAATCAGAGGCCGGGAATGAGAGGTGGTGAATCAGATATGGGGAATCAGAGGCGGGGAATCAGAGGCAGGGAATCAGACGCGGGGAATCAGAGGTGGGCAATCAGAGGCGGGGAATCAGATATGGGGAATCAGAGGCGGGGAATCAGAGGCGGGGAAACAGAGGCGGGGAATCCGATATGGGGAATCAGAGGTGGGGCATCAGAGGTTGTGAATCACAGATGGGGAATAAGAGGCGGGGAATCAGAGGCAGGGAATCAGACGCGGGGAATCAGAGGTGGGGATTCAGAGCTGGGGAATCAGAGGCGGGGAATCAGAGTTGGGGAATCAGAGGCGGGGAATCAGATATGGGGAATCAGAGATGGGGAATCAGAGGTGGGGAATCAGAGTTGGGGATTCAGAGGCGGGGAATCAGATATGGGGAAACAGAGGCGGGGAATCAGAGGCGGGAAAACAGAGGCGGGGAATTAGATATGGGGAATCAGAGGTGGGGAATCAGACCTGGGGAATCTGAGGCAGGGAATCAGAGTTGGGGATTCAGAGGCGGGGAATCAGATATGGGGAAACAGAGGCGGGGAATCAGAGGCGGGAAAACAGAGGCGGGGAATTAGATATGGGGAATCAGAGGTGGGGAATCAGAGGTGGTGAATCAGAGATGGGGAATCAGAGGCGGGGAATCAGAGGCAGGGAATCGGACGCCGGGGATCAGAGGCGGGGAATCAGAGCTGGGGAATCAGAGGCGGGGAATCAGAGTTGGGGAATCAGAGGCGGGGAATCAGATATGGGGAAATAGAGGCGGGGAATCAGATATGGGGAATCAGAGGTGTGGAATCAGAGGTTGGGAATCAGAGGCAGGGAATCAGAAGGCGGGGAAACAGAGGCGGGGAATCAGATATGGGGAATCAGAGGTGGCGAATCAGAGCTGGGGAAACAGAGGCGGGGAATCAGATATGGGGAATCAGAGGTGGGGAATCAGGGGCGGGGAATCAGTGGCAGGGAATCAGAGGCCGGGAATAAACGGCGGGGAATCAGAGCTGGGGGATCAGAGGCGGGGAATCAGAGTTGGGGAATCAGAGGAGGGGAATCAGATATGGGGAAACAGAGGCCGGGAATCAGAGTCAGGGAAACAGAGGCGGGGAATCAGATATGGGGAATCAGATGCTGGGAATAAGAGGCCGGGAATCAGAGGTGGGGAATCAGAGTCTGGGAATCAGAGATGGGGATTCAGAGGCGGGGAATGAGATATGGAGAATCAGAGGCGGGGAATCAGGGGCGGGGAAACAGAGGTGGGGAATCAGATATGGGGAATCAGAGGTGGCGAATCAAAGGCGGTGAATCAGAGATGGGGAATCAGAGGCGGGGAATCAGAGGCAGGGAAACAGAGGCGGGGAATCAGATATGGGGAATCAGAGGTGGGGAATTAGAGGTTGTGAATCACAGATGGGGAATAAGAGGCGGGGAATCAGAGGCGGGGAATCAGAGGCAGGGAATCGGATGTGCGGAATCAGAGATGGGGAATCAGAGGTGGGGATTCAGAGGTGGTGAATCAGAGAAGGGGAATCAGAGGCTGGGAATCAGAGGCAGGGAATCAGACGCAGGGAATCAGAGGCGGGCAATCATAGCTGGCGAATTAGAGGAGGGGAATCAGAGTTGGGGAATCAGAGGCGGGGAATCAGATATGGGGAAACAGAGGCGGGGAATCAGAGGCGGGGAAGTAGAGGCGGGGAATCAGATATGGGGAATCAGAGGTGGGGAATCAGAGGCAGGGAATCAGATGTGCGGAATCAGAGATGCGGAATCAGAGGCAGGGAATCAGAATCAGAAGCAGGGAATCAGAGGCCGGGAATCAGAGGCCGGAATCAGATGCTGGGAATCAGAGGCCTGGAATCAGAGGCGGGGAATCAGAGGCAGGGAATCAGATGCGGGAAATCAGAGGCCTGGAATCAGAGGCGGGGAATCAGAGGCAGGGAATCAGATGCGGGGAATCAGAGGCGAGGAATCAGAGCTGGGGAATCAGAGGCAGGGTATTAGAGTTGGGGAATCAGAGGCGGGGAATCAGATATGGGGAAACAGAGGTTGGGAATCAGAGGCGGGGAAACAGAGGCAGGGAATCAGATATGGGGAATCAGAGGCCTGGAATCAGAGGCGGGGATTCAGAGGCAGGGAATCGGATGTGCGGAATCAGAGATGGGGAATCAGAGGTGGGGATTCAGAGGTGGTGAATCAGAGAAGGGGAATCAGAGGCTGGGAATCAGAGGCAGGGAATCAGACGCAGGGAATCAGAGGCGGGGAATCATAGCTGGCGAATTAGAGGAGGGGAATCAGAGTTGGGGAATCAGAGGCGGGGAATCAGATATGGGGAAACAGAGGCGGGGAATCAGAGGCGGGGAAACAGAGGCGGGGAATCAGATATGGGGAATCAGAGGTGGGGAATCAGAGGCAGGGAATCAGATGTGCGGAATGAGAGATGGGGAATCAGAGGCAGGGAATCAGAATCAGAAGCAGGGAATCAGAGGCCGGGAATCAGAGGCCGGAATCAGATGCTGGGAATCAGAGGCCTGGAATCAGATGCGGGGAATCAGAGGCAGGGAATCAGATGCGGGGAATCAGAGGCGGGGAATCAGAGCTGGGGAATCAGAGGCAGGGTATTAGAGTTGGGGAATCAGAGGCGGGGAATCAGATATGGGGAAACAGAGGTGGGGAATCAGAGGCGGGGAAACAGAGGCAGGGAATCAGATATGGGGAATCAGAGGCGGGGAATCAGAGGTGGTGAATCATAGGCAGGGAATCGGATGTGCGGAATCAGAGATGGGGAATCAGAGGCCGGGAATGAGAGGTGGTGAATCAGATATGGGGAATCAGAGGCGGGGAATCAGAGGCAGGGAATCAGACGCGGGGAATCAGAGGTGGGCAATCAGAGGCGGGGAATCAGATATGGGGAATCAGAGGCGGGGAATCAGAGGCGGGGAAACAGAGGCGGGGAATCCGATATGGGGAATCAGAGGTGGGGCATCAGAGGTTGTGAATCACAGATGGGGAATAAGAGGCGGGGAATCAGAGGCAGGGAATCAGACGCGGGGAATCAGTGGCGGGGATTCAGAGCTGGGGAATCAGAAGCGGGGAATCAGAGTTGGGGAATCAGAGGCGGGGAATCAGATATGGGGAATCAGAGATGGGGAATCAGAGGTGGGGAATCAGAGTTGGGGATTCAGAGGCGGGGAATCAGATATGGGGAAACAGAGGCGGGGAATCAGAGGCGGGAAAACAGAGGCGGGGAATTAGATATGGGGAATCAGAGGTGGGGAATCAGACCTGGGGAATCTGAGGCAGGGAATCAGAGTTGGGGATTCAGAGGCGGGGAATCAGATATGGGGAAACAGAGGCGGGGAATCAGAGGCGGGAAAACAGAGGCGGGGAATTAGATATGGGGAATCAGAGGTGGGGAATCAGAGGTGGTGAATCAGAGATGGGGAATCAGAGGCGGGGAATCAGAGGCAGGGAATCGGACGCCGGGGATCAGAGGCGGGGAATCAGAGCTGGGGAATCAGAGGCGGGGAATCAGAGTTGGGGAATCAGAGGCGGGGAATCAGATATGGGGAAATAGAGGCGGGGAATCAGATATGGGGAATCAGAGGTGTGGAATCAGAGGTTGGGAATCAGAGGCAGGGAATCAGAAGGCGGGGAAACAGAGGCGGGGAATCAGATATGGGGAATCAGAGGTGGCGAATCAGAGCTGGGGAAACAGAGGCGGGGAATCAGATATGGGGAATCAGAGGTGGGGAATCAGGGGCGGGGAATCAGTGGCAGGGAATCAGAGGCCGGGAATAAACGGCGGGGAATCAGAGCTGGGGGATCAGAGGCGGGGAATCAGAGTTGGGGAATCAGAGGAGGGGAATCAGATATGGGGAAACAGAGGTCGGGAATCAGAGTCAGGGAAACAGAGGCGGGGAATCAGATATGGGGAATCAGATGCTGGGAATAAGAGGCCGGGAATCAGAGGTGGGGAATCAGAGTCTGGGAATCAGAGATGGGGATTCAGAGGCGGGGAATGAGATATGGAGAATCAGAGGCGGGGAATCAGGGGCGGGGAAACAGAGGTGGGGAATCAGATATGGGGAATCAGAGGCAGGGAATCGGATGTGCGGAATCAGAGATGGGGAATCGGAGGTGGGGATTCAGAGGTGGTGAATCAGAGAAGGGGAATCAGAGGCTGGGAATCAGAGGCAGGGAATCAGACGCAGGGAATCAGAGGCGGGGAATCATAGCTGGCGAATTAGAGGAGGGGAATCAGAGTTGGGGAATCAGAGGCGGGGAATCAGATATGGGGAAACAGAGGCGGGGAATCAGAGGCGGGGAAACAGAGGCGGGGAATCAGATATGGGGAATCAGAGGTGGGGAATCAGAGGCAGGGAATCAGATGTGCGGAATCAGAGATGGGGAATCAGAGGCAGGGAATCAGAATCAGAAGCAGGGAATCAGAGGCCGGGAATCAGAGGCCGGAATCAGATGCTGGGAATCAGAGGCCTGGAATCAGAGGCGGGGAATCAGAGGCAGGGAATCAGATGCGGGGAATCAGAGGCGGGGAATCAGAGCTGGGGAATCAGAGGCAGGGTATTAGAGTTGGGGAATCAGAGGCGGGGAATCAGATATGGGGAAACAGAGGTGGGGAATCAGAGGCGGGGAAACAGAGGCAGGGAATCAGATATGGGGAATCAGAGGCGGGGAATCAGAGGTGGGGAATCATAGGCAGGGAATCGGATGTGCGGTATCAGAGATGGGGAATCAGAGGCCGGGAATGAGAGGTGGTGAATCAGATATGGGGAATCAGAGGCGGGGAATCAGAGGCAGGGAATCAGACGCGGGGAATCAGAGGTGGGCAATCAGATGCGGGGAATCAGATATGGGGAATCAGAGGCGGGGAAAAAGAGGCGGGGAATCCGATATGGGGAATCAGAGGTGGGGCATCAGAGGTTGTGAATCACAGATGGGGAATAAGAGGCGGGGAATCAGAGGCAAGGAATCAGACGCGGGGAATCAGAGGCGGGGATTCAGAGCTGGGGAATCAGAAGCGGGGAATCAGAGTTGGGGAATCAGAGGCGGGGAATCAGATATGGGGAATCAGAGGCAGGGAATCAAGGGTGGGGAATCAGAGGCAGGGAATCAGACGCGGGGAATCTGAGGCGGGGAATCAGAGCTGGGGAATCAGAGGTGGGGAATCAGAGTTGGGGAATCAGAGGCAGGGAATTGGATGTGCGGAATCAGAGATGGGGAATCAGAGGTGGGGAATCAGAGTTGGGGATTCAGAGGCGGGGAATCAGATATGGGGAAACAGAGGCGGGGAATCAGAGGCGGGAAAACAGAGGCGGGGAATTAGATATGGGGAATCAGAGGTGGGGAATCAGACCTGGGGAATCTGAGGCAGGGAATCAGAGTTGGGGATTCAGAGGCGGGGAATCAGATATGGGGAAACAGAGGCGGGGAATCAGAGGCGGGAAAACAGAGGCGGGGAATTAGATATGGGGAATCAGAGGTGGGGAATCAGAGGTGGTGAATCAGAGATGGGGAATCAGAGGCGGGGAATCAGAGGCAGGGAATCGGACGCCGGGAATCAGAGGCGGGGAATCAGAGCTGGGGAATCAGAGGCGGGGAATCAGAGTTGGGGAATCAGAGGCGGGGAATCAGATATGGGGAAATAGAGGCGGGGAATCAGATATGGGGAATCAGAGGTGTGGAATCAGAGGTTGGGAATCAGAGGCAGGGAATCAGAGGCGGGGAAACAGAGGCGGGGAATCAGATATGGGGAATCAGAGGTGGCGAATCAAAGGCGGTGAAACAGAGATGGGGAATCAGGGCAGGGAATCAGAGGCAGGGAATCAGAGCTGGGGAAACAGAGGCGGGGAATCAGATATGGGGAATCAGAGGTGGGGAATCAGGGGCGGGGATTCAGTGGCAGGGAATCAGAGCTGGGGTATCAGAGGTGGGGAATCAGAGCTGGGTAAACAGAGGCGGGGAATCAGATATGGGGAAACAGAGGCCAGGAATCAGAGGCAGGGAATAAAAGGCGGGGAATCAGAGCTGGGGAATCAGAGGCGGGGAATCAGAGTTGGGGAATCAGAGGAGGGGAATCAGATATGGGGAAACAGAGGCCAGGAATCAGAGGCAGGGAAACAGAGGCAGGGAATCAGATATGGGGAATCAGAGGTGGGGAATTAGAGGTTGCGAATCAGAGGCGGGGAATCAGAGGCGGGGAATCAGAGGCAGGGAATCGGATGTGCGGAATCAGAGATGGGGAATCAGAGGTGGGGATTCAGAGGTGGTGAATCAGAGAAGGGGAATCAGAGGCTGGGAATCAGAGGCAGGGAATCAGACGCAGGGAATCAGAGGCGGGGAATCATAGCTGGCGAATTAGAGGAGGGGAATCAGAGTTGGGGAATCAGAGGCGGGGAATCAGATATTGGGAAACAGAGGCGGGGAATCAGAGGCGGGGAAACAGAGGCGGGGAATCAGATATGGGGAATCAGAGGTGGGGAATCAGAGGCAGGGAATCAGATGTGCGGAATCAGAGATGGGGAATCAGAGGCAGGGAATCAGAATCAGAAGCAGGGAATCAGAGGCCGGAATCAGAGGCAGGGAATAGAACGCGGGGAATCAGAGGCAGGGAATCAGAGCTGGGGAATCAGAGGCGGGGAATCATAGTTGGGAATCAGAGACGGGGAATCAGATATGGGGAAACAGAGGCGGGGAATCAGAGGCGGGGAAACAGAGGCGGGGAATCAGATATGGGGAATCGGATGCAGGGAATCAGAGGCGGGGAATCAGAGCTGGGGAATCAGAGGCGGGGAATCAGAGTTGGGGCATCAGAGGTGGGGAATTGGATACAGGGAAACAGAGGCGGGGAATCAGAGGCGGGGAATCAGACGCAGGGAATCAGAGGCGGGGAATCAGATATGGGGAATCAGAGGTGGGGAATCATGGGCGGGGCATCAGTGGCAGGGAATCAGAGGCCGGGAATAAAAGGCGGGGAATCAGAGCTGGGGAATCAGAGGCGGGGAATCAGAGTTGGGGAATCAGAGGAGGGGAATCAGATATGGGGAAACAGAGGCCGGGAATCAGAGGCAGGGAAACAGAGGCGGGGAATCAGATATGGGGAATCAGAGGTGGGGAATTAGAGGTTGTGAATCACAGATGGGGAATAAGAGGCGGGGAATCAGAGGCGGGGAATCACAGGCAGGGAATCGGATGTGCGGAATCAGAGATGGGGAATCAGAGGTGGGGATTCAGAGGTGGTGAATCAGAGAAGGGGAATCAGAGGCTGGGAATCAGAGGCAGGGAATCAGACGCAGGGAATCAGAGGCGGGCAATCATAGCTGGCGAATTAGAGGAGGGGAATCAGAGTTGGGGAATCAGAGGCGGGGAATCAGATATGGGGAAACAGAGGCGGGGAATCAGAGGCGGGGAAACAGAGGCGAGGAATCAGATATGGGGAATCAGAGGTGGGGAATCAGAGGCAGGGAATCAGATGTGCGGAATCAGAGATGCGGAATCAGAGGCAGGGAATCAGAATCAGAAGCAGGGAATCAGAGGCCGGGAATCAGAGGCCGGAATCAGATGCTGGGAATCAGAGGCCTGGAATCAGAGGCGGGGAATCAGAGGCAGGGAATCAGATGCGGGAAATCAGAGGCCTGGAATCAGAGGCGGGGAATCAGAGGCAGGGAATCAGATGCGGGGAATCAGAGGCGAGGAATCAGAGCTGGGGAATCAGAGGCAGGGTATTAGAGTTGGGGAATCAGAGGCGGGGAATCAGATATGGGGAAACAGAGGTGGGGAATCAGAGGCGGGGAAACAGAGGCAGGGAATCAGATATGGGGAATAAGAGGCGGGGAATCAGAGGTGGGGAATCATAGGCAGGGAATCGGATGTGCGGAATCAGAGATGGGGAATCAGAGGCCGGGAATCAGAGGTGGTGAATCAGATATGGGGAATCAGCGGCGGGGAATCAGAGGCAGGGAATCAGACGCGGGGAATCAGAGGTGGGCAATCAGAGGCGGGGAATCAGATATGGGGAATCAGAGGCGGGGAATCAGAGGCGGGGAAACAGAGGCGGGGAATCAGATATGGGGAATCAGAGGTGGGGCATCAGAGGTTGTGAATCACAGATGGGGAATTAGAGGCGGGGAATCAGAGGCAGGGAATCAGACGCGGGGAATCAGAGGCGGGGATTCAGAGCTGGGGAATCAGAAGCGGGGAATCAGAGTTGGGGAATCAGAGGCGGGGAATCAGATATGGGGAATCAGAGGCAGGGAATCAGAGGCGGGGAATCAGAGGCAGGGAATCAGACGCGGGGAATCTGAGGCGGGGAATCAGAGCTGGGGAATCAGAGGTGGGGAATCAGAGTTGGGGAATCAGAGACAGGGAATTGGATGTGCGGAATCAGAGATGGGGAATCAGAGGTGGGGAATCAGAGGCCGTGAATCAGAGATGGGGAATCAGAGGCGGGGAATCAGAGGCAGGAAATCAGACACGGGGATTCAGAGGCTGGGAATCAGACGGGGGGAATCAAAGGTGGGGAATCAGAGGTGGTGAATCAGTGATGGGGAATCACAGGCGGGGAATCAGAGGCAGGGAATAGAACGCGGGGAATCAGAGGCAGGGAATCAGAGCTGGGGAATCAGAGGCGGGGAATCATAGTTGGGAATCAGAGACGGGGAATCAGATATGGGGAAACAGAGGCGGGGAATCAGAGGCGGGGAAACAGAGGCGGGGAATCAGATATGGGGAATCGGATGCAGGGAATCAGAGGCGGGGAATCGGAGCTGGGGAATCAGAGGCGGGGAATCAGAGTTGGGGCATCAGAGGTGGGGAATTAGATATAGGGAAACAGAGGCGGGGAATCAGAGGCGGGGAAACAGAGGCGGGGAAAGAGAGGCGGGGAATCAGATATGGGGAATCAGAGGTGGGGAATCCGAGGTTGGGAATCAGAGGCAGGGAATCAGAGGCGGGGAATCAGAGGCGGGGAATCAGAGGAAGGGAATCAGATGTGCGGAATCGGAGATGGGGAATCAGAGGCAGGGAATCAGAGGCGGGGAATCAGAGGCGGGGAATCAGAGGCCGGGAATCAGATATGGGGAAACAGAGGCGGGGAATCCGAGGCGGGGAAACAGAGGCGGGGAATCAGATATGGGGAATCAGAGGTGGGGAATCAGAGGTTGGGAATCAGAGGCAGGGAATCAGAGGCTTGGAATCAGATGCATGGAATCAGATGCGGGGAATCAGAGGCGGGGAATCAGAGCTGGGGAATCAGAGGTGGGGAATCAGATTTGGGGAATCAGAGGCGGGGACTTAGATATTGGGAAACAGAGGCGGGGAATCAGAGGCGGGGAAACCCAGGCGGGGAATCAGATATGGGGAATCAGAGGTGGGGAATCAGAGGCAAGGAATCAGATGTGCGGAATCAGAGATGGGGAATCAGAGGCAGGGTATCAGAATCAGAAGCAGGGAATCAGAGGCCGGGAATCAGAGGCCGGAATCAGATGCTGGGAATCAGAGGCCTGGAATCAGAGGCGGGGAATCAGAGGCAGGGAATCAGATGCGGGGAATCAGAGGCGGGGAATCAGAGCTGGGGAATCAGAGGCGGGGTATTAGAGTTGGGGAATCAGAGGCGGGGAATCAGATATGGGGAAACAGAGGTGGGGAATCAGAGGCGGGGAAACAGAGGCAGGGAATCAGATATGGGGAATGAGAGGCGGGGAATCAGAGGTGGGGAATCATAGGCAGGGAATCGGATGTGCGGAATCAGAGATGGGGAATCAGAGGCCGGGAATCAGAGGTGGTGAATCAGAGATGGGGAATCAGTGGCGGGGAATCAGGGGCAGGGAATCAGACGCGGGGAATCAGAGGTGGGCAATCAGAGGCGGGGAATCAGATATGGGGAATCAGAGGCGGGGAATCAGAGGCGGGGAAACAGAGGCGGGGAGTCAGATATGGGGAATCAGAGGTGGGGCATCAGAGGTTGTGAATCACAGATGGGGAATCAGAGGCGGGGAATCAGAGGCAGGGAATCAGACGCTGGGAATCAGAGGCGGGGATTCAGAGCTGGGGAATCAGAGGCGGGGAATCAGAGTTGGGGAATCAAAGGCGGGGAATCAGATATGGGGAATCAGAGGCAGGGAATCAGAGGCGGGAAAACAGAGGCGGGGAATCAGATATGGGGAATCAGAGGCGGGGAATCAGAGGCAGGGAATCAGACACGGGGAATCAGAGGAGGGGAATCAGAGATGGGGAATCAGAGGCGGGGAATCAGAGGCAGGGAATCGGATGCCGGGAATCAGAGGCGGGAAATCAGAGCTGGGGAATCAGAGGCGGGGAATCAAAGTTGGGGAATCAGAGGCAGCGAAGCAGATATGGGGAAATAGAGGCGGGGAATCAGATATGGGGAATTCAGAGGCGGGGAATCAGATATGGGGAATCAGAGGCTGGGAATCAGAGGGGGGGAAACAGAGGCGGGGAATAAGATATGGGGAATCAGAGGTGGGGAATCAGGGGCGGGGAATCAGTGGCAGGGAATCAGAGGCGGGGAATCAGAGGCGGGGAATCAAAGGAAGGGAATCATACACGGGGAATCAGAGGTGGGGAATCAGAGATGGGGAATCAGAGGCGGGGAATCACAGGCAGGGAATCAGACGCGGGGAATCAGAGGCGGGGAATCAGAGCTGGGGAATCAGAGGTGGGGAATCAGAGTCGGGGAATCAGAGGCAGGGAATCGGTTGTGCGGAATCAGAGATGGGGAATCAGATGTGGGGAATCAGAGGCAGTGAATCAGAGATGGGGAATCAGAGGCGGGGAATCTGAGGCAAGAAATCAGACGGGGATTCAGAGGCTGGGAATCAGACGGGGGGAATCAAAGGCGGGGAATGAGAGGCGGGCAAGCAGAGGCGGGGAATTAGATATGGGGAATCAGAGGTGGGGAATCAGAGGTGGTGAATCAGAGATGGGGAATCACAGGCGGGGAATCAGAGGAAGCGAATAGAACGCGGGGAATCAGAGGCAGGGAATCAGAGCTGGGGAATCAGAGGCGGGGAATGAGATATGGAGAATCAGAGGCGGGGAATCAGAGGTGGGGAAACAGAATCAGAAGCGGGGAATCAGAGGCCGGGAATCAGAGGCCGGGAATCAGATGCTGGGAATAAGAGGCCGGGAATCAGAGGTGGGGAATCAGAATCCGGGAATCAGAGATGGGGATTCAGAGGCGGGGAATGAGATATGGAGAATCAGAGGCGGGGAATCAGAGGCGGGGAAACAGAGGTGGGGAATCAGATATGGGGAATCAGAGGTGGCGAATCAAAGGCGGTGAATCAGAGATGGGGAATCAGAGGCGGGGAATCAGAGGCAGGGAATCAGATGCGGGGATTCAGAGGCGGGGAATCAGAGCTGGCGAATCAGTGGCGGGGAATCAGAGGTGGGCAATCAGAGCCGGGGAATCAGATATGGGGAATCAGAGGCGGGGAATCAGAGGCGGGGAAACAGAGGCGGGGAATCAGTTATGGGGAATCAGAGGTGGGGAATCAGAGGTTGTGAATCAGAGATGGGGAATCAAGGCGGGGAATCAGAGGGAGGGAATCAGACGCGGGGAATCAGAGGCGGGGATTCAGAGCTGGGGAATCAGAGGCGGGGAATCAGAGTTGTGGAATCAGAGGCAGGGAATCAGATATGGGGAATCAGAAGCGGGGAATCAGAGGCGGGGAAACAGAGGCGGGGAATCAGATATGGGGAATCAGAGGTGGGGAATCAGGGGCAGGGAATCAGTGGCAGGGAATCAGAGGCGGGGAATCTGAGGCGGGGAATCAGAGGCAGGGAATCAGACACGGGGAATCAGAGGCGGGGAATCAGAGATGGCGAATCAGAGGCCGGGAATCAGAGGCAGGGAATCGGACGCCGGGAATCAGAGGCGGGGAATCAGAGCTGGGGAATCAGAGGCGGGGAATCAGAGTTGGGGAATCAGAGGCGGGGAATCAGATATGGGGAAATAGAGGCGGGGAATCAGATATGGGGAATCAGAGGTGTGGAATCAGAGGTTGGGAATCAGAGGCAGGGAATCAGAGGCGGGGAAACAGAGGCGGTCAATCAGATATGGGGAATCAGAGGTGGCGAATCAAAGGCGGTGAAACAGAGATGGGGAATCAGTGCAGGGAATCAGAGGCAGGGAATCTGAGCTGGGGAAACAGAGGCGGGGAATCAGATATGGGGAATCAGAGGTGGGGAATCAGGGGCGGGGAATCAGTGTCAGGGAATCAGAGCTGGGGAATCAGAGGTGGGGAATCAGAGCTGGGGAAACAGAGGCGGGGAATCAGATATGGGGAATCAGAGGTGGGGAATCAGGGGCGGGGAATCAGTGGCAGGGAATCAGAGGCCGGGAATAAAAGGCGGGGAATCAGAGCTGGGGAATCAGAGGCGGGGAATCAGAGTTGGGGAATCAGAGGAGGGGAATCAGATATGGGGAAACAGAGGCCGGGAATCAGAGGCAGGGAAACAGAGGCGGGGAATCAGATATGGGGAATCAGAGGTGGGGAATTAGAGGTTGCGAATCAGAGGCGGGGAATCAGAGGCGGGGAATCAGAGGCAGGGAATCGGATGTGCGGAATCAGAGATGGGGAATCAGAGGTGGGGATTCAGAGGTGGTGAATCAGAGAAGGGGAATCAGAGGCTGGGAATCAGAGGCAGGGAATCAGACGCAGGAAATCAGAGGCGGGGAATCATAGCTGGCGAATTAGAGGAGGGGAATCAGAGTTGGGGAATCAGAGGCGGGGAATCAGATATGGGGAAACAGAGGCGGGGAATCAGAGGCGGGGTAACAGAGGCGGGGAATCAGATATGGGGAATCAGAGGTGGGGAATCAGAGGCAGGGAATCAGATGTGCGGAATCAGAGATGGGGAATCAGAGGCAGGGAATCAGAATCAGAAGCAGGGAATCAGTGGCAGGGAATCAGAGGCCGGGAATAAAAGGCGGGGAATCAGAGGCAGGGAATCGGATGTGCGGAATCAGAGATGGGGAATCAGAGGTGGGGATTCAGAGGTGGTGAATCAGAGAAGGGGAATCAGAGGCTGGGAATCAGAGGCAGCGAATCAGATGCAGGGAATCAGAGGCGGGGAATCATAGATGGCGAATTAGAGGAGGGGAATCAGAGTTGGGGAATCAGAGGCGGGGAATCAGATATGGGGAAACAGAGGCGGGGAATCAGAGGAAGGGAATCAGATGTGCGGAATCGGAGATGGGGAATCTGAGGCAGGGAATGAGAGGCGGGAATCAGAGGTGGGGAATCATAGGCAGGGAATCGGATGTGCGGAATCAGAGATGGGGAATCAGAGGCCGGGAATCAGAGGTGGTGAATCAGAGATGGGGAATCAGTGGCGGGGCATCAGAGGTTGTGAATCACAGATGGGGAATCAGAGGCGGGGAATCAGAGGCAGGGAATCAGACGCGGGGAATCAGAGGCGGGGATTCAGAGCTGGGGAATCAGAGGCGGGGAATCAGAGTTGGGGAATCAGAGGCGGGGAATCAGATATGGGGAATCAGAGGCAGTGAATCAGAGGCGGGAAAACAGAGGCGGGGAATCAGATATGGGGAATCAGAGGCGGGGAATCAGAGGCAGGGAATCAGACACGGGGAATCAGAGGCGGGGAATCAGAGATGGCGAATCAGAGGCGGGGAATCAGAGGCAGGGAATCGGATGCCGGGAATCAGAGGCGGGAAATCAGAGCTGGGGAATCAGAGGCGGGGAATCAAAGTTGGGGAATCAGAGGCAGCGAAGCAGATATGGGGAAATAGAGGCTGGGAATCAGATATGGGGAATTCAGAGGCGGGGAATCAGATATGGAGAATCAGAGGCTGGGAATCAGAGGGGGGGAAACAGAGGCGGGGAATAAGATATGGGGAATCAGAGGTGGTGAATCAGGGGCGGGGAATCAGTGGCAGGGAATCAGAGGCGTGGAATCAGAGGCGGGGAATCAAAGGAAGGGAATCATACACGGGGAATCAGAGGTGGGGAATCAGAGATGGGGAATCAGAGGCGGGGAATCACAGGCAGGGAATCAGACGCGGGGAATCAGAGGCGGGGAATCAGAGCTGGGGAATCAGAGGTGGGGAATCAGAGTCGGGGAATCAGAGGCAGGGAATCGGTTGTGCGGAATCAGAGATGGGGAATCAGATGTGGGGAATCAGAGGCAGTGAATCAGAGATGGGGAATCAGAGGCGGGGAATCAGAGGCAAGAAATCAGATGGGGATTCAGAGGCTAGGAATCAGACGGGGGGAATCAAAGGCGGGGAAACAGAGCTGGTGAATCAGAGGCAGGGAATCAGAGTTGGGGATTCAGAGGCGGGGAATCAGATATGGGGAAACAGAGGCGGGGAATGAGAGGCGGGCAAGCAGAGGCGGGGAATTAGATATGGGGAATCAGAGGTGGGGAATCAGAGGTGGTGAATCAGAGATGGGGAATCACAGGCGGGGAATCAGAGGAAGCGAATAGAACGCGGGGAATCAGAGGCAGGGAATCAGAGCTGGGGAATCAGAGGCGGGGAATCAGATATGGGGAAACAGAGGCGGGGAATCAGAGGCGGGGAAACAGAGGCGGGGAATCAGACATGGGGAATCGGATGCGGGGAATCAGAGGCGGGGAATCAGAGCTGGGGAATCAGAGGCGGGGAATCAGAGTTGGGGCATCAGAGGTGGGGAATTAGATATGGGGAAACAGAGGCGGGGAATCAGAGGCGGGGAAACAGAGGCGGGGAATCAGATATGGGGAATCAGAGGTGGGGAATCAGAGGCAGGGAATCAGATGTGCGGAATCAGAGATGGGGAATCAGAGTCAGGGAATCAGAATCAGAAGCGGGGAATCAGAGGCCGGGAATCAGAGGCCGGGAATCAGATGCTGGGAATAAGAGGCCGGGAATCAGAGGTGGGGAATCAGAGTCCGGGAATCAGAGATGGGGATTCAGAGGCGGGGAATGAGATATGGGGAATCAGAGGCGGGGAATCAGAGGCGGGGAAACAGAGGCGGGGAATCAGTTATGGGGAATCAGAGGTGGGGAATCAGAGGTTGTGAATCAGAGATGGGGAATCAAGGCGGGGAATCAGAGGGAGGGAATCAGACGCGGGGAATCAGAGGCGGGGATTCAGAGCTTGGGAATCAGAGGCGGGGAATCAGAGTTGTGGAATCAGAGGCAGGGAATCAGATATGGGGAATCAGAGGCGGGGAATCAGAGGCGGGGAAACAGAGGCGGGGAATCAGATATGGGGAATCAGAGGTGGGGAATCAGGGGCAGGGATTCAGTGGCAGGGAATCAGACACGGGGAATCAGAGGCGGGGAATCAGAGATGGCGAATCGGAGGCCGGGAATCAGAGGCAGGGAATCGGACGCCGGGAATCAGAGGCGGGGAATCAGAGCTGGGGAATCAGAGGCGGGGAATCAGAGTTGGGGAATCAGAGGCGGGGAATCAGATATGGGGAAATAGAGGCGGGGAATCAGATATGGGGAATCAGAGGTGTGGAATCAGAGGTTGGGAATCAGAGGCAGGGAATCAGAGGCGGGGAAACAGAGGCGGTGAATCAGATATGGGGAATCAGAGGTGGCGAATCAAAGGCGGTGAAACAGAGATGGGGAATCAGTGCAGGGAATCAGAGGCAGGGAATCAGATCTGGGGAAACAGAGGCGGGGAATCAGATATGGGGAATCAGAGGTGGGGAATCAGGGGCGGGGAATCAGTGGCAGGGAATCAGAGCTGGGGAATCAGAGGTGGGGAATCAGAGCTGGGGAAACAGAGGCGGGGAATCAGATATGGGGAATCAGAGGTGGGGAATCAGGGGCGGGGAATCAGTGGCAGGGAATCAGAGGCCGGGAATAAAAGGCGGGGAATCAGAGCTGGGGAATCAGAGGCGGGGAATCAGAGTTGGGGAATCAGAGGAGGGAAATCAGATATGGGGAAACAGAGGCCGGGAATCAGAGGCAGGGAAACAGAGGCGGGGAATCAGATATGGGGAATCAGAGGTGGGGAATTAGAGGTTGCAAATGAGAGGCGGGGAATCAGAGGCGGGGAATCAGAGGCAGGGAATCGGATGTGCGGAATCAGAGATGGGGAATCAGAGGTGGGGATTCAGAGGTGGTGAATCAGAGAAGGGGAATCAGAGGCTGGGAATCAGAGGCAGGGAATCAGACGCAGGAAATCAGAGGCGGGGAATCATAGCTGGCGAATTAGAGGAGGGGAATCAGAGTTGGGGAATCAGAGGCGGGGAATCAGATATGGGGAAACAGAGGCGGGGAATCAGAGGCGGGGAAGCAGAGGTGGGGAATCAGATATGGGGAATCAGAGGTGGGGAATCAGAGGCAGGGAATCAGATGTGCGGAATCAGAGATGGGGAATCAGAGGCAGGGAATCAGAATCAGAAGCAGGGAATCAGTGGCAGAGAATCAGAGGCCGGGAATAAAAGGCGGGGAATCAGAGGCAGGGAATCGGATGTGCGGAATCAGAGATGGGGAATCAGAGGTGGGGATTCAGAGGTGGTGAATCAGAGAAGGGGAATCAGAGGCTGGGAATCAGAGGCAGGGAATCAGATGCAGGGAATCAGAGGCGGGGAATCATAGCTGGCGAATTAGAGGAGGGGAATCAGAGTTGGGGAATCAGAGGCGGGGAATCAGATATGGGGAAACAGAGGCGGGGAATCAGAGGAAGGGAATCAGATGTGCGGAATCGGAGATGGGGAATCAGAGGCAGGGAATGAGAGGCGGGGAATCAGAGGTGTGGAATCATAGGCAGGGAATCGGATGTGCGGAATCAGAGATGGGGAATCAGAGGCCGGGAATCAGAGGTGGTGAATCAGAGATGGGGAATCAGTGGCGGGGCATCAGAGGTTGTGAATCACAGATGGGGAATCAGAGGCGGGGAATCAGAGGCAGGGAATCAGACGCGGGGAATCAGAGGCGGGGATTCAGAGCTGGGGAATCAGAGGCGGGGAATCAGAGTTGGGGAATCAGAGGCGGGGAATCAGATATGGGGAATCAGAGGCAGTGAATCAGAGGCGGGAAAACAGAGGCGGGGAATCAGATATGGGGAATCAGAGGCGGGGAATCAGAGGCAGGGAATCAGACACGGGGAATCAGAGGCGGGGAATCAGAGATGGCGAATCAGAGGCGGGGAATCAGAGGCAGGGAATCGGATGCCGGGAATCAGAGGCGGGAAATCAGAGCTGGGGAATCAGAGGCGGGGAATCAAAGTTGGGGAATCAGAGGCGGCGAAGCAGATATGGGGAAATAGAGGCTGGGAATCAGATATGGGGAATTCAGAGGCGGGGAATCAGATATGGAGAATCAGAGGCTGGGAATCAGAGGGGGGGAAACAGAGGCGGGGAATAAGATATGGGGAATCAGAGGTGGTGAATCAGGGGCGGGGAATCAGTGGCAGGGAATCAGAGGCGTGGAATCAGAGGCGGGGAATCAAAGGAAGGGAATCATACACGGGGAATCAGAGGTGGGGAATCAGAGATGGGGAATCAGAGGCGGGGAATCACAGGCAGGGAATCAGACGCGGGGAATCAGAGGCGGGGAATCAGAGCTGGGGAATCAGAGGTGGGGAATCAGAGTCGGGGAATCAGAGGCAGGGAATCGGTTGTGCGGAATCAGAGATGGGGAATCAGATGTGGGGAATCAGAGGCAGTGAATCAGAGATGGGGAATCAGAGGCGGGGAATCAGAGGCAAGAAATCAGACGGGGATTCAGAGGCTGGGAATCAGACGGGGGGAATCAAAGGCGGGGAATCAGAGCTGGTGAATCAGAGGCAGGGAATCAGAGTTGGGGATTCAGAGGCGGGGAATCAGATATGGGGAAACAGAGGCGGGGAATGAGAGGCGGGCAAGCAGAGGCGGGGAATTAGATATGGGGAATCAGAGGTGGGGAATCAGAGGTGGTGAATCAGAGATGGGGAATCACAGGCGGGGAATCAGAGGAAGCGAATAGAACGCGGGGAATCAGAGGCAGGGAATCAGAGCTGGGGAATCAGAGGCGGGGAATCAGATATGGGGAAACAGAGGCGGGGAATCAGAGGCGGGGAAACAGAGGCGGGGAATCAGACATGGGGAATCGGATGCGGGGAATCAGAGGCGGGGAATCAGAGCTGGGGAATCAGAGGCGGGGAATCAGAGTAGGGGCATCAGAGGTGGGGAATTAGATATGGGGAAACAGAGGCGGGGAATCAGAGGCGGGGAAACAGAGGCGGGGAATCAGATATGGGGAATCAGAGGTGGGGAATCAGAGGCAGGGAATCAGATGTGCGGAATCAGAGATGGGGAATCAGAGTCAGGGAATCAGAATCAGAAGCGGGGAATCAGAAGCCGGGAATCAGAGGCCGGGAATCAGATGCTGGGAATAAGAGGCCGGGAATCAGAGGTGGGGAATCAGAGTCCGGGAATCAGAGATGGGGATTCAGAGGCGGGGAATGAGATATGGGGAATCAGAGGCGGGGAATCAGAGGCGGGGAAACAGAGGCGGGGAATCAGTTATGGGGAATCAGAGGTGGGGAATCAGAGGTTGTGAATCAGAGATGGGGAATCAAGGCGGGGAATCAGAGGGAGGGAATCAGACGCGGGGAATCAGAGGCGGGGATTCAGAGCTGGGGAATCAGAGGCGGGGAATCAGAGTTGTGGAATCAGAGGCAGGGAATCAGATATGGGGAATCAGAGGCGGGGAATCAGAGGCGGGGAAACAGAGGCGGGGAATCAGATATGGGGAATCAGAGGTGGGGAATCAGGGGCAGGGATTCAGTGGCAGGGAATCAGACACGGGGAATCAGAGGCGGGGAATCAGAGATGGCGAATCAGAGGCCGGGAATCAGAGGCAGGGAATCGGACGCCGGGAATCAGAGGCGGGGAATCAGAGCTGGGGAATTAGAGGCGGGGAATCAGAGTTGGGGAATCAGAGGCGGGGAATCAGATATGGGGAAATAGAGGCGGGGAATCAGATATGGGGAATCAGAGGTGTGGAATCAGAGGTTGGGAATCAGAGGCAGGGAATCAGAGGCGGGGAAACAGAGGCGGTGAATCAGATATGGGGAATCAGAGGTGGCGAATCAAAGGCGGTGAAACAGAGATGGGGAATCAGTGCAGGGAATCAGAGGCAGGGAATCAGATCTGGGGAAACAGAGGCGGGGAATCAGATATGGGGAATCAGAGGTGGGGAATCAGGGGCGGGGAATCAGTGGCAGGGAATCAGAGCTGGGGAATCAGAGGTGGGGAATCAGAGCTGGGGAAACAGAGGCGGGGAATCAGATATGGGGAATCAGAGGTGGGGAATCAGGGGCGGGGAATCAGTGGCAGGGAATCAGAGGCCGGGAATAAAAGGCGGGGAATCAGAGCTGGGGAATCAGAGGCGGGGAATCAGAGTTGGGGAATCAGAGGAGGGGAATCAGATATGGGGAAACAGAGGCCGGGAATCAGAGGCAGGGAAACAGAGGCGGGGAATCAGATATGGGGAATCAGAGGTGGGGAATTAGAGGTTGCAAATCAGAGGCGGGGAATCAGAGGCGGGGAATCAGAGGCAGGGAATCGGATGTGCGGAATCAGAGATGGGGAATCAGAGGTGGGGATTCAGAGGTGGTGAATCAGAGAAGGGGAATCAGAGGCTGGGAATCAGAGGCAGGGAATCAGACGCAGGAAATCAGAGGCGGGGAATCATAGCTGGCGAATTAGAGGAGGGGAATCAGAGTTGGGGAATCAGAGGCGGGGAATCAGATATGGGGAAACAGAGGCGGGGAATCAGAGGCGGGGAAACAGAGGTGGGGAATCAGATATGGGGAATCAGAGGTGGGGAATCAGAGGCAGGGAATCAGATGTGCGGAATCAGAGATGGGGAATCAGAGGCAGGGAATCAGAATCAGAAGCAGGGAATCAGTGGCAGGAAATCAGAGGCCGGGAATAAAAGGCGGGGAATCAGAGGCAGGGAATCGGATGTGCGGAATCAGAGATGGGGAATCAGAGGTGGGGATTCAGAGGTGGTGAATCAGAGAAGGGGAATCAGAGGCTGGGAATCAGAGGCAGGGAATCAGATGCAGGGAATCAGAGGCGGGGAATCATAGCTGGCGAATTAGAGGAGGGGAATCAGAGTTGGGGAATCAGAGGCGGGGAATCAGATATGGGGAAACAGAGGCGGGGAATCAGAGGAAGGGAATCAGATGTGCGGAATCGGAGATGGGGAATCAGAGGCAGGGAATGAGAGGCGGGGAATCAGAGGTGGGGAATCATAGGCAGGGAATCGGATGTGCGGAATCAGAGATGGGGAATCAGAGGCCGGGAATCAGAGGTGGTGAATCAGAGATGGGGAATCAGTGGCGGGGAATCAGAGGCAGGGAATCAGACGCGGGGAATCAGAGGTGGGCAATCAGAGGCGGGGAATCAGATATGGGGAATCAGAGGCGGGGAATCAGAGGCGGGGAATCAGAGGCAGGGAATCAGATGCGGGGAATCAGAGGCGGGGATTCAGAGCTGGGGAATCAGAGGCGGGGAATCAGAGTTGGGGAATCAGAGGCGGGGAATCAGATATGGGGAATCAGAGGCAGGGAATCAGAGGCGGGAAAACAGAGGCGGGAAATCAGATATGGGGAATCAGAGGCGGGGAATCAGAGGCAGGGAATCAGACACGGGGAATCAGAGGCGGGGAATCAGAGATGGGGAATCAGAGGCGGGTAATCAGAGGCAGGGAATCGGATGCCGGGAATCAGAGGCGGGAAATCAGAGCTGGGGAATCAGAGGCGGGGAATCAGAGTTGGGGAATCAGAGGCGGCGAAGCAGATATGGGGAAATAGAGGCGGGGAATCAGATATGGGGAATTCAGAGGCGGGGAATCAGATATGGGGAATCAGAGGCTGGGAATCAGAGGGGGGGAAACAGAGGCGGGGAATAAGATATGGGGAATCAGAGGTGGGGAATCAGGGGCGGGGAATCAGTGGCAGGGAATCAGAGGCGGGGAATCAGAGGCGGGGAATCAGAGGCAGGGAATCAGATGTGCGGAATCAGAGGCCTGGAATCAGAGGCGGGGAATCAGAGGCAGGGAATCAGATGCGGGAAATCAGAGGCCTGGAATCAGAGGCGGGGAATCAGAGGCAGGGAATCAGATGCGGGGAATCAGAGGCGAGGAATCAGAGCTGGGGAATCAGAGGCAGGGTATTAGAGTTGGGGAATCAGAGGCGGGGAATCAGATATGGGGAAACAGAGGTGGGGAATCAGAGGCGGGGAAACAGAGGCAGGGAATCAGATATGGGGAATAAGAGGCGGGGAATCAGAGGTGGGGAATCATAGGCAGGGAATCGGATGTGCGGAATCAGAGATGGGGAATCAGAGGCCGGGAATCAGAGGTGGTGAATCAGAGAAGGGGAATCAGAGGCTGGGAATCAGAGGCAGGGAATCAGACGCAGGGAATCAGAGGCGGGCAATCATAGCTGGCGAATTAGAGGAGGGGAATCAGAGTTGGGGAATCAGAGGCGGGGAATCAGATATGGGGAAACAGAGGCGGGGAATCAGAGGCGGGGAAACAGAGGCGAGGAATCAGATATGGGGAATCAGAGGTGGGGAATCAGAGGCAGGGAATCAGATGTGCGGAATCAGAGATGCGGAATCAGAGGCAGGGAATCAGAATCAGAAGCAGGGAATCAGAGGCCGGGAATCAGAGGCCGGAATCAGATGCTGGGAATCAGAGGCCTGGAATCAGAGGCGGGGAATCAGAGGCAGGGAATCAGATGCGGGAAATCAGAGGCCTGGAATCAGAGGCGGGGAATCAGAGGCAGGGAATCAGATGCGGGGAATCAGAGGCGAGGAATCAGAGCTGGGGAATCAGAGGCAGGGTATTAGAGTTGGGGAATCAGAGGCGGGGAATCAGATATGGGGAAACAGAGGTGGGGAATCAGAGGCGGGGAAACAGAGGCAGGGAATCAGATATGGGGAATAAGAGGCGGGGAATCAGAGGTGGGGAATCATAGGCAGGGAATCGGATGTGCGGAATCAGAGATGGGGAATCAGAGGCCGGGAATCAGAGGTGGTGAATCAGATATGGGGAATCAGAGGCGGGGAATCAGAGGCAGGGAATCAGACGCGGGGAATCAGAGGTGGGCAATCAGAGGCGGGGAATCAGATATGGGGAATCAGAGGCGGGGAATCAGAGGCGGGGAAACAGAGGCGGGGAATCAGATATGGGGAATCAGAGGTGGGGCATCAGAGGTTGTGAATCACAGATGGGGAATTAGAGGCGGGGAATCAGAGGCAGGGAATCAGACGCGGGGAATCAGAGGCGGGGATTCAGAGCTGGGGAATCAGAAGCGGGGAATCAGAGTTGGGGAATCAGAGGCGGGGAATCAGATATGGGGAATCAGAGGCAGGGAATCAGAGGCGGGGAATCAGAGGCAGGGAATCAGACGCGGGGAATCTGAGGCGGGGAATCAGAGCTGGGGAATCAGAGGTGGGGAATCAGAGTTGGGGAATCAGAGACAGGGAATTGGATGTGCGGAATCAGAGATGGGGAATCAGAGGTGGGGAATCAGAGGCCGTGAATCAGAGATGGGGAATCAGAGGCGGGGAATCAGAGGCAGGAAATCAGACACGGGGATTCAGAGGCTGGGAATCAGACGGGGGGAATCAAAGGTGGGGAATCAGAGGTGGTGAATCAGTGATGGGGAATCACAGGCGGGGAATCAGAGGCAGGGAATAGAACGCGGGGAATCAGAGGCAGGGAATCAGAGCTGGGGAATCAGAGGCGGGGAATCATAGTTGGGAATCAGAGACGGGGAATCAGATATGGGGAAACAGAGGCGGGGAATCAGAGGCGGGGAAACAGAGGCGGGGAATCAGATATGGGGAATCGGATGCAGGGAATCAGAGGCGGGGAATCGGAGCTGGGGAATCAGAGGCGGGGAATCAGAGTTGGGGCATCAGAGGTGGGGAATTAGATATAGGGAAACAGAGGCGGGGAATCAGAGGCGGGGAAACAGAGGCGGGGAAAGAGAGGCGGGGAATCAGATATGGGGAATCAGAGGTGGGGAATCCGAGGTTGGGAATCAGAGGCAGGGAATCAGAGGCGGGGAATCAGAGGCGGGGAATCAGAGGAAGGGAATCAGATGTGCGGAATCGGAGATGGGGAATCAGAGGCAGGGAATCAGAGGCGGGGAATCAGAGGCGGGGAATCAGAGGCCGGGAATCAGATATGGGGAAACAGAGGCGGGGAATCCGAGGCGGGGAAACAGAGGCGGGGAATCAGATATGGGGAATCAGAGGTGGGGAATCAGAGGTTGGGAATCAGAGGCAGGGAATCAGAGGCTTGGAATCAGATGCATGGAATCAGATGCGGGGAATCAGAGGCGGGGAATCAGAGCTGGGGAATCAGAGGTGGGGAATCAGATTTGGGGAATCAGAGGCGGGGACTTAGATATTGGGAAACAGAGGCGGGGAATCAGAGGCGGGGAAACCCAGGCGGGGAATCAGATATGGGGAATCAGAGGTGGGGAATCAGAGGCAAGGAATCAGATGTGCGGAATCAGAGATGGGGAATCAGAGGCAGGGTATCAGAATCAGAAGCAGGGAATCAGAGGCCGGGAATCAGAGGCCGGAATCAGATGCTGGGAATCAGAGGCCTGGAATCAGAGGCGGGGAATCAGAGGCAGGGAATCAGATGCGGGGAATCAGAGGCGGGGAATCAGAGCTGGGGAATCAGAGGCGGGGTATTAGAGTTGGGGAATCAGAGGCGGGGAATCAGATATGGGGAAACAGAGGTGGGGAATCAGAGGCGGGGAAACAGAGGCAGGGAATCAGATATGGGGAATGAGAGGCGGGGAATCAGAGGTGGGGAATCATAGGCAGGGAATCGGATGTGCGGAATCAGAGATGGGGAATCAGAGGCCGGGAATCAGAGGTGGTGAATCAGAGATGGGGAATCAGTGGCGGGGAATCAGGGGCAGGGAATCAGACGCGGGGAATCAGAGGTGGGCAATCAGAGGCGGGGAATCAGATATGGGGAATCAGAGGCGGGGAATCAGAGGCGGGGAAACAGAGGCGGGGAGTCAGATATGGGGAATCAGAGGTGGGGCATCAGAGGTTGTGAATCACAGATGGGGAATCAGAGGCGGGGAATCAGAGGCAGGGAATCAGACGCTGGGAATCAGAGGCGGGGATTCAGAGCTGGGGAATCAGAGGCGGGGAATCAGAGTTGGGGAATCAAAGGCGGGGAATCAGATATGGGGAATCAGAGGCAGGGAATCAGAGGCGGGAAAACAGAGGCGGGGAATCAGATATGGGGAATCAGAGGCGGGGAATCAGAGGCAGGGAATCAGACACGGGGAATCAGAGGAGGGGAATCAGAGATGGGGAATCAGAGGCGGGGAATCAGAGGCAGGGAATCGGATGCCGGGAATCAGAGGCGGGAAATCAGAGCTGGGGAATCAGAGGCGGGGAATCAAAGTTGGGGAATCAGAGGCAGCGAAGCAGATATGGGGAAATAGAGGCGGGGAATCAGATATGGGGAATTCAGAGGCGGGGAATCAGATATGGGGAATCAGAGGCTGGGAATCAGAGGGGGGGAAACAGAGGCGGGGAATAAGATATGGGGAATCAGAGGTGGGGAATCAGGGGCGGGGAATCAGTGGCAGGGAATCAGAGGCGGGGAATCAGAGGCGGGGAATCAAAGGAAGGGAATCATACACGGGGAATCAGAGGTGGGGAATCAGAGATGGGGAATCAGAGGCGGGGAATCACAGGCAGGGAATCAGACGCGGGGAATCAGAGGCGGGGAATCAGAGCTGGGGAATCAGAGGTGGGGAATCAGAGTCGGGGAATCAGAGGCAGGGAATCGGTTGTGCGGAATCAGAGATGGGGAATCAGATGTGGGGAATCAGAGGCAGTGAATCAGAGATGGGGAATCAGAGGCGGGGAATCTGAGGCAAGAAATCAGACGGGGATTCAGAGGCTGGGAATCAGACGGGGGGAATCAAAGGCGGGGAATGAGAGGCGGGCAAGCAGAGGCGGGGAATTAGATATGGGGAATCAGAGGTGGGGAATCAGAGGTGGTGAATCAGAGATGGGGAATCACAGGCGGGGAATCAGAGGAAGCGAATAGAACGCGGGGAATCAGAGGCAGGGAATCAGAGCTGGGGAATCAGAGGCGGGGAATGAGATATGGAGAATCAGAGGCGGGGAATCAGAGGTGGGGAAACAGAATCAGAAGCGGGGAATCAGAGGCCGGGAATCAGAGGCCGGGAATCAGATGCTGGGAATAAGAGGCCGGGAATCAGAGGTGGGGAATCAGAATCCGGGAATCAGAGATGGGGATTCAGAGGCGGGGAATGAGATATGGAGAATCAGAGGCGGGGAATCAGAGGCGGGGAAACAGAGGTGGGGAATCAGATATGGGGAATCAGAGGTGGCGAATCAAAGGCGGTGAATCAGAGATGGGGAATCAGAGGCGGGGAATCAGAGGCAGGGAATCAGATGCGGGGATTCAGAGGCGGGGAATCAGAGCTGGCGAATCAGTGGCGGGGAATCAGAGGTGGGCAATCAGAGCCGGGGAATCAGATATGGGGAATCAGAGGCGGGGAATCAGAGGCGGGGAAACAGAGGCGGGGAATCAGTTATGGGGAATCAGAGGTGGGGAATCAGAGGTTGTGAATCAGAGATGGGGAATCAAGGCGGGGAATCAGAGGGAGGGAATCAGACGCGGGGAATCAGAGGCGGGGATTCAGAGCTGGGGAATCAGAGGCGGGGAATCAGAGTTGTGGAATCAGAGGCAGGGAATCAGATATGGGGAATCAGAAGCGGGGAATCAGAGGCGGGGAAACAGAGGCGGGGAATCAGATATGGGGAATCAGAGGTGGGGAATCAGGGGCAGGGAATCAGTGGCAGGGAATCAGAGGCGGGGAATCTGAGGCGGGGAATCAGAGGCAGGGAATCAGACACGGGGAATCAGAGGCGGGGAATCAGAGATGGCGAATCAGAGGCCGGGAATCAGAGGCAGGGAATCGGACGCCGGGAATCAGAGGCGGGGAATCAGAGCTGGGGAATCAGAGGCGGGGAATCAGAGTTGGGGAATCAGAGGCGGGGAATCAGATATGGGGAAATAGAGGCGGGGAATCAGATATGGGGAATCAGAGGTGTGGAATCAGAGGTTGGGAATCAGAGGCAGGGAATCAGAGGCGGGGAAACAGAGGCGGTCAATCAGATATGGGGAATCAGAGGTGGCGAATCAAAGGCGGTGAAACAGAGATGGGGAATCAGTGCAGGGAATCAGAGGCAGGGAATCTGAGCTGGGGAAACAGAGGCGGGGAATCAGATATGGGGAATCAGAGGTGGGGAATCAGGGGCGGGGAATCAGTGTCAGGGAATCAGAGCTGGGGAATCAGAGGTGGGGAATCAGAGCTGGGGAAACAGAGGCGGGGAATCAGATATGGGGAATCAGAGGTGGGGAATCAGGGGCGGGGAATCAGTGGCAGGGAATCAGAGGCCGGGAATAAAAGGCGGGGAATCAGAGCTGGGGAATCAGAGGCGGGGAATCAGAGTTGGGGAATCAGAGGAGGGGAATCAGATATGGGGAAACAGAGGCCGGGAATCAGAGGCAGGGAAACAGAGGCGGGGAATCAGATATGGGGAATCAGAGGTGGGGAATTAGAGGTTGCGAATCAGAGGCGGGGAATCAGAGGCGGGGAATCAGAGGCAGGGAATCGGATGTGCGGAATCAGAGATGGGGAATCAGAGGTGGGGATTCAGAGGTGGTGAATCAGAGAAGGGGAATCAGAGGCTGGGAATCAGAGGCAGGGAATCAGACGCAGGAAATCAGAGGCGGGGAATCATAGCTGGCGAATTAGAGGAGGGGAATCAGAGTTGGGGAATCAGAGGCGGGGAATCAGATATGGGGAAACAGAGGCGGGGAATCAGAGGCGGGGAAACAGAGGCGGGGAATCAGATATGGGGAATCAGAGGTGGGGAATCAGAGGCAGGGAATCAGATGTGCGGAATCAGAGATGGGGAATCAGAGGCAGGGAATCAGAATCAGAAGCAGGGAATCAGTGGCAGGGAATCAGAGGCCGGGAATAAAAGGCGGGGAATCAGAGGCAGGGAATCGGATGTGCGGAATCAGAGATGGGGAATCAGAGGTGGGGATTCAGAGGTGGTGAATCAGAGAAGGGGAATCAGAGGCTGGGAATCAGAGGCAGCGAATCAGATGCAGGGAATCAGAGGCGGGGAATCATAGATGGCGAATTAGAGGAGGGGAATCAGAGTTGGGGAATCAGAGGCGGGGAATCAGATATGGGGAAACAGAGGCGGGGAATCAGAGGAAGGGAATCAGATGTGCGGAATCGGAGATGGGGAATCTGAGGCAGGGAATGAGAGGCGGGAATCAGAGGTGGGGAATCATAGGCAGGGAATCGGATGTGCGGAATCAGAGATGGGGAATCAGAGGCCGGGAATCAGAGGTGGTGAATCAGAGATGGGGAATCAGTGGCGGGGCATCAGAGGTTGTGAATCACAGATGGGGAATCAGAGGCGGGGAATCAGAGGCAGGGAATCAGACGCGGGGAATCAGAGGCGGGGATTCAGAGCTGGGGAATCAGAGGCGGGGAATCAGAGTTGGGGAATCAGAGGCGGGGAATCAGATATGGGGAATCAGAGGCAGTGAATCAGAGGCGGGAAAACAGAGGCGGGGAATCAGATATGGGGAATCAGAGGCGGGGAATCAGAGGCAGGGAATCAGACACGGGGAATCAGAGGCGGGGAATCAGAGATGGCGAATCAGAGGCGGGGAATCAGAGGCAGGGAATCGGATGCCGGGAATCAGAGGCGGGAAATCAGAGCTGGGGAATCAGAGGCGGGGAATCAAAGTTGGGGAATCAGAGGCAGCGAAGCAGATATGGGGAAATAGAGGCTGGGAATCAGATATGGGGAATTCAGAGGCGGGGAATCAGATATGGAGAATCAGAGGCTGGGAATCAGAGGGGGGGAAACAGAGGCGGGGAATAAGATATGGGGAATCAGAGGTGGTGAATCAGGGGCGGGGAATCAGTGGCAGGGAATCAGAGGCGTGGAATCAGAGGCGGGGAATCAAAGGAAGGGAATCATACACGGGGAATCAGAGGTGGGGAATCAGAGATGGGGAATCAGAGGCGGGGAATCACAGGCAGGGAATCAGACGCGGGGAATCAGAGGCGGGGAATCAGAGCTGGGGAATCAGAGGTGGGGAATCAGAGTCGGGGAATCAGAGGCAGGGAATCGGTTGTGCGGAATCAGAGATGGGGAATCAGATGTGGGGAATCAGAGGCAGTGAATCAGAGATGGGGAATCAGAGGCGGGGAATCAGAGGCAAGAAATCAGATGGGGATTCAGAGGCTAGGAATCAGACGGGGGGAATCAAAGGCGGGGAAACAGAGCTGGTGAATCAGAGGCAGGGAATCAGAGTTGGGGATTCAGAGGCGGGGAATCAGATATGGGGAAACAGAGGCGGGGAATGAGAGGCGGGCAAGCAGAGGCGGGGAATTAGATATGGGGAATCAGAGGTGGGGAATCAGAGGTGGTGAATCAGAGATGGGGAATCACAGGCGGGGAATCAGAGGAAGCGAATAGAACGCGGGGAATCAGAGGCAGGGAATCAGAGCTGGGGAATCAGAGGCGGGGAATCAGATATGGGGAAACAGAGGCGGGGAATCAGAGGCGGGGAAACAGAGGCGGGGAATCAGACATGGGGAATCGGATGCGGGGAATCAGAGGCGGGGAATCAGAGCTGGGGAATCAGAGGCGGGGAATCAGAGTTGGGGCATCAGAGGTGGGGAATTAGATATGGGGAAACAGAGGCGGGGAATCAGAGGCGGGGAAACAGAGGCGGGGAATCAGATATGGGGAATCAGAGGTGGGGAATCAGAGGCAGGGAATCAGATGTGCGGAATCAGAGATGGGGAATCAGAGTCAGGGAATCAGAATCAGAAGCGGGGAATCAGAGGCCGGGAATCAGAGGCCGGGAATCAGATGCTGGGAATAAGAGGCCGGGAATCAGAGGTGGGGAATCAGAGTCCGGGAATCAGAGATGGGGATTCAGAGGCGGGGAATGAGATATGGGGAATCAGAGGCGGGGAATCAGAGGCGGGGAAACAGAGGCGGGGAATCAGTTATGGGGAATCAGAGGTGGGGAATCAGAGGTTGTGAATCAGAGATGGGGAATCAAGGCGGGGAATCAGAGGGAGGGAATCAGACGCGGGGAATCAGAGGCGGGGATTCAGAGCTTGGGAATCAGAGGCGGGGAATCAGAGTTGTGGAATCAGAGGCAGGGAATCAGATATGGGGAATCAGAGGCGGGGAATCAGAGGCGGGGAAACAGAGGCGGGGAATCAGATATGGGGAATCAGAGGTGGGGAATCAGGGGCAGGGATTCAGTGGCAGGGAATCAGACACGGGGAATCAGAGGCGGGGAATCAGAGATGGCGAATCGGAGGCCGGGAATCAGAGGCAGGGAATCGGACGCCGGGAATCAGAGGCGGGGAATCAGAGCTGGGGAATCAGAGGCGGGGAATCAGAGTTGGGGAATCAGAGGCGGGGAATCAGATATGGGGAAATAGAGGCGGGGAATCAGATATGGGGAATCAGAGGTGTGGAATCAGAGGTTGGGAATCAGAGGCAGGGAATCAGAGGCGGGGAAACAGAGGCGGTGAATCAGATATGGGGAATCAGAGGTGGCGAATCAAAGGCGGTGAAACAGAGATGGGGAATCAGTGCAGGGAATCAGAGGCAGGGAATCAGATCTGGGGAAACAGAGGCGGGGAATCAGATATGGGGAATCAGAGGTGGGGAATCAGGGGCGGGGAATCAGTGGCAGGGAATCAGAGCTGGGGAATCAGAGGTGGGGAATCAGAGCTGGGGAAACAGAGGCGGGGAATCAGATATGGGGAATCAGAGGTGGGGAATCAGGGGCGGGGAATCAGTGGCAGGGAATCAGAGGCCGGGAATAAAAGGCGGGGAATCAGAGCTGGGGAATCAGAGGCGGGGAATCAGAGTTGGGGAATCAGAGGAGGGAAATCAGATATGGGGAAACAGAGGCCGGGAATCAGAGGCAGGGAAACAGAGGCGGGGAATCAGATATGGGGAATCAGAGGTGGGGAATTAGAGGTTGCAAATGAGAGGCGGGGAATCAGAGGCGGGGAATCAGAGGCAGGGAATCGGATGTGCGGAATCAGAGATGGGGAATCAGAGGTGGGGATTCAGAGGTGGTGAATCAGAGAAGGGGAATCAGAGGCTGGGAATCAGAGGCAGGGAATCAGACGCAGGAAATCAGAGGCGGGGAATCATAGCTGGCGAATTAGAGGAGGGGAATCAGAGTTGGGGAATCAGAGGCGGGGAATCAGATATGGGGAAACAGAGGCGGGGAATCAGAGGCGGGGAAGCAGAGGTGGGGAATCAGATATGGGGAATCAGAGGTGGGGAATCAGAGGCAGGGAATCAGATGTGCGGAATCAGAGATGGGGAATCAGAGGCAGGGAATCAGAATCAGAAGCAGGGAATCAGTGGCAGAGAATCAGAGGCCGGGAATAAAAGGTGGGGAATCAGAGGCAGGGAATCGGATGTGCGGAATCAGAGATGGGGAATCAGAGGTGGGGATTCAGAGGTGGTGAATCAGAGAAGGGGAATCAGAGGCTGGGAATCAGAGGCAGGGAATCAGATGCAGGGAATCAGAGGCGGGGAATCATAGCTGGCGAATTAGAGGAGGGGAATCAGAGTTGGGGAATCAGAGGCGGGGAATCAGATATGGGGAAACAGAGGCGGGGAATCAGAGGAAGGGAATCAGATGTGCGGAATCGGAGATGGGGAATCAGAGGCAGGGAATGAGAGGCGGGGAATCAGAGGTGTGGAATCATAGGCAGGGAATCGGATGTGCGGAATCAGAGATGGGGAATCAGAGGCCGGGAATCAGAGGTGGTGAATCAGAGATGGGGAATCAGTGGCGGGGCATCAGAGGTTGTGAATCACAGATGGGGAATCAGAGGCGGGGAATCAGAGGCAGGGAATCAGACGCGGGGAATCAGAGGCGGGGATTCAGAGCTGGGGAATCAGAGGCGGGGAATCAGAGTTGGGGAATCAGAGGCGGGGAATCAGATATGGGGAATCAGAGGCAGTGAATCAGAGGCGGGAAAACAGAGGCGGGGAATCAGATATGGGGAATCAGAGGCGGGGAATCAGAGGCAGGGAATCAGACACGGGGAATCAGAGGCGGGGAATCAGAGATGGCGAATCAGAGGCGGGGAATCAGAGGCAGGGAATCGGATGCCGGGAATCAGAGGCGGGAAATCAGAGCTGGGGAATCAGAGGCGGGGAATCAAAGTTGGGGAATCAGAGGCGGCGAAGCAGATATGGGGAAATAGAGGCTGGGAATCAGATATGGGGAATTCAGAGGCGGGGAATCAGATATGGAGAATCAGAGGCTGGGAATCAGAGGGGGGGAAACAGAGGCGGGGAATAAGATATGGGGAATCAGAGGTGGTGAATCAGGGGCGGGGAATCAGTGGCAGGGAATCAGAGGCGTGGAATCAGAGGCGGGGAATCAAAGGAAGGGAATCATACACGGGGAATCAGAGGTGGGGAATCAGAGATGGGGAATCAGAGGCGGGGAATCACAGGCAGGGAATCAGACGCGGGGAATCAGAGGCGGGGAATCAGAGCTGGGGAATCAGAGGTGGGGAATCAGAGTCGGGGAATCAGAGGCAGGGAATCGGTTGTGCGGAATCAGAGATGGGGAATCAGATGTGGGGAATCAGAGGCAGTGAATCAGAGATGGGGAATCAGAGGCGGGGAATCAGAGGCAAGAAATCAGACGGGGATTCAGAGGCTGGGAATCAGACGGGGGGAATCAAAGGCGGGGAATCAGAGCTGGTGAATCAGAGGCAGGGAATCAGAGTTGGGGATTCAGAGGCGGGGAATCAGATATGGGGAAACAGAGGCGGGGAATGAGAGGCGGGCAAGCAGAGGCGGGGAATTAGATATGGGGAATCAGAGGTGGGGAATCAGAGGTGGTGAATCAGAGATGGGGAATCACAGGCGGGGAATCAGAGGAAGCGAATAGAACGCGGGGAATCAGAGGCAGGGAATCAGAGCTGGGGAATCAGAGGCGGGGAATCAGATATGGGGAAACAGAGGCGGGGAATCAGAGGCGGGGAAACAGAGGCGGGGAATCAGACATGGGGAATCGGATGCGGGGAATCAGAGGCGGGGAATCAGAGCTGGGGAATCAGAGGCGGGGAATCAGAGTAGGGGCATCAGAGGTGGGGAATTAGATATGGGGAAACAGAGGCGGGGAATCAGAGGCGGGGAAACAGAGGCGGGGAATCAGATATGGGGAATCAGAGGTGGGGAATCAGAGGCAGGGAATCAGATGTGCGGAATCAGAGATGGGGAATCAGAGTCAGGGAATCAGAATCAGAAGCGGGGAATCAGAAGCCGGGAATCAGAGGCCGGGAATCAGATGCTGGGAATAAGAGGCCGGGAATCAGAGGTGGGGAATCAGAGTCCGGGAATCAGAGATGGGGATTCAGAGGCGGGGAATGAGATATGGGGAATCAGAGGCGGGGAATCAGAGGCGGGGAAACAGAGGCGGGGAATCAGTTATGGGGAATCAGAGGTGGGGAATCAGAGGTTGTGAATCAGAGATGGGGAATCAAGGCGGGGAATCAGAGGGAGGGAATCAGACGCGGGGAATCAGAGGCGGGGATTCAGAGCTGGGGAATCAGAGGCGGGGAATCAGAGTTGTGGAATCAGAGGCAGGGAATCAGATATGGGGAATCAGAGGCGGGGAATCAGAGGCGGGGAAACAGAGGCGGGGAATCAGATATGGGGAATCAGAGGTGGGGAATCAGGGGCAGGGATTCAGTGGCAGGGAATCAGACACGGGGAATCAGAGGCGGGGAATCAGAGATGGCGAATCAGAGGCCGGGAATCAGAGGCAGGGAATCGGACGCCGGGAATCAGAGGCGGGGAATCAGAGCTGGGGAATTAGAGGCGGGGAATCAGAGTTGGGGAATCAGAGGCGGGGAATCAGATATGGGGAAATAGAGGCGGGGAATCAGATATGGGGAATCAGAGGTGTGGAATCAGAGGTTGGGAATCAGAGGCAGGGAATCAGAGGCGGGGAAACAGAGGCGGTGAATCAGATATGGGGAATCAGAGGTGGCGAATCAAAGGCGGTGAAACAGAGATGGGGAATCAGTGCAGGGAATCAGAGGCAGGGAATCAGATCTGGGGAAACAGAGGCGGGGAATCAGATATGGGGAATCAGAGGTGGGGAATCAGGGGCGGGGAATCAGTGGCAGGGAATCAGAGCTGGGGAATCAGAGGTGGGGAATCAGAGCTGGGGAAACAGAGGCGGGGAATCAGATATGGGGAATCAGAGGTGGGGAATCAGGGGCGGGGAATCAGTGGCAGGGAATCAGAGGCCGGGAATAAAAGGCGGGGAATCAGAGCTGGGGAATCAGAGGCGGGGAATCAGAGTTGGGGAATCAGAGGAGGGGAATCAGATATGGGGAAACAGAGGCCGGGAATCAGAGGCAGGGAAACAGAGGCGGGGAATCAGATATGGGGAATCAGAGGTGGGGAATTAGAGGTTGCAAATCAGAGGCGGGGAATCAGAGGCGGGGAATCAGAGGCAGGGAATCGGATGTGCGGAATCAGAGATGGGGAATCAGAGGTGGGGATTCAGAGGTGGTGAATCAGAGAAGGGGAATCAGAGGCTGGGAATCAGAGGCAGGGAATCAGACGCAGGAAATCAGAGGCGGGGAATCATAGCTGGCGAATTAGAGGAGGGGAATCAGAGTTGGGGAATCAGAGGCGGGGAATCAGATATGGGGAAACAGAGGCGGGGAATCAGAGGCGGGGAAACAGAGGTGGGGAATCAGATATGGGGAATCAGAGGTGGGGAATCAGAGGCAGGGAATCAGATGTGCGGAATCAGAGATGGGGAATCAGAGGCAGGGAATCAGAATCAGAAGCAGGGAATCAGTGGCAGGAAATCAGAGGCCGGGAATAAAAGGCGGGGAATCAGAGGCAGGGAATCGGATGTGCGGAATCAGAGATGGGGAATCAGAGGTGGGGATTCAGAGGTGGTGAATCAGAGAAGGGGAATCAGAGGCTGGGAATCAGAGGCAGGGAATCAGATGCAGGGAATCAGAGGCGGGGAATCATAGCTGGCGAATTAGAGGAGGGGAATCAGAGTTGGGGAATCAGAGGCGGGGAATCAGATATGGGGAAACAGAGGCGGGGAATCAGAGGAAGGGAATCAGATGTGCGGAATCGGAGATGGGGAATCAGAGGCAGGGAATGAGAGGCGGGGAATCAGAGGTGGGGAATCATAGGCAGGGAATCGGATGTGCGGAATCAGAGATGGGGAATCAGAGGCCGGGAATCAGAGGTGGTGAATCAGAGATGGGGAATCAGTGGCGGGGAATCAGAGGCAGGGAATCAGACGCGGGGAATCAGAGGTGGGCAATCAGAGGCGGGGAATCAGATATGGGGAATCAGAGGCGGGGAATCAGAGGCGGGGAATCAGAGGCAGGGAATCAGATGCGGGGAATCAGAGGCGGGGATTCAGAGCTGGGGAATCAGAGGCGGGGAATCAGAGTTGGGGAATCAGAGGCGGGGAATCAGATATGGGGAATCAGAGGCAGGGAATCAGAGGCGGGAAAACAGAGGCGGGAAATCAGATATGGGGAATCAGAGGCGGGGAATCAGAGGCAGGGAATCAGACACGGGGAATCAGAGGCGGGGAATCAGAGATGGGGAATCAGAGGCGGGTAATCAGAGGCAGGGAATCGGATGCCGGGAATCAGAGGCGGGAAATCAGAGCTGGGGAATCAGAGGCGGGGAATCAGAGTTGGGGAATCAGAGGCGGCGAAGCAGATATGGGGAAATAGAGGCGGGGAATCAGATATGGGGAATTCAGAGGCGGGGAATCAGATATGGGGAATCAGAGGCTGGGAATCAGAGGGGGGGAAACAGAGGCGGGGAATAAGATATGGGGAATCAGAGGTGGGGAATCAGGGGCGGGGAATCAGTGGCAGGGAATCAGAGGCGGGGAATCAGAGGCGGGGAATCAAAGGAAGGGAATCATACACGGGGAATCAGAGGTGGGGAATCAGAGATGGGGAATCAGAGGCGGGGAATCACAGGCAGGGAATCAGACGCGGGGAATCAGAGGCGGGGAATCAGAGCTGGGGAATCAGAGGTGGGGAATCAGAGTCGGGGAATCAGAGGCAGGGAATCGGTTCTGCGGAATCAGAGATGGGGAATCAGATGTGGGGAATCAGAGGCAGTGAATCAGAGATGGGGAATCAGAGGCGGGGAATCAGAGGCAAGAAATCAGACGGGGATTCAGAGGCTGGGAATCAGACGGGGGGAATCAAAGGCGGGGAATCAGAGCTGGTGAATCAGAGGCAGGGAATCAGAGTTGGGGATTCAGAGGCGGGGAATCAGATATGGGGAAACAGAGGCGGGGAATGAGAGGCGGGCAAGCAGAGGCGGGGAATTAGATATGGGGAATCAGAGGTGGGGAATCAGAGGTGGTGAATCAGAGATGGGGAATCACAGGCGGGGAATCAGAGGCAGCGTATAGAACGCGGGGAATCAGAGGCAGGGAATCAGAGCTGGGGAATCAGAGGCGGGGAATCAGATATGGGGAAACAGAGGCGGGGAATCAGAGGCGGGGAAACAGAGGCGGGGAATCAGACATGGGGAATCGGATGCGGGGAATCAGAGGCGGGGAATCAGAGCTGGGGAATCAGAGGCGGGGAATCAGAGTTGGGGCATCAGAGGTGGGGAATTAGATATGGGGAAACAGAGGCGGGGAATCAGAGGCGGGGAAACAGAGGCGGGGAATCAGATATGGGAAATCAGAGGTGGGGAATCAGAGGCAGGGAATCAGATGTGCGGAATCAGAGGCCGGGAATCAGAGGCCGGGAATCAGATGCTGGGAATAAGAGGCCGGGAATCAGAGGTGGGGAATCAGAGTCCGGGAATCAGAGATGGGGATTCAGAGGCGGGGAATGAGATATGGAGAATCAGAGGTGGGGAATCAGAGACGGGGAAACAGAGGTGGGGAATCAGATATGGGGAATCAGAGGTGGCGAATCAAAGGCGGTGAATCAGAGATGGGGAATCAGAGGCGGGGAATCAGAGGCAGGGAATCAGATGCGGGGATTCAGAGGCGGGGTATCAGAGCTGGCGAATCAGAGGCGGGGAATCAGAGGTGGGCAATCAGAGACGGGGAATCAGATATGGGGAATCAGAGGCGGGGAATCAGAGGCGGGGAAACAGAGGCGGGGAATCAGATATGGATAATCAGAGGTGGGGAATCAGAGGTTGTGAATCAGAGATGGGGAATCAAGGCGGGGAATCAGAGGGAGGGAATCAGACGCGGGGAATCAGAGGCGGGGATTCAGAGCTGGGGAATCAGATATGGGGAATCAGAGGCGGGGAATCAGAGGCGGGGAAACAGAGGCGGGGAATCAGATATGGGGAATCAGAGGTGGGGAATCAGGGGCAGGGAATCAGTGGCAGGGAATCAGAGGCGGGGAATCTGAGGCGGGGAATCAGAGGCAGGGAATCAGACACGGGGAATCAGAGGCGGGGAATCAGATGGCGAATCAGAGGCCGGGAATCAGAGGCAGGGAATCGGACGCCGGGAATCAGAGGCGGGGAATCAGAGCTGGGGAATCAGAGGCGGGGAATCAGAGTTGGGGAATCAGAGGCGGGGAATCAGATATGGGTAAATAGAGGCGGGGAATCAGATATGGGGAATCAGAGGTGTGGAATCAGAGGTTGGGAATCAGAGGCAGGGAATCAGAGGCGGGGAAACAGAGGCGGTGAATCAGATATGGGGAATCAGAGGTGGCGAATCAAAGGCGGTGAAACAGAGATGGGGAATCAGGGCAGGGAATCAGAGGCAGGGAATCAGAGCTGGGGAAACAGAGGCGGGGAATCAGATATGGGGAATCAGAGGTGGGGAATAAGGGGCGGGGAATCAGTGGCAGGGAATCAGAGCTGGGGAATCAGAGGTGGGGAATCAGAGCTGGGGAAACAGAGGCGGGGAATCAGATATGGGGAATCAGAGGTGGGGAATCAGGGGCGGGGAATCAATGGCAGGGAATCAGAGGCCGGGAATAAAAGGCGGGGAATCAGAGCTGGGGAATCAGAGGTGGGGAATCAGAGTTGGGGAATCAGAGGAGGGGAATCAGATATGGGGAAACAGAGGCCGGGAATCAGAGGCAGGGAAACAGAGGCGGGGAATCAGATATGGGGAATCAGAGGTGGGGAATTAGAGGTTGCGAATCAGAGGCGGGGAATCAGCGGCGGGGAATCAGAGGCAGGGAATCGGATGTGCGGAATCAGAGATGGGGTATCAGAGGTGGGGATTCAGAGGTGGTGAATCAGAGAAGGGGAATCAGAGGCTGGGAATCAGAGGCAGGGAATCAGACGCAGGGAATCAGAGGCGGGGAATCATAGCTGGCGAATTAGAGGAGGGGAATCAGAGTTGGGGAATCAGAGGCGGGGAATCAGATATGGGGAAACAGAGGCGGGGAATCAGAGGCGGGGAAACAGAGGCGGGGAATCAGATATGGGGAATCAGAGGTGGGGAATCAGAGGCAGGGAATCAGATGTGCGGAATCAGGGATGGGGAATCAGAGGCAGGGAATCAGAATCAGAAGCAGGGAATCAGTGGCAGGGAATCAGAGGCCGGGAATAAAAGGCGGGGAATCAGAGGCAGGGAATCGGATGTGCGGAATCAGAGATGGGGAATCAGAGGTGGGGATTCAGAGGTGGTGAATCAGAGAAGGGGAATCAGAGGCTGGGAATCAGAGGAAGGGAATCAGATGCAGGGAATCAGAGGCGGGGAATCATAGCTGGCGAATTAGAGGAGGGGAATCAGAGTTGGGGAATCAGAGGCGGGGAATCAGATATGGGGAAACAGAGGCGGGGAATCAGAGGAAGGGAATCAGATGTGCGGAATCGGAGATGGGGAATCAGAGGCAGGGAATCAGAGGCGGGGAATCAGAGGCGGGGAATCAGAGGCCGGGAATCAGATATGGGGAATCAGAGGCAGGGAATCCGAGGCGGGGAAACAGAGGCGGGGAATCAGATATGGGGAATCAGAGGTGGGGAATCAGAGGTTGGGAATCAGAGGCAGGGAATCAGAGGCTTGGAATCAGATGCAGGGAATCAGATGCGGGGAATCAGAGGCGGGGAATCAGAGCTGGGGAATCAGAGGTGGGGAATCAGATTTGGGGAATCAGAGGCGGGGACTTAGATATTGGGAAACAGAGGCGGGGAATCAGATATGGGGAATCAGAGGTGGGGAATCAGAGGCAAGGAATCAGATGTGCGGAATCAGAGATGGGGAATCAGAGGCAGGGAATCAGAATCAGAAGCAGGGAATCAGAGGCCGGGAATCAGAGGCCGGAATCAGATGCTGGGAATCAGAGGCCTGCAATCAGAGGCGGGGAATCAGAGGCAGGGAATCAGATGCGGGGAATCAGAGGAGGGGAATCAGAGCTGGGGAATCAGAGGCGGGGTATTAGAGTTGGGGAATCAGAGGCAGGGAATCAGATATGGGGAAACAGAGGTGGGGAATCAGAGGCGGCGAAATAGAGGCAGGGAATCAGATATGGGGAATCAGAGGCGGGGAATCAGAGGTGGGGAATCATAGGCAGGGAATCGGATGTGCGGAATCAGAGATGGGGAATCAGAGGCCGGGAATCAGAGGTGGTGAATCAGAGATGGGGAATCAGAGGCGGGGAATGAGAGGCAGGGAATCAGACGCGGGGATTCAGAGGTGGGCAATCAGAGGCGGGGAATCAGATATGGGGAATCAGAGGCGGGGAATCAGAGGCGGGGAAACAGAGTTGGGGCATCAGAGGTGGGGAATTAGATATGGGGAAACAGAGGCGGGGAATCAGAGGCGGGGAAACAGAGGCGGGGAATCAGATATGGGAAATCAGAGGTGGGGAATCAGAGGCAGGGAATCAGATGTGCGGAATCAGAGGCCGGGAATCAGAGGCCGGGAATCAGATGCTGGGAATAAGAGGCCGGGAATCAGAGGTGGGGAATCAGAGTCCGGGAATCAGAGATGGGGATTCAGAGGCGGGGAATGAGATATGGAGAATCAGAGGTGGGGAATCAGAGACGGGGAAACAGAGGTGGGGAATCAGATATGGGGAATCAGAGGTGGCGAATCAAAGGCGGTGAATCAGAGATGGGGAATCAGAGGCGGGGAATCAGAGGCAGGGAATCAGATGCGGGGATTCAGAGGCGGGGTATCAGAGCTGGCGAATCAGAGGCGGGGAATCAGAGGCGGGGAATCAGATATGGGGAATCAGAGGCAGGGAATCAGAGGCGGGAAAACAGAGGCGGGAATCAGATATGGGGAATCAGAGGCGGGGAATCAGAGGCGGGGAATCAGAGATGGGGAATCAGAGGCGGGGAATCAGAGGCAGGGAATCGAATGCCGGGAATCAGAGGCGGGAAATCAGAGCTGGGGAATCAGAGGTGGGGAATCAGAGTCGGGGAATCAGAGGCAGGGAATCAGATATGGGGAATCAGAGGCTGGGAATCAGAGGGGGGGAAACAGAGGCGGGGAATAAGATATGGGGAATCAGAGGCTGGGAATCAGAGGGGGGGAAACAGAGGCGGGGAATAAGATATGGGGAATCAGAGGTGGGGAATCAGGGGCGGGGAATCAGTGGTTGGGAATCAGAGGCGGGGAATCAGAGGCGGGGAATCAAAGGAAGGGAATCAGACACGGGGAATCAGAGGTGGGGAATCAGAGATGGGGAATCAGAGGCGGGGAATCACAGGCAGGGAATCAGACGCGGGGAATCAGAGGTGGGGAATCAGAGCTGGGGAATCAGAGGTGGGGAATCAGAGTCGGGGAATCAGAGGCAGGGAATCGGTTGTGCGGAATCAGATATGGGGAATCAGAGGTGGCGAATCAAAGGCGGTGAAACAGAGATGGGGAATCAGAGGCGGGGAATCAGAGGCAGGGAATCAGAGCTGGGGAAACAGAGGCGGGGAATCAGATATGGGGAATCAGAGGTGGGGAATCAGGGGCGGGGAATCAGTGGCAGTGAATCAGAGGCCGGGAATAAAAGGCGGGGAATCAGAGCTGGGGAATCAGAGGCGGGGAATCAGAGTTGGGGAATCAGAGGAGGGGAATCAGATATGGGGAAACAGAGGCCGGGAATCAGAGGCAGGGAAACAGAGGCGGGGAATCAGATATGGGGAATCAGAGGTGGGGAATTAGAGGTTGCGAATCAGAGGCGGGGAATCAGAGGCGGGGAATCAGAGGCAGGGAATCGGATGTGCGGAATCAGAGATGGGGAATCAGAGGTGGGGATTCAGAGGTGGTGAATCAGAGAAGGGGAATCAGAGGCTGGGAATCAGAGGCAGGGAATCAGACGCAGGGAATCAGAGGCGGGGAATCATAGCTGGCGAATTAGAGGACGGGAATCAGAGTTGGGGAATCAGAGGCGGGGAATCAGATATGGGGAAACAGAGGCGGGGAATCAGAGGCGGGGAAACAGAGGCGGGGAATCAGATATGGGGAATCAGAGGTGGGGAATCAGAGGCAGGGAATCAGATGTGCGGAATCAGAGATGGGGAATCAGAGGCAGGGAATCAGAATCAGAAGCAGGGAATCAGAGGCCGGGAATCAGCGGCCGGAATCAGATGCTGGGAATCAGAGGCCTGGAATCAGAGGCGGGGAATCAGAGGCAGGGAATCAGATGCGGGGAATCAGAGGCGGGGAATCAGAGCTGGGGAATCAGAGGCAGGGTATTAGAGTTGGGGAATCAGAGGCGGGGAATCAGATATGGGGAAACAGAGGTGGGGAATCAGAGGCGGGGAAACAGAGGCAGGGAATCAGATATGGGGAATCAGAGGCGGGGAATCAGAGGTGGGGAATCATAGGCAGGGAATCGGATGTGCGGAATCAGAGATGGGGAATCAGAGGCCGGGAATGAGAGGTGGTGAATCAGATATGGGGAATCAGAGGCGGGGAATCAGAGGCAGGGAATCAGACGCGGGGAATCAGAGGTGGGCAATCAGAGGCGGGGAATCAGATATGGGGAATCAGAGGCGGGGAATCAGAGGTGGGGAAACAGAGGCGGGGAATCCGATATGGGGAATCAGAGGTGGGGCATCAGAGGTTGTGAATCACAGATGGGGAATTAGAGGCGGGGAATCAGAGGCAGGGAATCAGACGCGGGGAATCAGAGGCGGGGATTCAGAGCTGGGGAATCAGAAGCGGGGAATCAGAGTTGGGGAATCAGAGCCGGGGAATCAGATATGGGGAATCAGAGGCAGGGAATCAGAGGCGGGGAATCAGAGGCAGGGAATCAGACGCGGGGAATCTGAGGCGGGGAATCAGAGCTGGGGAATCAGAGGTGGGGAATCAGAGTTGGGGAATCAGAGGCAGGGAATTGGATGAGCGGAATCAGAGATGGGGAATCAGAGGTGGGGAATCAGAGGCGGTGAATCAGAGATGGGGAATCAGAGGCGGGGAATCAGAGGCAGGAAATCAGACACGGGGATTCAGAGGCTGGGAATCAGACGGGGGGAATCAAAGGCGGGGAATCAGAGCTTGGGAATCAGAGGCAGGGAATCAGAGGCAGGGAATCAGAGGCTTGGAATCAGATGCATGGAATCAGATGCGGGGAATCAGAGGCGGGGAATCAGAGCTGGGGAATCAGAGGTGGGGAATCAGATTTGGGGAATCAGAGGCGGGGACTTAGATATTGGGAAACAGAGGCGGGGAATCAGAGGCGGGGAAACCCAGGCGGGGAATCAGATATGGGGAATCAGAGGTGGGGAAACAGAAGCAAGGAATCAGATGTGCGGAATCAGAGATGGGGAATCAGAGGCAGGGTATCAGAATCAGAAGCAGGGAATCAGAGGCCGGGAATCAGAGGCCGGAATCAGATGCTGGGAATCAGAGGCCTGGAATCAGAGGCGGGGAATCAGAGGCTGGGAATCAGATGCGGGGAATCAGAGGCGGGGAATCAGAGCTGGGGAATCAGAGGCGGGGTATTAGAGTTGGGGAATCAGAGGCGGGGAATCAGATATGGGGAAACAGAGGTGGGGAATCAGAGGCGGGGAAACAGAGGCAGGGAATCAGATATGGGGAATGAGAGGCGGGGAATCAGAGGTGGGGAATCATAGGCAGGGAATCGGATGTGCGGAATCAGAGATGGGGAATCAGTGGCGGGGAAACAGAGGCGGGGAATCAGATATGGGGAAACAGAGGTGGGGAATCAGAGGCGGGGAAACAGAGGCGGGGAATCAGATATGGGGAAACAGAGGTGGGGAATCAGAGGCCGGGAATCAGAGGCCGGGAATCAGAGGTGGTGAATCAGAGATGGGGAATCAGTGGCGGGGAATCAGAGGCAGGGAATCAGACGCGGGGAATCAGAGGTGGGCAATCAGAGGCGGGGAATCAGATATGGGGAATCAGAGGCGGGGAATCAAAGGCGGGGAAACAGAGGCGGGGAATCAGATATGGGGAATCAGAGGTGGGGCATCAGAGGTTGTGAATCACAGATGGGGAATCAGAGGCGGGGAATCAGAGGCAGGGAATCAGACGCGGGGAATCAGAGGCGGGGATTCAGAGCTGGGGAATCAGAGGTGGGGAATCAGAGTTGGGGAATCAGAGGCGGGGAATCAGATATGGGGAATCAGAGGCAGGGAATCAGAGGCGGGAAAACAGAGGCGGGGAATCAGATATGGGGAATCAGAGGCGGGGAATCAGAGGCAGGGAATCAGACACGGGGAATCAGAGGCGGGGAATCAGAGATGGGGAATCAGAGGCGGGGAATCAGAGGCAGGGAATCTGATGACGTGGAATCAGAGGCGGGAAATCAGAGCTGGGGAATCAGAGGCGGGGAATCAGAGTTGGGGAATCAGAGGCGGCGAAGCAGATATGGGGAAATAGAGGCGGGGAATCAGATATGGGGAATTCAGAGGCGGGGAATCAGATATGGGGAATCAGAGGGGGGGGAACAGAGGCGGGAAATAAGATATGGGGAATCAGAGGTGGGGAATAAGGGGCGGGGAATCAGTGGCAGGGAATCAGAGGCGGGGAATCAGAGGCGGGGAATCAAAGGAAGGGAATCATACACGGGGAATCAGAGGTGGGGAATCAGAGATGGGGAATCAGAGGCGGGGAATCACAGGCAGGGAATCAGACGCGGGGAATCAGAGGCGGGGAATCAGAGCTGGGGAATCAGAGGTGGGGAATCAGAGTCGGGGAATCAGAGACAGGGAAACGGTTGTGCGGAATCAGAGATGGGAAATCAGATGTAGGGAATCAGAGGCAGTGAATCAGAGATGGGGAATCAGAGGCGGGGAATCAGAGGCAAGAAATCAGACGGGGATTCAGAGGCTGGGAATCAGACGGGGGGAATCAAAGGCGGGGAATCAGAGCTGGTGAATCAGAGGCAGGGAATCAGAGTTGGGGATTCAGAGGCGGGGAATCAGATATGGGGAAACAGAGGCGGGGAATGAGAGGCGGGCAAGCAGAGGCGGGGAATTAGATATGGGGAATCAGAGGTGGGGAATCAGAGGTGGTGAATCAGAGATGGGGAATCACAGGCGGGGAATCAGAGGCAGCGAATAGAATGCGGGGAATCAGAGGCAGGGAATCAGAGCTGGGGAATCAGAGGCGGGGAATCAGATATGGGGAAACAGAGGCGGGGAATCAGAGGCGGGGAATCAGACATGGGGAATCGGATGCGGGGAATCAGAGGCGGGGAATCAGAGCTGGGGAATCAGAGGCGGGGAATCAGAGTTGGGGCATCAGAGGTGGTGAATTAGATATGGGGAAACAGAGGCGGGGAATCAGAGGCGGGGAAACAGAGGCGGGGAATCAGATATGGGGAATCAGAGTTGGGGAATCAGATTCAGGGAATCAGAGGCGGGGAATCAGACATGGGGAATCGGATGCGGGGAATCAGAGGCGGGGAATCAGAGCTGGGGAATCAGAGGCGGGGAATCAGAATTGGGGCATCAGAGGTGGGGAATTAGATATGGGGAAACAGAGGCGGGGAATCAGAGGCGGGGAAACAGAGGCGGGGAATCAGATATGGGGAATCAGAGGTGGGGAATCAGAGGCAGGGAATCAGATGTGCGGAATCAGAGATGGGGAATCAGAGTCAGGGAATCAGAATCAGAAGTGGGGAATCAGAGGCTGGGAATCAGAGGCCGGGAATCAGATGCTCGGAATAAGAAGCCGGGAATCAGAGGTGGGGAATCAGAGTCCGGGAATAAGAGATGGGGATTCAGAGGCGGGGAATGAGATATGGAGAATCAGAGGCGGGGAATCAGAGGCGGGGAAACAGAGGTGGGAATCAGATATGGGGAATCAGAGGTGGCGAATCAAAGGCGGTGAATCAGAGATGGGGAATCAGAGGCGGGGAATCAGAGGCAGGGAATCAGATGCGGGGATTCAGAGGAGGGAATCAGAGCTGGCGAATCAGAGGCGGGGAATCAGAGGTGGGCAATCAGAGCCGGCGAATCAGATATGGGGAATCAGAGGCGGGGAATCAGAGGCGGGGAAACAGAGGCGGGGAATCAGAGGCAGGGAATCTGATGACGGGGAATCAGAGGCGGGAAATCAGAGCTGGGGAATCAGAGGCGGGGAATCAGAGTTGGGGAATCAGAGGCGGCGAAGCAGATATGGGGAAATAGAGGCGGGGAATCAGATATGGGGAATTCAGAGGCGGGGAATCAGATATGGGGAATCAGAGGGGGGGGGAACAGAGGCGGGAAATAAGATATGGGGAATCAGAGGTGGGGAATAAGGGGCGGGGAATCAGTGGCAGGGAATCAGAGGCGGGGAATCAGAGGCGGGGAATCAAAGGAAGGGAATCATACACGGGGAATCAGAGGTGGGGAATCAGAGATGGGGAATCAGAGGCGGGGAATCACAGGCAGGGAATCAGACGCGGGGAATCAGAGGCGGGGAATCAGAGCTGGGGAATCAGAGGTGGGGAATCAGAGTCGGGGAATCAGAGGCAGGGAAACGGTTGTGCGGAATCAGAGATGGGGAATCAGATGTAGGGAATCAGAGGCAGTGAATCAGAGATGGGGAATCAGAGGCGGGGAATCAGAGGCAAGAAATCAGACGGGGATTCAGAGGCTGGGAATCAGACGGGGGGAATCAAAGGCGGGGAATCAGAGCTGGTGAATCAGAGGCAGGGAATCAGAGTTGGGGATTCAGAGGCGGGGAATCAGATATGGGGAAACAGAGGCGGGGAATGAGAGGCGGGCAAGCAGAGGCGGGGAATTAGATATGGGGAATCAGAGGTGGGGAATCAGAGGTGGTGAATCAGAGATGGGGAATCACAGGCGGGGAATCAGAGGCAGCGAATAGAACGCGGGGAATCAGAGGCAGGGAATCAGAGCTGGGGAATCAGAGGCGGGGAATCAGATATGGGGAAACAGAGGCGGGGAATCAGAGGCGGGGAAACAGAGGCGGGGAATCAGACATGGGGAATCGGATGCGGGGAATCAGAGGCGGGGAATCAGAGCTGGGGAATCAGAGGCGGGGAATCAGAGTTGGGGCATCAGAGGTGGGGAATTAGATATGGGGAAACAGAGGCGGGGAATCAGAGGCGGGGAAACAGAGGCGGGGAATCAGATATGGGGAATCAGAGGTGGGGAATCAGAGGCGGGGAATCAGAATTGGGGCATCAGAGGTGGGGAATTAGATATGGGGAAACAGAGGCGGGGAATCAGAGGCGGGGAAACAGAGGCGGGGAATCAGATATGGGGAATCAGAGGTGGGGAATCAGAGGCAGGGAATCAGATGTGCGGAATCAGAGATGGGGAATCAGAGTCAGGGAATCAGAATCAGAAGCGGGGAATCAGAGGCTGGGAATCAGAGGCAGGGAATCAGATGCTCGGAATAAGAAGCCGGGAATCAGAGGTGGGGAATCAGATATGGGGAAACAGAGGCGGGGAATCAGAGCTGGGGAATCAGAGGCGGGGAATCAGATATGGGGAAACAGAGGCGGGGAATCAGAGGCCGGGAAACAGAGGCGGGGAATCAGACATGGGGAATCGGATGCGGGGAATCAGAGGCGGGGAATCAGAGCTGGGGAATCAGAGGCGGGGAATCAGAGTTGGGGCATCAGAGGTGGGGAATTAGATATGGGGAAACAGAGGCGGGGAATCAGAGGCGGGGAAACAGAGGCGGGGAATCAGATATGGGGAATCAGAGGTGGGGAATCAGAGGCGGGGAATCAGAATTGGGGCATCAGAGGTGGGGAATTAGATATGGGGAAACAGAGGCGGGGAATCAGAGGCGGGGAAACAGATATGGGGAATCAGAGGTGGGGAATCAGAGGCGGGGAATCAGAATTGGGGCATCAGAGGTGGGGAATTAGATATGGGGAAACAGAGGCGGGGAATCAGAGGCGGGGAAACAGAGGCGGGGAATCAGATATGGGGAATCAGAGGTGGGGAATCAGAGGCAGGGAATCAGATGTGCGGAATCAGATATGGGGAAACAGAGGCGGGGAATCAGAGGCGGGGAAACAGAGGCGGGGAATCAGATATGGGGAATCAGAGGTGGGGAATCAGAGGCGGGGAATCAGAATTGGGGCATCAGAGGTGGGGAATTAGATATGGGGAAACAGAGGCGGGGAATCAGAGGCGGGGAAACAGATATGGGGAATCAGAGGTGGGGAATCAGAGGCGGGTAATCTGAATTGGGGCATCAGAGGTGGGGAATTAGATATGGGGAAACAGAGGCGGGGAATCAGAGGCGGGGAAACAGAGGCGGGGAATCAGATATGGGGAATCAGAGGTGGGGAATCAGAGGCAGGGAATCAGATGTGCGGAATCAGATATGGGGAATCAGAGGCAGGGAATCAGAGGCGGGAAAACAGAGGCGGGGAATCAGATATGGGGAATCAGAGGCGGGGAATCAGAGGAGGGGAATCAGACACGGGGAATCAGAGGCGGGGAATCAGAGATGGGGAATCAGAGGCGGGGAATCAGAGGCAGGGAATCTGATGACGGGGAATCAGAGGCGGGAAATCAGAGCTGGGGAATCAGAGGCGGGGAATCAGAGTTGGGGAATCAGAGGCGGCGAAGCAGATATGGGGAAATAGAGGCGGGGAATCAGATATGGGGAATTCAGAGGCGGGGAATCAGATATGGGGAATCAGAGGGGGGGGAACAGAGGCGGGAAATAAGATATGGGGAATCAGAGGTGGGGAATAAGGGGCGGGGAATCAGTGGCAGGGAATCAGAGGCGGGGAATCAGAGGCGGGGAATCAAAGGAAGGGAATCATACACGGGGAATCAGAGGTGGGGAATCAGAGATGGGGAATCAGAGGCGGGGAATCACAGGCAGGGAATCAGACGCGGGGAATCAGAGGCGGGGAATCAGAGCTGGGGAATCAGAGGTGGGGAATCAGAGTCGGGGAATCAGAGGCAGGGAAACGGTTGTGCGGAATCAGAGATGGGGAATCAGATGTAGGGAATCAGAGGCAGTGAATCAGAGATGGGGAATCAGAGGCGGGGAATCAGAGGCAAGAAATCAGACGGGGATTCAGAGGCTGGGAATCAGACGGGGGGAATCAAAGGCGGGGAATCAGAGCTGGTGAATCAGAGGCAGGGAATCAGAGTTGGGGATTCAGAGGCGGGGAATCAGATATGGGGAAACAGAGGCGGGGAATGAGAGGCGGGCAAGCAGAGGCGGGGAATTAGATATGGGGAATCAGAGGTGGGGAATCAGAGGTGGTGAATCAGAGATGGGGAATCACAGGCGGGGATTCAGAGGCAGCGAATAGAACGCGGGGAATCAGAGGCAGGGAATCAGAGCTGGGGAATCAGAGGCGGGGAATCAGATATGGGGAAACAGAGGCGGGGAATCAGAGGCGGGGAAACAGAGGCGGGGAATCAGACATGGGGAATCGGATGCGGGGAATCAGAGGCGGGGAATCAGAGCTGGGGAATCAGAGGCGGGGAATCAGAGTTGGGGCATCAGAGGTGGGGAATTAGATATGGGGAAACAGAGGCGGGGAATCAGAGGCGGGGAAACAGAGGCGGGGAATCAGATATGGGGAATCAGAGGTGGGGAATCAGAGGCGGGGAATCAGAATTGGGGCATCAGAGGTGGGGAATTAGATATGGGGAAACAGAGGCGGGGAATCAGAGGCGGGGAAACAGAGGCGGGGAATCAGATATGGGGAATCAGAGGTGGGGAATCAGAGGCAGGGAATCAGATGTGCGGAATCAGAGATGGGGAATCAGAGTCAGGGAATCAGAATCAGAAGCGGGGAATCAGAGGCTGGGAATCAGAGGCCGGGAATCAGATGCTCGGAATAAGAAGCCGGGAATCAGAGGTGGGGAATCAGATATAGGGAAACAGAGGCGGGGAATCAGAGCTGGGGAATCAGAGGCGGGGAATCAGATATGGGGAAACAGAGGCGGGGAATCAGAGGCGGGGAAACAGAGGCGGGGAATCAGACATGGGGAATCGGATGCGGGGAATCAGAGGCGGGGAATCAGAGCTGGGGAATCAGAGGCGGGGAATCAGAGTTGGGGCATCAGAGGTGGGGAATTAGATATGGGGAAACAGAGGCGGGGAATCAGAGGCGGGGAAACAGAGGCGGGGAATCAGATATGGGGAATCAGAGGTGGGGAATCAGAGGCGGGGAATCAGAATTGGGGCATCAGAGGTGGGGAATTAGATATGGGGAAACAGAGGCGGGGAATCAGAGGCGGGGAAACAGAGGCGGGGAATCAGATATGGGGAATCAGAGGTGGGGAATCAGAGGCAGGGAATCAGATGTGCGGAATCAGAGATGGGGAATCAGAGTCAGGGAATCAGAATCAGAAGCGGGGAATCAGAGGCTGGGAATCAGAGGCCGGAATCAGATGCTGGGAATCAGAGGCCTGGAATCAGAGGCGGGGAATCAGAGGCTGGGAATCAGATGCGGGGAATCAGAGGCGGGGAATCAGAGCTGGGGAATCAGAGGCGGAGTATTAGAGTTGGGGAATCAGAGGCGGGGAATCAGATATGGGGAAACAGAGGTGGGGAATCAGAGGCGGGGAAACAGAGGCAGGGAATCAGATATGGGGAATGAGAGGCGGGGAATCAGAGGTGGGGAATCATAGGCAGGGAATCGGATGTGCGGAATCAGAGATGGGGAATCAGTGGCGGGGAAACAGAGGCGGGGAATCAGATATGGGGAAACAGAGGTGGGGAATCAGAGGCGGGGAAACAGAGGCGGGGAATCAGATATGGGGAAACAGAGGTGGGGAATCAGAGGCCGGGAATCAGAGGCCGGGAATCAGAGGTGGTGAATCAGAGATGGGGAATCAGTGGCGGGGAATCAGAGGCAGGGAATCAGACGCGGGGAATCAGAGGTGGGCAATCAGAGGCGGGGAATCAGATATGGGGAATCAGAGGCGGGGAATCAAAGGCGGGGAAACAGAGGCGGGGAATCAGATATGGGGAATCAGAGGTGGGGCATCAGAGGTTGTGAATCACAGATGGGGAATCAGAGGCGGGGAATCAGAGGCAGGGAATCAGACGCGGGGAATCAGAGGCGGGGATTCAGAGCTGGGGAATCAGAGGTGGGGAATCAGAGTTGGGGAATCAGAGGCGGGGAATCAGATATGGGGAATCAGAGGCAGGGAATCAGAGGCGGGAAAACAGAGGCGGGGAATCAGATATGGGGAATCAGAGGCGGGGAATCAGAGGCAGGGAATCAGACACGGGGAATCAGAGGCGGGGAATCAGAGATGGGGAATCAGAGGCGGGGAATCAGAGGCAGGGAATCTGATGACGGGGAATCAGAGGCGGGAAATCAGAGCTGGGGAATCAGAGGCGGGGAATCAGAGTTGGGGAATCAGAGGCGGCGAAGCAGATATGGGGAAATAGAGGCGGGGAATCAGATATGGGGAATTCAGAGGCGGGGAATCAGATATGGGGAATCAGAGGGGGGGGAACAGAGGCGGGAAATAAGATATGGGGAATCAGAGGTGGGGAATAAGGGGCGGGGAATCAGTGGCAGGGAATCAGAGGCGGGGAATCAGAGGCGGGGAATCAAAGGAAGGGAATCATACACGGGGAATCAGAGGTGGGGAATCAGAGCTGGGGAATCAGAGGTGGGGAATCAGAGTCGGGGAATCAGAGACAGGGAAACGGTTGTGCGGAATCAGAGATGGGGAATCAGATGTAGGGAATCAGAGGCAGTGAATCAGAGATGGGGAATCAGAGGCGGGGAATCAGAGGCAAGAAATCAGACGGGGATTCAGAGGCTGGGAATCAGACGGGGGGAATCAAAGGCGGGGAATCAGAGCTGGTGAATCAGAGGCAGGGAATCAGAGTTGGGGATTCAGAGGCGGGGAATCAGATATGGGGAAACAGAGGCGGGGAATGAGAGGCGGGCAAGCAGAGGCGGGGAATTAGATATGGGGAATCAGAGGTGGGGAATCAGAGGTGGTGAATCAGAGATGGGGAATCACAGGCGGGGAATCAGAGGCAGCGAATAGAATGCGGGGAATCAGAGGCAGGGAATCAGAGCTGGGGAATCAGAGGCGGGGAATCAGATATGGGGAAACAGAGGCGGGGAATCAGAGGCGGGGAAACAGAGGCGGGGAATCAGACATGGGGAATCGGATGCGGGGAATCAGAGGCGGGGAATCAGAGCTGGGGAATCAGAGATGGGGAATCAGAGTTGGGGCATCAGAGGTGGGGAATTAGATATGGGGAAACAGAGGCGGGGAATCAGAGGCGGGGAAACAGAGGCGGGGAATCAGATATGGGGAATCAGAGGTGGGGAATCAGATTCAGGGAATCAGAGGCGGGGAATCAGACATGGGGAATCGGATGCGGGGAATCAGAGGCGGGGAATCAGAGCTGGGGAATCAGAGGCGGGGAATCAGAATTGGGGCATCAGATGTGGGGAATTAGATATGGGGAAACAGAGGCGGGGAATCAGAGGCGGGGAAACAGAGGCGGGGAATCAGATATGGGGAATCAGAGGTGGGGAATCAGAGGCAGGGAATCAGATGTGCGGAATCAGAGATGGGGAATCAGAGTCAGGGAATCAGAATCAGAAGTGGGGAATCAGAGGCTGGGAATCAGAGGCCGGGAATCAGATGCTCGGAATAAGAAGCCGGGAATCAGAGGTGGGGAATCAGAGTCCGGGAATAAGAGATGGGGATTCAGAGGCGGGGAATGAGATATGGAGAATCAGAGGCGGGGAATCAGAGGCGGGGAAACAGAGGTGGGAATCAGATATGGGGAATCAGAGGTGGCGAATCAAAGGCGGTGAATCAGAGATGGGGAATCAGAGGCGGGGAATCAGAGGCAGGGAATCAGATGCGGGGATTCAGAGGAGGGAATCAGAGCTGGCGAATCAGAGGCGGGGAATCAGAGGTGGGCAATCAGAGCCGGCGAATCAGATATGGGGAATCAGAGGCGGGGAATCAGAGGCGGGGAAACAGAGGCGGGGAATCAGAGGCAGGGAATCTGATGACGGGGAATCAGAGGCGGGAAATCAGAGCTGGGGAATCAGAGGCGGGGAATCAGAGTTGGGGAATCAGAGGCGGCGAAGCAGATATGGGGAAATAGAGGCGGGGAATCAGATATGGGGAATTCAGAGGCGGGGAATCAGATATGGGGAATCAGAGGGGGGGGAACAGAGGCGGGAAATAAGATATGGGGAATCAGAGGTGGGGAATAAGGGGCGGGGAATCAGTGGCAGGGAATCAGAGGCGGGGAATCAGAGGCGGGGAATCAAAGGAAGGGAATCATACACGGGGAATCAGAGGTGGGGAATCAGAGATGGGGAATCAGAGGCGGGGAATCACAGGCAGGGAATCAGACGCGGGGTATCAGAGGCGGGGAATCAGAGCTGGGGAATCAGAGGTGGGGAATCAGAGTCGGGGAATCAGAGGCAGGGAAACGGTTGTGCGGAATCAGAGATGGGGAATCAGATGTAGGGAATCAGAGGCAGTGAATCAGAGATGGGGAATCAGAGGCGGGGAATCAGAGGCAAGAAATCAGACGGGGATTCAGAGGCTGGGAATCAGACGGGGGGAATCAAAGGCGGGGAATCAGAGCTGGTGAATCAGAGGCAGGGAATCAGAGTTGGGGATTCAGAGGCGGGGAATCAGATATGGGGAAACAGAGGCGGGGAATGAGAGGCGGGCAAGCAGAGGCGGGGAATTAGATATGGGGAATCAGAGGTGGGGAATCAGAGGTGGTGAATCAGAGATGGGGAATCACAGGCGGGGAATCAGAGGCAGCGAATAGAACGCGGGGAATCAGAGGCAGGGAATCAGAGCTGGGGAATCAGAGGCGGGGAATCAGATATGGGGAAACAGAGGCGGGGAATCAGAGGCGGGGAAACAGAGGCGGGGAATCAGACATGGGGAATCGGATGCGGGGAATCAGAGGCGGGGAATCAGAGCTGGGGAATCAGAGGCGGGGAATCAGAGTTGGGGCATCAGAGGTGGGGAATTAGATATGGGGAAACAGAGGCGGGGAATCAGAGGCGGGGAAACAGAGGCGGGGAATCAGATATGGGGAATCAGAGGTGGGGAATCAGAGGCGGGGAATCAGAATTGGGGCATCAGAGGTGGGGAATTAGATATGGGGAAACAGAGGCGGGGAATCAGAGGCGGGGAAACAGAGGCGGGGAATCAGATATGGGGAATCAGAGGTGGGGAATCAGAGGCAGGGAATCAGATGTGCGGAATCAGAGATGGGGAATCAGAGTCAGGGAATCAGAATCAGAAGCGGGGAATCAGAGGCTGGGAATCAGAGGCCGGGAATCAGATGCTCGGAATAAGAAGCCGGGAATCAGAGGTGGGGAATCAGATATGGGGAAACAGAGGCGGGGAATCAGAGCTGGGGAATCAGAGGCGGGGAATCAGATATGGGGAAACAGAGGCGGGGAATCAGAGGCGGGGAAACAGAGGCGGGGAATCAGACATGGGGAATCGGATGCGGGGAATCAGAGGCGGGGAATCAGAGCTGGGGAATCAGAGGCGGGGAATCAGAGTTGGGGCATCAGAGGTGGGGAATTAGATATGGGGAAACAGAGGCGGGGAATCAGAGGCGGGGAAACAGAGGCGGGGAATCAGATATGGGGAATCAGAGGTGGGGAATCAGAGGCGGGGAATCAGAATTGGGGCATCAGAGGTGGGGAATTAGATATGGGGAAACAGAGGCGGGGAATCAGAGGCGGGGAAACAGATATGGGGAATCAGAGGTGGGGAATCAGAGGCGGGGAATCAGAATTGGGGCATCAGAGGTGGGGAATTAGATATGGGGAAACAGAGGCGGGGAATCAGAGGCGGGGAAACAGAGGCGGGGAATCAGATATGGGGAATCAGAGGTGGGGAATCAGAGGCAGGGAATCAGATGTGCGGAATCAGATATGGGGAAACAGAGGCGGGGAATCAGAGGCGGGGAAACAGAGGCGGGGAATCAGATATGGGGAATCAGAGGTGGGGAATCAGAGGCGGGGAATCAGAATTGGGGCATCAGAGGTGGGGAATTAGATATGGGGAAACAGAGGCGGGGAATCAGAGGCGGGGAAACAGATATGGGGAATCAGAGGTGGGGAATCAGAGGCGGGTAATCAGAATTGGGGCATCAGAGGTGGGGAATTAGATATGGGGAAACAGAGGCGGGGAATCAGAGGCGGGGAAACAGAGGCGGGGAATCAGATATGGGGAATCAGAGGAGGGGAATCAGAGGCAGGGAATCAGATGTGCGGAATCAGATATGGGGAATCAGAGGCAGGGAATCAGAGGCGGGAAAACAGAGGCGGGGAATCAGATATGGGGAATCAGAGGCGGGGAATCAGAGGAGGGGAATCAGACACGGGGAATCAGAGGCGGGGAATCAGAGATGGGGAATCAGAGGCGGGGAATCAGAGGCAGGGAATCTGATGACGGGGAATCAGAGGCGGGAAATCAGAGCTGGGGAATCAGAGGCGGGGAATCAGAGTTGGGGAATCAGAGGCGGCGAAGCAGATATGGGGAAATAGAGGCGGGGAATCAGATATGGGGAATTCAGAGGCGGGGAATCAGATATGGGGAATCAGAGGGGGGGGAACAGAGGCGGGAAATAAGATATGGGGAATCAGAGGTGGGGAATAAGGGGCGGGGAATCAGTGGCAGGGAATCAGAGGCGGGGAATCAGAGGCGGGGAATCAAAGGAAGGGAATCATACACGGGGAATCAGAGGTGGGGAATCAGAGATGGGGAATCAGAGGCGGGGAATCACAGGCAGGGAATCAGACGTGGGGAATCAGAGGCGGGGAATCAGAGCTGGGGAATCAGAGGCGGGGAATCAGAGCTGGGGAATCAGAGGTGGGGAATCAGAGTCGGGGAATCAGAGGCAGGGAAACGGTTGTGCGGAATCAGAGATGGGGAATCAGATGTAGGGAATCAGAGGCAGTGAATCAGAGATGGGGAATCAGAGGCGGGGAATCAGAGGCAAGAAATCAGACGGGGATTCAGAGGCTGGGAATCAGACGGGGGGAATCAAAGGCGGGGAATCAGAGCTGGTGAATCAGAGGCAGGGAATCAGAGTTGGGGATTCAGAGGCGGGGAATCAGATATGGGGAAACAGAGGCGGGGAATGAGAGGCGGGCAAGCAGAGGCGGGGAATTAGATATGGGGAATCAGAGGTGGGGAATCAGAGGTGGTGAATCAGAGATGGGGAATCACAGGCGGGGAATCAGAGGCAGCGAATAGAACGCGGGGAATCAGAGGCAGGGAATCAGAGCTGGGGAATCAGAGGCGGGGAATCAGATATGGGGAAACAGAGGCGGGGAATCAGAGGCGGGGAAACAGAGGCGGGGAATCAGACATGGGGAATCGGATGCGGGGAATCAGAGGCGGGGAATCAGAGCTGGGGAATCAGAGGCGGGGAATCAGAGTTGGGGCATCAGAGGTGGGGAATTAGATATGGGGAAACAGAGGCGGGGAATCAGAGGCGGGGAAACAGAGGCGGGGAATCAGATATGGGGAATCAGAGGTGGGGAATCAGAGGCGGGGAATCAGAATTGGGGCATCAGAGGTGGGGAATTAGATATGGGGAAACAGAGGCGGGGAATCAGAGGCGGGGAAACAGAGGCGGGGAATCAGATATGGGGAATCAGAGATGGGGAATCAGAGTCAGGGAATCAGAATCAGAAGCGGGGAATCAGAGGCTGGGAATCAGAGGCCGGGAATCAGATGCTCGGAATAAGAAGCCGGGAATCAGAGGTGGGGAATCAGATATGGGGAAACAGAGGCGGGGAATCAGAGCTGGGGAATCAGAGGCGGGGAATCAGATATGGGGAAACAGAGGCGGGGAATCAGAGGCGGGGAAACAGAGGCGGGGAATCAGACATGGGGAATCGGATGCGGGGAATCAGAGGCGGGGAATCAGAGCTGGGGAATCAGAGGCGGGGAATCAGAGTTGGGGCATCAGAGGTGGGGAATTAGATATGGGGAAACAGAGGCGGGGAATCAGAGGCGGGGAAACAGAGGCGGGGAATCAGATATGGGGAATCAGAGGTGGGGAATCAGAGGCGGGGAATCAGAATTGGGGCATCAGAGGTGGGGAATTAGATATGGGGAAACAGAGGCGGGGAATCAGAGGCGGGGAAACAGATATGGGGAATCAGAAGTGGGGAATCAGAGGCGGGGAATCAGAATTGGGGCATCAGAGGTGGGGAATTAGATATGGGGAAACAGAGGCGGGGAATCAGAGGCGGGGAAACAGAGGCGGGGAATCAGATATGGGGAATCAGAGGTGGGGAATCAGAGGCAGGGAATCAGATGTGCGGAATCAGATATGGGGAAACAGAGGCGGGGAATCAGAGGCGGGGAAACAGAGGCGGGGAATCAGATATGGGGAATCAGAGGTGGGGAATCAGAGGCGGGGAATCAGAATTGGGGCATCAGAGGTGGGGAATTAGATATGGGGAAACAGAGGCGGGGAATCAGAGGCGGGGAAACAGATATGGGGAATCAGAGGTGGGGAATCAGAGGCGGGTAATCAGAATTGGGGCATCAGAGGTGGGGAATTAGATATGGGGAAACAGAGGCGGGGAATCAGAGGCGGGGAAACAGAGGCGGGGAATCAGATATGGGGAATCAGAGGTGGGGAATCAGAGGCAGGGAATCAGATGTGCGGAATCAGATATGGGGAATCAGAGGCAGGGAATCAGAGGCGGGAAAACAGAGGCGGGGAATCAGAGGAGGGGAATCAGACACGGGGAATCAGAGGCGGGGAATCAGAGATGGGGAATCAGAGGCGGGGAATCAGAGGCAGGGAATCTGATGACGGGGAATCAGAGGCGGGAAATCAGAGCTGGGGAATCAGAGGCGGGGAATCAGAGTTGGGGAATCAGAGGCGGCGAAGCAGATATGGGGAAATAGAGGCGGGGAATCAGATATGGGGAATTCAGAGGCGGGGAATCAGATATGGGGAATCAGAGGGGGGGGAACAGAGGCGGGAAATAAGATATGGGGAATCAGAGGTGGGGAATAAGGGGCGGGGAATCAGTGGCAGGGAATCAGAGGCGGGGAATCAGAGGCGGGGAATCAAAGGAAGGGAATCATACACGGGGAATCAGAGGTGGGGAATCAGAGATGGGGAATCAGAGGCGGGGAATCACAGGCAGGGAATCAGACGCGGGGAATCAGAGGCGGGGAATCAGAGCTGGGGAATCAGAGGTGGGGAATCAGAGTCGGGGAATCAGAGGCAGGGAAACGGTTGTGCGGAATCAGAGATGGGGAATCAGATGTAGGGAATCAGAGGCAGTGAATCAGAGATGGGGAATCAGAGGCGGGGAATCAGAGGCAAGAAATCAGACGGGGATTCAGAGGCTGGGAATCAGACGGGGGGAATCAAAGGCGGGGAATCAGAGCTGGTGAATCAGAGGCAGGGAATCAGAGTTGGGGATTCAGAGGCGGGGAATCAGATATGGGGAAACAGAGGCGGGGAATGAGAGGCGGGCAAGCAGAGGCGGGGAATTAGATATGGGGAATCAGAGGTGGGGAATCAGAGGTGGTGAATCAGAGATGGGGAATCACAGGCGGGGATTCAGAGGCAGCGAATAGAACGCGGGGAATCAGAGGCAGGGAATCAGAGCTGGGGAATCAGAGGCGGGGAATCAGATATGGGGAAACAGAGGCGGGGAATCAGAGGCGGGGAAACAGAGGCGGGGAATCAGACATGGGGAATCGGATGCGGGGAATCAGAGGCGGGGAATCAGAGCTGGGGAATCAGAGGCGGGGAATCAGAGTTGGGGCATCAGAGGTGGGGAATTAGATATGGGGAAACAGAGGCGGGGAATCAGAGGCGGGTAAACAGAGGCGGGGAATCAGATATGGGGAATCAGAGGTGGGGAATCAGAGGCGGGGAATCAGAATTGGGGCATCAGAGGTGGGGCATTAGATATGGGGAAACAGAGGCGGGGAATGAGAGGCGGGGAAACAGAGGCGGGGAATCAGATATGGGGAATCAGAGGTGGGGAATCAGAGGCAGGGAATCAGATGTGCGGAATCAGAGATGGGGAATCAGAGTCAGGGAATCAGAATCAGAAGCGGGGAATCAGAGGCTGGGAATCAGAGGCCGGGAATCAGATGCTCGGAATAAGAAGCCGGGAATCAGAGGTGGGGAATCAGATATAGGGAAACAGAGGCGGGGAATCAGAGCTGGGGAATCAGAGGCGGGGAATCAGATATGGGGAAACAGAGGCGGGGAATCAGAGGCGGGGAAACAGAGGCGGGGAATCAGACATGGGGAATCGGATGCGGGGAATCAGAGGCGGGGAATCAGAGCTGGGGAATCAGAGGCGGGGAATCAGAGTTGGGGCATCAGAGGTGGGGAATTAGATATGGGGAAACAGAGGCGGGGAATCAGAGGCGGGGAAACAGAGGCGGGGAATCAGATATGGGGAATCAGAGGTGGGGAATCAGAGGCGGGGAATCAGAATTGGGGCATCAGAGGTGGGGAATTAGATATGGGGAAACAGAGGCGGGGAATCAGAGGTGGGGAAACAGAGGCGGGGAATCAGATATGGGGAATCAGAGGTGGGGAATCAGAGGCAGGGAATCAGATGTGCGGAATCAGAGATGGGGAATCAGAGTCAGGGAATCAGAATCAGAAGCGGGGAATCAGAGGCTGGGAATCAGAGGCCGGGAATCAGATGCTCGGAATAAGAAGCCGGGAATCAGAGGTGGGGAATCAGAGTCCGGGAATCAGAGATGGGGATTCAGAGGCGGGGAATGAGATATGGAGAATCAGAGGCGGGGAATCAGAGGCGGGGAAACAGAGGTGGGAATCAGATATGGGGAATCAGAGGTGGCGAATCAAAGGCGGTGAATCAGAGATGGGGAATCAGAGGCGGGGAATCAGAGGCAGGGAATCAGATGCGGGGATTCAGAGGAGGGAATCAGAGCTAGCGAATCAGAGGCGGAGAATCAGAGGTGGGCAATCAGAGCCGGCGAATCAGATATGGGGAATCAGAGGCGGGGAATCAGAGGCGGGGAAACAGAGGCGGGGAATCAGATATGGGGAATCAGAGGTGGGGAATCAGAGGTTGTGAATCAGAGATGGGGAATCAAGGCGGGGAATCAGAGGGAGGGAATCAGACGCGGGGAATCAGAGGCGGGGATTCAGAGCTGGGGAATCAGAGGCGGGCAATCAGAGTAGTGGAATCAGAGGCAGGGAATCAGATATGGGGAATCAGAGGCGGGGAATCAGAGGCGGGGAAACAGAGGCGGGGAATCAGATATGGGGAATCAGAGGTGGGGAATCAGGGGCAGGGAATCAGTGGCAGGGAATCAGAGGCGGGGAATCTGAGGCGGGGAATCAGAGGCAGGGAATCAGACACGGGGAATCAGAGGCGGGGAATCAGAGATGGCGAATCAGAGGCCGGGAATCAGAGGCAGGGAATCGGACGCCGGGAATCAGAGGCGGGGAATCAGAGCTGGGGAATCAGAGGCGGGGAATCAGAGTTGGGGAATCAGAGGCGGGGAATCAGATATGGGGAATCAGAGGTGGCGAATCAAAGGCGGTGAAACAGAGATGGGGTATCAGTGCAGGGAATCAGGGGCAGGGAATCAGAGCTGGGGAAACAGAGGCGGGGAATCAGATATGTGGAATCAGAGGTGGGGAATCAGGGGCGGGGAATCAGGGGCAGGGAATCAGAGCTGGGGAATCAGAGGTGGGGAATCAGAGCTGGGGAAACAGAGGCGGGGAATCAGACATGGGGAATGAGAGGTGGGGAATCAGGGGCAGGGAATCAATGGCAGGGAATCAGAGGCCGGGAATAAAAGGCGGGGAATCAGAGCTGGGGAATCAGAGACGGGGAATCAGAGTTGGGGAATCAGAGGAGGGGAATCAGATATGGGGAAACAGAGGCCGGGAATCAGAGGCAGGGAAACAGAGGCGGGGAATCAGATATGGGGAATCAGAGGTGGGGAATTAGAGGTTGCGAATCAGAGGTGGGGAATCAGAGGCGGGGAATCAGAGGCAGGGAATCGGATGTGCGGAATCAGAGATGGGGAATGAGAGGTGGGGATTCAGAGGTGGTGAATCAGAGAAGGGGAATCAGAGGCTGGGAATCAGAGGCAGGGAATCAGACGCAGGGAATCAGAGGCGGGGAATCATAGCTGGCGAATTAGAGGAGGGGAATCAGAGTTGGGGAATCAGAGGCGGGGAATCAGATATGGGGAAACAGAGGCGGGGAATCAGAGGCGGGGAAACAGAGGCGGGGAATCAGATATGGGGAATCAGAGGTGGGGAATCAGAGGCAGGGAATCAGATGTGCGGAATCAGAGATGGGGAATCAGAGGCAGGGAATCAGAATCAGAAGCAGGGAATCAGTGGCAGGGAAACAGAGGCCGGGAATAAAAGGCGGGGAATCAGAGGCAGGGAATCGGATGTGCGGAATCAGAGATGGGGAATCAGAGGTGGGGATTCAGAGGTGGTGAATCAGAGAAGGGGAATCAGAGGCTGGGAATCAGAGGCAGGGAATCAGATGCAGGGAATCAGAGGCGGGGAATCATAGCTGGCGAATTAGAGGAGGGGAATCAGAGTTGGGGAATCAGAGGCGGGGAATCAGATATGGGGAATCAGAGGTGGGGAATCATAGGCAGGGAATCGGATGTGCGGAATCAGAGATGGGGAATCAGAGGCCGGGAATCAGAGGTGGTGAATCAGAGATGGGGAATCAGTGGCGGGGAATCAGAGGCAGGGAATCAGACGCGGGGAATCAGAGGTGGGCAATCAGAGGCGGGGAATCAGATATGGGGAATCAGAGGCGGGGAATCAGAGGCGGGGAAACAGAGGCGGGGAATCAGATATGGGGAATCAGAGGTGGGGCATCTGAGGTTGTGAATCACAGATGGGGAATCAGAGGCGGGGAATCAGAGGCAGGGAATCAGACGCGGGGAATCAGAGGCGGGGATTCAGAGCTGGGGAATCAGAGGCGGGGAATCAGAGTTGGGGAATCAGAGGCGGGGAATCAGATATGGGGAATCAGAGGCAGGGAATCAGAGGCGGGAAAACAGAGGCGGGGAATCAGATATGGGGAATCAGAGGCGGGGAATCAGAGGCAGGGAATCGGACACGGGGAATCAGAGGCGGGGAATCAGAGATGGGGAATCAGAGGCGGGTAATCAGAGGCAGGAAATCGGATGCCGGGAATCAGAGGCGGGAAATCAGAGCTGGGGAATCAGAGGCGGGGAATCAGAGTTGGGGAATCAGAGGCGGCGAAGCAGATATGGGGAAATAGAGGCGGGGAATCAGATATGGGGAATTCAGAGGCGGGGAATCAGATATGGGGAATCAGAGGCTGGGAATCAGAGGGGGGGAAACAGAGGCGGGGAATAAGATATGGGGAATCAGAGGTGGGGAATCAGGGGCGGGGAATCAGTGGCAGGGAATCAGAGGCGGGGAATCAGAGGTGGGGAATCAAAGGAAGGGAATCATACACGGGGAATCAGAGGTGGGGAATCAGAGATGGGGAATCAGAGGCGGGGAATCACAGGCAGGGAATCAGACGCGGGGAATCAGAGGCGGGGAATCATAGCTGGGGAATCAGAGGTGGGGAATCAGAGTCGGGGAATCAGAGGCAGGGAAACGGTTGTGCGGAATCAGAGATGGGGAATCAGATGTGGGGAATCAGAGGCAGTGAATCAGAGATGGGGAATCAGAGGCGCGGAATCAGAGGCAAGAAATCAGACGGGGATTCAGAGGCTGGGAATCAGACGGGGGGAATCAAAGGCGGGGAATCAGAGCTGGTGAATCAGAGGCAGGGAATCAGAGTTGGGGATTCAGAGGCGGGGAATCAGATATGGGGAAACAGAGGCGGGGAATGAGAGGCGGGCAAGCAGAGGCGGGGAATTAGATATGGGGAATCAGAGGTGGGGAATCAGAGGTGGTGAATCAGAGATGGGGAATCACAGGCGGGGAATCAGAGGCAGCGAATAGAACGCGGGGAATCAGAGGCAGGGAATCAGAGCTGGGGAATCAGAGGCGGGGAATCAGATATTGGGAAACAGAGGCGGGGAATCAGAGGCGGGGAAACAGAGGCGGGGAATCAGACATGGGGAAACGGATGCGGGGAATCAGAGGCGGGGAATCAGAGCTGGGGAATCAGAGGCGGGGAATCAGAGTTGGGGCATCAGTGGTGGGGAATTAGATATGGGGAAACAGAGGCGGGGAATCAGAGGCGGGGAAACAGAGGCGGGGAATCAGATATGGGGAATCAGAGGTGGGGAATCAGAGGCAGGGAATCAGATGTGCGGAATCAGAGATGGGGAATCAGAGGCGGGGAATCAGAGCTGGGGAATCAGAGGTGGGGAATCAGAGTCGGGGAATCAGAGGCAGGGAAACGGTTGTGCGGAATCAGAGATGGGGAATCAGATGTAGGGAATCAGAGGCAGTGAATCAGAGATGGGGAATCAGAGGCGGGGAATCAGAGGCAAGAAATCAGACGGGGTTCAGAGGCTGGGAATCAGACGGGGGGAATCAAAGGCGGGGAATCAGAGCTGGTGAATCAGAGGCAGGGAATCAGAGTTGGGGATTCAGAGGCGGGGAATCAGATATGGGGAAACAGAGGCGGGGAATGAGAGGCGGGCAAGCAGAGGCGGGGAATTAGATATGGGGAATCAGAGGTGGGGAATCAGAGGTGGTGAATCAGAGATGGGGAATCACAGGCGGGGATTCAGAGGCAGCGAATAGAACGCGGGGAATCAGAGGCAGGGAATCAGAGCTGGGGAATCAGAGGCGGGGAATCAGATATGGGGAAACAGAGGCGGGGAATCAGAGGCGGGGAAACAGAGGCGGGGAATCAGACATGGGGAATCGGATGCGGGGAATCAGAGGCGGGGAATCAGAGCTGGGGAATCAGAGGCGGGGAATCAGAGTTGGGGCATCAGAGGTGGGGAATTAGATATGGGGAAACAGAGGCGGGGAATCAGAGGCGGGGAAACAGAGGCGGGGAATCAGATATGGGGAATCAGAGGTGGGGAATCAGAGGCGGGGAATCAGAATTGGGGCATCAGAGGTGGGGAATTAGATATGGGGAAACAGAGGCGGGGAATCAGAGGCGGGGAAACAGAGGCGGGGAATCAGATATGGGGAATCAGAGGTGGGGAATCAGAGGCAGGGAATCAGATGTGCGGAATCAGAGATGGGGAATCAGAGTCAGGGAATCAGAATCAGAAGCGGGGAATCAGAGGCTGGGAATCAGAGGCCGGGAATCAGATGCTCGGAATAAGAAGCCGGGAATCAGAGGTGGGGAATCAGATATAGGGAAACAGAGGCGGGGAATCAGAGCTGGGGAATCAGAGGCGGGGAATCAGATATGGGGAAACAGAGGCGGGGAATCAGAGGCGGGGAAACAGAGGCGGGGAATCAGACATGGGGAATCGGATGCGGGGAATCAGAGGCGGGGAATCAGAGCTGGGGAATCAGAGGCGGGGAATCAGAGTTGGGGCATCAGAGGTGGGGAATTAGATATGGGGAAACAGAGGCGGGGAATCAGAGGCGGGGAAACAGAGGCGGGGAATCAGATATGGGGAATCAGAGGTGGGGAATCAGAGGCGGGGAATCAGAATTGGGGCATCAGAGGTGGGGAATTAGATATGGGGAAACAGAGGCGGGGAATCAGAGGTGGGGAAACAGAGGCGGGGAATCAGATATGGGGAATCAGAGGTGGGGAATCAGAGGCAGGGAATCAGATGTGCGGAATCAGAGATGGGGAATCAGAGTCAGGGAATCAGAATCAGAAGCGGGGAATCAGAGGCTGGGAATCAGAGGCCGGGAATCAGATGCTCGGAATAAGAAGCCGGGAATCAGAGGTGGGGAATCAGAGTCCGGGAATCAGAGATGGGGATTCAGAGGCGGGGAATGAGATATGGAGAATCAGAGGCGGGGAATCAGAGGCGGGGAAACAGAGGTGGGAATCAGATATGGGGAATCAGAGGTGGCGAATCAAAGGCGGTGAATCAGAGATGGGGAATCAGAGGCGGGGAATCAGAGGCAGGGAATCAGATGCGGGGATTCAGAGGAGGGAATCAGAGCTGGCGAATCAGAGGCGGGGAATCAGAGGTGGGCAATCAGAGCCGGCGAATCAGATATGGGGAATCAGAGGCGGGGAATCAGAGGCGGGGAAACAGAGGCTGGGAATCAGATATGGGGAATCAGAGGTGGGGAATCAGAGGTTGTGAATCAGAGATGGGGAATCAAGGCGGGGAATCAGAGGGAGGGAATCAGACGCGGGGAATCAGAGGCGGGGATTCAGAGCTGGGGAATCAGAGGCGGGCAATCAGAGTAGTGGAATCAGAGGCAGGGAATCAGATATGGGGAATCAGAGGCGGGGAATCAGAGGCGGGGAAACAGAGGCGGGGAATCAGATATGGGGAATCAGAGGTGGGGAATCAGGGGCAGGGAATCAGTGGCAGGGAATCAGAGGCGGGGAATCTGAGGCGGGGAATCAGAGGCAGGGAATCAGACACGGGGAATCAGAGGCGGGGAATCAGAGATGGCGAATCAGAGGCCGGGAATCAGAGGCAGGGAATCGGACGCCGGGAATCAGAGGCGGGGAATCAGAGCTGGGGAATCAGAGGCGGGGAATCAGAGTTGGGGAATCAGAGGCGGGGAATCAGATATGGGGAATCAGAGGTGGCGAATCAAAGGCGGTGAAACAGAGATGGGGTATCAGTGCAGGGAATCAGGGGCAGGGAATCAGAGCTGGGGAAACAGAGGCGGGGAATCAGATATGTGGAATCAGAGGTGGGGAATCAGGGGCGGGGAATCAGTGGCAGGGAATCAGAGCTGGGGAATCAGAGGTGGGGAATCAGAGCTGGGGAAACAGAGGCGGGGAATCAGACATGGGGAATGAGAGGTGGGGAATCAGGGGCGGGGAATCAATGGCAGGGAATCAGAGGCCGGGAATAAAAGGCGGGGAATCAGAGCTGGGGAATCAGAGACGGGGAATCAGAGTTGGGGAATCAGAGGAGGGGAATCAGATATGGGGAAACAGAGGCCGGGAATCAGAGGCAGGGAAACAGAGGCGGGGAATCAGATATGGGGAATCAGAGGTGGGGAATTAGAGGTTGCGAATCAGAGGTGGGGAATCAGAGGCGGGGAATCAGAGGCAGGGAATCGGATGTGCGGAATCAGAGATGGGGAATGAGAGGTGGGGATTCAGAGGTGGTGAATCAGAGAAGGGGAATCAGAGGCTCGGAATCAGAGGCAGGGAATCAGACGCAGGGAATCAGAGGCGGGGAATCATAGCTGGCGAATTAGAGGAGGGGAATCAGAGTTGGGGAATCAGAGGCGGGGAATCAGATATGGGGAAACAGAGGCGGGGAATCAGAGGCGGGGAAACAGAGGCGGGGAATCAGATATGGGGAATCAGAGGTGGGGAATCAGAGGCAGGGAATCAGATGTGCGGAATCAGAGATGGGGAATCAGAGGCAGGGAATCAGAATCAGAAGCAGGGAATCAGTGGCAGGGAAACAGAGGCCGGGAATAAAAGGCGGGGAATCAGAGGCAGGGAATCGGATGTGCGGAATCAGAGATGGGGAATCAGAGGTGGGGATTCAGAGGTGGTGAATCAGAGAAGGGGAATCAGAGGCTGGGAATCAGAGGCAGGGAATCAGATGCAGGGAATCAGAGGCGGGGAATCATAGCTGGCGAATTAGAGGAGGGGAATCAGAGTTGGGGAATCAGAGGCGGGGAATCAGATATGGGGAATCAGAGGTGGGGAATCATAGGCAGGGAATCGGATGTGCGGAATCAGAGATGGGGAATCAGAGGCCGGGAATCAGAGGTGGTGAATCAGAGATGGGGAATCAGTGGCGGGGAATCAGAGGCAGGGAATCAGACGCGGGGAATCAGAGGTGGGCAATCAGAGGCGGGGAATCAGATATGGGGAATCAGAGGCGGGGAATCAGAGGCGGGGAAACAGAGGCGGGGAATCAGATATGGGGAATCAGAGGTGGGGCATCTGAGGTTGTGAATCACAGATGGGGAATCAGAGGCGGGGAATCAGAGGCAGGGAATCAGACGCGGGGAATCAGAGGCGGGGATTCAGAGCTGGGGAATCAGAGGCGGGGAATCAGAGTTGGGGAATCAGAGGCGGGGAATCAGATATGGGGAATCAGAGGCAGGGAATCAGAGGCGGGAAAACAGAGGCGGGGAATCAGATATGGGGAATCAGAGGCGGGGAATCAGAGGCAGGGAATCGGACACGGGGAATCAGAGGCGGGGAATCAGAGATGGGGAATCAGAGGCGGGTAATCAGAGGCAGGAAATCGGATGCCGGGAATCAGAGGCGGGAAATCAGAGCTGGGGAATCAGAGGCGGGGAATCAGAGTTGGGGAATCAGAGGCGGCGAAGCAGATATGGGGAAATAGAGGCGTGGAATCAGATATGGGGAATTCAGAGGCGGGGAATCAGATATGGGGAATCAGAGGCTGGGAATCAGAGGGGGGGAAACAGAGGCGGGGAATAAGATATGGGGAATCAGAGGTGGGGAATCAGGGGCGGGGAATCAGTGGCAGGGAATCAGAGGCGGGGAATCAGAGGCGGGGAATCAAAGGAAGGGAATCATACACGGGGAATCAGAGGTGGGGAATCAGAGATGGGGAATCAGAGGCGGGGAATCACAGGCAGGGAATCAGACGCGGGGAATCAGAGGCGGGGAATCATAGCTGGGGAATCAGAGGTGGGGAATCAGAGTCGGGGAATCAGAGGCAGGGAAACGGTTGTGCGGAATCAGAGATGGGAAATCAGATGTGGGGAATCAGAGGCAGTGAATCAGAGATGGGGAATCAGAGGCGCGGAATCAGAGGCAAGAAATCAGACGGGGATTCAGAGGCTGGGAATCAGACGGGGGGAATCAAAGGCGGGGAATCAGAGCTGGTGAATCAGAGGCAGGGAATCAGAGTTGGGGATTCAGAGGCGGGGAATCAGATATGGGGAAACAGAGGCGGGGAATGAGAGGCGGGCAAGCAGAGGCGGGGAATTAGATATGGGGAATCAGAGGTGGGGAATCAGAGGTGGTGAATCAGAGATGGGGAATCACAGGCGGGGAATCAGAGGCAGCGAATAGAACGCGGGGAATCAGAGGCAGGGAATCAGAGCTGGGGAATCAGAGGCGGGGAATCAGATATTGGGAAACAGAGGCGGGGAATCAGAGGCGGGGAAACAGAGGCGGGGAATCAGACATGGGGAAACGGATGCGGGGAATCAGAGGCGGGGAATCAGAGCTGGGGAATCAGAGGCGGGGAATCAGAGTTGGGGCATCAGTGGTGGGGAATTAGATATGGGGAAACAGAGGCGGGGAATCAGAGGCGGGGAAACAGAGGCGGGGAATCAGATATGGGGAATCAGAGGTGGGGAATCAGAGGCAGGGAATCAGATGTGCGGAATCAGAGATGGGGAATCAGAGGCGGGGAATCAGAGCTGGGGAATCAGAGGTGGGGAATCAGAGTCGGGGAATCAGAGGCAGGGAAACGGTTGTGCGGAATCAGAGATGGGGAATCAGATGTAGGGAATCAGAGGCAGTGAATCAGAGATGGGGAATCAGAGGCGGGGAATCAGAGGCAAGAAATCAGACGGGGATTCAGAGGCTGGGAATCAGACGGGGGGAATCAAAGGCGGGGAATCAGAGCTGGTGAATCAGAGGCAGGGAATCAGAGTTGGGGATTCAGAGGCGGGGAATCAGATATGGGGAAACAGAGGCGGGGAATGAGAGGCGGGCAAGCAGAGGCGGGGAATTAGATATGGGGAATCAGAGGTGGGGAATCAGAGGTGGTGAATCAGAGATGGGGAATCACAGGCGGGGATTCAGAGGCAGCGAATAGAACGCGGGGAATCAGAGGCAGGGAATCAGAGCTGGGGAATCAGAGGCGGGGAATCAGATATGGGGAAACAGAGGCGGGGAATCAGAGGCGGGGAAACAGAGGCGGGGAATCAGACATGGGGAATCGGATGCGGGGAATCAGAGGCGGGGAATCAGAGCTGGGGAATCAGAGGCGGGGAATCAGAGTTGGGGCATCAGAGGTGGGGAATTAGATATGGGGAAACAGAGGCGGGGAATCAGAGGCGGGGAAACAGAGGCGGGGAATCAGATATGGGGAATCAGAGGTGGGGAATCAGAGGCGGGGAATCAGAATTGGGGCATCAGAGGTGGGGAATTAGATATGGGGAAACAGAGGCGGGGAATCAGAGGCGGGGAAACAGAGGCGGGGAATCAGATATGGGGAATCAGAGGTGGGGAATCAGAGGCAGGGAATCAGATGTGCGGAATCAGAGATGGGGAATCAGAGTCAGGGAATCAGAATCAGAAGCGGGGAATCAGAGGCTGGGAATCAGAGGCCGGGAATCAGATGCTCGGAATAAGAAGCCGGGAATCAGAGGTGGGGAATCAGATATAGGGAAACAGAGGCGGGGAATCAGAGCTGGGGAATCAGAGGCGGGGAATCAGATATGGGGAAACAGAGGCGGGGAATCAGAGGCGGGGAAACAGAGGCGGGGAATCAGACATGGGGAATCGGATGCGGGGAATCAGAGGCGGGGAATCAGAGCTGGGGAATCAGAGGCGGGGAATCAGAGTTGGGGCATCAGAGGTGGGGAATTAGATATGGGGAAACAGAGGCGGGGAATCAGAGGCGGGGAAACAGAGGCGGGGAATCAGATATGGGGAATCAGAGGTGGGGAATCAGAGGCGGGGAATCAGAATTGGGGCATCAGAGGTGGGGAATTAGATATGGGGAAACAGAGGCGGGGAATCAGAGGTGGGGAAACAGAGGCGGGGAATCAGATATGGGGAATCAGAGGTGGGGAATCAGAGGCAGGGAATCAGATGTGCGGAATCAGAGATGGGGAATCAGAGTCAGGGAATCAGAATCAGAAGCGGGGAATCAGAGGCTGGGAATCAGAGGCCGGGAATCAGATGCTCGGAATAAGAAGCCGGGAATCAGAGGTGGGGAATCAGAGTCCGGGAATCAGAGATGGGGATTCAGAGGCGGGGAATGAGATATGGAGAATCAGAGGCGGGGAATCAGAGGCGGGGAAACAGAGGTGGGAATCAGATATGGGGAATCAGAGGTGGCGAATCAAAGGCGGTGAATCAGAGATGGGGAATCAGAGGCGGGGAATCAGAGGCAGGGAATCAGATGCGGGGATTCAGAGGAGGGAATCAGAGCTGGCGAATCAGAGGCGGGGAATCAGAGGTGGGCAATCAGAGCCGGCGAATCAGATATGGGGAATCAGAGGCGGGGAATCAGAGGCGGGGAAACAGAGGCGGGGAATCAGATATGGGGAATCAGAGGTGGGGAATCAGAGGTTGTGAATCAGAGATGGGGAATCAAGGCGGGGAATCAGAGGGAGGGAATCAGACGCGGGGAATCAGAGGCGGGGATTCAGAGCTGGGGAATCAGAGGCGGGCAATCAGAGTAGTGGAATCAGAGGCAGGGAATCAAATATGGGGAATCAGAGGCGGGGAATCAGAGGCGGGGAAACAGAGGCGGGGAATCAGATATGGGGAATCAGAGGTGGGGAATCAGGGGCAGGGAATCAGTGGCAGGGAATCAGAGGCGGGGAATCTGAGGCGGGGAATCAGAGGCAGGGAATCAGACACGGGGAATCAGAGGCGGGGAATCAGAGATGGCGAATCAGAGGCCGGGAATCAGAGGCAGGGAATCGGACGCCGGGAATCAGAGGCGGGGAATCAGAGCTGGGGAATCAGAGGCGGGGAATCAGAGTTGGGGAATCAGAGGCGGGGAATCAGATATGGGGAATCAGAGGTGGCGAATCAAAGGCGGTGAAACAGAGATGGGGTATCAGTGCAGGGAATCAGGGGCAGGGAATCAGAGCTGGGGAAACAGAGGCGGGGAATCAGATATGTGGAATCAGAGGTGGGGAATCAGGGGCGGGGAATCAGTGGCAGGGAATCAGAGCTGGGGAATCAGAGGTGGGGAATCAGAGCTGGGGAAACAGAGGCGGGGAATCAGACATGGGGAATGAGAGGTGGGGAATCAGGGGCGGGGAATCAATGGCAGGGAATCAGAGGCCGGGAATAAAAGGCGGGGAATCAGAGCTGGGGAATCAGAGACGGGGAATCAGAGTTGGGGAATCAGAGGAGGGGAATCAGATATGGGGAAACAGAGGCCGGGAATCAGAGGCAGGGAAACAGAGGCGGGGAATCAGATATGGGGAATCAGAGGTGGGGAATTAGAGGTTGCGAATCAGAGGTGGGGAATCAGAGGCGGGGAATCAGAGGCAGGGAATCGGATGTGCGGAATCAGAGATGGGGAATGAGAGGTGGGGATTCAGAGGTGGTGAATCAGAGAAGGGGAATCAGAGGCTGGGAATCAGAGGCAGGGAATCAGACGCAGGGAATCAGAGGCGGGGAATCATAGCTGGCGAATTAGAGGAGGGGAATCAGAGTTGGGGAATCAGAGGCGGGGAATCAGATATGGGGAAACAGAGGCGGGGAATCAGAGGCGGGGAAACAGAGGCGGGGAATCAGAGGCGGGGAAACAGAGGCGGGGAATCAGATATGGGGAATCAGAGGTGGGGAATCAGAGGCAGGGAATCAGATGTGCGGAATCAGAGATGGGGAATCAGAGGCAGGGAATCAGAATCAGAAGCAGGGAATCAGTGGCAGGGAAACAGAGGCCGGGAATAAAAGGCGGGGAATCAGAGGCAGGGAATCGGATGTGCGGAATCAGAGATGGGGAATCAGAGGTGGGGATTCAGAGGTGGTGAATCAGAGAAGGGGAATCAGAGGCTGGGAATCAGAGGCAGGGAATCAGATGCAGGGAATCAGAGGCGGGGAATCATAGCTGGCGAATTAGAGGAGGGGAATCAGTGTTGGGGAATCAGAGGCGGGGAATCAGATATGGGGAATCAGAGGTGGGGAATCATAGGCAGGGAATCGGATGTGCGGAATCAGAGATGGGGAATCAGAGGCCGGGAATCAGAGGTGGTGAATCAGAGATGGGGAATCAGTGGCGGGGAATCAGAGGCAGGGAATCAGACGCGGGGAATCAGAGGTGGGCAATCAGAGGCGGGGAATCAGATATGGGGAATCAGAGGCGGGGAATCAGAGGCGGGGAAACAGAGGCGGGGAATCAGATATGGGGAATCAGAGGTGGGGCATCTGAGGTTGTGAATCACAGATGGGGAATCAGAGGCGGGGAATCAGAGGCAGGGAATCAGACGCGGGGAATCAGAGGCGGGGATTCAGAGCTGGGGAATCAGAGGCGGGGAATCAGAGTTGGGGAATCAGAGGCGGGGAATCAGATATGGGGAATCAGAGGCAGGGAATCAGAGGCGGGAAAACAGAGGCGGGGAATCAGATATGGGGAATCAGAGGCGGGGAATCAGAGGCAGGGAATCGGACACGGGGAATCAGAGGCGGGGAATCAGAGATGGGGAATCAGAGGCGGGTAATCAGAGGCAGGAAATCGGATGCCGGGAATCAGAGGCGGGAAATCAGAGCTGGGGAATCAGAGGCGGGGAATCAGAGTTGGGGAATCAGAGGCGGCGAAGCAGATATGGGGAAATAGAGGCGGGGAATCAGATATGGGGAATTCAGAGGCGGGGAATCAGATATGGGGAATCAGAGGCTGGGAATCAGAGGGGGGGAAACAGAGGCGGGGAATAAGATATGGGGAATCAGAGGTGGGGAATCAGGGGCGGGGAATCAGTGGCAGGGAATCAGAGGCGGGGAATCAGAGGCGGGGAATCAAAGGAAGGGAATCATACACGGGGAATCAGAGGTGGGGAATCAGAGATGGGGAATCAGAGGCGGGGAATCACAGGCAGGGAATCAGACGCGGGGAATCAGAGGCGGGGAATCATAGCTGGGGAATCAGAGGTGGGGAATCAGAGTCGGGGAATCAGAGGCAGGGAAACGGTTGTGCGGAATCAGAGATGGGGAATCAGATGTGGGGAATCAGAGGCAGTGAATCAGAGATGGGGAATCAGAGGCGCGGAATCAGAGGCAAGAAATCAGACGGGGATTCAGAGGCTGGGAATCAGACGGGGGGAATCAAAGGCGGGGAATCAGAGCTGGTGAATCAGAGGCAGGGAATCAGAGTTGGGGATTCAGAGGCGGGGAATCAGATATGGGGAAACAGAGGCGGGGAATGAGAGGCGGGCAAGCAGAGGCGGGGAATTAGATATGGGGAATCAGAGGTGGGGAATCAGAGGTGGTGAATCAGAGATGGGGAATCACAGGCGGGGAATCAGAGGCAGCGAATAGAACGCGGGGAATCAGAGGCAGGGAATCAGAGCTGGGGAATCAGAGGCGGGGAATCAGATATTGGGAAACAGAGGCGGGGAATCAGAGGCGGGGAAACAGAGGCGGGGAATCAGACATGGGGAAACGGATGCGGGGAATCAGAGGCGGGGAATCAGAGCTGGGGAATCAGAGGCGGGGAATCAGAGTTGGGGCATCAGTGGTGGGGAATTAGATATGGGGAAACAGAGGCGGGGAATCAGAGGCGGGGAAACAGAGGCGGGGAATCAGATATGGGGAATCAGAGGTGGGGAATCAGAGGCAGGGAATCAGATGTGCGGAATCAGAGATGGGGAATCAGAGTCAGGGAATCAGAATCAGAAGCGGGGAATCAGAGGCCGGGAATCAGAGGCCGGGAATCAGATGCTGGGAATAAGAGGCCGGGAATCAGAGGTGGGGAATCAGAGTCCGGGAATCAGAGATGGGGATTCAGAGGCGGGGAATGAGATATGGAGAATCAGAGGCGGGGAATCAGAGGCGGGGAAACAGAGGTGGGGAATCAGATATGGGGAATCAGAGGTGGCGAATCAAAGGCGGTGAATCAGAGATGGGGAATCAGAGGCGGGGAATCAGAGGCAGGGAATCAGATGCGGGGATTCAGAGGCGGGGAATCAGAGCTGGCGAAGCAGAGGCGGGGAATCAGAGGTGGGCAATCAGAGCCGGCGAATCAGATATGGGGAATCAGAGGCGGGGAATCAGAGGCAGGGAAACAGAGGCGGGGAATCAGATATGGGGAATCAGAGGTGGGGAATCAGAGGTTGTGAATCAGAGATGGGGAATCAAGGCGGGGAATCAGAGGGAGGGAATCAGACGCGGGGAATCAGAGGCGGGGATTCAGAGCTGGGGAATCAGAGGCGGGGAATCAGAGTTGTGGAATCAGAGGCAGGGAATCAGATATGGGGAATCAGAGGCGGGGAATCAGAGGCGTGAAACAGAGGCGGGGAATCAGATATGGGGAATCAGAGGTGGGGAATCAGGGGCAGGGAATCAGTGGCAGGGAATCAGAGGCGGGGAATCTGAGGCGGGGAATCAGAGGCAGGGAATCAGACACGGGGAATCAGAGGCGGGGAATCAGAGATGGCGAATCAGAGGCCGGGAATCAGAGGCAGGGAATCGGACGCCGGGAATCAGAGGCGGGGAATCAGAGCTGGGGAATCAGAGGCGGGGAATCAGAGTTGGGGAATCAGAGGCGGGGAATCAGATATGGGGAATCAGAGGTGGCGAATCAAAGGCGGTGAAACAGAGATGGGGAATCAGTGCAGGGAATCAGGGGCAGGGAATCAGAGCTGGGGAAACAGAGGCGGGGAATCAGATATGGGGAATCAGAGGTGGGGAATCAGGGGCGGGGAATCAGTGGCAGTGAATCAGAGCTGGGGAATCAGAGGTGGGGAATCAGAGCTGGGAAAACAGAGGCGGGGAATCAGATATGGGGAATGAGAGGTGGGGAATCAGGGGCGGGGAATCAGTGGCAGGGTATCAGAGGCCGGGAATAAAAGGCGGGGAATCAGAGCTGGGGAATCAGAGGCGGGGAATCAGAGTTGGGGAATCAGAGGAGGGGAATAAGATATGGGGAAACAGAGGCCGGGAATCAGAGGCAGGGAAACAGAGGCGGGGAATCAGATATGGGGAATCAGAGGTGGGGAATTAGAGGTTGCGAATCAGAGGCGGGGAATCAGAGGCGGGGTATCAGAGGCAGGGAATCGGATGTGCGGAATCAGAGATGGGGAATGAGAGGTGGGGATTCAGAGGTGGTGAATCAGAGAAGGGGAATCAGAGGCTGGGAATCAGAGGCAGGGAATCAGACGCAGAGAATCAGAGGCGGGGAATCATAGCTGGCGAATTAGAGGAGGGGAAACAGAGTTGGGGAATCAGAGGCGGGGAATCAGATATGGGGAAACAGAGGCGGGGAATCAGAGGCGGGGAAACAGAGGCGGGGAATCAGATATGGGGAATCAGAGGTGGGGAATCAGAGGCAGGGAATCAGATGTGCGGAATCAGAGATGGGGAATCAGAGGCAGGGAATCAGAATCAGAAGCAGGGAATCAGTGGCAGGGAAACAGAGGCCGGGAATAAAAGGCGGGGAATCAGAGGCAGGGAATCGGATGTGCGGAATCAGAGATGGGGAATCAGAGGTGGGGATTCAGAGGTGGTGAATCAGAGAAGGGGAATCAGAGGCTGGGAATCAGAGGCAGGGAATCAGATGCAGGGAATCAGAGGCGGGGAATCATAGCTGGCGAATTAGAGGAGGGGAATCAGAGTTGGGGAATCAGAGGCGGGGAATCAGATATGGGGAAACAGAGGCGGGGAATCAGAGGAAGGGAATCAGATGTGCGGAATCGGAGATGGGGAATCAGAGGCAGGGAATGAGAGGCGGGGAATCAGAGGTGGGGAATCATAGGCAGGGAATCGGATGTGCGGAATCAGAGATGGGGAATCAGAGGCCGGGAATCAGAGGTGGTGAATCAGAGATGGGGAATCAGTGGCGGGGAATCAGAGGCAGGGAATCAGACGCGGGGAATCAGAGGTGGGCAATCAGAGGCGGGGAATCAGATATGGGGAATCAGAGGCGGGGAATCAGAGGCGGGGAAACAGAGGCGGGGAATCAGATATGGGGAATCAGAGGTGGGGCATCTGAGGTTGTGAATCACAGATGGGGAATCAGAGGCGGGGAATCAGAGGCAGGGAATCAGACGCGGGGAATCAGAGGCGGGGATTCAGAGCTGGGGAATCAGAGGCGGGGAATCAGAGTTGGGGAATCAGAGGCGGGGAATCAGATATGGGGAATCAGAGGCAGGGAATCAGAGGCGGGAAAACAGAGGCGGGGAATCAGATATGGGGAATAAGGGGCGGGGAATCAGAGGCAGGGAATCAGACACGGGGAATCAGAGGCGGGGAATCAGAGATGGGGAATCAGAGGCGGGTAATCAGAGGCAGGGAATCGGATGCCGGGAATCAGAGGCGGGAAATCAGAGCTGGGGAATCAGAGGCGGGGAATCAGAGTTGGGGAATCAGAGGCGGCGAAGCAGATATGGGGAAATAGAGGCGGGGAATCAGATATGGGGAATTCAGAGGCGGGGAATCAGATATGGGGAATCAGAGGCTGGGAATCAGAGGGGGGGAAACAGAGGCGGGGAAAAAGATATGGGGAATCAGAGGTGGGGAATCAGGGGCGGGGAATCAGTGGCAGGGAATCAGAGGCGGGGAATCAGAGGCGGAGAATCAAAGGAAGGGAATCATACACGGGGAATCAGAGGTGGGGAATCAGAGATGGGGAATCAGAGGCGGGGAATCACAGGCAGGGAATCAGACGCGGGGAATCAGAGGCGGGGAATCAGAGCTGGGGAATCAGAGGTGGGGAATCAGAGTCGGGGAATCAGAGGCAGGGAATCGGTTGTGCGGAATCAGAGATGGGGAATCAGATGTGGTGAATCAGAGGCAGTGAATCAGAGATGGGGAATCAGAGGCGGGGAATCAGAGGCAAGAAATCAGACGGGGATTCAGAGGCTGGGAATCAGACGGGGGGAATCAAAGGCGGGGAATCAGAGCTGGTGAATCAGAGGCAGGGAATCAGAGTTGGGGATTCAGAGGCGGGGAATCAGATATGGGGAAACAGAGGCGGGGAATGAGAGGCGGGCAAGCAGAGGCGGGGAATTAGATATGGGGAATCAGAGGTGGGGAATCAGAGGTGGTGAATCAGAGATGGGGAATCACAGGCGGGGAATCAGAGGCAGCGAATAGAACGCGGGGAATCAGAGGCAGGGAATCAGAGCTGGGGAATCAGAGGCGGGGAATCAGATATGGGGAAACAGAGGCGGGGAATCAGAGGCGGGGAAACAGAGGCGGGGAATCAGACATGGGGAATCGGATGCGGGGAATCAGAGGCGGGGAATCAGTGCTGGGGAATCAGAGGCGGGGAATCAGAGTTGGGGCATCAGAGGTGGGGAATTAGATATGGGGAAACAGAGGCGGGGAATCAGAGGCGGGGAAACAGAGGCGGGGAATCAGATATGGGGAATCAGAGGTGGGGAATCAGAGGCAGGGAATCAGATGTGCGGAATCAGAGATGGGGAATCAGAGGCAGGGAATCAGAATCAGAAGCGGGGAATCAGAGGCCGGGAATCAGAGGCCGGGAATCAGATGCTGGGAATAAGAGGCCGGGAATCAGAGGTGGGGAATCAGAGTCCGGGAATCAGAGATGGGGATTCAGAGGCGGGGAATGAGATATGGAGAATCAGAGGCTGGGAATCAGAGGCGGGGAAACAGAGGTGGGGAATCAGATATGGGGAATCAGAGGTGGCGAATCAAAGGCGGTGAATCAGAGCTGGGGAATCAGAGGCGGGGAATCAGAGTTGGGGAATCAGAGGCGGCGAAGCAGATATGGGGAAATAGAGGCGGGGAATCAGATATGGGGAATTCAGAGGCGGGGAATCAGATATGGGGAATCAGAGGGGGGGGAACAGAGGCGGGAAATAAGATATGGGGAATCAGAGGTGGGGAATAAGGGGCGGGGAATCAGTGGCAGGGAATCAGAGGCGGGGAATCAGAGGCGGGGAATCAAAGGAAGGGAATCATACACGGGGAATCAGAGGTGGGGAATCAGAGATGGGGAATCAGAGGCGGGGAATCACAGGCAGGGAATCAGACGCGGGGAATCAGAGGCGGGGAATCAGAGCTGGGGAATCAGAGGTGGGGAATCAGAGTCGGGGAATCAGAGGCAGGGAAACGGTTGTGCGGAATCAGAGATGGGGAATCAGATGTAGGGAATCAGAGGCAGTGAATCAGAGATGGGGAATCAGAGGCGGGGAATCAGAGGCAAGAAATCAGACGGGGATTCAGAGGCTGGGAATCAGACGGGGGGAATCAAAGGCGGGGAATCAGAGCTGGTGAATCAGAGGCAGGGAATCAGAGTTGGGGATTCAGAGGCGGGGAATCAGATATGGGGAAACAGAGGCGGGGAATGAGAGGCGGGCAAGCAGAGGCGGGGAATTAGATATGGGGAATCAGAGGTGGGGAATCAGAGGTGGTGAATCAGAGATGGGGAATCACAGGCGGGGATTCAGAGGCAGCGAATAGAACGCGGGGAATCAGAGGCAGGGAATCAGAGCTGGGGAATCAGAGGCGGGGAATCAGATATGGGGAAACAGAGGCGGGGAATCAGAGGCGGGGAAACAGAGGCGGGGAATCAGACATGGGGAATCGGATGCGGGGAATCAGAGGCGGGGAATCAGAGCTGGGGAATCAGAGGCGGGGAATCAGAGTTGGGGCATCAGAGGTGGGGAATTAGATATGGGGAAACAGAGGCGGGGAATCAGAGGCGGGGAAACAGAGGCGGGGAATCAGATATGGGGAATCAGAGGTGGGGAATCAGAGGCGGGGAATCAGAATTGGGGCATCAGAGGTGGGGAATTAGATATGGGGAAACAGAGGCGGGGAATGAGAGGCGGGGAAACAGAGGCGGGGAATCAGATATGGGGAATCAGAGGTGGGGAATCAGAGGCAGGGAATCAGATGTGCGGAATCAGAGATGGGGAATCAGAGTCAGGGAATCAGAATCAGAAGCGGGGAATCAGAGGCTGGGAATCAGAGGCCGGGAATCAGATGCTCGGAATAAGAAGCCGGGAATCAGAGGTGGGGAATCAGATATAGGGAAACAGAGGCGGGGAATCAGAGCTGGGGAATCAGAGGCGGGGAATCAGATATGGGGAAACAGAGGCGGGGAATCAGAGGCGGGGAAACAGAGGCGGGGAATCAGACATGGGGAATCGGATGCGGGGAATCAGAGGCGGGGAATCAGAGCTGGGGAATCAGAGGCGGGGAATCAGAGTTGGGGCATCAGAGGTGGGGAATTAGATATGGGGAAACAGAGGCGGGGAATCAGAGGCGGGGAAACAGAGGCGGGGAATCAGATATGGGGAATCAGAGGTGGGGAATCAGAGGCGGGGAATCAGAATTGGGGCATCAGAGGTGGGGAATTAGATATGGGGAAACAGAGGCGGGGAATCAGAGGTGGGGAAACAGAGGCGGGGAATCAGATATGGGGAATCAGAGGTGGGGAATCAGAGGCAGGGAATCAGATGTGCGGAATCAGAGATGGGGAATCAGAGTCAGGGAATCAGAATCAGAAGCGGGGAATCAGAGGCTGGGAATCAGAGGCCGGGAATCAGATGCTCGGAATAAGAAGCCGGGAATCAGACGTGGGGAATCAGAGTCCGGGAATCAGAGATGGGGATTCAGAGGCGGGGAATGAGATATGGAGAATCAGAGGCGGGGAATCAGAGGCGGGGAAACAGAGGTGGGAATCAGATATGGGGAATCAGAGGTGGCGAATCAAAGGCGGTGAATCAGAGATGGGGAATCAGAGGCGGGGAATCAGAGGCAGGGAATCAGATGCGGGGATTCAGAGGAGGGAATCAGAGCTGGCGAATCAGAGGCGGGGAATCAGAGGTGGGCAATCAGAGCCGGCGAATCAGATATGGGGAATCAGAGGCGGGGAATCAGAGGCGGGGAAACAGAGGCAGGGAATCAGATATGGGGAATCAGAGGTGGGGAATCAGAGGTTGTGAATCAGAGATGGGGAATCAAGGCGGGGAATCAGAGGGAGGGAATCAGACGCGGGGAATCAGAGGCGGGGATTCAGAGCTGGGGAATCAGAGGCGGGCAATCAGAGTAGTGGAATCAGAGGCAGGGAATCAGATATGGGGAATCAGAGGCGGGGAATCAGAGGCGGGGAAACAGAGGCGGGGAATCAGATATGGGGAATCAGAGGTGGGGAATCAGGGGCAGGGAATCAGTGGCAGGGAATCAGAGGCGGGGAATCTGAGGCGGGGAATCAGAGGCAGGGAATCAGACACGGGGAATCAGAGGCGGGGAATCAGAGATGGCGAATCAGAGGCCGGGAATCAGAGGCAGGGAATCGGACGCCGGGAATCAGAGGCGGGGAATCAGAGCTGGGGAATCAGAGGCGGGGAATCAGAGTTGGGGAATCAGAGGCGGGGAATCAGATATGGGGAATCAGAGGTGGCGAATCAAAGGCGGTGAAACAGAGATGGGGTATCAGTGCAGGGAATCAGGGGCAGGGAATCAGAGCTGGGGAAACAGAGGCGGGGAATCAGATATGTGGAATCAGAGGTGGGGAATCAGGGGCGGGGAATCAGTGGCAGGGAATCAGAGCTGGGGAATCAGAGGTGGGGAATCAGAGCTGGGGAAACAGAGGCGGGGAATCAGACATGGGGAATGAGAGGTGGGGAATCAGGGGCAGGGAATCAATGGCAGGGAATCAGAGGCCGGGAATAAAAGGCGGGGAATCAGAGCTGGGGAATCAGAGACGGGGAATCAGAGTTGGGGAATCAGAGGAGGGGAATCAGATATGGGGAAACAGAGGCCGGGAATCAGAGGCAGGGAAACAGAGGCGGGGAATCAGATATGGGGAATCAGAGGTGGGGAATTAGAGGTTGCGAATCAGAGGTGGGGAATCAGAGGCGGGGAATCAGAGGCAGGGAATCGGATGTGCGGAATCAGAGATGGGGAATGAGAGGTGGGGATTCAGAGGTGGTGAATCAGAGAAGGGGAATCAGAGGCTGGGAATCAGAGGCAGGGAATCAGACGCAGGGAATCAGAGGCGGGGAATCATAGCTGGCGAATTAGAGGAGGGGAATCAGAGTTGGGGAATCAGAGGCGGGGAATCAGATATGGGGAAACAGAGGCGGGGAATCAGAGGCGGGGAAACAGAGGCGGGGAATCAGATATGGGGAATCAGAGGTGGGGAATCAGAGGCAGGGAATCAGATGTGCGGAATCAGAGATGGGGAATCAGAGGCAGGGAATCAGAATCAGAAGCAGGGAATCAGTGGCAGGGAAACAGAGGCCGGGAATAAAAGGCGGGGAATCAGAGGCAGGGAATCGGATGTGCGGAATCAGAGATGGGGAATCAGAGGTGGGGATTCAGAGGTGGTGAATCAGAGAAGGGGAATCAGAGGCTGGGAATCAGAGGCAGGGAATCAGATGCAGGGAATCAGAGGCGGGGAATCATAGCTGGCGAATTAGAGGAGGGGAATCAGAGTTGGGGAATCAGAGGCGGGGAATCAGATATGGGGAATCAGAGGTGGGGAATCATAGGCAGGGAATCGGATGTGCGGAATCAGAGATGGGGAATCAGAGGCCGGGAATCAGAGGTGGTGAATCAGAGATGGGGAATCAGTGGCGGGGAATCAGAGGCAGGGAATCAGACGCGGGGAATCAGAGGTGGGCAATCAGAGGCGGGGAATCAGATATGGGGAATCAGAGGCGGGGAATCAGAGGCGGGGAAACAGAGGCGGGGAATCAGATATGGGGAATCAGAGGTGGGGCATCTGAGGTTGTGAATCACAGATGGGGAATCAGAGGCGGGGAATCAGAGGCAGGGAATCAGACGCGGGGAATCAGAGGCGGGGATTCAGAGCTGGGGAATCAGAGGCGGGGAATCAGAGTTGGGGAATCAGAGGCGGGGAATCAGATATGGGGAATCAGAGGCAGGGAATCAGAGGCGGGAAAACAGAGGCGGGGAATCAGATATGGGGAATCAGAGGCGGGGAATCAGAGGCAGGGAATCGGACACGGGGAATCAGAGGCGGGGAATCAGAGATGGGGAATCAGAGGCGGGTAATCAGAGGCAGGAAATCGGATGCCGGGAATCAGAGGCGGGAAATCAGAGCTGGGGAATCAGAGGCGGGGAATCAGAGTTGGGGAATCAGAGGCGGCGAAGCAGATATGGGGAAATAGAGGCGGGGAATCAGATATGGGGAATTCAGAGGCGGGGAATCAGATATGGGGAATCAGAGGCTGGGAATCAGAGGGGGGGAAACAGAGGCGGGGAATAAGATATGGGGAATCAGAGGTGGGGAATCAGGGGCGGGGAATCAGTGGCAGGGAATCAGAGGCGGGGAATCAGAGGCGGGGAATCAAAGGAAGGGAATCATACACGGGGAATCAGAGGTGGGGAATCAGAGATGGGGAATCAGAGGCGGGGAATCACAGGCAGGGAATCAGACGCGGGGAATCAGAGGCGGGGAATCATAGCTGGGGAATCAGAGGTGGGGAATCAGAGTCGGGGAATCAGAGGCAGGGAAACGGTTGTGCGGAATCAGAGATGGGGAATCAGATGTGGGGAATCAGAGGCAGTGAATCAGAGATGGGGAATCAGAGGCGCGGAATCAGAGGCAAGAAATCAGACGGGGATTCAGAGGCTGGGAATCAGACGGGGGGAATCAAAGGCGGGGAATCAGAGCTGGTGAATCAGAGGCAGGGAATCAGAGTTGGGGATTCAGAGGCGGGGAATCAGATATGGGGAAACAGAGGCGGGGAATGAGAGGCGGGCAAGCAGAGGCGGGGAATTAGATATGGGGAATCAGAGGTGGGGAATCAGAGGTGGTGAATCAGAGATGGGGAATCACAGGCGGGGAATCAGAGGCAGCGAATAGAACGCGGGGAATCAGAGGCAGGGAATCAGAGCTGGGGAATCAGAGGCGGGGAATCAGATATTGGGAAACAGAGGCGGGGAATCAGAGGCGGGGAAACAGAGGCGGGGAATCAGACATGGGGAAACGGATGCGGGGAATCAGAGGCGGGGAATCAGAGCTGGGGAATCAGAGGCGGGGAATCAGAGTTGGGGCATCAGTGGTGGGGAATTAGATATGGGGAAACAGAGGCGGGGAATCAGAGGCGGGGAAACAGAGGCGGGGAATCAGATATGGGGAATCAGAGGTGGGGAATCAGAGGCAGGGAATCAGATGTGCGGAATCAGAGATGGGGAATCAGAGGCGGGGAATCAGAGCTGGGGAATCAGAGGTGGGGAATCAGAGTCGGGGAATCAGAGGCAGGGAAACGGTTGTGCGGAATCAGAGATGGGGAATCAGATGTAGGGAATCAGAGGCAGTGAATCAGAGATGGGGAATCAGAGGCGGGGAATCAGAGGCAAGAAATCAGACGGGGATTCAGAGGCTGGGAATCAGACGGGGGGAATCAAAGGCGGGGAATCAGAGCTGGTGAATCAGAGGCAGGGAATCAGAGTTGGGGATTCAGAGGCGGGGAATCAGATATGGGGAAACAGAGGCGGGGAATGAGAGGCGGGCAAGCAGAGGCGGGGAATTAGATATGGGGAATCAGAGGTGGGGAATCAGAGGTGGTGAATCAGAGATGGGGAATCACAGGCGGGGATTCAGAGGCAGCGAATAGAACGCGGGGAATCAGAGGCAGGGAATCAGAGCTGGGGAATCAGAGGCGGGGAATCAGATATGGGGAAACAGAGGCGGGGAATCAGAGGCGGGGAAACAGAGGCGGGGAATCAGACATGGGGAATCGGATGCGGGGAATCAGAGGCGGGGAATCAGAGCTGGGGAATCAGAGGCGGGGAATCAGAGTTGGGGCATCAGAGGTGGGGAATTAGATATGGGGAAACAGAGGCGGGGAATCAGAGGCGGGGAAACAGAGGCGGGGAATCAGATATGGGGAATCAGAGGTGGGGAATCAGAGGCGGGGAATCAGAATTGGGGCATCAGAGGTGGGGAATTAGATATGGGGAAACAGAGGCGGGGAATCAGAGGCGGGGAAACAGAGGCGGGGAATCAGATATGGGGAATCAGAGGTGGGGAATCAGAGGCAGGGAATCAGATGTGCGGAATCAGAGATGGGGAATCAGAGTCAGGGAATCAGAATCAGAAGCGGGGAATCAGAGGCTGGGAATCAGAGGCCGGGAATCAGATGCTCGGAATAAGAAGCCGGGAATCAGAGGTGGGGAATCAGATATAGGGAAACAGAGGCGGGGAATCAGAGCTGGGGAATCAGAGGCGGGGAATCAGATATGGGGAAACAGAGGCGGGGAATCAGAGGCGGGGAAACAGAGGCGGGGAATCAGACATGGGGAATCGGATGCGGGGAATCAGAGGCGGGGAATCAGAGCTGGGGAATCAGAGGCGGGGAATCAGAGTTGGGGCATCAGAGGTGGGGAATTAGATATGGGGAAACAGAGGCGGGGAATCAGAGGCGGGGAAACAGAGGCGGGGAATCAGATATGGGGAATCAGAGGTGGGGAATCAGAGGCGGGGAATCAGAATTGGGGCATCAGAGGTGGGGAATTAGATATGGGGAAACAGAGGCGGGGAATCAGAGGTGGGGAAACAGAGGCGGGGAATCAGATATGGGGAATCAGAGGTGGGGAATCAGAGGCAGGGAATCAGATGTGCGGAATCAGAGATGGGGAATCAGAGTCAGGGAATCAGAATCAGAAGCGGGGAATCAGAGGCTGGGAATCAGAGGCCGGGAATCAGATGCTCGGAATAAGAAGCCGGGAATCAGAGGTGGGGAATCAGAGTCCGGGAATCAGAGATGGGGATTCAGAGGCGGGGAATGAGATATGGAGAATCAGAGGCGGGGAATCAGAGGCGGGGAAACAGAGGTGGGAATCAGATATGGGGAATCAGAGGTGGCGAATCAAAGGCGGTGAATCAGAGATGGGGAATCAGAGGCGGGGAATCAGAGGCAGGGAATCAGATGCGGGGATTCAGAGGAGGGAATCAGAGCTGGCGAATCAGAGGCGGGGAATCAGAGGTGGGCAATCAGAGCCGGCGAATCAGATATGGGGAATCAGAGGCGGGGAATCAGAGGCGGGGAAACAGAGGCTGGGAATCAGATATGGGGAATCAGAGGTGGGGAATCAGAGGTTGTGAATCAGAGATGGGGAATCAAGGCGGGGAATCAGAGGGAGGGAATCAGACGCGGGGAATCAGAGGCGGGGATTCAGAGCTGGGGAATCAGAGGCGGGCAATCAGAGTAGTGGAATCAGAGGCAGGGAATCAGATATGGGGAATCAGAGGCGGGGAATCAGAGGCGGGGAAACAGAGGCGGGGAATCAGATATGGGGAATCAGAGGTGGGGAATCAGGGGCAGGGAATCAGTGGCAGGGAATCAGAGGCGGGGAATCTGAGGCGGGGAATCAGAGGCAGGGAATCAGACACGGGGAATCAGAGGCGGGGAATCAGAGATGGCGAATCAGAGGCCGGGAATCAGAGGCAGGGAATCGGACGCCGGGAATCAGAGGCGGGGAATCAGAGCTGGGGAATCAGAGGCGGGGAATCAGAGTTGGGGAATCAGAGGCGGGGAATCAGATATGGGGAATCAGAGGTGGCGAATCAAAGGCGGTGAAACAGAGATGGGGTATCAGTGCAGGGAATCAGGGGCAGGGAATCAGAGCTGGGGAAACAGAGGCGGGGAATCAGATATGTGGAATCAGAGGTGGGGAATCAGGGGCGGGGAATCAGTGGCAGGGAATCAGAGCTGGGGAATCAGAGGTGGGGAATCAGAGCTGGGGAAACAGAGGCGGGGAATCAGACATGGGGAATGAGAGGTGGGGAATCAGGGGCGGGGAATCAATGGCAGGGAATCAGAGGCCGGGAATAAAAGGCGGGGAATCAGAGCTGGGGAATCAGAGACGGGGAATCAGAGTTGGGGAATCAGAGGAGGGGAATCAGATATGGGGAAACAGAGGCCGGGAATCAGAGGCAGGGAAACAGAGGCGGGGAATCAGATATGGGGAATCAGAGGTGGGGAATTAGAGGTTGCGAATCAGAGGTGGGGAATCAGAGGCGGGGAATCAGAGGCAGGGAATCGGATGTGCGGAATCAGAGATGGGGAATGAGAGGTGGGGATTCAGAGGTGGTGAATCAGAGAAGGGGAATCAGAGGCTCGGAATCAGAGGCAGGGAATCAGACGCAGGGAATCAGAGGCGGGGAATCATAGCTGGCGAATTAGAGGAGGGGAATCAGAGTTGGGGAATCAGAGGCGGGGAATCAGATATGGGGAAACAGAGGCGGGGAATCAGAGGCGGGGAAACAGAGGCGGGGAATCAGATATGGGGAATCAGAGGTGGGGAATCAGAGGCAGGGAATCAGATGTGCGGAATCAGAGATGGGGAATCAGAGGCAGGGAATCAGAATCAGAAGCAGGGAATCAGTGGCAGGGAAACAGAGGCCGGGAATAAAAGGCGGGGAATCAGAGGCAGGGAATCGGATGTGCGGAATCAGAGATGGGGAATCAGAGGTGGGGATTCAGAGGTGGTGAATCAGAGAAGGGGAATCAGAGGCTGGGAATCAGAGGCAGGGAATCAGATGCAGGGAATCAGAGGCGGGGAATCATAGCTGGCGAATTAGAGGAGGGGAATCAGAGTTGGGGAATCAGAGGCGGGGAATCAGATATGGGGAATCAGAGGTGGGGAATCATAGGCAGGGAATCGGATGTGCGGAATCAGAGATGGGGAATCAGAGGCCGGGAATCAGAGGTGGTGAATCAGAGATGGGGAATCAGTGGCGGGGAATCAGAGGCAGGGAATCAGACGCGGGGAATCAGAGGTGGGCAATCAGAGGCGGGGAATCAGATATGGGGAATCAGAGGCGGGGAATCAGAGGCGGGGAAACAGAGGCGGGGAATCAGATATGGGGAATCAGAGGTGGGGCATCTGAGGTTGTGAATCACAGATGGGGAATCAGAGGCGGGGAATCAGAGGCAGGGAATCAGACGCGGGGAATCAGAGGCGGGGATTCAGAGCTGGGGAATCAGAGGCGGGGAATCAGAGTTGGGGAATCAGAGGCGGGGAATCAGATATGGGGAATCAGAGGCAGGGAATCAGAGGCGGGAAAACAGAGGCGGGGAATCAGATATGGGGAATCAGAGGCGGGGAATCAGAGGCAGGGAATCGGACACGGGGAATCAGAGGCGGGGAATCAGAGATGGGGAATCAGAGGCGGGTAATCAGAGGCAGGAAATCGGATGCCGGGAATCAGAGGCGGGAAATCAGAGCTGGGGAATCAGAGGCGGGGAATCAGAGTTGGGGAATCAGAGGCGGCGAAGCAGATATGGGGAAATAGAGGCGGGGAATCAGATATGGGGAATTCAGAGGCGGGGAATCAGATATGGGGAATCAGAGGCTGGGAATCAGAGGGGGGGAAACAGAGGCGGGGAATAAGATATGGGGAATCAGAGGTGGGGAATCAGGGGCGGGGAATCAGTGGCAGGGAATCAGAGGCGGGGAATCAGAGGCGGGGAATCAAAGGAAGGGAATCATACACGGGGAATCAGAGGTGGGGAATCAGAGATGGGGAATCAGAGGCGGGGAATCACAGGCAGGGAATCAGACGCGGGGAATCAGAGGCGGGGAATCATAGCTGGGGAATCAGAGGTGGGGAATCAGAGTCGGGGAATCAGAGGCAGGGAAACGGTTGTGCGGAATCAGAGATGGGGAATCAGATGTGGGGAATCAGAGGCAGTGAATCAGAGATGGGGAATCAGAGGCGCGGAATCAGAGGCAAGAAATCAGACGGGGATTCAGAGGCTGGGAATCAGACGGGGGGAATCAAAGGCGGGGAATCAGAGCTGGTGAATCAGAGGCAGGGAATCAGAGTTGGGGATTCAGAGGCGGGGAATCAGATATGGGGAAACAGAGGCGGGGAATGAGAGGCGGGCAAGCAGAGGCGGGGAATTAGATATGGGGAATCAGAGGTGGGGAATCAGAGGTGGTGAATCAGAGATGGGGAATCACAGGCGGGGAATCAGAGGCAGCGAATAGAACGCGGGGAATCAGAGGCAGGGAATCAGAGCTGGGGAATCAGAGGCGGGGAATCAGATATTGGGAAACAGAGGCGGGGAATCAGAGGCGGGGAAACAGAGGCGGGGAATCAGACATGGTGAAACGGATGCGGGGAATCAGAGGCGGGGAATCAGAGCTGGGGAATCAGAGGCGGGGAATCAGAGTTGGGGCATCAGTGGTGGGGAATTAGATATGGGGAAACAGAGGCGGGGAATCAGAGGCGGGGAAACAGAGGCGGGGAATCAGATATGGGGAATCAGAGGTGGGGAATCAGAGGCAGGGAATCAGATGTGCGGAATCAGAGATGGGGAATCAGAGGCGGGGAATCAGAGCTGGGGAATCAGAGGTGGGGAATCAGAGTCGGGGAATCAGAGGCAGGGAAACGGTTGTGCGGAATCAGAGATGGGGAATCAGATGTAGGGAATCAGAGGCAGTGAATCAGAGATGGGGAATCAGAGGCGGGGAATCAGAGGCAAGAAATCAGACGGGGATTCAGAGGCTGGGAATCAGACGGGGGGAATCAAAGGCGGGGAATCAGAGCTGGTGAATCAGAGGCAGGGAATCAGAGTTGGGGATTCAGAGGCGGGGAATCAGATATGGGGAAACAGAGGCGGGGAATGAGAGGCGGGCAAGCAGAGGCGGGGAATTAGATATGGGGAATCAGAGGTGGGGAATCAGAGGTGGTGAATCAGAGATGGGGAATCACAGGCGGGGATTCAGAGGCAGCGAATAGAACGCGGGGAATCAGAGGCAGGGAATCAGAGCTGGGGAATCAGAGGCGGGGAATCAGATATGGGGAAACAGAGGCGGGGAATCAGAGGCGGGGAAACAGAGGCGGGGAATCAGACATGGGGAATCGGATGCGGGGAATCAGAGGCGGGGAATCAGAGCTGGGGAATCAGAGGCGGGGAATCAGAGTTGGGGCATCAGAGGTGGGGAATTAGATATGGGGAAACAGAGGCGGGGAATCAGAGGCGGGGAAACAGAGGCGGGGAATCAGATATGGGGAATCAGAGGTGGGGAATCAGAGGCGGGGAATCAGAATTGGGGCATCAGAGGTGGGGAATTAGATATGGGGAAACAGAGGCGGGGAATCAGAGGCGGGGAAACAGAGGCGGGGAATCAGATATGGGGAATCAGAGGTGGGGAATCAGAGGCAGGGAATCAGATGTGCGGAATCAGAGATGGGGAATCAGAGTCAGGGAATCAGAATCAGAAGCGGGGAATCAGAGGCTGGGAATCAGAGGCCGGGAATCAGATGCTCGGAATAAGAAGCCGGGAATCAGAGGTGGGGAATCAGATATAGGGAAACAGAGGCGGGGAATCAGAGCTGGGGAATCAGAGGCGGGGAATCAGATATGGGGAAACAGAGGCGGGGAATCAGAGGCGGGGAAACAGAGGCGGGGAATCAGACATGGGGAATCGGATGCGGGGAATCAGAGGCGGGGAATCAGAGCTGGGGAATCAGAGGCGGGGAATCAGAGTTGGGGCATCAGAGGTGGGGAATTAGATATGGGGAAACAGAGGCGGGGAATCAGAGGCGGGGAAACAGAGGCGGGGAATCAGATATGGGGAATCAGAGGTGGGGAATCAGAGGCGGGGAATCAGAATTGGGGCATCAGAGGTGGGGAATTAGATATGGGGAAACAGAGGCGGGGAATCAGAGGTGGGGAAACAGAGGCGGGGAATCAGATATGGGGAATCAGAGGTGGGGAATCAGAGGCAGGGAATCAGATGTGCGGAATCAGAGATGGGGAATCAGAGTCAGGGAATCAGAATCAGAAGCGGGGAATCAGAGGCTGGGAATCAGAGGCCGGGAATCAGATGCTCGGAATAAGAAGCCGGGAATCAGAGGTGGGGAATCAGAGTCCGGGAATCAGAGATGGGGATTCAGAGGCGGGGAATGAGATATGGAGAATCAGAGGCGGGGAATCAGAGGCGGGGAAACAGAGGTGGGAATCAGATATGGGGAATCAGAGGTGGCGAATCAAAGGCGGTGAATCAGAGATGGGGAATCAGAGGCGGGGAATCAGAGGCAGGGAATCAGATGCGGGGATTCAGAGGAGGGAATCAGAGCTGGCGAATCAGAGGCGGGGAATCAGAGGTGGGCAATCAGAGCCGGCGAATCAGATATGGGGAATCAGAGGCGGGGAATCAGAGGCGGGGAAACAGAGGCGGGGAATCAGATATGGGGAATCAGAGGTGGGGAATCAGAGGTTGTGAATCAGAGATGGGGAATCAAGGCGGGGAATCAGAGGGAGGGAATCAGACGCGGGGAATCAGAGGCGGGGATTCAGAGCTGGGGAATCAGAGGCGGGCAATCAGAGTAGTGGAATCAGAGGCAGGGAATCAGATATGGGGAATCAGAGGCGGGGAATCAGAGGCGGGGAAACAGAGGCGGGGAATCAGATATGGGGAATCAGAGGTGGGGAATCAGGGGCAGGGAATCAGTGGCAGGGAATCAGAGGCGGGGAATCTGAGGCGGGGAATCAGAGGCAGGGAATCAGACACGGGGAATCAGAGGCGGGGAATCAGAGATGGCGAATCAGAGGCCGGGAATCAGAGGCAGGGAATCGGACGCCGGGAATCAGAGGCGGGGAATCAGAGCTGGGGAATCAGAGGCGGGGAATCAGAGTTGGGGAATCAGAGGCGGGGAATCAGATATGGGGAATCAGAGGTGGCGAATCAAAGGCGGTGAAACAGAGATGGGGTATCAGTGCAGGGAATCAGGGGCAGGGAATCAGAGCTGGGGAAACAGAGGCGGGGAATCAGATATGTGGAATCAGAGGTGGGGAATCAGGGGCGGGGAATCAGTGGCAGGGAATCAGAGCTGGGGAATCAGAGGTGGGGAATCAGAGCTGGGGAAACAGAGGCGGGGAATCAGACATGGGGAATGAGAGGTGGGGAATCAGGGGCGGGGAATCAATGGCAGGGAATCAGAGGCCGGGAATAAAAGGCGGGGAATCAGAGCTGGGGAATCAGAGACGGGGAATCAGAGTTGGGGAATCAGAGGAGGGGAATCAGATATGGGGAAACAGAGGCCGGGAATCAGAGGCAGGGAAACAGAGGCGGGGAATCAGATATGGGGAATCAGAGGTGGGGAATTAGAGGTTGCGAATCAGAGGTGGGGAATCAGAGGCGGGGAATCAGAGGCAGGGAATCGGATGTGCGGAATCAGAGATGGGGAATGAGAGGTGGGGATTCAGAGGTGGTGAATCAGAGAAGGGGAATCAGAGGCTGGGAATCAGAGGCAGGGAATCAGACGCAGGGAATCAGAGGCGGGGAATCATAGCTGGCGAATTAGAGGAGGGGAATCAGAGTTGGGGAATCAGAGGCGGGTAATCAGATATGGGGAAACAGAGGCGGGGAATCAGAGGCGGGGAAACAGAGGCGGGGAATCAGATATGGGGAATCAGAGGTGGGGAATCAGAGGCAGGGAATCAGATGTGCGGAATCAGAGATGGGGAATCAGAGGCAGGGAATCAGAATCAGAAGCAGGGAATCAGTGGCAGGGAAACAGAGGCCGGGAATAAAAGGCGGGGAATCAGAGGCAGGGAATCGGATGTGCGGAATCAGAGATGGGGAATCAGAGGTGGGGATTCAGAGGTGGTGAATCAGAGAAGGGGAATCAGAGGCTGGGAATCAGAGGCAGGGAATCAGATGCAGGGAATCAGAGGCGGGGAATCATAGCTGGCGAATTAGAGGAGGGGAATCAGTGTTGGGGAATCAGAGGCGGGGAATCAGATATGGGGAATCAGAGGTGGGGAATCATAGGCAGGGAATCGGATGTGCGGAATCAGAGATGGGGAATCAGAGGCCGGGAATCAGAGGTGGTGAATCAGAGATGGGGAATCAGTGGCGGGGAATCAGAGGCAGGGAATCAGACGCGGGGAATCAGAGGTGGGCAATCAGAGGCGGGGAATCAGATATGGGGAATCAGAGGCGGGGAATCAGAGGCGGGGAAACAGAGGCGGGGAATCAGATATGGGGAATCAGAGGTGGGGCATCTGAGGTTGTGAATCACAGATGGGGAATCAGAGGCGGGGAATCAGAGGCAGGGAATCAGACGCGGGGAATCAGAGGCAAGAAATCAGACGGGGATTCAGAGGCTGGGAATCAGACGGGGGGAATCAAAGGCGGGGAATCAGAGCTGGTGAATCAGAGGCAGGGAATCAGAGTTGGGGATTCAGAGGCGGGGAATCAGATATGGGGAAACAGAGGCGGGGAATGAGAGGCGGGCAAGCAGAGGCGGGGAATTAGATATGGGGAATCAGAGGTGGGGAATCAGAGGTGGTGAATCAGAGATGGGGAATCACAGGCGGGGATTCAGAGGCAGCGAATAGAACGCGGGGAATCAGAGGCAGGGAATCAGAGCTGGGGAATCAGAGGCGGGGAATCAGATATGGGGAAACAGAGGCGGGGAATCAGAGGCGGGGAAACAGAGGCGGGGAATCAGACATGGGGAATCGGATGCGGGGAATCAGAGGCGGGGAATCAGAGCTGGGGAATCAGAGGCGGGGAATCAGAGTTGGGGCATCAGAGGTGGGGAATTAGATATGGGGAAACAGAGGCGGGGAATCAGAGGCGGGGAAACAGAGGCGGGGAATCAGATATGGGGAATCAGAGGTGGGGAATCAGAGGCGGGGAATCAGAATTGGGGCATCAGAGGTGGGGAATTAGATATGGGGAAACAGAGGCGGGGAATCAGAGGCGGGGAAACAGAGGCGGGGAATCAGATATGGGGAATCAGAGGTGGGGAATCAGAGGCAGGGAATCAGATGTGCGGAATCAGAGATGGGGAATCAGAGTCAGGGAATCAGAATCAGAAGCGGGGAATCAGAGGCTGGGAATCAGAGGCCGGGAATCAGATGCTCGGAATAAGAAGCCGGGAATCAGAGGTGGGGAATCAGATATAGGGAAACAGAGGCGGGGAATCAGAGCTGGGGAATCAGAGGCGGGGAATCAGATATGGGGAAACAGAGGCGGGGAATCAGAGGCGGGGAAACAGAGGCGGGGAATCAGACATGGGGAATCGGATGCGGGGAATCAGAGGCGGGGAATCAGAGCTGGGGAATCAGAGGCGGGGAATCAGAGTTGGGGCATCAGAGGTGGGGAATTAGATATGGGGAAACAGAGGCGGGGAATCAGAGGCGGGGAAACAGAGGCGGGGAATCAGATATGGGGAATCAGAGGTGGGGAATCAGAGGCGGGGAATCAGAATTGGGGCATCAGAGGTGGGGAATTAGATATGGGGAAACAGAGGCGGGGAATCAGAGGTGGGGAAACAGAGGCGGGGAATCAGATATGGGGAATCAGAGGTGGGGAATCAGAGGCAGGGAATCAGATGTGCGGAATCAGAGATGGGGAATCAGAGTCAGGGAATCAGAATCAGAAGCGGGGAATCAGAGGCTGGGAATCAGAGGCCGGGAATCAGATGCTCGGAATAAGAAGCCGGGAATCAGAGGTGGGGAATCAGAGTCCGGGAATCAGAGATGGGGATTCAGAGGCGGGGAATGAGATATGGAGAATCAGAGGCGGGGAATCAGAGGCGGGGAAACAGAGGTGGGAATCAGATATGGGGAATCAGAGGTGGCGAATCAAAGGCGGTGAATCAGAGATGGGGAATCAGAGGCGGGGAATCAGAGGCAGGGAATCAGATGCGGGGATTCAGAGGAGGGAATCAGAGCTGGCGAATCAGAGGCGGGGAATCAGAGGTGGGCAATCAGAGCCGGCGAATCAGATATGGGGAATCAGAGGCGGGGAATCAGAGGCGGGGAAACAGAGGCGGGGAATCAGATATGGGGAATCAGAGGTGGGGAATCAGAGGTTGTGAATCAGAGATGGGGAATCAAGGCGGGGAATCAGAGGGAGGGAATCAGACGCGGGGAATCAGAGGCGGGGATTCAGAGCTGGGGAATCAGAGGCGGGCAATCAGAGTAGTGGAATCAGAGGCAGGGAATCAGATATGGGGAATCAGAGGCGGGGAATCAGAGGCGGGGAAACAGAGGCGGGGAATCAGATATGGGGAATCAGAGGTGGGGAATCAGGGGCAGGGAATCAGTGGCAGGGAATCAGAGGCGGGGAATCTGAGGCGGGGAATCAGAGGCAGGGAATCAGACACGGGGAATCAGAGGCGGGGAATCAGAGATGGCGAATCAGAGGCCGGGAATCAGAGGCAGGGAATCGGACGCCGGGAATCAGAGGCGGGGAATCAGAGCTGGGGAATCAGAGGCGGGGAATCAGAGTTGGGGAATCAGAGGCGGGGAATCAGATATGGGGAATCAGAGGTGGCGAATCAAAGGCGGTGAAACAGAGATGGGGTATCAGTGCAGGGAATCAGGGGCAGGGAATCAGAGCTGGGGAAACAGAGGCGGGGAATCAGATATGTGGAATCAGAGGTGGGGAATCAGGGGCGGGGAATCAGTGGCAGGGAATCAGAGCTGGGGAATCAGAGGTGGGGAATCAGAGCTGGGGAAACAGAGGCGGGGAATCAGACATGGGGAATGAGAGGTGGGGAATCAGGGGCGGGGAATCAATGGCAGGGAATCAGAGGCCGGGAATAAAAGGCGGGGAATCAGAGCTGGGGAATCAGAGACGGGGAATCAGAGTTGGGGAATCAGAGGAGGGGAATCAGATATGGGGAAACAGAGGCCGGGAATCAGAGGCAGGGAAACAGAGGCGGGGAATCAGATATGGGGAATCAGAGGTGGGGAATTAGAGGTTGCGAATCAGAGGTGGGGAATCAGAGGCGGGGAATCAGAGGCAGGGAATCGGATGTGCGGAATCAGAGATGGGGAATGAGAGGTGGGGATTCAGAGGTGGTGAATCAGAGAAGGGGAATCAGAGGCTGGGAATCAGAGGCAGGGAATCAGACGCAGGGAATCAGAGGCGGGGAATCATAGCTGGCGAATTAGAGGAGGGGAATCAGAGTTGGGGAATCAGAGGCGGGTAATCAGATATGGGGAAACAGAGGCGGGGAATCAGAGGCGGGGAAACAGAGGCGGGGAATCAGATATGGGGAATCAGAGGTGGGGAATCAGAGGCAGGGAATCAGATGTGCGGAATCAGAGATGGGGAATCAGAGGCAGGGAATCAGAATCAGAAGCAGGGAATCAGTGGCAGGGAAACAGAGGCCGGGAATAAAAGGCGGGGAATCAGAGGCAGGGAATCGGATGTGCGGAATCAGAGATGGGGAATCAGAGGTGGGGATTCAGAGGTGGTGAATCAGAGAAGGGGAATCAGAGGCTGGGAATCAGAGGCAGGGAATCAGATGCAGGGAATCAGAGGCGGGGAATCATAGCTGGCGAATTAGAGGAGGGGAATCAGTGTTGGGGAATCAGAGGCGGGGAATCAGATATGGGGAATCAGAGGTGGGGAATCATAGGCAGGGAATCGGATGTGCGGAATCAGAGATGGGGAATCAGAGGCCGGGAATCAGAGGTGGTGAATCAGAGATGGGGAATCAGTGGCGGGGAATCAGAGGCAGGGAATCAGACGCGGGGAATCAGAGGTGGGCAATCAGAGGCGGGGAATCAGATATGGGGAATCAGAGGCGGGGAATCAGAGGCGGGGAAACAGAGGCGGGGAATCAGATATGGGGAATCAGAGGTGGGGCATCTGAGGTTGTGAATCACAGATGGGGAATCAGAGGCGGGGAATCAGAGGCAGGGAATCAGACGCGGGGAATCAGAGGCGGGGATTCAGAGCTGGGGAATCAGAGGCGGGGAATCAGAGTTGGGGAATCAGAGGCGGGGAATCAGATATGGGGAATCAGAGGCAGGGAATCAGAGGCGGGAAAACAGAGGCGGGGAATCAGATATGGGGAATCAGAGGCGGGGAATCAGAGGCAGGGAATCGGACACGGGGAATCAGAGGCGGGGAATCAGAGATGGGGAATCAGAGGCGGGTAATCAGAGGCAGGAAATCGGATGCCGGGAATCAGAGGCGGGAAATCAGAGCTGGGGAATCAGAGGCGGGGAATCAGAGTTGGGGAATCAGAGGCGGCGAAGCAGATATGGGGAAATAGAGGCGGGGAATCAGATATGGGGAATTCAGAGGCGGGGAATCAGATATGGGGAATCAGAGGCTGGGAATCAGAGGGGGGGAAACAGAGGCGGGGAATAAGATATGGGGAATCAGAGGTGGGGAATCAGGGGCGGGGAATCAGTGGCAGGGAATCAGAGGCGGGGAATCAGAGGCGGGGAATCAAAGGAAGGGAATCATACACGGGGAATCAGAGGTGGGGAATCAGAGATGGGGAATCAGAGGCGGGGAATCACAGGCAGGGAATCAGACGCGGGGAATCAGAGGCGGGGAATCATAGCTGGGGAATCAGAGGTGGGGAATCAGAGTCGGGGAATCAGAGGCAGGGAAACGGTTGTGCGGAATCAGAGATGGGGAATCAGATGTGGGGAATCAGAGGCAGTGAATCAGAGATGGGGAATCAGAGGCGCGGAATCAGAGGCAAGAAATCAGACGGGGATTCAGAGGCTGGGAATCAGACGGGGGGAATCAAAGGCGGGGAATCAGAGCTGGTGAATCAGAGGCAGGGAATCAGAGTTGGGGATTCAGAGGCGGGGAATCAGATATGGGGAAACAGAGGCGGGGAATGAGAGGCGGGCAAGCAGAGGCGGGGAATTAGATATGGGGAATCAGAGGTGGGGAATCAGAGGTGGTGAATCAGAGATGGGGAATCACAGGCGGGGAATCAGAGGCAGCGAATAGAACGCGGGGAATCAGAGGCAGGGAATCAGAGCTGGGGAATCAGAGGCGGGGAATCAGATATTGGGAAACAGAGGCGGGGAATCAGAGGCGGGGAAACAGAGGCGGGGAATCAGACATGGGGAAACGGATGCGGGGAATCAGAGGCGGGGAATCAGAGCTGGGGAATCAGAGGCGGGGAATCAGAGTTGGGGCATCAGTGGTGGGGAATTAGATATGGGGAAACAGAGGCGGGGAATCAGAGGCGGGGAAACAGAGGCGGGGAATCAGATATGGGGAATCAGAGGTGGGGAATCAGAGGCAGGGAATCAGATGTGCGGAATCAGAGATGGGGAATCAGAGTCAGGGAATCAGAATCAGAAGCGGGGAATCAGAGGCCGGGAATCAGAGGCCGGGAATCAGATGCTGGGAATAAGAGGCCGGGAATCAGAGGTGGGGAATCAGAGTCCGGGAATCAGAGATGGGGATTCAGAGGCGGGGAATGAGATATGGAGAATCAGAGGCGGGGAATCAGAGGCGGGGAAACAGAGGTGGGGAATCAGATATGGGGAATCAGAGGTGGCGAATCAAAGGCGGTGAATCAGAGATGGGGAATCAGAGGCGGGGAATCAGAGGCAGGGAATCAGATGCGGGGATTCAGAGGCGGGGAATCAAAGCTGGCGAAGCAGAGGCGGGGAATCAGAGGTGGGCAATCAGAGCCGGCGAATCAGATATGGGGAATCAGAGGCGGGGAATCAGAGGCAGGGAAACAGAGGCGGGGAATCAGATATGGGGAATCAGAGGTGGGGAATCAGAGGTTGTGAATCAGAGATGGGGAATCAAGGCGGGGAATCAGAGGGAGGGAATCAGACGCGGGGAATCAGAGGCGGGGATTCAGAGCTGGGGAATCAGAGGCGGGGAATCAGAGTTGTGGAATCAGAGGCAGGGAATCAGATATGGGGAATCAGAGGCGGGGAATCAGAGGCGTGAAACAGAGGCGGGGAATCAGATATGGGGAATCAGAGGTGGGGAATCAGGGGCAGGGAATCAGTGGCAGGGAATCAGAGGCGGGGAATCTGAGGCGGGGAATCAGAGGCAGGGAATCAGACACGGGGAATCAGAGGCGGGGAATCAGAGATGGCGAATCAGAGGCCGGGAATCAGAGGCAGGGAATCGGACGCCGGGAATCAGAGGCGGGGAATCAGAGCTGGGGAATCAGAGGCGGGGAATCAGAGTTGGGGAATCAGAGGCGGGGAATCAGATATGGGGAATCAGAGGTGGCGAATCAAAGGCGGTGAAACAGAGATGGGGAATCAGTGCAGGGAATCAGGGGCAGGGAATCAGAGCTGGGGAAACAGAGGCGGGGAATCAGATATGGGGAATCAGAGGTGGGGAATCAGGGGCGGGGAATCAGTGGCAGTGAATCAGAGCTGGGGAATCAGAGGTGGGGAATCAGAGCTGGGAAAACAGAGGCGGGGAATCAGATATGGGGAATGAGAGGTGGGGAATCAGGGGCGGGGAATCAGTGGCAGGGTATCAGAGGCCGGGAATAAAAGGCGGGGAATCAGAGCTGGGGAATCAGAGGCGGGGAATCAGAGTTGGGGAATCAGAGGAGGGGAATAAGATATGGGGAAACAGAGGCCGGGAATCAGAGGCAGGGAAACAGAGGCGGGGAATCAGATATGGGGAATCAGAGGTGGGGAATTAGAGGTTGCGAATCAGAGGCGGGGAATCAGAGGCGGGGTATCAGAGGCAGGGAATCGGATGTGCGGAATCAGAGATGGGGAATGAGAGGTGGGGATTCAGAGGTGGTGAATCAGAGAAGGGGAATCAGAGGCTGGGAATCAGAGGCAGGGAATCAGACGCAGAGAATCAGAGGCGGGGAATCATAGCTGGCGAATTAGAGGAGGGGAAACAGAGTTGGGGAATCAGAGGCGGGGAATCAGATATGGGGAAACAGAGGCGGGGAATCAGAGGCGGGGAAACAGAGGCGGGGAATCAGATATGGGGAATCAGAGGTGGGGAATCAGAGGCAGGGAATCAGATGTGCGGAATCAGAGATGGGGAATCAGAGGCAGGGAATCAGAATCAGAAGCAGGGAATCAGTGGCAGGGAAACAGAGGCCGGGAATAAAAGGCGGGGAATCAGAGGCAGGGAATCGGATGTGCGGAATCAGAGATGGGGAATCAGAGGTGGGGATTCAGAGGTGGTGAATCAGAGAAGGGGAATCAGAGGCTGGGAATCAGAGGCAGGGAATCAGATGCAGGGAATCAGAGGCGGGGAATCATAGCTGGCGAATTAGAGGAGGGGAATCAGAGTTGGGGAATCAGAGGCGGGGAATCAGATATGGGGAAACAGAGGCGGGGAATCAGAGGAAGGGAATCAGATGTGCGGAATCGGAGATGGGGAATCAGAGGCAGGGAATGAGAGGCGGGGAATCAGAGGTGGGGAATCATAGGCAGGGAATCGGATGTGCGGAATCAGAGATGGGGAATCAGAGGCCGGGAATCAGAGGTGGTGAATCAGAGATGGGGAATCAGTGGCGGGGAATCAGAGGCAGGGAATCAGACGCGGGGAATCAGAGGTGGGCAATCAGAGGCGGGGAATCAGATATGGGGAATCAGAGGCGGGGAATCAGAGGCGGGGAAACAGAGGCGGGGAATCAGATATGGGGAATCAGAGGTGGGGCATCTGAGGTTGTGAATCACAGATGGGGAATCAGAGGCGGGGAATCAGAGGCAGGGAATCAGACGCGGGGAATCAGAGGCGGGGATTCAGAGCTGGGGAATCAGAGGCGGGGAATCAGAGTTGGGGAATCAGAGGCGGGGAATCAGATATGGGGAATCAGAGGCAGGGAATCAGAGGCGGGAAAACAGAGGCGGGGAATCAGATATGGGGAATAAGGGGCGGGGAATCAGAGGCAGGGAATCAGACACGGGGAATCAGAGGCGGGGAATCAGAGATGGGGAATCAGAGGCGGGTAATCAGAGGCAGGGAATCGGATGCCGGGAATCAGAGGCGGGAAATCAGAGCTGGGGAATCAGAGGCGGGGAATCAGAGTTGGGGAATCAGAGGCGGCGAAGCAGATATGGGGAAATAGAGGCGGGGAATCAGATATGGGGAATTCAGAGGCGGGGAATCAGATATGGGGAATCAGAGGCTGGGAATCAGAGGGGGGGAAACAGAGGCGGGGAAAAAGATATGGGGGATCAGAGGTGGGGAATCAGGGGCGGGGAATCAGTGGCAGGGAATCAGAGGCGGGGAATCAGAGGCGGAGAATCAAAGGAAGGGAATCATACACGGGGAATCAGAGGTGGGGAATCAGAGATGGGGAATCAGAGGCGGGGAATCACAGGCAGGGAATCAGACGCGGGGAATCAGAGGCGGGGAATCAGAGCTGGGGAATCAGAGGTGGGGAATCAGAGTCGGGGAATCAGAGGCAGGGAATCGGTTGTGCGGAATCAGAGATGGGGAATCAGATGTGGTGAATCAGAGGCAGTGAATCAGAGATGGGGAATCAGAGGCGGGGAATCAGAGGCAAGAAATCAGACGGGGATTCAGAGGCTGGGAATCAGACGGGGGGAATCAAAGGCGGGGAATCAGAGCTGGTGAATCAGAGGCAGGGAATCAGAGTTGGGGATTCAGAGGCGGGGAATCAGATATGGGGAAACAGAGGCGGGGAATGAGAGGCGGGCAAGCAGAGGCGGGGAATTAGATATGGGGAATCAGAGGTGGGGAATCAGAGGTGGTGAATCAGAGATGGGGAATCACAGGCGGGGAATCAGAGGCAGCGAATAGAACGCGGGGAATCAGAGGCAGGGAATCAGAGCTGGGGAATCAGAGGCGGGGAATCAGATATGGGGAAACAGAGGCGGGGAATCAGAGGCGGGGAAACAGAGGCGGGGAATCAGACATGGGGAATCGGATGCGGGGAATCAGAGGCGGGGAATCAGTGCTGGGGAATCAGAGGCGGGGAATCAGAGTTGGGGCATCAGAGGTGGGGAATTAGATATGGGGAAACAGAGGCGGGGAATCAGAGGCGGGGAAACAGAGGCGGGGAATCAGATATGGGGAATCAGAGGTGGGGAATCAGAGGCAGGGAATCAGATGTGCGGAATCAGAGATGGGGAATCAGAGGCAGGGAATCAGAATCAGAAGCGGGGAATCAGAGGCCGGGAATCAGAGGCCGGGAATCAGATGCTGGGAATAAGAGGCCGGGAATCAGAGGTGGGGAATCAGAGTCCGGGAATCAGAGATGGGGATTCAGAGGCGGGGAATGAGATATGGAGAATCAGAGGCTGGGAATCAGAGGCGGGGAAACAGAGGTGGGGAATCAGATATGGGGAATCAGAGGTGGCGAATCAAAGGCGGTGAATCAGAGATGGGGAATCAGAGGCGGGGAATCAGAGACAGGGAATCAGATGCGGGGATTCAGAGGAGGGGAATCAGAGGCAGGGAAACAGAGGCGGGGAATCAGATATGGGGAATCAGAGGTGGGGAATTAGAGGTTGCGAATCAGAGGCGGGGAATCAGAGGCGGGGAATCAGAGGCAGGGAATCGGATGTGCGGAATCAGAGATGGGGAGTCAGAGGTGGGGATTCAGAGGTGGTGAATCAGAGAAGGGGAATTAGAGGTTGCGAATCAGAGGCAGGGAATCAGATGCAGGGAATCAGAGGCGGGGAATCATAGCTGGCGAATTAGAGGAGGGGAATCAGAGTTGGGGAATCAGAGGCGGGGAATCAGAAATGGGGAAACAGAGGCGGGGAATCAGAGGCGGGGAAACAGAGGCGGGGAATCAGATATGGGGAATCAGAGGTGGGGCATCAGAGGTTGTGAATCACAGATGGGGAATCAGAGGCGGGGAATCAGAGGCAGGGAATCAGACGCGGGGAATCAGAGGCGGGGATTCAGAGCTGGGGAATCAGAGGTGGGGATTAAGAGGTGGTGAATCAGAGAAAGGGGAATCAGAGGCTCGGAATCAGAGGCAGGGAATCAGATGCAGGGAATCAGAGGCGGGGAATCATAGCTGGCGAATTAGAGGAGGGGAATCAGAGTTGGGGAATCAGAAGCAGGGAATCAGTGGCAGGGAATCAGAGGCCGGGAATAAAAGGCGGGGAATCAGAGGCAGGGAATCGGATGTGCGGAATCAGAGATGGGGAATCAGAGGTGGGGATTAAGAGGTGGTGAATCAGAGAAGGGGAATCAGAGGCTGGGAATCAGAGGCAGGGAATCAGATGCAGGGAATCAGAGGCGGGGAATCATAGCTGGCGAATTAGAGGAGGGGAATCAGAGTTGGGGAATCAGAGGCGGGGAATCAGATATGGGGAAACAGAGGCGGGGAATCAGAGGAAGGGAATCAGATGTGCGGAATCGGAGATGGGGAATCAGAGGCAGGGAATGAGAGGCGGGGAATCAGAGGTGGGGAATCATAGGCAGGGAATCGGATGTGCGGAATCAGAGATGGGGAATCAGAGGTGGGGCATCAGAGGTTGTGAATCACAGATGGGGAATCAGAGGCGGGGAATCAGAGGCAGGGAATCAGACGCGGGGAATTAGAGGCGGGGATTCAGAGCTGGGGAATCAGAGGTGGGGAATCAGAGTTGGGGAATCAGAGGCGGGGAATCAGATATGGGGAATCAGAGGCAGGGAATCAGAGGCGGGAAAACAGAGGCGGGGAATCAGATATGGGGAATCAGAGGCGGGGAATCAGAGGCAGTGAATCAGACACGGGGAATCAGAGGCGGGGAATCAGAGATGGGGAATCAGAGGCGGGTAATCAGAGGCAGGGAATCGGATGCCGGGAATCAGAGGCGGGAAATCAGAGCTGGGGAATCAGAGGCGGGGAATCAGAGTTGGGGAATCAGAGGCGGCGAAGCAGATATGGGGAAATAGAGGCGGGGAATCAGATATGGGGAATTCAGAGGCGGGGAATCAGAGATGGGGAATCAGAGGCGGGGAATCACAGGCAGGGAATCAGACGCGGGGAATCAGATATGGTGAATCAGAGGTGGGGAATCAGGGGCGGGGAATCAGTGGCAGGGAAACAGAGGCCGGGAATAAAAGGCGGGGAATCAGAGCTGGGGAATCAGAGGCGGGGAATCAGAGTTGGGGAATCAGAGGAGGGGAATCAGATATGGGGAAACAGAGGCCGGGAATCAGAGGCAGGGAAACAGAGGCGGGGATTCAGATATGGGGAATCAGAGGTGGGGAATTAGAGGTTGCGAATCAGAGGCGGGGAATCAGCGGCGGGGAATCAGAGGCAGGGAATCGGATGTGCGGAATCAGAGATGGGGAATCAGAGGTGGGGATTCAGAGGTGGTGAATCAGAGAAGGGGAATCAGAGGCTGGGAATCAGAGGCAGGGAATCAGACGCAGGGAATCAGAGGCGGGGAATCATAGCTGGCGAATTAGAGGAGGGGAATCAGAGTTGGGGAATCAGAGGCGGGGAATCAGATATGGGGAAACAGAGGCGGGGAATCAGAGGCGGGGAAACAGAGGCGGGGAATCAGATATGGGGAATCAGAGGTGGGGAATCAGAGGCAGGGAATCAGATGTGCGGAATCAGAGATGGGGAATCAGAGGCAGGGAATCAGAATCAGAGGCAGGGAATCAGTGGCAGGGAATCAGAGGCCGGGAATAAAAGGCGGGGAATCAGAGGCAGGGAATCGGATGTGCGGAATCAGAGATGGGGAATCAGAGGTGGGGATTCAGAGGTGGTGAATCAGAGAAGGGGAATCAGAGGCTGGGAATCAGAGGCAGGGAATCAGATGCAGGGAATCAGAGGCGGGGAATCATAGCTGGCGAATTAGAGGAGGGGAATCAGAGTTGGGGAATCAGAGGCGGGGAATCAGATATGGGGAAACAGAGGCGGGGAATCAGAGGAAGGGAATCAGATGTGCGGAATCGGAGATGGGGAATCAGAGGCAGGGAATCAGAGGCGGGGAATCAGAGGCGGGGAATCAGAGGCCGGGAATCAGATATGGGGAATCAGAGGCAGGGAATCCGAGGCGGGGAAACAGAGGCGGGGAATCAGATATGGGGAATCAGAGGTGGGGAATCAGAGGTTGGGAATCAGAGGCAGGGAATCAGAGGCTTGGAATCAGATGCAGGGAATCAGATGCGGGGAATCAGAGGCGGGGAATCAGAGCTGGGGAATCAGAGGTGGGGAATCAGATTTGGGGAATCAGAGGCGGGGACTTAGATATTGGGAAACAGAGGCGGGGAATCAGAGGCGGGGAAACCCAGGCGGGGAATCAGATATGGGGAATCAGAGGTGGGGAATCAGAGGCAAGGAATCAGATGTGCGGAATCATAGATGGGGAATCAGAGGCAGGGAATCAGAATCAGAAGCAGGGAATCAGAGGCCGGGAATCAGAGGCCGGAATCAGATGCTGGGAATCAGAGGCCTGCAATCAGAGGCGGGGAATCAGAGGCAGGGAATCAGATGCGGGGAATCAGAGGAGGGGAATCAGAGCTGGGGAATCAGAGGCGGGGTATTAGAGTTGGGGAATCAGAGGCAGGGAATCAGATATGGGGAAACAGAGGTGGGGAATCAGAGGCGGCGAAACAGAGGCAGGGAATCAGATATGGGGAATCAGAGGCGGGGAATTAGAGGTGGGGAATCATAGGCAGGGAATCGGATGTGCGGAATCAGAGATGGGGAATCAGAGGCCGGGAATCAGAGGTGGTGAATCAGAGATGGGGAATCAGAGGCGGGGAATGAGAGGCAGGGAATCAGACGCGGGGATTCAGAGGTGGGCAATCAGAGGCGGGGAATCAGATATGGGGAATCAGAGGCGGGGAATCAGAGGCGGGGAAACAGAGGCGGGGAATCAGATATGGGGAATCAGAGGTGGGGCATCAGAGGTTGTGAATCACAGATGGGGAATCAGAGGCGGGGAATCAGAGGCAGGGAATCAGACGCGGGGAATCAGAGGCGGGGATTCAGAGCTGGGGAATCAGAGGCGGGGAATCAGAGTTGGGGAATCAGAGGCGGGGAATCAGATATGGGGAATCAGAGGCAGGGAATCAGAGGCGGGAAAACAGAGGCGGGGAATCAGATATGGGGAATCAGAGGCGGGGAATCAGAGGCAGGGAATCAGACACGGGGAATCAGAGGCGGGGAATCAGAGATGGGGAATCAGAGGCGGGGAATCAGAGGCAGGGAATCGGATGCCGGGAATCAGAGGCGGGAAATCAGAGCTGGGGAATCAGAGGCGGGGAATCAGAGTTGGGGAATCAGAGGCGGTGAAGCAGATATGGGGAATCAGAGGCGGGGAATCAGATATGGGGAATCAGAGGCTGGGAATCAGAGGGGGGGAAACAGAGGCGGGGAATAAGATATGGGGAATCAGAGGTGGGGAATCAGGGGCGGGGAATCAGTGGCAGGGAATCAGAGGCGGGGAATCAGAGGCGGGGAATCAAAGGAAGGGAATCAGACACGGGGAATCAGAGGTGGGGAATCAGAGATGGGGAATCAGAGGCGGGGAATCACAGGCAGGGAATCAGACGCGGGGAATCAGAGGCGGGGAATCAGAGCTGGGGAATCAGAGGTGGGGAATCAGAGTCGGGGAATCAGAGGCAGGGAATCGGTTGTGCGGAATCAGATATGGGGAATCAGAGGTGGCGAATCAAAGGCGGTGAAACAGAGATGGGGAATCAGAGGCGGGGAATCAGAGGCAGGGAATCAGAGCTGGGGAAACAGAGGCGGGGAATCAGATATGGGGAATCAGAGGTGGCGAATCAGGGGCGGGGAATCAGTGGCAGTGAATCAGAGGCCGGGAATAAAAGGCGGGGAATCAGAGCTGGGGAATCAGAGGCGGGGAATCAGAGTTGGGGAATCAGAGGAGGGGAATCAGATATGGGGAAACAGAGGCCGGGAATCAGAGGCAGGGAAACAGAGGCGGGGAATCAGATATGGGGAATCAGAGGTGGGGAATTAGAGGTTGAGAATCAGAGGCGGGGAATCAGAGGCGGGGAATCAGAGGCAGGGAATCGGATGTGCGGAATCAGAGATGGGGAATCAGAGGTGGGGATTCAGAGGTGGTGAATCAGAGAAGGGGAATCAGAGGCTGGGAATCAGACGCAGGGAATCAGACGCAGGGAATCAGAGGCGGGGAATCATAGCTGGCGAATTAGAGGAGGGGAATCAGAGTTGGGGAATCAGAGGCGGGGAATCAGATATGGGGAAACAGAGGCGGGGAATCAGAGGCGGGGAAACAGAGGCGGGGAATCAGATATGGGGAATCAGAGGTGGGGAATCAGAGGCAGGGAATCAGATGTGCGGAATCAGAGATGGGGAATCAGAGGCAGGGAATCAGAATCAGAAGCAGGGAATCAGAGGCCGGGAATCAGCGGCCGGAATCAGATGCTGGGAATCAGAGGCCTGGAATCAGAGGCGGGGAATCAGAGGCAGGGAATCAGATGCGGGGAATCAGAGGCGGGGAATCAGAGCTGGGGAATCAGAGGCAGGGTATTAGAGTTGGGGAATCAGAGGCGGGGAATCAGATATGGGGAAACAGAGGTGGGGAATCATAGGAGGGGAAACAGAGGCAGGGAATCAGATATGGGGAATCAGAGGCGGGGAATCAGAGGTGGGGAATCATAGGCAGGGAATCGGATGTGCGGAATCAGAGATGGGGAACCAGAGGCCGGGAATGAGAGGTGGTGAATCAGATATGGGGAATCAGAGGCGGGGAATCAGAGGCAGGGAATCAGACGCGGGGAATCAGAGGTGGGCAATCAGAGGCGGGGAATCAGATATGGGGAATCAGAGGCGGGGAATCAGAGGTGGGGAAACAGAGGCGGGGAATCCGATATGGGGAATCAGAGGTGGGGCATCAGAGGTTGTGAATCACAGATGGGGAATTAGAGGCGGGGAATCAGAGGCAGGGAATCAGACGCGGGGAATCAGAGGCGGGGATTCAGAGCTGGGGAATCAGAAGCGGGGAATCAGAGTTGGGGAATCAGAGGCGGGGAATCAGATATGGGGAATCAGAGGCAGGGAATCAGAGGCGGGGAATCAGAGGCAGGGAATCAGACGCGGGGAATCTGAGGCGGGGAATCAGAGGCAGGGAATCAGAGCTGGGGAAACAGAGGCGGGGAATCAGATATGGGGAATCAGAGGTGGCGAATCAGGGGCGGGGAATCAGTGGCAGTGAATCAGAGGCCGGGAATAAAAGGCGGGGAATCAGAGCTGGGGAATCAGAGGCGGGGAATCAGAGTTGGGGAATCAGAGGAGGGGAATCAGATATGGGGAAACAGAGGCCGGGAATCAGAGGCAGGGAAACAGAGGCGGGGAATCAGATATGGGGAATCAGAGGTGGGGAATTAGAGGTTGCGAATCAGAGGCGGGGAATCAGAGGCGGGGAATCAGAGGCAGGGAATCGGATGTGCGGAATCAGAGATGGGGAATCAGAGGTGGGGATTCAGAGGTGGTGAATCAGAGAAGGGGAATCAGAGGCTGGGAATCAGACGCAGGGAATCAGACGCAGGGAATCAGAGGCGGGGAATCATAGCTGGCGAATTAGAGGAGGGGAATCAGAGTTGGGGAATCAGAGGCGGGGAATCAGATATGGGGAAACAGAGGCGGGGAATCAGAGGCGGGGAAACAGAGGCGGGGAATCAGATATGGGGAATCAGAGGTGGGGAATCAGAGGCAGGGAATCAGATGTGCGGAATCAGAGATGGGGAATCAGAGGCAGGGAATCAGAATCAGAAGCAGGGAATCAGAGGCCGGGAATCAGCGGCCGGAATCAGATGCTGGGAATCAGAGGCCTGGAATCAGAGGCGGGGAATCAGAGGCAGGGAATCAGATGCGGGGAATCAGAGGCGGGGAATCAGAGCTGGGGAATCAGAGGCAGGGTATTAGAGTTGGGGAATCAGAGGCGGGGAATCAGATATGGGGAAACAGAGGTGGGGAATCATAGGAGGGGAAACAGAGGCAGGGAATCAGATATGGGGAATCAGAGGCGGGGAATCAGAGGTGGGGAATCATAGGCAGGGAATCGGATGTGCGGAATCAGAGATGGGGAACCAGAGGCCGGGAATGAGAGGTGGTGAATCAGATATGGGGAATCAGAGGCGGGGAATCAGAGCTGGGGAATCAGCGGTGGGGAATCAGAGTTGGGGAATCAGAGGCAGGGAATTGGATGAGCGGAATCAGAGATGGGGAATCAGAGGTGGGGAATCAGAGGCGGTGAATCAGAGATGGGGAATCAGAGGCGGGGAATCAGAGGCAGGAAATCAGACACGGGGATTCAGAGGCTGGGAATCAGACGGGGGGAATCAAAGGCGGGGAATCAGAGGCTTGGAATCAGATGCATGGATTCAGATGCGGGGAATCAGAGGCGGGGAATCAGAGCTGGGGAATCAGAGGTGGGGAATCAGATTTGGGGAATCAGAGGCGGGGACTTAGATATTGGGAAACAGAGGCGGGGAATCAGAGGCGGGGAAACCCAGGCGGGGAATCAGATATGGGGAATCAGAGGTGGGGAATCAGAGGCAAGGAATCAGATGTGCGGAATCAGAGATGGGGAATCAGAGGCAGGGTATCAGCATCAGAAGCAGGGAATCAGAGGCCGGGAATCAGAGGCCGGAATCAGATGCTGGGAATCAGAGGCCTGGAATCAGAGGCGGGGAATCAGAGGCAGGGAATCAGATGCGGGGAATCAGAGGCGGGGAATCAGAGCTGGGGAATCAGAGGCGGGGTATTAGAGTTGGGGAATCAGAGGCGGGGAATCAGATATGGGGAAACAGAGGTGGGGAATCAGAGGCGGGGAAACAGAGGCAGGGAATCAGATATGGGGAATGAGAGGCGGGGAATCAGAGGTGGGGAATCATAGGCAGGGAATCGGATGTGCGGAATCAGAGATGGGGAATCAGTGGCGGGGAAACAGAGGCGGGGAATCAGATATGGGGAAACAGAGGTGGGGAATCAGAGGCGGGGAAACAGAGGCGGGGAATCAGATATGGGGAAACAGAGGTGGGGAATCAGAGGCCGGGAATCAGAGGCCGGGAATCAGAGGTGGTGAATCAGAGCTGGGGAATCAGATATGGGGAATCAGAGGCGGGGAATCAAAGGCGGGGAAACAGAGGCGGGGAATCAGATATGGGGAATCAGAGGTGGGGCATCAGAGGTTGTGAATCACAGATGGGGAATCAGAGGCGGGGAATCAGAGGCAGGGAATCAGACGCGGGGAATCAGAGGCGGGGATTCAGAGCTGGGGAATCAGAGGTGGGGAATCAGAGTTGGGGAATCAGAGGCGGGGAATCAGATATGGGGAATCAGAGGCAGGGAATCAGAGGCGGGAAAACAGAGGCGGGGAATCAGATATGGGGAATCAGAGGCGGGGAATCAGAGGAAGGGAATCAGACACGGGGAATCAGAGGCGGGGAATCAGAGATGGGGAATCAGAGGCGGGGAATCAGAGGCAGGGAATCGGATGACGGGGAATCAGAGGCGGGAAATCAGAGCTGGGGAATCAGAGGCGGGGAATCAGAGTTGGGGAATCAGAGGCGGCGAAGCAGATACGGGGAAATAGAGGCGGGGAATCAGATATGGGGAATTCAGAGGCGGGGAATCAGATATGGGGAATCAGAGGCTGGGAATCAGAGGGGGGGAAACAGAGGCGGGAAATAAGATATGGGGAATCAGAGGTGGGGAATAAGGGGCGGGGAATCAGTGGCAGGGAATCAGAGGCGGGGAATCAGAGGCGGGGAATCAAAGGAAGGGAATCATACACGGGGAATCAGAGGTGGGGAATCAGAGATGGGGAATCAGAGGCGGGGAATCACAGGCAGGGAATCAGACGCGGGGAATCAGAGGCGGGGAATCAGAGCTGGGGAATCAGAGGTGGGGAATCAGAGTCGGGGAATCAGAGGCAGGGAAACGGTTGTGCGGAATCAGACATGGGGAATCAGATGTAGGGAATCAGAGGCAGTGAATCAGAGATGGGGAATCAGAGGCGGGGAATCAGAGGCAAGAAATCAGACGGGGATTCAGAGGCTGGGAATCAGACGGGGGGAATCAAAGGCGGGGAATCAGAGCTGGTGAATCAGAGGCAGGGAATCAGAGTTGGGGATTCAGAGGCGGGGAATCAGATATGGGGAAACAGAGGCGGGGAATGAGAGGCGGGCAAGCAGAGGCGGGGAATTAAATATGGGGAATCAGAGGTGGGGAATCAGAGGTGGTGAATCAGAGATGGGGAATCACAGGCGGGGAATCAGAGGCAGTGAATAGAACGCGGGGAATCAGAGGCAGGGAATCAGAGCTGGGGAATCAGAGGCGGGGAATCAGATATGGGGAAACAGAGTCGGGGAATCAGAGGCGGGGAAACAGAGGCGGGGAATCAGACATGGGGAATCGGATGCGGGGAATCAGAGGCGGGGAATCAGAGCTGGGGAATCAGAGGCGGGGAATCAGAGTTGGGGCATCAGAGGTGGGGAATTAGATATGGGGAAACAGAGGCGGGGAATCAGAGGCGGGGAAACAGAGGCGGGGAATCAGATATGGGGAATCAGAGGTGGGGAATCAGAGGCAGGGAATCAGAGGCGGGGATTCAGACATGGGGAATCGGATGCGGGGAATCAGAGGCGGGGAATCAGAGCTGGGGAATCAGAGGCGGGGAATCAGAGTTGGGGCATCAGAGGTGGGGAATTAGATATGGGGAAACAGAGGCGGGGAATCAGAGGCGGGGAAACAGAGGCGGGGAATCAGATATGGGGAATCAGAGGTGGGGAATCAGAGGCAGGGAATCAGATGTGCGGAATCAGAGATGGGGAATCAGAGTCAGGGAATCAGAATCAGAAGCGGGGAATCAGAGGCCGGGAATCAGAGGCCGGGAATCAGATGCTCGGAATAAGAGGCCGGGAATCAGAGGTGGGGAATCAGAGTCCGGGAATCAGAGATGGGGATTCAGAGGCGGGGAATGAGATATGGAGAATCAGAGGCGGGGAATCAGAGGCGGGGAAACAGAGGTGGGAATCAGATATGGGGAATCAGAGGTGGCGAATCAAAGGCGGTGAATCAGAGATGGGGAATCAGAGGCGGGGAATCAGAGGCAGGGAATCAGATGCGGGGATTCAGAGGCGGGGAATCAGAGCTGGCGAATCAGAGGCGGGGAATCAGAGGTGGGCAATCAGAGCCGGCGAATTAGATATGGGGAATCAGAGGCGGGGAATCAGAGGCGGGGAAACAGAGGCGGGGAATCAGATATGGGGAATCAGAGGTGGGGAATCAGAGGTTGTGAATAAGAGATGGGGAATCAAGGCGGGGAATCAGAGGGAGGGAATCAGACGCGGGGAATCAGAGGCGGGGATTCAGAGCTGGGGAATCAGAGGCGGGGAATCAGAGTTGTGGAATCAGAGGCAGGGAATCAGATATGGGGAATCAGAGGCGGGGAATCAGAGGCGGGGAAACAGAGGCGGGGAATCAGATATGGGGAATCAGAGGTGGGGAATCAGGGGCAGGGAATCAGTGGCAGGGAATCAGAGGCGGGGAATCTGAGGCGGGGAATCAGAGGCAGGGAATCAGACACGGGGAATCAGAGGCGGGGAATCAGAGATGGCGAATCAGAGGCCGGGAATCAGAGGCAGGGAATCGGACGCCGGGAATTAGAGGCGGGGAATCAGAGCTGGGGAATCAGAGGCGGGGAATCAGAGTTGGGGAATCAGAGGCGGGGAATCAGATATGGGGAATCAGAGGTGGCGAATCAAAGGCGGTGAATCAGAGATGGGGTATCAGTGCAGGGAATCAGGGGCAGGGAATCAGAGCTGGGGAAACAGAGGCGGGGAATCAGATATGGGGAATCAGAGGTGGGGAATCAGGGGCGGGGAATCAGTGGCAGGGAATCAGAGCTGGGGAATCAGAGGTGGGGAATCAGAGCTGGGGAAACAGAGGCGGGGAATCAGATATGGGGAATCAGAGGTGGGGAATCAGGGGCGGGGAATCAGTGGCAGGGAATCAGAGGCCGGGAATAAAAGGCGGGGAATCAGAGCTGGGGAATCAGAGGCGGGGAATCAGAGTTGGGGAATCAGAGGAGGGGAATCAGATATGGGGAAACAGAGGCCGGGAATCAGAGTCAGGGAAACAGAGGCGGGGAATCAGATATGGGGAATCAGAGGTGGGGAATTAGAGGTTGCGAATCAGAGGCGGGGAATCAGAGGCGGGGAATCAGAGGCAGGGAATCGGATGTGCGGAATCAGAGATGGGGAATGAGAGGTGGGGATTCAGAGGTGGTGAATCAGAGAAGGGGAATCAGAGGCTGGGAATCAGAGGCAGGGAATCAGACGCAGGGAATCAGAGGCGGGGAATCATAGCTGGCGAATTAGAGGAGGGGAATCAGAGTTGGGGAATCAGAGGCGGGGAATCAGATATGGAGAAACAGAGGCGGGGAATCAGAGGCGGGGAAACAGAGGCGGGGAATCAGATATGGGGAATCAGAGGTGGGGAATCAGAGGCAGGGAATCAGATGTGCGGAATCAGAGATGGGGAATCAGAGGCAGGGAATCAGAATCAGAAGCAGGGAATCAGTGGCAGGGAAACAGAGGCCGGGAATAAAAGGCGGGGAATCAGAGGCAGGGAATCGGATGTGCGGAATCAGAGATGGGGAATCAGAGGTGGGGATTCAGAGGTGGTGAATCAGAGAAGGGGAATCAGAGGCTGGGAATCAGAGGCAGGGAATCAGATGCAGGGAATCAGAGGCGGGGAATCATAGCTGGCGAATTAGAGGAGGGGAATCAGAGTTGGGGAATCAGAGGCGGGGAATCAGATATGGGGAAACAGAGGCGGGGAATCAGAGGAAGGGAAACAGATGTGCGGAATCAGAGATGGGGAATCAGAGGCAGGGAATGAGAGGCGGGGAATCAGAGGTGGGGAATCATAGGCAGGGAATCGGATGTGCGGAATCAGAGATGGGGAATCAGAGGCCGGGAATCAGAGGTGGTGAATCAGAGATGGGGAATCAGTGGCGGGGAATCAGAGGCAGGGAATCAGACGCGGGGAATCAGAGGTGGGCAATCAGAGGCGGGGAATCAGATATGGGGAATCAGAGGCGGGGAATCAGAGGCGGGGAAACAGAGGCGGGGAATCAGATATGGGGAATCAGATGTGGGGCATCTGAGGTTGTGAATCACAGATGGGGAATCAGAGGCGGGGAATCAGAGGCAGGGAATCAGACGCGGGGAATCAGAGGCGGGGATTCAGAGCTGGGGAATCAGAGGCGGGGAATCAGAGTTGGGGAATCAGAGGCGGGGAATCAGATATGGGGAATCAGAGGCAGGGAATCAGAGGCGGGAAAACAGAGGCGGGGAATCAGATATGGGGAATCAGAGGCGGGGAATCAGAGGCAGGGAATCAGACACGGGGAATCAGAGGCGGGGAATCAGAGATGGGGAATCAGAGGCGGGTAATCAGAGGCAGGGAATCGGATGCCGGGAATCAGAGGCGGGAAATCAGAGCTGGGGAATCAGAGGCGGGGAATCAGAGTTGGGGAATCAGAGGCGGCGAAGCAGATATGGGGAAATAGAGGCGGGGAATCAGATATGGGGAATTCAGAGGCGGGGAATCAGATATGGGGAATCAGAGGCTGGGAATCAGAGGGGGGGAAACAGAGGCGGGGAATAAGATATGGGGAATCAGAGGTGGGGAATCAGGGGCGGGGAATCAGTGGCAGGGAATCAGAGGCGGGGAATCAGAGGCGGGGAATCAAAGGAAGGGAATCATACACGGGGAATCAGAGCTGGGGAATCAGAGATGGGGAATCAGAGGCGGGGAATCACAGGCAGGGAATCAGACGCGGGGAATCAGAGGCGGGGAATCAGAGCTGGGGAATCAGAGGTGGGGAATCAGAGTCGGGGAATCAGCGGCAGGGAAACGGTTGTGCGGAATCAGAGATGGGGAATCAGATGTGGGGAATCAGAGGCAGTGAATCAGAGATGGGGAATCAGAGGCGCGGAATCAGAGGCAAGAAATCAGACGGGGATTCAGAGGCTGGGAATCAGACGGGGGGAATCAAAGGCGGGGAATCAGAGCTGGTGAATCAGAGGCAGGGAATCAGAGTTGGGGATTCAGAGGCGGGGAATCAGATATGGGGAAACAGAGGCGGGGAATGAGAGGCGGGCAAGCAGAGGCGGGGAATTAGATATGGGGAATCAGAGGTGGGGAATCAGAGGTGGTGAATCAGAGATGGGGAATCACAGGCGGGGAATCAGAGGCAGCGAATAGAACGCGGGGAATCAGAGGCAGGGAATCAGAGCTGGGGAATCAGAGGCGGGGAATCAGATATGGGGTAACAGAGGCGGGGAATCAGAGGCGGGGAAACAGAGGCGGGGAATCAGACATGGGGAATCGGATGCGGGGAATCAGAGGCGGGGAATCAGAGCTGGGGAATCAGAGGCGGGGAATCAGAGTTGGGGCATCAGTGGTGGGGAATTAGATATGGGGAAACAGAGGCGGGGAATCAGAGGCGGGGAAACAGAGGCGGGGAATCAGATATGGGGAATCAGAGGTTGGGAATCAGAGGCAGGGAATCAGAGGCTTGGAATCAGATGCAGGGAATCAGATGCGGGGAATCAGAGGCGGGGAATCAGAGCTGGGGAATCAGAGGTGGGGAATCAGATTTGGGGAATCAGAGGCGGGGACTTAGATATTGGGAAACAGAGGCGGGGAATCAGAGGCGGGGAAACCCAGGCGGGGAATCAGATATGGGGAATCAGAGGTGGGGAATCAGAGGCAAGGAATCAGATGTGCGGAATCATAGATGGGGAATCAGAGGCAGGGAATCAGAATCAGAAGCAGGGAATCAGAGGCCGGGAATCAGAGGCCGGAATCAGATGCTGGGAATCAGAGGCCTGCAATCAGAGGCGGGGAATCAGAGGCAGGGAATCAGATGCGGGGAATCAGAGGAGGGGAATCAGAGCTGGGGAATCAGAGGCGGGGTATTAGAGTTGGGGAATCAGAGGCAGGGAATCAGATATGGGGAAACAGAGGTGGGGAATCAGAGGCGGCGAAACAGAGGCAGGGAATCAGATATGGGGAATCAGAGGCGGGGAATCAGAGGTGGGGAATCATAGGCAGGGAATCGGATGTGCGGAATCAGAGATGGGGAATCAGAGGCCGGGAATCAGAGGTGATGAATCAGAGATGGGGAATCAGAGGCGGGGAATGAGAGGCAGGGAATCAGACGCGGGGATTCAGAGGTGGGCAATCAGAGGCGGGGAATCAGATATGGGGAATCAGAGGCGGGGAATCAGAGGCGGGGAAACAGAGGCGGGGAATCAGATATGGGGAATCAGAGGTGGGGCATCAGAGGTTGTGAATCACAGATGGGGAATCAGAGGCGGGGAATCAGAGGCAGAGAATCAGACGCGGGGAATCAGAGGCGGGGATTCAGAGCTGGGGAATCAGAGGCGGGGAATCAGAGTTGGGGAATCAGAGGCGGGGAATCAGATATGGGGAATCAGAGGCAGGGAATCAGAGGCGGGAAAACAGAGGCGGGGAATCAGATATGGGGAATCAGAGGCGGGGAATCAGAGGCAGGGAATCAGACACGGGGAATCAGAGGCGGGGAATCAGAGATGGGGAATCAGAGGCGGGGAATCAGAGGCAGGGAATCGGATGCCGGGAATCAGAGGCGGGAAATCAGAGCTGGGGAATCAGAGGCGGGGAATCAGAGTTGGGGAATCAGAGGCGGTGAAGCAGATATGGGGAATCAGAGGCGGGGAATCAGATATGGGGAATCAGAGGCTGGGAATCAGAGGGGGGGAAACAGAGGCGGGGAATAAGATATGGGGAATCAGAGGTGGGGAATCAGGGGCGGGGAATCAGTGGCAGGGAATCAGAGGCGGGGAATCAGAGGCGGGGAATCAAAGGAAGGGAATCAGACACGGGGAATCAGAGGTGGGGATTCAGAGATGGGGAATCAGAGGCGGGGAATCACAGGCAGGGAATCAGACGCGGGGAATCAGAGGCGGGGAATCAGAGCTGGGGAATCAGAGGTGGGGAATCAGAGTCGGGGAATCAGAGGCAGGGAATCGGTTGTGCGGAATCAGATATGGGGAATCAGAGGTGGCGAATCAAAGATGGTGAAACAGAGATGGGGAATCAGAGGCGGGGAATCAGAGGCAGGGAATCAGAGCTGGGGAAACAGAGGCGGGGAATCAGATATGGGGAATCAGAGGTGGGGAATCAGGGGCGGGGAATCAGTGGCAGTGAATCAGAGGCCGGGAATAAAAGGCGGGGAATCAGAGCTGGGGAATCAGAGGCGGGGAATCAGAGTTGGGGAATCAGAGGAGGGGAATCAGATATGGGGAAACAGAGGCCGGGAATCAGAGGCAGGGAAACAGAGGCGGGGAATCAGATATGGGGAATCAGAGGTGGGGAATTAGAGGTTGCGAATCAGAGGCGGGGAATCAGAGGCGGGGAATCAGAGGCAGGGAATCGGATGTGCGGAATCAGAGATGGGGAATCAGAGGTGGGGATTCAGAGGTGGTGAATCAGAGAAGGGGAATCAGAGGCTGGGAATCAGAGGCAGGGAATCAGACGCAGGGAATCAGAGGCGGGGAATCATAGCTGGCGAATTAGGGGAGGGGAATCAGAGTTGGGGAATCAGAGGCGGGGAATCAGATATGGGGAAACAGAGGCGGTGAATCAGAGGCGGGGAAACAGAGGCGGGGAATCAGATATGGGGAATCAGAGGTGGGGAATCAGAGGCAGGGAATCAGATGTGCGGAATCAGAGATGGGGAATCAGAGGCAGGGAATCAGAATCAGAAGCAGGGAATCAGGGGCCGGGAATCAGCGGCGGGGATTCAGAGCTGGGGAATCAGAAGCGGGGAATCAGTGTTGGGGAATCAGAGGCGGGGAATCAGATATGGGGAATCAGAGGCAGGGAATCAGAGGCGGGGAATCAGAGGCAGGGAATCAGACGCGGGGAATCTGAGGCGGGGAATCAGAGCTGGGGAATCAGAGGTGGGGAATCAGAGTTGGGGAATCAGAGGCAGGGAATTGGATGAGCGGAATCAGAGATGGGGAATCAGAGGTGGGGAATCAGAGGCGGTGAATCAGAGATGGGGAATCAGAGGCGGGGAATCAGAGGCAGGAAATCAGACACGGGGATTCAGAGGCTGGGAATCAGACGGGGGGAATCAAAGGCGGGGAATCAGAGCTTGGGAATCTGAGGCAGGGAATCAGAGGCAGGGAATCAGAGGCTTGGAATCAGATGCATGGAATCAGATGCGGGGAATCAGAGGCGGGGAATCAGAGCTGGGGAATCAGAGGTGGGGAATCAGATTTGGGGAATCAGAGGCGGGGACTTAGATATTGGGAAACAGAGGCGGGGAATCAGAGGCGGGGAAACCCAGGCAGGGAATCAGATATGGGGAATCAGAGGTGGGGAATCAGAGGCAAGGAATCAGATGTGCGGAATCAGAGATGGGGAATCAGAGGCAGGGTATCAGCATCAGAAGCAGGGAATCAGAGGCCGGGAATCAGAGGCCGGAATCAGATGCTGGGAATCAGAGGCCTGGAATCAGAGGCGGGGAATCAGAGGCAGGGAATCAGATGCGGGGAATCAGAGGTGGGGAATCAGAGCTGGGGAATCAGAGGCGGGGTATTAGAGTTGGGGAATCAGAGGCGGGGAATCAGATATGGGGAAACAGAGGTGGGGAATCAGAGGCGGGGAAACAGAGGCAGGGAATCAGATATGGGGAATGAGAGGCGGGGAATCAGAGGTGGGGAATCATAGGCAGGGAATCGGATGTGCGGAATCAGAGATTGGGAATCAGTGGCGGGGAAACAGAGGCGGGGAATCAGATATGGGGAAACAGAGGTGGGGAATCAGAGGCGGGGAAACAGAGGCGGGGAATCAGATATGGGGAAACAGAGGTGGGGAATCAGAGGCCGGGAATCAGAGGCCGGGAATCAGAGGTGGTGAATCAGAGATGGGGAATCAGTGGCGGGGAATCAGAGGCAGGGAATCAGACGCGGGGAATCAGAGGTGGGCAATCAGAGGCGGGGAATCAGATATGGGGAATCAGAGGAGGGGAATCAAAGGCGGGGAAACAGAGGCGGGGAATCAGATATGGGGAATCAGAGGTGGGGCATCAGAGGTTGTGAATCACAGATGGGGAATCAGAGGCGGGGAATCAGAGGCAGGGAATCAGACGCGGGGAATCAGAGGCGGGGATTCAGAGCTGGGGAATCAGAGGTGGGGAATCAGAGTTGGGGAATCAGAGGCGGGGAATCAGATATGGGGAATCAGAGGCAGGGAATCAGAGGCGGGAAAACAGAGGCGGGGAATCAGATATGGGGAATCAGAGGCGGGGAATCAGAGGCAGGGAATCAGACACGGGGAATCAGAGGCGGGGAATCAGAGATGGGGAATCAGAGGCGGGGAATCAGAGGCAGGGAATCGGATGACGGGGAATCAGAGGCGGGAAATCAGAGCTGGGGAATCAGAGGCGGGGAATCAGAGTTGGGGAATCAGAGGCGGCGAAGCAGATATGGGGAAATAGAGGCGGGGAATCAGATATGGGGAATTCAGAGGCGGGGAATCAGATATGGGGAATCAGAGGCTGGGAATCAGAGGGGGGGAAACAGAGGCGGGAAATAAGATATGGGGAATCAGAGGTGGGGAATAAGGGGCGGGGAATCAGTGGCAGGGAATCAGAGGCGGGGAATCAGAGGCGGGGAATCAAAGGAAGGGAATCATACACTGGGAATCAGAGGTGGGGAATCAGAGATGGGGAATCAGAGGCGGGGAATCACAGGCAGGGAATCAGACGCGGGGAATCAGAGGCGGGGAATCAGAGCTGGGGAATCAGAGGTGGGGAATCAGAGTCGGGGAATCAGAGGCAGGGAAACGGTTGTGCGGAATCAGAGATGGGGAATCAGATGTAGGGAATCAGAGGCAGTGAATCAGAGATGGGGAATCAGAGGCGGGGAATCAGAGGCAAGAAATCAGACGGGGATTCAGAGGCTGGGAATCAGACGGGGGGAATCAAAGGCGGGGAATCAGAGCTGGTGAATCAGAGGCAGGGAATCAGAGTTGGGGATTCAGAGGCGCGGAATCAGATATGGGGAAACAGAGGCGGGGAATGAGAGGCGGGCAAGCAGAGGCGGGGAATTAGATATGGGGAATCAGAGGTGGGGAATCAGAGGTGGTGAATCAGAGATGGGGAATCACAGGCGGGGAATCAGAGGCAGCGAATAGAACGCGGGGAATCAGAGGCAGGGAATCAGAGCTGGGGAATCAGAGGCGGGGAATCAGATATGGGGAAACAGAGGCGGGGAATCAGAGGCGGGGAAACAGAGGCGGGGAATCAGACATGGGGAATCGGATGCGGGGAATCAGAGGCGGGGAATCAGAGCTGGGGAATCAGAGGCGGGGAATCAGAGTTGGGGCATCAGAGGTGGGGAATTAGATATGGGGAAACAGAGGCGGGGAATCAGAGGCGGGGAAACAGAGGCGGGGAATCAGATATGGGGAATGAGAGGTGGGGAATCAGAGGCAGGGAATCAGAGGCGGGGAATCAGACATGGGGAATCGGATGCGGGGAATCAGAGGCGGGGAATCAGAGCTGGGGAATCAGAGGCGGGGAATCAGAGTTGGGGCATCAGAGGTGGGGAATTAGATATGGGGAAACAGAGGCGGGGAATCAGAGGCGGGGAAACAGAGGCGGGGAATCAGATATGGGGAATCAGAGGTGGGGAATCAGAGGCAGGGAATCAGATGTGCGGAATCAGAGATGGGGAATCAGAGTCAGGGAATCAGAATCAGAAGCGGGGAATCAGAGGCCGGGAATCAGAGGCCGGGAATCAGATGCTCGGAATAAGAGGCCGGGAATCAGAGGTGGGGAATCAGAGTCCGGGAATCAGAGATGGGGATTCAGAGGCGGGGAATGAGATATGGAGAATCAGAGGCGGGGAATCAGAGGCGGGGAAACAGAGGTGGGAATCAGATATGGGGAATCAGAGGTGGCGAATCAAAGGCGGTGAATCAGAGATGGGGAATCAGAGGCGGGGAATCAGAGGCAGGGAATCAGATGCGGGGATTCAGATGCGGGGAATCAGAGCTGGCGAATCAGAGGCGGGGAATCAGAGGTGGGCAATCAGAGCCGGCGAATCAGATATGGGGAATCAGAGGCGGGGAATCAGAGGCGGGGAAACAGAGGCGGGGAATCAGATATGGGGAATCAGAGGTGGGGAATCAGAGGTTGTGAATCAGAGATGGGGAATCAAGGCGGGGAATCAGAGGGAGGGAATCAGACGCGGGGTATCAGAGGCGGGGATTCAGAGCTGGGGAATCAGAGGCGGGGAATCAGAGTTGTGGAATCAGAGGCAGGGAACCAGATATGGGGAATCAGAGGCGGGGAATCAGAGGCGGGGAAACAGAGGCGGGGAATCAGATATGGGGAATCAGAGGTGGGGAATCAGGGGCAGGGAATCAGTGGCAGGGAATCAGAGGCGGGGAATCTGAGGCGGGGAATCAGAGGCAGGGAATCAGACACGGGGAATCAGAGGCGGGGAATCAGAGATGGCGAATCAGAGGCCGGGAATCAGAGGCAGGGAATCGGACGCCGGGAATCAGAGGCGGGGAATCAGAGCTGGGGAATCAGAGGCGGGGAATCAGAGTTGGGGAATCAGAGGCGGGGAATCAGATATGGGGAATCAGAGGTGGCGAATCAAAGGCGGTGAAACAGAGATGGGGTATCAGTGCAGGGAATCAGGGGTAGGGAATCAGAGCTGGGGAAACAGAGGCGGGGAATCAGATATGGGGAATCTGAGGTGGGGAATCAGGGGCGGGGAATCAGTTGCGGGGAATCAGAGCTGGGGAATCAGAGGTGGGGAATCAGAGCTGGGGAAACAGAGGCGGGGAATCAGATATGGGGAATCAGAGGTGGGGAATCAGGGGCGGGGAATCAGTGGCAGGGAATCAGAGGCCGGGAATAAAAGGCGGGGAATCAGAGCTGGGGAATCAGAGGCGGGGAATCAGAGTTGGGGAATCAGAGGAGGGGAATCAGATATGGGGAAACAGAGGCCGGGAATCAGAGGCAGGGAAACAGAGGCGGGGAATCAGATATGGGGAATCAGAGGTGGGGAATTAGAGGTTGCGAATCAGAGGCGGGGAATCAGAGGCGGGGAATCAGAGGCAGGGAATCGGATGTGCGGAATCAGAGATGGGGAATGAGAGGTGGGGATTCAGAGGTGGTGAATCAGAGAAGGGGAATCAGAGGCTGGGAATCAGAGGCAGGGAATCAGACGCAGGGAATCAGAGGCGGGGAATCATAGCTGGCGAATTAGAGGAGGGGAATCAGAGTTGGGGAATCAGAGGCGGGGAATCAGATATGGAGAAACAGAGGCGGGGAATCAGAGGCGGGGAAACAGAGGCGGGGAATCAGATATGGGGAATCAGAGGTGGGGAATCAGAGGCAGGGAATCAGATGTGCGGAATCAGAGATGGGGAATCAGAGGCAGGGAATCAGAATCAGAAGCAGGGAATCAGTGGCAGGGAAACAGAGGCCGGGAAAAAAAGGCGGGGAATCAGAGGCAGGGAATCGGATGTGCGGAATCAGAGATGGGGAATCAGAGGTGGGGATTCAGAGGTGGTGAATCAGAGAAGGGGAATCAGAGGCTGGGAATCAGAGGCAGGGAATCAGATGCAGGGAATCAGAGGCGGGGAATCATAGCTGGCGAATTAGAGGAGGGGAATCAGAGTTGGGGAATCAGAGGCGGGGAATCAGATATGGGGAAACAGAGGCGGGGAATCAGAGGAAGGGAAACAGATGTGCGGAATCGGAGATGGGGAATCAGAGGCAGGGAATGAGAGGCGGGGAATAAGAGGTGGGGAATCATGGGCAGGGAATCGGATGTGCGGAATCAGAGATGGGGAATCAGAGGCCGGGAATCAGAGGTGGTGAATCAGAGATGGGGAATCAGTGGCGGGGAATCAGAGGCAGGGAATCAGACGCGGGGAATCAGAGGTGGGCAATCAGAGGCGGGGAATCAGATATGGGGAATCAGAGGCGGGGAATCAGAGGCGGGGAAACAGCGGCGGGGAATCAGATATGGGGAATCAGAGGTGGGGCATCTGAGGTTGTGAATCACAGATGGGGAATCAGAGGCGGGGAATCAGAGGCAGGGAATCAGACGCGGGGAATCAGAGGCGGGGATTCAGAGCTGGGGAATCAGAGGCGGGGAATCAGAGTTGGGGAATCAGAGGCGGGGAATCAGATATGGGGAATCAGAGGCAGGGAATCAGAGGCGGGAAAACAGAGGCGGGGAATCAGATATGGGGAATCAGAGGCGGGGAATCAGAGGCAGGGAATCAGACACGGGGAATCAGAGGCGGGGAATCAGAGATGGGGAATCAGAGGCGGGTAATCAGAGGCAGGGAATCGGATGCCGGGAATCAGAGGCGGGAAATCAGAGCTGGGGAATCAGAGGCGGGGAATCAGAGTTGGGGAATCAGAGGCGGCGAAGCAGATATGGGGAAATAGAGGCGGGGAATCAGATATGGGGAATTCAGAGGCGGGGAATCAGATATGGGGAATCAGAGGCTGGGAATCAGAGGGGGGGAAACAGAGGCGGGGAATAAGATATGGGGAATCAGAGGTGGGGAATCAGGGGCGGGGAATCAGTGGCAGGGAATCAGAGGCGGGGAATCAGAGGCGGGGAATCAAAGGAAGGGAATCATACACGGGGAATCAGAGGTGGGGAATCAGAGATGGGGAATCAGAGGCGGGGAATCACAGGCAGGGAATCAGACGCGGGGAATCAGAGGTGGGGAATCAGAGCTGGGGAATCAGAGGTGGGGAATCAGAGTCGGGGAATCAGAGGCAGGGAAACGGTTGTGCGGAATCAGAGATGGGGAATCAGATGTGGGGAATCAGAGGCAGTGAATCAGAGATGGGGAATCAGAGGCGCGGAATCAGAGGCAAGAAATCAGACGGGGATTCAGAGGCTGGGAATCAGACGGGGGGAATCAAAGGCGGGGAATCAGAGCTGGTGAATCAGAGGCAGGGAATCAGAGTTGGGGATTCAGAGGCGGGGAATCAGATATGGGGAAACAGGCGGGGAATGAGAGGCGGGCAAGCAGAGGCGGGGAATTAGATATGGGGAATCAGAGGTGGGGAATCAGAGGTGGTGAATCAGAGATGGGGAATCACAGGCGGGGAATCAGAGGCAGCGAATAGAACGCGGGGAATCAGAGGCAGGGAATCAGAGCTGGGGAATCAGAGGCGGGGAATCAGATATGGGGAAACAGAGGCGGGGAATCAGAGGCGGGGAAACAGAGGCGGGGAATCAGACATGGGGAATCGGATGCGGGGAATCAGAGGCGGGGAATCAGAGCTGGGGAATCAGAGGCGGGGAATCAGAGTTGGGGCATCAGTGGTGGGGAATTAGATATGGGGAAACAGAGGCGGGGAATCAGAGGCGGGGAAACAGAGGCGGGGAATCAGATATGGGGAATCAGAGGTGGGGAATCAGAGGCAGGGAATCAGATGTGCGGAATCAGAGATGGGGAATCAGAGTCAGGGAATCAGAATCAGAAGCGGGGAATCAGAGGCCGGGAATCAGAGGCCGGGAATCAGATGCTGGGAATAAGAGGCCGGGAATCAGAGGTGGGGAATCAGAGTCCGGGAATCAGAGATGGGGATTCAGAGGCGGGGAATGAGATATGGAGAATCAGAGGCGGGGAATCAGAGGCGGGGAAACAGAGGTGGGGAATCAGATATGGGGAATCAGAGGTGGCGAATCAAAGGCGGTGAATCAGAGATGGGGAATCAGAGGCGGGGAATCAGAGGCAGGGAATCAGATGCGGGGATTCAGAGGCGGGGAATCAGAGCTGGCGAATCAGAGGCGGGGAATCAGAGGTGGGCAATCAGAGCCGGCGAATCAGATATGGGGAATCAGAGGCGGGGAATCAGAGGCAGGGAAACAGAGGCGGGGAATCAGATATGGGGAATCAGAGGTGGGGAATCAGAGGTTGTGAATCAGAGATGGGGAATCAAGTCGGGGAATCAGAGGGAGGGAATCAGACGCGGGGAATCAGAGGCGGGGATTCAGAGCTGGGGAATCAGAGGCGGGGAATCAGAGTTGTGGAATCAGAGGCAGGGAATCAGATATGGGGAATCAGAGGCGGGGAATCAGAGGCGGGGAAACAGAGGCGGGGAATCAGATATGGGGAATCAGAGGTGGGGAATCAGGGGCAGGGAATCAGTGGCAGGGATTCAGAGGCGGGGAATCTGAGGCGGGGAATCAGAGGCAGGGAATCAGACACGGGGAATCAGAGGCGGGGAATCAGAGATGGCGAATCAGAGGCCGGGAATCAGAGGCAGGGAATCGGACGCCGGGAATCAGAGGCGGGGAATCAGAGCTGGGGAATCAGAGGCGGGGAATCAGAGTTGGGGAATCAGAGGCGGGGAATCAGATATGGGGAATCAGAGGTGGCGAATCAAAGGCGGTGAAACAGAGATGGGGAATCAGTGCAGGGAATCAGGGGCAGGGAATCAGAGCTGGGGAAACAGAGGCGGGGAATCAGATATGGGGAATCAGAGGTGGGGAATCAGGGGCGGGGAATCAGTGGCAGTGAATCAGAGCTGGGGAATCAGAGGTGGGGAATCAGAGCTGGGAAAACAGAGGCGGGGAATCAGATATGGGGAATGAGAGGTGGGGAATCAGGGGCGGGGAATCAGTGGCAGGGAATCAGAGGCCGGGAATAAAAGGCGGGGAATCAGAGCTGGGGAATCAGAGGCGGGGAATCAGAGTTGGGGAATCAGAGGAGGGGAATAAGATATGGGGAAACAGAGGCCGGGAATCAGAGGCAGGGAAACAGAGGCGGGGAATCAGATATGGGGAATCAGAGGTGGGGAATTAGAGGTTGCGAATCAGAGGCGGGGAATCAGAGGCGGGGAATCAGAGGCAGGGAATCGGATGTGCGGAATCAGAGATGGGGAATGAGAGGTGGGGATTCAGAGGTGGTGAATCAGAGAAGGGGAATCAGAGGCTGGGAATCAGAGGCAGGGAATCAGACGCAGGGAATCAGAGGCGGGGAATCATAGCTGGTGAATTAGAGGAGGGGAATCAGAGTTGGGGAATCAGAGGCGGGGAATCAGATATGGGGAAACAGAGGCGGGGAATCAGAGGCGGGGAAACAGAAGCGGGGAATCAGATATGGGGAATCAGAGGTGGGGAATCAGAGGCAGGGAATCAGATGTGCGGAATCAGAGATGGGGAATCAGAGGCAGGGAATCAGAATCAGAAGCAGGGAATCAGTGGCAGGGAAACAGAGGCCGGGAATAAAAGGCGGGGAATCAGAGGCAGGAAATCGGATGTGCGGAATCAGAGATGGGGATTCAGAGGTGGGGATTCAGAGGTGGTGAATCAGAGAAGGGGAATCAGAGGCTGGGAATCAGAGGCAGGGAATCAGATGCAGGGAATCAGAGGCGGGGAATCATAGCTGGCGAATTAGAGGAGGGGAATCAGAGTTGGGGAATCAGAGGCGGGGAATCAGATATGGGGAAACAGAGGCGGGGAATCAGAGGAAGGGAATCAGATGTGCGGAATCGGAGATGGGGAATCAGAGGCAGGGAATGAGAGGCGGGGAATCAGAGGTGGGGAATCATAGGCAGGGAATCGGATGTGCGGAATCAGAGATGGGGAATCAGAGGCCGGGAATCAGAGGTGGTGAATCAGAGATGGGGAATCAGTGGCGGGGAATCAGAGGCAGGGAATCAGACGCGGGGAATCAGAGGTGGGCAATCAGAGGCGGGGAATCAGATATGGGGAATCAGAGGCGGGGAATCAGAGGCGGGGAAACAGAGGCGGGGAATCAGATATGGGGAATCAGAGGTGGGGCATCTGAGGTTGTGAATCACAGATGGGGAATCAGAGGTGGGGAATCAGAGGCAGGGAATCAGACGCGGGGAATCAGAGGCGGGGATTCAGAGCTGGGGAATCAGAGGCGGGGAATCAGAGTTGGGGAATCAGAGGCGGGGAAACAGATATGGGGAATCAGAGGCAGGGAATCAGAGGCGGGAAAACAGAGGCGGGGAATCAGATATGGGGAATCAGAGGCGGGGAATCAGAGGCAGGGAATCGGATGCCGGGAATCAGAGGCGGGAAATCAGAGCTGGGGATTCAGAGGCGGGGAATCAGAGTTGGGGAATCAGAGGCGGCGAAGCAGATATGGGGAAATAGAGGCGGGGAATCAGATATGGGGAATTCAGAGGCGGGGAATCAGATATGGGGAATCAGAGGCTGGGAATCAGAGGGGGGGAAACAGAGGCGGGGAATAAGATATGGGGAATCAGAGGTGGGGAATGAGGGGCGGGGAATCAGTGGCAGGGAATCAGAGGCGGGGAATCAGAGGCGGAGAATCAAAGGAAGGGAATCATACACGGGGAATCAGAGGTGGGGAATCAGAGATGGGGAATCAGAGGCGGGGAATCACAGGCAGGGAATCAGACGCGGGGAATCAGAGGCGGGGACTCAGAGCTGGGGAATCAGAGGTGGGGAATCAGAGTCGGGGAATCAGAGGCAGGGAATCGGTTGTGCGGAATCAGAGATGGGGAATCAGATGTGGGGAATCAGAGGCAGTGAATCAGAGATGGGGAATCAGAGGCGGGGAATCAGAGGCAAGAAATCAGACGGGGATTCAGAGGCTGGGAATCAGACGGGGGGAATCAAAGGCGGGGAATCAGAGCTGGTGAATCAGAGGCAGGGAATCAGAGTTGGGGATTCAGAGGCGGGGAATCAGATATGGGGAAACAGAGGCGGGGAATGAGAGGCGGGCAAGCAGAGGCGGGGAATTAGATATGGGGAATCAGAGGTGGGGAATCAGAGGTGGTGAATCAGAGATGGGGAATCACTGGCGGGGAATCAGAGGCAGCGAATAGAACGCGGGGAATCAGAGGCAGGGAATCAGAGCTGGGGAATCAGAGGCGGGGAATCAGATATGGGGAAACAGAGGCGGGGAATCAGAGGCGGGGAAACAGAGGCGGGGAATCAGACATGGGGAATCGGATGCGGGGAATCAGAGGCGGGGAATCAGAGCTGGGGAATCAGAGGCGGGGAATCAGAGTTGGGGCATCAGAGGTGGGGAATTAGATATGGGGAAACAGAGGCGGGGAATCAGAGGCGGGGAAACAGAGGCGGGGAATCAGATATGGGGAATCAGAGGTGGGGAATCAGAGGCAGGGAATCAGATATGCGGAATCAGAGATGGGGAATCAGAGGCAGGGAATCAGAATCAGAAGCGGGGAATCAGAGGCCGGGAATCAGAGGCCGGGAATCAGATGCTGGGAATAAGAGGCCGGGAATCAGAGGTGGGGAATCAGAGTCCGGGAATCAGAGATGGGGATTCAGAGGCGGGGAATGAGATATGGAGAATCAGAGGCTGGGAATCAGAGGCGGGGAAACAGAGGTGGGGAATCAGATATGGGGAATCAGAGGTGGCGAATCAAAGGCGGTGAATCAGAGATGGGGAATCAGAGGCGGGGAATCAGAGACAGGGAATCAGATGCGGGGATTCAGAGGAGGGGAATCAGAGGCAGGGAAACAGAGGCGGGGAATCAGATATTGGGAATCAGAGGTGGGGAATTAGAGGTTGCGAATCAGAGGCGGGGAATCAGAGGCGGGGAATCAGAGGCAGGGAATCGGATGTGCGGAATCAGAGATGGGGAATCAGAGGTGGGGATTCAGAGGTGGTGAATCAGAGAAGGGGAATCAGAGGCTGGGAATCAGAGGCAGGGAATCAGACGCAGGGAATCAGAGGCGGGGAATCATAGCTGGCGAATTAGAGGAGGGGAATCAGAGTTGGGGAATCAGAGGCGGGGAATCAGATATGGGGAAACAGAGGCGGGGAATCAGAGGCGGGGAAACAGAGGCGGGGAATCAGATATGGGGAATCAGAGGTGGGGAATCAGAGGCAGGGAATCAGATGTGCGGAATCTTAGATGGGGAATCAGAGGCAGGGAATCAGAATCAGAAGCAGGGAATCAGTGGCAGGGAATCAGAGGCCGGGAATAAAAGGCGGGGAATCAGAGGCAGGGAATCGGATGTGCGGAATCAGAGATGGGGAATCAGAGGTGGGGATTAAGAGGTGGTGAATCAGAGAAGGGGAATCAGAGGCTGGGAATCAGAGGCAGGGAATCAGATGCAGGGAATCAGAGGCGGGGAATCATAGCTGGCGAATTAGAGGAGGGGAATCAGAGTTGGGGAATCAGAGGCGGGGAATCAGATATGGGGAAACAGAGGCGGGGAATCAGAGGAAGGGAATCAGATGTGCGGAATCGGAGATGGGTAATCAGAGGCAGGGAATGAGAGGCGGGGAATCAGAGGTGGGGAATCATAGGCAGGGAATCGGATGTGCGGAATCAGAGATGGGGAATCAGAGGCCGGGAATCAGAGGTGGTGAATCAGAGATGGGGAATCAGTGGCGGGGAATCAGAGGCAGGGAATCAGACGCGGGGAATCAGAGGTGGGCAATCAGAGGCGGGGAATCAGATATGGGGAATCAGAGGCGGGGAATCAGAGGCGGGGAAACAGAGGCGGGGAATCAGATATGGGGAATCAGAGGTGGGGCATCAGAGGTTGTGAATCACAGATGGGGAATCAGAGGCGGGGAATCAGAGGCAGGGAATCAGACGCGGGGAATTAGAGGCGGGGATTCAGAGCTGGGGAATCAGAGGTGGGGAATCAGAGTTGGGGAATCAGAGGCGGGGAATCAGATATGGGGAATCAGAGGCAGGGAATCAGAGGCGGGAAAACAGAGGCGGGGAATCAGATATGGGGAATCAGAGGCGGGGAATCAGAGGCAGGGAATCAGACACGGGGAATCAGAGGCGGGGAATCAGAGATGGGGAATCAGAGGCGGGTAATCAGAGGCAGGGAATCGGATGCCGGGAATCAGAGGCGGGAAATCAGAGCTGGGGAATCAGAGGCGGGGAATCAGAGTTGGGGAATCAGAGGCGGCGAATCAAATATGGGGAAATAGAGGCGGGGAATCAGATATGGGGAATTCAGAGGCGGGGAATCAGATATGGGGAATCAGAGGCTGGGAATCAGAGGGGGGGAAACAGAGGCGGGGAATAAGATATGGGGAATCAGAGGTGGGGAATCAGGGGCGGGGAATCAGTGGCAGGGAATCAGAGGCGGGGAATCAGAGGCGGGGAATCAAAGGAAGGGAATCATACACGGGGAATCAGAGGTGGGGAATCAGAGATGGGGAATCAGAGGCGGGGAATCACAGGCAGGGAATCAGACGCGGGGAATCAGAGGCGGGGAATCAGAGCTGGGGAATCAGAGGTGGGGAATCAGAGTCGGGGAATCAGAGGCAGGGAATCGGTTGTGCGGAATCAAAGATGGGGAATCAGATGTGGGGAATGGGAGGCAGTGAATCAGAGATGGGGTATCAGAGGCGGGGAATCGGAGGCAAGAAATCAGACGGGGATTCAGAGGCTGGGAATCAGACGGGGGGAATCAAAGGCGGGGAATCAGAGCTGGTGAATCAGAGGCAGGGAATCAGAGTTGGGGATTCAGAGGCGGGGAATCAGATATGGGGAAACAGAGGCGGGGAATGAGAGGCGGGCAAGCAGAGGCGGGGAATTAGATATGGGGAATCAGAGGTGGGGAATCAGAGGTAGGGAATCAGAGATGGGGTATCACAGGCGGGGAATCAGAGGCAGCGAATAGAACGCGGGGAATCAGAGGCAGGGAATCAGAGCTGGGGAATCAGAGGCGGGGAATCAGATATGGGGAAAAAGAGGCGGGGAATCAGAGGCGGGGAAACAGAGGCGGGGAATCAGACATGGGGAATCGGATGCGGGGAATCAGAGGCGGGGAATCAGAGCTGGGGAATCAGAGGCGGGGAATCAGAGTTGGGGCATCAGAGGTGGGGAATTAGATATGGGGAAACAGAGGCGGGGAATCAGAGGCGGGGAAACAGAGGCGGGGAATCAGATATGGGGAATCAGAGGTGGGGAATCAGAGGCAGGGAATCAGATGTGCGGAATCAGAGATGGGGAATCAGAGGCAGGGAATCAGAATCAGAAGCGGGGAATCAGAGGCCGGGAATCAGAGGCCGGGAATCAGATGCTGGGAATAAGAGGCCGGGAATCAGAGGTGGGGAATCAGAGATGGGGAATCAGAGGCGGGGAATCACAGGCAGGGAATCAGACGCGGGGAATCAGAGGCGGGGAATCAGAGCTGGGGAATCAGAGGTGGGGAATCAGAGTCGGGGAATCAGAGGCAGGGAAATGGTTGTGCGGAATCAGAGATGGGGAATCAGATGTAGGGAATCAGAGGCAGTGAATCAGAGATGGGGAATCAGAGGCGGGGAATCAGAGGCAAGAAATCAGACGGGGATTCAGAGGCTGGGAATCAGACGGGGGGAATCAAAGGCGGGGAATCAGAGCTGGTGAATCAGAGGCAGGGAATCAGAGTTGGGGATTCAGAGGCGCGGAATCAGATATGGGGAAACAGAGGCGGGGAATGAGAGGCGGGCAAGCAGAGGCGGGGAATTAGATATGGGGAATCAGAGGTGGGGAATCAGAGGTGGTGAATCAGAGATGGGGAATCACAGGCGGGGAATCAGAGGCAGCGAATAGAACGCGGGGAATCAGAGTCAGGGAATCAGAGCTCGGGAATCAGAGGCGGGGAATCAGATATGGGGAAACAGAGGCGGGGAATCAGAGGCGGGGAAACAGAGGCGGGGAATCAGACATGGGGAATCGGATGCGGGGAATCAGAGGCGGGGAATCAGAGCTGGGGAATCAGAGGCGGGGAATCAGAGTTGGGGCATCAGAGGTGGGGAATTAGATATGGGGAAACAGAGGCGGGGAATCAGAGGCGGGGAAACAGAGGCGGGGAATCAGATATGGGGAAATAGAGGCGGGGAATCAGATATGGGGAATTCAGAGGCGGGGAATCAGATATGGGGAATCAGAGGCTGGGAATCAGAGGGGGGGAAACAGAGGCGGGGAATAAGATATGGGGAATCAGAGGTGGGGAATGAGGGGCGGGGAATCAGTGGCAGGGAATCAGAGGCGGGGAATCAGAGGCGGAGAATCAAAGGAAGGGAATCATACACGGGGAATCAGAGGTGGGGAATCAGAGATGGGGAATCAGAGGCGGGGAATCACAGGCAGGGAATCAGACGCGGGGAATCAGAGGCGGGGACTCAGAGCTGGGGAATCAGAGGTGGGGAATCAGAGTCGGGGAATCAGAGGCAGGGAATCGGTTGTGCGGAATCAGAGATGGGGAATCAGATGTGGGGAATCAGAGGCAGTGAATCAGAGATGGGGAATCAGAGGCGGGGAATCAGAGGCAAGAAATCAGACGGGGATTCAGAGGCTGGGAATCAGACGGGGGGAATCAAAGGCGGGGAATCAGAGCTGGTGAATCAGAGGCAGGGAATCAGAGTTGGGGATTCAGAGGCGGGGAATCAGATATGGGGAAACAGAGGCGGGGAATGAGAGGCGGGCAAGCAGAGGCGGGGAATTAGATATGGGGAATCAGAGGTGGGGAATCAGAGGTGGTGAATCAGAGATGGGGAATCACTGGCGGGGAATCAGAGGCAGCGAATAGAACGCGGGGAATCAGAGGCAGGGAATCAGAGCTGGGGAATCAGAGGCGGGGAATCAGATATGGGGAAACAGAGGCGGGGAATCAGAGGCGGGGAAACAGAGGCGGGGAATCAGACATGGGGAATCGGATGCGGGGAATCAGAGGCGGGGAATCAGAGCTGGGGAATCAGAGGCGGGGAATCAGAGTTGGGGCATCAGAGGTGGGGAATTAGATATGGGGAAACAGAGGCGGGGAATCAGAGGCGGGGAAACAGAGGCGGGGAATCAGATATGGGGAATCAGAGGTGGGGAATCAGAGGCAGGGAATCAGATATGCGGAATCAGAGATGGGGAATCAGAGGCAGGGAATCAGAATCAGAAGCGGGGAATCAGAGGCCGGGAATCAGAGGCCGGGAATCAGATGCTGGGAATAAGAGGCCGGGAATCAGAGGTGGGGAATCAGAGTCCGGGAATCAGAGATGGGGATTCAGAGGCGGGGAATGAGATATGGAGAATCAGAGGCTGGGAATCAGAGGCGGGGAAACAGAGGTGGGGAATCAGATATGGGGAATCAGAGGTGGCGAATCAAAGGCGGTGAATCAGAGATGGGGAATCAGAGGCGGGGAATCAGAGACAGGGAATCAGATGCGGGGATTCAGAGGAGGGGAATCAGAGGCAGGGAAACAGAGGCGGGGAATCAGATATTGGGAATCAGAGGTGGGGAATTAGAGGTTGCGAATCAGAGGCGGGGAATCAGAGGCGGGGAATCAGAGGCAGGGAATCGGATGTGCGGAATCAGAGATGGGGAATCAGAGGTGGGGATTCAGAGGTGGTGAATCAGAGAAGGGGAATCAGAGGCTGGGAATCAGAGGCAGGGAATCAGACGCAGGGAATCAGAGGCGGGGAATCATAGCTGGCGAATTAGAGGAGGGGAATCAGAGTTGGGGAATCAGAGGCGGGGAATCAGATATGGGGAAACAGAGGCGGGGAATCAGAGGCGGGGAAACAGAGGCGGGGAATCAGATATGGGGAATCAGAGGTGGGGAATCAGAGGCAGGGAATCAGATGTGCGGAATCTTAGATGGGGAATCAGAGGCAGGGAATCAGAATCAGAAGCAGGGAATCAGTGGCAGGGAATCAGAGGCCGGGAATAAAAGGCGGGGAATCAGAGGCAGGGAATCGGATGTGCGGAATCAGAGATGGGGAATCAGAGGTGGGGATTAAGAGGTGGTGAATCAGAGAAGGGGAATCAGAGGCTGGGAATCAGAGGCAGGGAATCAGATGCAGGGAATCAGAGGCGGGGAATCATAGCTGGCGAATTAGAGGAGGGGAATCAGAGTTGGGGAATCAGAGGCGGGGAATCAGATATGGGGAAACAGAGGCGGGGAATCAGAGGAAGGGAATCAGATGTGCGGAATCGGAGATGGGTAATCAGAGGCAGGGAATGAGAGGCGGGGAATCAGAGGTGGGGAATCATAGGCAGGGAATCGGATGTGCGGAATCAGAGATGGGGAATCAGAGGCCGGGAATCAGAGGTGGTGAATCAGAGATGGGGAATCAGTGGCGGGGAATCAGAGGCAGGGAATCAGACGCGGGGAATCAGAGGTGGGCAATCAGAGGCGGGGAATCAGATATGGGGAATCAGAGGCGGGGAATCAGAGGCGGGGAAACAGAGGCGGGGAATCAGATATGGGGAATCAGAGGTGGGGCATCAGAGGTTGTGAATCACAGATGGGGAATCAGAGGCGGGGAATCAGAGGCAGGGAATCAGACGCGGGGAATTAGAGGCGGGGATTCAGAGCTGGGGAATCAGAGGTGGGGAATCAGAGTTGGGGAATCAGAGGCGGGGAATCAGATATGGGGAATCAGAGGCAGGGAATCAGAGGCGGGAAAACAGAGGCGGGGAATCAGATATGGGGAATCAGAGGCGGGGAATCAGAGGCAGGGAATCAGACACGGGGAATCAGAGGCGGGGAATCAGAGATGGGGAATCAGAGGCGGGTAATCAGAGGCAGGGAATCGGATGCCGGGAATCAGAGGCGGGAAATCAGAGCTGGGGAATCAGAGGCGGGGAATCAGAGTTGGGGAATCAGAGGCGGCGAATCAAATATGGGGAAATAGAGGCGGGGAATCAGATATGGGGAATTCAGAGGCGGGGAATCAGATATGGGGAATCAGAGGCTGGGAATCAGAGGGGGGGAAACAGAGGCGGGGAATAAGATATGGGGAATCAGAGGTGGGGAATCAGGGGCGGGGAATCAGTGGCAGGGAATCAGAGGCGGGGAATCAGAGGCGGGGAATCAAAGGAAGGGAATCATACACGGGGAATCAGAGGTGGGGAATCAGAGATGGGGAATCAGAGGCGGGGAATCACAGGCAGGGAATCAGACGCGGGGAATCAGAGGCGGGGAATCAGAGCTGGGGAATCAGAGGTGGGGAATCAGAGTCGGGGAATCAGAGGCAGGGAATCGGTTGTGCGGAATCAAAGATGGGGAATCAGATGTGGGGAATGGGAGGCAGTGAATCAGAGATGGGGTATCAGAGGCGGGGAATCGGAGGCAAGAAATCAGACGGGGATTCAGAGGCTGGGAATCAGACGGGGGGAATCAAAGGCGGGGAATCAGAGCTGGTGAATCAGAGGCAGGGAATCAGAGTTGGGGATTCAGAGGCGGGGAATCAGATATGGGGAAACAGAGGCGGGGAATGAGAGGCGGGCAAGCAGAGGCGGGGAATTAGATATGGGGAATCAGAGGTGGGGAATCAGAGGTAGGGAATCAGAGATGGGGTATCACAGGCGGGGAATCAGAGGCAGCGAATAGAACGCGGGGAATCAGAGGCAGGGAATCAGAGCTGGGGAATCAGAGGCGGGGAATCAGATATGGGGAAAAAGAGGCGGGGAATCAGAGGCGGGGAAACAGAGGCGGGGAATCAGACATGGGGAATCGGATGCGGGGAATCAGAGGCGGGGAATCAGAGCTGGGGAATCAGAGGCGGGGAATCAGAGTTGGGGCATCAGAGGTGGGGAATTAGATATGGGGAAACAGAGGCGGGGAATCAGAGGCGGGGAAACAGAGGCGGGGAATCAGATATGGGGAATCAGAGGTGGGGAATCAGAGGCAGGGAATCAGATGTGCGGAATCAGAGATGGGGAATCAGAGGCAGGGAATCAGAATCAGAAGCGGGGAATCAGAGGCCGGGAATCAGAGGCCGGGAATCAGATGCTGGGAATAAGAGGCCGGGAATCAGAGGTGGGGAATCAGAGATGGGGAATCAGAGGCGGGGAATCACAGGCAGGGAATCAGACGCGGGGAATCAGAGGCGGGGAATCAGAGCTGGGGAATCAGAGGTGGGGAATCAGAGTCGGGGAATCAGAGGCAGGGAAATGGTTGTGCGGAATCAGAGATGGGGAATCAGATGTAGGGAATCAGAGGCAGTGAATCAGAGATGGGGAATCAGAGGCGGGGAATCAGAGGCAAGAAATCAGACGGGGATTCAGAGGCTGGGAATCAGACGGGGGGAATCAAAGGCGGGGAATCAGAGCTGGTGAATCAGAGGCAGGGAATCAGAGTTGGGGATTCAGAGGCGCGGAATCAGATATGGGGAAACAGAGGCGGGGAATGAGAGGCGGGCAAGCAGAGGCGGGGAATTAGATATGGGGAATCAGAGGTGGGGAATCAGAGGTGGTGAATCAGAGATGGGGAATCACAGGCGGGGAATCAGAGGCAGCGAATAGAACGCGGGGAATCAGAGTCAGGGAATCAGAGCTCGGGAATCAGAGGCGGGGAATCAGATATGGGGAAACAGAGGCGGGGAATCAGAGGCGGGGAAACAGAGGCGGGGAATCAGACATGGGGAATCGGATGCGGGGAATCAGAGGCGGGGAATCAGAGCTGGGGAATCAGAGGCGGGGAATCAGAGTTGGGGCATCAGAGGTGGGGAATTAGATATGGGGAAACAGAGGCGGGGAATCAGAGGCGGGGAAACAGAGGCGGGGAATCAGATATGGGGAATGAGAGGTGGGGAATCAGAGGCAGGGAATCAGAGGCGGGGAATCAGACATGGGGAATCGGATGCGGGGAATCAGAGGCGGGGAATCAGAGCTGGGGAATCAGAGGCGGGGAATCAGAGTTGGGGCATCAGAGGTGGGGAATTAGATATGGGGAAACAGAGGCGGGGAATCAGAGGCGGGGAAACAGAGGCGGGGAATCAGATATGGGGAATCAGAGGTGGGGAATCAGAGGCAGGGAATCAGATGTGCGGAATCAGAGATGGGGAATCAGAGTCAGGGAATCAGAATCAGAAGCGGGGAATCAGAGGCCGGGAATCAGAGGCCGGGAATCAGATGCTCGGAATAAGAGGCCGGGAATCAGAGGTGGGGAATCAGAGTCCGGGAATCAGAGATGGGGATTCAGAGGCGGGGAATGAGATATGGAGAATCAGAGGCGGGGAATCAGAGGCGGGGAAACAGAGGTGGGAATCAGATATGGGGAATCAGAGGTGGCGAATCAAAGGCGGTGAATCAGAGATGGGGAATCAGAGGCGGGGAATCAGAGGCAGGGAATCAGATGAGGGGATTCAGAGGCGGGGAATCAGAGCTGGCGAATCAGAGGCGGGGAATCAGAGGTGGGCAATCAGAGCCGGCGAATCAGATATGGGGAATCAGAGGCGGGGAATCAGAGGCGGGGAAACAGAGGCGGGGAATCAGATATGGGGAATCAGAGGTGGGGAATCAGAGGTTGTGAATCAGAGATGGGGAATCAAGGCGGGGAATCAGAGGGAGGGAATCAGATGCGGGGTATCAGAGGCGGGGATTCAGAGCTGGGGAATCAGAGGCGGGGAATCAGAGTTGTGGAATCAGAGGCAGGGAATCAGATATGGGGAATCAGAGGCGGGGAATCAGAGGCGGGGAAACAGAGGCGGGGAATCAGATATTGGGAATCAGAGGTGGGGAATCAGGGGCAGGGAATCAGTGGCAGGGAATCAGAGGCGGGGAATCTGAGGCGGGGAATCAGAGGCAGGGAATCAGACACGGGGAATCAGAGGCGGGGAATCAGAGATGGCGAATCAGAGGCCGGGAATCAGAGGCAGGGAATCAGACGCCGGGAATCAGAGGCGGGGAATCAGAGCTGGGGAATCAGAGGCGGGGAATCAGAGTTGGGGAATCAGAGGCGGGGAATCAGATATGGGGAATCAGAGGTGGCGAATCAAAGGCGGTGAAACAGAGATGGGGTATCAGTGCAGGGAATCAGGGGCAGGGAATCAGAGCTGGGGAAACAGAGGCGGGGAATCAGATATGGGGAATCAGAGGTGGGGAATCAGGGGCGGGGAATCAGTGGCAGGGAATCAGAGCTGGGGAATCAGAGGTGGGGAATCAGAGCTGGGGAAACAGAGGCGGGGAATCAGATATGGGGAATCAGAGGTGGGGAATCAGGGGCGGGGAATCAGTGGCAGGGAATCAGAGGCCGGGAATAAAAGGCGGGGAATCAGAGCTGGGGAATCAGAGGCGGGGAATCAGAGTTGGGGAATCAGAGGAGGGGAATCAGATATGGGGAAACAGAGGCCGGGAATCAAAGGCAGGGAAACAGAGGCGGGGAATCAGATATGGGGAATCAGAGGTGGGGAATTAGAGGTTGCGAATCAGAGGCGGGGAATCAGAGGCGGGGAATCAGAGGCAGGGAATCGGATGTGCGGAATCAGAGATGGGGAATGAGAGGTGGGGATTCAGAGGTGGTGAATCAGAGAAGGGGAATCAGAGGCTGGGAATCAGAGGCAGGGAATCAGACGCAGGGAATCAGAGGCGGGGAATCATAGCTGGCGAATTAGAGGAGGGGAATCAGAGTTGGGGAATCAGAGGCGGGGAATCAGATATGGAGAAACAGAGGCGGGGAATCAGAGGCGGGGAAACAGAGGCGGGGAATCAGATATGGGGAATCAGAGGTGGGGAATCAGAGGCAGGGAATCAGATGTGCGGAATCAGAGATGGGGAATCAGAGGCAGGGAATCAGAATCAGAAGCAGGGAATCAGTGGCAGGGAAACAGAGGCCGGGAAAAAAAGGCGGGGAATCAGAGGCAGGGAATCGGATGTGCGGAATCAGAGATGGGGAATCAGAGGTGGGGATTCAGAGGTGGTGAATCAGAGAAGGGGAATCAGAGGCTGGGAATCAGAGGCAGGGAATCAGATGCAGGGAATCAGAGGCGGGGAATCATAGCTGGCGAATTAGAGGAGGGGAATCAGAGTTGGGGAATCAGAGGCGGGGAATCAGATATGGGGAAACAGAGGCGGGGAATCAGAGGAAGGGAAACAGATGTGCGGAATCGGAGATGGGGAATCAGAGGCAGGGAATGAGAGGCGGGGAATCAGAGGTGGGGAATCATAGGCAGGGAATCGGATGTGCGGAATCAGAGATGGGGAATCAGAGGCCGGGAATCAGAGGTGGTGAATCAGAGATGGGGAATCAGTGGCGGGGAATCAGAGGCAGGGAATCAGACGCGGGGAATCAGAGGTGGGCAATCAGAGGCGGGGAATCAGATATGGGGAATCAGAGGCGGGGTATCAGAGGCGGGGAAACAGCAGCGGGGAATCAGATATGGGGAATCAGAGGTGGGGCATCTGAGGTTGTGAATCACAGATGGGGAATCAGAGGCGGGGAATCAGAGGCAGGGAATCAGACGCGGGGAATAAGAGGCGGGGATTCAGAGCTGGGGAATCAGAGGCGGGGAATCAGAGTTGGGGAATCAGAGGCGGGGAATCAGATATGGGGAATCAGAGGCAGGGAATCAGAGGCGGGAAAACAGAGGCGGGGAATCAGATATGGGGAATCAGAGGCGGGGAATCAGAGGCAGGGAATCAGACACGGGGAATCAGAGGCGGGGAATCAGAGATGGGGAATCAGAGGCGGGTAATCAGAGGCAGGGAATCGGATGCCGGGAATCAGAGGCGGGAAATCAGAGCTGGGGAATCAGAGGCGGGGAATCAGAGTTGGGGAATCAGAGGCGGCGAAGCAGATATGGGGAAATAGAGGCGGGGAATCAGATATGGGGAATTCAGAGGCGGGGAATCAGATATGGGGAATCAGAGGCTGGGAATCAGAGGGGGGGAAACAGAGGCGGGGAATAAGATATGGGGAATCAGAGGTGGGGAATCAGGGCGGGGAATCAGTGGCAGGGAATCAGAGGCGGGGAATCAGAGGCGGGGAATCAAAGGAAGGGAATCATACACGGGGAATCAGAGGTGGGGAATCAGAGATGGGGAATCAGAGGCGGGGAATCACAGGCAGGGAATCAGACGCGGGGAATCAGAGGTGGGGAATCAGAGCTGGGGAATCAGAGGTGGGGAATCAGAGTCGGGGAATCAGAGGCAGGGAAACGGTTGTGCGGAATCAGAGATGGGGAATCAGATGTGGGGAATCAGAGGCAGTGAATCAGAGATGGGGAATCAGAGGCGCGGAATCAGAGGCAAGAAATCAGACGGGGATTCAGAGGCTGGGAATCAGACGGGGGGAATCAAAGGCGGGGAATCAGAGCTGGTGAATCAGAGGCAGGGAATCAGAGTTGGGGATTCAGAGGCGGGGAATCAGATATGGGGAAACAGAGGCGGGGAATGAGAGGCGGGCAAGCAGAGGCGGGGAATTAGATATGGGGAATCAGAGGTGGGGAATCAGAGGTGGTGAATCAGAGATGGGGAATCACAGGCGGGGAATCAGAGGCAGCGAATAGAACGCGGGGAATCAGAGGCAGGGAATCAGAGCTGGGGAATCAGAGGCGGGGAATCAGATATGGGGAAACAGAGGCGGGGAATCAGAGGCGGGGAAACAGAGGCGGGGAATCAGACATGGGGAATCGGATGCGGGGAATCAGAGGCGGGGAATCAGAGCTGGGGAATCAGAGGCGGGGAATCAGAGTTGGGGCATCAATGGTGGGGAATTAGATATGGGGAATCAGAGGCGGGGAAACAGAGGCGGGGAATCAGATATGGGGAATCAGAGGTGGGGAATCAGAGGCAGGGAATCAGATGTGCGGAATCAGAGATGGGGAATCAGAGTCAGGGAATCAGAATCAGAAGCGGGGAATCAGAGGCCGGGAATCAGGGGCCGGGAATCAGATGCTGGGAATAAGAGGCCGGGAATCAGAGGTGGGGAATCAGAGACCGGGAATCAGAGATGGGGATTCAGAGGCGGGGAATGAGATATGGAGAATCAGAGGCGGGGAATCAGAGGCGGGGAAACAGAGGTGGGGAATCAGATATGGGGAATCAGAGGTGGCGAATCAAAGGCGGTGAATCAGAGATGGGGAATCAGAGGCGGGGAATCAGAGGCAGGGAATCAGATGCGGGGATTCAGAGGCGGGGAATCAGAGCTGGCGAATCAGAGGCGGGAAATCAGAGGTGGGCAATCAGAGCCGGCGAATCAGATATGGGGAATCAGAGGCGGGGAATCAGAGGCAGGGAAACAGAGGCGGGGAATCAGATATGGGGAATCAGAGGTGGGGAATCAGAGGTTGAGAATCAGAGATGGGGAATCAAGGCGGGGAATCAGAGGGAGGGAACAGACGCGGGGAATCAGAGGCGGGGATTCAGAGCTGGGGAATCAGAGGCGGGGAATCAGAGTTGTGGAATCAGAGGCAGGGAATCAGATATGGGGAATCAGAGGCGGGGAATCAGAGGCGGGGAAACAGAGGCGGGGAATCAGATATGGGGAATCAGAGGTGGGGAATCAGGGGCAGGGAATCAGTGGCAGGGATTCAGAGGCGGGGAATCTGAGGCGGGGAATCAGAGGCAGGGAATCAGACACGGGGAATCAGAGGCGGGGAATCAGAGATGGCGAATCAGAGGCCGGGAATCAGAGGCAGGGAATCGGACGCCGGGAATCAGAGGCGGGGAATCAGAGCTGGGGAATCAGAGGCGGGGAATCAGAGTTGGGGAATCAGAGGCGGGGAATCAGATATGGGGAATCAGAGGTGGCGAATCAAAGGCGGTGAAACAGAGATGGGGAATCAGTGCAGGGAATCAGGGGCAGGGAATCAGAGCTGGGGAAACAGAGGCGGGGAATCAGATATGGGGAATCAGAGGTGGGGAATCAGGGGCGGGGAATCAGTGGCAGTGAATCAGAGCTGGGGAATCAGAGGTGGGGAATCAGAGCTGGGAAAACAGAGGCGGGGAATCAGATATGGGGAATGAGAGGTGGGGAATCAGGGGCGGGGAATCAGTGGCAGGGAATCAGAGGCCGGGAATAAAAGGCGGGGAATCAGAGCTGGGGAATCAGAGGCGGGGAATCAGAGTTGGGGAATCAGAGGAGGGGAATAAGATATGGGGAAACAGAGGCCGGGAATCAGAGGCAGGGAAACAGAGGCGGGGAATCAGATATGGGGAATCAGAGGTGGGGAATTAGAGGTTGCGAATCAGAGGCGGGGAATCAGAGGCGGGGAATCAGAGGCAGGGAATCGGATGTGCGGAATCAGAGATGGGGAATGAGAGGTGGGGATTCAGAGGTGGTGAATCAGAGAAGGGGAATCAGAGGCTGGGAATCAGAGGCAGGGAATCAGACGCAGGGAATCAGAGGCGGGGAATCATAGCTGGCGAATTAGAGGAGGGGAATCAGAGTTGGGGAATCAGAGGCGGGGAATCAGATATGGGGAAACAGAGGCGGGGAATCAGAGGCGGGGAAACAGAGGCGGGGAATCAGATATGGGGAATCAGAGGTGGGGAATCAGAGGCAGGGAATCAGATGTGCGGAATCAGAGATGGGGAATCAGAGGCAGGGAATCAGAATCAGAAGCAGGGAATCAGTGGCAGGGAAACAGAGGCCGGGAATAAAAGGCGGGGAATCAGAGGCAGGGAATCGGATGTGCGGAATCAGAGATGGGGATTCAGAGGTGGGGATTCAGAGGTGGTGAATCAGAGAAGGGGAATCAGAGGCTGGGAATCAGAGGCAGGGAATCAGATGCAGGGTATCAGAGGCGGGGAATCATAGCTGGCGAATTAGAGGAGGGGAATCAGAGTTGGGGAATCAGAGGCGGGGAATCAGATATGGGGAAACAGAGGCGGGGAATCAGAGGAAGGGAATCAGATGTGCGGAATCGGAGATGGGGAATCAGAGGCAGGGAATGAGAGGCGGGGAATCAGAGGTGGGGAATCATAGGCAGGGAATCGGATGTGCGGAATCAGAGATGGGGAATCAGAGGCCGGGAATCAGAGGTGGTGAATCAGAGATGGGGAATCAGTGGCGGGGAATCAGAGGCAGGGAATCAGACGCGGGGAATCAGAGGTGGGCAATCAGAGGCGGGGAATCAGATATGGGGAATCAGAGGCGGGGAATCAGAGGCGGGGAAACAGAGGCGGGGAATCAGATATGGGGAATCAGAGGTGGGGCATCTGAGGTTGTGAATCACAGATGGGGAATCAGAGGCGGGGAATCAGAGGCAGGGAATCAGACGCGGGGAATCAGAGGCGGGGATTCAGAGCTGGGGAATCAGAGGCGGGGAATCAGAGTTGGGGAATCAGAGGCGGGGAAACAGATATGGGGAATCAGAGGCAGGGAATCAGAGGCGGGAAAACAGAGGCGGGGAATCAGATATGGGGAATCAGAGGCGGGGAATCAGAGGCAGGGAATCAGACACGGGGAATCAGAGGCGGGGAATCAGAGATGGGGAATCAGAGGCGGGTAATCAGAGGCAGGGAATCGGATGCCGGGAATCAGAGGCGGGAAATCAGAGCTGGGGATTCAGAGGCGGGGAATCAGAGTTGGGGAATCAGAGGCGGCGAAGCAGATATGGGGAAATAGAGGCGGGGAATCAGATATGGGGAATTCAGAGGCGGGGAATCAGATATGGGGAATCAGAGGCTGGGAATCAGAGGGGGGGAAACAGAGGCGGGGAATAAGATATGGGGAATCAGAGGTGGGGAATGAGGGGCGGGGAATCAGTGGCAGGGAATCAGAGGCGGGGATTCAGAGGCGGAGAATCAAAGGAAGGGAATCATACACGGGGAATCAGAGGTGGGGAATCAGAGATGGGGAATCAGAGGCGGGGAATCACAGGCAGGGAATCAGACGCGGGGAATCAGAGGCGGGGAATCAGAGCTGGGGAATCAGATGTGGGGAATCAGAGTCGGGGAATCAGAGGCAGGGAATCGGTTGTGCGGAATCAGAGATGGGGAATCAGATGTGGGGAATCAGAGGCAGTGAATCAGAGATGGGGAATCAGAGGCGGGGAATCAGAGGCAAGAAATCAGACGGGGATTCAGAGGCTGGGAATCAGACGGGGGGAATCAAAGGCGGGGAATCAGAGCTGGTGAATCAGAGGCAGGGAATCAGAGTTGGGGATTCAGAGGCGGGGAATCAGATATGGGGAAACAGAGGCGGGGAATGAGAGGCGGGCAAGCAGAGGCGGAGAATTAGATATGGGGAATCAGAGGTGGGGAATCAGAGGTGGTGAATCAGAGATGGGGAATCACAGGCGGGGAATCAGAGGCAGCGAATAGAACGCGGGGAATCAGAGGCAGGGAATCAGAGCTGGGGAATCAGAGGCGGGGAATCAGATATGGGGAAACAGAGGCGGGGAATCAGAGGCGGGGAAACAGAGGCGGGGAATCAGACATGGGGAATCGGATGCGGGGAATCAGAGGCGGGGAATCAGAGCTGGGGAATCAGAGGCGGGGAATCAGAGTTGGGGCATCAGAGGTGGGGAATTAGATATGGGGAAACAGAGGCGGGGAATCAGAGGCGGGGAAACAGAGGCGGGGAATCAGATATGGGGAATCAGAGGTGGGGAATCAGAGGCAGGGAATCAGATGTGCGGAATCAGAGATGGGGAATCAGAGGCAGGGAATCAGAATCAGAAGCGGGGAATCAGAGGCCGGGAATCAGAGGCCGGGAATCAGATGCTGGGAATAAGAGGCCGGGAATCAGAGGTGGGGAAACAGAGTCCGGGAATCAGAGATGGGGATTCAGAGGCGGGGAATGAGATATGGAGAATCAGAGGCTGGGAATCAGAGGCGGGGAAACAGAGGTGGGGAATCAGATATGGGGAATCAGAGGTGGCGAATCAAAGGCGGTGAATCAGAGATGGGGAATCAGAGGCGGGGAATCAGAGACAGGGAATCAGATGCGGGGTTTCAGAGGAGGGGAATCAGAGGCAGGGAAGCAGAGGCGGGGAATCAGATATGGGGAATCAGAGGTGGGGAATTAGAGGTTGCGAATCAGAGGCGGGGAATCAGAGGCGGGGAATCAGAGGCAGGGAATCGGATGTGCGGAATCAGAGATGGGGAATCAGAGGTGGGGATTCAGAGGTGGTGAATCAGAGAAGGGGAATCAGAGGCTGGGAATCAGAGGCAGGGAATCAGACGCAGGGAATCAGAGGCGGGGAATCATAGCTGGCGAATTAGAGGAGGGGAATCAGAGATGGGGAATCAGAGGCGGGGAATCAGATATGGGGAAACAGAGGCGGGGAATCAGAGGCGGGGAAACAGAGGCTGGGAATCAGATATGGGGAATCAGAGGTGGGGAATCAGAGGCAGGGAATCAGATGTGCGGAATCAGAGATGGGGAATCAGAGGCAGGGAATCAGAATCAGAAGCAGGGAATCAGTGGCAGGGAATCAGAGGCCTGGAATAAAAGGCGGGGAATCAGAGGCAGGGAATCGGATGTGCGGAATCAGAGATGGGGAATCAGAGGTGGGGATTAAGAGGTGGTGAATCAGAGAAGGGGAATCAGAGGCTGGGAATCAGAGGCAGGGAATCAGATGCAGGGAATCAGAGGCGGGGAATCATAGCTGGCGAATTAGAGGAGGGGAATCAGAGTTGGGGAATCAGAGGCGGGGAATCAGATATGGGGAAACAGAGGCGGGGAATCAGAGGAAGGGAATCAGATGTGCGGAATCGGAGATGGGGAATCAGAGGCAGGGAATGAGAGGCGGGGAATCAGAGGTGGGGAATCATAGGCAGGGAATCGGATGTGCGGAATCAGAGATGGGGAATCAGAGGCCGGGAATCAGAGGTGGTGAATCAGAGATGGGGAATCAGTGGCGGGGAATCAGAGGCAGGGAATCAGACGCGGGGAATCAGAGGTGGGCAATCAGAGGCGGGGAATCAGATATGGGGAATCAGAGGCGGGGAATCAGAGGCGGGGAAACAGAGGCGGGGAATCAGATATGGGGAATCAGAGGTGGGGCATCAGAGGTTGTGAATCACAGATGGGGAATCAGAGGCGGGGAATCAGAGGCAGGGAATCAAACGCGGGGAATTAGAGGCGGGGATTCAGAGCTGGGGAATCAGAGGTGGGGAATCAGAGTTGGGGAATCAGAGGCGGGGAATCAGATATGGGGAATCAGAGGCAGGGAATCAGAGGCGGGAAAACAGAGGCGGGGAATCAGATATGGGGAATCAGAGGCGGGGAATCAGAGGCAGGGAATCAGACACGGGGAATCAGAGGCGGGGAATCAGAGATGGGGAATCAGAGGCGGGTAATCAGAGGCAGGGAATCGGATGCCGGGAATCAGAGGCGGGAAATCAGAGCTGGGGAATCAGAGGCGGGGAATCAGAGTTGGGGAATCAGAGGCGGCGAATCAAATATGGGGAAATAGAGGCGGGGAATCAGATATGGGGAATTCAGAGGCGGGGAATCAGATATGGGGAATCAGAGGCTGGGAATCAGAGGGTGGGAAACAGAGGCGGGGAATAAGATATGGGGAATCAGAGGTGGGGAATCAGGGGCGGGGAATCAGTGGCAGGGAATCAGAGGCGGGGAATCAGAGGCGGGGAATCAAAGGAAGGGAATCATACACGGGGAATCAGAGGTGGGGAATCAGAGATGGGGAATCAGAGGCGGGGAATCACAGGCAGGGAATCAGATGCGGGGAATCAGAGGCGGGGAATCAGAGCTGGGGAATCAGAGGTGGGGAATCAGAGTCAGGGAATCAGAGGCAGGGAATCGGTTGTGCGGAATCAGAGATGGGGAATCAGATGTGGGGAATGGGAGGCAGTGAATCAGAGATGGGGAATCAGAGGCGGGGAATCGGAGGCAAGAAATCAGACGGGGATTCAGAGGCTGGGAATCAGACGGGGGGAATCAAAGGCGGGGAATCAGAGCTGGTGAATCAGAGGCAGGGAATCAGAGTTGGGGATTCAGAGGCGGGGAATCAGATATGGGGAAACAGAGGCGGGGAATGAGAGGCGGGCAAGCAGAGGCGGGGAATTAGATATGGGGAATCAGAGGTGGGGAATCAGAGGTGGTGAATCAGAGATGGGGTATCACAGGCGGGGAATCAGAGGCAGCGAATAGAACGCGGGGAATCAGAGGCAGGGAATCAGAGCTGGGGAATCAGAGGCGGGGAATCAGATATGGGGAAAAAGAGGCGGGGAATCAGAGGCGGGGAAACAGAGGCGGGGAATCAGACATGGGGAATCGGATGCGGGGAATCAGAGGCGGGGAATCAGAGCTGGGGAATCAGAGGCGGGGAATCAGAGTTGGGGCATCAGAGGTGGGGAATTAGATATGGGGAAACAGAGGCGGGGAATCAGAGGCGGGGAAACAGAGGCGGGGAATCAGATATGGGGAATCAGAGGTGGGGAATCAGAGGCAGGGAATCAGATGTGCGGAATCAGAGATGGGGAATCAGAGGCAGGGAATCAGAATCAGAAGCGGGGAATCAGAGGCCGGGAATCAGAGGCCGGGAATCAGATGCTGGGAATAAGAGGCCGGGAATCAGAGGTGGGGAATCAGAGTCCGGGAATCAGAGATGGGGATTCAGAGGCGGGGAATGAGATATGGATAATCAGAGGCGGGGAATCAGAGGCGGGGAAACAGAGGTGGGGAATCAGATATGGGGAATCAGAGGCAGGGAATCAGATGCGGGGATTCAGAGGCGGGGAATCAGAGGTGGGCAATCAGAGCCGGGGAATCAGATATGGGGAATCAGAGGCGGGGAATCAGAGGCGGGGAAACAGAGGCGGGGAATCAGATATGGGGAATCAGAGGTGGGGAATCAGAGGTTGTGAATCAGAGATGGGGAATCAAGGTGGGGAATCAGAGGGAGGGAATCAGACGCGGGGAATCAGAGGCGGGGATCCAGAGCTGGGGAATCAGAGGCGGGGAATCAGAGTTGTGGAATCAGAGGCAGGGAATCAGATATGGGGAATCAGAGGCGGGGAATCAGAGGCGGGGAAACAGTGGCAGGGAATCAGAGGCGGGGAATCTGAGGCGGGGAATCAGAGGCAGGGAATCAGACACGGGGAATCAGAGGCGGGGAATCAGAGATGGCGAATCAGAGGCCGGGAATCAGAGGCAGGGAATCGGACGCCGGGAATCAGAGGCGGGGAATCAGAGCTGGGGAATCAGAGGCGGGGAATCAGAGTTGGGGAATCAGAGGCGGGGAATCAGATATGGGGAAATAGAGGCGGGGAATCAGATATGGGGAATCAGAGGTGTGGAATCAGAGGTTGGGAATCAGAGGCAGGGAATCAGAGGCGGGGAAACAGAGGCGGTGAAACAGAGATGGGGAATCAGGGCAGGGAATCAGAGGCAGGAAATCAGAGCTGGGGAAACAGAGGCGGGGAATCAGATATGGGGAATCAGAGGTGGGGAATCAGACACGGGGAATCAGAGATGGGGAATCAGAGTCAGGGAATCAGAATCAGAAGCGGGGAATCAGAGGCCGGGAATCAGAGGCCGGGAATCAGATGCTGGGAATAAGAGGCCGGGAATCAGAGGTGGGGAATCAGAGTCCGGGAATCAGAGATGGGGATTCAGAGGCGGGGAATGAGATATGGAGAATCAGAGGCGGGGAATCAGAGGCGGGGAAACAGAGGTGGGGAATCAGATATGGGGAATCAGAGGTGGCGAATCAAAGGCGGTGAATCAGAGATGGGGAATCAGAGGCGGGGAATCAGAGGCAGGGAATCAGATGCGGGGATTCAGAGGCGGGGAATCAGAGCTGGCGAATCAGAGGCGGGAAATCAGAGGTGGGCAATCAGAGCCGGCGAATCAGATATGGGGAATCAGAGGCGGGGAATCAGAGGCAGGGAAACAGAGGCGGGGAATCAGATATGGGGAATCAGAGGTGGGGAATCAGAGGTTGTGAATCAGAGATGGGGAATCAAGGCGGGGAATCAGAGGGAGGGAATCAGACGCGGGGAATCAGAGGCGGGGATTCAGAGCTGGGGAATCAGAGGCGGGGAATCAGAGTTGTGGAATCAGAGGCAGGGAATCAGATATGGGGAATCAGAGGCGGGGAATCAGAGGCGGGGAAACAGAGGCGGGGAATCAGATATGGGGAATCAGAGGTGGGGAATCAGGGGCAGGGAATCAGTGGCAGGGATTCAGAGGCGGGGAATCTGAGGCGGGGAATCAGAGGCAGGGAATCAGACACGGGGAATCAGAGGCGGGGAATCAGAGATGGCGAATCAGAGGCCGGGAATCAGAGGCAGGGAATCGGACGCCGGGAATCAGAGGCGGGGAATCAGAGCTGGGGAATCAGAGGCGGGGAATCAGAGTTGGGGAATCAGAGGCGGGGAATCAGATATGGGGAATCAGAGGTGGCGAATCAAAGGCGGTGAAACAGAGATGGGGAATCAGTGCAGGGAATCAGGGGCAGGGAATCAGAGCTGGGGAAACAGAGGCGGGGAATCAGATATGGGGAATCAGAGGTGGGGAATCAGGGGCGGGGAATCAGTGGCAGTGAATCAGAGCTGGGGAATCAGAGGTGGGGAATCAGAGCTGGGAAAACAGAGGCGGGGAATCAGATATGGGGAATGAGAGGTGGGGAATCAGGGGCGGGGAATCAGTGGCAGGGAATCAGAGGCCGGGAATAAAAGGCGGGGAATCAGAGCTGGGGAATCAGAGGCGGGGAATCAGAGTTGGGGAATCAGAGGAGGGGAATAAGATATGGGGAAACAGAGGCCGGGAATCAGAGGCAGGGAAACAGAGGCGGGGAATCAGATATGGGGAATCAGAGGTGGGGAATTAGAGGTTGCGAATCAGAGGCGGGGAATCAGAGGCGGGGAATCAGAGGCAGGGAATCGGATGTGCGGAATCAGAGATGGGGAATGAGAGGTGGGGATTCAGAGGTGGTGAATCAGAGAAGGGGAATCAGAGGCTGGGAATCAGAGGCAGGGAATCAGACGCAGGGAATCAGAGGCGGGGAATCATAGCTGGCGAATTAGAGGAGGGGAATCAGAGTTGGGGAATCAGAGGCGGGGAATCAGATATGGGGAAACAGAGGCGGGGAATCAGAGGCGGGGAAACAGAGGCGGGGAATCAGATATGGGGAATCAGAGGTGGGGAATCAGAGGCAGGGAATCAGATGTGCGGAATCAGAGATGGGGAATCAGAGGCAGGGAATCAGAATCAGAAGCAGGGAATCAGTGGCAGGGAAACAGAGGCCGGGAATAAAAGGCGGGGAATCAGAGGCAGGGAATCGGATGTGCGGAATCAGAGATGGGGATTCAGAGGTGGGGATTCAGAGGTGGTGAATCAGAGAAGGGGAATCAGAGGCTGGGAATCAGAGGCAGGGAATCAGATGCAGGGTATCAGAGGCGGGGAATCATAGCTGGCGAATTAGAGGAGGGAAATCAGAGTTGGGGAATCAGAGGCGGGGAATCAGATATGGGGAAACAGAGGCGGGGAATCAGAGGAAGTGAATCAGATGTGCGGAATCGGAGATGGGGAATCAGAGGCAGGGAATGAGAGGCGGGGAATCAGAGGTGGGGAATCATAGGCAGGGAATCGGATGTGCGGAATCAGAGATGGGGAATCAGAGGCCGGGAATCAGAGGTGGTGAATCAGAGATGGGGAATCAGTGGCGGGGAATCAGAGGCAGGGAATCAGACGCGGGGAATCAGAGGTGGGCAATCAGAGGCGGGGAATCAGATATGGGGAATCAGAGGCGGGTAATCAGAGGCGGGGAAACAGAGGCGGGGAATCAGATATGGGGAATCAGAGGTGGGGCATCTGAGGTTGTGAATCACAGATGGGGAATCAGAGGCGGGGAATCAGAGGCAGGGAATCAGACGCGGGGAATCAGAGGCGGGGATTCAGAGCTGGGGAATCAGAGGCGGGGAATCAGAGTTGGGGAATCAGAGGCGGGGAAACAGATATGGGGAATCAGAGGCAGGGAATCAGAGGCGGGAAAACAGAGGCGGGGAATCAGATATGGGGAATCAGAGGCGGGGAATCAGAGGCAGGGAATGAGACACGGGGAATCAGAGGCGGGGAATCAGAGATGGGGAATCAGAGGCGGGTAATCAGAGGCAGGGAATCGGATGCCGGGAATCAGAGGCGGGAAATCAGAGCTGGGGATTCAGAGGCGGGGAATCAGAGTTGGGGAATCAGAGGCGGCGAAGCAGATATGGGGAAATAGAGGCGGGGAATCAGATATGGGGAATTCAGAGGCGGGGAATCAGATATGGGGAATCAGAGGCTGGGAATCAGAGGGGGGGAAACAGAGGCGGGGAATAAGATATGGGGAATCAGAGGTGGGGAATGAGGGGCGGGGAATCAGTGGCAGGGAATCAGAGGCGGGGAATCAGAGGCGGAGAATCAAAGGAAGGGAATCATACACGGGGAATCAGAGGTGGGGAATCAGAGATGGGGAATCAGAGGCGGGGAATCACAGGCAGGGTATCAGACGCGGGGAATCAGAGGCGGGGAATCAGAGCTGGGGAATCAGATGTGGGGAATCAGAGTCGGGGAATCAGAGGCAGGGAATCGGTTGTGCGGAATCAGAGATGGGGAATCAGATGTGGGGAATCAGAGGCAGTGAATCAGAGATGGGGAATCAGAGGCGGGGAATCAGAGGCAAGAAATCAGACGGGGATTCAGAGGCTGGGAATCAGACGGGGGGAATCAAAGGCGGGGAATCAGAGCTGGTGAATCAGAGGCAGGGAATCAGAGTTGGGGATTCAGAGGCGGGGAATCAGATATGGGGAAACAGAGGCGGGGAATGAGAGGCGGGCAAGCAGAGGCGGGGAATTAGATATGGGGAATCAGAGGTGGGGAATCAGAGGTGGTGAATCAGAGATGGGGAATCACAGGCGGGGAATCAGAGGCAGCGAATAGAACGCGGGGAATCAGAGGCAGGGAATCAGAGCTGGGGAATCAGAGGCGGGGAATCAGATATGGGGAAACAGAGGCGGGGAATCAGAGGCGGGGAAACAGAGGCGGGGAATCAGACATGGGGAATCGGATGCGGGGAATCAGAGGCGGGGAATCAGAGCTGGGGAATCAGAGGCGGGGAATCAGAGTTGGGGCATCAGAGGTGGGGAATTAGATATGGGGAAACAGAGGCGGGGAATCAGAGGCGGGGAAACAGAGGCGGGGAATCAGATATGGGGAATCAGAGGTGGGGAATCAGAGGCAGGGAATCAGATGTGCGGAATCAGAGATGGGGAATCAGAGGCAGGGAATCAGAATCAGAAGCGGGGAATCAGAGGCCGGGAATCAGAGGCCGGGAATCAGATGCTGGGAATAAGAGGCCGGGAATCAGAGGTGGGGAATCAGAGTCCGGGAATCAGAGATGGGGATTCAGAGGCGGGGAATGAGATATGGAGAATCAGAGGCTGGGAATCAGAGGCGGGGAAACAGAGGTGGGGAATCAGATATGGGGAATCAGAGGTGGCGAATCAAAGGCGGTGAATCAGAGATGGGGAATCAGAGGCGGGGAATCAGAGACAGGGAATCAGATGCGGGGTTTCAGAGGAGGGGAATCAGAGGCAGGGAAGCAGAGGCGGGGAATCAGATATGGGGAATCAGAGGTGGGGAATTAGAGGTTGCGAATCAGAGGCGGGGAATCAGAGGCGGGGAATCAGAGGCAGGGAATCGGATGTGCGGAATCAGAGATGGGGAATCAGAGGTGGGGATTCAGAGGTGGTGAATCAGAGAAGGGGAATCAGAGGCTGGGAATCAGAGGCAGGGAATCAGACGCAGGGAATCAGAGGCGGGGAATCATAGCTGGCGAATTAGAGGAGGGGAATCAGAGATGGGGAATCAGAGGCGGGGAATCAGATATGGGGAAACAGAGGCGGGGAATCAGAGGCGGGGAAACAGAGGCTGGGAATCAGATATGGGGAATCAGAGGTGGGGAATCAGAGGCAGGGAATCAGATGTGCGGAATCAGAGATGGGGAATCAGAGGCAGGGAATCAGAATCAGAAGCAGGGAATCAGTGGCAGGGAATCAGAGGCCGGGAATAAAAGGCGGGGAATCAGAGGCAGGGAATCGGATGTGCGGAATCAGAGATGGGGAATCAGAGGTGGGGATTAAGAGGTGGTGAATCAGAGAAGGGGAATCAGAGGCTGGGAATCAGAGGCAGGGAATCAGATGCAGGGAATCAGAGGCGGGGAATCATAGCTGGCGAATTAGAGGAGGGGAATCAGAGTTGGGGAATCAGAGGCGGGGAATCAGATATGGGGAAACAGAGGCGGGGAATCAGAGGAAGGGAATCAGATGTGCGGAATCGGAGATGGGGAATCAGAGGCAGGGAATGAGAGGCGGGGAATCAGAGGTGGGGAATCATAGGCAGGGAATCGGATGTGCGGAATCAGAGATGGGGAATCAGAGGCCGGGAATCAGAGGTGGTGAATCAGAGATGGGGAATCAGTGGCGGGGAATCAGAGGCAGGGAATCAGACGCGGGGAATCAGAGGTGGGCAATCAGAGGCGGGGAATCAGATATGGGGAATCAGAGGCGGGGAATCAGAGGCGGGGAAACAGAGGCGGGGAATCAGATATGGGGAATCAGAGGTGGGGCATCAGAGGTTGTGAATCACAGATGGGGAATCAGAGGCGGGGAATCAGAGGCAGGGAATCAGACACGGGGAATTAGAGGCGGGGATTCAGAGCTGGGGAATCAGAGGTGGGGAATCAGAGTTGGGGAATCAGAGGCGGGGAATCAGATATGGGGAATCAGAGGCAGGGAAACAGAGGCGGGAAAACAGAGGCGGGGAATCAGATATGGGGAATCAGAGGCGGGGAATCAGAGGCAGGGAATCAGACACGGGGAATCAGAGGCGGGGAATCAGAGATGGGGAATCAGAGGCGGGTAATCAGAGGCAGGGAATCGGATGCCGGGAATCAGAGGCGGGAAATCAGAGCTGGGGAATCAGAGGCGGGGAATCAGAGTTGGGGAATCAGAGGCGGCGAATCAAATATGGGGAAATAGAGGCGGGGAATCAGATATGGGGAATTCAGAGGCGGGGAATCAGATATGGGGAATCAGAGGCTGGGAATCAGAGGGGGGGAAACAGAGGCGGGGAATAAGATATGGGGAATCAGAGGTGGGGAATCAGGGGCGGGGAATCAGTGGCAGGGAATCAGAGGCGGGGAATCAGAGGCGGGGAATCAAAGGAAGGGAATCATACACGGGGAATCAGAGGTGGGGAATCAGAGATGGGGAATCAGAGGCGGGGAATCACAGGCAGGGAATCAGACGCGGGGAATCAGAGGCGGGGAATCAGAGCTGGGGAATCAGAGGTGGGGAATCAGAGTCGGGGAATCAGAGGCAGGGAATCGGTTGTGCGGAATCAGAGATGGGGAATCAGATGTGGGGAATGGGAGGCAGTGAATCAGAGATGGGGAATCAGAGGCGGGGAATCGGAGGCAAGAAATCAGACGGGGATTCAGAGGCTGGGAATCAGACGGGGGGAATCAAAGGCGGGGAATCAGAGCTGGTGAATCAGAGGCAGGGAATCAGAGTTGGGGATTCAGAGGCGGGGAATCAGATATGGGGAAACAGAGGCGGGGAATGAGAGGCGGGCAAGCAGAGGCGGGGAATTAGATATGGGGAATCAGAGGTGGGGAATCAGAGGTGGTGAATCAGAGATGGGGTATCACAGGCGGGGAATCAGAGGCAGCGAATAGAACGCGGGGAATCAGAGGCAGGGATTCAGAGCTGGGGAATCAGAGGCGGGGAATCAGATATGGGGAAAAAGAGGCGGGGAATCAGAGGCGGGGAAACAGAGGCGGGGAATCAGACATGGGGAATCGGATGCGGGGAATCAGAGGCGGGGAATCAGAGCTGGGGAATCAGAGGCGGGGAATCAGAGTTGGGGCATCAGAGGTGGGGAATTAGATATGGGGAAACAGAGGCGGGGAATCAGAGGTGGGGAAACAGAGGCGGGGAATCAGATATGGGGAATCAGAGGTGGGGAATCAGAGGCAGGGAATCAGATGTGCGGAATCAGAGATGGGGAATCAGAGGCAGGGAATCAGAATCAGAAGCGGGGAATCAGAGGCCGGGAATCAGAGGCCGGGAATCAGATGCTGGGAATAAGAGGCCGGGAATCAGAGGTGGGGAATCAGAGTCCGGGAATCAGAGATGGGGATTCAGAGGCGGGGAATGAGATATGGATAATCAGAGGCGGGGAATCAGAGGCGGGGAAACAGAGGTGGGGAATCAGATATGGGGAATCAGAGGCAGGGAATCAGATGCGGGGATTCAGAGGCGGGGAATCAGAGGTGGGCAATCAGAGCCGGGGAATCAGATATGGGGAATCAGAGGCGGGGAATCAGAGGCGGGGAAACAGAGGCGGGGAATCAGATATGGGGAATCAGAGGTGGGGAATCAGAGGTTGTGAATCAGAGATGGGGAATCAAGGTGGGGAATCAGAGGGAGGGAATCAGACGCGGGGAATCAGAGGCGGGGATTCAGAGCTGGGGAATCAGAGGCGGGGAATCAGAGTTGTGGAATCAGAGGCAGGGAATCAGATATGGGGAATCAGAGGCGGGGAATCAGAGGCGGGGAAAAAGAGGCGGGGAATCAGATATGGGGAATCAGAGGTGGGGAATCAGGGGCAGGGAATCAGTGGCAGGGAATCAGAGGCGGGGAATCTGAGGCGGGGAATCAGAGGCAGGGAATCAGACACGGGGAATCAGAGGCGGGGAATCAGAGATGGCGAATCAGAGGCCGGGAATCAGAGGCAGGGAATCGGACGCCGGGAATCAGAGGCGGGGAATCAGAGCTGGGGAATCAGAGGCGGGGAATCAGAGTTGGGGAATCAGAGGCGGGGAATCAGATATGGGGAAATAGAGGCGGGGAATCAGATATGGGGAATCAGAGGTTGGGAATCAGAGGCAGGGAATCAGAGGCGGGGAAACAGAGGCGGTGAAACAGAGATGGGGAATCAGGGCAGGGAATCAGAGGCAGGAAATCAGAGCTGGGGAAACAGAGGCGGGGAATCAGATATGGGGAATCAGAGGTGGGGAATCAGACACGGGGAATCAGAGGCGGGGAATCAGAGATGGCGAATCAGAGGCCGGGAATCAGAGGCAGGGAATCGGACGCCGGGAATCAGAGGCGGGGAATCAGAGCTGGGGAATCAGAGGCGGGGAATCAGAGTTGGGGAATCAGAGGCGGGGAATCAGATATGGGGAAATAGAGGCGGGGAATCAGATATGGGGAATCAGAGGTGTGGAATCAGAGGTTGGGAATCAGAGGCAGGGAATCAGAGGCGGGGAAACAGAGGCGGTGAAACAGAGATGGGGAATCAGGGCAGGGAATCAGAGGCAGGAAATCAGAGCTGGGGAAACAGAGGCGGGGAATCAGATATGGGGAATCAGAGGTGGGGAATCAGGGGCGGGGAATCAGTGGCAGGGAATCAGAGCTGGGGAATCAGAGGTGGTGAATCAGAGCTGGGGAAACAGAGGCGGGGAATCAGATATGGGGAATCAGAGGTGGGGAATCAGGGGCGGGGAATCAGTGGCAGGGAATCAGAGGCCGGGAATAAAAGGCGGGGAATCAGAGCTGGGGAATCAGAGGCGGGGAATCAGAGTTGGGGAATCAGAGGAGGGGAATCAGATATGGGGAAACAGAGGCCGGGAATCAGAGGCAGGGAAACAGAGGCGGGGAATCAGATATGGGGAATCAGAGGTGGGGAATTAGAGGTTGCGAATCAGAGGCGGGGAATCAGAGGCGGGGAATCAGAGGCAGGGAATCGGATGTGCGGAATCAGAGATGGGGAATCAGAGGTGGGGATTCAGAGGTGGTGAATCAGAGAAGGGGAATCAGAGGCTGGGAATCAGAGGCAGGGAATCAGACGCAGGGAATCAGAGGCGCGGAATCATAGCTGGCGAATTAGAGGAGGGGTATCAGCGTTGGGGAATCAGAGGCGGGGAATCAGAGGTTGTGAATCAGAGATGGGGAATCAAGGCGGGGAATCAGAGGGAGGGAATCAGACGCGGGGAATCAGAGGCGGGGAATCAGACGGGGATTCAGAGGCTGGGAATCAGACGGGGGGAATCAAAGGCGGGGAATCAGAGCTGGTGAATCAGAGGCAGGGAATCAGAGTTGGGGATTCAGAGGCGGGGAATCAGATATGGGGAAACAGAGGCGGGGAATGAGAGGCGGGCAAGCAGAGGCGGGGAATTAGATATGGGGAATCAGAGGTGGGGATTCAGAGATGGTGAATCAGAGATGGGGAATCACAGGCGGGGAATCAGAGGCAGCGAATAGAACGCGGGGATTCAGAGGCAGGGAATCAGAGCTGGGGAATCAGAGGCGGGGAATTAGATATGGGGAATCAGAGGTGGGGATTCAGAGGTGGTGAATCAGAGATGGGGAATCACAGGCGGGGAATCAGAGGAAGCGAATAGAACGCGGGGATTCAGAGGCAGGGAATCAGAGCTGGGGAATCAGAGGCGGGGAATCAGAGGCGGGGAAACAGAGGCGGGGAATCAGACATGGGGAATCGGTTGCGGGGAATCAGAGGCGGGTAATCAGAGCTGGGGAATCAGAGCGGGGAATCAGATATGGGGAATCAGAGGTGGCGAATCAAAGGCGGTGAAACAGAGATGGGGAATCAGTGCAGGGAATCAGGGGCAGGGAATCAGAGCTGGGGAAACAGAGGCGGGGAATCAGATATGGGGAATCAGAGGTGGGGAATCAGGGGCGGGGAATCAGTGGCAGGGAATCAGAGCTGGGGAATCAGAGGTGGGGAATCAGAGCTGGGGAAACAGAGGCGGGGAATCAGATATGGGGAATCAGAGGTGGGGAATCAGGGGCGGGGAATCAGTGGCAGGGAATCAGAGGCCGGGAATAAAAGGCGGGGAATCAGAGCTGGGGAATCAGAGGCGGGGAATCAGAGTTGGGGAATCAGAGGAGGGGAATCAGATATGGGGAAACAGAGGCCGGGAATCAGAGGCAGGGAAACAGAGGCGGGGAATCAGATATGGGGAATCAGAGGTGGGGAATTAGAGGTTGCGAATCAGAGGCGGGGAATCAGAGGCGGGGAATCAGAGGCAGGGAATCGGATGTGCGGAATCAGAGATTGGGAATGAGAGGTGGGGATTCAGAGGTGGTGAATCAGAGAAGGGGAATCAGAGGCTGGGAATCAGAGGCAGGGAATCAGACGCAGGGAATCAGAGGCGGGGAATCATAGCTGGCGAATTAGAGGAGGGGAATCAGAGTTGGGGAATCAGAGGCGGGGAATCAGATATGGGGAAACAGAGGCGGGGAATCAGAGGCGGGGAAACAGAGGCGGGGAATCAGATATGGGGAATCAGAGGTGGGGAATCAGAGGCAGGGAATCAGATGTGCGGAATCAGAGATGGGGAATCAGAGGCAGGGAATCAGAATCAGAAGCAGGGAATCAGTGGCAGGGAAACAGAGGCCGGGAATAAAAGGCGGGGAATCAGAGGCAGGGAATCGGATGTGCGGAATCAGAGATGGGGAATCAGAGGTGGGGATTCAGAGGTGGTGAATCAGAGAAGGGGAATCAGAGGCTGGGAATCAGAGGCAGGGAATCAGATGCAGGGAATCAGAGGCGGGGAATCATAGCTGGCGAATTAGAGGAGGGGAATCAGAGTTGGGGAATCAGAGGCGGGGAATCAGATATGGGGAAACAGAGGCGGGGAATCAGAGGAAGGGAATCAGATGTGCGGAATCGGAGATGGGGAATCAGAGGCAGGGAATGAGAGGCGGGGAATCAGAGGTGGGGTATCATAGGCAGGGAATCGGATGTGCGGAATCAGAGATGGGGAATCAGAGGCCGGGAATCAGAGGTGGTGAATCAGAGATGGGGAATCAGTGGCGGGGAATCAGAGGCAGGGTATCAGACGCGGGGAATCAGAGGTGGGCAATCAGAGGCAGGGAATCAGATATGGGGAATCAGAGGTGGTGCATCTGAGGTTGTGAATCACAGATGGGGAATCAGAGGCGGGGAATCAGAGGCAGGGAATCAGACGCGGGGAATCAGAGGCGGGGATTCAGAGCTGGGGAATCAGAGGCGGGGAATCAGAGTTGGGGAATCAGAGGCGGGGAATCAGAGGCAGGGAATCAGAGGCAGGGAATCAGACGCGGGGAATCTGAGGCGGGGAATCAGAGCTGGGGAATCAGAGGTGGGGAATCAGAGTTGGGGAATCAGAGGCAGGGAATTGGATGAGCGGAATCAGAGATGGGGAATCAGAGGTGGGGAATCAGAGGCGGTGAATCAGAGATGGGGAATCAGAGGCGGGGAATCAGAGGCAGGAAATCAGACACGGGGATTCAGAGGCTGGGAATCAGACGGGGGGAATCAAAGGCGGGGAATCAGAGCTTGGGAATCTGAGGCAGGGAATCAGAGGCAGGGAATCAGAGGCTTGGAATCAGATGCATGGAATCAGATGCGGGGAATCAGAGGCGGGGAATCAGAGCTGGGGAATCAGAGGTGGGGAATCAGATTTGGGGAATCAGAGGCGGGGACTTAGATATTGGGAAACAGAGGCGGGGAATCAGAGGTGGGGAAACCCAGGCGGGGAATCAGATATGGGGAATCAGAGGTGGGGAATCAGAGGCAAGGAATCAGATGTGCGGAATCAGAGATGGGGAATCAGAGGCAGGGTATCAGCATCAGAAGCAGGGAATCAGAGGCCGGGAATCAGAGGCCGGAATCAGATGCTGGGAATCAGAGGCCTGGAATCAGAGGCGGGGAATCAGAGGCAGGGAATCAGATGCGGGGAATCAGAGGCGGGGAATCAGAGCTGGGGAATCAGAGGCGGGGTATTAGAGTTGGGGAATCAGAGGCGGGGAATCAGATATGGGGAAACAGAGGTGGGGAATCAGAGGCGGGGAAACAGAGGCAGGGAATCAGATATGGGGAATGAGAGGCGGGGAATCAGAGGTGGGGAATCATAGGCAGGGAATCGGATGTGCGGAATCAGAGATGGGGAATCAGTGGCGGGGAAACAGAGGCGGGGAATCAGATATGGGGAAACAGAGGTGGGGAATCAGAGGCGGGGAAACAGAGGCGGGGAATCAGATATGGGGAAACAGAGGTGGGGAATCAGAGGCCGGGAATCAGAGGCCGGGAATCAGAGGTGGTGAATCAGAGATGGGGAATCAGTGGCGGGGAATCAGAGGCAGGGAATCAGACGCGGGGAATCAGAGGTGGGCAATCAGAGGCGGGGAATCAGATATGGGGAATCAGAGGCGGGGAATCAAAGGCGGGGAAACAGAGGCGGGGAATCAGATATGGGGAATCAGAGGTGGGGCATCAGAGGTTGTGAATCACAGATGGGGAATCAGAGGCGGGGAATCAGAGGCAGGGAATCAGACGCGGGGAATCAGAGGCGGGGATTCAGAGCTGGGGAATCAGAGGTGGGGAATCAGAGTTGGGGAATCAGAGGCGGGGAATCAGATATGGGGAATCAGAGGCAGGGAATCAGAGGCGGGAAAACAGAGGCGGGGAATCAGATATGGGGAATCAGAGGCGGGGAATCAGAGGCAGGGAATCAGACACGGGGAATCAGAGGCGGGGAATCAGAGATGTGGAATCAGAGGCGGGGAATCAGAGGCAGGGAATCGGATGACGGGGAATCAGAGGCGGGAAATCAGAGCTGGGGAATCAGAGGCGGGGAATCAGAGTTGGGGAATCAGAGGCGGCGAAGCAGATATGGGGAAATAGAGGCGGGGAATCAGATATGGGGAATTCAGAGGCGGGGAATCAGATATGGGGAATCAGAGGCTGGGAATCAGAGGGGGGGAAACAGAGGCGGGAAATAAGATATGGGGAATCAGAGGTGGGGAATAAGGGGCGGGGAATCAGTGGCAGGGAATCAGAGGCGGGGAATCAGAGGCGGGGAATCAAAGGAAGGGAATCATACACGGGGAATCAGAGGTGGGGAATCAGAGATGGGGAATCAGAGGCGGGGAATCACAGGCAGGGAATCAGACGCGGGGAATCAGAGGCGGGGAATCAGAGCTGGGGAATCAGAGGTGGGGAATCAGAGTCGGGGAATCAGAGGCAGGGAAACGGTTGTGCGGAATCAGAGATGGGGAATCAGATGTAGGGAATCAGAGGCAGTGAATCAGAGATGGGGAATCAGAGGCGGGGAATCAGAGGCAAGAAATCAGACGGGGATTCAGAGGCTGGGAATCAGACGGGGGGAATCAAAGGCGGGGAATCAGAGCTGGTGAATCAGAGGCAGGGAATCAGAGTTGGGGATTCAGAGGCGGGGAATCAGATATGGGGAAACAGAGGCGGGGAATGAGAGGCGGGCAAGCAGAGGCGGGGAATTAGATATGGGGAATCAGAGGTGCGGAAATCAGAGGTGGTGAATCAGAGATGGGGAATCACAGGCGGGGAATCAGAGGCAGCGAATAGAACGCGGGGAATCAGAGGCAGGGAATCAGAGCTGGGGAATCAGAGGCGGGGAATCAGATATGGGGAAACAGAGGCGGGGAATCAGAGGCGGGGAAACAGAGGCGGGGAATCAGACATGGGGAATCGGATGCGGGGAATCAGAGGCGGGGAATCAGAGCTGGGGAATCAGAGGCGGGGAATCAGAGTTGGGGCATCAGAGGTGGGGAATTAGATATGGGGAAACAGAGGCGGGGAATCAGAGGCGGGGAAACAGAGGCGGGGAATCAGATATGGGGAATCAGAGGTGGGGAATCAGAGGCAGGGAATCAGAGGCGGGGAATCAGACATGGGGAATCGGATGCGGGGAATCAGAGGCGGGGAATCAGAGCTGGGGAATCAGAGGCGGGGAATCAGAGTTGGGGCATCAGAGGTGGGGAATTAGATATGGGGAAACAGAGGCGGGGAATCAGAGGCGGGGAAACAGAGGCGGGGAATCAGATATGGGGAATCAGAGGTGGGGAATCAGAGGCAGGGAATCAGATGTGCGGAATCAGAGATGGGGAATCAGAGTCAGGGAATCAGAATCAGAAGCGGGGAATCAGAGGCCGGGAATCAGAGGCCGGGAATCAGATGCTCGGAATAAGAGGCCGGGAATCAGAGGTGGGGAATCAGAGTCCGGGAATCAGAGATGGGGATTCAGAGGCGGGGAATGAGATATGGAGAATCAGAGGCGGGGAATCAGAGGCGGGGAAACAGAGGTGGGAATCAGATATGGGGAATCAGAGGTGGCGAATCAAAGGCGGTGAATCAGAGATGGGGAATCAGAGGCGGGGAATCAGAGGCAGGGAATCAGATGCGGGGATTCAGAGGCGGGGAATCAGAGCTGGCGAATCAGAGGCGGGGAATCAGAGGTGGGCAATCAGAGCCGGCGAATCAGATATGGGGAATCAGAGGCGGGGAATCAGAGGCGGGGAAACAGAGGTGGGGAATCAGATATGGGGAATCAGAGGTGGGGAATCAGAGGTTGTGAATCAGAGATGGGGAATCAAGGCGGGGAATCAGAGGGAGGGAATCAGACGCGGGGAATCAGAGGCGGGGATTCAGAGCTGGGGAATCAGAGGCGGGGAATCAGAGTTGTGGAATCAGAGGCAGGGAATCAGATATGGGGAATCAGAGGCGGGGAATCAGAGGCGGGGAAACAGAGGCGGGGTATCAGATATGAGGAATCAGAGGTGGGGAATCAGGGGCAGGGAATCAGTGGCAGGGAATCAGAGGCGGGGAATCTGAGGCGGGGAATCAGAGGCAGGGAATCAGACACGGGGAATCAGAGGCGGGGAATCAGAGATGGCGAATCAGAGGCCGGGAATCAGAGGCAGGGAATCGGACGCCGGGAATCAGAGGCGGGGAATCAGAGCTGGGGAATCAGAGGCGGGGAATCAGAGTTGGGGAATCAGAGGCGGGGAATCAGATATGGGGAATCAGAGGTGGCGAATCAAAGGCGGTGAAACAGAGATGGGGTATCAGTGCAGGGAATCAGGGGCAGGGAATCAGAGCTGGGGAAACAGAGGCGGGGAATCAGATATGGGGAATCAGAGGTGGGGAATCAGGGGCGGGGAATCAGTGGCAGGGAATCAGAGCTGGGGAATCAGAGGTGGGGAATCAGAGCTGGGGAAACAGAGGCGGGGAATCAGATATGGGGAATCAGAGGTGGGGAATCAGGGGCGGGGAATCAGTGGCAGGGAATCAGAGGCCGGGAATAAAAGGCGGGGAATCAGAGCTGGGGAATCAGAGGCGGGGAATCAGAGTTGGGGAATCAGAGGAGGGGAATCAGATATGGGGAAACAGAGGCCGGGAATCAGAGGCAGGGAAACAGAGGCGGGGAATCAGATATGGGGAATCAGAGGTGGGGAATTAGAGGTTGCGAATCAGAGGCGGGGAATCAGAGGCGGGGAATCAGAGGCAGGGAATCGGATGTGCGGAATCAGAGATGGGGAATGAGAGGTGGGGATTCAGAGGTGGTGAATCAGAGAAGGGGAATCAGAGGCTGGGAATCAGAGGCAGGGAATCAGACGCAGGGAATCAGAGGCGGGGAATCATAGCTGGCGAATTAGAGGAGGGGAATCAGAGTTGGGGAATCAGAGGCGGGGAATCAGATATGGAGAAACAGAAGCGGGGAATCAGAGGCGGGGAAACAGAGGCGGGGAATCAGATATGGGGAATCAGAGGTGGGGAATCAGAGGCAGGGAATCAGATGTGCGGAATCAGAGATGGGGAATCAGAGGCAGGGAATCAGAATCAGAAGCAGGGAATCAGTGGCAGGGAAACAGAGGCCGGGAATAAAAGGCGGGGAATCAGAGGCAGGGAATCGGATGTGCGGAATCAGAGATGGGGAATCAGAGGTGGGGATTCAGAGGTGGTGAATCAGAGAAGGGGAATCAGAGGCTGGGAATCAGAGGCAGGGAATCAGATGCAGGGAATCAGAGGCGGGGAATCATAGCTGGCGAATTAGAGGAGGGGAATCAGAGTTGGGGAATCAGAGGCGGGGAATCAGATATGGGGAAACAGAGGCGGGGAATCAGAGGAAGGGAAACAGATGTGCGGAATCGGAGATGGGGAATCAGAGGCAGGGAATGAGAGGCAGGGAATCAGAGGTGGGGAATCATAGGCAAGGAATCGGATGTGCGGAATCAGAGATGGGGAATCAGAGGCCGGGAATCAGAGGTGGTGAATCAGAGATGGGGAATCAGTGGCGGGGAATCAGAGGCAGGGAATCAGACGCGGGGAATCAGAGGTGGGCAATCAGAGGCGGGGAATCAGATATGGGGAATCAGAGGCGGGGAATCAGAGGCGGGGAAACAGAGGCGGGGAATCAGATATGGGGAATCAGAGGTGGGGCATCTGAGGTTGTGAATCACAGATGGGGAATCAGAGGCGGGGAATCAGAGGCAGGGAATCAGACGCGGGGAATCAGAGGCTGGGATTCAGAGCTGGGGAATCAGAGGCGGGGAATCAGTGTTGGGGAATCAGAGGCGGGGAATCAGATATGGGGAATCAGAGGCAGGGAATCAGAGGCGGGAAAACAGAGGCGGGGAATCAGATATGGGGAATCAGAGGCGGGGAATCAGAGGCAGGGAATCAGACACGGGGAATCAGAGGCGGGGAATCAGAGATGGGGAATCAGAGGCGGGTAATCAGAGACAGGGAATCGGATGCCGGGAATCAGAGGCGGGAAATCAGAGCTGGGGAATCAGAGGCGGGGAATCAGAGTTGGGGAATCAGAGGCGGCGAAGCAGATATGGGGAAATAGAGGCGGGGAATCAGATATGGGGAATTCAGAGGCGGGGAATCAGATATGGGGAATCAGAGGCTGGGAATCAGAGGGGGGGAATCAGAGGCTGGGAATAAGATACGGGGAATCAGAGGTGGGGAATCAGGGGCGGGGAATCAGTGGCAGGGAATCAGAGGCGGGGAATCAGAGGCGGGGAATCAAAGGAAGGGAATCATACACGGGGAATCAGAGGTGGGGAATCAGAGATGGGGAATCAGAGGCGGGGAATCACAGGCAGGGAATCAGACGCGGGGAATCAGAGGTGGGGAATCAGAGCTGGGGAATCAGAGGTGGGGAATCAGAGTCGGGGAATCAGAGGCAGGGAAACGGTTGTGCGGAATCAGAGATGGGGAATCAGATGTGGGGAATCAGAGGCAGTGAATCAGAGATGGGGAATCAGAGGCGCGGAATCAGAGGCAAGAAATCAGACGGGGATTCAGAGGCTGGGAATCAGACGGGGGGAATCAAAGGCGGGGAATCAGAGCTGGTGAATCAGAGGCAGGGAATCAGAGTTGGGGATTCAGAGGCGGGGAATCAGATATGGGGAAACAGAGGCGGGGAATGAGAGGCGGGCAAGCAGAGGCGGGGAATTAGATATGGGGAATCAGAGGTGGGGAATCAGAGGTGGTGAATCAGAGATGGGGAATCACAGGCGGGGAATCAGAGGCAGCGAATAGAACGCGGGGAATCAGAGGCAGGGAATCAGAGCTGGGGAATCAGAGGCGGGGAATCAGATATGGGGAAACAGAGGCGGGGAATCAGAGGCGGGGAAACAGAGGCGGGGAATCAGACATGGGGAATCGGATGCGGGGAATCAGAGGCGGGGAATCAGAGCTGGGGAATCAGAGGCGGGGAATCAGAGTTGGGGCATCAGTGGTGGGGAATTAGATATGGGGAAACAGAGGCGGGGAATCAGAGGCGGGGAAACAGAGGCGGGGAATCAGATATGGGGAATCAGAGGTGGGGAATCAGAGGCAGGGAATCAGATGTGCGGAATCAGAGATGGGGAATCAGAGTCAGGGAATCAGAATCAGAAGCGGGGAATCAGAGGCCGGGAATCAGAGGCCGGGAATCAGATGCTGGGAATAAGAGGCCGGGAATCAGAGGTGGGGAATCAGAGTCCGGGAATCAGAGATGGGGATTCAGAGGCGGGGAATGAGATATGGAGAATCAGACGCGGGGAATCAGAGGCGGGGAAACAGAGGTGGGGAATCAGATATGGGGAATCAGAGGTGGCGAATCAAAGGCGGTGAATCAGAGATGGGGAATCAGAGGCGGGGAATCAGAGGCAGGGAATCAGATGCGGGGATTCAGTGGCGGGGAATCAGAGCTGGCGAATCAGAGGCGGGGAATCAGAGGTGGGCAATCAGAGCCGGCGAATCAGATATGGGGAATCAGAGGCGGGGAATCAGAGGCAGGGAAACAGAGGCGGGGAATCAGATATGGGGAATCAGAGGTGGGGAATCAGAGGTTGTGAATCAGAGATGGGGAATCAAGGCGGGGAATCAGAGGGAGGGAATCAGACGCGGGGAATCAGAGGCGGGGATTCAGAGCTGGGGAATCAGAGGCGGGGAATCAGAGTTGTGGAATCAGAGGCAGGGAATCAGATATGGGGAATCAGAGGCGGGGAATCAGAGGCGGGGAAACAGAGGCGGGGAATCAGATATGGGGAATCAGAGGTGGGGAATCAGGGGCAGGGAATCAGTGGCAGGGAATCAGAGGCGGGGAATCTGAGGCGGGGAATCAGAGGCAGGGAATCAGACACGGGGAATCAGAGGCGGGGAATCAGAGATGGCGAATCAGAGGCCGGGAATCAGAGGCAGGGAATCGGACGCCGGGAATCAGAGGCGGGGAATCAGAGCTGGGGAATCAGAGGCGGGGAATCAGAGTTGGGGAATCAGAGGCGGGGAATCAGATATGGGGAATCAGAGGTGGCGAATCAAAGGCGGTGAAACAGAGATGGGGAATCAGTGCAGGGAATCAGGGGCAGGGAATCAGAGCTGGGGAAACAGAGGCGGGGAATCAGATATGGGGAATCAGAGGTGGGGAATCAGGGGCGGGGAATCAGTGGCAGTGAATCAGAGCTGGGGAATCAGAGGTGGGGAATCAGAGCTGGGAAAACAGAGGCGGGGAATCAGATATGGGGAATGAGAGGTGGGGAATCAGGGGCGGGGAATCAGTGGCAGGGAATCAGAGGCCGGGAATAAAAGGCGGGGAATCAGAGCTGGGGAATCAGAGGCGGGGAATCAGAGTTGGGGAATCAGAGGATGGGAATAAGATATGGGGAAACAGAGGCCGGGAATCAGAGGCAGGGAAACAGAGGCGGGGAATCAGATATGGGGAATCAGAGGTGGGGAATTAGAGGTTGCGAATCAGAGGCGGGGAATCAGAGGCGGGGAATCAGAGGCAAGGAATCGGATGTGCGGAATCAGAGATGGGGAATGAGAGGTGGGGATTCAGAGGTGGTGAATCAGAGAAGGGGAATCAGAGGCTGGGAATCAGAGGCAGGGAATCAGACGCAGGGAATCAGAGGCGGGGAATCATAGCTGGCGAATTAGAGGAGGGGAATCAGAGTTGGGGAATCAGAGGCGGGGAATCAGATATGGGGAAACAGAGGCGGGGAATCAGAGGCGGGGAAACAGAGGCGGGGAATCAGATATGGGGAATCAGAGGTGGGGAATCAGAGGCAGGGAATCAGATGTGCGGAATCAGAGATGGGGAATCAGAGGCAGGGAATCAGAATCAGAAGCAGGGAATCAGTGGCAGGGAAACAGAGGCCGGGAATAAAAGGCGGGGAATCAGAGGCAGGGAATCGGATGTGCGGAATCAGAGATGGGGAATCAGAGGTGGGGATTCAGAGGTGGTGAATCAGAGAAGGGGAATCAGAGGCTGGGAATCAGAGGCAGGGAATCAGATGCAGGGAATCAGAGGCGGGGAATCATAGCTGGCGAATTAGTGGAGGGGAATCAGAGTTGGGGAATCAGAGGCGGGGAATCAGATATGGGGAAACAGAGGCGGGGAATCAGAGGAAGGGAAACAGATGTGCGGAATCGGAGATGGGGAATCAGAGGCAGGGAATGAGAGGCGGGGAATCAGAGGTGGGGAATCATAGGCAGGGAATCGGATGTGCGGAATCAGAGATGGGGAATCAGAGGCCGGGAATCAGAGGTGGTGAATCAGAGATGGGGAATCAGTGGCGGGGAATCAGAGGCAGGGAATCAGACGCGGGGAATCAGAGGTGGGCAATCAGAGGCGGGGAATCAGATATGGGGAATCAGAGGCGGGGAATCAGAGGCGGGGAAACAGCGGCGGGGAATCAGATATGGGGAATCAGAGGTGGGGCATCTGAGGTTGTGAATCACAGATGGGGAATCAGAGGCGGGGAATCAGAGGCAGGGAATCAGACGCGGGGAATCAGAGGCGGGGATTCAGAGCTGGGGAATCAGAGGCGGGGAATCAGAGTTGGGGAATCAGAGGCGGGGAATCAGATATGGGGAATCAGAGGCAGGGAATCAGAGGCGGGAAAACAGAGGCGGGGAATCAGATATGGGGAATCAGAGGCGGGGAATCAGAGGCAGGGAATCAGACACGGGGAATCAGAGGCGGGGAATCAGAGATGGGGAATCAGAGGCGGGTAATCAGAGGCAGGGAATCGGATGCCGGGAATCAGAGGCGGGAAATCAGAGCTGGGGAATCAGTGGCGGGGAATCAGAGTTGGGGAATCAGAGGCGGCGAAGCAGATATGGGGAAATAGAGGCGGGGAATCAGATATGGGGAATTCAGAGGCGGGGAATCAGATATGGGGAATCAGAGGCTGGGAATCAGAGGGAGGGAAATAGAGGCGGGGAATAAGATATGGGGAATCAGAGGTGGGGAATCAGGGGCGGGGAATCAGTGGCAGGGAATCAGAGGCGGGGAATCAGAGGCGGGGAATCAAAGGAAGGGAATCATACACGGGGAATCAGAGGTGGGGAATCAGAGATGGGGAATCAGAGGCGGGGAATCACAGGCAGGGAATCAGACGCGGGGAATCAGAGGTGGGGAATCAGAGCTGGGGAATCAGAGGTGGGGAATCAGAGTCGGGGAATCAGAGGCAGGGAAACGGTTGTGCGGAATCAGAGATGGGGAATCAGATGTGGGGAATCAGAGGCAGTGAATCAGAGATGGGGAATCAGAGGCGCGGAATCAGAGGCAAGAAATCAGACGGGGATTCAGAGGCTGGGAATCAGACGGGGGGAATCAAAGGCGGGGAATCAGAGCTGGTGAATCAGAGGCAGGGAATCAGAGTTGGGGATTCAGAGGCGGGGAATCAGATATGGGGAAACAGAGGCGGGGAATGAGAGGCGGGCAAGCAGAGGCGGGGAATTAGATATGGGGAATCAGAGGTGGGGAATCAGAGGTGGTGAATCAGAGATGGGGAATCACAGGCGGGGAATCAGAGGCAGCGAATAGAACGCGGGGAATCAGAGGCAGGGAATCAGAGCTGGGGAATCAGAGGCGGGGAATCAGATATGGGGAAACAGAGGCGGGGAATCAGAGGCGGGGAAACAGAGGCGGGGAATCAGACATGGGGAATCGGATGCGGGGAATCAGAGGCGGGGAATCAGAGCTGGGGAATCAGAGGCGGGGAATCAGAGTTGGGGCATCAGTGGTGGGGAATTAGATATGGGGAAACAGAGGCGGGGAATCAGAGGCGGGGAAACAGAGGCGGGGAATCAGATATGGGGAATCAGAGGTGGGGAATCAGAGGCAGGGAATCAGATGTGCGGAATCAGAGATGGGGAATCAGAGTCAGGGAATCAGAATCAGAAGCGGGGAATCAGAGGCCGGGAATCAGAGGCCGGGAATCAGATGCTGGGAATAAGAGGCCGGGAATCAGAGGTGGGGAATCAGAGTCCGGGAATCAGAGATGGGGATTCAGAGGCGGGGAATGAGATATGGAGAATCAGAGGCGGGGAATCAGAGGCGGGGAAACAGAGGTGGGGAATCAGATATGGGGAATCAGAGGTGGCGAATCAAAGGCGGTGAATCAGAGATGGGGAATCAGAGGCGGGGAATCAGAGGCAGGGAATCAGATGCGGGGATTCAGAGGCGGGGAATCGGAGCTGGCGAATCAGAGGCGGGGAATCAGAGGTGGGCAATCAGAGCCGGCGAATCAGATATGGGGAATCAGAGGCGGGGAATCAGAGGCAGGGAAACAGAGGCGGGGAATCAGATATGGGGAATCAGAGGTGGGGAATCAGAGGTTGTGAATCAGAGATGGGGAATCAAGGCGGGGAATCAGAGGGAGGGAATCAGACGCGGGGAATCAGAGGCGGGGATTCAGAGCTGGGGAATCAGAGGCGGGGAATCAGAGTTGTGGAATCAGAGGCAGGGAATCAGGTATGGGGAATCAGAGGCGGGGAATCAGAGGCGGGGAAACAGCGGCGGGGAATCAGATATGGGGAATCAGAGGTGGGGAATCAGGGGCAGGGAATCAGTGGCAGGGATTCAGAGGCGGGGAATCTGAGGCGGGGAATCAGAGGCAGGGAATCAGACACGGGGAATCAGAGGCGGGGAATCAGAGATGGCGAATCAGAGGCCGGGAATCAGAGGCAGGGAATCGGACGCCGGGAATCAGAGGCGGGGAATCAGAGCTGGGGAATCAGAGGCGGGGAATCAGAGTTGGGGAATCAGAGGCGGGGAATCAGATATGGGGAATCAGAGGTGGCGAATCAAAGGCGGTGAAACAGAGATGGGGAATCAGTGCAGGGAATCAGGGGCAGGGAATCAGAGCTGGGGAAACAGAGGCGGGGAATCAGATAAGGGGAATCAGAGGTGGGGAATCAGGGGCGGGGAATCAGTGGCAGTGAATCAGAGCTGGGGAATCAGAGGTGGGGAATCAGAGCTGGGAAAACAGAGGCGGGGAATCAGATATGGGGAATGAGAGGTGGGGAATCAGGGGCGGGGAATCAGTGGCAGGGAATCAGAGGCCGGGAATAAAAGGCGGGGAATCAGAGCTGGGGAATCAGAGGCGGGGAATCAGAGTTGGGGAATCAGAGGAGGGGAATAAGATATGGGGAAACAGAGGCCGGGAATCAGAGGCAGGGAAACAGAGGCGGGGAATCAGATATGGGGAATCAGAGGTGGGGAATTAGAGGTTGCGAATCAGAGACGGGGAATCAGAGGCGGGGAATCAGAGGCAGGGAATCGGATGTGCGGAATCAGAGATGGGGAATGAGAGGTGGGGATTCAGAGGTGGTGAATCAGAGAAGGGGAATCAGAGGCTGGGAATCAGAGGCAGGGAATCAGACGCAGGGAATCAGAGGCGGGGAATCATAGCTGGCGAATTAGAGGAGGGGAATCAGAGTTGGGGAATCAGAGGCGGGGAATCAGATATGGGGAAACAGAGGCGGGGAATCAGAGGCGGGGAAACAGAGGCGGGGAATCAGATATGGCGAATCAGAGGTGGGGAATCAGAGGCAGGGAATCAGATGTGCGGAATCAGAGATGGGGAATCAGAGGCAGGGAATCAGAATCAGAAACAGGGAATCAGTGGCAGGGAAACAGAGGCCGGGAATAAAAGGCGGGGAATCAGAGGCAGGGAATCGGATGTGCGGAATCAGAGATGGGGATTCAGAGGTGGGGATTCAGAGGTGGTGAATCAGAGAAGGGGAATCAGAGGCTGGGAATCAGAGGCAGGGAATCAGATGCAGGGAATCAGAGGCGGGGAATCATAGCTGGCGAATTAGAGGAGGGGAATCAGAGTTGGGGAATCAGAGGCGGGGAATCAGATATGGGGAAACAGAGGCGGGGAATCAGAGGAAGGGAATCAGATGTGCGGAATCGGAGATGGGGAATCAGAGGCAGGGAATGAGAGGCGGGGAATCAGAGGCGGGGAATCAGAGTTGGGGAATCAGAGGCGGGGAAACAGATATAGGGAATCAGAGGCGGGGAAACAGATATGGGGAATCAGAGGCAGGGAATCAGATGCGGGAAAACAGAGGCGGGGAATCAGATATGGGGAATCAGAGGCGGGGAATCAGAGGCAGGGAATCAGACACGGGGAATCAGAGGCGGGGAATCAGAGATGGGGAATCAGAGGCGGGTAATCAGAGGCAGGGAATCGGATGCCGGGAATCAGAGGTGGGAAATCAGAGCTGGGGATTCAGAGGCGGGGAATCAGAGTTGGGGAATCAGAGGCGGCGAAGCAGATATGGGGAAATAGAGGCGGGGAATCAGATATGGGGAATTCAGAGGCGGGGAATCAGATATGGGGAATCAGAGGCTGGGAATCAGAGGGGGGGAAACAGAGGCGGGGAATAAGATATGGGGAATCAGAGGTGGGGAATGAGGGGCGGGGAATCAGTGGCAGGGAATCAGAGGCGGGGAATCAGAGGCGGAGAATCAAAGGAAGGGAATCATACACGGGGAATCAGAGGTGGGGAATCAGAGATGGGGAATCAGAGGCGGGGAATCACAGGCAGGGAATCAGACGCGGGGAATCAGAGGCGGGGAATCAGAGCTGGGGAATCAGAGGTGGGGAATCAGAGTCGGGGAATCAGAGGCAGGGAATCGGTTGTGCGGAATCAGAGATGGGGAATCAGATGTGGGGAATCAGAGGCAGTGAATCAGAGATGGGGAATCAGAGCCGGGGAATCAGAGGCAAGAAATCAGACGGGGATTCAGAGGCTGGGAATCAGACGGGGGGAATCAAAGGCGGGGAATCAGAGCTGGTGAATCAGAGGCAGGGAATCAGAGTTGGGGATTCAGAGGCGGGGAATCAGATATGGGGAAACAGAGGCGGGGAATGAGAGGCGGGCAAGCAGAGGCGGGGAATTAGATATGGGGAATCAGAGGTGGGGAATCAGAGGTGGTGAATCAGAGATGGGGAATCACAGGCGGGGAATCAGAGGCAGCGAATAGAACACGGGGAATCAGAGGCAGGGAATCAGAGGCGGGGAAACAGAGGCGGGGAATCAGATATGGGGAATCAGAGGTGGGGAATCAGTGGCAGGGAATCAGAGGCGGGGAATCTGAGGCGGGGAATCAGAGGCAGGGAATCAGACACGGGGAATCAGAGGCGGGGAATCAGAGATGGCGAATCAGAGGCCGGGAATCAGAGGCAGGGAATCGGACGCCGGGAATCAGAGGCGGGGAATCAGAGCTGGGGAATCAGAGGCGGGGAATCAGAGTTGGGGAATCAGAGGCGGGGAATCAGATATGGGGAATCAGAGGTGGCGAATCAAAGGCGGTGAAACAGAGATGGGGAATCAGTGCAGGGAATCAGGGGCAGGGAATCAGAGCTGGGGAAACAGAGGCGGGGAATCAGATATGGGGAATCAGAGGTGGGGAATCAGGGGCGGGGAATCAGTGGCAGTGAATCAGAGCTGGGGAATCAGAGGTGGGGAATCAGAGCTGGGAAAACAGAGGCGGGGAATCAGATATGGGGAATGAGAGGTGGGGAATCAGGGGCGGGGAATCAGTGGCAGGGAATCAGAGGCCGGGAATAAAAGGCGGGGAATCAGAGCTGGGGAATCAGAGGCGGGGAATCAGAGTTGGGGAATCAGAGGATGGGAATAAGATATGGGGAAACAGAGGCCGGGAATCAGAGGCAGGGAAACAGAGGCGGGGAATCAGATATGGGGAATCAGAGGTGGGGAATTAGAGGTTGCGAATCAGAGGCGGGGAATCAGAGGCGGGGAATCAGAGGCAAGGAATCGGATGTGCGGAATCAGAGATGGGGAATGAGAGGTGGGGATTCAGAGGTGGTGAATCAGAGAAGGGGAATCAGAGGCTGGGAATCAGAGGCAGGGAATCAGACGCAGGGAATCAGAGGCGGGGAATCATAGCTGGCGAATTAGAGGAGGGGAATCAGAGTTGGGGAATCAGAGGCGGGGAATCAGATATGGGGAAACAGAGGCGGGGAATCAGAGGCGGGGAAACAGAGGCGGGGAATCAGATATGGGGAATCAGAGGTGGGGAATCAGAGGCAGGGAATCAGATGTGCGGAATCAGAGATGGGGAATCAGAGGCAGGGAATCAGAATCAGAAGCAGGGAATCAGTGGCAGGGAAACAGAGGCCGGGAATAAAAGGCGGGGAATCAGAGGCAGGGAATCGGATGTGCGGAATCAGAGATGGGGAATCAGAGGTGGGGATTCAGAGGTGGTGAATCAGAGAAGGGGAATCAGAGGCTGGGAATCAGAGGCAGGGAATCAGATGCAGGGAATCAGAGGCGGGGAATCATAGCTGGCGAATTAGAGGAGGGGAATCAGAGTTGGGGAATCAGAGGCGGGGAATCAGATATGGGGAAACAGAGGCGGGGAATCAGAGGAAGGGAAACAGATGTGCGGAATCGGAGATGGGGAATCAGAGGCAGGGAATGAGAGGCGGGGAATCAGAGGTGGGGAATCATAGTCAGGGAATCGGATGTGCGGAATCAGAGATGGGGAATCAGAGGCCGGGAATCAGAGGTGGTGAATCAGAGATGGGGAATCAGTGGCGGGGAATCAGAGGCAGGGAATCAGACGCGGGGAATCAGAGGTGGGCAATCAGAGGCGGGGAATCAGATATGGGGAATCAGAGGCGGGGAATCAGAGGCGGGGAAACAGCGGCGGGGAATCAGATATGGGGAATCAGAGGTGGGGCATCTGAGGTTGTGAATCACAGATGGGGAATCAGAGGCGGGGAATCAGAGGCAGGGAATCAGACGCGGGGAATCAGAGGCGGGGATTCAGAGCTGGGGAATCAGAGGCGGGGAATCAGAGTTGGGGAATCAGAGGCGGGGAATCAGATATGGGGAATCAGAGGCAGGGAATCAGAGGCGGGAAAACAGAGGCGGGGAATCAGATATGGGGAATCAGAGGCGGGGAATCAGAGGCAGGGAATCAGACACGGGGAATCAGAGGCGGGGAATCAGAGATGGGGAATCAGAGGCGGGTAATCAGAGGCAGGGAATCGGATGCCGGGAATCAGAGGCGGGAAATCAGAGCTGGGGAATCAGTGGCGGGGAATCAGAGTTGGGGAATCAGAGGCGGCGAAGCAGATATGGGGAAATAGAGGCGGGGAATCAGATATGGGGAATTCAGAGGCGGGGAATCAGATATGGGGAATCAGAGGCTGGGAATCAGAGGGAGGGAAATAGAGGCGGGGAATAAGATATGGGGAATCAGAGGTGGGGAATCAGGGGCGGGGAATCAGTGGCAGGGAATCAGAGGCGGGGAATCAGAGGCGGGGAATCAAAGGAAGGGAATCATACACGGGGAATCAGAGGTGGGGAATCAGAGATGGGGAATCAGAGGCGGGGAATCACAGGCAGGGAATCAGACGCGGGGAATCAGAGGTGGGGAATCAGAGCTGGGGAATCAGAGGTGGGGAATCAGAGTCGGGGAATCAGAGGCAGGGAAACGGTTGTGCGGAATCAGAGATGGGGAATCAGATGTGGGGAATCAGAGGCAATGAATCAGAGATGGGGAATCAGAGGCGCGGAATCAGAGGCAAGAAATCAGACGGGGATTCAGAGGCTGGGAATCAGACGGGGGGAATCAAAGGCGGGGAATCAGAGCTGGTGAATCAGAGGCAGGGAATCAGAGTTGGGGATTCAGAGGCGGGGAATCAGATATGGGGAAACAGAGGCGGGGAATGAGAGGCGGGCAAGCAGAGGCGGGGAATTAGATATGGGGAATCAGAGGTGGGGAATCAGAGGTGGTGAATCAGAGATGGGGAATCACAGGCGGGGAATCAGAGGCAGCGAATAGAACGCGGGGAATCAGAGGCAGGGAATCAGAGCTGGGGAATCAGAGGCGGGGAATCAGATATGGGGAAACAGAGGCGGGGAATCAGAGGCGGGGAAACAGAGGCGGGGAATCAGACATGGGGAATCGGATGCGGGGAATCAGAGGCGGGGAATCAGAGCTGGGGAATCAGAGGCGGGGAATCAGAGTTGGGGCATCAGTGGTGGGGAATTAGATATGGGGAAACAGAGGCGGGGAATCAGAGGCGGGGAAACAGAGGCGGGGAATCAGATATGGGGAATCAGAGGTGGGGAATCAGAGGCAGGGAATCAGATGTGCGGAATCAGAGATGGGGAATCAGAGTCAGGGAATCAGAATCAGAAGCGGGGAATCAGAGGCCGGGAATCAGAGGCCGGGAATCAGATGCTGGGAATAAGAGGCCGGGAATCAGAGGTGGGGAATCAGAGTCCGGGAATCAGAGATGGGGATTCAGAGGCGGGGAATGAGATATGGAGAATCAGAGGCGGGGAATCAGAGGCGGGGAAACAGAGGTGGGGAATCAGATATGGGGAATCAGAGGTGGCGAATCAAAGGCGGTGAATCAGAGATGGGGAATCAGAGGCAGGGAATCAGAGGCAGGGAATCAGATGCGGGGATTCAGAGGCGGGGAATCGGAGCTGGCGAATCAGAGGCGGGGAATCAGAGGTGGGCAATCAGAGCCGGCGAATCAGATATGGGGAATCAGAGGCGGGGAATCAGAGGCAGGGAAACAGAGGCGGGGAATCAGATATGGGGAATCAGAGGTGGGGAATCAGAGGTTGTGAATCAGAGATGGGGAATCAAGGCGGGGAATCAGAGGGAGGGAATCAGACGCGGGGAATCAGAGGCGGGGATTCAGAGCTGGGGAATCAGAGGCGGGGAATCAGAGTTGTGGAATCAGAGGCAGGGAATCAGATATGGGGAATCAGAGGCGGGGAATCAGAGGCGGGGAAACAGCGGCGGGGAATCAGATATGGGGAATCAGAGGTGGGGAATCAGGGGCAGGGAATCAGTGGCAGGGATTCAGAGGCGGGGAATCTGAGGCGGGGAATCAGAGGCAGGGAATCAGACACGGGGAATCAGAGGCGGGGAATCAGAGATGGCGAATCAGAGGCCGGGAATCAGAGGCAGGGAATCGGACGCCGGGAATCAGAGGCGGGGAATCAGAGCTGGGGAATCAGAGGCGGGGAATCAGAGTTGGGGAATCAGAGGCGGGGAATCAGATATGGGGAATCAGAGGTGGCGAATCAAAGGCGGTGAAACAGAGATGGGGAATCAGTGCAGGGAATCAGGGGCAGGGAATCAGAGCTGGGGAAACAGAGGTGGGGAATCAGAGGCAGGGAATCAGATGTGCGGAATCAGAGATGGGGAATCAGAGGCAGGGAATCAGAATCAGAAACAGGGAATCAGTGGCAGGGAAACAGAGGCCGGGAATAAAAGGCGGGGAATCAGAGGCAGGGAATCGGATGTGCGGAATCAGAGATGGGGATTCAGAGGTGGGGATTCAGAGGTGGTGAATCAGAGAAGGGGAATCAGAGGCTGGGAATCAGAGGCAGGGAATCAGATGCAGGGAATCAGAGGCGGGGAATCATAGCTGGCGAATTAGAGGAGGGGAATCAGAGGTGGCGAATCAAAGGCGGTGAAACAGAGATGGGGAATCAGTGCAGGGAATCAGGGGCAGGGAATCAGAGCTGGGGAAACAGAGGCGGGGAATCAGATATGGGGAATCAGAGGTGGGGAATCAGGGGCGGGGAATCAGTGGCAGTGAATCAGAGCTGGGGAATCAGAGGTGGGGAATCAGAGCTGGGAAAACAGAGGCGGGGAATCAGATATGGGGAATGAGAGGTGGGGAATCAGGGGCGGGGAATCAGTGGCAGGGAATCAGAGGCCGGGAATAAAAGGCGGGGAATCAGAGCTGGGGAATCAGAGGCGGGGAATCAGAGTTGGGGAATCAGAGGATGGGAATAAGATATGGGGAAACAGAGGCCGGGAATCAGAGGCAGGGAAACAGAGGCGGGGAATCAGATATGGGGAATCAGAGGTGGGGAATTAGAGGTTGCGAATCAGAGGCGGGGAATCAGAGGCGGGGAATCAGAGGCAAGGAATCGGATGTGCGGAATCAGAGATGGGGAATGAGAGGTGGGGATTCAGAGGTGGTGAATCAGAGAAGGGGAATCAGAGGCTGGGAATCAGAGGCAGGGAATCAGACGCAGGGAATCAGAGGCGGGGAATCATAGCTGGCGAATTAGAGGAGGGGAATCAGAGTTGGGGAATCAGAGGCGGGGAATCAGATATGGGGAAACAGAGGCGGGGAATCAGAGGCGGGGAAACAGAGGCGGGGAATCAGATATGGGGAATCAGAGGTGGGGAATCAGAGGCAGGGAATCAGATGTGCGGAATCAGAGATGGGGAATCAGAGGCAGGGAATCAGAATCAGAAGCAGGGAATCAGTGGCAGGGAAACAGAGGCCGGGAATAAAAGGCGGGGAATCAGAGGCAGGGAATCGGATGTGCGGAATCAGAGATGGGGAATCAGAGGTGGGGATTCAGAGGTGGTGAATCAGAGAAGGGGAATCAGAGGCTGGGAATCAGAGGCAGGGAATCAGATGCAGGGAATCAGAGGCGGGGAATCATAGCTGGCGAATTAGAGGAGGGGAATCAGAGTTGGGGAATCAGAGGCGGGGAATCAGATATGGGGAAACAGAGGCGGGGAATCAGAGGAAGGGAAACAGATGTGCGGAATCGGAGATGGGGAATCAGAGGCAGGGAATGAGAGGCGGGGAATCAGAGGTGGGGAATCATAGTCAGGGAATCGGATGTGCGGAATCAGAGATGGGGAATCAGAGGCCGGGAATCAGAGGTGGTGAATCAGAGATGGGGAATCAGTGGCGGGGAATCAGAGGCAGGGAATCAGACGCGGGGAATCAGAGGTGGGCAATCAGAGGCGGGGAATCAGATATGGGGAATCAGAGGCGGGGAATCAGAGGCGGGGAAACAGCGGCGGGGAATCAGATATGGGGAATCAGAGGTGGGGCATCTGAGGTTGTGAATCACAGATGGGGAATCAGAGGCGGGGAATCAGAGGCAGGGAATCAGACGCGGGGAATCAGAGGCGGGGATTCAGAGCTGGGGAATCAGAGGCGGGGAATCAGAGTTGGGGAATCAGAGGCGGGGAATCAGATATGGGGAATCAGAGGCAGGGAATCAGAGGCGGGAAAACAGAGGCGGGGAATCAGATATGGGGAATCAGAGGCGGGGAATCAGAGGCAGGGAATCAGACACGGGGAATCAGAGGCGGGGAATCAGAGATGGGGAATCAGAGGCGGGTAATCAGAGGCAGGGAATCGGATGCCGGGAATCAGAGGCGGGAAATCAGAGCTGGGGAATCAGTGGCGGGGAATCAGAGTTGGGGAATCAGAGGCGGCGAAGCAGATATGGGGAAATAGAGGCGGGGAATCAGATATGGGGAATTCAGAGGCGGGTAATCAGATATGGGGAATCAGAGGCTGGGAATCAGAGGGAGGGAAATAGAGGCGGGGAATAAGATATGGGGAATCAGAGGTGGGGAATCAGGGGCGGGGAATCAGTGGCAGGGAATCAGAGGCGGGGAATCATAGCTGGCGAATTAGAGGAGGGGAATCAGAGTTGGGGAATCAGAGGCGGGGAATCAGATATGGGGAAACAGAGGCGGGGAATCAGAGGCGGGGAAACAGAGGCGGGGAATCAGATATGGGGAATCAGAGGTGGGGAATCAGAGGCAGGGAATCAGATGTGCGGAATCAGAGATGGGGAATCAGAGGCAGGGAATCAGAATCAGAAGCAGGGAATCAGTGGCAGGGAAACAGAGGCCGGGAATAAAAGGCGGGGAATCAGAGGCAGGGAATCGGATGTGCGGAATCAGAGATGGGGAATCAGAGGTGGGGATTCAGAGGTGGTGAATCAGAGAAGGGGAATCAGAGGCTGGGAATCAGAGGCAGGGAATCAGATGCAGGGAATCAGAGGCGGGGAATCATAGCTGGCGAATTAGAGGAGGGGAATCAGAGTTGGGGAATCAGAGGCGGGGAATCAGATATGGGGAAACAGAGGCGGGGAATCAGAGGAAGGGAAACAGATGTGCGGAATCGGAGATGGGGAATCAGAGGCAGGGAATGAGAGGCGGGGAATCAGAGGTGGGGAATCATAGTCAGGGAATCGGATGTGCGGAATCAGAGATGGGGAATCAGAGGCCGGGAATCAGAGGTGGTGAATCAGAGATGGGGAATCAGTGGCGGGGAATCAGAGGCAGGGAATCAGACGCGGGGAATCAGAGGTGGGCAATCAGAGGCGGGGAATCAGATATGGGGAATCAGAGGCGGGGAATCAGAGGCGGGGAAACAGCGGCGGGGAATCAGATATGGGGAATCAGAGGTGGGGCATCTGAGGTTGTGAATCACAGATGGGGAATCAGAGGCGGGGAATCAGAGGCAGGGAATCAGACGCGGGGAATCAGAGGCGGGGATTCAGAGCTGGGGAATCAGAGGCGGGGAATCAGAGTTGGGGAATCAGAGGCGGGGAATCAGATATGGGGAATCAGAGGCAGGGAATCAGAGGCGGGAAAACAGAGGCGGGGAATCAGATATGGGGAATCAGAGGCGGGGAATCAGAGGCAGGGAATCAGACACGGGGAATCAGAGGCGGGGAATCAGAGATGGGGAATCAGAGGCGGGTAATCAGAGGCAGGGAATCGGATGCCGGGAATCAGAGGCGGGAAATCAGAGCTGGGGAATCAGTGGCGGGGAATCAGAGTTGGGGAATCAGAGGCGGCGAAGCAGATATGGGGAAATAGAGGCGGGGAATCAGATATGGGGAATTCAGAGGCGGGGAATCAGATATGGGGAATCAGAGGCTGGGAATCAGAGGGAGGGAAATAGAGGCGGGGAATAAGATATGGGGAATCAGAGGTGGGGAATCAGGGGCGGGGAATCAGTGGCAGGGAATCAGAGGCGGGGAATCAGAGGCGGGGAATCAAAGGAAGGGAATCATACACGGGGAATCAGAGGTGGGGAATCAGAGATGGGGAATCAGAGGCGGGGAATCACAGGCAGGGAATCAGACGCGGGGAATCAGAGGTGGGGAATCAGAGCTGGGGAATCAGAGGTGGGGAATCAGAGTCGGGGAATCAGAGGCAGGGAAACGGTTGTGCGGAATCAGAGATGGGGAATCAGATGTGGGGAATCAGAGGCAGTGAATCAGAGATGGGGAATCAGAGGCGCGGAATCAGAGGCAAGAAATCAGACGGGGATTCAGAGGCTGGGAATCAGACGGGGGGAATCAAAGGCGGGGAATCAGAGCTGGTGAATCAGAGGCAGGGAATCAGAGTTGGGGATTCAGAGGCGGGGAATCAGATATGGGGAAACAGAGGCGGGGAATGAGAGGCGGGCAAGCAGAGGCGGGGAATTAGATATGGGGAATCAGAGGTGGGGAATCAGAGGTGGTGAATCAGAGATGGGGAATCACAGGCGGGGAATCAGAGGCAGCGAATAGAACGCGGGGAATCAGAGGCAGGGAATCAGAGCTGGGGAATCAGAGGCGGGGAATCAGATATGGGGAAACAGAGGCGGGGAATCAGAGGCGGGGAAACAGAGGCGGGGAATCAGACATGGGGAATCGGATGCGGGGAATCAGAGGCGGGGAATCAGAGCTGGGGAATCAGAGGCGGGGAATCAGAGTTGGGGCATCAGTGGTGGGGAATTAGATATGGGGAAACAGAGGCGGGGAATCAGAGGCGGGGAAACAGAGGCGGGGAATCAGATATGGGGAATCAGAGGTGGGGAATCAGAGGCAGGGAATCAGATGTGCGGAATCAGAGATGGGGAATCAGAGTCAGGGAATCAGAATCAGAAGCGGGGAATCAGAGGCCGGGAATCAGAGGCCGGGAATCAGATGCTGGGAATAAGAGGCCGGGAATCAGAGGTGGGGAATCAGAGTCCGGGAATCAGAGATGGGGATTCAGAGGCGGGGAATGAGATATGGAGAATCAGAGGCGGGGAATCAGAGGCGGGGAAACAGAGGTGGGGAATCAGATATGGGGAATCAGAGGTGGCGAATCAAAGGCGGTGAATCAGAGATGGGGAATCAGAGGCGGGGAATCAGAGGCAGGGAATCAGATGCGGGGATTCAGAGGCGGGGAATCGGAGCTGGCGAATCAGAGGCGGGGAATCAGAGGTGGGCAATCAGAGCCGGCGAATCAGATATGGGGAATCAGAGGCGGGGAATCAGAGGCAGGGAAACAGAGGCGGGGAATCAGATATGGGGAATCAGAGGTGGGGAATCAGAGGTTGTGAATCAGAGATGGGGAATCAAGGCGGGGAATCAGAGGGAGGGAATCAGACGCGGGGAATCAGAGGCGGGGATTCAGAGCTGGGGAATCAGAGGCGGGGAATCAGAGTTGTGGAATCAGAGGCAGGGAATCAGATATGGGGAATCAGAGGCGGGGAATCAGAGGCGGGGAAACAGCGGCGGGGAATCAGATATGGGGAATCAGAGGTGGGGAATCAGGGGCAGGGAATCAGTGGCAGGGATTCAGAGGCGGGGAATCTGAGGCGGGGAATCAGAGGCAGGGAATCAGACACGGGGAATCAGAGGCGGGGAATCAGAGATGGCGAATCAGAGGCCGGGAATCAGAGGCAGGGAATCGGACGCCGGGAATCAGAGGCGGGGAATCAGAGCTGGGGAATCAGAGGCGGGGAATCAGAGTTGGGGAATCAGAGGCGGGGAATCAGATATGGGGAATCAGAGGTGGCGAATCAAAGGCGGTGAAACAGAGATGGGGAATCAGTGCAGGGAATCAGGGGCAGGGAATCAGAGCTGGGGAAACAGAGGTGGGGAATCAGAGGCAGGGAATCAGATGTGCGGAATCAGAGATGGGGAATCAGAGGCAGGGAATCAGAATCAGAAACAGGGAATCAGTGGCAGGGAAACAGAGGCCGGGAATAAAAGGCGGGGAATCAGAGGCAGGGAATCGGATGTGCGGAATCAGAGATGGGGATTCAGAGGTGGGGATTCAGAGGTGGTGAATCAGAGAAGGGGAATCAGAGGCTGGGAATCAGAGGCAGGGAATCAGATGCAGGGAATCAGAGGCGGGGAATCATAGCTGGCGAATTAGAGGAGGGGAATCAGAGGTGGCGAATCAAAGGCGGTGAAACAGAGATGGGGAATCAGTGCAGGGAATCAGGGGCAGGGAATCAGAGCTGGGGAAACAGAGGCGGGGAATCAGATATGGGGAATCAGAGGTGGGGAATCAGGGGCGGGGAATCAGTGGCAGTGAATCAGAGCTGGGGAATCAGAGGTGGGGAATCAGAGCTGGGAAAACAGAGGCGGGGAATCAGATATGGGGAATGAGAGGTGGGGAATCAGGGGCGGGGAATCAGTGGCAGGGAATCAGAGGCCGGGAATAAAAGGCGGGGAATCAGAGCTGGGGAATCAGAGGCGGGGAATCAGAGTTGGGGAATCAGAGGATGGGAATAAGATATGGGGAAACAGAGGCCGGGAATCAGAGGCAGGGAAACAGAGGCGGGGAATCAGATATGGGGAATCAGAGGTGGGGAATTAGAGGTTGCGAATCAGAGGCGGGGAATCAGAGGCGGGGAATCAGAGGCAAGGAATCGGATGTGCGGAATCAGAGATGGGGAATGAGAGGTGGGGATTCAGAGGTGGTGAATCAGAGAAGGGGAATCAGAGGCTGGGAATCAGAGGCAGGGAATCAGACGCAGGGAATCAGAGGCGGGGAATCATAGCTGGCGAATTAGAGGAGGGGAATCAGAGTTGGGGAATCAGAGGCGGGGAATCAGATATGGGGAAACAGAGGCGGGGAATCAGAGGCGGGGAAACAGAGGCGGGGAATCAGATATGGGGAATCAGAGGTGGGGAATCAGAGGCAGGGAATCAGATGTGCGGAATCAGAGATGGGGAATCAGAGGCAGGGAATCAGAATCAGAAGCAGGGAATCAGTGGCAGGGAAACAGAGGCCGGGAATAAAAGGCGGGGAATCAGAGGCAGGGAATCGGATGTGCGGAATCAGAGATGGGGAATCAGAGGTGGGGATTCAGAGGTGGTGAATCAGAGAAGGGGAATCAGAGGCTGGGAATCAGAGGCAGGGAATCAGATGCAGGGAATCAGAGGCGGGGAATCATAGCTGGCGAATTAGAGGAGGGGAATCAGAGTTGGGGAATCAGAGGCGGGGAATCAGATATGGGGAAACAGAGGCGGGGAATCAGAGGAAGGGAAACAGATGTGCGGAATCGGAGATGGGGAATCAGAGGCAGGGAATGAGAGGCGGGGAATCAGAGGTGGGGAATCATAGTCAGGGAATCGGATGTGCGGAATCAGAGATGGGGAATCAGAGGCCGGGAATCAGAGGTGGTGAATCAGAGATGGGGAATCAGTGGCGGGGAATCAGAGGCAGGGAATCAGACGCGGGGAATCAGAGGTGGGCAATCAGAGGCGGGGAATCAGATATGGGGAATCAGAGGCGGGGAATCAGAGGCGGGGAAACAGCGGCGGGGAATCAGATATGGGGAATCAGAGGTGGGGCATCTGAGGTTGTGAATCACAGATGGGGAATCAGAGGCGGGGAATCAGAGGCAGGGAATCAGACGCGGGGAATCAGAGGCGGGGATTCAGAGCTGGGGAATCAGAGGCGGGGAATCAGAGTTGGGGAATCAGAGGCGGGGAATCAGATATGGGGAATCAGAGGCAGGGAATCAGAGGCGGGAAAACAGAGGCGGGGAATCAGATATGGGGAATCAGAGGCGGGGAATCAGAGGCAGGGAATCAGACACGGGGAATCAGAGGCGGGGAATCAGAGATGGGGAATCAGAGGCGGGTAATCAGAGGCAGGGAATCGGATGCCGGGAATCAGAGGCGGGAAATCAGAGCTGGGGAATCAGTGGCGGGGAATCAGAGTTGGGGAATCAGAGGCGGCGAAGCAGATATGGGGAAATAGAGGCGGGGAATCAGATATGGGGAATTCAGAGGCGGGGAATCAGATATGGGGAATCAGAGGCTGGGAATCAGAGGGAGGGAAATAGAGGCGGGGAATAAGATATGGGGAATCAGAGGTGGGGAATCAGGGGCGGGGAATCAGTGGCAGGGAATCAGAGGCGGGGAATCAGAGGCGGGGAATCAAAGGAAGGGAATCATACACGGGGAATCAGAGGTGGGGAATCAGAGATGGGGAATCAGAGGCGGGGAATCACAGGCAGGGAATCAGACGCGGGGAATCAGAGGTGGGGAATCAGAGCTGGGGAATCAGAGGTGGGGAATCAGAGTCGGGGAATCAGAGGCAGGGAAACGGTTGTGCGGAATCAGAGATGGGGAATCAGATGTGGGGAATCAGAGGCAGTGAATCAGAGATGGGGAATCAGAGGCGCGGAATCAGAGGCAAGAAATCAGACGGGGATTCAGAGGCTGGGAATCAGACGGGGGGAATCAAAGGCGGGGAATCAGAGCTGGTGAATCAGAGGCAGGGAATCAGAGTTGGGGATTCAGAGGCGGGGAATCAGATATGGGGAAACAGAGGCGGGGAATGAGAGGCGGGCAAGCAGAGGCGGGGAATTAGATATGGGGAATCAGAGGTGGGGAATCAGAGGTGGTGAATCAGAGATGGGGAATCACAGGCGGGGAATCAGAGGCAGCGAATAGAACGCGGGGAATCAGAGGCAGGGAATCAGAGCTGGGGAATCAGAGGCGGGGAATCAGATATGGGGAAACAGAGGCGGGGAATCAGAGGCGGGGAAACAGAGGCGGGGAATCAGACATGGGGAATCGGATGCGAGGAATCAGAGGCGGGGAATCAGAGCTGGGGAATCAGAGGCGGGGAATCAGAGTTGGGGCATCAGTGGTGGGGAATTAGATATGGGGAAACAGAGGCGGGGAATCAGAGGCGGGGAAACAGAGGCGGGGAATCAGATATGGGGAATCAGAGGTGGGGAATCAGAGGCAGGGAATCAGATGTGCGGAATCAGAGATGGGGAATCAGAGTCAGGGAATCAGAATCAGAAGCGGGGAATCAGAGGCCGGGAATCAGAGGCCGGGAATCAGATGCTGGGAATAAGAGGCCGGGAATCAGAGGTGGGGAATCAGAGTCCGGGAATCAGAGATGGGGATTCAGAGGCGGGGAATGAGATATGGAGAATCAGAGGCGGGGAATCAGAGGCGGGGAAACAGAGGTGGGGAATCAGATATGGGGAATCAGAGGTGGCGAATCAAAGGCGGTGAATCAGAGATGGGGAATCAGAGGCGGGGAATCAGAGGCAGGGAATCAGATGCGGGGATTCAGAGGCGGGGAATCGGAGCTGGCGAATCAGAGGCGGGGAATCAGAGGTGGGCAATCAGAGCCGGCGAATCAGATATGGGGAATCAGAGGCGGGGAATCAGAGGCAGGGAAACAGAGGCGGGGAATCAGATATGGGGAATCAGAGGTGGGGAATCAGAGGTTGTGAATCAGAGATGGGGAATCAAGGCGGGGAATCAGAGGGAGGGAATCAGACGCGGGGAATCAGAGGCGGGGATTCAGAGCTGGGGAATCAGAGGCGGGGAATCAGAGTTGTGGAATCAGAGGCAGGGAATCAGATATGGGGAATCAGAGGCGGGGAATCAGAGGCGGGGAAACAGCGGCGGGGAATCAGATATGGGGAATCAGAGGTGGGGAATCAGGGGCAGGGAATCAGTGGCAGGGATTCAGAGGCGGGGAATCTGAGGCGGGGAATCAGAGGCAGGGAATCAGACACGGGGAATCAGAGGCGGGGAATCAGAGATGGCGAATCAGAGGCCGGGAATCAGAGGCAGGGAATCGGACGCCGGGAATCAGAGGCGGGGAATCAGAGCTGGGGAATCAGAGGCGGGGAATCAGAGTTGGGGAATCAGAGGCGGGGAATCAGATATGGGGAATCAGAGGTGGCGAATCAAAGGCGGTGAAACAGAGATGGGGAATCAGTGCAGGGAATCAGGGGCAGGGAATCAGAGCTGGGGAAACAGAGGCGGGGAATCAGATATGGGGAATCAGAGGTGGGGAATCAGGGGCGGGGAATCAGTGGCAGTGAATCAGAGCTGGGGAATCAGAGGTGGGGAATCAGAGCTGGGAAAACAGAGGCGGGGAATCAGATATGGGGAATGAGAGGTGGGGAATCAGGGGCGGGGAATCAGTGGCAGGGAATCAGAGGCCGGGAATAAAAGGCGGGGAATCAGAGCTGGGGAATCAGAGGCGGGGAATCAGAGTTGGGGAATCAGAGGAGGGGAATAAGATATGGGGAAACAGAGGCCGGGAATCAGAGGCAGGGAAACAGAGGCGGGGAATCAGATATGGGGAATCAGAGGTGGGGAATTAGAGGTTGCGAATCAGAGGCGGGGAATCAGAGGCGGGGAATCAGAGGCAGGGAATCGGATGTGCGGAATCAGAGATGGGGAATGAGAGGTGGGGATTCAGAGGTGGTGAATCAGAGAAGGGGAATCAGAGGCTGGGAATCAGAGGCAGGGAATCAGACGCAGGGAATCAGAGGCGGGGAATCATAGCTGGCGAATTAGAGGAGGGGAATCAGAGTTGGGGAATCAGAGGCGGGGAATCAGATATGGGGAAACAGAGGCGGGGAATCAGAGGCGGGGAAACAGAGGCGGGGAATCAGATATGGGGAATCAGAGGTGGGGAATCAGAGGCAGGGAATCAGATGTGCGGAATCAGAGATGGGGAATCAGAGGCAGGGAATCAGAATCAGAAACAGGGAATCAGTGGCAGGGAAACAGAGGCCGGGAATAAAAGGCGGGGAATCAGAGGCAGGGAATCGGATGTGCGGAATCAGAGATGGGGATTCAGAGGTGGGGATTCAGAGGTGGTGAATCAGAGAAGGGGAATCAGAGGCTGGGAATCAGAGGCAGGGAATCAGATGCAGGGAATCAGAGGCGGGGAATCATAGCTGGCGAATTAGAGGAGGGGAATCAGAGTTGGGGAATCAGAGGCGGGGAATCAGATATGGGGAAACAGAGGCGGGGAATCAGAGGAAGGGAATCAGATGTGCGGAATCGGAGATGGGGAATCAGAGGCAGGGAATGAGAGGCGGGGAATCAGAGGCGGGGAATCAGAGTTGGGGAATCAGAGGCGGGGAAACAGATATAGGGAATCAGAGGCGGGGAAACAGATATGGGGAATCAGAGGCAGGGAATCAGATGCGGGAAAACAGAGGCGGGGAATCAGATATGGGGAATCAGAGGCGGGGAATCAGAGGCAGGGAATCAGACACGGGGAATCAGAGGCGGGGAATCAGAGATGGGGAATCAGAGGCGGGTAATCAGAGGCAGGGAATCGGATGCCGGGAATCAGAGGTGGGAAATCAGAGCTGGGGATTCAGAGGCGGGGAATCAGAGTTGGGGAATCAGAGGCGGCGAAGCAGATATGGGGAAATAGAGGCGGGGAATCAGATATGGGGAATTCAGAGGCGGGGAATCAGATATGGGGAATCAGAGGCTGGGAATCAGAGGGGGGGAAACAGAGGCGGGGAATAAGATATGGGGAATCAGAGGTGGGGAATGAGGGGCGGGGAATCAGTGGCAGGGAATCAGAGGCGGGGAATCAGAGGCGGAGAATCAAAGGAAGGGAATCATACACGGGGAATCAGAGGTGGGGAATCAGAGATGGGGAATCAGAGGCGGGGAATCACAGGCAGGGAATCAGACGCGGGGAATCAGAGGCGGGGAATCAGAGCTGGGGAATCAGAGGTGGGGAATCAGAGTCGGGGAATCAGAGGCAGGGAATCGGTTGTGCGGAATCAGAGATGGGGAATCAGATGTGGGGAATCAGAGGCAGTGAATCAGAGATGGGGAATCAGAGCCGGGGAATCAGAGGCAAGAAATCAGACGGGGATTCAGAGGCTGGGAATCAGACGGGGGGAATCAAAGGCGGGGAATCAGAGCTGGTGAATCAGAGGCAGGGAATCAGAGTTGGGGATTCAGAGGCGGGGAATCAGATATGGGGAAACAGAGGCGGGGAATGAGAGGCGGGCAAGCAGAGGCGGGGAATTAGATATGGGGAATCAGAGGTGGGGAATCAGAGGTGGTGAATCAGAGATGGGGAATCACAGGCGGGGAATCAGAGGCAGCGAATAGAACACGGGGAATCAGAGGCAGGGAATCAGAGCTGGGGAATCAGAGGCGGGGAATCAGATATGGGGAAACAGAGGCGGGGAATCAGAGGCGGGGAAACAGAGGCGGGGAATCAGACATGGGGAATCGGATGCGGGGAATCAGAGGCGGGGAATCAGAGCTGGGGAATCAGAGGCGGGGAATCAGAGTTGGGGCATCAGAGGTGGGGAATTAGATATGGGGAAACAGAGGCGGGGAATCAGAGGCGGGGAAACAGAGGCGGGGAATCAGATATGGGGAATCAGAGGTGGGGAATCAGAGGCAGGGAATCAGATGTGCGGAATCAGAGATGGGGAATCAGAGGCAGGGAATCAGAATCAGAAGCGGGGAATCAGAGGCCGGGAATCAGAGGCCGGGAATCAGATGCTGGGAATAAGAGGCCGGGAATCAGAGGTGGGGAATCAGAGTCCGGGAATCAGAGATGGGGATTCAGAGGCGGGGAATGAGATATGGAGAATCAGAGGCTGGGAATCAGAGGCGGGGAAACAGAGGTGGGGAATCAGATATGGGGAATCAGAGGTGGCGAATCAAAGGCGGTGAATCAGAGATGGGGAATCAGAGGCGGGGAATCAGAGACAGGGAATCAGATGCGGGGATTCAGAGGAGGGGAATCAGAGGCAGGGAAACAGAGGCGGGGAATCAGATATGGGGAATCAGAGGTGGGGAATTAGAGGTTGCGAATCAGAGGCGGGGAATCAGAGGCGGGGAATCAGAGGCAGGGAATCGGATGTGCGGAATCAGAGATGGGGAATCAGAGGTGGGGATTCAGAGGTGGTGAATCAGAGAAGGGGAATCAGAGGCTGGGAATCAGAGGCAGGGAATCAGACGCAGGGAATCAGAGGCGGGGAATCATAGCTGGCGAATTAGAGGAGGGGAATCAGAGTTGGGGAATCAGAGGCGGGGAATCAGATATGGGGAAACAGAGGCGGGGAATCAGAGGCGGGGAAACAGAGGCGGGGAATCAGATATGGGGAATCAGAGGTGGGGAATCAGAGGCAGGGAATCAGATGTGCGGAATCAGAGATGGGGAATCAGAGGCAGGGAATCAGAATCAGAAGCAGGGAATCAGTGGCAGGGAATCAGAGGCCGGGAATAAAAGGCGGGGAATCAGAGGCAGGGAATCGGATGTGCGGAATCAGAGATGGGGAATCAGAGGTGGGGATTAAGAGGTGGTGAATCAGAGAAGGGGAATCAGAGGCTGGGAATCAGAGGCAGGGAATCAGATGCAGGGAATCAGAGGCGGGGAATCATAGCTGGCGAATTAGAGGAGGGGAATCAGAGTTGGGGAATCAGAGGCGGGGAATCAGATATGGGGAAACAGAGGCGGGGAATCAGAGGAAGGGAATCAGATGTGCGGAATCGGAGATGGGGAATCAGAGGCAGGGAATGAGAGGCGGGGAATCAGAGGTGGGGAATCATAGGCAGGGAATCGGATGTGCGGAATCAGAGATGGGGAATCAGAGGCCGGGAATCAGAGGTGGTGAATCAGAGATGGGGAATCAGTGGCGGGGAATCAGAGGCAGGGAATCAGACGCGGGGAATCAGAGGTGGGCAATCAGAGGCGGGGAATCAGATATGGGGAATCAGAGGCGGGGAATCAGAGGCGGGGAAACAGAGGCGGGGAATCAGATATGGGGAATCAGAGGTGGGGCATCAGAGGTTGTGAATCACAGATGGGGAATCAGAGGCGGGGAATCAGAGGCAGGGAATCAGACGCGGGGAATTAGAGGCGGGGATTCAGAGCTGGGGAATCAGAGGTGGGGAATCAGAGTTGGGGAATCAGAGGCGGGGAATCAGATATGGGGAATCAGAGGCAGGGAATCAGAGGCGGGAAAACAGAGGCGGGGAATCAGATATGGGGAATCAGAGGCGGGGAATCAGAGGCAGGGAATCAGACACGGGGAATCAGAGGCGGGGAATCAGAGATGGGGAATCAGAGGCGGGTAATCAGAGGCAGGGAATCGGATGCCGGGAATCAGAGGCGGGAAATCAGAGCTGGGGAATCAGAGGCGGGGAATCAGAGTTGGGGAATCAGAGGCGGCGAATCAAATATGGGGAAATAGAGGCGGGGAGTCAGATATGGGGAATTCAGAGGCGGGGAATCAGATATGGGGAATCAGAGGCTGGGAATCAGAGGGGGGGAAACAGAGGCGGGGAATAAGATATGGGGAATCAGAGGTGGGGAATCAGGGGCGGGGAATCAGTGGCAGGGAATCAGAGGCGGGGAATCAGAGGCGGGGAATCAAAGGAAGGGAATCATACACGGGGAATCAGAGGTGGGGAATCAGAGATGGGGAATCAGAGGCGGGGAATCACAGGCAGGGAATCAGACGCGGGGAATCAGAGGCGGGGTATCAGAGCTGGGGAATCAGAGGTGGGGAATCAGAGTCGGGGAATCAGAGGCAGGGAATCGGTTGTGCGGAATCAGAGATGGGGAATCAGATGTGGGGAATGGGAGGCAGTGAATCAGAGATGGGGAATCAGAGGCGGGGAATCGGAGGCAAGAAATCAGACGGGGATTCAGAGGCTGGGAATCAGACGGGGGGAATCAAAGGCGGGGAATCAGAGCTGGTGAATCACAGGCAGGGAATCAGAGTTGGGGATTCAGAGGCGGGGAATCAGATATGGGGAAACAGAGGCGGGGAATGAGAGGCGGGCAAGCAGAGGCGGGGAATTAGATATGGGGAATCAGAGGTGGGGAATCAGAGGTGGTGAATCAGAGATGGGGTATCACAGGCGGGGAATCAGAGGCAGCGAATAGAACGCGGGGAATCAGAGGCAGGGAATCAGAGCTGGGGAATCAGAGGCGGGGAATCAGATATGGGGAAAAAGAGGCGGGGAATCAGAGGCGGGGAAACAGAGGCGGGGAATCAGACATGGGGAATCGGATGCGGGGAATCAGAGGCGGGGAATCAGAGCTGGGGAATCAGAGGCGGGGAATCAGAGTTGGGGCATCAGAGGTGGGGAATTAGATATGGGGAAACAGAGGCGGGGAATCAGAGGCGGGGAAACAGAGGCGGGGAATCAGATATGGGGAATCAGAGGTGGGGAATCAGAGGCAGGGAATCAGATGTGCGGAATCAGAGATGGGGAATCAGAGGCAGGGAATCAGAATCAGAAGCGGGGAATCAGAGGCCGGGAATCAGAGGCCGGGAATCAGAGGCCGGGAATCAGATGCTGGGAATAAGAGGCCGGGAATCAGAGGTGGGGAATCAGAGATGGGGAATCAGAGGCGGGGAATCACAGGCAGGGAATCAGACGCGGGGAATCAGAGGCGGGGAATCAGAGCTGGGGAATCAGAGGTGGGGAATCAGAGTCGGGGAATCAGAGGCAGGGAAACGGTTGTGCGGAATCAGAGATGGGGAATCAGATGTAGGGAATCAGAGGCAGTGAATCAGAGATGGGGAATCAGAGGCGGGGAATCAGAGGCAAGAAATCAGACGGGGATTCAGAGGCTGGGAATCAGACGGGGGGAATCAAAGGCGGGGAATCAGAGCTGGTGAATCAGAGGCAGGGAATCAGAGTTGGGGATTCAGAGGCGCGGAATCAGATATGGGGAAACAGAGGCGGGGAATGAGAGGCGGGCAAGCAGAGGCGGGGTATTAGATATGGGGAATCAGAGGTGGGGAATCAGAGGTGGTGAATCAGAGATGGGGAATCACAGGCGGGGAATCAGAGGCAGCGAATAGAACGCGGGGAATCAGAGGCAGGGAATCAGAGCTGGGGAATCAGAGGCGGGGAATCAGATATGGGGAAACAGAGGCGGGGAATCAGAGGCGGGGAAACAGAGGCGGGGAATCAGACATGGGGAATCGGATGCGGGGAATCAGAGGCGGGGAATCAGAGCTGGGGAATCAGAGGCGGGGAATCAGAGTTGGGGCATCAGAGGTGGGGAATTAGATATGGGGAAACAGAGGCGGGGAATCAGAGGCGGGGAAACAGAGGCGGGGAATCAGATATGGGGAATCGGATGCGGGGAATCAGAGGCGGGGAATCAGAGCTGGGGAATCAGAGGCGGGGAATCAGAGTTGGGGCATCAGAGGTGGGGAATTAGATATGGGGAAACAGAGGCGGGGAATCAGAGGCGGGGAAACAGAGGCGGGGAATCAGATATGGGGAATCAGAGGTGGGGAATCAGAGGCAGGGAATCAGATGTGCGGAATCAGAGATGGGGAATCAGAGTCAGGGAATCAGAATCAGAAGCGGGGAATCAGAGGCCGGGAATCAGAGGCCGGGAATCAGATGCTCGGAATAAGAGGCCGGGAATCAGAGGTGGGGAATCAGAGTCCGGGAATCAGAGATGGGGATTCAGAGGCGGGGAATGAGATATGGAGAATCAGAGGCGGGGAATCAGAGGCGGGGAAACAGAGGTGGGAATCAGATATGGGGAATCAGAGGTGGCGAATCAAAGGCGGTGAATCAGAGATGGGGAATCAGAGGCGGGGAATCAGAGGCAGGGAATCAGATGCGGGGATTCAGAGGCGGGGAATCAGAGCTGGCGAATCAGAGGCGAGGAATCAGAGGTGGGCAATCAGAGCCGGCGAATCAGATATGGGGAATCAGAGGCGGGGAATCAGAGGCGGGGAAACAGAGGCGGGGAATCAGATATGGGGAATCAGAGGTGGGGAATCAGAGGTTGTGAATCAGAGATGGGGAATCAAGGCGGGGAATCAGAGGGAGGGAATCAGACGCGGGGAATCAGAGGCGGGGATTCAGAGCTGGGGAATCAGAGGCGGGGAATCAGAGTTGTGGAATCAGAGGCAGGGAATCAGATATGGGGAATCAGAGGCGGGGAATCAGAGGCGGGGAAACAGAGGCGGGGAATCAGATATGGGGAATCAGAGGTGGGGAATCAGGGGCAGGGAATCAGTGGCAGGGAATCAGAGGCGGGGAATCTGAGGCGGGGAATCAGAGGCAGGGAATCAGACATGGGGAATCAGAGGCGGGGAATCAGAGATGGCGAATCAGAGGCCGGGAATCAGAGGCAGGGAATCGGACGCCGGGAATCAGAGGCGGGGAATCAGAGCTGGGGAATCAGAGGCGGGGAATCAGAGTTGGGGAATCAGAGGCGGGGAATCAGATATGGGGAATCAGAGGTGGCGAATCAAAGGCGGTGAAACAGAGATGGGGTATCAGTGCAGGGAATCAGGGGCAGGGAATCAGAGCTGGGGAATCAGAGGTGGGGAATCAGAGCTGGGGAAACAGAAGCGGGGAATCAGATATGGGGAATCAGAGGTGGGGAATCAGGGGCGGGGAATCAGTGGCAGGGAATCAGAGGCCGGGAATAAAAGGCGGGGAATCAGAGCTGGGGAATCAGAGGCGGGGAATCAGAGTTGGGGAATCAGAGGAGGGGAATCAGATATGGGGAAACAGAGGCCGGGAATCAGAGGCAGGGAAACAGAGGCGGGGAATCAGATATGGGGAATCAGAGGTGGGGAATTAGAGGTTGCGAATCAGAGGCGGGGAATCAGAGGCGGGGAATCAGAGGCAGGGAATCGGATGTGCGGAATCAGAGATGGGGAATGAGAGGTGGGGATTCAGAGGTGGTGAATCAGAGAAGGGGAATCAGAGGCTGGGAATCAGAGGCAGGGAATCAGACGCAGGGAATCAGAGGCGGGGAATCATAGCTGGCGAATTAGAGGAGGGGAATCAGAGTTGGGGAATCAGAGGCGGGGAATCAGATATGGAGAAACAGAGGCGGGGAATCAGAGGCGGGGAAACAGAGGCGGGGAATCAGATATGGGGAATCAGAGGTGGGGAATCAGAGGCAGGGAATCAGATGTGCGGAATCAGAGATGGGGAATCAGAGGCAGGGAATCAGAATCAGAAGCAGGGAATCAGTGGCAGGGAAACAGAGGCCGGGAAAAAAAGGCGGGGAATCAGAGGCAGGGAATCGGATGTGCGGAATCAGAGATGGGGAATCAGAGGTGGGGATTCAGAGGTGGTGAATCAGAGAAGGGGAATCAGAGGCTGGTAATCAGAGGCAGGGAATCAGATGCAGGGAATCAGAGGCGGGGAATCATAGCTGGCGAATTAGAGGAGGGGAATCAGAGTTGGGGAATCAGAGGCGGGGAATCAGATATGGGGAAACAGAGGCGGGGAATCAGAGGAAGGGAAACAGATGTGCGGAATCGGAGATGGGGAATCAGAGGCAGGGAATGAGAGGCGGGGAATCAGAGGTGGGGAATCATAGGCAGGGAATCGGATGTGCGGAATCAGAGATGGGGAATCAGAGGCCGGGAATCAGAGGTGGTGAATCAGAGATGGGGAATCAGTGGCGGGGAATCAGAGGCAGGGAATCAGACTCGGGGAATCAGAGGTGGGCAATCAGAGGCGGGGAATCAGATATGGGGAATCAGAGGCGGGGAATCAGAGGCGGGGAAACAGCGGCGGGGAATCAGATATGGGGAATCAGAGGTGGGGCATCTGAGGTTGTGAATCACAGATGGGGAATCAGAGGCGGGGAATCAGAGGCAGGGAATCAGACGCGGGGAATCAGAGGCGGGGATTCAGAGCTGGGGAATCAGAGGCGGGGAATCAGAGTTGGGGAATCAGAGGCGGGGAATCAGATATGGGGAATCAGAGGCAGGGAATCAGAGGCGGGAAAACAGAGGCGGGGAATCAGATATGGGGAATCAGAGGCGGGGAATCAGAGGCAGGGAATCAGACACGGGGAATCAGAGGCGGGGAATCAGAGATGGGGAATCAGAGGCGGGTAATCAGAGGCAGGGAATCGGATGCCGGGAATCAGAGGCGGGAAATCAGAGCTGGGGAATCAGAGGCGGGGAATCAGAGTTGGGGAATCAGAGGCGGCGAAGCAGATATGGGGAAATAGAGGCGGGGAATCAGATATGGGGAATCAGAGGTGGGGAATCAGGGGCGGGGAATCAGTGGCAGGGAATCAGAGCTGGGGAATCAGAGGTGGGGAATCAGAGCTGGGGAAACAGAGGCGGGGAATCAGATATGGGGAATCAGAGGTGGGGAATCGGGGGCGGGGAATCAGTGGCAGGGAATCAGAGGCCGGGAATAAAAGGCGGGGAATCAGAGCTGGGGAATCAGAGGCGGGGAATCAGAGTTGGGGAATCAGAGGAGGGGAATCAGATATGGGGAAACAGAGGCCGGGAATCAGAGGCAGGGAAACAGAGGCGGGGAATCAGATATGGGGAATCAGAGGTGGGGAATTAGAGGTTGCGAATCAGAGGCGGGGAATCAGAGGCGGGGAATCAGAGGCAGGGAATCGGATGTGCGGAATCAGAGATGGGGAATGAGAGGTGGGGATTCAGAGGTGGTGAATCAGAGAAGGGGAATCAGAGGCTGGGAATCAGAGGCAGGGAATCAGACGCAGGGAATCAGAGGCGGGGAATCATAGCTGGCGAATTAGAGGAGGGGAATCAGAGTTGGGGAATCAGAGGCGGGGAATCAGATATGGAGAAACAGAGGCGGGGAATCAGAGGCGGGGAAACAGAGGCGGGGAATCAGATATGGGGAATCAGAGGTGGGGAATCAGAGGCAGGGAATCAGATGTGCGGAATCAGAGATGGGGAATCAGAGGCAGGGAATCAGAATCAGAAGCAGGGAATCAGTGGCAGGGAAACAGAGGCCGGGAAAAAAAGGCGGGGAATCAGAGGCAGGGAATCGGATGTGCGGAATCAGAGATGGGGAATCAGAGGTGGGGATTCAGAGGTGGTGAATCAGAGAAGGGGAATCAGAGGCTGGTAATCAGAGGCAGGGAATCAGATGCAGGGAATCAGAGGCGGGGAATCATAGCTGGCGAATTAGAGGAGGGGAATCAGAGTTGGGGAATCAGAGGCGGGGAATCAGATATGGGGAAACAGAGGCGGGGAATCAGAGGAAGGGAAACAGATGTGCGGAATCGGAGATGGGGAATCAGAGGCAGGGAATGAGAGGCGGGGAATCAGAGGTGGGGAATCATAGGCAGGGAATCGGATGTGCGGAATCAGAGATGGGGAATCAGAGGCCGGGAATCAGAGGTGGTGAATCAGAGATGGGGAATCAGTGGCGGGGAATCAGAGGCAGGGAATCAGACTCGGGGAATCAGAGGTGGGCAATCAGAGGCGGGGAATCAGATATGGGGAATCAGAGGCGGGGAATCAGAGGCGGGGAAAAAGCGGCGGGGAATCAGATATGGGGAATCAGAGGTGGGGCATCTGAGGTTGTGAATCACAGATGGGGAATCAGAGGCGGGGAATCAGAGGCAGGGAATCAGACGCGGGGAATCAGAGGCGGGGATTCAGAGCTGGGGAATCAGAGGCGGGGAATCAGAGTTGGGGAATCAGAGGCGGGGAATCAGATATGGGGAATCAGAGGCAGGGAATCAGAGGCGGGAAAACAGAGGCGGGGAATCAGATATGGGGAATCAGAGGCGGGGAATCAGAGGCAGGGAATCAGACACGGGGAATCAGAGGCGGGGAATCAGAGATGGGGAATCAGAGGCGGGTAATCAGAGGCAGGGAATCGGATGCCGGGAATCAGAGGCGGGAAATCAGAGCTGGGGAATCAGAGGCGGGGAATCAGAGTTGGGGAATCAGAGGCGGCGAAGCAGATATGGGGAAATAGAGGCGGGGAATCAGATATGGGGAATTCAGAGGCGGGGAATCAGATATGGGGAATCAGAGGCTGGGAATCAGAGGGGGGGAAACAGAGGCGGGGAATAAGATATGGGGAATCAGAGGTGGGGAATCAGGGGCGGGGAATCAGTGGCAGGGAATCAGAGGCGGGGAATCAGAGGCGGGGAATCAAAGGAAGGGAATCATACACGGGGAATCAGAGGTGGGGAATCAGAGATGGGGAATCAGAGGCGGGGAATCACAGGCAGGGAATCAGACGCGGGGAATCAGAGGTGGGGAATCAGAGCTGGGGAATCAGAGGTGGGGAATCAGAGTCGGGGAATCAGAGGCAGGGAAACGGTTGTGCGGAATCAGAGATGGGGAATCAGATGTGGGGAATCAGAGGCAGTGAATCAGAGATGGGGAATCAGAGGCGCGGAATCAGAGGCAAGAAATCAGACGGGGATTCAGAGGCTGGGAATCAGACGGGGGGAATCAAAGGCGGGGAATCAGAGCTGGTGAATCAGAGGCAGGGAATCAGAGTTGGGGATTCAGAGGCGGGGAATCAGATATGGGGAAACAGAGGCGGGGAATGAGAGGCGGGCAAGCAGAGGCGGGGAATTAGATATGGGGAATCAGAGGTGGGGAATCAGAGGTGGTGAATCAGAGATGGGGAATCACAGGCGGGGAATCAGAGGCAGCGAATAGAACGCGGGTAATCAGAGGCAGGGAATCAGAGCTGGGGAATCAGAGGCGGGGAATCAGATATGGGGAAACAGAGGCGGGGAATCAGAGGCGGGGAAACAGAGGCGGGGAATCAGACATGGGGAATCGGATGCGGGGAATCAGAGGCGGGGAATCAGAGCTGGGGAATCAGAGGCGGGGAATCAGAGTTGGGGCATCAGTGGTGGGGAATTAGATATGGGGAAACAGAGGCGGGGAATCAGAGGCGGGGAAACAGAGGCGGGGAATCAGATATGGGGAATCAGAGGTGGGGAATCAGAGGCAGGGAATCAGATGTGCGGAATCAGAGATGGGGAATCAGAGTCAGGGAATCAGAATCAGAAGCGGGGAATCAGAGGCCGGGAATCAGAGGCCGGGAATCAGATGCTGGGAATAAGAGGCCGGGAATCAGAGGTGGGGAATCAGAGTCCGGGAATCAGAGATGGGGATTCAGAGGCGGGGAATGAGATATGGAGAATCAGAGGCGGGGAATCAGAGGCGGGGAAACAGAGGTGGGGAATCAGATATGGGGAATCAGAGGTGGCGAATCAAAGGCGGTGAATCAGAGATGGGGAATCAGAGGCGGGGAATCAGAGGCAGGGAATCAGATGCGGGGATTCAGAGGCGGGGAATCAGAGCTGGCGAAACAGAGGCGGGGAATCAGAGGTGGGCAATCAGAGCCGGCGAATCAGATATGGGGAATCAGAGGCGGGGAATCAGAGGCAGGGAAACAGAGGCGGGGAATCAGATATGGGGAATCAGAGGTGGGGAATCAGAGGTTGTGAATCAGAGATGGGGAATCAAGGCGGGGAATCAGAGGGAGGGAATCAGACGCGGGGAATCAGAGGCGGGGATTCAGAGCTGGGGAATCAGAGGCGGGGAATCAGAGTTGTGGAATCAGAGGCAGGGAATCAGATATGGGGAATCAGAGGCGGGGAATCAGAGGCGGGGAAACAGAGGCGGGGAATCAGATATGGGGAATCAGAGGTGGGGAATCAGGGGCAGGGAATCAGTGGCAGGGATTCAGAGGCGGGGAATCTGAGGCGGGGAATCAGAGGCAGGGAATCAGACACGGGGAATCAGAGGCGGGGAATCAGAGATGGCGAATCAGAGGCCGGGAATCAGAGGCGGGGAATCAGAGCTGGGGAATCAGAGGCGGGGAATCAGATATGGGGAATCAGAGGTGGCGAATCAAAGGCGGTGAAACAGAGATGGGGAATCAGTGCAGGGAATCAGGGGCAGGGAATCAGAGCTGGGGAAACAGAGGCGGGGAATCAGATATGGGGAATCAGAGGTGGGGAATCAGAGGCAGGGAATCAGATGTGCGGAATCAGAGATGGGGAATCAGAGGCAGGGAATCAGAATCAGAAGCAGGGAATCAGTGGCAGGGAAACAGAGGCCGGGAAAAAAAGGCGGGGAATCAGAGGCAGGGAATCGGATGTGCGGAATCAGAGATGGGGAATCAGAGGTGGGGATTCAGAGGTGGTGAATCAGAGAAGGGGAATCAGAGGCTGGGAATCAGAGGCAGGGAATCAGATGCAGGGAATCAGAGGCGGGGAATCATAGCTGGCGAATTAGAGGAGGGGAATCAGAGTTGGGGAATCAGAGGCGGGGAATCAGATATGGGGAAACAGAGGCGGGGAATCAGAGGAAGGGAAACAGATGTGCGGAATCGGAGATGGGGAATCAGAGGCAGGGAATGAGAGGCGGGGAATCAGAGGTGGGGAATCATAGGCAGGGAATCGGATGTGCGGAATCAGAGATGGGGAATCAGAGGCCGGGAATCAGAGGTGGTGAATCAGAGATGGGGAATCAGTGGCGGGGAATCAGAGGCAGGGAATCAGACGCGGGGAATCAGAGGTGGGCAATCAGAGGCGGGGAATCAGATATGGGGAATCAGAGGCGGGGAATCAGAGGCGGGGAAACAGCGGCGGGGAATCAGATATGGGGAATCAGAGGTGGGGCATCTGAGGTTGTGAATCACAGATGGGGAATCAGAGGCGGGGAATCAGAGGCAGGGAATCAGACGCGGGGAATCAGAGGCGGGGATTCAGAGCTGGGGAATCAGAGGCGGGGAATCAGAGTTGGGGAATCAGAGGCGGGGAATCAGATATGGGGAATCAGAGGCAGGGAATCAGAGGCGGGAAAACAGAGGCGGGGAATCAGATATGGGGAATCAGAGGCGGGGAATCAGAGGCAGGGAATCAGACACGGGGAATCAGAGGCGGGGAATCAGAGATGGGGAATCAGAGGCGGGTAATCAGAGGCAGGGAATCGGATGCCGGGAATCAGAGGCGGGAAATCAGAGCTGGGGATTCAGAGGCGGGGAATCAGAGTTGGGGAATCAGAGGCGGCGAAGCAGATATGGGGAAATAGAGGCGGGGAATCAGATATGGGGAATTCAGAGGCGGGGAATCAGATATGGGGAATCAGAGGCTGGGAATCAGAGGGGGGGAAACAGAGGCGGGGAATAAGATATGGGGAATCAGAGGTGGGGAATCAGGGGCGGGGAATCAGTGGCAGGGAATCAGAGGCGGGGAATCAGAGGCGGGGAATCAAAGGAAGGGAATCATACACGGGGAATCAGAGGTGGGGAATCAGAGATGGGGAATCAGAGGCGGGGAATCACAGGCAGGGAATCAGACGCGGGGAATCAGAGGTGGGGAATCAGAGCTGGGGAATCAGAGGTGGGGAATCAGAGTCGGGGAATCAGAGGCAGGGAAACGGTTGTGCGGAATCAGAGATGGGGAATCAGATGTGGGGAATCAGAGGCAGTGAATCAGAGATGGGGAATCAGAGGCGCGGAATCAGAGGCAAGAAATCAGACGGGGATTCAGAGGCTGGGAATCAGACGGGGGGAATCAAAGGCGGGGAATCAGAGCTGGTGAATCAGAGGCAGGGAATCAGAGTTGGGGATTCAGAGGCGGGGAATCAGATATGGGGAAACAGAGGCGGGGAATGAGAGGCGGGCAAGCAGAGGCGGGGAATTAGATATGGGGAATCAGAGGTGGGGAATCAGAGGTGGTGAATCAGAGATGGGGAATCACAGGCGGGGAATCAGAGGCAGCGAATAGAACGCGGGGAATCAGAGGCAGGGAATCAGAGCTGGGGAATCAGAGGCGGGGAATCAGATATGGGGAAACAGAGGCGGGGAATCAGAGGCGGGGAAACAGAGGCGGGGAATCAGACATGGGGAATCGGATGCGGGGAATCAGAGGCGGGGAATCAGAGCTGGGGAATCAGAGGCGGGGAATCAGAGTTGGGGCATCAGTGGTGGGGAATTAGATATGGGGAAACAGAGGCGGGGAATCAGAGGCGGGGAAACAGAGGCGGGGAATCAGATATGGGGAATCAGAGGTGGGGAATCAGAGGCAGGGAATCAGATGTGCGGAATCAGAGATGGGGAATCAGAGGCAGCGAATCAGAATCAGAAGCGGGGAATCAGAGGCCGGGAATCAGAGGCCGGGAATCAGATGCTGGGAATAAGAGGCCGGGAATCAGAGGTGGGGAATCAGAGTCCGGGAATCAGAGATGGGGATTCAGAGGCGGGGAATGAGATATGGAGAATCAGAGGCGGGGAATCAGAGGCGGGGAAACAGAGGTGGGGAATCAGATATGGGGAATCAGAGGTGGCGAATCAAAGGCGGTGAATCAGAGATGGGGAATCAGAGGCGGGGAATCAGAGGCAGGGAATCAGATCCGGGGATTCAGAGGCGGGGAATCAGAGCTGGCGAATCAGAGGCGGGGAATCAGAGGTGGGCAATCAGAGCCGGCGAATCAGATATGGGGAATCAGAGGCGGGGAATCAGAGGCAGGGAAACAGAGGCGGGGAATCAGATATGGGGAATCAGAGGTGGGGAATCAGAGGTTGTGAATCAGAGATGGGGAATCAAGGCGGGGAATCAGAGGGAGGGAATCAGACGCGGGGAATCAGAGGCGGGGATTCAGAGCTGGGGAATCAGAGGCGGGGAATCAGAGTTGTGGAATCAGAGGCAGGGAATCAGAGGCGGGGAATCAGAGGCGGGGAATCAGAGGCGGGGAAACAGAGGCGGGGAATCAGATATGGGGAATCAGAGGTGGGGAATCAGGGGCAGGGAATCAGTGGCAGGGATTCAGAGGCGGGGAATCTGAGGCGGGGAATCAGAGGCAGGGAATCAGACACGGGGAATCAGAGGCGGGGAATCAGAGATGGCGAATCAGAGGCCGGGAATCAGAGGCAGGGAATCGGACGCCGGGAATCAGAGGCGGGGAATCAGAGCTGGGGAATCAGAGGCGGGGAATCAGAGTTGGGGAATCAGAGGCGGGGAATCAGATATGGGGAATCAGAGGTGGCGAATCAAAGGCGGTGAAACAGAGATGGGGAATCAGTGCAGGGAATCAGGGGCAGGGAATCAGAGCTGGGGAAACAGAGGCGGGGAATCAGATATGGGGAATCAGAGGTGGGGAATCAGGGGCGGGGAATCAGTGGCAGTGAATCAGAGCTGGGGAATCAGAGGTGGGGAATCAGAGCTGGGAAAACAGAGGCGGGGAATCAGATATGGGGAATGAGAGGTGGGGAATCAGGGGCAGGGAATCAGTGGCAGGGAATCAGAGGCCGGGAATAAAAGGCGGGGAATCAGAGCTGGGGAATCAGAGGCGGGGAATCAGAGTTGGGGAATCAGAGGAGGAGAATAAGATATGGGGAAACAGAGGCCGGGAATCAGAGGCAGGGAAACAGAGGCGGGGAATCAGATATGGGGAATCAGAGGTGGGGAATTAGAGGTTGCGAATCAGAGGCGGGGAATCAGAGGCGGGGAATCAGAGGCAGGGAATCGGATGTGCGGAATCAGAGATGGGGAATGAGAGGTGGGGATTCAGAGGTGGTGAATCAGAGAAGGGGAATCAGAGGCTGGGAATCAGAGGCAGGGAATCAGACGCAGGGAATCAGAGGCGGGGAATCATAGCTGGCGAATTAGAGGAGGGGAATCAGAGTTGGGGAATCAGAGGCGGGGAATCAGATATGGGGAAACAGAGGCGGGGAATCAGAGGCGGGGAAACAGAGGCGGGGAATCAGATATGGGGAATCAGAGGTGGGGAATCAGAGGCAGGGAATCAGATGTGCGGAATCAGAGATGGGGAATCAGAGGCAGGGAATCAGAATCAGAAGCAGGGAATCAGTGGCAGGGAAACAGAGGCCGGGAATAAAAGGCGGGGAATCAGAGGCAGGGAATCGGATGTGCGGAATCAGAGATGGGGATTCAGAGGTGGGGATTCAGAGGTGGTGAATCAGAGAAGGGGAATCAGAGGCTGGGAATCAGAGGCAGGGAATCAGATGCAGGGAATCAGAGGCGGGGAATCATAGCTGGCGAATTAGAGGAGGGGAATCAGAGTTGGGGAATCAGAGGCGGGGAATCAGATATGGGGAAACAGAGGCGGGGAATCAGAGGAAGGGAATCAGATGTGCGGAATCGGAGATGGGGAATCAGAGGCAGGGAATGAGAGGCGGGGAATCAGAGGTGGGGAATCATAGGCAGGGAATCGGATGTGCGGAATCAGAGATGGGGAATCAGAGGCCGGGAATCAGAGGTGGTGAATCAGAGATGGGGAATCAGTGGCGGGGAATCAGAGGCAGGGAATCAGACGCGGGGAATCAGAGGTGGGCAATCAGAGGCGGGGAATCAGATATGGGGAATCAGAGGCGGGGAATCAGAGGCGGGGAAACAGAGGCGGGGAATCAGATATGGGGAATCAGAGGTGGGGCATCTGAGGTTGTGAATCACAGATGGGGAATCAGAGGCGGGGAATCAGAGGCAGGGAATCAGACGCGGGGAATCAGAGGCGGGGATTCAGAGCTGGGGAATCAGAGGCGGGGAATCAGAGTTGGGGAATCAGAGGCGGGGAAACAGATATGGGGAATCAGAGGCAGGGAATCAGAGGCGGGAAAACAGAGGCGGGGAATCAGATATGGGGAATCAGAGGCGGGGAATCAGAGGCAGGGAATCAGACACGGGGAATCAGAGGCGGGGAATCAGAGATGGGGAATCAGAGGCGGGTAATCAGAGGCAGGGAATCGGATGCCGGGAATCAGAGGCGGGAAATCAGAGCTGGGGATTCAGAGGCGGGGAATCAGAGTTGGGGAATCAGAGGCGGCGAAGCAGATATGGGGAAATAGAGGCGGGGAATCAGATATGGGGAATTCAGAGGCGGGGAATCAGATATGGGGAATCAGAGGCTGGGAATCAGAGGGGGGAAACAGAGGCGGGGAATAAGATATGGGGAATCAGAGGTGGGGAATGAGGGGCGGGGAATCAGTGGCAGGGAATCAGAGGCGGGGAATCAGAGGCGGAGAATCAAAGGAAGGGAATCATACACGGGGAATCAGAGGTGGGGAATCAGAGATGGGGAATCAGAGGCGGGGAATCACAGGCAGGGAATCAGACGCGGGGAATCAGAGGCGGGGAATCAGAGCTGGGGAATCAGAGGTGGGGAATCAGAGTCGGGGAATCAGAGGCAGGGAATCGGTTGTGCGGAATCAGAGATGGGGAATCAGATGTGGGGAATCAGAGGCAGTGAATCAGAGATGGGGAATCAGAGGCGGGGAATCAGAGGCAAGAAATCAGACGGGGATTCAGAGGCTGGGAATCAGACGGGGGGAATCAAAGGCGGGGAATCAGAGCTGGTGAATCAGAGGCAGGGAATCAGAGTTGGGGATTCAGAGGCGGGGAATCAGATATGGGGAAACAGAGGCGGGGAATGAGAGGCGGGCAAGCAGAGGCGGGGAATTAGATATGGGGAATCAGAGGTGGGGAATCAGAGGTGGTGAATCAGAGATGGGGAATCACAGGCGGGGAATCAGAGGCAGCGAATAGAACGCGGGGAATCAGAGGCAGGGAATCAGAGCTGGGGAATCAGAGGCGGGGAATCAGATATGGGGAAACAGAGGCGGGGAATCAGAGGCGGGGAAACAGAGGCGGGGAATCAGACATGGGGAATCGGATGCGGGGAATCAGAGGCGGGGAATCAGAGCTGGGGAATCAGAGGCGGGGAATCAGAGTTGGGGCATCAGAGGTGGGGAATTAGATATGGGGAATCAGAGGCGGGGAATCAGAGGCGGGGAAACAGAGGCGGGGAATCAGATATGGGGAATCAGAGGTGGGGAATCAGAGGCAGGGAATCAGATGTGCGGAATCAGAGATGGGGAATCAGAGGCAGGGAATCAGAATCAGAAGCGGGGAATCAGAGGCCGGGAATCAGAGGCCGGGAATCAGATGCTGGGAATAAGAGGCCGGGAATCAGAGGTGGGGAATCAGAGTCCGGGAATCAGAGATGGGGATTCAGAGGCGGGGAATGAGATATGGAGAATCAGAGGCTGGGAATCAGAGGCGGGGAAACAGAGGTGGGGAATCAGATATGGGGAATCAGAGGTGGCGAATCAAAGGCGGTGAATCAGAGATGGGGAATCAGAGGCGGGGAATCAGAGACAGGGAATCAGATGCGGGGATTCAGAGGAGGGGAATCAGAGGCAGGGAAACAGAGGCGGGGAATCAGATATGGGGAATCAGAGGTGGGGAATTAGAGGTTGCGAATCAGAGGCGGGGAATCAGAGGCGGGGAATCAGAGGCAGGGAATCGGATGTGCGGAATCAGAGATGGGGAATCAGAGGTGGGGATTCAGAGGTGGTGAATCAGAGAAGGGGAATCAGAGGCTGGGAATCAGAGGCAGGGAATCAGACGCAGGGAATCAGAGGCGGGGAATCATAGCTGGCGAATTAGAGGAGGGGAATCAGAGTTGGGGAATCAGAGGCGGGGAATCAGATATGGGGAAACAGAGGCGGGGAATCAGAGGCGGGGAAACAGAGGCGGGGAATCAGATATGGATAATCAGAGGTGGGGAATCAGAGGCAGGGAATCAGATGTGCGGAATCAGAGATGGGGAATAAGAGGCAGGGAATCAGAATCAGAAGCAGGGAATCAGTGGCAGGGAATCAGAGGCCGGGAATAAAAGGCGGGGAATCAGAGGCAGGGAATCGGATGTGCGGAATCAGAGATGGGGAATCAGAGGTGGGGATTAAGAGGTGGTGAATCAGAGAAGGGGAATCAGAGGCTGGGAATCAGAGGCAGGGAATCAGATGCAGGGAATCAGAGGCGGGGAATCATAGCTGGCGAATTAGAGGAGGGGAATCAGAGTTGGGGAATCAGAGGCGGGGAATCAGATATGGGGAAACAGAGGCGGGGAATCAGAGGAAGGGAATCAGATGTGCGGAATCGGAGATGGGGAATCAGAGGCAGGGAATGAGAGGCGGGGAATCAGAGGTGGGGAATCATAGGCAGGGAATCGGATGTGCGGAATCAGAGATGGGGAATCAGAGGCCGGGAATCAGAGGTGGTGAATCAGAGATGGGGAATCAGTGGCGGGGAATCAGAGGCAGGGAATCAGACGCGGGGAATCAGAGGTTGGCAATCAGAGGCGGGGAATCAGATATGGGGAATCAGAGGCGGGGAATCAGAGGCGGGGAAACAGAGGCGGGGAATCAGATATGGGGAATCAGAGGTGGGGCATCAGAGGTTGTGAATCACAGATGGGGAATCAGAGGCGGGGAATCAGAGGCAGGGAATCAGACGCGGGGAATTAGAGGCGGGGATTCAGAGCTGGGGAATCAGAGGTGGGGAATCAGAGTTGGGGAATCAGAGGCGGGGACTCAGATATGGGGAATCAGAGGCAGGGAATCAGAGGCGGGAAAACAGAGGCGGGGAATCAGATATGGGGAATCAGAGGCGGGGAATCAGAGGCAGGGAATCAGACACGGGGAATCAGAGGCGGGGAATCAGAGATGGGGAATCAGAGGCGGGTAATCAGAGGCAGGGAATCGGATGCCGGGAATCAGAGGCGGGAAATCAGAGCTGGGGAATCAGAGGCGGGGAATCAGAGTTGGGGAATCAGAGGCGGCGAATCAAATATGGGGAAATAGAGGCGGGGAATCAGATATGGGGAATTCAGAGGCGGGGAATCAGATATGGGGAATCAGAGGCTGGGAATCAGAGGGGGGGAAACAGAGGCGGGGAATAAGATATGGGGAATCAGAGGTGGGGAATCAGGGGCGGGGAATCAGTGGCAGGGAATCAGAGGCGGGGAATCAGAGGCGGGGAATCAAAGGAAGGGAATCATACACGGGGAATCAGAGGTGGGGAATCAGAGATGGGGAATCAGAGGCGGGGAATCACAGGCAGGGAATCAGACGCGGGGAATCAGAGGCGGGGAATCAGAGCTGGGGAATCAGAGGTGGGGAATCAGAGTCGGGGAATCAGAGGCAGGGAATCGGTTGTGCGGAATCAGAGATGGGGAATCAGATGTGGGGAATGGGAGGCAGTGAATCAGAGATGGGGAATCAGAGGCGGGGAATCGGAGGCAAGAAATCAGACGGGGATTCAGAGGCTGGGAATCAGACGGGGGGAATCAAAGGCGGGGAATCAGAGCTGGTGAATCAGAGGCAGGGAATCAGAGTTGGGGATTCAGAGGCGGGGAATCAGATATGGGGAAACAGAGGCGGGGAATGAGAGGCGGGCAAGCAGAGGCGGGGAATTAGATATGGGGAATCAGAGGTGGGGAATCAGAGGTGGTGAATCAGAGATGGGGTATCACAGGCGGGGAATCAGAGGCAGCGAATAGAACGCGGGGAATCAGAGGCAGGGAATCAGAGCTGGGGAATCAGAGGCGGGGAATCAGATATGGGGAAAAAGAGGCGGGGAATCAGAGGCGGGGAAACAGAGGCGGGGAATCAGACATGGGGAATCGGATGCGGGGAATCAGAGGCGGGGAATCAGAGCTGGGGAATCAGAGGCGGGGAATCAGAGTTGGGGCATCAGAGGTGGGGAATTAGATATAGGGAAACAGAGGCGGGGAATCAGAGGCGGGGAAACAGAGGCGGGGAATCAGATATGGGGAATCAGAGGTGGGGAATCAGAGGCAGGGAATCAGATGTGCGGAATCAGAGATGGGGAATCAGAGGCAGGGAATCAGAATCAGAAGCGGGGAATCAGAGGCCGGGAATCAGAGGCCGGGAATCAGATGCTGGGAATAAGAGGCCGGGAATCAGAGGTGGGGAATCAGAGTCCGGGAATCAGAGATGGGGATTCAGAGGCGGGGAATGAGATATGGATAATCAGAGGCGGGGAATCAGAGGCGGGGAAACAGAGGTGGGGAATCAGATATGGGGAATCAGAGGCAGGGAATCAGATGCGGGGATTCAGAGGCGGGGAATCAGAGGTGGGCAATCAGAGCCGGGGAATCAGATATGGGGAATCAGAGGCGGGGAATCATAGGCGGGGAAACAGAGGCGGGGAATCAGATATGGGGAATCAGAGGTGGGGAATCAGAGGTTGTGAATCAGAGATGGGGAATCAAGGTGGGGAATCAGAGGGAGGGAATCAGACGCGGGGAATCAGAGGCGGGGATTCAGAGCTGGGGAATCAGAGGCGGGGAATCAGAGTTGTGGAATCAGAGGCAGGGAATCAGATATGGGGAATCAGAGGCGGGGAATCAGAGGCGGGGAAACAGAGGCGGGGAATCAGATATGGGGAATCAGAGGTGGGGAATCAGGGGCAGGGAATCAGTGGCAGGGAATCAGAGGCGGGGAATCTGAGGCGGGGAATCAGAGGCAGGGAATCAGACACGGGGAATCAGAGGCGGGGAATCAGAGATGGCGAATCAGAGGCCGGGAATCAGAGGCAGGGAATCGGACGCCGGGAATCAGAGGCGGGGAATCAGAGCTGGGGAATCAGAGGCGGGGAATCAGAGTTGGGGAATCAGAGGCGGGGAATCAGATATGGGGAAATAGAGGCGGGGAATCAGATATGGGGAATCAGAGGTGTGGAATCAGAGGTTGGGAATCAGAGGCAGGGAATCAGAGGCGGGGAAACAGAGGCGGTGAAACAGAGATGGGGAATCAGGGCAGGGAATCAGAGGCAGGAAATCAGAGCTGGGGAAACAGAGGCGGGGAATCAGATATGGGGAATCAGAGGTGGGGAATCAGGGGCGGGGAATCAGTGGCAGGGAATCAGAGCTGGGGAATCAGAGGTGGTGAATCAGAGCTGGGGAAACAGAGGCGGGGAATCAGATATGGGGAATCAGAGGTGGGGAATCAGGGGCGGGGAATCAGTGGCAGGGAATCAGAGGCCGGGAATAAAAGGCGGGGAATCAGAGCTGGGGAATCAGAGGCGGGGAATCAGAGTTGGGGAATCAGAGGAGGGGAATCAGATATGGGGAAACAGAGGCCGGGAATCAGAGGCAGGGAAACAGAGGCGGTGAATCAGATATGGGGAATCAGAGGTGGGGAATTAGAGGTTGCGAATCAGAGGCGGGGAATCAGAGGCGGGGAATCAGAGGCAGGGAATCAGATGTGCGGAATCAGAGATGGGGAATCAGAGGTGGGGATTCAGAGGTGGTGAATCAGAGAAGGGGAATCAGAGGCTGGGAATCAGAGGCAGGGAATCAGACGCAGGGAATCAGAGGCGCGGAATCATAGCTGGCGAATTAGAGGAGGGGTATCAGCGTTGGGGAATCAGAGGCGGGGAATCAGAGGTTGTGAATCAGAGATGGGGAATCAAGGCGGGGAATCAGAGGGAGGGAATCAGACGCGGGGAATCAGAGGCGGGGAATCAGACGGGGATTCAGAGGCTGGGAATCAGACGGGGGGAATCAAAGGCGGGGAATCAGAGCTGGTGAATCAGAGGCAGGGAATCAGAGTTGGGGATTCAGAGGCGGGGAATCAGATATGGGGAAACAGAGGCGAGGAATGAGAGGCGGGCAAGCAGAGGCGGGGAATTAGATATGGGGAATCAGAGGTGGGGATTCAGAGGTGGTGAATCAGAGATGGGGAATCACAGGCGGGGAATCAGAGGCAGCAAATAGAACGCGGGGATTCAGAGGCAGGGAATCAGAGCTGGGGAATCAGAGGCGGGGAATTAGATATGGGGAATCAGAGGTGGGGATTCAGAGGTGGTGAATCAGAGATGGGGAATCACAGGCGGGGAATCAGAGGCAGCGAATAGAACGCGGGGATTCAGAGGCAGGGAATCAGAGCTGGGGAATCAGAGGCGGGGAATCAGAGGCGGGGAAACAGAGGCGGGGAATCAGACATGGGGAATCGGTTGCGGGGAATCAGAGGCGGGGAATCAGAGCTGGGGAATCAGAGGCGGGGAATCAGAGTTGGGGCATCAGAGGTGGGGAATTAGATATGGGGAAACAGAGGCGGGGAATCAGAGGCGGGGAAACAGAGGCGGGGAATCAGATATGGGGAATCAGAGGTAGGGAATCAGAGGCAGGGAATCAGATGTGCGGAATCAGAGATGGGGAATCAGAGTCAGGGAATCAGAGTCAGGGAATCAGAATCAGAAGCGGGTAATCAGAGGCCGGGAATCAGAGGCCGGGAATCAGATGCTGGGAATAAGAGGCCGGGAATCAGAGGTGGGGAATCAGAATCCGGGAATCAGAGATGGGGATTCAGAGGCGGGGAATGAGATATGGAGAATCAGAGGCGGGGAATCAGAGGCGGGGAAACAGAGGTGGGGAATCAGATATGGGGAATCAGAGGTGGCGAATCAAAGGCGGTGAATCAGAGATGGGGAATCAGAGGCGGGGAATCAGAGGCAGGGAATCAGATGCGGGGATTCAGAGGCGGGGAATCAGAGCTGGCGAATCAGAGGCGGGGAATCAGAGGTGGGCAATCAGAGCCGGCGAATCAGATATGGGGAATCAGAGGCGGGGAATCAGAGGCGGGGAAACAGAGGCGGGGAATCAGATATGGGGAATCAGAGGTGGGGAATCAGAGGTTGTGAATCAGAGATGGGGAATCAAGGCGGGGAATCAGAGGGAGGGAATCAGACGCGGGGAATCAGAGGCGGGGATTCAGAGCTGGGAATCAGAGGCGGGGAATCAGAGTTGTGGAATCAGAGGCAGGGAATCAGATATGGGGAATCAGAGGCGGGGAATCAGAGGCGGGGAAACAGAGGCGGGGAATCAGATATGGGGAATCAGAGGTGGGGAATCAGGGGCAGGGAATCAGTGGCAGGGAATCAGAGGCGGGGAATCTGAGGCGGGGAATCAGAGGCAGGGAATCAGACACGGGGAATCAGAGGCGGGGAATCAGAGATGGCGAATCAGAGGCCGGGAATCAGAGGCAGGGAATCGGACGCCGGGAATCAGAGGCGGGGAATCAGAGCTGGGGAATCAGAGGCGGGGAATCAGAGTTGGGGAATCAGAGGCGGGGAATCAGATATGGGGAATCAGAGGTGGCGAATCAAAGGCGGTGAAACAGAGATGGGGAATCAGTGCAGGGAATCAGGGGCAGGGAATCAGAGCTGGGGAAACAGAGGCGGGGAATCAGATATGGGGAATCAGAGGTGGGGAATCAGGGGCGGGGAATCAGTGGCAGGGAATCAGAGCTGGGGAATCAGAGGTGGGGAATCAGAGCTGGGGAAACAGAGGCGGGGAATCAGATATGGGGAATCAGAGGTGGGGAATCAGGGGCGGGGAATCAGTGGCAGGGAATCAGAGGCCGGGAATAAAAGGCGGGGAATCAGAGCTGGGGAATCAGAGGCGGGGAATCAGAGTTGGGGAATCAGAGGAGGGGAATCAGATATGGGGAAACAGAGGCCGGGAATCAGAGGCAGGGAAACAGAGGCGGGGAATCAGATATGGGGAATCAGAGGTGGGGAATTAGAGGTTGCGAATCAGAGGCGGGGAATCAGAGGCGGGGAATCAGAGGCAGGGAATCGGATGTGCGGAATCAGAGATGGGGAATCAGAGGTGGGGATTCAGAGGCGGGGAATCAGATATGGGGAAACAGAGGCGGGGAATCAGAGGCGGGGAAACAGAGGCGGGGAATCAGATATGGGGAATCAGAGGTGGGGAATCAGAGGCAGGGAATCAGATGTGCGGAATCAGAGATGGGGAATCAGAGGCAGGGAATCAGAATCAGAAGCAGGGAATCAGTGGCAGGGAAACAGAGGCCGGGAATAAAAGGCGGGGAATCAGAGGCAGGGAATCGGATGTGCGGAATCAGAGATGGGGAATCAGAGGTGGGGATTCAGAGGTGGTGAATCAGAGAAGGGGAATCAGAGGCTGGGAATCAGAGGCAGGGAATCAGATGCAGGGAATCAGAGGCGGGGAATCATAGCTGGCGAATTAGAGGAGGGGAATCAGAGTTGGGGAATCAGAGGCGGGGAATCAGATATGGGGAAACAGAGGCGGGGAATCAGAGGAAGGGAATCAGATGTGCGGAATCGGAGATGGGGAATCAGAGGCAGGGAATGAGAGGCGGGGAATCAGAGGTGGGGTATCATAGGCAGGGAATCTGATGTGCGGAATCAGAGATGGGGAATCAGAGGCCGGGAATCAGAGGTGGTGAATCAGAGATGGGGAATCAGTGGCGGGGAATCAGAGGCAGGGTATCAGACGCGGGGAATCAGAGGTGGGCAATCAGAGGCAGGGAATCAGATATGGGGAATCAGAGGCGGGGAATCAGAGGCGGGGAAACAGAGGCGGGGAATCAGATATGGGGAATCAGAGGTGGGGCATCTGAGGTTGTGAATCACAGATGGGGAATCAGAGGCGGGGAATCAGAGGCAGGGAATCAGACGCGGGGAATCAGAGGCGGGGATTCAGAGCTGGGGAATCAGAGGCGGGGAATCAGAGTTGGGGAATCAGAGGCGGGGAATAAGATATGGGGAATCAGAGGCAGGGAATCAGAGGCGAGAAAACAGAGGCGGGGAATCAGATATGGGGAATCAGAGGCGGGGAATCAGAGGCAGGGAATCAGACGCGGGGAATCTGAGGCGGGGAATCAGAGCTGGGGAATCAGAGGTGGGGAATCAGAGTTGGGGAATCAGAGGCAGGGAATTGGATGAGCGGAATCAGAGATGGGGAATCAGAGGTGGGGAATCAGAGGCGGTGAATCAGAGATGGGGAATCAGAGGCGGGGAATCAGAGGCAGGAAATCAGACACGGGGATTCAGAGGCTGGGAATCAGACGGGGGGAATCAAAGGCGGGGAATCAGAGCTTGGGAATCTGAGGCAGGGAATCAGAGGCAGGGAATCAGAGGCTTGGAATCAGATGCATGGAATCAGATGCGGGGAATCAGAGGCGGGGAATCAGAGCTGGGGAATCAGAGGTGGGGAATCAGATTTGGGGAATCAGAGGCGGGGACTTAGATATTGGGAAACAGAGGCGGGGAATCAGAGGCGGGGAAACCCAGGCGGGGAATCAGATATGGGGAATCAGAGGTGGGGAATCAGAGGCAAGGAATCAGATGTGCGGAATCAGAGATGGGGAATCAGAGGCAGGGTATCAGCATCAGAAGCAGGGAATCAGAGGCCGGGAATCAGAGGCCGGAATCAGATGCTGGGAATCAGAGGCCTGGAATCAGAGGCGGGGAATCAGAGGCAGGGAATCAGATGCGGGGAATCAGAGGCGGGGAATCAGAGCTGGGGAATCAGAGGCGGGGTATTAGAGTTGGGGAATCAGAGGCGGGGAATCAGATATGGGGAAACAGAGGTGGGGAATCAGAGGCGGGGAAACAGAGGCAGGGAATCAGATATCGGGAATGAGAGGCGGGGAATCAGAGGTGGGGAATCATCGGCAGGGAATCGGATGTGCGGAATCAGAGATGGGGAATCAGTGGCAGGGAAACAGAGGCGGGGAATCAGATATGGGGAAACAGAGGTGGGGAATCAGAGGCGGGGAAACAGAGGCGGGGAATCAGATATGGGGAAACAGAGGTGGGGAATCAGAGGCCGGGAATCAGAGGCCGGGAATCAGAGGCCGGGAATCAGAGGTGGTGAATCAGAGATGGGGAATCAGTGGCGGGGAATCAGAGGCAGGGAATCAGACGCGGGGAATCAGAGGTGGGCAATCAGAGGCGTGGAATCAGATATGGGGAATCAGAGGCGGGGAATCAAAGGCGGGGAAACAGAGGCGGGGAATCAGATATGGGGAATCAGAGGTGGGGCATCAGAGGTTGTGAATCACAGATGGGGAATCAGAGGCGGGGAATCAGAGGCAGGGAATCAGACGCGGGGAATCAGAGGCGGGGATTCAGAGCTGGGGAATCAGAGGTGGGGAATCAGAGTTGGGGAATCAGAGGCGGGGAATCAGATATGGGGAATCAGAGGCAGGGAATCAGAGGCGGGAAAACAGAGGCGGGGAATCAGATATGGGGAATCAGAGGCGGGGAATCAGAGGCAGGGAATCAGACACGGGGAATCAGAGGCGGGGAATCAGAGATGGGGAATCAGAGGCGGGTAATCAGAGGCAGGGAATCGGATGCCGGGAATCAGAGGCGGGAAATCAGAGCTGGGGAATCAGAGGCGGGGAATCAGAGTTGGGGAATCAGAGGCGGCGAAGCAGATATGGGGAAATAGAGGCGGGGAATCAGATATGGGGAATTCAGAGGCGGGGAATCAGATATGGGGAATCAGAGGCTGGGAATCAGAGGGGGGGCAACAGAGGCGGGAAATAAGATATGGGGAATCAGAGGTGGGGAATAAGGGGCGGGGAATCAGTGGCAGGGAATCAGAGGCGGGGAATCAGAGGCGGGGAATCAAAGGAAGGGAATCATACACGGGGAATCAGAGGTGGGGAATCAGAGATGGGGAATCAGAGGCGGGGAATCACAGGCAGGGAATCAGACGCGGGGAATCAGAGGCGGGGAATCAGAGCTGGGGAATCAGAGGTGGGGAATCAGAGTCGGGGAATCAGAGGCAGGGAAACGGTTGTGCGGAATCAGAGATGGGGAATCAGATGTAGGGAATCAGAGGCAGTGAATCAGAGATGGGGAATCAGAGGCGGGGAATCAGTGGCAAGAAATCAGACGGGGATTCAGAGGCTGGGAATCAGACGGGGGGAATCAAAGGCGGGGAATCAGAGCTGGTGAATCAGAGGCAGGGAATCAGAGTTGGGGATTCAGAGGCGGGGAATCAGATATGGGGAAACAGAGGCGGGGAATGAGAGGCGGGCAAGCAGAGGCGGGGAATTAGATATGGGGAATCAGAGGTGGGGAATCAGAGGTGGTGAATCAGAGATGGGGAATCACAGGCGGGGAATCAGAGGCAGCGAATAGAACGCGGGGAATCAGAGGCAGGGAATCAGAGCTGGGGAATCAGAGGCGGGGAATCAGATATGGGGAAACAGAGGCGGGGAATCAGAGGCGGGGAAACAGAGGCGGGGAATCAGACATGGGGAATCGGATGCGGGTAATCAGAGGCGGGGAATCAGAGCTGGGGAATCAGAGGCGGGGAATCAGAGTTGGGGCATCAGAGGTGGGGAATTAGATATGGGGAAACAGAGGCGGGGAATCAGAGGCGGGGAAACAGAGGCGGGGAATCAGATATGGGGAATCAGAGGTGGGGAATCAGAGGCAGGGAATCAGAGGCGGGGAATCAGACATGGGGAATCGGATGCGGGGAATCAGAGGCGGGGAATCAGAGCTGGGGAATCAGAGGCGGGGAATCAGAGTTGGGGCATCAGAGGTGGGGAATTAGATATGGGGAAACAGAGGCGGGGAATCAGAGGCGGGGAAACAGAGGCGGGGAATCAGATATGGGGAATCAGAGGTGGGGAATCAGAGGCAGGGAATCAGATGTGCGGAATCAGAGATGGGGAATCAGAGTCAGGGAATCAGAATCAGAAGCGGGGAATCAGAGGCCGGGAATCAGAGGCCGGGAATCAGATGCTCGGAATAAGAGGCCGGGAATCAGAGGTGGGGAATCAGAGTCCGGGAATCAGAGATGGGGATTCAGAGGCGGGGAATGAGATATGGAGAATCAGAGGCGGGGAATCAGAGGCGGGGAAACAGAGGTGGGAATCAGATATGGGGAATCAGAGGTGGCGAATCAAAGGCGGTGAATCAGAGATGGGGAATCAGAGGCGGGGAATCAGAGGCAGGGAATCAGATGCGGGGATTCAGAGGCGGGGAATCAGAGCTGGCGAATCAGAGGCGGGGAATCAGAGGTGGGCAATCAGAGCCGGCGAATCAGATATGGGGAATCTGAGGCGGGGAATCAGAGGCGGGGAAACAGAGGCGGGGAATCAGATATGGGGAATCAGAGGTGGGGAATCAGAGGTTGTGAATCAGAGATGGGGAATCAAGGCGGGGAATCAGAGGGAGGGAATCAGACGCGGGGAATCAGAGGCGGGGATTCAGAGCTGGGGAATCAGAGGCGGGGAATCAGAGTTGTGGAATCAGAGGCAGGGAATCAGATATGGGGAATCAGAGGCGGGGAATCAGAGGCGGGGAAACAGAGGCGGGGAATCAGATATGAGGAATCAGAGGTGGGGAATCAGGGGCAGGGAATCAGTGGCAGGGAATCAGAGGCGGGGAATCTGAGGCGGGGAATCAGAGGCAGGGAATCAGACACGGGGAATCAGAGGCGGGGAATCAGAGATGGCGAATCAGAGGCTGGGAATCAGAGGGGGGGCAACAGAGGCGGGAAATAAGATATGGGGAATCAGAGGTGGGGAATAAGGGGCGGGGAATCAGTGGCAGGGAATCAGAGGCGGGGAATCAGAGGCGGGGAATCAAAGGAAGGGAATCATACACGGGGAATCAGAGGTGGGGAATCAGAGATGGGGAATCAGAGGCGGGGAATCACAGGCAGGGAATCAGACGCGGGGAATCAGAGGCGGGGAATCAGAGCTGGGGAATCAGAGGTGGGGAATCAGAGTCGGGGAATCAGAGGCAGGGAAACGGTTGTGCGGAATCAGAGATGGGGAATCAGATGTAGGGAATCAGAGGCAGTGAATCAGAGATGGGGAATCAGAGGCGGGGAATCAGTGGCAAGAAATCAGACGGGGATTCAGAGGCTGGGAATCAGACGGGGGGAATCAAAGGCGGGGAATCAGAGCTGGTGAATCAGAGGCAGGGAATCAGAGTTGGGGATTCAGAGGCGGGGAATCAGATATGGGGAAACAGAGGCGGGGAATGAGAGGCGGGCAAGCAGAGGCGGGGTATTAGATATGGGGAATCAGAGGTGGGGAATCAGAGGTGGTGAATCAGAGATGGGGAATCACAGGCGGGGAATCAGAGGCAGCGAATAGAACGCGGGGAATCAGAGGCAGGGAATCAGAGCTGGGGAATCAGAGGCGGGGAATCAGATATGGGGAAACAGAGGCGGGGAATCAGAGGCGGGGAAACAGAGGCGGGGAATCAGACATGGGGAATCGGATGCGGGTAATCAGAGGCGGGGAATCAGAGCTGGGGAATCAGAGGCGGGGAATCAGAGTTGGGGCATCAGAGGTGGGGAATTAGATATGGGGAAACAGAGGCGGGGAATCAGAGGCGGGGAAACAGAGGCGGGGAATCAGATATGGGGAATCAGAGGTGGGGAATCAGAGGCAGGGAATCAGAGGCGGGGAATCAGACATGGGGAATCGGATGCGGGGAATCAGAGGCGGGGAATCAGAGCTGGGGAATCAGAGGCGGGGAATCAGAGTTGGGGCATCAGAGGTGGGGAATTAGATATGGGGAAACAGAGGCGGGGAATCAGAGGCGGGGAAACAGAGGCGGGGAATCAGATATGGGGAATCAGAGGTGGGGAATCAGAGGCAGGGAATCAGATGTGCGGAATCAGAGATGGGGAATCAGAGTCAGGGAATCAGAATCAGAAGCGGGGAATCAGAGGCCGGGAATCAGAGGCCGGGAATCAGATGCTCGGAATAAGAGGCCGGGAATCAGAGGTGGGGAATCAGAGTCCGGGAATCAGAGATGGGGATTCAGAGGCGGGGAATGAGATATGGAGAATCAGAGGCGGGGAATCAGAGGCGGGGAAACAGAGGTGGGAATCAGATATGGGGAATCAGAGGTGGCGAATCAAAGGCGGTGAATCAGAGATGGGGAATCAGAGGCGGGGAATCAGAGGCAGGGAATCAGATGCGGGGATTCAGAGGCGGGGAATCAGAGCTGGCGAATCAGAGGCGGGGAATCAGAGGTGGGCAATCAGAGCCGGCGAATCAGATATGGGGAATCTGAGGCGGGGAATCAGAGGCGGGGAAACAGAGGCGGGGAATCAGATATGGGGAATCAGAGGTGGGGAATCAGAGGTTGTGAATCAGAGATGGGGAATCAAGGCGGGGAATCAGAGGGAGGGAATCAGACGCGGGGAATCAGAGGCGGGGATTCAGAGCTGGGGAATCAGAGGCGGGGAATCAGAGTTGTGGAATCAGAGGCAGGGAATCAGATATGGGGAATCAGAGGCGGGGAATCAGAGGCGGGGAAACAGAGGCGGGGAATCAGATATGAGGAATCAGAGGTGGGGAATCAGGGGCAGGGAATCAGTGGCAGGGAATCAGAGGCGGGGAATCTGAGGCGGGGAATCAGAGGCAGGGAATCAGACACGGGGAATCAGAGGCGGGGAATCAGAGATGGCGAATCAGAGGCCGGGAATCAGAGGCAGGGAATCGGACGCCGGGAATCAGAGGCGGGGAATCAGAGCTGGGGAATCAGAGGCGGGGAATCAGAGTTGGGGAATCAGAGGCGGGGAATCAGATATGGGGAATCAGAGGTGGCGAATCAAAGGCGGTGAAACAGAGATGGGGTATCAGTGCAGGGAATCAGGGGCAGGGAATCAGAGCTGGGGAAACAGAGGCGGGGAATCAGATATGGGGAATCAGAGGTGGGGAATCAGGGGCGGGGAATCAGTGGCAGGGAATCAGAGCTGGGGAATCAGAGGTGGGGAATCAGAGCTGGGGAAACAGAGGCGGGGAATCAGATATGGGGAATCAGAGGTGGGGAATCAGGGGCGGGGAATCAGTGGCAGGGAATCAGAGGCCGGGAATAAAAGGCGGGGAATCAGAGCTGGGGAATCAGAGGCGGGGAATCAGAGTTGGGGAATCAGAGGAGGGGAATCAGATATGGGGAAACAGAGGCCGGGAATCAGAGGCAGGGAAACAGAGGCGGGGAATCAGATATGGGGAATCAGAGGTGGGGAATTAGAGGTTGCGAATCAGAGGCGGGGAATCAGAGGCGGGGAATCAGAGGCAGGGAATCGGATGTGCGGAATCAGAGATGGGGAATGAGAGGTGGGGATTCAGAGGTGGTGAATCAGAGAAGGGGAATCAGAGGCTGGGAATCAGAGGCAGGGAATCAGACGCAGGGAATCAGAGGCGGGGAATCATAGCTGGCGAATTAGAGGAGGGGAATCAGAGTTGGGGAATCAGAGGCGGGGAATCAGATATGGAGAAACAGAGGCGGGGAATCAGAGGCGGGGAAACAGAGGCGGGGAATCAGATATGGGGAATCAGAGGTGGGGAATCAGAGGAAGGGAATCAGATGTGCGGAATCAGAGATGGGGAATCAGAGGCAGGGAATCAGAATCAGAAGCAGGGAATCAGTGGCAGGGAAACAGAGGCCGGGAATAAAAGGCGGGGAATCAGAGGCAGGGAATCGGATGTGCGGAATCAGAGATGGGGAATCAGAGGTGGGGATTCAGAGGTGGTGAATCAGAGAAGGGGAATCAGATGCTGGGAATCAGAGGCAGGGAATCAGATGCAGGGAATCAGAGGCGGGGAATCATAGCTGGCGAATTAGAGGAGGGGAATCAGAGTTGGGGAATCAGAGGCGGGGAATCAGATATGGGGAAACAGAGGCGGGGAATCAGAGGAAGGGAAACAGATGTGCGGAATCGGAGATGGGGAATCAGAGGCAGGGAATGAGAGGTGGGGAATCAGAGGTGGGGAATCATAGGCAAGGAATCGGATGTGCGGAATCAGAGATGGGGAATCAGAGGCCGGGAATCAGAGGTGGTGAATCAGAGATGGGGAATCAGTGGCGGGGAATCAGAGGCAGGGAATCAGACGCGGGGAATCAGAGGTGGGCAATCAGAGGCGGGGAATCAGATATGGGGAATCAGAGGCGGGGAATCAGAGGCGGGGAAACAGAGGCGGGGAATCAGATATGGGGAATCAGAGGTGGGGCATCTGAGGTTGTGAATCACAGATGGGGAATCAGAGGCGGGGAATCAGAGGCAGGGAATCAGACGCGGGGAATCAGAGGCTGGGATTCAGAGCTGGGGAATCAGAGGCGGGGAATCAGAGTTGGGGAATCAGAGGCGGGGAATCAGATATGGGGAATCAGAGGCAGGGAATCAGAGGCAGGAAAACAGAGGCGGGGAATCAGATATGGGGAATCAGAGGCGGGGAATCAGAGGCAGGGAATCAGACACGGGGAATCAGAGGCGGGGAATCAGAGATGGGGAATCAGAGGCGGGTAATCAGAGACAGGGAATCGGATGCCGGGAATCAGAGGCGGGAAATCAGAGCTGGGGAATCAGAGGCGGGGAATCAGAGTTGGGGAATCAGAGGCGGCGAAGCAGATATGGGGAAATAGAGGCGGGGAATCAGATATGGGGAATTCAGAGGCGGGGAATCAGATATGGGGAATCAGAGGCTGGGAATCAGAGGGGGGGAAACAGAGGCGGGGAATAAGATATGGGGAATCAGAGGTGGGGAATCAGGGGCGGGGAATCAGTGGCAGGGATTCAGAGGCGGGGAATCAGAGGCGGGGAATCAAAGGAAGGGAATCATACACGGGGAATCAGAGGTGGGGAATCAGAGATGGGGAATCAGATGCGGGGAATCACAGGCAGGGAATCAGACGCGGGGAATCAGAGGTGGGGAATCAGAGCTGGGGAATCAGAGGTGGGGAATCAGAGTCGGGGAATCAGAGGCCGGGAAACGGTTGTGCGGAATCAGAGATGGGGAATCAGATGTGGGGAATCAGAGGCAGTGAATCAGAGATGGGGAATCAGAGGCGCGGAATCAGAGGCAAGAAATCAGACGGGCATTCAGAGGCTGGGAATCAGACGGGGGGAATCAAAGGCGGGGAATCAGAGCTGGTGAATCAGAGGCAGGGAATCAGAGTTGGGGATTCAGAGGCGGGGAATCAGATATGGGGAAACAGAGGCGGGGAATGAGAGGCGGGCAAGCAGAGGCGGGGAATTAGATATGGGGAATCAGAGGTGGGGAATCAGAGGTGGTGAATCAGAGATGGGGAATCACAGGCGGGGAATCAGAGGCAGCGAATAGAACGCGGGGAATCAGAGGCAGGGAATCAGAGCTGGAGAATCAGAGGCGGGGAATCAGATATGGGGAAACAGAGGCGGGGAATCAGAGGCGGGGAAACAGAGGCGGGGAATCAGACATGGGGAATCGGATGCGGGGAATCAGAGGCGGGGAATCAGAGCTGGGGAATCAGAGGCGGGGTATCAGAGTTGGGGCATCAGTGGTGGGGAATTAGATATGGGGAAACAGAGGCGGGGAATCAGAGGCGGGGAAACAGAGGCGGGGAATCAGATATGGGGAATCAGAGGTGGGGAATCAGAGGCAGGGAATCAGATGTGCGGAATCAGAGATGGGGAATCAGAGTCAGGGAATCAGAATCAGAAGCGGGGAATCAGAGGCCGGGAATCAGAGGCCGGGAATCAGATGCTGGGAATAAGAGGCCGGGAATCAGAGGTGGGGAATCAGAGTCCGGGAATCAGAGATGGGGATTCAGAGGCGGGGAATGAGATATGGAGAATCAGAGGCGGGGAATCAGAGGCGGGGAAACAGAGGTGGGGAATCAGATATGGGGAATCAGAGGTGGCGAATCAAAGGCGGTGAATCAGAGATGGGGAATCAGAGGCGGGGAATCAGAGGCAGGGAATCAGATGCGGGGATTCAGAGGCGGGGAATCAGAGCTGGCGAATCAGAGGCGGGGAATCAGAGGTGGGCAATCAGAGCCGGCAAATCAGATATGGGGAATCAGAGGCGGGGAATCAGAGGCAGGGAAACAGAGGCGGGGAATCAGATATGGGGAATCAGAGGTGGGGAATCAGAGGTTGTGAATCAGAGATGGGGAATCAAGGCGGGGAATCAGAGGGAGGGAATCAGACGCGGGGAATCAGAGGCGGGGATTCAGAGCTGGGGAATCAGAGGCGGGGAATCAGAGTTGTGGAATCAGAGGCAGGGAATCAGATATGGGGAATCAGAGGCGGGGAATCAGAGGCGGGGAAACAGAGGCGGGGAATCAGATATGGGGAATCAGAGGTGGGGAATCAGGGGCAGGGAATCAGTGGCAGGGAATCAGAGGCGGGGAATCTGAGGCGGGGAATCAGAGGCAGGGAATCGGACGCCGGGAATCAGAGGCGGGGAATCAGAGCTGGGGAATCAGAGGCGGGGAATCAGAGTTGGGGAATCAGAGGCGGGGAATCAGATATGGGGAATCAGAGGTGGCGAATCAAAGGCGGTGAAACAGAGATGGGGAATCAGTGCAGGGAATCAGGGGCAGGGAATCAGAGCTGGGGAAACAGAGGCGGGGAATCAGATATGGGGAATCAGAGGTGGGGAATCAGGGGCGGGGAATCAGTGGCAGTGAATCAGAGCTGGGGAATCAGAGGTGGGGAATCAGAGCTGGGAAAACAGAGGCGGGGAATCAGATATGGGGAATGAGAGGTGGGGAATCAGGGGCGGGGAATCAGTGGCAGGGAATCAGAGGCCGGGAATAAAAGGCGGGGAATCAGAGCTGGGGAATCAGAGGCGGGGAATCAGAGTTGGGGAATCAGAGGAGGGGAATAAGATATGGGGAAACAGAGGCCGGGAATCAGAGGCAGGGAAACAGAGGCGGGGAATCAGATATGGGGAATCAGAGGTGGGGAATTAGAGGTTGCGAATCAGAGGCGGGGAATCAGAGGCGGGGAATCAGAGGCAGGGAATCGGATGTGCGGAATCAGAGATGGGGAATGAGAGGTGGGGATTCAGAGGTGGTGAATCAGAGAAGGGGAATCAGAGGCTGGGAATCAGAGGCAGGGAATCAGACGCAGGGAATCAGAGGCGGGGAATCATAGCTGGCGAATTAGAGGAGGGGAATCAGAGTTGGGGAATCAGAGGCGGGGAATCAGATATGGGAAAACAGAGGCGGGGAATCAGAGGCGGGGAAACAGAGGCGGGGAATCAGATATGGGGAATCAGAGGTGGGGAATCAGAGGCAGGGAATCAGATGTGCGGAATCAGAGATGGGGAATCAGAGGCAGGGAATCAAAATCAGAAGCAGGGAATCAGTGGCAGGGAAACAGAGGCCGGGAATAAAAGGCGGGGAATCAGAGGCAGGGAATCGGATGTGCGGAATCAGAGATGGGGAATCAGAGGTGGGGATTCAGAGGTGGTGAATCAGAGAAGGGGAATCAGAGGCTGGGAATCAGAGGCAGGGAATCAGATGCAGGGAATCAGAGGCGGGGAATCATAGCTGGCGAATTAGAGGAGGGGAATCAGAGTTGGGGAATCAGAGGCGGGGAATCAGATATGGGGAAACAGAGGCGGGGAATCAGAGGAAGGGAATCAGATGTTCGGAATCGGAGATGGGGAATCAGAGGCAGGGAATGAGAGGCGGGGAATCAGAGGTGGGGAATCATAGGCAGGGAATCGGATGTGCGGAATCAGAGATGGGGAATCAGAGGCCGGGAATCAGAGGTGGTGAATCAGAGATGGGGAATCAGTGGCGGGGAATCAGAGGCAGGGAATCAGACGCGGGGAATCAGAGGTGGGCAATCAGAGGCGGGGAATCAGATATGGGGAATCAGAGGCGGGGAATCAGAGGCGGGGAAACAGAGGCGGGGAATCAGATATGGGGAATCAGAGGTGGGGCATCTGAGGTTGTGAATCACAGATGGGGAATCAGAGGCGGGGAATCAGAGGCAGGGAATCAGACGCGGTGAATCAGAGGCGGGGATTCAGAGCTGGGGAATCAGAGGCGGGGAATCAGAGTTGGGGAATCAGAGGCGGGGAATCAGATATGGGGAATCAGAGGCAGGGAATCAGAGGCGGGAAAACAGAGGCGGGGAATCAGATATGGGGAATCAGAGGCGGGGAATCAGAGGCAGGGAATCAGACACGGGGAATCAGAGGCGGGGAATCAGAGATGGGGAATCAGAGGCGGGTAATCAGAGGCAGGGAATCGGATGCCGGGAATCAGAGGCGGGAAATCAGAGCTGGGGATTCAGAGGCGGGGAATCAGAGTTGGGGAATCAGAGGCGGCGAAGCAGATATGGGGAAATAGAGGCGGGGTATCAGATATGGGGAATTCAGAGGCGGGGAATCAGATATGGGGAATCAGAGGCTGGGAATCAGAGGGGGGGAAACAGAGGCGGGGAATCAGTGGCAGGGAATCAGAGGCGGGGAATCAGAGGCGGAGAATCAAAGGAAGGGAATCATACACGGGGAATCAGAGGTGGGGAATCAGAGATGGGGAATCAGAGGCGGGGAATCACAGGCAGGGAATCAGACGCGGGGAATCAGAGGCGGGGAATCAGAGCTGGGGAATCAGAGGTGGGGAATCAGAGTCGGGGAATCAGAGGCAGGGAATCGGTTGTGCGGAATCAGAGATGGGGAATCAGATGTGGGGAATCAGAGGCAGTGAATCAGAGATGGGGAATCAGAGGCGGGGAATCAGAGGCAAGAAATCAGACGGGGATTCAGAGGCTGGGAATCAGACGGGGGGAATCAAAGGCGGGGAATCAGAGCTGGTGAATCAGAGGCAGGGAATCAGAGTTGTGGATTCAGAGGCGGGGAATCAGATATGGGGAAGCAGAGGCGGGGAATGAGAGGCGGGCAAGCAGAGGCGGGGAATTAGATATGGGGAATCAGAGGTGGGGAATCAGAGGTGGTGAATCAGAGATGGGGAATCACAGGCGGGGAATCAGAGGCAGCGAATAGAACGCGGGGAATCAGAGGCAGGGAATCAGAGCTGGGGAATCAGAGGCGGGGAATCAGATATGGGGAAACAGAGGCGGGGAATCAGAGGCGGGGAAACAGAGGCGGGGAATCAGACATGGGGAATCGGATGCGGGGAATCAGAGGCGGGGAATCAGAGCTGGGGAATCAGAGGCGGGGAATCAGAGTTGGGGCATCAGAGGTGGGGAATTAGATATGGGGAAACAGAGGCGGGGAATCAGAGGCGGGGAAACAGAGGCGGGGAATCAGATATGGGGAATCAGAGGTGGGGAATCAGAGGCAGGGAATCAGATGTGCGGAATCAGAGATGGGGAATCAGAGGCAGGGAATCAGAATCAGAAGCGGGGAATCAGAGGCCGGGAATCAGAGGCCGGGAATCAGATGCTGGGAATAAGAGGCCGGGAATCAGAGGTGGGGAATCAGAGTCCGGGAATCAGAGATGGGGATTCAGAGGCGGGGAATGAGATATGAAGAATCAGAGGCTGGGAATCAGAGGCGGGGAAACAGAGGTGGGGAATCAGATATGGGGAATCAGAGGTGGCGAATCAAAGGCGGTGAATCAGAGATGGGGAAACAGAGGCGGGGAATCAGAGGCGGGGAAACAGAGGCGGGGAATCAGATATGGGGAATCAGAGGTGGGGAATCAGAGGCAGGGAATCAGATGTGCGGAATCAGAGATGGGGAATCAGAGGCAGGGAATCAGAATCAGAAGCAGGGAATCAGTGGCAGGGAATCAGAGGCCGGGAATAAAAGGCGGGGAATCAGAGGCAGGGAATCGGATGTGCGGAATCAGAGATGGGGAATCAGAGGTGGGGATTAAGAGGTGGTGAATCAGAGAAGGGGAATCAGAGGCTGGGAATCAGAGGCAGGGAATCAGATGCAGGGAATCAGAGGCGGGAAATCAGATATGGGGAAACAGAGGCGGGGAATCAGAGGAAGGGAATCAGAGGCGGGAAAACAGAGGCGGGGAATCAGATATGGGGAATCAGAGGCGGGGAATCAGAGGCAGGGAATCAGACACGGGGAATCAGAGGCGGGGAATCAGAGATGGGGAATCAGAGGCGGGTAATCAGAGGCAGGGAATCGGATGCCGGGAATCAGAGGCGGGAAATCAGAGCTGGGGAATCAGAGGCGGGGAATCAGAGTTGGGGAATCAGAGGCGGCAAAGCAGATATGGGAAAATAGAGGCGGGGAATCAGATATGGGGAATCAGAGGTGGGGAATCAGGGGCGGGGAATCAGTGGCAGGGAATCAGAGGCGGGGAATCAGAGGCGGGGAATCAAAGGAAGGGAATCATACACGGGGAATCAGAGGTGGGGAATCAGAGATGGGGAATCAGAGGCGGGGAATCACAGGCAGGGAATCAGACGCGGGGAATCAGAGGCGGGGAATCAGAGCTGGGGAATCAGAGGTGGGGAATCAGAGTCGGGGAATCAGAGGCAGGGAATCGGTTGTGCGGAATCAGAGATGGGGAATCAGATGTGGGGAATGGGAGGCAGTGAATCAGAGATGGGGAATCAGAGGCGGGGAATCGGAGGCAAGAAATCAGACGGGGATTCAGAGGCTGGGAATCAGATGGGGGGAATCAAAGGCGGGGAATCAGAGCTGGTGAATCAGAGGCAGGGAATCAGAGTTGGGGATTCAGAGGCGGGGAATCAGATATGGGGAAACAGAGGCGGGGAATGAGAGGCGGGCAAGCAGAGGTGGGGAATTAGATATGGGGAATCAGAGGTGGGGAATCAGAGGTGGTGAATCAGAGATGGGGTATCACAGGCGGGGAATCAGAGGCAGCGAATAGAATGCGGGGAATCAGAGGCAGGGAATCAGAGCTGGGGAATCAGAGGCGGGGAATCAGATATGGGGAAAAAGGCGGGGAATCAGAGGCGGGGAAACAGAGGCGGGGAATCAGACATGGGGAATCGGATGCGGGGAATCAGAGGCGGGGAATCAGAGCTGGGGAATCAGAGGCGGGGAATCAGAGTTGGGGCATCAGAGGTGGGGAATTAGATATGGGGAAACAGAGGCGGGGAATCAGAGGCGGGGAAACAGAGGCGGGGAATCAGATATGGGGAATCAGAGGTGGGGAATCAGAGGCAGGGAATCAGATGTGCGGAATCAGAGATGGGGAATCAGAGGCAGGGAATCAGAATCAGAAGCGGGGAATCAGAGGCCGGGAATCAGAGGCCGGGAATCAGATGCTGGGAATAAGAGGCCGGGAATCAGAGGTGGGGAATCAGAGTCCGGGAATCAGAGATGGGGATTCAGAGGCGGGGAATGAGATATGGATAATCAGAGGCGGGGAATCAGAGGCGGGGAAACAGAGGTGGGGAATCAGATATGGGGAATCAGAGGTGGCGAATCAAAGGCGGTGAATCAGAGATGGGGAATCAGAGGCGGGGAATCAGAGGCAGGGAATCAGATGCGGGGATTCAGAGGCGGGGAATCAGAGGTGGGCAATCAGAGCCGGGGAATCAGATATGGGGAATCAGAGGCGGGGAATCAGAGGCGGGGAAACAGAGGCGGGGAATCAGATATGGGGAATCAGAGGTGGGGAATCAGAGGTTGTGAATCAGAGATGGGGAATCAAGGTGGGGAATCAGAGGGAGGGAATCAGACGCGGGGAATCAGAGGCGGGGATTCAGAGCTGGGGAATCAGAGGCGGGGAATCAGAGTTGTGGAATCAGAGGCAGGGAATCAGATATGGGGAATCAGAGGCGGGGAATCAGAGGCGGGGAAACAGAGGCGGGGAATCAGATATGGGGAATCAGAGGTGGGGAATCAGGGGCAGGGAATCAGTGGCAGGGAATCAGAGGCGGGGAATCTGAGGCGGGGAATCAGAGGCAGGGAATCAGACACGGGGAATCAGAGGCGGGGAATCAGAGATGGCGAATCAGAGGCCGGGAATCAGAGGCAGGGAATCGGACGCCGGGAATCAGAGGCGGGGAATCAGAGCTGGGGAATCAGAGGCGGGGAATCAGAGTTGGGGAATCAGAGGCGGGGAATCAGATATGGGGAAATAGAGGCGGGGAATCAGATATGGGGAATCAGAGGTGTGGAATCAGAGGTTGGGAATCAGAGGCAGGGAATCAGAGGCGGGGAAACAGAGGCGGTGAATCTGATATGGGGAATCAGAGGTGGCGAATCAAAGGCGGTGAAACAGAGATGGGGAATCAGGGCAGGGAATCAGAGGCAGGAAATCAGAGCTGGGGAAACAGAGGCGGGGAATCAGATATGGGGAATCAGAGGTGGGGAATCAGGGCCGGGGAATCAGTGGCAGGGAATCAGAGCTGGGGAATCAGAGGTGGTGAATCAGAGCTGGTGAAACAGAGGCGGGGAATCAGATATGGGGAATCAGAGGTGGGGAATCAGGGGCGGGGAATCAGTGGCAGGGAATCAGAGGCCGGGAATAAAAGGCGGGGAATCAGAGATGGGGAATCAGAGGCGGGTAATCAGAGGCAGGGAATCGGATGCCGGGAATCAGAGGCGGGAAATCAGAGCTGGGGAATCAGAGGCGGGGAATCAGAGTTGGGGAATCAGAGGCGGCGAAGCAGATATGGGAAAATAGAGGCGGGGAATCAGATATGGGGAATTCAGAGGCGGGGAATCAGATATGTGGAATCAGAGGTGGGGAATCAGGGGCGGGGAATCAGTGGCAGGGAATCAGAGGCGGGGAATCAGAGGCGGGGAATCAAAGGAAGGGAATCATACACGGGGAATCAGAGGTGGGGAATCAGAGATGGGGAATCAGAGGCGGGGAATCACAGGCAGGGAATCAGACGCGGGGAATCAGAGGCGGGGAATCAGAGCTGGGGAATCAGAGGTGGGGAATCAGAGTCGGGGAATCAGAGGCAGGGAATCGGTTGTGCGGAATCAGAGATGGGGAATCAGATGTGGGGAATGGGAGGCAGTGAATCAGAGATGGGGAATCAGAGGCGGGGAATCGGAGGCAAGAAATCAGACGGGGATTCAGAGGCTGGGAATCAGATGGGGGGAATCAAAGGCGGGGAATCAGAGCTGGTGAATCAGAGGCAGGGAATCAGAGTTGGGGATTCAGAGGCGGGGAATCAGATATGGGGAAACAGAGGCGGGGAATGAGAGGCGGGCAAGCAGAGGCGGGGAATTAGATATGGGGAATCAGAGGTGGGGAATCAGAGGTGGTGAATCAGAGATGGGGTATCACAGGCGGGGAATCAGAGGCAGCGAATAGAACGCGGGGAATCAGAGGCAGGGAATCAGAGCTGGGGAATCAGAGGCGGGGAATCAGATATGGGGAAAAAGAGGCGGGGAATCAGAGGCGGGGAAACAGAGGCGGGGAATCAGACATGGGGAATCGGATGCGGGGAATCAGAGGCGGGGAATCAGAGCTGGGGAATCAGAGGCGGGGAATCAGAGTTGGGGCATCAGAGGTGGGGAATTAGATATGGGGAAACAGAGGCGGGGAATCAGAGGCGGGGAAACAGAGGCGGGGAATCAGATATGGGGAATCAGAGGTGGGGAATCAGAGGCAGGGAATCAGATGTGCGGAATCAGAGATGGGGAATCAGAGGCAGGGAATCAGAATCAGAAGCGGGGAATCAGAGGCCGGGAATCAGAGGCCGGGAATCAGATGCTGGGAATAAGAGGCCGGGAATCAGAGGTGGGGAATCAGAGTCCGGGAATCAGAGATGGGGATTCAGAGGCGGGGAATGAGATATGGATAATCAGAGGCGGGGAATCAGAGGCGGGGAAACAGAGGTGGGGAATCAGATATGGGGAATCAGAGGTGGCGAATCAAAGGCGGTGAATCAGAGATGGGGAATCAGAGGCGGGGAATCAGAGGCAGGGAATCAGATGCGGGGATTCAGAGGCGGGGAATCAGAGGTGGGCAATCAGAGCCGGGGAATCAGATATGGGGAATCAGAGGCGGGGAATCAGAGGCGGGGAAACAGAGGCGGGGAATCAGATATGGGGAATCAGAGGTGGGGAATCAGAGTTTGTGAATCAGAGATGGGGAATCAAGGTGGGGAATCAGAGGGAGGGAATCAGACGCGGGGAATCAGAGGCGGGGATTCAGAGCTGGGGAATCAGAGGCGGGGAATCAGAGTTGTGGAATCAGAGGCAGGGAATCAGATATGGGGAATCAGAGGCGGGGAATCAGAGGCGGGGAAACAGAGGCGGGGAATCAGATATGGGGAATCAGAGGTGGGGAATCAGGGGCAGGGAATCAGTGGCAGGGAATCAGAGGCGGGGAATCTGAGGCGGGGAATCAGAGGCAGGGAATCAGACACGGGGAATCAGAGGCGGGGAATCAGAGATGGCGAATCAGAGGCCGGGAATCAGAGTCAGGGAATCGGACGCCGGGAATCAGAGGCGGGGAATCAGAGCTGGGGAATCAGAGGCGGGGAATCAGAGTTGGGGAATCAGAGGCGGGGAATCAGATATGGGGAAATAGAGGCGGGGAATCAGATATGGGGAATCAGAGGTGTGGAATCAGAGGTTGGGAATCAGAGGCAGGGAATCAGAGGCGGGGAAACAGAGGCGGTGAATCTGATATGGGGAATCAGAGGTGGCGAATCAAAGGCGGTGAAACAGAGATGGGGAATCAGGGCAGGGAATCAGAGGCAGGAAATCAGAGCTGGGGAAACAGAGGCGGGGAATCAGATATGGGGAATCAGAGGTGGGGAATCAGGGCCGGGGAATCAGTGGCAGGGAATCAGAGCTGGGGAATCAGAGGTGGTGAATCAGAGCTGGTGAAACAGAGGCGGGGAATCAGATATGGGGAATCAGAGGTGGGGAATCAGGGGCGGGGAATCAGTGGCAGGGAATCAGAGGCCGGGAATAAAAGGCGGGGAATCAGAGCTGGGGAATCAGAGGCGGGGAATCAGAGTTGGGGAATCAGAGGAGGGGAATCAGATATGGGGAAACAGAGGCCGGGAATCAGAGGCAGGGAAACAGAGGCGGGGAATCAGATATGGGGAATCAGAGGTGGGGAATTAGAGG